>NW_024063444.1:0-2400000 GCF_006381635.1 Hibiscus syriacus | reverse complement strand
TAACGACCACGACCACGACCTCGACCTCGACCACGACCACGAGCCGAGCCGAGCCGAGACAGACAGACATACAGACAGACAGACGGCGGCGGTGCGCGAGAGCCCCCTTGTTCTCTATCACTCAACAAGGAAGTGGAATGTCAAGCCTTAAATACCATTCCCAATAGTGTTTCCAACACTATGTGGGATTGAGCATTACCAATTGTTGGATATATGAACTGCAAAACTACACCGTTAGCACTGACTGAAAATATAAACAGTAATTAAGAAGAACAAATTCTTAAACCGTGTCATGGTAAGAACCACTGCCTTAGAAACGAATTCGCCCCGATGTGTGTAATCGCTGCAGTAGGCGGACCGTCCCCTGAGGTTAACACGGTCGCTCCGAATTCCGTACACCCGAAACCGGAGTGGACTGCTGGTGGTATTGTACTTCTGATCGGAAAACACTCAGAGAGAACTCACAGAGAACTTTAGAAAACACTTTGTAAGTGAATTGTGAATGTTTTTGAATTGAGTTGAGAAGCTGAATATAGATCTCTATTTATAGGCTAGAAATAGGGTTAAAATCGTCTATAAAATTTTAGGATTAAATCTCTTATTTGTAACAGCTGAAACGTCTAGATGAACCTGACTCGGAAATAGTCCAGGTTCATTGTATCATTATTCAGCTGTTATAACTCCCGAAATTATATCATGTAACCCCTGGAATTAAATCAAATAACTCCTGTAACTCTTGATATTAACAACTTGTCTCCTCTGTACAAAGCTGTAAATCAGTCCAGGTACATCTTAACGTTTCTGATTTAATTTAGGAATAAACTGTTTAATTTCTAATAACAAATAATTCAGCTGTTATTATTTGAAATTCAAACAGTCCTCAGCAGCCTATAAATATCAGTTGATATCTTTCACATTTTCCATTTGTTTCTTTCAAATAGAAATTCCTCAAGAATTTTCTCTAAAAAGATAGTATCCGCGCGGACGTGTCGAAGACACGTATTACCACGACCACGACCACGACCTCGACCTCGACCACGACCACGACCACGAGCCGAGCCGAGCCGAGCCGTGCCGAGCAGATACGAGACGAGACGAGACGGACGGACGGCGACGACGGTGCTCGAGAGCCCCCCTTGTTCTCTATCACTCAACAAGGAAGTGGAATGTCAAGCCTTAAATACCATTCCCAATAGTGTTTCCAACACTATGTGGGATTGAGCATTACCAACATTCACCCACTAATGTGAAAGAAATCTTCTGAAACTCGAAAACAAGCTTTCCAGAAGAGCAATAGCGAGATTAGTTGCTTAACCACTAGTGAACATATCTGGAACTAGTACATAGTGATGATGAGCAATCCTTCTCTTAGATAAGTGAAACTAGTCTGGAACTTTCTAAGATCAGGGTAAACTCATAACACACAACTAATCCCTTCATCCACCTGAGTCCTCGATGTGTAAGATATATATATACAAAAGTATATATTTGGCCATCTTACCTCAGGATTCTAGTAAGTGTGCTAGAAAAATGGCCCAACATTTTTCATAGAAGGCGGCTAACCCTTCTCACTTACATAGGTTATTTCATCAAGTTTATCTCCACATAAACCACCCTTTAAAAAGGGATATGAAATAATTAAGAGCTTTTATAATAGCTCAACCTCACAAAGGGTATGGTGACTTTTTTCAAGTTCATTATAAATGAACCACCCAAACTCTAGGCTAAGAAGTCATTAAGAATAAATATTCAACCTCATTTATCGGTAAATTCAATAAGTCATTCTCACTAGAACCATCCAAATACTTGGATTTGAATTTATTAAGAGTTTAACAAACTCAACCTTTCTATCGGTAAGTTCATCATTTCCTACCCACTCACTCTGGGTTATGAACTTATTAAGAATAGATATTCAGCCAAAATCGGTAAATTCATCAAGTCTTTCTCACTAAGACCACCCAAAGCCTGGGCTATGAATTTATTAAGAGCAATTAAGCTCATCCTGGGCATGTACATTATTCATCATAGGGATAGGCAGTAGGAATGTGCACTATGAGTCTTTCTATGGTTTCGTTTGACCACATGGAACTTAGATAACTAAGTTGGGTGTCCACCATGAATTCCTCAACCAATGGGCTTTAGACCCATCCCTCTCGACGAATCTAGGACCATCTTCCGACTTAACCCTTTGGTAAGTGGATCTGCTAGGTTCTTTTCCGACTTCACATACTCTAAAGAGAGCACTTCATTCTTTATCAAGTGTCTAACTGATTCATGTCTTATGCGAATATGTCTTTTCTTACCATTGTAAGCTTGGTTCTTAGCCACACATATCGCAGCTTGTGAATCACACAACAATGAAACTGGAGAAGTCGGTCTTCCCCACAACGGAATATCTGCTAACAAGTTTCTGAGCCACTCGGCTTCTTGCCCAGCTAGGTCAAGAGCTATAAACTCTGACTCCATGGTAGAACGAGCAATACAAGTCTGCTTTGATGATTTCCACGAGATTGCTGCTCCACCCAAAGTAAAAACATACCCGCTCGTAGAGCTTACCTCATCATTATTAGAAATCCAGTTGGCATCACAATATCCTTCCAGTACCGCAGGAAAGCCAACAAACTCAAGTTTCCAATCCACAGTACCCTTAAGATACTTCAGTAAGCGTTTAAGTGCAATCCAGTGCTCACCACTCGGATTATGAGTATATCTACTTAGTCTACTCACAGCATAAGCAATATCAGGCCGAGTATAGTTCATTAAGAACATTAAGCTTCCGATTAATTTAGCATATTCAGTTTGGGAAACACTACTTCCTTTATTTTTAACTAGGTGTATGCTAGGGTCATAAGGAGTTCGAACAGGGACAACATCAAAACTGTCAAATTTCTTTAGCACTTTCTCTATATAATGTGCTTGACATAAAGAAAATCCCTTCTCAGTTTTGGAAACTTTGACTCCTAAGATTACATCTACTTCTCCCAAATCTGTCATCTCAAACTTAGTAGACAAGAAATTTTTAACTTTGTTAATGGACTCAATGTTAGAACTAAAAATCAACATGTCATCAACATAAAGGCTTATGATAACACATTCAGTTTCAAACATCTTCGAATACACACAAGCATCCGAACCATTCACAACAAAACCAAAACTAAGAATAGTTTTATGAAATTTCTCATACCATTGTTTAGGAGCCTGCTTAAGTCCATAGAGTGACTTTTTGAGTCTACAGACTTTGCCTTCCATACCAGGTGCTTCGAAACCTAGTGGCTGCTCCATGTAAATCTCCTCATCTAGATCCCCATTCAAGAAAGCAGTCTTAACATCCATTTGATGTACCTGCAACTTATGAATAGAGGCTAGTGCAAATAATGCACGAATCGTTGAGATTTTTGTAACGGGAGAGTATGTATTAAAGTAGTCTAAACCAAACCTTTGAGTGAACCCTTTGACGACTAACCTTGCCTTGTACCGCTGAATCGAACCATCTGGCCTTAGTTTCTTCCGGAAGACCCATTTGTTGGAGATTGGTTTGAATCCCTTAGGCAAGTCAACTAATTCCCAAGTATGATTAGACATTATCGATTCTAGTTCATCATTAACAGCGCTTTTCCAAAAACTAGCATCGATAGATCTTATAGCTTCTTCAAAAGTTTTAGGATCCTCATCTAATAGAAAATTTGAGCTATAGGATCTGAAATGAAGTCTAAATCATTTATCTCATAAATAATGGAAGTAATAAAGTCTGGTCCAAAAGAGGTTTCAACTCTTTGCCTTTTACTTCTTCTAGGCTCAAAATCAATTTGTTCAGAAGACCTAGCAGGATTACTAGAAGAAGTTGATGGAATATATTCTATTTGTGTTTCAATATTTATTCTCGGTTCCTTTAAAGGAAAAGTATTTTCAAAGAAAACAACATCTCTTGACTCACAAATAGAATAATCTTGTAAAAGCATGAATCTGTATGCAGCACTATTTGTAGCATACCCTATAAACACTGCATCAACGATTTTAGGTCCGATGGTGAACTTCTTAAAGTCTGGCAAGCCCACTTTAGCCAGACACCCCCACACTTTCAGGTATTGTAAATTAGGAGCGTATCCTTTCCACAATTCATATGGAGTAGAATCTAATTTCTTATGAGGAACTCGATTCAAGATATAAGTTGCCTATAGAATGGCCTCCCCCCACATGTTATCAGATAACCCGGAACTTATTAGTAAAGAATTCATCATCTCTTTTAAAGTTCTATTTTTCCTTTCGGCTATACCATTCTGTTGAGGAAAATAGGGGGCTGATGTTTCATGAATTATGCCATTCTTTTCACAAATATCTTTTAAGAAATTAGATCCATATTCACCACCTCTATCAGATCTAACCCGTTTGATTCTCTTATCTAACTGATTTTCAACTTCTGCCTTATAAATAAGAAAGAAGTTTTCAGCTTCATCTTTAGTTCTTAAGAGATAAACTTTTGTATATCTTGAATAATCATCTACAAAAGTTATGTAGTAGTGTTTTCCTCCTTTACTTTCAGTGTTTCTAAAATCTGCTAGATCAGTATGAATGAGTTCTAACAGTTCAGTATTTCTATTAGAAACAGTCTTAAAGTGTGGTATAGTATGCTTAGCTTCTATACAAATCTCACATTTGTTAAAGCTAGTTGTGTCTAGTTTAGGCAGACTATTCATATTCATTAATTTCTTTAAAGCATGAATATTCACGTGTCCTAATCTAGCATGCCACATATCAATGGATTCAACAATATAAGCAGAAGTGGTAGCTTTATTTTCATTAAATTGAGTTTCTATGACAAATAAACCATTGCTTAAAAACCCTTTCCCCACATAATCACCATTTCGGGAAAGTACAAGTTTATCTGCCTCAAAAACTAACTTAATGCCTGCCTTATTCAGAAGCCCACCACTTATCAGATTTCTACGCAAGGCAGGTACATACATAACATTATTTAAAGCCAGAGTTTTACCAGAAGTCAGCTTGAGTAAAACCTTGCCTTTGCCTAGCACTTCAGAACTGCTAGAGTTCCCCATGTACACACGTTCACCAGTGTTCCCATCCTCGAACTCGGTGAAAAAACTCCTTCCTTGCGCAGAAATGCTTCGAAGCGCCAGTGTCAACTACCCATTATGAACTGTTCTCCACCAGATTAACTTCTGAGACCACCGCAGCAATGATCTCATCATCTTCTTCTACAACGTGCATCTGTGGCTTGTTGTCATTCTGGCGGTTTGAGCAGTGTTGGCATTGGTAAGCTTTGTGGCCGGGTAAACCGCAGACATAACACTTGAACGTCTTTCCTTCCGGTTTGGCCTTTCCTAACTTCTTGAAGTTGGTAGCCTTCTGTGGTTTCGTCTTCTTGTCTTGATTCCTACGTTTCATGATCTTCTTAAATTTAGACTCAAACAAGTTAGCTCTAAAAGATAAATTACTCATAGAATTAGTAAGCTTATCTTTTAAACGGTTGGCTTCTTCAATCTTCATATGGCCCACAAGTTCTTCAAGCAAAATGTCTCTCTTCTTATGCTTAAGAGAGTTGCGGTAGTCAGACCAGGACTTGGGTAGCTTCTCAATGAGTACATTGGCTTGCAGCACCTCACACATTTGCATCCCTTCAGCGATGATGTCAGCGACTAAGTTCTCATAATCATGGACTTGATCCATTATTGGCTTGTCATCTGTCATCTGGAATTTGAGCCATTCACCGACAACGTACTTCTTGATCCCCGCATCATCCGCACCATACTTCTTGTCGAGAGTGTCCCATATTGACTTGGCACTCCTTTCTCTAAGGAACATATCAAATAGTTTATTTGACATGTGGCTGAGCAGATGTCCTCGCACCGTCTTGTTGTCCTTCTCGTATTTCTCGTAGGTAGAGAGAGCGGCGGCAGCAGTTGCTAAGGCATCATCATTGAGGACCGCATCTGCATCATTACCGGCAGCTGGGGTTGACGGCATGGTAGGTGGTGGCTTGAGCAACACGTAGTCAAGATCAAGTTGCTCGAAGAATATCAGAATTCTTTGGGACCACCTTCTATAGTTCTTTCCATCAAGTGCATCGAGCTTGGAAAGATCGGGAATGAGTTTGCTCAAAGGTGTCGACATGATTGCAGTTTATGGAATTCGTTTCTAAATTGTTGGATATATGAATTGCAAAACTACACCGTTAGCACTGACTGGAAATATAAACAGTAATTAAAAAGAACAAATTCTTAAACCGTATCGTGGTAAGAACCACTGCCTTAGAAACGAATTCGTCCCGATGTGTGTAATCGCTGCAGTAGGCGGACCGTCCCCCAAGGTTAACACGGTTGCTCCGAATTCCGTACACCCGAAACCGGATTGGACTGCTGGTGGTATTGTACTTCTGATCGGAAAGCACTCAGAGAGAACTCACAGAGAAAACTTTAGAAAACACTTTGTAAGTGAATTGTGAATGTTTTTGAATTGAGATGAGAAGCTGAATATAGCTCTCTATTTATAGGCTAGAAATAGGGTTAAAATCGTCTATAAAATTTCAGGATTAAATCTCTTATTTGTAACAGCTGAAACGTCTAGATGAACCTGACTCAGAAATAGTCCAGGTTCATTGTATCATTATTCAGCTGTTATAACTCCTGAAATTATATCATGTAACCCCTGGAATTAAATCAAATAACTCCTGTAACTCCTGATATTAAATGCTTGTCTCCTCTGTACAAAGCTGTAAATCAGTCCAGGTACATCTTAACGTTTCTGATTTAATTTAGGAATAAACTGTTTAATTTCTGATAACAAATAATTCAGCTGTTATTATTTGAAATTCAAACAGTCCTCAGCAGCCTATAAATATCATTTGATATCTTTCACATTTTCCATTTGTTTCTTTCAAAGAGAAATTCCTCAAGAATTTTCTCTAAAAAGATAGTATCCGCGCGGACGTGTCGAAGACACGTATTACCACAACCACGACCACGACCACGAGCCGAGCCGAGCCGTGCCGAGCCGAGCCATGCCGAGCCGAGACGAGACGGACGGACGGCGACGGCGGTACGCGAGAGCCCCCTTGTTCTCTATCACTCAACAAGGAAGTGGAATGTCAAGCCTTAAATACCATTCCCAATAGTATTTCCAACACTATGTGGGATTGAGCATTATCAACACTTTGCGTCCAATTTAATGCCTAATGTTTATTTCTTTCCAGTTTGGTGCCTAACATTTCATTCTATTACTCAAAATGAGTCAAGTCGTGAAGGACCGTTAAGCTTAACAATTAAGTGTTACAACTTGGTAATTTTAAAAATTTTATTTAAAATTAAAAAATCAAAATTATATATATATTTAAAAAAAACAAATTTTAAAATTAACCTAAAACTTTGAAAACCTTAATTTCAACTCCTAAACGCAAGTCGGCCATAGCCTTTTGCCATCGATGAATCTCCATCTGACCTCCCCTCTGTTACCAAAACCCCATGAAATCGTGAACAATCAACGACCAATTGACCGTCAAAATTGCGTGGGATTATGATTTTCATCCTAGGGTACGCGGGGTATAAAATATTGATTCGTCATCAATCGAACGTCGATCAATCACAATTTCATGAGGTTTTTTATCGCTGAGGAGAGGGGAGTTCGGTGAATCTTCGTCGATGGCAAAAGGAGACGATCAAAGTAGGTTTAAGGGTTGAAATGAAAGTTTTCAAAGTTTCAGATTTATTTCAAAATTTGTTTTCTTTTAAAAAATATATATATATATGTAATTTTAATTTTTTTTTAAAATTTTTAAAATTATCAGATTGTGACACATGTCACTTAACGAAAAAATTAACATTGTTGACGACGGCCCAGACACCTAAATAAGTAAAGAAATGAAATTTTAAACACCAAACTGAAACAAAATAAATATTAAACACTAAACTAGAACTAAAGATTTTTTTTAATGAATCTTAAAAATAAATCATGAAATAGGTTTTTAAAGTATTAGATTTTGAAGGGACTTGTCTTTTCATTTTCTCTTTAGATATGATATTTTATTATTTTTTGTTTTTATCTAGTTTTCCTCGTGAGTTGGTTCAGATCTTCTATGGAAGTTCTTTTCTCAAGTCATCGAGAGCGGCTTTTGCTTTTACATGATATGGGCACCTCATTCGTTTGATTTCAGTTTTGATTCGAATTTTATTTGAGTTTCAAGTTAATTAGATATATTTATATTTATTCTTCATATTTTGACCTCTTGTTATTACTGGGTTGCTCTTTCTTTCGTGTTTTATTTTAATGAATTTATTTGTTGATAAAAAATAAACTAAAATATTCAATAATTAGATGGCAAACTGAAGTAATCCTCATTCCTATATTATCTGTCAAAACGACAAAGAGCTCATCACCATCTATCTATTTTTCAGATACATATTTTGAATTTTACCTAAGCAACCTAGTTTTGTCTGAAATTATAACGCGTGTCCAAGAAAGATAAACTCGTAATTTGTTTTGGCTAGTTTTAACTCCACCTGTCCCATGACGATCTTAACAAAAATAAAAATAGTTTAAAGTTTTGTACTTTGTCTCTCCAGCTGGTACCAGTCCTTGTTTGACAACCTAACTCTTCTTTTCTAACACTATTAAACCTAATTAAATATATAAATATAAATTCAAAATCTGGGGTCTTGGATTGCTCATCATATCTAATGAATTATGAGAATATTTTAAAGTGGGTGAATCCACGAGATAATGTTCTCGAACTTTTTTATTCACGAGATAATGCACATTCCAGATTAATTGCTGAAATGGGGTGAATTCTACAGTGAGCTTGGAGGTCGCCATGGCATCCGGGCGACCTTGGAGGTCGCCATGGCATCCGGGCGACCTTGGAGGTCGCCATTAGGGGTGCACAAAAAATCCGAATATCCGAATATCCGAAAAAAATATCCGAAACCGATTTTGGGAAAAACCGGTTTTTTTTTAACCGGATCGGATTTTTTTAAACCGGTTATTTTAACCGGTTTGGAGAAAAAAACCTAGACCGGTTTTTTTACCGGATAAAAAATCGGTTTGAAAAAAACCGGTTAAAAAACCGGTTTTTATCCGAAAAAAAAACCGGTCTGGGTTTAAAAAACTAGACGTTAATATAGCCGTTTGTGACCGTTTTTGACCGTTTTTTTCTTTAAAAAATTACCATTTTACCACCCTAAACATGTATAAATAGGTTGGGGATGTATTTGGTTGATTACAACTTTCTCAAATCTTATTACACAACACTTAAACATCTCTCAAATCTTAGTTTTGTAATTTTTTATTCATCATGAGTAACACTGCTGAATCTTCCGTCGGGGGAAACCTTGAAGTCGTGAGAGTGATCGAACACACTCGAAACAAAGATATTTGGGATCACTACGATTTATGTGAGATGTCAAATGGCTCGAGGAGGGCGCGTTGTAAACTTTGTCTAAAGTTTCTTGCATCGGAAGGAAACACAACGTTGAAGAACCATTTGACAAAATCATGCAAGGCACTTCGCTCAAGATCGGATCCTAGTCAATCGAATCTTACACCGCAAGGTGGTGTTTTTGTTTACGACAACGAAAAATTACGAGAAGCGTTTACAAAGTTCGTGATTACAAAAGCATTGCCGTTCGACCACTTTGATGATGAAGATTTCACGACAACAATTCAACAACTAATGCAACCACGTTATACTCAAGTAAGTCGTACTACCCTTAGAAGAGATGCTATAAAAATGTGGCGTACGGCGAGGGAAAAAATGATTTTAGGATTCCAAGAACACCGTTATGGTGTGTCGCTTACATGTGACGTTTGGAGTTCCCCTCATAATACCGGAAATTCTTTTTTAGCCGTTACGTCACATTGGTTAGATCAAGATAATTGGCAAATGATGAAAAGAACAATCGCGTTTGAATTATTCGGTGAGCCGCATACCGGTGCTAATTTATTTACACTTTTAAAACGGGTAATTTGTCTTTATAAATTAGAAAATAAAGTTTTTTCTATATCTTTTGATAATGCATCGAATAATACAAACGCGATTCCAAGATTGAAAATATTACTTTCACCGATTTTAGACGGTGCGTTTTTTGATACCCGTTGCGTTGCACACATAATTAATTTATCCGTGCAAGCCGGTTTGGAGGTTATTGAGCCAATTAGATTAGAATTTAAAACAATGATAAAATCGATTCTTTGTAACAACAACAAAAGACTAAATGATTATAAACGATTTTGTAAGTCTGTTAATAAAAAAGCTTTGGGTCCTAATTTGGATTGTCCAACTCGTTGGAACTCAACTTGGATGATGATGCATACTGCCTTAAGGCAAAGGGAAACATTGCAAACATTTCACGATCGGCTTTTCGAGAGGGGTCATGTCCCAGACATTTATCCGGATTCGAGTTGGGAAACTATAGCCAAAATAACCGATTTGCTTGAGGTTTTTAAAAATGCAACAACTTTTTTATCCGGTGTTTATTACCCTACTAGCCCGTTGGTTCTTAATCAAATATTTTTGTTGGCTACCCGACTAAATGACTTTGAATTTGAAACCGAAGTTTTTCAAGAAATTGGCTTTGCAATGAAGGAAAAACTTTTAAAATATTTTAAGGAGATTCCCCCTATTTTTACTTGTGCCGCCGCTTTAAACCCAACGTTAAATGTTGGTGGGGTTGAAACACTAATTGAACAAATTGCATTTGCTTTTAATCTAACCGATGATGAACCCAACTTTGTCCAAAACCAAATAAATTATTTTAACAAATGTTTTCGAGACATGTTTGCAATTTATTTAAATAAATACGGATCAAGTAGTGTAATACACGATCAAATGAGAATGAATGCGGAATCATCTAGTAGACGTCCAAGTAACATAAATTTGAATCTTTTTAACACTCTTGTAAATTCCCAATCCAAACGATCACGTACTACCACCCCAAGTAGCGAGTTGGGAAATTATATGTCATGCGATTTTCTATCAAAAATGACATTTGAAGAGTTTGAAAGTTTGGATATTTTGGCTTGGTGGAAAGAAAAGGAATCACAATTTCCGATTCTAGCCGCCATGGCCCGTGATTTACTAACCATCCAAGCTTCTACGGTAGCTTCGGAATCCGCTTTTTCTGTTAGTGGCAGGGTTATATCGCAACGGAGATCAAGACTAAGTCCCGAGTCGGTGGAAGTATGCATTTGTTTAAAGGATTATTTGGATGGAGCGGCTCGTAAGCAACATATCACCACCCTAGAAGATGCAATTGATGCCGATTTGGAAGCAAACTTACACATTGAAGAAGTCGAACTTGGAATATCCCCTCCAAACGAAGAAGGCGAAGATGATGAAGAAGAGATGGCAATGTAGTTTATTTTATAACTTTATTTCAATTATCGTAAACTTTGTTTTAATTATCGAACTTGAAGTTTTTAAGTATTTGAATTTATCGAACTTGGAAGTTTTTAAGTATTTGAATTTATCAAACTTGGAAGTATTTAAGTATTTCAATTATGTTGAGTTAATTAAGTATTTCAATTAAGTATTTGAATTTATTGAACTTGAGGTTTGATGCTTTCTCTTTGATTCTCTCTTGATTCTAGTTGCTTGATGTTTCTTGTCTTTGATCAATGACTTCTAAGCTTGCTTAAATACACCTTGAATCACTTCTGAACGTTAGTGATAATTAATGAAGATAATATAGCCGTTTAAGTGTGAACATTTAATAAAAATGCTTAGAGCGTGGGGGAATCGGTACCCTCTCATAGGGAATCGGTTCCCTAAGTGTAAAATTCAAATATTTCGACCGTTGAATAGGGGGGAATCGGTACCCCTATGGGGGAATCGGTTCCCTCCGAGCATTCTGGAAATCTCGGAGCCAAACCATTCAGTGAGGAATCGGTACCCCCTTGGGGGGAATCGGTTCCCTATGAGCAATCTGGAATATTAAAATCGGTTTTTTTATAACCGGTTTTTTAAAAAAACCGGTTTTTTTAAAACCGAAACCGGTTACACCGGTTAGGATATCCGGCCCTCCAAACCGGTTAGAAACCGAACCGGTTATTTTATAAACCGGTTTTTTTTCTATGGGAAAAAACCGGATCGGATAAAAACCGATCCGGATCGGATTGAAATCCGAATTATGTGCAACCCTAGTCGCCATGGCATCCGGGCGACCTTGGAGGTCGCCATGGCATCCGGACGACCTTGGAGGTCGCCATGGCATCCGAGCGACCTGTGGGGTGTTTTGCAAAGGTAGGTCGCCATGCAATCAAATAGTGTGGTGTTTTCAGATTCAAATTTTAAAACATTTTTAGTCTATTATTGTATTTTATTTACATTTATTTATAATATATCTTTAGGCATCTTTGTTTCTCTGTTTAATTTTTAAGATTAACAGAGTTGTGTGTATATATAGAAATTTATTATTGAATTTAGAGAAAAAAGATTAATTATGAAGTCTAGCATTTGTATTGGAATGTCCAGCGTGAAACGTTGTTGTAGGTCGCCATGCACGTCCCAACACGCTGGGCATCCGAGGCCATCCGACCGAGGCCATCCGAAAGCATCCGATGCCATCCGAGAGCATCCGAGGCCATCCGAACGAGCTATGTGAGGGCATCCGAGCGAGCTATGCGAGGGAATCCGAGGACATCCGAGCGAGGGTAGGTCGCCCGGAGTACATGGCGACCTACCTTCGCTCGGTTGCCCTCGGATGCCCTCGCATAGCTCGTTCGGATGGCCTCGGATGCCCAGCGTGTTGGGGCGTGCATGGCGACCTACCCTAGGGACTGTAGATATCACCCTATCTGAGCAATTAATCTGACGAGAGAACTATCTCGTGAAAAAAAAAAAATTCAACGCATTATATCGTTGATTTTACCATTTTAAAGTATATATAATTAACAAATTATTCTTTTGTTTTAAATAATTTAAAGTGATATTTATATTTTCTTTTCGAGTTCCGTAAACACAATGCCAATTGCATTTTATATCGTACATTTATTTTTCCTTCTTTTATATATATATATATATATATATATATATATATATTTGTATTCATTTATGTATAACCATCCACAATCCAGTAAAAAAATGGTCCAAAATAACTTATTATTCTATTTTTTTTATTGCTTAGATATTTCATTTACCTTGAAAGGCCAAGACTGAGGGCAGCCTCGATGTCGAGCCGCCATGCAAAACCACCGTGACCGCCGCTAGGGCCGTCCATTTTCCATACATCACACGGAAGCATTATCGTGGAACTCTTGTTCAGCCACGTGAACTGCAACCTTACCTTGCATGAAAATGCAGTGCAAAAATTAGGTAAATCTTTTTTAATCACAAGCCAAACCTTTATCTCTGGCGGCGACACCGGCGGCAACCACTCCTTAGGCCCTTTCCCCACCGTCAACATCCTCTCATACGCCCGGTTAACCCACTGAACCCTGTTGAAACCGTCGGATATAAACCCTGGACACGTGTCCTCCTCCAGATTCTTCATCTTCTCCACGTCCGTATTCCCGAGCTCTCTCCCTACCATGCAAGTATCCGTCACGCACTCAACCGTAACCCACGACTCAACCACCGTTTCCCTTTCCGTTTGACTCACCAAGTCCGTACGATCAGATTCCTCCGACCGGCTTTTCAAGTTGGAGTTAAACAAACAAGGCAGATCTTGATTATTTTCCTCCAAAAATGCACTGCTTTCATCGTTAATTACACCCTTCGCTTCAGTTTTCTCTGGCAATAACTGCAACGTGACAATCTTTTCAGTTTTATTTGAAGTTCGTCGATGATCATGATCTAGTGGTATTGGTGGTGGTGATGATGATGATCTTTTATTTCTCTTGATATTATTCTTTCGAACCGTAACGTACTTTCTTTTAGCTCTAGGCTTACAAAGCAACAAGTTTTTGTTACCAAACTGACCCCCGCGGGAATCAGACTCTCCGGTAACCGGTTTCGGAGCGATTGGCCGGAATCTTAGCGCTATCGGATTGATGTTCACAGCTTTGTTTTGCAAACCCCATCTATAGCTTACAAAGCTCCATTTCTCACCACTGTTATTCATCTTTTCGCCGCCGGGGGGAAAAACACAAATCCACTTTCAGTTTTCTCTGCTTTTCTCTTCAAAACCTCTAATCATTTTCTCTCTTTAAATTTCAGTTTTATTTTTTAGGTTTTTTCTTTCTTATCAGAAACATAATCATAGCTGCAAATTATTAGAGAGAGCAACACGTGTTTAGGGTAACTTATGAACAGTGGAGATTTTTTATCATATATCTACTAAATTTTTAAATGTATTTTTTATAACAATTAAGATTAGTAACTATTGTGTAAATATATATATATTGAAAATATGTAAATATATCATTTATATATTATTAATATATTTTAAAATTTATACCATATTTTATTATTTATAAATAATGAATACATCAAATATGAATAGATGAATATATCTGTGCATGAAATATAAAACTGATATAATGAAGCACTTCTTTACTTAGATAGAAGTATAATATTTTCACGAAATTATACCACAAAAAACTTATACTATAAGTTAGATGTTGATTAATATGATTATATAATATATTAGACAAGAATAAATATAATATATAAAATTATTTTCAAGTATATAATATTCTATCCTCTCAATCGTAATATATTTTTTAAACTTCAAGAAAAGCTAATATTCAACACATTATGTCTTAGCATATAATATAAAAATAAAATAAGTAAACCATAAAAGAATTATCAAATTCGCAACTATATATACATTATAATACATAAAATCAGCTTAGTTAATAAAAATATTAAAATAATAAAAGTAACTATAAAATAAAAAATATAGCTCTAGTTTTAAAGTAAAAATAATTTATAGAGACTAGATTTTACCCGTAACAAAAAAAATAGTTACTTAAAGTGGTGTGTATATTTTAATGGTAAGCTTTACTTTATATTCTATCATATGAATTACCACAGTTTAATTTTAATTGAATTAAGATGGCATGTGATGGAGATGGGCCCACGACTACGGCCAATCAGAGAAGGCTGTGTGTCCAGCACTGGATAAAGATGATGGACACGTGGGTAGTGTCTCGGTAGCGGATGTTGAATTGCAAAAAAGAATCTTTAAAGGGGGAGGTTCGAGAAAGTGCATACGTGGTCTTCCTTCTCTAGCCTTTTAATTTTACTCACCTTTTGACATTATTCTTCAACTACTCGCCCGTTCATTCCTCCACGTTGCACTACACCTAATTGCGTTAGCCAATGGCTAACCAAGCTTTGAGATTGGGTTCTTTGAAAATGATTATATGTCCGAATTAACTTTAATTGACATTGTTTAGTTGCGGACTATTTGAGTGACCTGCGTACGTTTAAAATGAGCGCGTGGAACGATTTGATTGATGAAATGACAGTCAATTGGGACGCGTGGCGAGATTTGATAAGGACGTGGAATTGCGGATCTATGAGTGGCTGAGACACGTAATGAAACATCAGGCTTCAATTGATGGGATCGATACTTTTCCTGCTTCTCCCGCGTGTTTATTTCTTTCAGATTGAATAGATAATACCCCATATGATTTTAATCAGATGTTTGTCAAATTAAATTATTTTTATAGTAAATGCTAGTTTCTATTTTTTTTTAAAAGGTAGAAGGGAGCAGAGCAACGTGTCAAAAAGTAAAACTAAAAGACCAGATATTCCATTTAATATTTTAAAAACATTTTAACATTTAAATTATTTCTTCAACCAAATCAATGTCATCTCACTTATAATATTATTAAGGGTACAATATAGTAATGATAACTGAATTTTTTTAAATATTTTATTTAGGTTTTTTAATTTTTAAAATTTATAATACAGTTCCTAAACATTTAATTCGTTTGTAATATGACCCCCGATCGTTACACTTCCGTTAGTATGTTTGCAATATGATCACTGAATTTTTCAGACACTTACACTTAGGTCCTCCAACCCAAATACTTTTTCGATCTCGAATTTTCTTTTTCGCTTATCTCTTCTCATTTCTAGCGTAACTTTTCAGTCGGGGATGCATGTGAAATTCTAATATAACTTTGAATTATGTGGAGGTGTTGAATAAGGGTCCATTGAGAGGATCCAACCAAGGGACTATCATGACCATAAACGATTCAAGGTGTAATTTTAGATACAAGTCATTTCAGGTGAAGTATAGATGTTCGATGAAATGCTTGTGAGAAAAAATGGGGTTAGAAATGTAGAGCTGACATATACTACTAAGATGAACTAAGTATCATTGTTGAAAGTCACCAACAAAGATGAAATTATTTTGTATAAATGACATATAATAATTTCTTCGTTTAATCCTTGTGGTTAAATATTTTCCAACAGATGATCAAATATAATGAAATCCCAAACAACACATTCACCTATCAGTCTCTTTCGCTCACATGCACTTTCGTTTGGTTTTTGTTCTTCAATCTTCAGCCATGTAAAATTGTAAACTCAAGCAGTGCTCTGTCTTTTATTTTTTATTTAAAAAATTAAAAGAAGAATTGTTGGAATGCAACATTGATTGTGTTTATTTCTTAGTCTCCCCCTCACTTATAAGAATGTATTTATTTTCTCTTTTGGACTATCCAGAAGTAAGTTTTTCCTCTTTCGCACTTTCTCATTTTCAGCTCGCATTGTGTGTTTTTTGTTGAAATTTTTAAGTTTCTAAAACTGCATGTCAATGATATGGATATTCAGTGTTAGTTTTGAACCAAAACCATCTAATTTTATTTATTTCTTCTTAATCAAAACTTTTAGTACTCCTTATGAAAGATATTCAGTCCATCAGAATATAAGGCTAATTTTTTTTATCTTCATGTTTGATTTTTCTTTAAATCATAGAATTGGTTGTGAGTATCGACATAGTAAAATCGCCAGGCTCAATCCGAGAGACTGTTGGTACTAGTTTATTGGAAATTGTATTGATCCGACCTGTGGTTTTCGGCGTCCTGTGAGCTCGTATTCTTTTTAATAAGTTCATGTTAATTATGGGACTGATATATCGTGAACGAATTTGATTTTTTACATGTTTTGAAAACTTTACAGCTAAATTGTATTGAATTATAGCTTTATAAGACAATTATGCATGCACACAACTCGAAATACACCATTATAAGGTAATATATTTGGAGTAACTACTTGACCCTGTCATGATGCCTTTCGAGTTGCAAAAGAGACTGAAAGGTGAATGCACTGTTTGGGATTTCATTATATTTGATCATCTGTTGGAAAATATTTAATCACAAGTATTAAACGAAAAAATTATTATATGTCATTTATACAAAATAATTACAACTTTATTGGTGACTTTCAACAATGATACTTAGTTCATCTTAGTAGTATTTGTCAACTCTGTATTTCTAACCTCATTTTTTTTCTCATAAGCATTTCATCAAACATCTATGCTTCACCTAAGATAACATGTATCTAACATTACACTTTGAATCGTTGATGTTCCCGATTGTCCCTTGGTAAGGTCTTTTCTCAATAGACCCTTATTCAAGTTAACACCTCCACATAATTCAAAATTATATTAGAATTTTCCATTTATCCCCGACTGAAAAGTTACGTTAAGAAAAAAAAAGGAAATCCGAGATCAAAAAGGAATTTAAGGTTTAGAATGAAATTGAGGAATGTTTTATAAGTTTTAAAAGTTGGGAGACCTAAATACAAGTTCTTGAAAAGTTTAGTGAACATAATACAAACGTACTAACGACAGTGTAACGGTTGGGGACCATATTACAAACGGACTAAATGTTAAGGGACTGTATTGTAAGTTTTAAAAGTTAGGAGACCTAAAAAAAACTTTACAAAAGTTCAATGATCATTATTATACTTTACCCTATTATTAATTCAAGACGTTTTTACCCCAAAAAATCACCTAAATATTATAATATTACATGTTAAACATCTTTTTTTCTTCTATATTTTATCATATGCTAAAACGCATTTTAAGATAGACACATTCTAAAATTTATTTACCACATAGATTTCTTAAAAATATTAAAAAAATACCTTAAAATTTAAAAATAAAATTATAGGAATTAATAGTGTTATTTAATACATATTAATTTCATAAATTGAAGAGCTTTACGATATTAGTTTATATAGACATATTAGGGTGTTTAAGTTATGTTTCTTCATAATGTGAGATAAAAACAAAAAAAAATATTCTTTAATTTTTTTATCTATATATCTAATGATTTCACTTATACACTATTATTAAATTACAAAGTTAATATTTATCGTTAAGATTATATATATTTTTATATGTTAATATATTTATATACTTATTTTTTAATTATGAGTTCAAACTTACTATGGTTATAGCTCAACCTGTACCTGTAGAAGTAAACATCATAATTTGTAGACAAGAATATAATAGTTGATAGAAAATAATGACAATCAACCGATTCAACTTCCATACAAGTGAACTTCATGTTGCATGAGAGGAAATTACAAGTTTTTAATCCAAACACAAAACACAAATACATAATCTCGCATCCTTGGAAATTTTACTTGCTAAGGACTAGGCGATGCAGATGCGAACAATATATCCATTATGTAAGATTCTAGCCTATAATGAAATACAAACTAAATCATACCTTACTAACATACGCTTCTCATATTTGAAGCAAGTTGCATGACGCTTTTGATAAGGCGAGAAACTAACAAATTCTGATTCAAAACTATTTTGCTTTCACTAGAGGTATACATGCCTACTCATTCGTTTCAAATGTTATACATGATGGATAACAATTGTTTGGTTATTTGGATAACCATAATTCTTTTGCAATATGGTAACATTTAAAAGCCATATATGGCGAATGAGTTCGACATACTAAATCATACTTGCAATATATATAAGTTGTTGCTATATACCAAAATAGAGCAATTTTAGCAAGAGGCTTCAAAAGGTTGCAAAAACGCTTAGGTATAAACAAGCAACACATAAATCAGCCATTTGTAAGAAGTTCATAAACAATATAATATCTCAAAATAAAGTTTTATGAATAAGAATGGCAACAAAGAAATCAACCATTTATAAGAGTTTAATGGTGTCATGATCATGCATGTTTAATTTTATATTTTTATATTAGATTCAAAAAAAAAATTGAACTCATAATTAAAAAATAAATATTTAAATATATTAACATATAAAAAATATCTAATCTTAATTAATAAATCTTAATAATAAATATTAACCTAATGTAATTTAATAATACTGAATCAGTGGATTCATTAGATATAGAGATAAAAAAAATTAAGAAATTTACTTTTTAACTTTTATCCGACATTGTCAAGAAACATAACTTAAACATTACAATATACTTATATAAACTAACACCATTAAGTTATTTGACTCATGGAACTAATATTTATTAAATTACGTTGTCAATATTTATAGTTTTATTTTTTAAAGCATATTTTTTAAAATACTTTCCAAGGAATCTGATTTGACAAAAAAACTCTTAAAGGTGCGTTCTTTGAAACGCGTCTACTCACATGATGTCATGCTAACATTTTCCTTAGAAAGGATGTTTCATGAGACTTGTATTATTAGAAAGGGTATTAGATTGATAAAATTTAAGAAAAAGTGAGCCTAGCATGTAATATTATAATATTTGGGTTTTTTTGAGTAAAAATACCTTAATACAATGATACACTCATATCTAATGTAAATACTACTCCATAAATAATAATGTGGAAACTTGTTAGATTTCTTTAATTATTTTATTGTTATTATTATTATTATATCAATACTTTCACCTACTTATGAGTCATAGAAAATCTCAATATACATAAGGTGTGATACATTTCCCTTTTATCTCTTACATTTTGTTTGGTAGAAGTAAAAAGAAAGTTTAAAAGAATAAAAGTTATATAATATATAATTTTATACACATTTAATAAATCATATGATTATATTTCAGAGATAAATTTAATTTTAAAATCTTATAATAAATAGAATTTATTAATAATGTACTATGGATGCATAAAATACTAAACCTTTCTATTATTATACTTTGAAAGATCCTTTCAGTGCATACTTGTATTGCACATAAACATGACCCTAGTCCCTAAACCTAAATATCATATGTTTTTCATCTATAAATGTGAAAACTTTTTTTTAATCAATGTTGCGTGTATATCAATTATTGAGCCACGCCTTTGAAAATTCATCATTGCTTATTGAAGCTTACAAGTCTAATGGTTATCTATCAAGTTTCATATAACTATCTCTATATTTATATACCCAAACTATATTGTCATACAATTCGTCCATTGTTTCGAGGCAGACTGGGAACTTTAAATTTACCTTCAGAATCGTGGATGTGGATTTGCTTTAATCTCTAGAGTCCCAAACTGAGAGCGGCCTTAGAATCCAGCCGCCATGCCAATCCACCGGAGCTCAGCCTCCAAACGTCGCAGGGAACCATTTTCCAGCAATTCTTACCCTTTCCATCCACGAACCGCAGTCGTGTGCGGCACGAGAATGCGCCGCTGGGAACGACCAATCCGTCTTTCGTAAGTAACTCCACGGCGATTTCCGGCCGTTCTTCCCCCTCCCCGTCGTCCCCCAAGCCTACCATGTTTTCGTAAGCTTGGTTCACCCACAAAACCCGGTTCAACCCAGCCGATATAAACCCCGGACATGTGTCCTCCTCGAGATTCTTCATTTTATCCGCGTCCGTACATTTCTCCATCCCACCGTCGTCAATGCAAGTTTCCATCACACTCTCCACCATCAACGACGACTCAACCAACTTCATCCTCCTCCTCGTCCGCCCCGGATCGGACAAGGAGAACCCCGCGTGACCTGCGGAAATCATTTTCTTCAACGTCAAGCACAACGATGGTGGATCTTTAAAACGATAATTATCAAGACCAAAAGCTCGATCGGGATCATCTTTGCTAACACCCCATGATCTTTCAACAAATAGTGATTCCCTTAGGTCTGCTTTCTCTGGCATCAACTGTAGGGTAACAAAACCCTTGTTTTCATCTTTATCTTCTTTAGCTTCATCCAAGGTTCGTTTCTTCCTATTATTTCTCTCACAAACCCTAACGTACTTTCTCTTCGGTCTCCTGCTAGTAAGGACCGAGTTATTGCTACTAAATTTAGAACCACCGGGATCTGAATCTCCGGTCATCGGCTTAGGCGCGATCGGACGGAATCTGAGCATTACACGGTTGGTTATCGTGTTATCGTGTGCACCCCATGAGCAGTTTAGCATTCTCCAGTGATCTCCACCCTCCATTTCTCGGTTTTCTAAGGGGGGAAAAGAGGAAGAAGCCCTAACAATAACTTTCTATTCGTTTTATCTTGAATTTTCTTTGTGTTTTTATTTTATTATTCATAATTTTTTTACTTATTTTTTTCACCTAAGGATGGTTTACCGGAGAAAAATGAAGTAACAATCATAGCGGCAGACGCGTGGCCAAGATCAAAGGGACACGTGTCGTGACCTCGTGCCTTGGCATATGGAAAATTGACGACGCTTGACTTATTGAGTGGCCATGACTACGTGTCTCAAAAATCCGTAAGCACGTGCTGGCATCGCATAGGTGTTTCTTTTTTAAGTGAGGTCGCTTTATTAGATTTTCCATATTTATTGGGAGATCTTTTCCAGATTGTATCAACAAGCGGTGCATTGTTACTTGTTTACTGAAGAGCAAGTTTAGTGTACAGTACAGTCACCATCCAGTATGCTCGCAGTGAAGCCGTGAATCCAAATGTTGTTTTCTTTTTCCCCACTGTAAATTACAATTAAACAATATAATTCTGAGTACATAATAATTAGTTCAAGTCAAAACTGTGTAAAAATTTAATTATTAAAATTTATAAAATGATCATTTGACTATAATATATTAATTTATAAAATCTCTGATTATTAAAATTTTATAAAATACTCATTTGACTATTTATACATTTTAAACTAATCTTTTTTATTGAAAATTAAAGTATTATCTATGTTAGACATAATCTATTGATTTAACAAAATAATGTCTTATAATTTGATTTTTTTTGTCATATCATAATAACATATTAATGTTTAACTTAAAAGTTCATTAACTTTTTAAGAAAAAAAATAAGTTTGAAATATATAAACTATTAAGTGATTATTTTGTAACTATTCATATATAATAAAATAATATTATATGGTTGTGATTATTTTATAATTTTTAATTATCAAATAATTTAACAAAATAATGTTTTATAGTTTAGATCATTTGTGTATTTTACCTAAAGTTGTGTTAGGTGTGGCTGAAATTTACTTTGATTTGATAGGTTTAACTTTTTTTTTAATTTTACGTTATTTGAGTAGATTTTTTGAGTAATTAGAACTAATTTAAAAATTTAATTTTGAAATCGGTTTTAGTTTGAATTTATAAAAATTAAAATTATTTTATTTTATAATTTGGAATATGTTTTTATATCTTAATTTTTCATATTTTTTATAATTTTTTTTTTATTTTTTTGAACTTCCAAGCTAATTCATAAAAAGTTTTTAAAACATAAATCAAATTATTAAAGTTAAGTGATTTGGGGTTTACGAGACAAAACGGAAATGAGAGAAATTTAAGTGGATGACGAAAATTAGTTTCTCTAGATTGGACCCCAGTTTTAACACACCTATGGTCCAATACAAGAGTGAACCGCTGTGAAATTTTGGGTTGAATACTTGTGATCATTCTACGAGTCTGATGAGAAAAAATGACAATCTGGTTAACTTATTTATAATCCCGGTTTGATTCTGGTTCGGATTAATCTAATAATAAATTTTATAATTTTTAAAATAATAAAAATTATTTTTAAGAAAAAATATAATTAGAAGTTAATTTCTTTTACATAATCAAATAGTAATTCTGTTGAAAAAAAGATGAATTTAATTGATGAATTTAATATTTATATCAAGTTCATAGTATGTTTGACTATTGCAAATTAAAATATAATTTTTAATTTAAATATTAGTAGGATAATTACTCTTTTAATATTTGTTATCTTTTTAATTTTAAATATTAAAATATAATTATATACTTTCGTATATTTCAAATTAAAGTAATGCATATTTAAGTTTGAATGGTATAAAAACTTTTATCTTTTGAATATTTTAAATTAAAAGATATTGTTATCTATTTAATGTTGAACATTAAAAGATATTTGGTTGAATTAAATATCTCTTGAAAATTTCCTATAAATAGTGAGCAAACATGTTAGGTTTTTCATATCTCAAGATATCTCATAACTCAGTTTTTCAAGAACTTCTCTTTATCTTGAAAAAGTTGTCTTCTTTAGTTTTTTTCGGTGATAGTCGAAGGCAAGGATCACCCGTGATCTGTGCAGACGACCAACGAACTTGAGTACTAAAGGAGTGGTAGAAAATATGTCTTAAAGAAATTATGTAGTGACATGCCTCAACTGATTTCGATCGATAGATCAAAATAAAAGGAGTATTTTATTTCCATTTATTTTTATCTTATGTTCGAAGAAGTTTAACCTTTTTTGTTTATTTTCTCAAGATTGATTTTATCTCAAGTTGTTATTTCGGATAACAATATCAAGATAAGAGTAAACTCGTTCTATCTCTTATCCCTTCATTCACTTTAATTTTATAATGATATTTATTCATTATTATTTTTTATATCATTCTCGGATTAATGTGCGCGATTTTTTCTAACAATCTTAAGATATATTTGGTATTATTATTTTTCCGAGATGACATAAAATTTGTGAGTTTAATCCTTGTTGTATACAAAGGAAGTGTCAAAAATTCAGCAAAAAAAATATTGGACGAAAATCAAGAGGATTTTACGCCAAATATAAGTTTCCTTCAATTTTTGAATTTATGATTTTAAATTCTTTGAGGAATATTTTTGAAGTTAATTTTAATGTGAGACATGACTCCATTAATTTTTGTGTAGGGATTCAAATAATTGGATTCCAATATCTTTGCAAGATTTATGTACTTACACACTTTGTGGGGCACACCTTGAATCTTGATGGTTTGGGCTTTGATTAATAATGGTGAAGTTAATGATCAATAATTCAAGTTTTGATTGACAACGATGAAGTCAATCATGTAGGTAAAATTTGAATATTTCCCTTTAATCTGAAATGATTCGGAACTCTTTCTTCTACGTTTCTGTAAATCTAAAATGACTCAGATATCATGGGAAAACGAGATAGAAAATAATTTTTGTTTCAAGATTTATCCTATCGTCTTAACGGGTTTGCTAAAATCTCAAAGTGGACAAATCTGTATGACATAAATTTTCGTGGAAGTAACTTTGGTTACTGATTTTTTTTTCTTCAGAATATTTGATTTTGTTCGATAACAAAATCGGAAATAAACAAGAATTAATTTTCTGTTTATTGGAATCTTTAATTTCATGTTTGAAATCAATTGTGATTTTAATTATGTCGTGTAACAAAATTATTTAATTTCTATAGAAACCGTTGGAAAATAGAAACCATGTTATTGATTTGTTTCAAAAATTTAATTCATGACTAAATTCTGTTGATAGAATAAATCAAAATTTAATTTTGGTTTCTTGTTGAAATTATTATTAATTCTAGTTTTGTATGTTAAATGAAATCGTGATTGTGAGCCACAATGAGAAACTTGTAAAATTATATAAATATAATTTCAAGATGTGGTAACATATAGATGTTATTTTATTTGGTCATGGTGAATTTGACCAAATGTGAGATGATCCTTCTATTATTAGAGAGGATGAGGTAAATGTTGTTATTGGATTCACTAAAGTTTGGAAATACATCCTGAATGTATTATCGGATACACTATAAGGTGTGTAGTATCAATAAGGTGGATAAAAGAATTTTGGATAATATTGGACCATAGATACAAAACGAAAGATGCTGATACTAAGGAAATTTTAGTGGTCAAGTTCTTAAACTTCATAATAATGGCATAGACGAGGGAGAATAAATGTTTTATTATCATCCATTGATGATAGCAAAAGTATTGCTATGTGTATTTGCTAAAAGAACAAAATGAAGTTATAGAAAAATTATTTTCTATAAACATGAAGTTGAAAACCAACTTAATAAACAGATTAAGATGGTAAGAAGTGTGCACAACATGATATTACTCATGAAATGATATCACTATATTCTCCTAAAATAAATGAAGTAGAAAAGTGGAATAATTGAACAATGAACTCAACGCTAAAAAATTCTGAGTTGCACAGAACATGTGGGGGAGAGAAGTTGTTTTGTCAACTAATTACCTTTTAAATAAAGTCCCTAGGAAAGGAAAAAGGACAAGACACCACATGAGTTATGAAAATGATGAAAACATATGTCATACAAACACTTGAAAATGTGGGGGTGTCTTGAGAAGATAATTGTCATATTACCAAAATAAATGAAAATAAATCCTAAATGATGGATTGTATTTTCTTTGACTATCCTACTATCTTATAAGGATAGACCGGTGCTAGTTGAAATTTGATATTTAAAATATCAATGACACAAGTGAATATGTTTCACATTGGAAAGAAAAAGTGTCATGAAAATCCTTAAGAAAACGGTTATAACCAGATTCATAGTGAAATCTGAGTTTGAAGCTCTAGATAAGTCTGGAGAATAAGCTGAGTTGCTTTGGAATTTCTCGGAGGATATTCTTAAATGACTTAAACATGTGCCCAAAGTATATTTATACTGTAACTAGCAAGTATAATGGTAAGTCGAGACATATAAGTCATCGACATAATACCATAGACAACTGATCTCAAATTAAGTTATCTCTGTTGATTTTGTAAGATCAAAGGATAACATTACGGATCCACTAACTTAACGGTTAAATAGAGATCAAGTTGAGAAAACATCTAAAGGAATATGACTAAAGCCCATGAAATTTAAAAGTGTTATGTGAACGAAAACCCTACCTTGTTAACTGGAGATCCCAAGATCTAGGTTCAAAGGGACAACCTAATTGCATAACCCGTGTACGACTATTGTGGGGGTTTCTTATCCCAAGTTCATTCCTATGATGTAAACAGTGATCAAAGTGGTATAGGCTAAGCAAAAAGCTTTTAATGACCATTGTGTGCTTCCGTGAGCCAAGCAACATAAGTTACCTATGTGAGAGTGAAGTGAGGCCGTTTCAAGGAGACTATTGGGCATTGTTCTTATAAACTCTTGCAGAACCAGAAAGAAGTCCATGGCTTTAAAGACATGCCCATGAGAACTAAATTCTTGTTAGAAGAGTAGTTGTGTGAAGTATGTCATCGTTTACACAAATAACAGAACAATTAAAGGACATTGCATATATTGTTTAGCCAATAAAGTAAATATACTGTCACAAGGGAAGGTTCAAAGGAGGACATCTACTTATCCTATGCAACTATCAATTGTATAGGCTATCATCACATCGTGCCGAAGTGTTTTTTGAATAAATCATCAATTTCATTCATGTGGAGGATTATTGGAAAAATGATGAATTTAATTGTTGGATGTAATATTTATATTAAATTCACAGTCCTTTTGATTATTGCAAATTAAAAGATAATTTTCAATTTGAATATTAGAACGATAATTACTCTTTTAATAAGTCAATTTAAAAATGTATTTGTTATCTTTTTAATTTTGAATATTAAAAGATAATTATATTCTTTTGTATATTTCAAATTAAAATAATACATAATTAAGTTTGAATTGTAAAAGGATTTTATCCTTTGAATATTTCAAATTAAAAGATATTGTTATCTTTTTAATGTTGAATATTAAAATATATTTGGTTGGATTAAATTTCTCTTGAAAATCCCCTATAAATAGTGAAAAACCTAATAGGTTTTTCACATCTTAATATATCTCACAACTCAGTTTTTCAAGAACTTCTCTTATCTTGAAAAGGTTTTCTCTACCTTAGTTTTTCCAGTGATATTCGAAGGCAATGACCATTCGTGATATGCGCAGATGTGCTACTGTAGCTGATCATTAGTTGTTGTATCCTGAGAGACAGACGACCAACGAAATCAAGCACCAAATGAGTGGCCGAAAATCCGTCTTAAGGAAATTGTGTAGTGAAAACCCATAACTGATTCTGATAAATAAATCAAAATAAAAGGAGTATTTTATTTCCTTTTATTTTTATCTTATCTTCTAAGAAGTTTAACCTTTTTGGTTTATTTTCTCAAGATTGATTTTGTCTCACATTGTTGTTATTTAGGATAATAATCTCAATATAAAAATAAACTCGTTCTATCTCTTATTCCTTCATTCCCTTTAATTTTATAATAATATTTATTCATTATTGTTTTTCTATATCATTCTATATCATTAGTTGTTGTATCTTGACTCTTGAGAGACAGACGACCAACGAAATCAAACACCAAATAAGTGGCCGAAAATCCGTCTTAAGAAGGTGGACTGTTTATTATATTGCTCTTGGTTTTGGAAGGTGGTTGTGGTAGGTTTTTCTTTGAGGAATATGTATTATTGCATTTGCTAAGATGAACTCTGGTTATTGTAGTGGTTATGATTGTGGGTTTAACAATTATTTTAATAAAAACCAATATATTACTAGTTAAGAAAAAATGACAATGATAGGATAATATAGGTTACATTAATTTAAACAAAATTATTTGATTGTTATTTGTGATCTTATACATTACCGTTTTCCAATTGAAAAGAATCTCTTTTATTCAATGTTTTTAAAATCGGATCGGACATTAAACCGGTGAAGATACTGGTTCACTGGTTAACTGGTTCAACCGAGTTCAATCGCGGTTGAATCGGATTTTATATTAAATAATATTTTTTTTAATTTTACATAATATTCAAAGCAATATTAATATATATGTAACACTTTTTTTAAGTTTACAATATTAAAAGGTATAAAAACATCATAAGTCATAATATATATAAATTAAAAACCATAAAATCAAGTGAAACAAAATGATTCAAATCAACTACAACATAATATTTAAGGTAAAACATATTAAATAATAAATATAATTATATAACTATAATCAAAAAAATAAAATTGGGGCTTAAAAAAATCATAACAAATGATGTCATTTGGTTTAATTTTTTTTTTTTTAAAAACAATCCCACATGGCTAAGAAACATAGAAGAGCATCCCAAAAGTTTAAAGAGTAAAAATATGAGAACAAAACAATCTCACATGGCTAAGAAACATAGAAGATCATCCCAACTTACTTCTATAAATAATATAGGTAATTTAACATTCAATCTAAGTTTGGATGTTCTTCTATGTTTCTTAACCATGTGGGATTGTTTTGATAACCATTAGAGCATGTTTAATATATATAAATTGGGATGCTCTATTAAATACTAAGTTGGGATGCTCTTCTGTACATAATAATGGGTTATCCCATTAGAGCATGTTATAATATATATGACAAGTTTAATTATTGATGTCAGATTTATTGATAGACTAATTTAAATCAAATAATAAAAATATAATTACATTAAATCCCGAACGGTGGCATCCTAGTATAAATAATACGAGCCTTGTACATAGACATGAATCGGGAAAACGTTTTCAAAATCTTCCATCGTCTGTTTATATACATAACAAAAAGATGAACCCAGGAACACCGGTTAAGCTTCCGGTTATAGATTTCTCAGACCAAAACCTGAAACCAGGCAGCCCTAATGGGATTCAGTGAAACACCGAGTCCGTGAAGGATTGGAGCAGTACGGTTGTTTCGAGGCTTCGTTCGACCAAGTGCTGGAGCTTCGAGATGCGGTATTTGCAGCCATGGAGAGGCCTTCCACTTGCCTTTGGAAACAAAAAGGCTCTACGTTATGGACAAGCTCTTTCAAGGCTATTTTTCGAATCCATCGAAATTGCTCGAAAGCTTGATGATTGATGAAGCCCAGATCGCTGAAAACATCGAACAAGGCCTGACTACCACCTTGTGGCCTCACGGAAACATAAGCTTCAGGTTCAAAATAATGACTCTTTCCACTTACCCTTTTTTTACCTCTTAAAATATACTAACTAATCGGTGTCCAATTGGCAGTAAAACTCTGGTCTCTTTCACCGAGCTGTCAACAAGGTTAGAGAAGATAATCAGGAGGCTGATTTTGGAGATTTTTGGTGTTGAAAAGTACGCCGATGAGCTCATTGACAACACGAATTACAAGCTAAAGCTCAGCAAATATAAAGCGCCCCCAAAAGACGAACCAACCAGTGGCATATTCGCTTACTCCGACGAAGAATATGTTGACTCTATTGTATCAAAATGAGGTTGATGGATTGCAGATTCACAACAAAGAAGGCGAATGGATGAATGTAAAACCCTCACCCCAAGTCTTTCGCATAGGGATGGCAGAATGACCCGAACCGATAGGGAAACCCGAAACCCGGTCAAGTTCGGATCGGGTATCGAGAATTTTTTCGGAGATTTTTTTGGGTCGAGTTCGGAGACGGGGCTAGGTATCACCGTCCCGATTATATATACATATAATATTTTATATATTTTATATTAATTATATATATAATATTTTATATTTTTTATATTAATTATATATATAATATTTGCGGGTCGGGTTTGGGGACAGGGCAAAAAAAATCCCCGTCGGGATGCTCCGATAAAAAACCCGACGGAAATCGGGTCGGGGATGAGGATTCATTTTGGGTTCGGGGACGGGGCGAGCAAAAACCGCCCCGAACCCGTCCCGTTACCATTCCTACTTTCACCGTTTTGGTGGGAGACTCCCTCATCGTAATGTCTCACTTATGAGAGTTGAATTATTGCTCGGGCTCCTCGAGGTGACTAGTTTAATTCATAAATAGTTTATTTTGAGTATCAATTTCTTATTTATCATTTAATCATTTTGATCATATGATATATCGTTGTCAATGTCTCATAAAATATAAAACTAATTTCATGATTCTAACCTCCACATTTACTATTAAAAATATATCTCAAAATTTATAAAATTCCATTCCCCCCAACAGTTTAAACAAGCTTTATATATACGAAACTACGAGAAAATAATATATAAAAGAAAGCTTTATCATAAAACTTGGGATTCAAACTAGTTTAAACGCTCTCCCATTCAAGACCAGAATGATCTCCTTCTAAGTTTCCTTCTCGAACATTTAGTGTAAATTGATAAATTAATTTATAACTTTAAGATTAATACATAAGAAAATCAATAAAAAATAATTCTGTAGCATTAAACACAGTAATCACCTAAATTTGATGATCCGATTAAGTCCAACCATTTACAATAACAAGCAATATGTATAGATAATCCAAAGGTTCCAACGATCAGAAAATGTCACCATCCATACAAAGAGACGATGCTAATAGATACTCTAAAAAATAGGCAAGATTATATTGCTCCTGGTTTTGGCAGGTTGTTGTGGTAGCTTTTTCATGCATGCTCCATTTAAGGCCATGAGCTAAACCACAATAATAATAATAATAGTAATAATTTGAACAATAATAACTATTATAGAGAGGGTTGGTGAATAAAATTGTAAAGTAGAAATTAGCAATATACCTTGTTAATTTATAAAATTAATTAACGCTTTTAATTTTTTTATATGTGTAGTTTTGATGATGTGATAATTTTATATTAAATAGAGGTCCAATTATTTTTTCCTTAATAAACCTACCCAATTAATTAACGGATATTAATTCAAATGGTAAGCAACTTGATATCTTTTTAACAAGGTCTCCGGTTTGAGTCATTGTATATGTAGAAAATTCTCGTTAGAAGACTCACCCACCAAAATCAGGTGCGTGGCCCGGATCGATCCCGATTAGTCAAGATGAAGCCTTAGAACTGGATAGCAGCAAAAAAAAAATAAATAAACCTACCCAATTAGGTCTTAATATAAATTTTAAATACACAATTGTTTGAGTCTGTCTTGTATTGCTACTGTTTTGGCAGGTAGTTTGTAAGGTTTTTCTGTGCGGTATCTGTTTTCACAGTTATTTTAATGAAAAATATATGATTGATTAACAAATAAAATAAAATAATAGGATAAGATAAGATATTCACATTAATCCAAATAAAATTATTTGATTCTGATTTCTTACCTCATATATCACTGTTTCTTTTCAAAGTATATATAATATATATGATCGCAAATCATGTGATCAATAAAAAAAATAAAGCATTAATTATGTCATTTAAGCTTTTATTAAAAAATCTATTTTAAAAAAAATATTTTATTCACTCAATTCTAATAATCAAGGACGGATGTAAGAATTTATATAAGGAATGAACTTATAAAATTTAAAAAATTTATAAAATTTTAAGAAAAAATAAATTTATAAAATCCAAGAAGAAAAAAATAGATCTTAAATAAAAAATACATAAAAATTTAAAATATATAATAATTATAAATTTTCAGATTAATATCTCCATCCACCACTCTATCTTGCAAAGTGCTAGCAACTCATTATTATAAATTTAGACTGATTTAGACTATATTAAATGTATGATCAGGTTAAAAAATTCAGTTTTCTCTTATTGATGTGTCGTTCATCTCTTTTCTTTTTTATATTTGTTGGTCGACGGTGATACCAATTTTAATATTGGTTACTGACTGTCGATATTCTTTATTGTCATTTCCTTTTCTAATATTGTATATTTATTTATTTATTTTTTTCAATAATTCTGCATGTATGACACGTTTTCATCTGCATTTATTACTCGTTTTCTTTTGGCATGTTTTTCAGTTGTTTCCATTTATTTTTTCCTAAGGGTTGATTTAATATCGTCATGATTGATCAAGATGATGCTCATCTAATATCTTGCTAATCTTTCATGCTTTAGACTATCAGATTGGATTTAGATATCCGATATGCGTTCGTTGATAGTTTTTCACGTTGCTTGAGTCTAATTTACGATTTTCTGTAGTCTTCCAATAGTTTGATCACTTTTGTGGTTCGTTTACCGATGCAATCAGATATATTTATTTTTATCTTTGTTTGAGTTTATTTGTTAGATTTTAATCTTTCTTTATATGATTCTTATGTGATCTTAAGTTGCTAGTTTTGTTTCAATGATTATAGAAAATTGTTCTAATTATGTGCTTAATTTACAATTGTGATTGTAAATATTCATTATAATTTGGAATATTTCCTATTTTGAATAAAATTAGTTGTTTCTATAAAAAAAATTATCCTATTTTGAATAAAATTAGTTGTTTCTATAAAAAAAATTATGATCGGATTTAGTGTGACAGTGTAACTCGACACTCTAACTCCTTTTTTTCTATTTTAATTAAAAATAAATTATTTTAGTCTTTTATTAAACCCTGAGTGGGATTCTGTGAAACACCGAGTCCGTGAAGCATTGCATCAGTGCGGTTGTTTCGAGGCTTTGTTCGACCAAGTGCTGGAGCGTCGACATGCACTATTTGCAGCCATGGAAGAGGTCTTCGACTTGCCTTTAGAAACAAAAAACTATATGTTTCGGACAAGCACTTTCGTGGTTATTCTGGGGTTCCATCCAAATTGCTTGAAAGCATGACGATTGATGAAGCACAGGTTGCTGCAAACATCGAACAAGGCCCGACTAGCACCTTCTGGCCTCACGGAAACATAAGCTTCAGGTTCAAAATCATAACTCTCTTCACTTACCCTTCCTTTTACCATTTAAAATATATTAACTAATCGGAGTTCAATTGGCAGTAAAACTCTGGTGTGGTTCACAGAGCTGGCATCAAGATTAGAGAAGACGGTTCAGAGGATGGTTTTGGAGATTTTTGGTGTTGACAAGTACGCGGTTACATGCTAAGGCCCATGAGCGCCCCAAACGATCGAGCCAACCCTCGCGGCGTTTGCTCACGCTGACCAGAATATGGTGACCCTATTGCATCAAAACGAGGTTGATGGATTGGAGGTTCAAAACAAAGATGCCGAGTGGATCAACGTTGAACCCTCGCCCAACTCTTTCATAGTCATGGTTGGAGAGTCCTTGAAGATATGGTTAAATGGTGGATTGTGTCCTACTACGTTGAACCCTCGCCCAACTCTTTCATAGTCATGGTTGGAGAGTCCTTGAAGATATGGTTAAATGGTGGATTGTGTCCTACTTATCACAGAGTCATGATGAAGGGGGACAACGCAAGGTACAGCGTGGGATTATTTGCAGCTCCCAGAGGAGGGTACCAAGTGAAGGCACCAGAAGAACTTGTGGATGATAAAAATCCCGTGCTCTTCAAACCCTTTGACTATGAAGAATTTTTGGGATTTTACTTGACCCAGGTCGCTCCTGTAGGTGCTAGAGCTGGTCTTACAACTTATTGCAGTGCCTAAGATTTAGGCATAAATCATTCTTAAATATCACGAATTGTGCGATCAACCTTTGACCTTTGGGTTCTATGTATATTACTGCTAAGATTTCAGTTTGATCCGTTAAGGCATCGGCCATGTCGTTATCGTCTTGGAAAACATCCATTCCTGCATTTTCAGTGCTTTCCACAGCTCTTGTATGACAGCACCCAATTATGCAATCTTGAGTCATTAATGAAGGTCTCTGATGTTGCAAATTTCATCAATTGAATCCTCAACCACTGCCATCTTCTCATCAACATCCTCATGTACCTCCTTATATTCAACTTATGTAAACCAACTTTGTAAAGGAGTTAAACTTCATTTAATTTATTGATTGATCCCCCCCCCACACACATATATAGGATCCACTTACATTTTTTTTAAAGAAATTTTAGTTTTACATAGATTTCTAATCGTTAGATGAGTGAAAAACTTTCATCAATTGAATCCTCAACCACTGCCATCTTCTCATCAACATCCTCATGTACCTCCTTATATTCAACTTATGTAAACCAACTTTGTAAAGGAGTTAAACTTCACTTAATTTATTGATTGATCCCCCCCCATATATAGGATCCACTTACATTTTTTAAAAAAAAATTTTAGTTTTACATAGATTTCTAATCGTTAGATGAGTGAAAAACTAAAAAATAGTTTTACACTGTTAACTTCAGTTGTCTATTTTCACTCATCTAACTGTTTAAATATATGTAAAACTAAAAAAAAATTACACATGTAATTGATTCATATCTCATATATATAGGTTATGATACACTTACAAATAGTGTAAAACTTTTAGTTTTATAGCATTTTAGGATCGTTAGATGAGGGCAAATTAAAAGTTGATATTAATTCCTTTTTTTTTAATGAATATTTTCTCATTCCCTACTGTTTATTTCAATCTTTAATTTTCCTCACCCAACAATCTTTAAAAGGGATAAAACTTTGTAATTTTACTCTAAGTATATATATATATATATATATATATATATATATATATTACTTATAATATCTTTTAACGGACTAATTTTAACTAACTTCAACCTATAGGCCTGTAAATGAATCGAACATTCAACGAATCGTTCGTGAACTGTTCGGCGGGAAGTTTGTTTATGTTCGTTTATTTATTAAACAAACATAAATAATATTTTGTGTTCGTTTAATTAAATGAATGAACATGAATAAAGGGTTCGTTCGTTATTTTACGTTTATGAACATTCGATAATATGTTCGTTTATGTTCGCTTATGTTCGTTCGCTTATGTGTGTTCATTTATGTTTAGCCCAATTATCTCTAGACTCATTTAAAATATTAAAGTCCAATAAATTTTAATCTGATACCCATAAATATTTTAAAATTCAAATAATTTTAAATACAAATAAAAAAACTCAAAACAAATAAATAAAATAAAATATTTCTAAAATTGTTAGGAAAGAAAAAAAATCTATTTTCATTTATGTTCGTTTACGTATGTTCATTTATTGCGTTTGTTTACGTTCATTCAATTGTGCTCGTTTACGTTCGTCTATTGCGTTCGTTTATGTTTATTTACATCCGTTCATTTATGTTCGTTCATTTGTGTTCGTTTATCATTTAAATGAACGAACATGAACGAACACGAACAAACTACATTTCTTAACGAACGAACACGAACAAACTACATTTTTTAACGAACGAACACGAACAAGAAATTTTTTGTTTGTTTATATTCGTGTTCGTTCATTTGTTCGGTTAAAGTTAAACGAACAAACATAAACATATTCCGTTCGTGTTCGTTCGGTTCGTTTACAAGTCCAACTGCCTAATTACTAACTAACAAACTTACATATTCTATTAGCCCTCCTCAAGTTGAGCATACAAATTTTGGAAACAAGATTCCTTACATGATGCACTAGATTTTTGCAATTTCGATAGTAGAAAGATTATCACAATAAAGATTTCAAAACAAAAGAGAGATTTAAATCATTAAGAAGAAACCGTAGTACAGCAATTAAATGAACCTCAGTATAAACGACAAGAAACTGAGACAATTGTCGTACAGCATAGGTAATGTTTGGTAGATATAATAATATGCCAATAAGCTTCCTATAACCTGTAATATACAAAAGACTGTCCTTATGTTATGAATAGCTTGTTAGTGGACAATATACGAGTTTTGACAGATTTTGAAACTAAAATATTTGTATCATTTAAGCGGTTCAAAGTATATTTATTTTGGAGAAAATAGAAAATAATTCCAGTGACCAAAATGATCAATAAATTTGTAACGTGAATTTTAATTTCGTAACGCGAATATGTAAATCGTATTATAATTTTCTAAATTCGTGTTGCGCTTTTTCAAATTCGCAACGCGAATCTGTAAATCGCAATACAGAAGTCAAATTCGCAACACATAAGTCAAATTCGCAACACGATAGCCAAATTCGCAACACGAAAGTCAAATTCGCAACGCGAAACACAATATTAATTTCACAACAATAATATAAACAATATTATCGCAAATCATAACCTAAAACCCTAAATCACAACTCAGTCCAATCTCCATCTCTCACTCTCTACGGCAAAATTCGTCCCCATCTCCAGCGAAATCCGTCTATCTCCATCTCTCAGAGCAACCATCACAACCATTCACGGTCAGAAATGGAAAATCAACCACCGAGGGTTAGATTTTTAATCTCTTATTTTTATTTTGAAATTTTTGTATTATTATTAGATTTTCCTTATATTGATGATAAATTTACTAGTAATTTCAATATATATAAAGATTAACCATTTCACTGAGATTGCTTAGTAAATTCATTCTGTTGCTGTCAATACTGCTAAACTGTTTAGTCTTTAACCCTGTGAAGTTAGTATTTGTCTTTGTTTTGTCTTTTTGTTGAAGAAATGAAATTCATTCAAGTTTCAATTTGTAGAAGAATAGTTTTTGAAACTTAAATTCACAACACAAAAATGAAAATCGCAACACCAAAATCGTAACGCGAAAATGAAAATAGCAACGCAATTTTAGTTTCGCGTTGCGATTTTCATTTTCGCGTTGCGAATTTAAGTTTCAGAAACTATTCTTATTCTGCAAATTGAAACTTGAATGAATTACATTACTTCAACAAAAAGACAAAACAAAGACAAATACTAACTTCACAGTATTGCTAATTTAAGATTCAAGAATAAATTACTACTCTTTATGTTGTCCTTGAACCTGCACTAAACCTATATGTTATCCTTTTAAATGTTTATATAAGTGCTTACTTCTGGAATGTTATTTGATGCATTTTGTGAACTATGATGGAATAATGACAGCATGTGAATACCGTGCTAGTTTGAATCATATTTGGCTTGTTTTCACTATTGTAATATCATGTTGTTATAGTGTATAATTTGTAGTTTTTGGTATATCTAACTTGGTATGTTTATTGTTTTTGTAGAAATTTTTTTCGGCTGCATTGACCTTAAGGAATAAATTAAGCCTAGCCACTAAAATTGCGTCGACGCTTACACCTCTACAAAGAAAATTGTTTGAGGATACTTGCTTCGGGCCATGGCTGAAAGTACAACATACGGGTAGAGATGCTATGTTGACACATTTATTTCTTCAGACCATGACTAACGATCTACCCGAGAGGATACAACGTGGTGATGAAGAGATATGGTTTCATTTCCTCCGGCCGGCGTTATACTTGTTTGGGCGGGAGGAGTTTTTCTTAATCACTGGTCTACGCTTCGGACACGATGAAGTAACCCGGTACACTAGTCATATCTCCCGCCCATCATGGTTATCTCAGGTTTTTCCTGAGCTGGTAAAGTCGAAGCCGAGTTTACACGTCGACGACTTGAAGAGATTATTTGTTAAAGATGGTTTTACTCGGATGAATGACCTTGATGTTGTATGAGTATGTCATTTATTACTTTTGCCTGCCGACTTTTTAGGCAAAAAGGGAAGACAACCTATCTCTGAGGACCTAATATTATTGGTAGATGACCTAAATGCATGGAACATGTTTCCGTGGGGTTCATATCTATGGAAAGCTACCTAGAAGAAGTTGTCGTATGCCTTTGAGGACCGAAAAAGTTTGCGGGGCGATGGTTCTAAATACACTTTGACAAGCTTTACTTGGGCCTTTAAGGTAAGAATTTCTATAATGTTTTCAAAATTATAATTAATTATTTAACAATTACTAATGTTTGGTGTATTATATTGTTTTGTAGATTTGGATATTTGAGGTTTTCCCCAGCATGCAGATATATGCGATAAAAAGATCAAATGATATTCCTAGGGCTATTACTTGGAAGAGGATTTGCATGTTGGATTGGGAAGAGTTACTCCCATATACGACGATAATGATGTAAGTTAACACACAAATAATACCATATATAAACAAGTTATTAATAGTACAAGTTAACTTTGTTTGAGCTTTTATATTGTTAGGAGGCCAACTATCTATTACAGAGGCTGACACCCACAGAGGCTGAGCTTGCCACTGATTGGTGGCAAGCTATTAAGCAGTTTTTTGATGGGACGAATAATGAGCACCCCCCACTTCGAGAGCTATCACCTGATCAGGCCGATTCTACAGCTAGACACCCAGAGCCATCACCTGATCGAGCCTCCTTCCACCTCCACCATCACCAATTCCATCACATCATCGAGCCTCTTCTCCACCATCACCTCATGATAGACGACCGACAAAAAGGCCACGACATTTATCTCTCTGTTCTCCACCTCCACGGGATGAGTTAGAGGAGTTACGTGATGAGGTCAGTGCTTTACGTCATGAGGTTAGTACTTTACGTGAAGATAATGGTGCATGGCTTGATGAGGTTCGGTCTTTACGTGGTGAGGTAGATTTTTTACGCGATGACAATGGTGCGCTACGTGGTGAGGTATCTACTTTACGTGATAAGGTTACCGCTCTACGCGATATTGTTTTATCGTTACAGAATGAGGTTCATACTCTACGTAATAAGGTATATGCTTTACGTCGGGTTTTTCTTGCACGACGGGCCTTTTTTCGGCATAATTTATTTATTTACTGATTTATGTATTAATTTATTTTCAGCGGCCCGATAAGGTATGTAACACCCCAATTTAGGGGCTAAATTTAAGAAAATATAAATTGGTGGATTTAATTTGGTATTTTGAAAGAAATAAGGGATAAATTGTAAGATTTCAAAGTTGATAGATCGTTTTAAGAAGTGCAGAAGTTCAGTGGCTAAACTCTTGGTTTAGCCATTTTAATTGAGATGTTATAAACCCCAGACTCCCGTATGTTTCTGGAAAATTTTCCAGTTTTCCTCTCCCGTTCTCCCTACTTCCAACTCCGATCTACTCGCCGTCCGACCTCCAAACGACAAGCAAAAACAACCATCGTGTTCGTTGTCAACGAGGAACAAAACCCCTCAAACCTTTCGTCGTGAATCATCGCCGTTCGTCGTGAATTTCAGTCGGAAGTATCGTCGGTAATAACTCGGTTTTAGTTGGTTTTTCATCGATTCACGACGATCGGGTCATCCGTTTACGCAACCTCCCACACCATCGTTCCTTGTGCCGTTCCGAGTCCACGGGTGTTATCCTTTTTCTCTGGCGGCGGCGGCGCGTGGGGGTGAACCGGTCAAACTTCCCGATTTGTTGAAATCGAGCTCTCCGCCGTTCAAAATTGTGAACCGAGCTTTGTAAGTATCGAAATCGCTCAAAATAATTTTTAGAAATTTTTCCGGGATTTTATCACTGTTCACGCGCCCCCACGCGCCGCCACTGCGCGTGGGGAAGGGAAAAGTGACCGGTTTGACCGGTTTTGGAACTGTTTTGACGGTTTGACGGTCACAACCCGACCCGACCCGTGACCCGACCCGACCGTTACCGACCGTTGACCCGACCCGACCCGTTGACCCGACCCGACCGTTGACCCGTTGACCGTTGACCAGAGTTGACCACTGTTGACCAAAACTTGAATGGCTTTGATCGGGCATTAAACGACCTTTGACTTCGACCGAGTATACCTATATGACATTTTTCGACGTTCCAAATCCGATTCGCTGTCTGTTTTTCGAAATTCAAACCCGAAGGCCTCGAAATTGTCAGTCAACCCGTTGACTTTGATTTTGACCAAAAAATTCCAAATTTCCGAAAAGTCATATTTATGCTTTCAACGTCCTGAATCCGAATCCGAAGTCCGTTTCGCTAAATTCGAACTCGGTAAGCGTCTTTCACTGATTTATCACCCGATTCGATCCGTTATCGTAATTAAGCTCCGTTTCTGATATAATTTATGTTGATATGTATCTGAGGATTATTGGAAGTTGAATGAAGATCAAAGGTGTTCGAATGGAATTTTTATGGTCGATCAGTATTGCACGGAAATCGAGGTAATACTTACTACCTCTTTATGCTTTATAGAACATGTTGGTATTGGTAAATGCATGAATGGAAATTTTTGGTCTTATATGTGTAATAAATGAAGATCTACACTAGATATGAATACGGTAGAAAATAGATAACTGAATATGGCTCATATGACTATTATAAGAAATTGGAGGACAGTTGGAATTAAATTACAAGTTCTGAAATTAAGTGATAAAAGAATCAATCATGGATGTAGATTATAATTATCTCATTAAAGGTACTTAGATGATAAATTATGAGAATATTCGATTAGGTAAAATTACGAAATTACCCTTATGGTGGAAAATGACAAGAATGTCTCTGGAAGTAGATTAATAAATCTGAAAAGAATTATGATCTGCTAAAACTATTCATGTGCATAAGGAAATTAGTTTTACTTGGAAATTATGGATAACGGTTTTTAACACCAAGAGGGTTTATGCAATATATAAGTCTGTTAAGGAATCACTTCAAGATCAGAGAAGGTTCGGGAAAGCAATTAATCATAGGATCTCTAAATTATATTATTTTCGTTAAAAGCTAATATCGAAATTATCTGGTTAAGAAATTACAGAAATACCCTTAAGAGGCCGAATAGTCTGAGTTAACCCTGAATGAGAAAATACTTAGAGGATTCGTACTTAAGTCGATTAAGTACAGATTTGATTGTTAAGATCAGACTTAGCAGGAAAATTCATGATATTCCGTTTGTAAAATTTGAGAAGACACTTGACTCGAAAATATCCGAATAATGAGTAAATACTTGAAGAATAATTTAATGGGGGTATTTTGCTGTCAGAATTGTTCGAAAGGACTAAAGTAAAAGATATAAATGGAATTAAATATAAGACCGAATGGAGGAAAAAGATGAAATACGTGGATCTGTAAAATGACCAAAATACCCCTGTAATGGAAATGACTCAAGAATGTCACCAAGCTAAGGAATGATTGGATATCCTCGAGCTCTGAAATGAATGGAATAAAACTGAACATCAAAATTACCAAAATACTTATGGCCTAAAGTAAGTAAATGTCTTGGATTAATTAAAGAATCCAATAAGCATAGGTATGGCTACCTTTAAAGTAATGGAACACAATTTAAGTGAGTAGATCAACCCTAAAGCTATGTCAATACCTGAATGACAGAGATATTACTGGAATGCGTGTTCGTCTTCTTAAGTTTGACTCGATGATAAATTTTAGAAGTATTCAACTTAGTTCAACTCTGGATCGCATTCAGTACTAAGAATTGGACGTTTGCACGACAAATCAGCCACAAAGACCAAATTGAATGTAACGGAAGTGCAGCATGTGTCTGAAAAATCAGGAACGCTTGAATTACTCTGGAAAATCCCGAAGTATCTGGAATGGACTTGAATGCTAATAATTAAGTAACCACAAGGACTGAGGATTGAATAAGTGAGTTGGATGAATCTGGAAATGTTAATGAAATATATGATGTAATGTCTTATGGATTATGAATTACAAAATCAAGTACGTCAGTATTTCATGATATGGTGAAAACGTGAACATGAAATAAAGACATTAGAAGATTTATTCAACGTTAATTTCGAAAATGAAATATGAACAAGAATTTGTGGTATTAAAGGGTAAATACCCTGGAAGGAAATGAATTGACCAGTCGACTAGATTGTTAAGGTTCTGAATCTTCGTTCTCAAGTTGTTCGATTATCCGATCAATTGACATGGATGCAAAGGATTCTGAATACCCTTCTGATTACGTAAACTCTGAAAATTGTCCGAATAAGATATGATCCTGATAATTCACATTCTGAATAACTGATGATTCCGTCAGTTATTGAACTTTTTACAATAGTGATTCTAAATTCCGACATTCTATCGGTATACTGAAGATCCTATTTCTCTACTTGCTAAGATTATCCAGTACATTTGAATAATATTTGTAAACTCTGGTGTGTTCCCTACTTATATGAATATTTTATCTGATTTCTGATTTGAATTCTGTTTTGACATCTGATCTGAAATCTGTTCTGATTCCTAACCTGGATTCTGTTCTGATATCTGATCTGAATTATGTTTGATTTCTGATATCTCCGTTTACCGACGGATAAATGTTTTATCTGGGGGTTTATTGTTGGAGGAAGATTATCTGTAGACTCCTCGGCTTTGTGCTCAGGGTCTAAATGGCATGTGCGGTTGGGTGTATGGTTCTGGGGAACCTACACATTTATGATGTGAACGGATGGGGTATATATATATATATATATATTATATATATATATTATATATGTTTTAAAAGATCTGTATCTTTTTACTGAATTTTCGAGAACACACTAGAAAACCTATTCTGATCTCCTCAACTCAGTCATCCGAAATATTTCTCTGAACTGAAAGCTCATTGTCCGTTACCACCCGAAATATCAGTAGAATCTGCTCAGCATAAAAATATGTAAATGCTCAGAAGCAATAAGGAAATAAATATTTATTTGTATCTGCACGTTCATCAGCATCATCTGGTAGTTCTGTATTACTGAGCTTTCCAAAGCTCACTCTATTACTCACCTTTTCAGGTAAAAGAATTGTACCAGTGCATCTATCGACTTCAGTAAGGGAGTTCTTCCGGCGTTGTTGCAGAGTATGGTACATGTGATTAGGGGGCATGTAATTATATTTTGATTATATGAGTCTGGAAATATGTTTATTTTTAAATAGTGACAAATGATTTATAAGTTTACATGTTCTGATAAAAAGATTTAAATTTTCCGCTATTTTTACAATGGGTCGCTCCGGTGGCCCTAATGTGACTTCCGGATCGGATCGGGCTACCCTTATCGGTCTGTGGGGGTTACATTTAGTGGTATCAGAGCTATGGTTTGAGTCAAAATTTTTCAAGATAGACCGGCCGGTCAAATGTCAAAATATGTCTGATCAGTACATGCCCCTAGACTGCAATCGTACCTCTCTGAGCCGGAACTCCAGGGCTGAGTCCCTATCTGTATTGAGTAAACCAAAGTTTCTATCTGCTAAGGCTATACTTGTACAAAAGGAATACCAGTAACATCTGTCTAAACGCTGTAAAGTATCTCATGAGCCATGTGAGAGTTATTCATCTGAATTTCTGACTCGACTCCGGAAATGAAATTGAGATATGTTGCTGCTTTACGAGCCTATTCACGTCCAATGCTGAATTGATTTCACAAGAATAAAGTTGTTCTGATTATTTACTTGGACTGAGGGAGAATTCTGAAGAGATTGATACTCGAGAAAATTTTAATTCTTTTATTGAAATAAGGAAAATTTATGATAAGATGTATGCTCAGTTGGTTAAGGATAAGTGGAGGAATCGTACTTTTATAAAAGCTATTGATAGATTTGAAAGAACTGATGGAAGTTTCATTTATGCAATTATGTGACATGAATGAATTTCGAGGACGAAATTTTTTAAAGGAGGGGAGAATTGTAACACCCCAATTTAGGGGCTAAATTTAAGAAAATATAAATTGGTGGATTTAATTTGGTATTTTGAAAGAAATAAGGGATTAAATTGTAAGATTTCAAAGTTGATAGATCGTTTTAAGAAGTGCAGGAAGTTCAGTGGCTAAACTCTTGGTTTAGCCATTTTTAATTATGAGATGTTATAAACCCCAGACTCCCGTATGTTTCTGGAAAATTTTCCAGTTTTCCTCTCCGTTCTCCCTACTTCCAACTCCGATCTACTCGCCGTCCGACCTCCAAACGACAAGCCGAAACAACCATCGTGTTCGTTGTCAACCGAGGAACAAAACCCTCAAACCTTTCGTCGTGAATCATCGCCGTTCGTCGTGAATTTCAGTCGGAAGTATCGTCGGTAATAACTCGGTTTAGTTGGTTTTTCATCGATTCACGACGATCGGGTCATCCGTTTACGACACCTCCCACACCATCGTGTTCCTTGTGCCGTTCCGAGTCCACGGTGTTCTCCTTTTTCTCTGGCGGCGGCGGCGCGTTGGGAGGTGAACCGTCAAACTTCCCGATTTGTTGAAATCGAGCTCTCCGCCGTTCAAAATTGTGAACCGAGCTTTGTAAGTATCTCGAAATCGCTCAAAATAATTTTTAGAAATTTTTCCGGGATTTTATCACTGTTCACGCGCCCCCACGCGCCGCCACTGCGCGTGGGGAAGGGAAAAGTGACCGGTTTGACCGGTTTGGAACTGTTTTGACCGGTTTGACCGGTCACAACCCGACCCGACCCGTTGACCCGACCCGACCGTTTACCGACCGTTGACCCGACCCGACCCGTTGACGTTGACCCGTTGACCGTTGACCAGAGTTGACCACTGTTGACCAAACTTTGAATGGCTTTGATCGGGCATTAAACGACCTTTGACTTCGACGAGTATACCTATCCTGACATTTTTCGACGTTCCAAATCCGATTCCGCTGTCCGTTTTTCGAAATTCAAACCCGAAGGCCTCGAAATTGTCAGTCAAACCCGTTGACTTTGATTTTGACCAAAATTCCAAATTTCGAAAAGTCATATTTTATGCTTTCAACGTCCTGAATCCGAATCCGAAGTCCGTTTCGCCAAATTCGAACTCGGTAAGCCGTCTTTCACTGATTTATCACCCGATTCGATCCGTTTATCGTAATTAAGCTCCGTTTCTAATAATTTATGTTGATATGTATCTGAGGAATTATTGGAAGTTGAATTGAAGATCAAAGGCGTCGAATGGAATTTTATGGTCGATCAGTATTGCACGGAAATCGAGGTAATACTTTACTACCTCTTTATGCTTTATAGAACATGTTGGTATTGGTAAATGCATGAATGGAAATGTTTGGTCTTATATGTGTAATAAATGAAGATCTACACTAGATATGAATACGGTAGAAAATAGATAACTGAATATGGCTCAGATGACTATAAGAAATTGGAGGACAGTTGGAATTAAATTACAAGTTCTGAAATTAAGTGATAAAAGAATCAATCATGGATTGTAGATTATAATTTATCTCAAAGGTACTTAGATGATAAATTATGAGAATATTTCGATTAGGTAAAATTACGAAATTACCCTTATGGTGGAAAATGACAAGAATTGTCTCTGGAAGTAGATTAATAAATCTGAAAAGAATTATTGATCTGCTAAAACTATTCATGTGCATAAGGAAATGTTAGTTTTACTTGGAAATTATGGATAACCGGTTTTTAACACCAAGAGGGTTTATGCAAGATACTATAAGTCTGTTAAGGAATCACTTCAAGATCAGAGAAGGTTCGGGAAAGCAATTAATCATAGGATCTCTAAATATATTATTTTCGTTAAAAGCTAATATCGAATTATCTGGTTAAGAAATTACAGAAATACCCTTAAGAGGCCGAATAGTCTGAGTTAACCCTGAATGAGAAAATACTTAGAGGATTCGTACTTAAGTCGATTAAGTACAGATTTGATTGTTAAGATCATGACTTAGCAGGAAAATTCATGATATTCCGTTTGTAAAATTTGAGAAGACACTTGACTCGAAAATATCCGAATAATGAGTAAATACTTGAAGAATAATTTAATGGGGGTATTTTGCTGTCAGAATTGTTCGAAAGGACTAAAGTAAAAGATATAAATTGGAATTAAATAATAAGACCGAATGGAGGAAAAAGATTGAAATACCGTGGATCTGTAAAATGACCAAAATACCCCTGTAATGGAAATGACTCAAGAATGTCACCAAGCTAAGGAATGATTGGATATCCTCGAGCTCTGAAATGAATGGAATAAAACTGAACATCAAAATTACCAAAATACCCTTATGGCCTAAAGTAAGTAAATGTCTTGGATTAATTAAAGAATCCAAATAAGCATAGGTATTGGCCTACCTTTAAAAGTAATGGAACACAATTTAAGTGAGTAGATCAACCCTAAAGCTATGTCAATACCTGAATGACAGAGATATTACTGGAATGCGTTTCGTCTTCTTAAGTTTGACTCGATGATAAATTTAGAAGTATTCAACTTAGTTCAACTCTGGATCGCATTCAGTACTAAGAATTGGACGTTTGCACGACAAATCAGCCACAAAGACCAAATTGAATGTAACGGAAGTGCAGCATGTGTCTGAAAAATCAGGAACGCTTGAATTACTCTGGAAAATCCCGAAGTATCTGGAATGGACTTGAATGCTAAATAAATTAAGTAACCACAAGGACTGAGGATTGAATAAGTGAGTTGGATGAATCTGGAAATGTTAATGAACATATGATGTAATGTTCTTATGGATTATGAATTACAAAATCAAGTACGTCAGTATTTCATGATATGGTGAAAACGTGAACATGAAATAAAGACATTAGAAGATTTATTCAACGTTAATTTCGAAAATGAAATATGAACAAGAATTTGTGGTATTAAAGGGTAAATACCCTGGAAGGAAAATGATTGACCAGTCGACATAGATTGTTAAGGTTCTGAATCTTCGTTCTCAAGTTGTTCGATTATCCGATCAATTGACATGGATGCAAAGGATTCTGAATACCCTTCTGATTACGTACAACTTCTGAAAATTGTCCGAATAAGATATGATCCTGATAATTCACATTCTGAATAACTGATGATTCTGTCAGTTATTGAACTTTTTACAATAGTGATTCTAAATTCCGACATTTTATCGGTATACTGAAGATCCATATTTCTCTACTTGCTAAGATTATCCAGTACCTTTGAATAATATTTGTAAACTCTGGTGTGTTCCCTACTTATATGAATATTTTATCTGATTTCTGATTTGAATTCTGTTTTGACATCTGATCTGAAATCTGTTCTGATTCCTAACCTGGATTCTGTTCTGATATCTGATCTGAATTATGTTTTGATTTCTGATATCTCCGTTTACCGACGGATAAATGTTTTATCTGGGGGTTTATTGTTGGAGGAAGATTATCTGTAGACTCCTCGGCTTTGTGCTCTGGGTCTAAATGGCATGTGCGGTTGGGTGTATGATTCTGGGGAACCTACACATTTATGATGTGAACGGATAGGGGTATATATATATATATATATATGTTTTAAAAGATCTGTATCTTTTTACTGAATTTTTCGAGAACACACTAGAAAACCTATTCTGATCTCCTCAACTCAGTCATCCGAAATATTTCTCTGAACTGAAAGCTCATTGTCCGTTACCACCTGAAATATCAGTAGAATCTCTGCTCAGCATAAAAATATGTAAATGCTCAGAAGCAATAAGGAAATAAATATTTATCTGTATCTGCACGTTCATCAGCATCATCTGGTAGTTCTGTATTACTGAGCTTTCCAAAGCTCACTCTATTACTCACCTTTTCAGGTTAAAAGAATTGTACCAGTGCATCTATCGACTTCAGTAAGGGAGTTCTTCCGGCGTTGTTGCAGAGTATGGTACATGTGATTAGGGGGCATGTAATTATATTTTGATTTATATATGAGTCTGGAAATATGTTTAATTTTTAAATACTGACAAATGATTTTATAAGTTTACATGTTCTGATAAAAAGATTTAAATTTTCCGCTATTTTTACAATGGGTCGCTCCGGTGGCCCTAATTTGACTTCCCGGATCAGATCGGGCTACCCTTATCGGTCTGTGGGGGTTACAAGGTAGATGCTTTACGTCGGGTTTTTCTTGCACGACGGGGTTCACGCATCAGATGTCGTGCACGTGCCATTACGTCTCCGTTCACCCCACTAGTGCCAAGACTCCGTTGCTTTACGTCGGGTTTTTCTTGCACGACGGGGTTCACGCATCAGATGTCGTGCACGTGCCATTACGTCTCCGTTCACCCCACTAGTGCCAAGACTCCGTAAGAAGAAGCTTGATGCACCTATCATCATTCAAGAGGCGCCTCCTATCGTTCAAGAGGCCCCTCTCATCATCGAAGAAGCCCCTCCCACCGTTCAAGAGGCCCCTATCATCATTCAAGAGGTCCCACCCGCCGTTCAAAAGCCCGATTCATATGGCGTCATATGTCGACATATTGATAAACCCCCTCCCGTACCCGATATGATGGATGCGAGTTGGCTTTCGTATGTATTATCGGCCAGTACCATTCCTCAGCAGGAGAGGGAAACACTACCGGACACAATTACGGATAATACCCTTTGGGCTAAGACCGCAATTGATTTTTATCTACATGAGCGGAGCAAGGGGTGTTATTCTGACCTATGCCAACTCGACGATGTTATTCATTTGTTTCTTGATCGGTCTTGGTGGGGTATTTTATTAGGGGTTGAAGATAATGGCTATCTTAAAGGAGTGGTAAGTCTTATATTCTTCTTATATTGCATTTTGATTAATTTTTTTAATTTTTTAATAAATTCACTAATATATGTATTTTTTATAAAACAACATATTGATGCATGGGTGTCACGTCTTCTAATAATAAGGAAATTGAGGAAAATAAGAATACTCGATGGACTATTATGCCGATCTTTTCACGTAGCTCACTTGAAGGATCCGAGAGATGCTTCATATACGTTGGGTAATGGAAAAGCTAACTTATCCTGCGTGGTGGGAGGTCGATAAGGTTAGTATTTATTTTTTGAATATTTAAAGGTTTTCATAAATTTTATTTGATGTGAGCAATTATTTATGATTGCAGGTGTTTATCCCTATTTTGGAACGTCGTCATTGGCTTCTCGTCGAGCTTCAGATCCCATCCCTGAAGATAATGGTATATGACAGTATGTTGAATTACATACCATTGTCTGATTTGAGAGATATTATTTGTAAGGGATGGAGCGCTCATTTGGTAAAATACTTGGACGCGATTGATTATTGGACTAATTCTGGAAACAAGAAGCCAAAAAAGTTCAAAGTTACAATGATCAGAGACGAAACCGTGTAACATCCTAAATCAGGGTCAGTGACTAAATTGTAAATTTTAAAAACTATGTGCTCGATTTCGAAATAAGTTAAAAGTTCATGGATTTAATTGAAGAAAGTTGATGTTGGATTTAATGGTAAAGTTTGGAAATAACAAGGGTATTATGGTCTTTTCTAAGAGAAGATTTTTTTTATTCTCTTTTAAGGGATATAAAAACGTGGGAAAGGAGATAATTTCTCCAGAGTATTCTTTAGTCTTCTTGTAACACCCCAACCCGTACCCGACCCGAATACGAGTCCGAGGTGTCACATTGACTTTTAAAACCTTGACACTTAAAGAAAATTCCCGGGAAATTTAAAACTTTATTTAAAACAAAATACTTTTAATTACATAGAATAGACTACAAATACAAACTCGATCAGAGTGCTCATAATTAACGACTTATTACATGCCAACACTCTGTACACAACAAAATACATACTTTGTCGATTACTTCTGATCTGATCTTCTAGTAAAAATACTATCCTTGCCACTTCTATTCTTGCTCTTCACGTTTCTTGGTACCTACGTGTAAATCACTTACACGCTAAGTCATAGACTTAGTGAGGCAATAAATAAACATGTAACAATAGTTTCATGAATATATTCTTACCATTTGATCATGATATTCAATATGCATGGATATATTTCCTATGACATATATAACCAAGTCATGCACACATGAAACTTACCTTTATGCATCACTTTCACTTTAATTTATATTTCAATTGTCGTTGTTGTTGCCCATGTATATATTGAGAATAGAGATATGTGAGTATATTGAGGTTGTGCAATCTGTCACCACAGCTCGTATAAATTCCCTCATGGGGCACCAAACATTTGTTCAGTATTCATCCCGAAGGACTGCTATATATGTCCCGTAGGACCACTACGTCCCGAAGGACTACAATACCCTCAACTCTTGGCATGCCAACTATACCTATAGCTCTCGTTTCATATATTATGGGCATTTACGATGAATACTTTTCTCATCACTTGTTCTTTCTTTTCTGTCACATATCATGTATGTGTAACCATGTATTTCATATCATATCATATGTATCATGTATTGCATATTCATATTCATTTCATATTCACATAACTTATCTCATTTCACATTGATCATGTCTCATAGCATATATCACATATGCATATAATCATGTATATCATATCATATATTTTATATTTCATGCTCTTATGTCTATGCATATCATATAACATATATAATAACCTATATCCATTTCATGTATTCATGCATATATAAGAATCACAAATCAATTAATATTTTAAGAGTCACTTTTTACCATAGTAACTCCATCACTAGCTCATCGCAAGCCAATGTTCAATAATATAAGTACAATTAAAATTGCACTCACCTTATCCTTGCTTTGATTCGATTATAATCCTTTGATTATTCCGGAACTTTTTAGGCTCATATTTATATAAATATAACATTTCAAAATAACTATCAGAAGCCTAAACCTTAAACTTGATGTTAACAACTTAAGCCAGATTCTTGAACCCAATTTCATTTTTCCTTTAGGGGGGAATCGATACCCCCCAGGGGGAATCGATACCCCCTGGACATACTGAAAATTTTCTCGTTCTAGAAGGGGAATCGATTCCCCTTCATAGGTATCGGTTCCCTATGCCCAAATTGTATTTTAAACCCAAAAATCATAAATTTTCACTTAATTCTTCTTTTTAAACCCCTATCATGTCATTAAACTCAACTACCATTACTTAAACCAACTTATATTCATGAAAATCATCTATAACTTCAAAATCCTATTCTTCATATGAAATTCAAGAATCATACTCAAATTTCAATATGTTCTAAATACAATTAACACTTTATATTCCTTAATTAGCATGATGACAAGTCAAATTTAACTTCAAATTCAACTTATCAACTCTATTTCAAGATTTCATATAAAAACTCGTTTTTTAAATCTTTAAACTTCTTCATTTTGATTATAAGACAACTTAAGCTTTCCTTAAGCTTAGTTATCATCTAATGATCAAAACCTAACCTTTAATTTAACAAATAACCAACAAATCAGAAAACCTTACCTTTGCTATGGCTTTCTCTCGTATGGAAGAAAAAGAGAGAAGAATATCTTCTTACCCCTTTCCCCCATATATATCCTCCACATAACACAAATTAATCATTTAATGGTTAAATGACCATTTTTCCCTTTAATTCTTTGGATAATTACTAAAAACTTTCAGGAAATATTTCTGAACAAATCATCGGACTATACAAATATCCCACTTAAATCACCAAACTCTGAAGTTTTATGATTTAGTCACTAACCGGTATTTTGGGATGTTACACTTCTTCTTCCTCCTCTCCACCGTGAAGACTTGTATAAGGTAGGTGGGTCTTCAGTTGGTTAATTCTTTCGTTTTAAAGCTTTTTTTGATTCTTGGGATGTTAAGAAAGATTAAGGAAAGCTTTAGGTGGCTTAAAACTCAAAGATTAGCAAGTTATGAGAAATTAAGAAAAATGAGTTTTTAAGTGAATTTTTGAAATAGAAGGAGTTAATAGATTTTGAAGTTTAATTTGACTTGTCATGGTTAAATTTAGAGATAAAGTGATAGAATGGGTTTTAAATGTTAGAAAAAGTGTGATTCTTGAATGCCATGTAAATGATAATTTTGAGTTTAAAGAAGTGATTATGGAGTAGAAATGAGTTTAAGTATGTGTATGAAAATTAGGAATATTAAAGGGAGTGAAGTATGAAGTGTTGAGCTGAAAATGAAGTGATTTTCGAGCTAAAAATATGATTTCTGGGCAAGGGGAATCGGTACCCATTCAAGGGGAACCGATATCCCTTCAAACGAACAAAAATTTCCAGAATGTCATGAGGAAATCGATACCCCCATAGTAGGGAACCGATTCCCCCTAAAGGAAAATTGTGAATATTGGTTTAATAAGTTCGTTTAAGTTGTTAGTATCAAATTACAAGGTATAAGTATCTAATAATTGTCTTAAAATGTATAATTATGTAGATTCAGAGCCTAATCAAGTTCCGGAATCATTGACAAGTAAGATCGATCAAGGGGAAAGATAAGAGATTATAATTGACTAGTGAGGCCAGGTGAGTACATACAAGTTAGTTTATGATTATATTAGAAGGCCTGAATGTATGATCATATGCATATGTTTGATTTGGGTATACGTGATATATATATTATAGTATGTATTAAATGATTTTTGTGAATACATGCAGTGTGATAAGTTATAGGAATTAATATGAATGATCTATATGATTACATGAGAATGTGAAATAGGTTATATGATAGGTGACCATACATGTTACAAAGTAAATATGATCAATTATAAGAATCAATATAATAGATTTATATGACTACAGGAGAAGATTGATGAGTTAAATAAGATTAGACTATAGAGTAATATAAGAATAATATATTAGTGAAGTGAATTGAATTGAGTATAAATGATGATGCCAAACTATAAGATAAGTGTTATAGTAAGTATATTTAAAGAGAATTATGATATAGGATTTAAGTAAAATTTAACTAAATAAATAGATTAAACTGGTATAAATGGAAAATGAGATAAGTTAGGTAGCATTTACCTAGGAGATAACATAAGATTATATGAATAAGTAGCATAAATGACATAAGGAAAACTTATGTGTTATATGATTTAAGCATTGAAATAAACAAAAGATATATTCAGGTGAAGTTATTCGGTGATATGAGTATATGTCATTATTATACGGTTTAGATGAAATATTATACATGAATAAATGTGTGAGAAATGATAAACTATATGAGAACATGTATATGTGAAAGTAATCTATGTGATATATGTTATGAATACAAGAACCTGAGATATGTAACATGTGAATTATATGGAAATGATCTAGTGTAAGTCAACTATGTGACTATGTGATTATATGAAAATGTGATAATGAGCTATGTTCAAAAACTATGAGACTACGTGCCCAGGTAATATGAATATGTGAACATGTGAAATGACATATGTTCAAAAACTATGAGACTACGTGCCCAGGTAATATGAATATGTGAACATGTGAAATGACATAAATGATAATGCCCATGTTATGTGTCATGAGAGCTAGGGGTATAGTTGGCATGCCAAGTCGAGGGTCTACGCGGTCCTTCGGGACATATATATTTTTGGAAACATGAAGTCTGTGAGACACATACTGATCCCTATATATGTATATGATTCTTAAGGAATGATATGTGGTCCTTATGGACATTATATGGCACTTCGGTGCATTTCTACGCGGCACTACGGTGCAATCTACGTGGCACTTCGGTGCATTATACGAGCTGGTGACAGCATTATGCACAACCTCTATAGACTCACATATCATAGTTCACATGTGTTCATGGGCTAATAAAAATAATAAGATAAATAAACTGGTATGATTATATGTTTAGTTCGTGTGAACTGATATTGTGCTATGGTGTGATAATTAAGGATATTATGGATAAGAGTATAAAATTATAAGGACTAATGTACAAATTGATAATAGAAAAATTATTGTACATAAATATGTATGTTTTGATATAATGATATGTGTGTTTCTCGTGACATGGTACAAGTGCATATATGTTGATGTATATGTAAATGAGCTATATGATTTGATAGCAAAAACAGTCATGCATTTAGTGGGTATGAATTTCATTATATGTGTTTTTTTATGTCTCACTAAGTAATCGACTTAGCATGTGATTGTTTCATACGTAGGTTACAGAAGCGATAAGAGAAGAGAAGAAGAGTAAGACATGTCAGCACCTCCCTTACAAAATTTCAGATCAGAAAATAGAGGATTTAAATGTTTTTGGTTATTTTGAGTATAGTTGGCATGTACTAATTGGTTGAATTAGTTATGCTCTGATTGATTTTGGGTATTGTGGTCAATTTATGTAACTGAACCGCTTTTACTTTAATGAAAGATTTAAATTTTCTTTGAATTTTGTCAAGAGTCAAAGTTTGAAAAGTCAATGTGACACCTCATACTAGTATCCTGGTCGGGTACAGGTTGGGAGTGTTACATACCGTGCCACAACAAACGGAGGGATCCAGAGGGGATTGTGGTCCTCTTGTATGCTTGTTCTTGGAGCGTTTGACGACAGGAAGTAAACACCTTCTACCTCACACAGATAGAGATAGAGGTACAACAGGCATATGGTTTCGGTATTTTATGGCTCGAGCGATATATACGAGACGTTGCCTACCTGCATCCACGTGCTGAAAGTTTGCATAAACAATTGGTAAGTTTGAGCAAGTGTTGTTAACATATATACTCTTTGTTGGTTTGAAAATGTTTGGTTAAGTACCCAGAAATCAATAATTTGTTGTTTGTTGGTTTTAGATGTGTAGAAAGTGTTGTTTGAGCAAATGTTTGGTTTCTGCAGGTTATTCCTGACGTGAGCTGTGTGAAATTGATGTATTTATGCATAAACAACAGTTTGGGGTACACTTTGTTTGCTTGTTTAATTGAATTTTACATTGAAAGTTGATTTGTTTAATTGATGAGGGAATAAGAATTATTTTTTGCTTGTTTAATTGATTTGTAAAAGTTGATTTGTTTAATTTGATGTGCAAATAAGAATTATTTTTTTGCTTGTTTAATTGATTTGTAAAATTTAATTTGTTGTTTTAAATCCAATATGCATTATGTTGAAGGCAAAAAAGACCTGTTGAAGGTACAAATTCGCAACGCGAAATAAGCGTTACTATAGTTAAATTCGCAACGCGATTTTCGGTTTGCGATTTCGCGTTGTGAATTTGACTATTGCAACGCTTATTTCGCGTTGCGAATTTGACTTTCGCATTGCAAATTTGACTTTTGCGTTGATCGCAACATACAACATCAAGTTATATACAACATCAAACACATTCCAAGCTATAAATACAAGCTAAGGACACTTGAAGAAGCAAGAGAACAACTACAACATCAACATTCCAAGCTATAAATACAAGCTAAGGACACTTGAAGAAGCAAGAGAACAACTACCCAAGCATCAAACCAGATAAATCCCAACTGATAACACTGAACAGATCATAGCAATGTTCAAAACTCAAGTTACTAATGAATGTCTAACTGAAATGTATGCTTCACACATAAAATACACATAATACAAGGTTTGCATTTAAAAATCACCTAAGCAATCTAAAGGGATTTTGATTTTGATTGCGATTTTGATTTCTTTTTGCTTGGCACCATATGAGCTTTGGATTTTGATGAGGAAAAGATGATTGTGATGGCACTGGTGATCCACATGTCGATATCCAAACATGATCAACATTAGATGATTTCATTCTACAAATTGTAAATTAATTTACTAAACCAACGAGCTAAACTATATATCATCACTAACTTAGAGAGAACATATCTTTATTAAGTTGATAGTTGATAATTTGGGAGAGAAATCATTGAAAATTTATTGGTGAAGCATTTGGTTCTCAAACAGTTAAAGCGTCAGAAACGTTTCGGGCATATGATCTGGGTGGTATACAAGAAATGCAACAAATGGATAATATCCGAAAGACATTCTTCGGATATCTAATCTTCCTACTTGTTAACCAAAAATTACGATGGTAAAGATTTCCCTCACATTTAAAGTTGAAAAAAAACAATGAAAATTAGGAATAATCAATGATAACATGCATATTGGCTAAGTTATTCCATTGAGTAAGTTGTTGTTTGATGGAACAAAGGATTGGGCTAATATTTATAGTGGAGCCGAAATTTATATTGAAATTCAAACTCAAATTGAATTTAATTCAAACTCCAATACATATGAAATGAATTTGAAATGCAGTGTTAAATTGAACATGGAAATTGCATAATTGATTCATATTGTTCAAGTAACACGCTTTATGAACCATCAAGCTAAAAGACAATATTGATTGAATTCAAAGCTGAGTTGTGAGTTGATGGGGTTGTTACACTTGTCACATGGTTGGAATAAAGTATTCACATGGAAGAGATAGATTGTTTTGTTATGCACAACCAATCTCATCTGAATGAAAATATACATACAATATAATCAAACCAAAACATACATACGCAACAAATTTATACATAATAATGTTCAAATAATGTACCCACAAAAACGAAATTAATCCGATAAAAAAGTATTATTTCAAACGAAGTCCGGAACATTATTTTCCAAATAATGTACCCATAACAATGTTCAAATAATGTACCCACAACAATGTTTAATTGATTTGTTGTTTATTTTTCAATATGCATTATGTTGAAGGTAAAAAAGACTTGTTGAAGGTAAACTTTCGCAACGCGAAAGGTAAATTCGCAACGCGAAAGTCAAATTCGCGTTGCGACTTTCGGTTTACGATTTTGCGTTGCAAATTTGACTTTTGCGTTGCGAATTTGACTTTCGCATTGATCGCAACATACAACATCAAGTTATATACAACATCAAACACATTCCAAGCTATAAATACAAGCTAAGGACACTTGAAGAAGCAAGAGAACAACTATCTAAGCAATCAAACACAAGAGAAAATCCCAACATGATAACAACTAAACCGATCATAGAAATGTTCAAACTCAAGTTACTACTGAATGTCTAACTGAAAATGTATGCATTCACACATAATACAACGTTTGCATTTAAAAATCACCTAAGTTAATAAGTCCCAAAAGGTAAAGCCGGTTGTGATTGGGATTTTGATTTTGATTGCGATTTTGATTTCCTTTTGCTTGGCACCATATGAGTTTGGATTTTGATGATGATCCATTTTTTCGTAGAGGAAAAGATGATTGTGATGGCACTGGTGATCCACAGGTCAACCTTGTATGACCACTTTCCTTGCACTGACTACATGTCTATATCCTCTTCTCTTCACCCTTAGATGGTATACAATCGTGATTTTTTGGTCAGCCAGGTAGCCTGCTGTCCATGACTGGTGGAAAAACTGTTTGTAAGTCATCTGGTATGTCCCACTCAGAAGGATGTGGACATGGTTAGACAATCTTGGCATAAGTCTGTCGATATACTTCTGTAGTGTAGCAATCCATAGCGTATGCGCTTGAATCATCTTGGTTTAGATGAAGAGAAACTTTTATAACATGGCCACACGGATAACCAGATGTTTGCCATTTCTTACAACTACACGTCTTTGAATTTAGATCGACAATCCATTTAAGTTATTATCAAATACTTCAAACAAAGTGTTTGAACATGGTTCAACTCTCCATGACGTTGACTTCACAACACGTTTCGTTATCTTTTTTTCAGTCCATGGTGTAACACGACGTTCCAATGTTCCTGTAAATTTAAATAAATAATACTAAGTAAAATATATGATAAGTTACGAATTTAAAGAAATAATACATGCATGGTTTCTTTTCTTGTTGTACCACTATTGAATAGAGGCTCGAAAAAACTCCATTAACATAGTAATGGGTAATTTTCAGGAATGACGACTTAGAGCGTTGATTGATTCTGCACTCTTAGACGTCATGAAACCATATCTTGCTCCAAGTTGATGTACTCTTGACCATCTTTCAAACCTGACATCTTCTAGTGTTTGAGCACATTGAGGCAAAACACGTCTTAAACAATTTATATGCTTATTAAAATCCACTTCCTGATAAGCTTTTACAGCATTCCAGTATGTCCATTTGTGATTTTTTATACCAGCATACCTTGATTTTAGATTTCTGTACAAATGAACACCACAAAGTCCATGAAAAGCATCTGGGAAACACCTTCTAACAACGTTGTCAATTGAGTTTGCCCTATCGTATATGATTGTCAGATTGTTAATATGACCTATGCAATCCCTAAGATGCCCCATAAACCATGTCCATGAATCAGAGGTTTCAGATTTGTCAACCCCGTAAGCTATTGGCAGTATCCTATTGTTAGCATCCATGGCTACTGCTAATAAGTTTACTCCAAGGTATCGACCTTTCAAATATGCTTCGTCAACTATAATAACTGGACGCATGCAAGTAATAAACGAACACAAAATCATATACACAAGAAATATAATCATTTAAATGTGAAATGCATGCAACTAACAAAAATGAGTCAACAAAATTATAATTATTTACTAACCGCAGTACCAATGGCGATAAACAGCAACTCAAAGCGTCCATCTCTATCTGTTTTGATATGAGTTACCGACTCAGGATTTTTCAGCTTTAAATTGTGACAATAAGCCGGCAGTTGGGCAAACGATGCTTCTGGCGACCCCCTCAATAATTCCAAGGCATAACATTTGGCTCTCCAAGCTTGAGAATATGAGATACTAATCTTGAACCGAGCATTCATGTCAATCATAATTTCATGTCCCCGATATACCATTCAATTCAAAAACATTAACTCAGCCAGAAAACCACCCAACACCTTTTTGTTTGCCTGTCTATGGTGAGGAAAAATTTGGGTTCTTGAACATGTATGTTTATCAATAAAAGTCCTAACTTGAAATATTTCGCAATCTTTTATCCTCTTTGCAATCATACTCCACGTACAGTTTTTGTCAATCATACACCTTGTTTCGAAACGATCTTTCCTTGATTTGTTAACTTTTAGTTGATAGCCATCTTCCACACATTTCGTATACAAAGCTATCTTCAAGTCTTCCTTTGTATCAAAGCAATCATCTTTCTTGATACGAATAACTTTTTTATAACAATCAACTGCTATCTTTACCAACTCTTCTTCTGGTATCTGAAGTAATTCTAGCATATTCCAGTTATACTCTCGTGGCATTTTCTTCTTTTTCTTTTCTTCGGGGAGTTCTTCTTATTCTTTTTCTTCTTCAGGGTTATATGAATTACATAATGGATGTTCAACATGTCATTCATAGTCGTAACTTCCTCCTCGTTATCATCAACAACATCTTCCTCGGCAGCGGCTGTTTCATCATCAAAATTCGGGTATTGACCAATATCAAAATCATTACATGCAGGGTATGTTTCTTCTTCCATCACATCATCAAAATCCGAGTATTGACCAAGATCAAAGTCCAGGTATTGACCAAGATCAAATTTCGAATACTGACTAGTACTCACAATTTTTTATGTTGGCTCATAATCGTCTAACTAGTCAATATGAAAACTGGAATTTGGTGCTGAAAGTTGATTGGGATTTAGACTATGAAAAGGTTGTGGGTTTTGAGATTGTGTTTGATATTGTGTTTGGTATTGGAAATGTGGTGAAACAAAATTTTCTTGGTGATGAAATTATGGTAAAACCATTAAATTTTGAGGTTGATAACAACGTTGTACATTGTGAGCACCATAAACTGGGTTGAAGAACTTAGTTGATTACTACCCGCTACTGATCCAACTTCACTACTTCTAGGTTCAACAACATACAATGTAACATCTTCTTGCGAAACACTAATGTAAGCAATGAATCGTTCAACATCTTCATTGTCGGTTAACAAATAAATTTTGCATTTTCTCTAATAAGATAGCCTAAATCCACTTAGAGGCTCTAAATTCAATTTCTTTGCAACACGTAACATTAGAGTTTCATAAGTTAATTTTTTTAATGACAGTTTTAGTTGAAGATTCATGGGTAAAGGCACACATTGTAAAACACCATGAACATTCTCCCATGACCCTCCAAAACACAAATATATCCAAACATGATCAACATTAGATGATTTCATTCTATAAATTGTAAATTAATTTACTAAACAAACGAGCTATAAACTAGATATCATCACTAACTTAAAGAAAAACATACATTTATTAAGTTGATAGTTGATAATTTGGGAGAGAAATCAATGAAAAATTATATAGAAATAAAATTATGTAAAAAAAATAGAGATGGGGAAGGATGTCGTTGGATATAGGAACGGATGTCGCCGGAGAGAGTGATAGATGGAGATGGAATGAGTTGCGATTTAGGGATTTAGATTATGAGTTGCTGCTGCTGCTGCTGCGTTGTTATATACCCAAAACATTTGTGTTGCGAAACTAAAACATGTTGCGAATTCGAAAATCTAGTTGCGAATTTGAAATTCAGTTGCGAATTTGAAATTCCGCGTTGCGAATTTGAAATTCCGCGTTGCGAATTTGACTTTTGTGTTGCGAATTTAACTATCGCGTTGCGTATTTGACTTCTGTGTTACGATTTATATATTCGCGTTGCGAATTTGGAAAATCGCAACGCGAATTTAGAAAATCGCAATGTGATTTACATATTAGCGTTGCGAAATTAGAAACTGGGTTGCGAAATTGGAGTTCGCGTTGCGAATTTGTTGGTCATTTTGGCAAATCCAAAAAAAGTTAATTAAAATCGTATATTATAAGACATTTTCGGTCACTGAGATTATTTTCTCTTTCTTTTGACACAAATTTATGTTAGTTTTGAAACAGGATACTTCTAGCCCTAAAATATTTAAGCTTGTCAAGATCCTTAATCTTAAATATATCATGATGATATTTTTTAACTAATAATCTGCTCCATATCAGAACTCGCAAGAACAATGTCATCTATATGTATGCATAACGTTATACACTTAGTACTCGTATCGTTAAAAGAATAAAGAAGAATCGCAAGTAACTTAAAATTTTTGATTAATTAAAAAGTATTCGGTTTTCATTCTACTTTCTATTCGCTTGTTTAAACCCAAGATTGTATCTAGGCATAGACGGGAGTGGCATCTACCAGGATCCAAAGTTTTTATAATATATTATATTTGTAAACAATTATTTTTATCACGGGTCAAATTATTTTTAATACTTATTATTAAGGGTTCATTTTTTCCTCAATATTTATTATTACGAGCTTATTTTTTTAGTATTTATTATTAGGAGCTTATTCTTATAATTTATTTTTTAGAATATTTTTATAATGTCTAATTTTTTGCCAATATTTTTTTGTAACTTTTGTTATTGAATACCCATTTTGTTTCAATACTTATTATTAGAGATCTAATATTTTTTAATATTTGTTATTAAGGACATATTTTTAAAAATTCAATTTCTTTTCTAATATTTATTTGTTATTTTGAGTCCAATTTTTTAGTACATTTTATTGAAGGTTTAATTTTTCTTTAATATTTGTTATTATGAGAATACTCTTATTTTTTAAAAATATTTATTATTAGAGGTCTATTTATTCAATACTTGTGTTATTATGGAATTGCCCTTAAAATTTATTTTTCTAACACTTGTTATCATGAACAATTACTTAAATGACAATTTGTACCACACCAATGCCTGTTATACAGTGGTAACATCATCATTCAAAATCACAATATCCACAAAAGCATATGCTACTAAAAATTCACAACCATGATACTTACAATGACCATAATATCATTCGTTATGCATGCAATAGCGATAAACACAACGCGATCGAAAACACAAATACAAACTGTAATTTAAATACTTGATTAGGGTCTAATATTTTGGTTCACCCGAGGGGCCATCAAAATCTCAAAAATGGGCTTGTTCAAACCATACAAGCTTTAATTTTTATTTTATTAAGCTAAGGTGACTACAAAGTAGTATTTATTCCTTTCAACCATTTGACAATGAGTGTTCAATCACCTTGATGCAGCTGTTGGTGCTCAAACTCGTGATCTCTAGGAATAAGAATGATTCTTTTAATATAACACCCTATACCCGGCCATGTAGGATGACCTGGATATTTTGAATGCACATTAGATTTCGATCAAGTCGGACATATTAAAAACCCTAATCATGTGTACCAAGTGAAAGAAATTAAAAATAAACATTCATCATGCAATACACGCCAACGATATATATATCATAATCATGCTTACGACAATTGTATACTCACGCATCGCAAGATGAATGCTATTAACTATGTAGGGATAAAATAGTGATTTCACATGTCATTATAAAATCCATTTCAACCAAATTTGACCTAAACCGAATCATTAATCACAAAATCAAGTTTCTAGACCAAATTAAATATATTTTAAAGTTTAGGGACCCTCCAAGGACTTGGGTGACCTGGATATTCTGATGACCTGGAACACAAATACCTTCATCAGGCAAGTCTTGGACAGTCTCAAATTTATTGTTGTTTCTAGAACATATTTTCAATGGAATCTTTATATTGTAGCAAAGTGATGCTCATGAGTTTTATTTTTGGGTTCCCCTCATCTGATTTATGTATGGATTTAAGCATTGAATCGAAAATCAAACACAATTTTTTGTTGAAATACATCATCTATTTCGCATGGGTAAATCTGGAAAGGGTCGAAACCACCTAAAGAAAAAAAAACAAAAGAAGCTAATTTCAATATGGAAAAAAATGCTAGAATGTCCAATCACTAATCCCTCTCTTTGTTCAACTTGAAATGCCAAAAATATCCTGATCATGGCAGCCACAAAAAAAAAAGGCCCTGCCGTTTTAATATCACAACAAAAATTCCTTTCTTTTTTCCCGCGTCCCAAAACTCATTTACAAAAAAATGATGGGAGGGTTTGGAATTTGGACGTATCTGTAACTCCATTTTTGATGATGTCGGGTCGTGTACTGGAAATGTGGATTCGATTTTAGTGTCTGTGCCAATGTCGTCGTCTTCCGAATCTAGTTGCTCCTGTAAATGCTTCTAAGACACTCGATGCCAAGGAAATGATCCCAACGGCACCCATGGCGTACAACACTTTATACGGTTCCAGTGCCATGCCAGAGAGAGAGGAATAAAACCCAGCAATTAGGTAGATCAAATTCAGTCTCACTTCCTTTCCCGTGATGCGTGGAAAGGGCAATTCGGAATTTAACATTGACTCCGAACTATAGATGCCGTGAAGAATCAAACAAATGCAAAGGAATGAATCTAGGAATCTTGGGAAGCTCTGATGCATTCCTATTCTCTGCAATCATTAAAAAGGTCTCATAAGATGATAAAAGAAATAAAATGGATGCAATTTGGTGGAAGTTCAGTGGAAAAGGCATAACAATTGGGCAAATCCGATACCTGCAACCAAGACACCAGGGAGGGAAGAAACATTAGTGTAGCAAGAATATGCAGCACCAGTAAGCCATGTTGGAGGTGGAAAATATCTTCTTGTGCCTGAATATAACTCGATCTGTTTTCTTTCGAAGGGGAACCCGGTTTGGGTTTAAATTGCTGAGACGAATAATTGTCTTCGGTTTCATAATCGGATTCCTTTTTTCGTGCATTGCTGCGAAATGAGGTTGTCAAAGAACTGTTACAGAAAAGAAAAACGGAGTAACACTTAGCATCACCTTAAGCACTCCAACAAAGAAACAAATGCGTTTAGCATTTACCAAGGAATACAAAATAAAATCCATACATTAAAATCTATGGTAAACATGAACTTACTTGCACAGCGAACTATGACAACATAAAGCATGTGATAAGAGCAGTACGAATAGGCCAAGTGCCGGGTGTACAAATGTTGACAAAATAATTGCCGCTGATCTTGGAACGAATAATGGATTGGCTCTTAGAACCCTTACCGCCTATTTCCAAAATAAATCAAGATCAACATAATATATATACACATAAATATAATATGTTGTATTGACTGTGCACATAAAAAGACAAATGACAATAAATCATCAACTACGGGATATATTTATAATCAACTGATACGACTTCAATTATTCATTCTAACAAGTCTCACATACAGGTGGTACCTTTCCATGGTGAAAATTTGAGAGAACCGTGACTTAACGAGGTTGGAGGTGGTATTGTTGACATGGTTCCCGTTTATATAGAGTTATGGAAAAGCAAGTATTCTATTTAACAAGAATTATACTTCTCAAAGTTCTGGTATATGCAATTTGATAATGAATCCAAATAACTTGTGAGATCTGAGCAAAGTCGGTATAGATAGTTGCAAAGAGTTTACCTTTAATGAAAGGAACCTCGAAGAAAGATTCATAAACCACTGAAGAAACAAAAGGCCAAAGTTTCCTTCCCATAGTTGCCACCTGGAATCAATTAAAACCTTTTAGTTAACCACAAGGTAGAAAATCATAATAGCAATGAAGATCATATGATCTCTATCTAAAAGAAATCACACAACCCTATCGAAAAGTGAGATAATTCAAAAAGTTCATAATGTAAATTGGAAGTAAAATAAAAAAAATAAGCCTGTTTAAGGTTTTTTTCCCTTTCTTTTGTTCAAACATATAAAAATAGTTTCTATATATTGTTCACAAAATATATCAACATGACATTCAGGAGATGATACAACAAGAAAGTTAAGAGTTCACCGACCTTGTTTTTATGGAAACATGTAAATACGCAGCCATGTAGAAGACCAATTGTGACACCAATATCAGTAGAATAACAATCCCATTTGCCAACAGGTAGCAAATTATCGACACAATGGTAAAGCTAGAGAATGGAGGAAATGGTTGAGAAAATAGAAAGGAAAAGAACAGGGAAAACAAAATGGGCACAAGAACAAAAGGCAAAAATGGGAATGGAAGTTGTACTCCACAGCTTTCGGTATAGAAGGAATTGGCCTTGCATGTGCTTGTCGCATCAGAGCAAAAAATACAACAGCGACACAGAAGCCAACTATCTGTATTAGAAAGTCATGTAAGAATCATAGAGTGCAAATAGCATATAAATGGAAACAACAGCAGAAGATTCTTTAGAATCTGATATGACACCTTTTTTCCCTCTCTTTACTAAAAGTCCCAAGAGATAACCATAATATATATTATTTTAATCATATGCACAAACTAGAAGATTCTTTAGAATCTGATATGGCACCTTTTTTCCCTTTCTCTTTACTAAAAGTCCCAAGAGATAACCATAATATATATTATTTCAATCATATGCACAAACTGGGAGGGTGCCTTCCATCAATTTTCTTAAGCATATGAAACTTAAATAATGGGAAATCCTTTATTTTACAATTTTGGAACAATATAATAGGAACACTTACACAATGAGGGTTTATATGCCTAAAAATCCACTACTATTGACTGTTATATAACGTGTTTCCACTCATTTCATCACTACAGACTCATTTATACAGATATCTCAAACATCTGATTCATGTTGAGAATGTCACCATGAACAGCTTCTAGTTACAGCTCCCACATTTTTACGTTCTAGTTTTGTATTGTCACATGAATCTAAAGGATGACCTCAGCACTTACAATCAGGGATTCAAATAACGGTCGGATAGCGGTCTCGCGGCCGTGGCGGCGGCCGATACCATTATCACGGAAAATAGTGGTGTGAAAGCGGAATCACACCAATAGCGGTAGATTGCGGCCGCTATTTAGCAGATAGCGGCCAATCGCGACAATAGCATACTGCTATTCCGTTATTTTTTCGATATTTCATTTTTTTGAAAAAAACATTTTTTTAATCAACTCATTTAGAAAAAATTCAAGACCGCGACATCTGCAATGACCGCAATAGCATCTGTTATATCTACAACCGCGATAAACGCAACGCGGCCTCAACCGCAATTTAAATCCCTGCTTACAAATGTTATAGGTAGCACACTACAGCACAAAATTTCAATGCCAAGGAGTGCACTGTGAATTATCAAAAGTTAGGAACCAGATAATAACATTGAAATACCAATATACTGATATTGCACAATATCTTCACCCAAGTGAACTCAACTAGAATATTCCAAAAGCAGCATTCACCAGATTATTTCTAATAATTTTTTAACTAATAGAAACTAGCATCTAAATTGAAAGGCAGGGAAGGAAAATAATAAGTATGAGGATTAGATTGGAGCACCTGTGAAAAATATAGAAGTGAGAATCTGCTAGCTGCGGTGGTTACAGAAACATCCATGCTTGCCTTATATGCACAATGAGGGTCAAGCTGTAGTGGTATCAGGAAGGGAGAGAGCTTTAAAACTTTAAGAACTGAACAACTGAATTCTGAAATGGAAGTAACATTTGCATGCAAGGAAAGATATGGCTCATCACCAGTAAAAGAACAGTTGTTTTCTCTGTCCCAGTAGAAGTCCAAAGTGCTGGGGAAGAATCAACAAGAAGAGTATCACTATGTAAATTAGGATATACGTGGAGACCTGATGTAGGATCCCAAGCAAGTGCTACAGGTGGAAAACAACGCAGTTTGCAAAGCTCTGGACGGTTCAGCAGAAAAGAGAAAGGAAAACTAATGAGTACAGTATTTTTAATTGAAAAGGATAAAAAGTACGAAAACCAACAAGAAAAAGTAACAACAGAATATATCCAGCAATCATAGATCATGACAAAATTTTGATGGTTAATTGGTAAGCATGACAATCAGGTGACCAAAAAGAATTCTAGAATTTCAGGATTGAAATAAAAACAAAAGGACATTAAGATTCTTACTAGTGTTTCCAGTATCTCCAGCTTCATCAAGAAGCGCAGAATCTTTGATTCCACAGCCTGCAGTTTCCAAAGAGAAACTAACAGGCAAAAGGCCTAAACTAATTGCAAATGACAGATTGAAAGCAAGTGGGTGGTCCTCCTTCAATAAGATATCCTGCACATCATTGAAATCATTCACCAACAATTTTCAGTTGTCTTTGCGGGTGAAACTAGAGTAAACAGGTTTTTGCTCAAGTTTCAAACCCTAGAAAGCTAGATGGCAGCATATCAGACATTCACCTTATGGGAGAGTATTGATAGAAGCATTGACACAGGAGAGAATTCTAATTTCCCTTCATCTGGATTAAAGAACTGCCCAACTGCCATGGAAGTTGCTGGTGGAGGCCTGCCTGAAATAGTCCGAGCACCACAAAAGCTATATGTTAAATGAGAGAGCAGCACAACCATTTAAAATGTCCAGGAACAGAAAAAGAAAATAGAAAGAAGCCTAGCATTTTGTCCTACAAAAAAATATATGCATCTTTAGCATGCATACTAAGATTTGATCTTCTGAATAGGCTGAAGTTTGGTAGGGTTCACCATAGGTTTAAATTTGGAAAAGAATAAGAAAATAGAAGTGATTAAAAAGTGTTATCACACGTCCATCCTTTTAGATTGCACAATTTAGCTTTCTATTCCTATCAACAGTTAACCAATCAAAAGTATTTGATAGTTTCATAACGTATTCTCATAGAGGTGAATCCTTAAGATGAATAAGCATAGAGAGAAGCAAATTCCCAAAAACAACCCTAATCCATATGTAGTTGATGTTGTAAAAGGAAGGTTACCAGACGAGGTGCAACTGAGATAGTCAGGAATCTGAAGCCATGCATTTCCTCAGGAGCCAAATGAAGTACAGCGGATGGAGGCGCTTGCTCAGTCTGACTGCCAGGTTCAACCTGGTAGCAATGTACACAAAAACAGGAGTCAATCTTAAGCAAATTACAGTTGAAATCAGAAGGCATAATAAGTTGTTGCTCCATTGCAAACAAATTTACCAACAAAATCTGTTATTAAAACTTTGAAATTCCCCAACACTATTCCAGTTTAACTGTAAAAGATACAAGAAACCTACAACAGATTCACAGAACAGTACAGTGATTCATACCTGCCGTGGTGTTGGTCCTGCAGGAATTTGCACCATCTTTGATGTCACTTCAAGAACCTTTTTACCAGCAGGCAAGTCTGAAGACGGATTTCCCTTTTTGGGGCCATAAATGAACTCGGACTCCAGAACAAGGAGCCAGGTTTGTAACAAATATGAAGTGGTCTTTTCCATTTGCCCCCTAGACATAGAACTCGACGTAAGAAAATGCATTGTGAGGCTGAACAAGCAACAGAGGAGTAGCTTTGGTAAAGTTTTGCAGCATGCAAGTAATTTTTGCCTCGAGGAGATAAAATTTGTGGAATATAAGGGTAGATATTGCTTACAAAAAAGCCCATTGAGAGAAAAAGCTAAGCATTTTTTGGATGTGAGGTAAGGCTCACCAAATTATGTATGTCCAACCACCGTCTTCTCCCATCCATGGCCAATATGGTGACAGTAGTTGTTTGTATGTACAAATCCCTCTCAAGGATATCATCATTCCAATGAAAACTGCTAGAACAGTCAGACAAGGTATGCACTTGTGGACCTGAAACATGACATAGCACGTCATAAATTAAAATCATCTGGAATCATATTTGAACTATCATTTCAAGAAGCAGTTTTAGTTCAATCATGTGACAGTAAATTCTTCTTAAGGGATAGGAAATTATCATGAAGATTTCAATAAAAGAATTCTTAAGTTTTCATAAAAAATAAAACTGAAACATTTATGTCCTAATACCAGCAGTGTCTTTTACATCCTTTGCAGGAACACGAGCAAACCAAGATGATTGAGGTTGCATCTTCCAATTGAAACTTTGTGGAATTTCACTGTGAAGCATCTTTGTGAATATGGCAAGTCTTTTTTGAGTTTCAGGAAAAGGCTGACCTGTTCTGGAGTCTACCAAACTAAGCAGGGTATGTGACATCTACATGAAACATTTACATTAAACATGTCAAGAACAGAAATGCTATGACAGGCTGAAGCAATGCCTCAATTTTAGTTGCATGTTACAACCAAAATGAAGGTTTCTAGTTCAAAACCCTCTCTCAACCTAACTATCCAAAATTGGAGAGAGAGAGAGAGAGAGAGAAACAATCTAGAAAGAGAGATTCAACTTACTTGCACTTACTTGCACAACTAGTTGATTACACATAAAATAGTTTGATGTTCCATAGATAGCCATACATTTTTCATGCTTGTACCACTTATCATAAATCCATGAGTGGAAGGCACAATACCATCAAGCGATTCTAATCTTGAGCGAACCTGTAGCCAGAAAGGAGAACAGGATATATATATGTACATGTACAGGTAGTCAAGACAAGATTCAACATTTCAAACAAGATATGTAAAGGAGAAATCATAAAGCACCCTTCTCTTTTATACAAGCAAAAACCTAATCCAAACTATACAGCAGAACAGAAGTTGAAGACATACTTGATAATCATTATAACCACCAGAAATGGAAATGACGACGACATTGGATAGTTTTGGGCCAGATACATAACGCCCTGTCCGAGTGGTTTGAACCTCATACCCCTTTCTCCATTCGTCATTTATACTTTTATAGTAGTCACCCAGGGATGGTTGCAACGCGAGAGGAGGTGACCTGGATGGAAATAGCAAATTCTTAAAGGGAGAAACAAGAAATTTTATACAAAAAGATAGACAAGAAACCACAACAATCTTACTGGTGGGGACTTGAAAGAGTTACGATAGTCTCAACAGCTGATTTCCTGAGATGATGGTGGATTGTTGCAGCTCTAGCAACAAAACCACCCATAGAGTGGCCAACCAAAATGACACTTTTCGGCAATCTACCAGTTGTTGCAGCACCATCACTATCCTGGGCATCACGGGATTCTTTGTATTGGTCCAAAACCTGCAAGAATAGGGATAGCATCACAGAACCTTCAACAATAAAGTTGACCAAAATAATTCGATTTTTCTATGGCCTGGTAGTATGACACTGTCAAACAAATAAGCATCACAATCTTTGATGTGATATAGGATATTGCTTCACCATTTTATTCTCTAAGCCAAACTGAGGTAGTTGAAAACAACTTCATTAAATAGGAACATAATAAAAAGAAACTGGAGATCAGAAATTCGCGTTAAACCTTGCTCTCACTATAATATTTTTCATTGATTTCATTTCATGTGTGTGTATGTGTAAACCAGGCATACTTGCATCTTTCACTTATGCAACAAAGATTCAGTTAGTTTATCTCGTCAACGAATTTAATTTGAGATACTGAATGCAGATTAAATGATAATTGTGACCTCAGATAGCTATGTGCAAAACATTCAAGGTTATATGGTCGCCTGCTCGGTCTTAAAACTAAAACTATGTCCATGCACTCAGTAAAATAAAGAAGTTCAAATGATAAAAGTGATACCCGATGAATAGCATATACTACATATTCAGTGTGCTCTTCAAGTATCCGACCATCCATTGCAGAATGTTCACCCTCGAGATCCACAGCAAACCAATCTAGCCTATTAGCATATTGGTTCGGTAATTGGATGACAGCCATATCCACATTCCCTCCCTCGTCGGAAGCTAGATAAGCTTCTCTATAGAATGTGCGTTCAAGAGGACCCCCTTGATAAGCTCTATCAGATTCAGCTGCCAAAGACCTCACCTGAAAAACATACCCAAAGTTGTGAGTTGTACACCATTTTAGAATCATTCACAAACGGAAACAGAATGGAATAATTCTGAGTTCTTTAGCATGGACAACAACAAAGGACACTAATAATAACAACAGTGGTAAAAGAAAGACCTTGCCTGTTTGTAGCTACCACCATTGCCCGGAATAAAAAGAACGGGAATTCCATTGAGTTTCGTTAAGTGTTCTGCAAAGTCAATCTTTTTCCAACCTTCATGGTACAAATACAACCCGTATTTTGCAGATGACCCGCCCTCCATTGTGGAAATCGGGATATAAGTCGGATACATATATGTCATAATACAACATTTGATATAGGCTTCAATAAACCATACAAAGCAGTTACACCAATCCATATTACCGCAACCACAAATATCATTGCTCTCAAACAAGGCCTAAACCCTCGCATTCTTGAATCGTCGCTCTTATTATTGTTCCTTCTTTCATTTTCCATGTTATTCAACATTACTCCTCACCAAAAAAAGAAACAAAATCTATATAAAAATATTAAAAGATAATCAGCCTTTAGAATGCAAAATTTGAATAAACATGCAAATTTTTAACTAGAAGCAATAATAAAAAATTGATCCAGCTTAATTATTGGCAGATCTACTACATAAAACCATCTTTTCAACTAAATCAAGCTACTTAATTAACTTGATTAAAGCTAATTTAAAGAGAAAAAAAGTAAAAAAAAATGGCTTGAGAAGCTAAAGATTATAAAAGTAAAAGAAATTTTCAGATTATGAAAGCTAAAAAAGCTTTCAGAGATTTAAGTCGAAGTTGATCTGATTTCAAGACAGAATGCTGAGAAAAGCTATGATGAAGTATAAAAGGGAAACCCGATCGGAGAAGATGAAACCAAACGCCGTCGTCTAGACTTCGAAATGTGACAGGAGAAAATCGTGAAATTGAAGCGAGCCGGAGAGAGCGCGCGTGAGCACAACGCGATCCGGATCTAGTTGTTTTGTGTGTGACCCGAATCAAAAGGCTGGATTGGATCGGGGCTCCGGTTGAGTGTTGGTGAATTACACAAAAATCTATTTAAAAGATAATTAATGCATTTATAGCTAACCATGAATTAAAATCTTAGTATACAACTCACACATAATTAAAAGGTAATTTATTAGAGATGTACCAAATTCTGTTAAAACTGTTTAACCAATCAAATCCAAATAATTTGATTGAACGGTTAGTCACTAAGATTAGCCAAATATTGAAAATATATATCTTTTACTTATCTGTTCATTCAATTCTAAAATAATTAATTAATCGTTTAATCAAAATTATCAATTATAAATATTAAATATATGTTTTTTACCAAATTAATCCAATGTTTTTATAACTTTGTAATAATGAACATTCGTTTGTCAAACTTTTGTTTCAATCAAGTCCACGTTACCATTGTAATGTAATGTTTGTATTTGGACCAAAATAAGGAGAAAGAAAAAAGTGTAATAAACTCTGTGGAGTTAAAAACAGATTGAATTAACTGAAATTAATTTAGTTCAGTCAATTGTTTTTTATAAATAAATTGATTTGATTATTGATTAATTGTTTTAAATTTTATTTAAGTAAATTAGTTATAGTTGGATTTTGTTAATAACGACCATTTGAATACTTTCAAGAATTGTTTGTACGGTGAAACTTAAACTTAAATACATATTATTACCTCAACTTAACAATCACATTCATAGTACTTTTGTTGGAAACAAATAAGTTATGTTATTCCATGAAAATTAATTTGATAAATGGAATTAAAATATATTAATTTATCTCATCCTTAATGATATTACTTTACCATTTTCCTTAACTTATGTATGTCTATTAACTTTGTTTCTTTATATATTTGTTGATAGGAAAAAAAATTACCCGTCGTCTGTTGACATAGGCTTGAAAGAGGAGAGAATTATTATAAAGAAGAAGAAAAAGAAAAAGGGTCGAATTATTTTCGATCATACATCTATTTTTTAATCTTGATTAAGGGTATCTATAATGGTATTTAATATTTGTGTCATTTGTAGAGTCATCATAACTATTGGTAGGTCAACAAACTAAGTACATCTAGTAACCATGCATTATATTTTATTCTAGAAAATCACGTTAGTTTACCAAAGGGTTTATAAGTCAGAGATCTTACTTATATGTTATAGTTTACTAGAAGTTTATGTATACAGGATGTATGCTAGTTAGAGGTTGTGGTGGATAGAGAGGTTTCAGGAGATGGTCTCCGAATTCAAAGGTATAATAATATTCATGAAGTATAAAATGTTCAAGTTTTATTCAAGAAAAAACATTAGATTAATGAATAAGTTATCTTATACAAACTTATAAAAAAATAGAAAATTTCTAAAAGAATTAACTTGTAATTAAAAGCTAAATGATCAAAATATAAATTCATTCATAATGGGGTGACTAAAATGTAGAATATTCCAATAATCTAACATCTATTTGTGATTTGATGATCTAATGACTTGATTATTACAATCGATTGAGTGATTTGATTATGATTTTTTAAATAGAATAATTTAAGTATAAACTTACTAGTAAAGACTACTCTGTTGCGTAATTTTCCCAAACATACCAAGGGAAAAGCATAGATATTTGAAATGCTTAAAGAAAAGGGTAAATTACACGCTTACTCACTAAATTTTACTTACCTCTTATTTCACTCACTGTACTTTCAATTTTTTCAATTTGTTAATTTAACGTTAGACATTAAACTTTTTTTGGTCATTTTGATGTTAATTTTGTAATGGTGTTATGACATGGAATACATAAATAATTTTTAAAGAGAAAATAACCTCAGTGACCAAAAATCTCATATAATATACGATTTTAACCAACTTTTTTCGGATTTACCAAAATGACCAACAAAATCGCAATGCGATCGCTAATTCGCAACGCGATCTCTATTATCGCAAATCAGTTTCCAGATTCGCAACGCGATTATGACTATCGCAATGCGATTTTCCAATTTCGTGTTGCGATTTTCCCAATTCGCAATGCGAATAAGTAAATCGCAATGCGAATTTGGAAAATCGGAATGCGAATTTGGAAAATTGCAACGCGATAATACAAAATCGTAACTCGATACTTAATTTCGCAACTCAATACTGACTTTCGCAACGAGATAATACATAATCGCAATGCGATTTTCAAAGCGCCATTAGTATCGCAAAGCGTATTTTATTTTCAAATTCCAAACACGAATATTAATATATTGGAACACTGAACCGTCCACAGTATATCCCGTAATCGCAACTCATAACCTAAAACCTAAAATCACAACTCAGTCCCATCTCCATCTCTCACTCTCTCACCCATCTCCGACGAAATCCGTCCCCATCTCCGGCGAAATCCGTCTATCTCCATCTCTCAGAGCCACCCTCACAATCAGAAATGGAAAATCAACCAAATCAACCACCGAGTGATAGTTTTTTTAATTATTTTCTTTTTGAAATTTTTGCATTATTATTAGGTTTTTCATATTGAAATTGATGATAAGTTTACTGGTAATTTCAATAATAGATTAACCATTTCACTTAGATTGCTTATTAAATCAACCGAGAATCGCAACGCGAAATGAAAATCGCAACGACAAAATCGCAACGCGATTTTATTCTCTCGTTGCGATAGTCAAATTCGCGTTGCGATTGTCATTTTCGTGTTGCGATTTTCATTTTCAGAAACTATTCTTCTTCTGCAAATTGAAACTTGAATGAATTGCATTACTTCAACCAAAAAACAAAGACAAATAAGAAAATTCACAGTGTTGCAAATTTAAGTTTGAAGAATAAACTACTACTCTTTATGTTTATTATTGTTATTGGTATATCTTCACAGTGTAGTTTTTGGTATATCTAACTTAGTATGTTTAATTTTTTTGTAGAACTTTTATTCGGCTCAATTGACCTTAAAAAATAAAGTCAGCCTGGCCAAAACAATTGCGTCGAAGCTTTCACCTGCACAAAGAAAAATGTTTGAGGATACTTGCTTCGGGCCATGGCTGAAAGTACAACATCCCGGTAGATATGCGATGTTGACACACCTGTTTCTTCAAACCATGACTAGGGATCTACCATATACTATACAACGTCGTGATGAAGAGATATGGTTTGATTTTCCACCGGCGTATACGTGTTTTGGACGGGAGGAGTTTTGCTTAATCATCGGTCTACGCTTCGGACACGATGATGTAGGTCGGTACACTAGACACATTACCCGCCCATCATGGTTATCCCGGGTTTTTCCTGAGCTGGAGAGGCCGAATCTACACGTGGAAGACCTGACGATACTTACTTTCGCAACGCGATAATACAGAATCGCAATGCGATTTTCAAAGTTCGCAATAGGTTTTAGTTTCGCAACACAAATTTTTTGTGTATATATCTACGCAGCAGTAACAACTCATAACCTAAATCCCTAAATCGCAACTCATTCCATCTCCATCTATCACTCTCTCCGGCGACATCCGTTCCTATATCCGTTCTTACATCCTTCCCCATCCGGCAACAGGTCTTAGTTTCGCAGCTCGTTTGTTTAGTAAATTAATTTACAACCATGAAATCATCTAATGTTGATCATGTTTGGATAGATTTGTGTTTTGGAGGGTCATGGGAGAATGTTCATGGTGTTTTACAATATATGCCTTTACCCATGAATCTTCAACTAAAACTGTCATTAAAAAAGTTAACTTATGAAACTCTAATGTTACGTGTTTCAAAGAAATTGAATTTAGAGCCCCTAAGTGGATTTAGGCTATCTTATCAGAGAAATGGTAAAGTTTATTTATTAATCGACAATAAAGATGTTGAACGATTCATTGCTTACATTAGTGTTTCAAGTGATGATGTTACATTGTATGTTGTTGAACCTAGAAGTAGTATTGTTGGGTCAGTAGCGGGTAGTAATCAACTAAGGTTTTCTCAAAACCCACAACCTTTCTCTAATCCAAATCCCAATAAACTTTCAGCACCAAATTTCGGTTTTCGTATTGACCAATTAGACGATGATGAGCCAATAGAAAAAATTGTGAGTACTAGTCAGTATTCAAAATTTGATCTTGGTCAATACCCGGACTTTGATATTGGTCAATACTCGGATTTTGATGTTGTTTCAGAAGAAGAAATAGACTCTGCGTGTAATGATTTTGATATTGGTCAATACCCGAATTTTGATGATGAAACAACCGTTGCCGAGGAAGATGTTGTTGATGATAATGAGGAGGAAGTTACGACTGTGAATGAACATGTTGAACATCCATTCTGTAATTCATATAATCCTGAAGAAGAAAAAGAAGAAGAAAAATTCCCCAAAGAAAAGAAAATGCCACGGGAGTATAACTGGAATATGCCAGAATTACTTCAGATACCGGAAGAAGAATTGGTAAAGAAAGCAGTTGATTGTTACACAAAAGTTATTCGTATCAAGAAAGATGATTGTTTTGATACAAAGGAAGACTTGAAGATAGCTTTGTATACGAAATGTGTGGAAGATGACTATCAACTAAAACTTAACAAATCAAGCAAAGATCGTTTCGAAACAAGGTGTATGATTGACAAAAACTGTATGTGGCGTATGATTGCAAAGAGGATAAAAGATTGCAAAATGTTTCAAGTTAGGACTTTTATTGATAAACATACATGTTCAAGAACCCAAGTTTTTCCTCACCATAGACAGGCAAACAAAAGGTGTTGGGTAGTTTTCTGGCTGAGTTAATGTTTTTGAATGGCAGGGTATATCGGGGACATGAAATTATGACTGACATGAATGCTCGGTTCAAGATTAGTATATCATATTCTCAAGCTTGGAGAGCCAAATGTTATGCCTTGGAATTGTTGAGGGGGTCGCCAGAAGCATCGTTTGCCCAACTGTCGGCTTATTGTCACAATTTAAAGCTGAAAAATCCTGGGTCGGTAACTCATATCAAAACAGATAGAGATGGACGCTTTGAGTTGTTGTTTATCGCCATTGGTGCTGCGGTTAGTAAATCAATATAATTTTGTTGACTCATTTTTGATAGTTACATGTATTTCACATTTAAATGATTATATTTCTTGTGTATATTATTTTGTAGATTCGTTCGTTTATTACTTGCATGCGCCCAGTTATTATAGTTGACAGAGCACATTTGAAAGGTCGATACCTTGGAGTAAACTTATTAGCAGTAGCCATGGATGCTAACAATGGGATATTGCCAATAGCTTACGGGGTTGGCAAATCTGAAACCTCTGATTCATGGACATGGTTTATGGGGCATCTTAGGGATTGCATAGGTCCTATTAGCAATCTGACAATCATATCCGATAGGGCAAACTCAATTGACAATGCTGTTAGAAGGTGTTTCCCAGATGCTTTTCATGGACTTTGTGGTGTTCATTTGTATAGAAATCTAAAATCAAGGTCTGCTGGTATAAAAAAGCACAAATGGACATACTGGAAGGCTGTAAAAGCTTATCGGGAAGTGGATTTCAATAAGCATATAACTGTTTAAGACGTGTTTTGCCTCAGTGTGCTCAAACACTAGAAGATGTCGGGTTTGAAAGATGGTCAAGAGTACATCAACTTGGAGCAAGATATGGTTTCATGACGTCTAATAGTGCAGAATCAATCAACGCTCTAAGTCATCATTCTCGGAAATTACCCATTACTATGTTAATGGAGTTTTTTCGAGCCTCTATTCAACAGTGGTACTACAAGAAAAGAAACCATGCAGGTATTATTTCTTTGAATTCGTAACTTATCATATATTTTACTAAGTATTATTTATTTAAATTTACAGGAACATTGGAACATCGTGTTACACCATGGACTGAAAAAAAGATAACGAAACGTGTTGTGAAGTCAATGTAATGGAGAGTTGAACCATGTTCAAACACTTTGTTTGAAGTACTGGATAATAACTTAAATGGGCTTGTCGATCTAAATGCAAGGACGTGTAGTTGTATGAAATGGCAAACATCTGGTTATCCATGTGACCATGTTATAAAAGTTGCTCTTCATCTAAACCAAGATGATTCAAGCACATACGCTATGGATTGCTACACTACAGAAGTATATCGACAGACTTATGCCGAGATTGTCTACCCTATTCCACATCCTTCTGAGTGGGACATACCAAATGACTTACAAACAGTTTTGCCACCAGCCATGGACAGAAGGTTACCTGGCCGACCAAAAAGTCACGATCGTATACCGTCTAAGGGTGAAGAGAATAAGAGATCGACATGTAGTCGGTGCAAGGAAAGTGGTCATACAAGGTTGACATGTGGATCACCAGTGCCATCACAATCATCTTTTCCTCTACCAAAATATGGATCATCATCAAAATCCAAAGCTCATATGGAGTCAAGAAAAAGGCAATCAAAATCGCAATCATCTTTAAAATCCCAATCACAACTGGCTTCACCTTTTGGGACTGTTAACTTAGGTGATTTTTAAATGAAAACTTTGTATTATGTAGATTTTATGTGTGAACTTTTAACATTTTCAGTTAGGCATGTATTAGTAACTTGAGTTTGAAAATTGCTATGATCTGTTCAGTTGTTATCACTTATTAGGCAATCATTTGACTATCGCAACACGAAAATGACGTTCGCAATCATCTTAATGTCTATCGCAACGTGGAAATTACTATCGCAATGCGAAATGAAAATCGCAACGAGATAATCGCAATGCGAAATGAAAATCGCAACGAGAGAATCGCAATGCGAAATGAAAATCGCAACGAGGGAATCGCAAAGCGAAATGAAAATCGTAACGCGAATTTAGTTTCGCGTTGCGATTTTAGTTTCACGTTGCGATTTTCATTTCGTATTGCGATTCTCTCGTTGCGATTTTCATTTCGCATTGCGATTATATCGTTGCGATTTTCATTTCGCATTGCGATAGTAATTTTTGCCTTCAACATAATGCAGATTGAAATCAACAAAATCAACCATTATATTTCAATCAATTAAACAAGCACAAATAAGAATTATGTTAACATCAATTAAACAAATCAACTTTTACAAATCACCTTTTACAAATCAATTAAACAATAAAAAAATAAGCAATAATTCTTATTTCCTCATCTACTATTGAATCAACTTTTGCAGCCATACATCATTTTCACGCAGCTCACTTCTGAGATTAACCTGCATAAACCAAACATTTGCTCAAACAACACTTTCTACACATCTAAAACCTACAAACAACAAATTATTGAATTCTAGGTACTTAACCAAACATTTTCAAACCACAAGCCTAAACATACCAATTGTTTATGGACATTTTTATAACGCGGATGCAGGTAGGCAACGTCTCGTATATATCGATCTAGCCATATAATGCCGAAACCACAAGCCTACTGCAGCTCTATCTCTATCGGTGGGAGGTAGATACTTTATACTTCATGTGATCAAACGGTCCAACGCCAAGCATACGAGAGGACCACAATCCCCTCTAGGTCCTTTCGTTTATTGTGGTGTGGTCTCGTCTCTGCTAACTGTAATATTGACCTTCTTTGGCTTCTTGTTTCCAGAACGAGTCCAATAATTTATCGCATCTAAGAATTTAGCCAAATGAGAGCTCCATCCCTTAATAATATCTCTTAAATCAGCCAATGATATGTAATTTATCATGCTGTCATATATTATTTCCTTAAGGGATGGGATCTGAAGCTCGACGAGAAGCCATATTTACGTTCCAAAACAGGGATAAACACCTGCAATCATAAGTAACAATTCATTCATTTGCGCACTTATTTATGAATACCTTTAAACTCAATCTAAAATAAACACTAACCTTATCGACCTCCCACCATGCAGGATAAAGTTTAGCTTGTCCATTGCCCAACGCAAATGATTCATCTCGTTGATTCTTCAAGTGAACGGCGTTAAAAGACGTCGGCATAATTGTATATCGTGTATTTCTTTTATTTTCCTTAAGTTTTCTAATTATTAGAAGACGTGACACCCACGCATCGATATGCTGTTTTACAAAAAAAGACATATATTAGTAACTTACATAAATTTTAAAAAAAATAATCAAATTAAAATATAAGAAAAATATAAGACTTACCCCTCCATCGAAATAGCCATTGTCTTCGACCCCTAATAATATGCCCCACCAAGACCGATCAAGCAACAAATAGATATCATCGTTGAGCTTGCATATGTCAGTGAAACACCCCTGGCTCCGCTCATGTAGATAAAAATCAACTGCGGTCTTAGCCCAAAGGGTGTTATCCAGAATTGTGTCCGGTAGTTGTTTCCTCTCCACTTCAGATACCGGTATGGTACTGGCCGGTAACTCATACGAGAGCCAACTTGAATCCATTATGTCCGGCACGTCAGAGGGTTTCTCAAGAATCCTACATATGACGCCATGTGAATCGGGCTCTTGAATGGTGGGAGGGACCTCTTCAACGATGACAGTGGCCTCTTGAACGGTAGGAGGGGACTCTCGAGGAATGATAGGAGCCTCTTCAACGATAGGAGTGGACTCTTGAGGGATGACATGCGAGTCGGGCTTCTTCTTGCGGTGTCTTCGCACTATTGGGGTGTACAGAGACTTAATAGCACGTGCACGCCGTCTGATGCGTGAACTCTGTCGTGCAAGAAAAACCCGACGTAAAGCATCCACCTTATCGGTCCGCTAAATAATTAAATACAAATATCAGTAAATAAACAGACATGATATTTAAACAGTAAAAACAAAGACAAATATATTTCAAACTTTCAACCAAAAGACAAATACTAACTTCACAGTGTTAAAGAATACACAGTTTAGCAGAATTGGCAGCAACCGAATAAATTTACTTCAACCAAAAGACAAAACAAAAAGACAAATACTAACTTCACAGTGTTAATAAACAGTTTAGCAGTATTGGCAGCAACCGAATAAATTTACTAAGCAATCTAAGTGAAATGGTTAATTTAAGTGAAATTACGAGTAAATTTGTCATCAAGTTAAATATGGAAAATCTTAAACTTACCTCGTTGCGTAGAGTATGAACCTCATTCTGCAACGATACTACCATCTCACGTAGAGCGGCAACCTCACCACGTAAAGTAGACACCTCCACACGCCATGCACCATCGTTATCGCGTAGAGTACCGATCTCCTCACGCAAGGCATTGACCTCATCACGTAACTCCCTTGACTCATTCCGTGGAGGTAGAGGTGGAGAACAGGGAGATAGAAGTCGTGACATCTTTGCCGGTCGCCTATCATGAGGTGATGGTGGAGAAGAGGCTCGATGATGTGACGAGATAGGTGATGGCTCTCGTTGTAGAGGTGTATAGTCGGGTCGATCAGGTGATGGCTCTGGGTGAGGTGATGGCTCTCGAAGTGGAGGAAGTGGAGGCTGCTCATCATTCGTGCCATCAAGAAAACACTGACTAGCTTGCCACCAATCAGTGGCAAGCTCAGCCTCCGTGGGTGTCAGTCTCATTAATGGAATGTTGGCCTCCTAAAAATATAAAAACTCAAACAAAGTTAAACGTCTACTATTAATAACTTGTTTATATATGATAGTATTTGTGTTAATTTACATTATTTATTATCGCATATGGTATTAAGTCTTCCCAATCCAACAGACGTTTCCTCTTCCAGTAAATAGCCCTAGGAATATCATTTGAGGTTTTTAATGCATATGTCCGCATGCTGGGAAAAGCCTCGAATATCCAAATCTACAAACAATATAATAACAAACATTAGTAATTGTTAAATAATTAATTATAATTTTGAAAACATTATATAGAAATTCTTACCTTAAAGGCCAAAACAAAGCCTGACAAAGTGTATTTCGACCCATCGCCCCGCAAACTTTTGCGGTCATCAAAGGCAGACGACAACTTAGTCCAGGTAGCTTTCCATATATACGAACCCCACGAAAATAGATTCCATGCATTTAGATCCTCTACCAATAATATTAGCTCCTGAGGAATAGGTTGTCTGGCCTCTCTGCCTAAAAAGTCGGCATACAAAAGTAGTAGAAGGCATACTCGGAAAACATCGACGTCATTCATCCGAGTAAAACCATCTTTCTTATTAAACAATTTCTTCATGTCGTCGACGTGTAAGTTCGGCTTCTCTATTGACTCATCAGGAAAAACCCTGGATAACCATGATGGGCGGGTGATATGACGAGTGTACCGGCCTACATCATCGTGTCCGAATCGTAGACCAGTGATTAAGCAGAACTCCTTCCACCCAAAACAAGTATACGCCGGTGAAAAATGAAACCATATCTCTTCCTCACCACGTTGTATACTGTCGGGTAGATCGCTAGTCATGGTCTGAAGCCACAAATGGGTCAAATTAGCATCTCCACCCGGATGCTGTACTCTCAGCCATGACCCGAAGCAGGTTTCCTCAAACAATTTTCTTTGTGCAGGTGAAAGCTTCGAAGCAATTGTAGTGGCTAGGCTAACTTTATTCCTTAATGTCAATGAAGCCGAAAAAAATTTCTAAAAACAATAAACATACCAAGTTAGATATACCAAAAACTACACTGTGAAGATATACCAAAAACAATAAACATAAATAGTAGTTTATTCTTGAAACTAAAATTTGCAACACTGTTTTATCTTTTGGTTGAAATGAAAATCGCAACGAGATAATGAAAATCGCAACGCGGAAATGACTATCGCAACGAGAGAATCGCAACGCGAAGTGACTATCGCAACGCGAAATGAAAATCGCAATGCGATTTTGGTTTCGCGTTGCGATTCTCTCGTTGCGATAGTTATTTCCGCGTTGCGATTTTCATTCTCGAAACTATTCTTCTTCTGCATTACTTCAACCAAAAGACAAAACAAAGACAAATACTAACTTCACAGGCTAAACAGTTTAGCAGTATTGGCAGCAATCAAATGAATTTAATAAGAAATCTAAGTGAAATGGTTAATCTATTATTGAAATTATCAGTAAACTTATCATCAATCTCAATATGAAAAACCTAAAATAATGCAAAAATTCAAAATAAAAATAATTAAAAAAACTAACCCTCGGAGGTTGATTTTCCATTTCTGAATGATTGTGAGGGATTTCTGACCGTGAATGGTTGTGAGGGATTTCGCCGGCGATGGGGACGGAAATCTTCGGAGATGGGGACGGATTTCGCCGTAGAGAGTGAGAGATGGAGATGGGACTGAGTGTTGTGATTTTAGGTTTGAGGTTATGAGTTGCGATTACTGTGGACGGTTCAGTTTCCGATATATTAAGAAAAAATTCGTGTTTGGAATTTGAAAAAAAAAATACGCGTTAATACGAATGGCGCTATGTAAATCGCATTGCGATAGTAAGATTCGCATTGCAATTTACGTATTCGCATTGCGATTTTCCTAATTCGCATTGCGATTTACTTAATCGCGTTGCGATTTACGTATTCGCATTGCGAATTATGAAAATCGCAACGCGAATACGTAAATCGCAATGCGAATTAGGAAAATTGCATTGCGATAGTCAGTATCGCATTGCGATTTTCCAAATTCGCATTGCGATTTACTTATTCGCATTGCGAATTGGGAAAATCGTAATGCGAAATTGGAAAATCGCATTGCGAATCTGGAAACTGATTTGCGATAATGGAGATCGCGTTGCGAATTAGCGATCGCATTGCGATTTGTTGGTCATTTTGGCAAATCCGAAAAAGTTGGTTAAAATCGTATATTATATGAGATTTTTGGTCACTGAGGTTATTTTCTCATTTTTAAATCATCTAAAAATATCACAAACAACACATTAGAAAAAAGGTAAACTATTTTTGCTTTTTCATTTTTACTCTTTTCTTCTTCCTTTTTCTTCTCCTCTTTCTCTCTCAATTTCTCTAGTTTTTGGGGTTTTTTCTCTGATTTTTTCTTTCTTTCTCCATTTCTCTTCATTTTTACTTTCTTTCTTCCTTTTTCTTCCCTCCTTCTTTGTTTTGTTGTTTCTTCTCTCATTATTCTATGTTTGTTATCTTGAAAGTTAAAATATATTAATAGAAAAAAGTAAGAAAATATTTTAACAATAGAGAAAGAGAAACAAATTTCTCTCTTCCTCTGGAAATGATAGATACCCCATAAAAGACCCATATCACCACTCCACTCTCTAAGTTTGAGATATAATTTTTCTTCAACTATTTAATCTTTTTTTAGGAAAATCTTTTTTTAATTTTTACTTTTAGTTGCTTTATTATCCACTGTTTGTGTTTTTTTTTAAGAATTGATCTTTCAACTTTTTTGGGTTTTATCTTCATTCTATTATTTTTTTAATTTGTTCCTTCCGATAATGGGAAAAGAGTGTGAAGAAGGTGTGCAAGTGAAGAAGATTGGGGAATTGTTCGTTTAGATTTTGACTTCAACTTGCTTAGAATCCATGATTTTTTGTTGTATTAGATTGATCCAAAATGATTTGGAAAGAGCCAAAATGAAAAAAAATATTTAGATTAAAACTACATAATTTTGATCTAGATTTAATTTTTTATAAAATCTAAAACTACGTCGTTTTGGTGTTGATTGCCTCATCATCACACCGTTAGAAAGAAAACGGCCGAGTGGTAAAAATAATCAATATATAAAGCTTAGTGAGCAAATTGAAAAATTGAAAATACAGTGAGTGAAATAAGAGAGAATAAAATTCAGTGAATAAGCATGTAATTTACCCTAAAGTAAAAATAAACCTCTAAAATATGTCTGCTTTTTGTTTCAAATATTTAAATTATTTTCTATCAAAATAAATATTTAAATTATTATATGTAACCATTCTAACTTCAACAAGTTTTTTAGTTAGAAAAATTTTCAGCCAACGAGATGGTGGCATGTCACAAAATTAGATACTAATTTTGATAAAGAAAATTTAAGTACTTAAAATGGATACATATAAACGAAAATAAGTCAATCCCGACAAATATCCTTTTTGTTTTCTTATTTTCTTTATTTTGCTTAGATCTTCAGAGTCCTCATTTTTTAGTTCATTTCCGATCAAACAAAAGAATGGGAGATCAACTGGCGAGAGGAGAAGAATTCGAGAAAAAAGCAGAGAAAAAGCTAAGCGGTTGGGGTTTGTTTGGCTCCAAACATGAAGACGCTGCCGAACTCTTTGATAAAGCTGCCAATTGCTTCAAGCTCGCCAAATCCTGTAAGTCTCTGCAAACCTTTTCTATTAACTTAAAAAAACAATAATTATGTTTGTTTTCCTGAGTAAACGATTAATTAAATATTTTTGAAAAAATGAACTTTCGAGATCTTCTGATTAGTTTTGCGACCCAGAAATTGTAATCTATAGTTCGTTCCTTTTTAAGGAAATGTTGATCGGAGAATGGTTGGAAGGAAATGTATTATCCGAGATCTTTTGATTAGCGTTTCTATTGAAGTGAACGAAATTAGGATTTGGTCGCAATCGATAGTTTTATATTATTACCCTTCGCAATCGGAATTAGGAAATGTGATTGAGTCATTGTTTAATTCAGTTCAGAAAATGTAAAAATTAGGGTTACTTTAAGATAGGATTATTGATGAGTTACTCTATAATTCAATCTAATTCCTATTGGGTCGTTCTTTTTCGTTCTGTTAGAAAATATGAGATCTAGGGTTTCTTTAACATCGGATTATCTATTAATTACTTTATACTTCAGTATGTGCATTTGAAATTTGATGAAATTGATTACTTGGAAAGCTGTAATTCTAACCTCTTTTGTGTTTTTCTTTTCTCAAGGGGACAAAGCTGGATCAACTTATGTAAAGATAGCAAATTGTAACTTGAAAGTAAGTCCTTCGGTTTGGTTCTCTGTAATTAACTTTGATTTAAGATTGATTTTGACCCTTTTGTTTTATATATCTATAGTTAGACAGCAAACATGAAGCTGCTCAAGCTTATGTTGATGCTGCTCATTGCTATAAGAAAACAAATACAAAGGGTAAGTGCGGCGTGCATAGTATCTCCTAAAAGTTCTGAAAGTTTGACTGCATCAAGCCCGCAACTAATTTTATTCCTATGCAGAGGCTATATCTTGCTTGGAACAGGCAGTGAACATGTTTTGTGATATTGGAAGGCTCAGCATGGCTGCAAGGTATTATAAGGTATGGTTTATCCATTAATATGCATATCTTTCAAGGGAAAAGGGAGTTTATCATTCATTGTAATTGCTTACATATATGTGACGGCCTTTCATTATTGGATCATATACTTCTTTCATTTGTGTTTTTTCATAATTTCGTTTATCAGTGTTTTTGGTACAACTTGTAATGTCAAAGTTATAATTTGCTGCAAATTCAATGCTAAATGGTAAAAAAAATAACTTTTGCATTTAAAATCATAGTTTGACAACCCAAACTAAACATCTAAGAAAATGAAGCTTTTTTGGTTTGAAAGCTGGCTTTCGAATATATTGGTTATTACTTAACACCTACAAACTTTTATTATTTTAAGCACGTCCTTTTTTCTCATTTTAATTCCTTACAATCCCTTTTCAGTGCAATACTAAACACTTAATTTTGACCATATGTTTTAAAACGTTTTCCAACACATGTTTTTATATTAAGGGTTTTTCCCCCATCAATAATTCTAAACTAGCCTATAGTTTTGTTGAACATCCATGGCAATAACTTTGTATGGTGATGGTACATGCAGTTATTCATAGGCATGGGTGCTTTATGTGCAGGAAATTGCTGAATTACATGAGTCTGAGCAGAACATCGAGCAGGCCATTGATTTTTATGAAAAGGCTGCTGATTTCTTCCAAAATGAAGATGTATCAACTTCTGCCAACCAGTGCAAGCAGAAAGTTGCACAATTTGCTGCTCAGATAGAACAGTAAGTATGCTCAACTTCTTGTAGACACTGTTTATAGTTTTCTAGTGCTGTTGATGGTTTGTAATCAATGTTGGTGTTTTAATATGCTAAACAGTTCCATTAATACAGAATTTGGCAAATTTTTTAACAGCTCTACTTGTGATATTTCTCCAGATACCAGAAAGCCATTGAGATCTATGAAGATATAGCATGGCAGTCACTTTCCAATAACTTGTTGAAGTATGGAGTTAAAGGACATATTCTTAATGCTGGCATTTGTCAACTTTGCAAAGGTGATGTTGTTGCAATCACCAATGCTTTAGAACGATATCAGGTTGAATTTTAGCCCCTTTGACATGATAAAACCTTTAACTTAAACTGTTGTTATATTAAACTTATGTATGCATTTTCTTTCTTCAGGAGCTGGATCCAACTTTTTCTGGAACACGAGAATATAAACTATTAGCTGTAAGTTATCCTAAGGAAATGCTTATCAGTGGTGGCATGGTTTGTCATTTATTTTATTTTTACTCTAATTGTACTTGTGCATTCATGATATATCCAGTTCTTGCCTGACCTCTGAACAGAAAACTTGTTAAGTATATTATAAGATCCATTTACTTTAAATGGTAGTAATTTTTCTGAACATAAAACTTGTATTGTCTTTTTTTGTGACAGGAAATTGCTTCCGCCATCGATGAAGAAGATGTCACAAAGTTTACAGATGTCGTCAAGGAATTTGATAGCATGACTCCATTGGTATGTCAATCTCCGTTACAAATGCTTCTTGGATGAACTAGCGGACCAAAGGTCAAACTAGTTAGACTTTTAGTTCTGATTGAACCGGTTGAACTAGCTTGTTCATTTAAATGTGATTTTAATTATTTTAAAATGATTTTAACAATAAATAAATATTAAATGATTTTTAGAAAATATATTTGACTTAAAGTTGTTTTCTTTCATATAAATTTTAAGGTTCAATTCTCATCATTTTAAAAAATGAAAAAAAATAAAGATATACATTAAACCAGTCTTTTGTTTGGTTTTTTACTAGTAAAACTTTTTCCAACTGTTTCAGCTTATGTATGGTTTTATAATGTACTAGACCAGTTGGACTATTGGTTCTTTGTCCAACTGGTTCAGCCGGTTGGTCAATCTGATTCAACAACTCTGTGTTAGAGTGGCATAGAACCAACTCTAACGTGCTTTCTGTTTCCTTGAAATGCATTACAGGATTCTTGGAAGACAACCCTTTTACTTCGAGTGAAGGAAAAGCTGAAGGCTAAAGAAATGGAAGAAGATGATCTTACCTAAAAGAGGTTAATGTCGTAACAGTTTCTTGTTTTGGATTCCTTTTATGATGCTTGCTTTGCGTGTTATGGAGTCGTCTAATTATACTCTTTATACCCTAATGCGACAATCAGTTTATAAGATGTTTTACTTGTTTGACTTTAAATCTGAGAATATTATCATGCTGATGATTGGGTGAAGTTGAGGTTTGTAATTGAAAATACTGCCGTGTTTTGCTTTGATGTGTGAAAGGAGGGAAATCTAAATGAAGAATAAAGATGAAATATAAGCTGGCGTGCCGCAAATGTGAAAGAGATGGGCAACCCTTTCGCATGATCCGGCTACCCTTTGATGTTATTGAAATGAATTATTGCAGCCGTAGACAGAGTTGTGTAGGAAAATTCGGCTCTGTTATGCTGACAAACCGTGAGGCTTAATGGGTCAAAACGGGCAATATTTTGCAGGTTGGTGTAGATGGGTGATATTTAGGATTAGAGTTTGACTGGATAACCTGTGAACAAAATCATTAGACCTGATAAGTAGAAAGAGATGAATGTTTGGTGTGGTTCGCTGAGGCATTGGTGAGCCATATGGTTCATAAATCAGAAAAGAAGATATAGCCAGAGCTCGCAGAAGACAGTTTAGGAATATATTGCTTAGTTATCAAGAAGTCTAAGATCTTTCAATCAAGTATGTGCTACAAATGGACGAATCGAGATTGTAATATAAATACTCCGGCAACTTTGAAATGTATCATTCAAGAGAAATATAACGTCATAACGTTATCTGGAAATGGGAAAGAAATTAAATGGGCAACAGATTTAGTTAAGAACGTTGTTTATTTTCTTATTTAAAACTTAAGGTGCATAATTATTTGATATATTAAAGATATACGACGATGAGTTAAAATTGTATCAATTTTAGTTCCAATTCTTGATAAAGTTGATATTGTCGTAACATGTGTTGAGAATTTTACCGTAAAATAGTATCTTACAAGTTACAATCTGGACAAAGGTGAAGTCGACTAAAAACCATGGTTATCAAAACCGGATTGGCACGTTGAACCGTGAATCGGTGGCCTGTCCGGTTCGGTTATCTCACAAAAGCGGTTTGGTAATGAACCGGCTGAAAACCGGTAAAACCGGGATGAACCGGCTAAAAATCGGCAAAACCAGTTTGAATAGCCGGTTTATTTTTTATTTTTTTTAAAAAAATAAATCAAACGACGTCGTTTGTTCAACGAGTCGAGTCAAATTCGAGTGTTGCTGAGCTCGACTCGAACTCGAAAACTTTAAAAGTAAGCTCAACTCGAATAAAAAATTTACGAGCTAAAAATTATCAAATTCAACTCGAACTCGAAATATAATATTAAAACTTGAACTCAAAAAGGCTCGAACTCAAAAAAAATTAAAAGCTCAATTGAAGCAAAAAAATAGTTTGCAATGTGCTCACCAAAAGGCTCCATGATTTTGAATGTCAAATTACCTCTATTATTTATAGAAGTAAGTTTGGATGCTCTTCTATGTTTCTTAGCCATGTGAGATTGTTTTTTTTTTTTAAAAAAATTAAACCAAATGACATCATTTGTTATGAAATTTTTAAGTCTCAATTTTATTTTTTTGATTATAGTTATATAATTATATTTATTATTTAATATGTTGTACTTTAAATATTATGTTGTAATTGATTTGAATCATTTTGTTTTACTTGATTTTATGGTTTTTAATTTATATATGTTATGACTTGTGATATTTTATACATTTTAATATTGTAAACTTAAAAAAAATGTTACATATATATTAATATTGCTTTGAATATTATGTAAAATTAAAAAAAATTATTTTATATAAAATTCGGTTCAACCGCGGTTGAACCCGGTTGAACCAGTACTTTTACCGGTTCAATTTCCGGTCCGGTTTTAAAATCATTGCTAAAAACTTCTCTATTATATTAAAAATATTTAAGGGTAAATTACATGGATCATCATTGTACTTTGTTTTATTTTCTATTTCACTCATTGTACTTTAAATCTGTTCAATTTTCTCATTAAACTTAGCATAATTAGGATTTTTGGTCACTCGACCATTAAATATTTAACGGCGTTAGAACGACGTTACTTTAGAAAAACAAAATTTTCACCAAGATGACACCATTTTGCATTTATATAATAGCTCATTAGTCATTTATAATGTCGTTAAGTAAGAAAATAGCTAAGTGACAAAAAATGATAATTATGTAAGTTCCGTGAGGAAATTGAACAGATTTAAAGTATAGTAAGTGAAATAGGAAATAAAGCAAAGTACAATGATGATCAGTGTAATTTACCCAAAATTTAATTTTAGCCCTGTTTTTGAAAAAATACATTTTAATACGTTTGAAAAAATTGGATATTTCAGTTCGAAGTGTTAAATTAAAATATTGAATTTAAATATCTTTTAAATTCCTATCATTTTTTTTAATTAAATGAATTTATTCTTCTTAAAAGATAATTTAGTTTATAAACATTTCAGAAGATAATATGTTACAACATTTTTTTTTCAGTTTTCACAAACCACCATTAACAATTTTGCACTCCTTACATTTTTACCCATATTTTTATTCCTAGACAAAGCTATCTCCTTTTCATTTATGTTGATGGAATAAATTGGTTTCGTTGATCATTTACGATTCACCTCTTTTGATTTGAACAAAAAATCACAGTCGGTTAGAGATTAATTCATTGATCGATATTTTTCTTTAAAAAACGAAGAAAGAAGAAGGTTGGTATAAATGGGAGCTTGAATGAAAGAAAAAGAAATTCATCTTTTAGTCTTTCTTAAAGTATAAATATCTCGACTATAGGATAGCTGGTAACATATCTAAGGTCATCATCATGTTAATATGCTGACAGGTTGTGATACAACTATCAACCATCAAATTTGATTTCGAGGGTGACATGGTGTCTTCAAAAAAACTTGTAGAGGTTCCTCTCATTGGGTTTATTAGTATAAATTTAGTATTCTATCACAATTTTCAACATACACCAATCAGACATTTGAATTCTTGTCTCCTTTAATCTATTTATTTCTCATCATTGTTTTTCCGATTACCAGATTAAAGTTGGGGAAATATATTTTCAAGCAAAATTTTAATAAATTTTTTAAGAAGAGTAAAATATTCATCCACTTCAAAATTTGAGTATACAATTTCTTAAAATTGTGTTAAGACGTAATATTCATTTCGATGATAGCTTGAATTGACAGAAAATAAGAATTTATTCTTTTACCCCAAAAAAAAATTCAAGTGAGAAAATGATAATTTACAAATTTAAGTTCGGATGGTTTAGTTTCGTTTTGGTCTCTCTATTATGATCTAATTTAATATTTAATCATTATATTTTAATTTAAGATAATCTAATCCTCGGTTTTCATAATATTATTAATATAATATCAACTAAAATGCTTTGGCTTTATCTTAAAGCACTCATTCTACTTCATCGTGCTGGTATTCTTACATTAGAAATGTTGTTTTAAGAAGAAGAAAAAATCAAATCAATATTGTTATGGTTACAGTAAAAAAGGAAATTAATTTATTTATTTATTTACAGATTGTTTATTAGACTATAAATTTATATGTTGTCAACTAATTTCTACTGTTTCAGTTATTGGCAAGGAAAAATAATTAAAACCTGAAAAGATTATCACTTTATTAAAGGAGCACGCCATACTAATCTAAACAACGAAACTAAAAACTCTAAATGGATTTCCTTAATTTCCATATACAATTATCAACGAAATTTATCTCAAAATCGAATGAGATAATCACTTGGTGAAATTTGTTATACAATTAACCGGAGTCATCCCTAAACTCATAAATGGATTTCCTTAATTTCCATATCATTAATTTTGTATCATCTGATATAATTTTTGGTTGCGTCGTATAAAATATTTCACCAATTTTACTATTGAGAAACACAATTTTTGAAATCTAACCTATGTAACTCAAAATCAAATATGAGCAATAAGTATCATAATTATCTTAAAAGTCTTTCAATGAAACCAAATAGAAAGTCTCTACAAAATCAATGCCCTTTTTATAAGTACATCCTTTATATACAAGACATGCATTATACCTGTCAACATCACCTTTTGCATCCATTTTGGTTTTAAACATTCAATCACAACCAATTAATTTTACACCTTTAGGTAATGAGACAAGTTATTAAACTTTATTATCTTGTGTAAAACTTATACTCTTCTTCCATGACATTAAACCACTTATGAGAGTCGGAACTTTTATGGCATGACGAAAGTTGATTAGATTATACTCCATCATTCCACTGTCATCCTTATTTCTTGGAGAAATACAACATAATAATCTAAGTATTATTTCTCTTATCTCGTGGATCTTCTTAATGACACTTGTTCTCTGAGGTTGTTGAATTTGTTCTTCCGAAATGATTTCTCATCTTAAATGGAGAGTTGTTCAAAATAACCTTATTGAGATTCTAGATTCACTTCTTGATTAACGACATGCATAAACACATGGATATCATCAAAAGTGATAATGAGAATTGAGTTATAATCCAATTCTTCCTCAAAATCAATTCCTTAAACCTTATTTCTCTCTCCAAACTCAACATCCTCAAAATTAATATTATAGATCTCATCTTAAAAAATGTTCCTAATTATGAAATCATAAAACTTATAACCCCTAAATCATGTAGAATGACCAAAGTAGTTGCTTATTGTTTTATAATGTAATTTCTCCTCATATGTCCTAACTTATTACAAAGAGAACAACCATTTATAATATATTATTGTCTTTTTGAGTTGGACCCTTAACGACTACATTCTAATTTTATTTTTGCCCTTATCTTTATATGCACTTTTCAAGTGAGTACTTTTTAACTTATTATGCTTCAACCTTTTTTACTCTTGCACGCAATGAAAAATGAGCTCATTTAGAGTTCATTTCTCCCTTGAGTTGATTAAACTCTATAGGAAGTGATACTGAAATCACAAGAACAAGTAATTCTTTAGAAAAACTCGATCTTAAGTGTCTTAAGTCTTGAAGCAATATGAAACATATCCATAATGTACTCACTCACATTTCCTTAACCCTTATACTTTATAGACATCAAATAAGTCAAAATTGATTCATTTAAACCTTATTGTTTTTGGTAAACATTTTTTTTAATTTTGTTAAGGAAACCATTAGCCTTAGTAATTTTTCAGATTATGTACCCTAAAAGCTTCTAAAATATTTTACTTCATGACCACTAAACTTATGCAATTTAAACAAATTTCACCTCTCAATATCCAATTAAGAATTATATTCCACATGAGAGGTGGAAATTATTATTTCCTTAGTGCAAAGTCTATGTTCATAGAACCAAAACCTTTTATAAGTGTATTTTCTCATTCATTGAAATTTGTCCCATTAAACATGGGAATAAAATTAATATTAGCAGAAACTGTGACAACAAAAGAACTAGATGAACAAAATAAACAACAAGCTCACATAAGCAAACAATAAATTCAAAATAATGTCTCATTCCCATCACAAGATATCAAACACTACATCAATATCAAGTCTTTGGATAGTGGTATCAACAGTAAATGGTACTCTTGTTGTAGTAATAAAAAACTAACAATAAGCTATGTCAAACAAAAGATTAATCTTTTGACTAATGTAATGCTCACATAAAAAATACCTTATAATTGTCACATGTTATTTGTAACATCCGCAATACCGGGTTAGTGACTAAATTGAAAAGTTTCAGAATTTGGTGATTAACGTATAAGAATGAAATAATTTAATGATTATTGGAAATATATGATGAAGGTTATTTAGTAATTATTAAAGGAAATTAAGGGTTAAATGGTCATTTGACCAGAAAGATTTTATCTTTCTTTTAAAGGTGATATAAACGTGGGAAATGAGAAACATCCAGAGTTCTCTTCTCCTTTCTTCTTCTTCATACGTGGGAGAGCAAGGCAAAGGTGAGAGTTTTATTAGTTGATTATTATTTGAATTTTAAGTTTGGTTTTGATCTTTAGTTGATGGATAAACTTAAAGAAAGCTTGGGTTACGGTAAAATCAAAGAATGGAGGGGTTAAGGGAGATTAAAGATTTGGAGTTTTTATATGAAATTTTGGAAAAGAATTGATAAGTAGAATTTGAAGTTAAATTTGACTTGTCAATAGTTAAATTAAGAGATTTGGAGTGATATAAAGGAATTTAGAACATGTTGAAATTTGAGTATGATTATTGAATTTCATAAGAGGAAAGGTTTTTGAGAATTAAGATGGGATAAATGAGTACAAATGGGTTTAAGTATGTGTGTTTGAGTTTAGTATATAAACGAGGTTGAAATAGGAAGTGTTTAAGTTGAAATGAAGTATTTTTCGTGCTGAAAATGTAATTCTGGGCTAGGGGAATCGGTACCCATTCAAGGGGAACCGATACCCCTTCAAGCGAATAAAATTTCTAGAATGTCATGGGGGAACCGATACCCCCACAGGAGGGAACCGATTCCCCCTAAAGGAAAATTGTAAATATTGGTTTAATAAGTTCGTTTAAGTTGCTAGTATCAAATTACAAGGTGTAGGTATCTAATAATTGTCTTAAAATGTATAATTATGTAGATTCAGAGCCTAAACGAGTTCCGGAATCATTGACAAGTAAGATCGATAAAAAGGGAAGATAAGAGATTGGAATGGACTAGTGAGGCCATGTGAGTGCATACAAGTTAGTTTATGATGTTTAATGGAAATAAGACTTGCGACGAGTCTATTTCCTATATTATAATGCATTAATTTATGATCATAGGTATATGTTTGATTTGGGTATATGTGATATATATTACAATATGTGTTAAATGATTGTGTGAATACATGTATTATGATAAGTATAGGAATTAATATGAATGGTCTATATGATTGCATGTGAATGTGAAATAGGTTATATGATAAGTGACCATACATGTTAATAGTATAAGTGATCAATTATAAGAATTAATATAATAGATTTATATGACTACATGAGAAAGGTGATGAGTTAAATAAGATTAGACTATAGAGTAATATGAGAATAATATATTAGTGAAGGGAATTGAGTATAAATGATGATACCAAACCATAAAATAAGTATTTACTTATAGGATAATATGATATTATATGAATATAACATGTAACTTTATGAGGAAGAATTGGGTGTTATATGATTTAAGTATGAAAATGATCTATGCGTAAGTAAATTACGTGATTATGTGACTATGTGTGAAATAGAGTAAATTAGGTAAGTATAAGGTATGTAAATATATGGCTATGGAACAAAGTATGTAGTAATAATAATACAATGTTATTTGATTTATGATTTTGATATGTGCATGGATACATGAAATGGATATAGGTTATTATATATGTTACATGATTATATGCATGTGTGATATGTGCTATGAGACATGCCATTGTGAAATGAAATAAGCCAAGTGACTATATGAAATATGTGATTGTAAGATCAATGATAACATGTACATGTGGTACGTGACAGAAAGGAAATGATATGAATAAGTGAAGTGAACTGTTATAAATGTCAATGCCCATGTTATGTGTCATGAGAGCTAGGGGTATAGTTGGCATGCCAAGAGTCGAGGGTCTATGTGGTCCTTCGGGACATATATGTATTCTTTGGAACATGTGTGAAGTCTAGTGAGACACATACTTGATCCTTGGCATATGTATATGATTCTTAAGGAATGATATGTGGTCCTTCGGGACATATATGTATTCTTTGGAACATGTGTGAAGTCTGGTGAGACACATACTTGATCCTTGGCATATGTATATGATTCTTAAGGAATGATATGTGGTCCTTCGGGACATATATGTATTCTTTGGAACATGTGTGAAGTCTGGTGAGACACATACTTGATCCCTAGTATATGTATATGATTCTTAAGGAATGATATGTGGTCCTTATGGACATTATTATATGGCACTACGGTGCAATTCTACGCGGCACTACGGTGCAATTCTATGTGGCACTTCGGTGCATTTATATGAGATGTGGTGACAGCATTAGTGCACAACCTCCATAAACTCACATATCTATAGTTCTCACATATGTACATGGGCTAATCAAGAGATATAAACAAATATATGTTAGTGATATGATAAATGTATTACAAATGATATGATGTTGTGTGTATATAGTGTTTGATTGAAAAGGTTAAGCATAAAAGTATGTGATTACATGATAAACTGCTAATGATGATTTATGTGTATGTATTTATTTATTGTTAATTAATCTGATATGATTTTACATGATATGAGGAAATCATGTAATTTGGTATAGCATGATAGAACAAAACATGCATATATTGATATATGTTATAAAGTGCATTATAAGTTTTTATGCCTCACTAAGTCATAGACTTAGCGTGTGATTGCTTCACACGTAGGTTACAGAAGCTAGAAGAGAAGCGAAGAAGAGTAATACAGGTCAGCATCTCCCTTACAATATTTCATATCAGAAAATAGATGAGTTAAATGATTTTTGTTATTTTGAATATAGTTGGCATGTACTAATTGATTGAATTAAATATGCTCTGATCGATTTTGGTTTTTTTTGTGGTCAATTTATGTAAATAAACCACTTTTACTTTAATGAAAGCTTTAAAGTTTCTTGAATTTGGTCAAGAGTTCAAAGTTTGAAAAGTCAATGTGACATCTTAGACTCGTATCTGGGTCGGGTACGGGTTGGGGGTGTTACATTATTACCACAGGTGTCGCTTGAAATCCGGCCAAATATTAACATCCCCTTGAGCCAGTTAATAAACACATGAATCACAAGAAACACATAATCATCTTGATATTTTAAATAAATCAATTTTTTATATTTTAGTTTGCATGGAAACCTTATGAAAACTATATTGTTTTCAAATCAGCAATCACCAATGTGTAGTGAACACAATGCACTCTATTAGACTTTCATAATAATTCAAATAATATTCAATGATGAAAAACATCCAAACCCATGAAAGCATAATACGACAACAATAAAGTTGTAGCAATTTAGAGCCTCGGGGATCAAGTCACCGACATGCCTTAATCACCGATAAAGTTAAAAAAATAACAGCCACATAAAAATATAAATAAACCCTAAATGTTATGCAATCAAAATTTATAAGAATCACACTAAAATTTTATACGGAAATTTAATCCTATAAAACATCAATTTTTTAAAAAAAATAGTTGATTCTCAATAATTTCAAACGATGAGGTTATGATGTCACTTGTTAGAATCAAATCGTGATAAATATGAAAATTAACAGAATCTAATCATGTCAAATCGCTAAAAATAAATACTATTTTTGGAAGCATACCTGAATTAATTGATATGTTGAAATCTTTGAGTCTTTCTTTGGTTGTGATCTTCTAAGAAGATATGTTTGCTCTTGCATTAAAAACTCTCTGACGGATATAAGAATAATACAAGTTGTAGATTAGTGAAACCGTTAAAACAAGGCTGTGATGTACGAGCATCCTTAAATATCGGGTGTGGATGAGGTGAAGGTTGCATGGTCTTAATCTTCTTTTAACCTTTGGTTTTAGCAACTTGTTTTGTCCTCTCGGTTAAATGGCTAAGACTGGTTTATTGTATTTCGGAACATTTAGATTTTTCGCTGAACTGCAAATTTTATTCTTGAGCAGGAGAGAGACATTTAACCATCTAGCAAGTTGGTTGAAGGATGCACGGCAGCATGCAAATCCAAACCCGACAATCATGTTCGTCGGGAACAAAAGTGATCTTTCTCACAGGAGGGCTGTTAGCAAAGAAGAGGGCGAACAGTCTGCAAAGGAGAATGGTCTTTTCTTCTTGGAAGCATCTGCTAGAACAGCTCAAAATGTTGGGGAGGTAAGTATTGCCCTCCCTAATTGGTACATTGTATTGTTTATATCTAGCACTATTGTTTTAGTTAGACTCGAGAATGAGTGATGGACAAGGTATGCTTACTTTTCGAAGTTCTTCAGTATAGTTTGAAAATCATACCCCCCATACGATGATCGAACATGTCGGATACAAGAATTTTGGTTCATTTACTTTTAAGGAAAATGAATGTCAGAATGACATTGCATAAAGAACGGTTTTAACTAAAATTCGGAATCTTCTAGGCCGTCATAAAGACTGCACTACAACAAAATTGTTCTACAGTGACGTTTTGATAGTAAACGCCTAACTTTAAACATATAGCGGCGTTTCCATTCAATATGCCGCAATAGGGTTTATATATAGTGACGTTTTTTCAACAAACGTCGTAACAGATAGTACTTTAGCAGCGTTTTTATAAAAATGCCGCAATAGGGTTTATATATAGTAGCGTTTTTACAACAAATGCCACAACAGTTAAGTACTTTAGCGGTGTTTTTTCAACAAACGTCGCAATATAGATGTATAGCATTATTTTTAGCGGCTTTTTTATCAAACTCTACAAAATACTCTTATTTTAGTGGCATTTGTATACAAACGCCACAACAGAGTAGTACTTTAGTAGCGTTTTTCAACAAACGCCGCAATAGAGTTGTTAGCGACATTTTTTGATCAAATGCTGCAAAATACTCTTACTTTAGTGGCGTTTGTATACAAACGCCGCAACAGAGTAGTACTTTACTGGCGTTTTTAACAAACGCCGCAATAGAGATGTCATTTAGTGGCTTTTTTAATAAACATCGCCATAGTGATGTACCTTAGTGGCGTTTTATTATAAATGTCGCGATTGTGCAATCCTTTAACCCATCGGGTTCCAAATCCCTATTTGTTTCATTCAAAATTTCATAACATTCCTTACAAACGGTAGGAACCCCTACGAAGTCACCCCCGGGCAACCATCATCACAAGCGCAGCATCACGCAGTCATTGCCTGTTTCCTGTCAGCAACAGGTATGTCTCTCTTCTCCGTCGTCGTCGCCTATTGTTTGTGGATTTTTCTTGTATCGCGCAAATGCTATTTGTGTTATGTTGTTAGTGCTATTCGTGTTTTTCTTGAATCCAAAAAGGGTTTGAGATAGCTTCATTGTAAGATTTAGGCTCAACTAAACGAGACGTAGAAGAAAGAAACAATTGAGTAAAGGAAGGTGAGAATATGAAATATAAAAGAAAATAGGGTATGTACCTGGAAGTCGAGTAGAAAATAGGCTCAACTAGGCTCTTTCCTGACTCTAACAGATTGTCTAGGAATCAAAACCACATCGTCAACAAGGATTGATCAGAAACAGTAGACTCAAGATAAGGAGTAGGATCACTAGTTGAGGCCCGTGGGGAAGGACAAACCGATTGAGGTTGAGAGGGAAAAAATCGAGGAACATAATTCAATAAAAAGACTTTGAATATGAAGAAGTATTATCAACAACTGAATGAGTAGATGGTGAAAGAGTTATTATCAAGAAATCAGAGTCATGAAAAGTCGATTGTAAGGGAAAAAACAAAATCATTGGGAACAGAAAACTTAAAAGGAAAATGATCTTCATGAAACCTAACATTTCGGTTAACAAAGAACTTATTGATCTCAAGATTAAAAGGGATATACCCTTTTTGCATGGAAGAATATCCCATAAACATAGATGGTATGGCTTTGGGAGAAAATTTGTCACTATAATTCACCTGTAATACAGGCAACCAAAAACACACATATGGGAAAGGTTGGGAGTTTTTTATGCAAGGTTTCAAAAGAACTTTTCCAAGTTAGAACAGCAGAAGGAAGCCTGTTAATAATGCAACAGGTTGTACTAACGCACTCTCCCTAAAATTTAACTGAAAGATTTGATTGAAAAACAAAGAGGTCGAGCTACCTCTAACAAATGTTTCTGTTTTCTTTCTGCAACATCATTTTGCTGTGGGGTTCGAACACAAGATATATGATGAATAATTCCAAGTGAATTAAAGAAAGTAGAACATTCGAAATTGAAAATTTTGATTAAGTTTGAACAGAGGCATAAAACTGCTTAAGGAAAAGGACATCATCTGTTTTGAGCCTCAACAAGAAGATCCAAGTCATTCGAGAAAAATCATCAACGACGGTAAGAAATAATCTATGACCACTATGTGTGGATATAAGATAGGGACCCCATAAATCCAAATGGAATAACTCGAAAGGCTTTTCAGATCGTAAATTACTAATAGGGAAGGGTAACCTAGACTGCTTTGCTAAAGGACATATAGAGCACTTATGTATGTCATCATCTTTTATCTTAACAGAATGCAAAAAATGAACTTTTGCTAAAGTTGAAGACCTAGTCTTGCATGCTAGACTTTTGTTTTATTAAAGGAACTTGAAGTACTACAGAAATTCAGGTAAAAGGTTATGCTACAATTAAGCTCTTTTGTATCGAGCAAATGTTATTCGTGTTCTTTGGATTCAAGAAAAATCTCATACTCAATTGTTCATTTTCATGCTATTCGTGTTCTTTGTGGGTATATTGTTCAAGTCTATGGCTAAATGATCGACTGGCTGTTAATAAGCTTGTTAGTAGTTTGACAAAGGGAAGTGTTCGCTCACCATTAGCTCAATATCACTTGATACGTTATACTAGTCAGGTATACACCATCTCCAATATGTTTGCCCATCATTCTTCCTATTGATACGTCATTCTCCGCTCACCATTATCTTTTCTCCCATTTTGGATGTTTTCACCTTACTTGGTCACTGCAAAAAAAATGTACTAATATGCACTTTACATGTTTCATATATCAGTGTAATATAAGCAATTTTTTGCTGAATTTTACTGAATTCTATAATGTATCACTTTTTTAACATATGCTGGGTGGAAATGTTCTTGCCTCATTATTATTGAGTTAAATTACATACTTAACTTGGGGGACTACTAGGGTCCAATAAGAGATTTATGAGATATGTAACTTGACATAATCTTTTATAGTTGCTAATCTGATACACATTTTATAGAGACATATCCTTAGTGTAGCTTGTATGTGCAGCATGAATGATGATACTAAATTTACTCTCATGTGTTAGGAGCAAATCGATATTTAGTGTTTTCTCTTATTCTATCATTGAGTAGTAGTTTCCATAGGCAAAATAGTGTTTTCAGAAATTGAACAGCAAAATTAAGCTAAATCTGGTTTCAAACGGTATGTAATGTTGTACTGAACATTGACTTCTAGATGTGGGATATGACATAACAATATAGTTAGATTTTATATTTTAATTGATTAATTTATAATGTTATCATTTACATGTTGATGTCGTCGAATATATATATTAATAGTATTGTTGTCGGTAGTTACTAATATTGTTGTTTGTTTATTGCAAATATTATGCCTATGAGAAAATTAAATGATATGCGTATTGTTCGAGCTCCTTAAGAGGGGAAGAAACAAATAATGAAGAGTCGATTGGTGTTGGATCTACATAACTTCCGAATACAATTGAAGAAACTGTAGAAATTGAAGGTAATGTTCGACTCTTTATTTAAATACTGACTGATTTTCTTATTGACTTTATTTTGAAAACATCCATAAAATTATTTCTTATGTAGTTAAAAATGGTCAGAGGCACAAGAGTATAGGTCGTACGATAATGAAGGAATTGTATCAACTTCCTCTTTGGGACTGCGTGAGAGTTTCAAGTAACGATGTCGGTCAACCTATTAGGACAGAAGCACATGTTCTATCAAGTTACCTAGACATTATTGCACCTAGTCATCGAAAACATTTTCTTTAAACTAAAAGCTTACTGTCTTTTACTATCTAAAATATCAATGAGACTTCAACTCAGTATAAAAGTCTGTAGATGTCTAAATCAATAAGGAAACATATGCTTATATGTTATTTGCATGTTCTTCAGCATCTGGTAGCACTGTATTACTAAACTTCACAAAACTCACTCATTTACTTACCATTTTAGGTTAAAAGGATCAAACTAGTGCAATTATCGACATCAGTAAGAGAATTCTACCGACGTTGCTTGGTGAGTACGGTGCATGTGAATAAGAGGCATATAGTTTGTTTTTTATTTTTACATTTGAATCTGAAATATGTTTTATTTCAGAATATTGTTAAATTTTACTTTTGTATTTATAAATTGTTTTTATGATTTTACATGTTTTAACAAAAAAAATAATTTTTCCGAGATTTTTACGGTAGGTCACTACGGTGGTCCTAATGTGACACCTCAGATCAGATCGGATCACTCACATCAGTATGTGGGTGTTACAATTACCGTCCCCCAAGTCCGATAGCAAATCTAGATCGCAAGTTGTTTAATGTTCGAGTAATGATTTGCAATCTCGGATCATCTTCGGGTGTCTCTCGTTCCTACACAATCGACAAAATAAATATTAAATTTAATTGTTGAGCAGTTTAACCAAACTACTATATGAATCACTTACTTTTAGGCTATTGTAATAAGCTTCCACTGCAGCAAGAGAGGGAACTACATTACGAGCCTGCATTAGGTCCCATATATAGTTTGCGTTTGTGTATCCACCCGTCTGTGTCGGAAAACATATCAAGTTATGCATATTGAACGATGACAGTCCCAAAAATGTCTAGCAACTTAAGTATTTGCTTACCTTCTCACCCGCGGCTGCAAGGAAGAGATCACTTCCGAATTTAGCGTTCAAGAGAAAGTTTCTTTTAGTCATATTGACCTGCACATTCGAACCAAAGAAAACCATAGGATTTAACATGACTAAAAAAAATCAGGATATCTGAAAGTTAACGAGTCAACCAAGATGCGTCATACATACCAATGCTTCTTGAGCAAGTTCCATTCCTCTAGGAGTGTAACCCACTATTGCTCCCTGAAGAAGGTCTGCAAACAAAGAAATTGCAGTAACTTAATAATTATCCGACTTCACCTAGATTGAACTGCATACCATTAATCATATAAAAACATTCAGACAAGCATCTTCTATGTTGTTCCAACTCTTCATTTTTCTTCAAATATTCACCCTATAAATACATTAAAAAGCTTAGAAAATTTTGAAGATACCTGTTCCGGACTTGTACTCATATCGAAAAATAACACACAAGTCCAAGTTACATAGTGTCGTAACCGGTTTTCGTCCGGGCACGAATTTTTTTATTTGGCGGAAAAAGTGGTGTGAATAAATGGTTTTTAAAATAATTTGGGAGTCGCCATCAGCCTTTTGGGTCAGGTAGGTTGAATACCTAAAAATCATCCTTTAAAAGAGTTTTTAAGAAAACATCGATTAAAAGATAAACTGATCTGCGTTTTAACCAAAAATTCGTTCTTTTTAATAATAAAAAGGGATTCGTGGTCGGTTACGTTTAGGGAAGGATTAACACCCCTACAACGCCCAAAATTGGTACTTTTTAATTAAAAATTGTCTCTATTATTAGAAATTAAAAATTCAAAATATATTTAATTTATAATCCTATTATTTTAAGTTTATTAATATAATTTTAAGAAAATATATTAAAATATATGTATGTATATATATATTTATAAATAAGATATTTATTTACTTGGAAATATCAGAAAAGAGTTTTTAGGTACCTTAAGACAACTCTTTTCTTTGATATTAAAAAATAAATAAATAACTAAAACATTTAAAAAATTTATTTTAATATAGTAAGATATTTATTTATTTAAAAATATTTAGAAAAGGGCTTCTAGTTGCTTTAAGACAGCTCTTTCCTTCAACATTAAAAAATAAATAAATAACAAAAATATTTTCTTAAAATAATAATAGAATAAAATTTAAACATATATAGTTCATAAATAAGATTTTTATTTCATAGAAAACAAAATAAATAAATATTATTTATTATATATTTATATGACTAAGATAATAATAAAATAATAATTGAAGCAATAATTGAAATATAAAAGTAATAATAAAATAATATTGAAAATAAATAATGATTAAAAGAAATTAAAATTATAAAATTAAATTGTAAAGTATATAAAATAAAAATTATCGAACTATTATAAAATAAAAAAAACATTAAGGACTAATTATGGTATTGGCCCTAAATATATATAGCTAAAATAATTCAATGCAAAAGCAGAGATTTGGTTTACACGATTGAGGGTAAGTATACTTTTCCATTTAATCAACATCAAAAGTCTTATAATAAAACAAAAACACTTTTTCAACTACAACTATTTTAAAATTAATACGTGATTTAAGGAAAAATATATAAGTAACTATAATTTAAAGTATTGGAACATATAGTGTAATAAAAAATTAAAATTGCAATTTAAAAGTGACTAAAACAAATAAAAATTAAAACAACAGGAATAAAATGTAAAATATCAAAATTTAATGAACATAATTCAAATTATTATAAAATTATAATTACTAATAGTGTAATTAGCCCCTAATTACTAATATGTGATTAAAATAAAACTTAATTAAAATTAAAAGCTTTAACAAAAAAAATAAAAAATATAAGTGCTAATAATGTAATTTAGCCTTATTAATTATTGAGAATTTAAACTGAAATTTATCAAAACATGAGGGACTAAATCTAGTATTTAATCTAAAATATATGTATACTGGTATGGACTAAAATACGATAAAATAAAATTCGAATATAATATTAATATGTTCATAAATTGATTTCAGTGGCTAAAATGGAAGTTTATAAACTTCAGGTGACTGTGCGTGTAGTTTAACTATTTTGAAATTACATCCAGACCCCTCATCAAAACGACGTTTTGATGAGGGTATAAATAGCCTAAAAACCGGTTCCCTTGAGCCATTTCTTTCATTTTTCCATTTAAAATAAAATTATTTAATAATAATAATAAAATAATTATAATTATAATTATTATAATAAAAATAATAGAACCGGGATAAAAATTTAGTGTCTTCAGCTGTCCCTCTTTGCCCATTCTTGTGTTAACAAGAATAGGGCAAAGACGAAAAGACAATAAATTTTTATTCAGTTGATTTCTCTTAATTAAGAGGGCAATGTTGAACAAGTTCATCTCATTATGAACTCTTTCACTGGGGATGACAATTCATCTCCTTCTGTGATGTAATCTAGCAAAAGGTTTGAACAAGTTCTTCTAATTATGAACTTCTTCTGGAAATGGTGATCCTTGAAAGAGGTGTCATTGATTCAACTTCATATGTGATAAATTAAGGCAAGGTTGAACAAATTCTTCTCATTATGAATTTCTTCTCCTTCTTCAGATGAGTTCTTCTCATTATGAACACTTCTGGAAATGTTGATGTTGATCTATCTCCTTCTGTGATAGAGTCAAACAAAGGTTGAACAAATTCTTCTTATTATGAACTTCTTCTTCCTCTTCAGATAAGTTCTTCTCATTATGAACTTTCTCTGGAAAAGTTAATTCATCAAGTGATGAATTCAGGCAAAAGGTTGAACAAATTTTTCTCATTATGAATTTCTTCTTCCTCTTTAGATAAGTTCTTCTCATTATGAACTTTCTCTGGAAATGTTGATCTATCAAGTGATAAATTCGAGCAAAAGGTTAAACAAGTTCTTCTCATTATGAACTTCTTCTTCCTTCTTCAGATGAGTTCTTATCATTATGAACACTTCTGGAAATGTTGATCCATCAAGTGATGGATTTGAGCAAAAGGTTGAACAAGTTCTTCGCATTATGAACTTCATCTTCCTTCTTCAGATGAGTTCTTCTCATTATGAACTTTCTCTGGCAATGCTAATCCATCGGGTGATGAATTAAAGCAAAAGGTTGAACAAATTCTTCTCATTATGAACTTCTTCTCCTTCTTCAGATGAGTTCTTCTCATTATGAACTTCCTCTGGAAAAGTTAATCCATCAAGTGATGAATTCAGGCAAAATGTTGAACAAATTCTTCTCATTATGAATTTCTTCTTCCTCTTCAGATAAGTTCTTCTCATTATGAACTTTCTCTGGAAATGGTGGTCCATCAAGTGATGAATTTGAGCAAAAGGTTAAACTAGTTCTTCTCATTATGAACTTCTTCTTCCTTCTTCAGATGAGTTCTTCTCATTATGAACACTTCTGGAAATGCTAATCCATCGGGTAATGAATTAAAGCAAAAGGTTGAACAAATTCTTCTCATTATGAACTTCTTCTCCTTCTTCAGATGAGTTCTTCTCATTATGAACTTCCTCTGGAAAAGTTAATCCATCAAGTGATGAATTCAGGAAAGTTGAACAAATTCTTCTCATTATGAATTTCTTCTTCCTCTTCAGATAATTTCTTCTCATTATGAACTTTCTCTGGAAATGGTGGTCCATCAAGTGATGAATTTGAGCAAAAGGTTAAACAAGTTCTTCTCATTATGAACTTCTTCTTCCTTCTTCAGACGAGTTCTTCTCATTATGAACACTTCTGGAAATGTTGGTCCATCAAGTGATGGATTTAAATCTTTGCTAAAATCTTTGAAGTTCTTGTCAAATATTCAACATGGGAAAAATGAATGAAAATGCACCTATTTTTGCAAATGCCTAAATATGATGCATGAATGTTAAGTTCATCTTTATTTGATTTCAAAGTGGTGAACTCGGTCTTCCTTCACTTTGGTCAAAATTTCATTTCAAGCTGGCATTTCTGATTTGGAAGAGCAATCTTTGTGTCTTCATTTCTTTATTTGCATCAAAGTCTCAGAAGAAAATGTTTCATTTATGGAACTCTTGTCGAAGTCAGAACTATGACCTTGATGCCCCATTTTGTCTTGGATAAAACCAACTTTCTCTGCTTGGACTTGTGCAGAAATTCAATAAAGCTTTCATCTTTGAAAAGAGAATCTATCATCTTTGAAGAGTATAGATGTAGATATGTCAAACACTGCAGAGGTTAATTAGGAGAGTAGAGTCTGTTCTGATTTGACTCTTGAAACACATCACAAGGAGGATTTATCCTAATTCCTTTCATGTCTTCACATCTAATCAGATCTCGAATAAGACAACTTGGACCATATCATGTCGAGATGTTTAACAACATCCTGTCGTTCAACATTAGTTGGCTCCACTAGTTTCTTGTTGTTAAAATTTCTGTTTCCCTTCAATGGAAAGAAATATTCATCATGTCTCACTTTTGACCTTGGGGTTGAAGAAGACAAACTTCATCTTGGATCCATAAATGGAAATACCATATGATTGCAACATTGGTTCAGTACCAGAATAACTGGTTCATAAAATATTTGACAACACATTCATCATCTCATGTGGTTTTTGCTCAGATGTTTGTAAAGTATTTGACAAACATTCATCATTTCTTGTGACTTCTGCATAGATTTCTGGTCAGTGAAGCTCTTTGTACAGTGTTCAAAGCTTTTGTATGATGTCACAAGACCACTTGAAAACAAAAATCAGTGGGAATACAAACGGAATGCTGGCATGACCAAAAAATTGGTCCAATTCACAAGATATGTTAGTGTCGAATTGAATAAGAGATACCAACTGATCTTGATATCATCTTGGGCAAGGGAAAGTGTAATACCGATTATGTTTTCTTCCATAATGAGTGTTATAAGAAATGAAAACACATCAGCTATAGGAGCCATGTATAGAACGATATCCATGAAATTCTTGTCGCTGGGGATGAAACGCCCATGATAAAACCAAAATAGATGAAAACTCCGTTCACCCTGGCTGGCAATGATAACACCAATAACAATGGGAGTAAGGGTAATGTAATCTGAGCCTCTTTATTCAATGTCATCAAGCAAACAACAACTGATGTGAAAAACAACTTCATAACCTCAACATTATGGTTGAAACTAACTGCCAGGAATCTCAAAGAAATATTTTCAATCATCACCGACACACAAAATACAAAATTCAAAGCCAAGATTTTGAGGAATTGAACCCTGGATCGACTGGTTTGCCTGAGGACCATCTTTATTCATGCAACCATGATGTAGATTAACAAAGAACACACTGTCATGTGACACATGGTTAAGAAGACCCTGATATAACTGCCTAATGAATGAAGCAATTATGTATAATCAGCTCGACTATCACTGCTTCACCATTTTCATTCTTCATATCTTTATGTATCATTGGAAATATTTGTTCAAGTCAATGATCTCGACACAGGATGATATGGGCCTTCAGCATGCCCCAACATTGGCTAATACAAGTGTTCAAAATGCATCAACAGTCCTGATTCTGATTGAAAGGGGCTTTCAGTATGCCCCAGCATTTTGCTGATATAAATATTCAGAATACTTCAATATTCCTGATTCTGATTGAAAGGGGTTTTCAGCATGCCACAACATTCGCTTCTTGTTAATTTGAGCCTTCAAAATGCCCCACATTCTAATTCTGGTTTATTTTCAATGTCTGTTTGACTTGAATCTCATGATCCCTATGAGGTCCAATTTTGACAATGCATTGTTATGGGTACATGTGGATTTATTTGTGCTCCAAATCTATTTATCTTGAATGCTCTCATTATGGTGTCACTAAAAAGTAGTATTATCAAGTAACTAGAATTCTCTTCATGTTGTCACAAACTTAAGAAGTACTCAATCATTCTAACAGAAACGTCTGATATATGTGTCTTCTGAATGAGGTGACCATTTTCTGTATCTAGAGGGATTTAGTCGGACAGAGCAGTAAAAATAGCTTGGTAATCCGTTCCAAGCTGACACAGTGGCTTATCATCTTTCAGTGAAGGCCATCTCTGAAATATACTTTTCTGTGGGAGAGAAACCAATTTATGCAAACAGTAATCTGATGCAATAGCAAGACTACATATACAGTGGTACAGGCTCTTGAAAAATCCACACTCATGCAACATGTTGATTCTGATAATAACTCATCTGATTATGAAGCGATCTTTCAGGATGATTTCACAGATATTGATAGTTCTTCTGATATCGAGGAAATCCTGAATTCTGATTCTGATGAGGAGAATAAACTGTTACACTTGATAAAAATGGGATTCTCAGAGGCTGAGGCTTCAATAACCATGGAGAGATGTGGTTCAGATTCATCAATTGCAGAATTGACAGATTTTATATGTGCTGATCAAATGGCTAAAGTTGCTGACGCATTTCTTCCAGTAGAAGGTAGGAATTCATTATGCAATGACCCCAATTACAAGAAAAGACGATATTCAAGCTATGATTTTTGGAAATGGAAGAAGCAGAGGAAGCTTGAAAAGAAGCTTCTTAATGAAGACGATTATGCAGTTCATCTTTCAATTCCAATGATTGGTTCTGGGGTTCCTACTGAACCAGATCAGATAACTCAAAGAACACTTCTAGAAGATGCTATTGGGCCTCCTTATTTCTACTACGAGAACGTGGAACTTGCTTAAGTTAATGTTTGGACTGGAATATCACAATACTTATTCGATGTAGAGCCAGAATTTGTAGATTCGAAGCATTTTCATGCCGCTACACTGAAAAGGGGCTATATTTATAATCTGCTAATTGAGAACATATTTCCTTTTATCTTGTTTTCTCCACGCACTATACATGATGCTTTTCCATTGACAAAATGGTGGCCTTCCTGGTATCCACGAACAAGGTTGAACTGTTTACAAACATGTATAGGAAGTGCCAAATTGACAAAAATGATCTGTAAGGCTCTTGAAGCTTATGACGATGAGTCACCTTCGAGTGTCCAGAAGTATGTTCTTGATGAGTGCTGAAAATGGAATATGGTATGGGTTGGAAGGAATAAAGTTGTTCCACTTGAACCTGATGAGGTAGAAATGCTTCTAGGTTTCCCTAAAAACCATACACGAGGATCTGTACAGAGACATGTTCCATGGTGGTATCAATGTCATGTCTCTTTTCTCTGGGATCAATAATGCAGAAGTTGTCTTTTACTGTCTTGGCATACTTTTGAAAACAGATGTGCAAGAACTGAATGATGATCGATTGGAGCAATTGATGAGTAGATTTGGCGGATTCGACCTTGTTGTCGGTAGCATCCCGTGTAACAACCTTAATGGAAGCACTAAACATCATTGTGATGTGCTAGAAGATTTTTGTTGGTTCATTTTCTTGCAATGACTGCTACGACAGCTGTCTCTTCTGCTGCTCCAATATATCCCACTCTTTTCGAATCATGGAACAGTTTAGTTAATAGTAAAACTGGTCATCTTCAACTTTTAGAATCCTGTAACCAATGTTACCCTATATAAAAGGCCTATAAGGGTAGATTCGGTTCCAATGTCTTATTCTGTGCCATAAGTCCTCAAATTCAAATTCAAAAATCTTTCTGAAGGACATAATGGATATCATCTTGACAAAGAAAATGATCGGCATAGAAGAAGTAGCAATAATGTATCAAGAATTGAGCCAGCATCACAGTATAACCAGAGTGCAGGTAATGACTTGTTCATGGCTCTATGATATAACCTTCTAGAGAACATGAATTGATGGTTGGGGAAAATAATTTGTCTGGTGATGCTTATTGCCCTCAGTATGAGATAAACGATAATCTTTCTTGATGAGCTGCTAATAATGTCATAGGGGAGTGTCACAAGTTCAATTCTCCAGACTTTCTGGCTTCTCAGACCACTTGCTTTCAAAAATGTGAAGTGCTTCATTATTCTGGCCTCGTTCATTCTTTTTCTACAACAGAGGTAGAATAAGCAACAGTTGCTTCAAGGACCTTCCTCATTTGAGACTGTCCTGTTTGAAAATGTTTTTTCTCATTTCTTTAATGAAGAATGAAAGAATTTTGTAAAGTATTACCCCTTTCAGGTTCACAATATAATCAAATCATAAATAATGAGTTTAATGAATATCAAATAAATCAACTACACTTTTAAATCATTCAAAAATCATAGTCCTATGGCAAGTGTCAAAATTATTGATTGATTTGAGGTGTAGGTTGATTTTGGTAAAGTAGGTTCTTTCAAGTTGGTTCAGTATGTCGCTTCGGCTTCCACTAACTTGAAGAAATGGTTGTTATGTTCATCTTGTAGAGATGCTTCTCGATTCCAGAATCTCAGGAACGTCTTTGGGATGTGCGGTGCTTCATTTAAGAGCTTAAAATCGTCTCTTATGTCGTTGTTGCACCATTCAATATTCGAGTCACCTTTTCAGGTTTTCAACACGAATCCTCCTTTGGTTTCAAGATGTTATTTAAAAATTTACATCTTGAACCCCCCTTTTATCATTTTTTATATCATGCATTAAAGATTTTAAAAACCAATTTTTGCAAATAAAAATCAATCTTGAAAGGCGGAATGAATTCTGAAGATATTCTCTTTAGATGTCTTCTTGCTTTGCTTGACTTGGATCTGCCTTGTTGGGAATTTTTCCATCACCTGGATCCCTCTAAAATGCCAAATTTTGGATTCATTTCCATTTTTTCATATCTTTATCATTTCTTGCTCTTCTTGTTAAATATGATCAACCTTGTAACTTGAGGCTCAATAAGTCACCCATCTTGATTCAATTTCTCCCCTTTTTCTTTTTCCTTCTTTTTTTTCTTTCTTTTTTTCTTTTTTTTTTCTTTTTTTCTTTCTTTGCTGGATTTTTCTTTTTTCTTTCTTTGCTGGATGAGTATATGACTTCAATTGCTTTGAATACCTCTTTTTCTTTTTTGTCCTTTTTTCTTCTTCAAGTATAATATTTCTTGACAGAATCTAAGTTTATTTGGTTTCTCAGAACTTTCTCATCCATTTTTGCCAAGATTAACGTTTATCCGGAAAAAAAATACCTTCTTTACAACGTATGACCCTTCCCAATTAGGCATCTATTTCCCCCCAAAAATCTTTATGTATAGGCAAAATCTTTTTCAACACTAGATCATCCTCTTGGAACTCTCTCGGATGTTATCTTTCATCATCCGTTTCTAATGTATCTGCTGAGCTTAGATCCATTCAGCTTCCTCTAATTTTAGCTCCTTTAAGATACAAAGTGATGGTATCTCAAAATGGTAAGACTGAACAATAAGGTGTTGCCCCAATGATGTTCGAACAATATTTCGATATGCATAGAAGGCAAAAGGTAGCTTCTCGCGCTAATCCTTGTAAGCTTTAGTGATCTTTGTAATGATCCTCTTAAGGTAATTATTTGCTCTTGCAAATGCCCCATTCATCTTTGGGTGATATGACACTGAGCTGGCGTGCTTGATCTGTGCTCGAAGTTTAGTCATCTCATACATAGAAATCTTTGTAAAAAGAGGTATCTCCAGGGAAATGAATATTCAAGATTAACTTTACTTACATGAAAAATGTAATTAATTCATTACATATTTATTTCAATCAATCATTTTTTTTCTCTGAGTATGCTCCAATCACTCGAAATTATGTTCAATGAGTTGGTCCCTGATGCCTCATCTCGTCTCTTCTTGTAGTAAGATTCACGGATAATTGAAAGTTTGGTTCTTTTGAGGTCTTTTAGTTTATGATGGTTTTGTGTTCGGAAAGACAAATGTGTGACTTTTGAAGTCATGTATATGGTGGAATGTAGTATCATCAATCAATTATACCCGAAAAGGTAAACATCTGGAGTAGGTGTCTCAAAAACAGGTGGAGACATTTCTTCAGAATCTTTGTAGTGTCAGGATTTGGTTTGAGTAATTGGCATTGGATGGGATATTGAAGATATAATTTTACCACTTGCCAATAGATCTATAACTCTTGAAAAATTAAAAGAATATTTAATCTACTTGATACTCAATAATCTCAAGATTAAAATTTGACCCCTTGCTCATAACCATAAAAGAAACACATATTTATTTATTGCACAAAAGGCGGAGAAAGGAACAAAAAAATATTCAAACAAGATGTTGAAAATAGAAAGTACTACAGTGGTAGATAACACTTCCATTTGTTTATGCATCATTACTCCTCTATTGTTGGGTGTGTACTTGGCCCAGGATTTTTATCCTTATTTGCCCCCCATTTCTTGATCATTTCTTGTGTCAAGACTCCCTTGTTAACGAGCGTCTCTATTTCCTTTAACAGTGACCAACAATTCCCTGTTGAATGTCCAGATACTCCCAAGTGAAAATTACAGAAGCTATTTTGATCATAGCAATGGGCATAAGGCTTTGGTGACACCTTCACCAATCTTGGTGTAATGTATTGACCTTTAACCAAATGAGGGTACAAGTCTGAGATAGATTCTTGAAACACCTTCAGAGTTTTTCTTGCTCGCGAGGCTATCACTTTCTTTGATCGTTCTGAACGAATGAATGCTTTCATGTTATCGAGGGGGTTCTGAATGCTCATTTCAGCTATAACTGGGGTAATATTAACCAGATTTCTTAAGTTGTCCTTTGCCTTACTAGTTTTCGGAAAATCTGATACATGTATATGAGGTGTCTTCTGGGTTATATCTGCCTCATTCTTTTGTAGACCTATAGGCCAATCTTAAATTACATCCATGGGAGCCTTTTGATTTCTTTTCCCATTTTCTTGTGCCCGATATTCTTCGTAGGATTTGGTTACATTAGTTTCTGTTGCAACAACAGTTTCTGAACATTGAACCTTAACCCCTTTTTTTATCTTGCATTTTTGAATTGCTTGCTCTAAAGGGTCTTGGAAATTTCCCTTAAGGTTACCAGGAACCTTAGCTGAACAATTTGGAATTCCGGTCTGATTTATCCAAGGAACTTCCTTATAGGTCCAATTCTCATTTGGAGGCCACTGTCATTGATTAAGTTGTGGAGTAATTGATCTGGCTGAGAGCATTTTTGGATGCAACTTTTCACTCGAACAGTGGAAGGGAGGAAATTGAAATCCCTGCACATTCTTTTTCTTCTTGATCACTCTATAAGGTTTGGCACCATGTTTAACTGAATAAGACCTCACTGTATTAACCCCAGCTTCTTTCTTGACTTTAGTATTGTCAGAGCCTCTTATCTTGCCACTCTTGATAGCCATTTCGATGATTTCTCCACTTATGATGATGTCAGAGAAATTATTAGGGACAACCCCTATCATGTGATTAACATAAGGAAATTTTAATGTGCTGATGAACAAAGTAGTGAACTCTTTTTCAGTCAATGGTGGATGTACTTGAGAAGCAACGTCTTTCCATTGTTGTGAATATTGTCGAAAGCTTTCATTGCACTTCATATTCATGCTTTGCAACATTGTTCGATCAGGGGCCATATCAGTCATGTGCTTGTATTGACCCAAAAAAGCTTGAGCTAAATCCATCCAAGAACGTATTTGAGTACGTTTTAGCTGATTATACCATCTGGATGCAGACCCAGATAAACTGTCTTGGAAACAGTGGATCAATAATTTTTCATTATCTACATAGCCAGTCATATGACGACAATACATAGTGATATGATATGAAGGGCATGTGGTCCCATTATACTTCTCAAAATCTAGAACCTTGAACTTTGATGGAATAACCAGGCCAGGGACCAAACTTAGTTCTTTGGCATCAAACCCATAAAAGGACTCAACTGTCTCTATAGATTTTATCACCTCTTCTATATTTTCCAGTCGTTGAGTGAATTTTTCCTTCTCAACTGATTTGTTTAGGTCAAGGACATCATTACTAATACAAAATTCATCAGGTTTCAACTCAGAAGTAGTAGGACAATCAGTGGGGAATGATGCTCCAGCTTGATATGGTGAGTTCTTAACAGCGAAGTAAATCGGTGATTGAATTTCCTGGGGTACAGAGGTGAACTCAGGAATATGAACAGGTGTAATACCCAAAGAATTTGTAGGGTTTTCAATAAGACTCTTTCCAGCTGTCTGGTACTTCTCAATCATTTCTTTCATATTGTTCAGTAGATTGATATGAGAATTTGTGATATTAGCTTCAATTTGTGCCAACTTGCTCCTTAATTCCTCTTGTATTTCTTTCTACTCTATCTCAAATTTGGCTAGCCTATCCTTAGTTTCTTTAGACATTTTTCTTGTGTTGTGCTAAGCGTTCTTCTACAAGGGAGAACCAAGATCACTTCGGTTGAAATCCTTATTTTAATGAATGAATGTTTTAACGTATTATGACATAAAAAATGCAAAGATGCCAAATGCAAATGTAAATATGTGAATGTAATAATAAGAATACAAATTGTGCAATACAAAAGAAAACATAAAAATACAAATGCAAAGATGCCAAATGTAAATATGCAAATGTAAAAATGTAAATGTAAATTATTTAAAATACCAGAATAGGACATCCAGTTATATTAAGACTGCCATTTTCTTTGATATTGAAAATAAATAAACATTATTATTTAATTAAATATGTTTTAATGCATGATGTAAATTTAAAAATGTAAATGTAAATACAAACGTAAAAATGTACAAATGCAAAATACCAATGCATGTATGAAAAGGTGTTACTCAAGAGTGATCATCTTAAAACAGATTTCATTGAACGCAAAAGTTTCGGTACATCAAACAAAACTTTACATATATGGATATATTTCATTCCTAACTTCTCCAAAGCCAAATTAGTCTATCAGCTTAAGGGACATATTGCTTGTCTGGACTGCAACTTCTTCCATGACATTCTCTTTCATCTTCTGTGTCACTTCTCGGAGTTGCTCATTTTCCCTTGTAAGAGAACCTTTATGTCCAAGAAGTTCTTGAACAAGATCTTCATATATGTTGCAGTTCTTTTTCAGCTTGGTGACCCCTGTGATCCATTCTTCTGGGGTGTTTCCTATGCCAGCATTTTGAAAGGCTTGACTAATCTTCTGGAAATCTTTATGCATGGCTTCCATTTCTGTGCTCAATTTCTTGTTTTGGTCGTTCAAGTCCTTCAAATAACATGCTTGAGCTTCATAAAAACATCCACTACTCTGAATGTCCCGACTGATATTCTTACTGTAAACTGCTTTTGGTATCAATCTGGTAGGATCTTTGTGTAATACTTTTGGTATTAATATAATCGGTTCTCTATGTACAGAACTTCCCTCGATCCTCGTAGTTTCTTCAGGATGTCTTTCCTTGGCCGCATCATATTTTGTTTGATCATAAAACTTTTTGTCCATTTACGATTTCTTTCCAATTTGATGAACAGTCTTTCAAGTCAACACCTTTTGGTTATACCATGATCATGCAATGCAAGCAAAAGAAATAAGAAAAAATAGAATAGTTAGTACCAATTAATGGAAAAAATCTATTTATCAAGGTATAAATCCTAACCTCATGCTTTCTAGTTCCATGCTTTGTTTGGAAAAATTAGCTTAACCGCATGATTTCTAGTTTGTATACATTTATTCAGGAAAAAGAAAAGGAAATAAAAGCTAGAACTTATTTGTCCTTTGTGTATACCTACTGACAAAATTTCGGCATGGTTTCAGATCGGGAGAGTTTCTAGGGTTTATTATATGCAGGTTTTTAGTTCTAGGAGTAAAGGTACTCGAATTGTCCTTGTTGATGCCCCCTTGGGCTGCCAACCCTCAATCCTAGTCCATCACAGACTAAAGTGGATCGAGTTCAATTCGAGGGGATACACTTCTCTATGCCTGACACGGAGAATAAATTCTCATGAAGACATAGAGCATATGAACCCCGAAAGTTACTTGCTAGGTCTGACACAGAGAATAAATTCTCACGAAGACGTCGCTTTCACTCCCACTTAAAAGGGACAAACTCAATTATAGAGCTTTATGTTATGCAATGCAAGTGTTGTGTGTGAGAAGAAATGTTCAAACCTCTGACAGAAAAATAAATAATGAAATAAAATACTTGCAAGTAAAATGAAATATTAATATAAATACTATAAAAATAATAAGTATATATAAAAAATTTGAAAAGAAAGAATTATAAATTAAATATATAAATATTTTAATTTATAATTAATAGAGACAATTTATAATTGATTTTAAAAGCTTGAAAAGTTCCCAAGCGGAGTCGCCAAGCTGTCGTAACCGGTTTTCGTCCGGGCACGAATTTTTTTATTTGGCGGGAAAAGTGATGTGAATAAATGGTTTTTAAAATAATTTGGGAGTCGCCATCAGCCTTTTGGATCAGGTAGGTTGAATACCTAAAAATCATCCTTTAAAAGAGTTTTTAAGAAAACATCGATTAAAAGATAAACTGATATGCGTTTTAACCAAAAATTCGTTCTTTTTAATAATAAAAAGGGATCTGTGGTCGGTTACGTTTAGGGAAGGATTAGCACCCCTACAACGCCCAAAATTGGTACTTTTTAATTAAAAATTGTCTCTATTATTAGAAATTAAAAATTCAAAATATATTTAATTTATAATCCTATTATTTTAAGTTTATTAATATAATTTTAAGAAAATATATTAAGATATATGTATGTATATATATATTTATAAATAAGATATTTATTTACTTGGAAATATCAGAAAAGGGCTTCTAGGTAACTTAAGACAACTCTTTTCTTTGATATTAAAAAAATAAATAAATAACTAAAACATTTAAAAAATTTATTTTAATATAGTAAGATATTTATTTATTTAAAAATATTTAGAAAAGGGCTTCTAGTTGCTTTAAGACAGCTCTTTCCTTCAACATTAAAAAATAAATAAATAACTAAAATATTTTCTTAAAATAATAATAGAATAAAATTTAAACATATATAGTTCATAAATAAGATTTTTATTTCATAGAAAAACAAAATAAATAAATATTATTTATTATATATATTTATAATTATATGACTAAGATAATAATAAAATAATAATTGAAGCAATAATTGAAATATAAAAGTAATAATAAAATAATATTGCAAATAAATAATGATTAAAAGAAATTAAAATTATAAAATTAAATTGTAAAGTATATAAAATAAAAAATAAAAATTATCGAACTATTATAAAATAAAAAAACATTAAGGACTAATTATGGTATTGGCCCTAAATATATATAGCTAAAATAATTCAATGCAAAAGCAGAGATCTGGTTTACACGATTGAGGGTAAGTATACTTTTCCATTTAATCGACATCAAAAGTCTTATAATAAAACAAAAACACTTTTTCAACTACAACTATTTTAAAATTAATACGTGATTTAAGGAAAGGTATATAAGTAACTATAATTTAAAGTATTGGAACATATAGTGTAATAAAAAATTAAAATTGCAATTTAAAAGTGACTAAAACAAATAAAAATTAAAACAACAGGAATAAAATGTAAAATATCAAAATTTAATGAACATAATTCAAATTATTATAAAATTATAATTACTAATAGTGTAATTAGCCCCTAATTACTAATATGTGATTAAAATAAAACTTAATTAAAATTAAAAGCTTTAACAAAAAAATAAAAAATATAAGTGCTAATAATGTAATTTAGCCTTATTAATTATTGAGAATTTAAACTGAAATTTATCAAAACATGAGGGACTAAATCTAGTATTTAATCTAAAATATATGTATACTGGTATGGACTAAAATACGATAAAATAAAATTCGAATATAATATTAATATGTTCATAAATTGATTTCAGTGGCTAAAATGGAAGTTTATAAACTTCAGGTGACTGTGCGTGTAGTTTAACTATTTTGAAATTACATCCAGACCCCTCATCAAAACGACGGTGGAAGCCGTCGGCCGGAAGCCGTGCTCCGGCACCGTCGACCACCGCCGGCCTTCCGTTGACGGTGGCCGAAAAACACCAAAATACCCCAAAACCCCAAAATACCCCAAAACAGAGCTCTAAACGTCCTAAGGCCCGATCTAAGGTTATTTTAACCTAAAACCTCATAATATATCGTAAATCTACGATTTTCACCTTCGGCGTTTTGGTTCTCTGGCGACGTTTGGAGCTTTCTGGCGACAGAGTAAGTTCCTCTCTTCTCTTCTCTTTTATTTTTGTTGTTGGTGGTTGTTTCGTTATGCTCTGTTGGTTGTTTGCTTGCTCTTGGGTTCCTCTCTCTGTGTTTGGCTTTTTTTTTTTCTATTTTGCTCGGTATCTCTCGGTTGCTCTCTGTTTGCAGGGTTTGGTGGTGGCTTTTATAGCCACCACAGTGTTCGGCTCGGACCAGTCCAAAGGGGAAAGCTTTGGTGAGTCACCAAACTATTATGGTGACTCACCCCTAGAGCAGCGACGTGTGTGGTTTCGTAGCGGTTCTGGAGACTTCGACGATGGTGGTGCCGTGGCAGCAAGGAGTCAGCAGCTGCTGGTTGGGTCACTTGGCGTTGGAGGTGTCGACAGTAACTGAATAGTTGAGGAGGAGGCGGTTGGGATGTAAACCCTAATTGATATTAGGGTTATATATTTGAGTCTTGTAATTGGGCCTTGGGATTTAATATTTGAACCTGTAAAATAAATAAAATTATTTAATAATAATAATAAAATAATTATAATTATAATTATTATAATAAAAAAATAATAGAACCGGGATAAAAATTTAGTGTCTTCACATAGGATAAGGCCACTAGTGACAATAGAACATAGTAATAACGAGCAAGCTAGCTGTACAAAGTACAAAATAAATAGAGACAAGTGGTTCCACATTATCTCTACTGCCATATATAAAGTGGACTTCAAATATACTATACAAATAAATGATATGTTCGACATTAGTTAATGTCGAGCTTTTCCCTGGTAGAAAAAGAAAGAAATGGACCATCCATTCAGATTCAGACATCGCGGAGAAAACTAAAAGATCAACAAAAAAATTATCTTAGCAAGTAATGATTAAACTTACTGCATAAAGTTCCATAGCGGGAGGTTTTCCTTCACTAAGGTAGTCCTCGAAAATTTGAACAGCTCGGTCGATGTTTCCAGCATTCAGATATCATCTAATAAGGAGGCAAAATAGAAACAAATAATAAAAAAGGGAAAATTATCAAGAACCCAAGAGACTATTTCCAGTAAAATTATCAAATCAAAGACAAATGTATACCTCAAAATTTGCATGGTAATAAAGACGTCTGGATTTTTACCATCGCTTTTTAGCATCTCGAGTAAAGTCTCGGTAGCCTACCATGACCATGGATAAATATATGAATAAATATTAACAGAAAAACAGTTATGTGGTACACAAAACTTGCTTTGGAAAAGCAAAACTGGTGAAATCGGAGTGCTTTGTGATTTATGAAAAGATTAAAAAAGGAATTGAAAACTAGTTGATGGGGGGAACTACAGATACCAGCCAAGTAAGAAAACTTGAAAACTGTGTACTAGGTCAATTAAAAACTTTATGTAGCTAGATTTTACAGGAGAAACCCAGTAAACGGAATTTGCAAAAATAACATCATCTTGTAATGCACAAATACATTCATACCAACACTATGAATGGCAAGAACAATAACACAATACTTCATATTCCTACGAGCATTTGTACATGTAATTCGAGAATCGAGAGGGGAAGAGGATGGTCCAAAGTGGACTTTCTGAAGAGTGAAACATTACCTCTACATTCTTAAGATCTGCACAAGTGTGAAATGCGACATGGAACACAGTAAGCGGCCTGAATATGAGAAAACGCCTGTGAACAAAGTCTGCAGTAGGTAAGTTGTACAACTCTTCCTTAGAAATGCCAAGCATTGTATTTCCAGTATTTCCACTTTCTTCAACAGATGATCATCCTTTCGACTGCTCAACTAACTCAATAATCTAGAGAGGCGAGAGAAATATTAGAAAACTACAAAAATAAATAAATAATGAATGAAACACTATTCAAAATATAATTTTTAAAAAAAAAAATTACCTTGGCTGCTACAACTTGTGATCGAGGTATTATGTTCATATGTGCAATTATAAGTCCAGCATAGCAGAACTTGTTCAATTCACCACCAGAAGCAGTCATATCACGCACTATTGCTAGCCTAAAGCATTTACATGCAGATTAGCTTAATTATTATCAAAATCGAATAAACTTCCTCAGTCAGTCAGCAAAAACATACAATTATAACCATAGTGCAGCATAACCCAAGAAACAATCATTCCATGGACCACAGAATCCAAGCAGAGTAATTGACCTTAAAAACAGAAGTTAAAACAAAGGTATTGTAGCATACACTTGATCAATCGCCCAGCTGCCGCACATGCATTAATAAGACAAACATAGGTTTGTCTATTTGGCTTCACATCGTATCTCTTCATTTCTTCCAGAATCTTACATGAAAGATAAAATACAAATACCAATTTTGAGCTACTAAAAGAATATCAAAGTTAAACAGATAAAATATCTCTACAAACACATGAGAGAGATACTTGAACAGAAAGAATAGAATTCTTGCATTTCCCACAGTTTGAGATCAAAAAGTTGTACAAAAAGGCCTATGATAAAATTAGGGATGGCAAACGGGTACAGTTTTGTGTATTCCGCACCGCATCCGCTCCAATTGGAGCGGGGATGGGTATAATTTTAGCGGGTAGTGGACGGGTGTGGATTTATAAAGTGGTACCCGTCGTGGGTGGTGGGCGGGTAATGGGTTTGAGACATTATCCGCCCCGCATCCGCCCGTCCCACATCCGCCCGCCCAGGTAAATATCTATTAAATTTTGGACCATTATAAATTTAGATGTAATTTTAGAGACTAATTTATAAATTTTAATATTGTATAATATATAACATATAATTTAACCAAATATTAAGGATATTTAGTCTTTAATCTGGTCTTTAATTAGGAAAATATTCGGCTCTTTGATTAAAACCATAATCCCACTAACCACATCACTTTCTATGTTCTTTAGCCCATGTTGCCCATCCAAACACAAATTAGCTATACTATATGCATTAACATCAAAAGCAGCAGTTTCCATGTTCTTTAGCCCCTCAAAACCCATATTAGACGCACTATGAGCATTAACATCGAAAGCAACTCAACAATCCAGCTCTGCGACTACATGCTCCCTACAATTTGTCTCCATAACATTCGTAGAGCCACTCCTCTGACAAATTGAAGCATGCGTTGCTACCCCATCACGAACTGTTTGGGAACCAACTCCAACATCCCATTAGTTTGTTGTCAGGCGGGTCTAGATGGGTATATCGCTAGTGGGTAGTGAGTGTGGGGATGGATTTGAAAATGTACCCGCGTGGTCGGGTGTGGATTTGAAAATTTGTACCTATCATGGGTGGTGGGCGGGTGGTAGATTGAAAAATATTAGGTGGGTATGGGGATGGGGGGGGGGTATCCGCACCCGACCCCCCGTTTGTCATCCCTAGACAAAATAAAACTCGGTTATTATAAATAATTAACAAATAATTTGGTGAATAATGAAATACCCAAATTTGATATAATAAAATTGATACTAAAAAGAACCAATAACCAATTTGCGCCAACTCTTCATTTTTTGTAAAATGGACATATAACAACAATTCACCAGCTATACAACTTTTGAAAAGAAAAAAAGAAGAAGAAGATACCCATGTCAGACATATACTCGTATCTGACAGTCACTCCTAAGCCTAACATAGCCCATAACTGCAAAAAAAACTAGATAGGAACAAAAGGAACGTAAAATACCTCAGGGTTCTCCCATAATCATCATAAACATCCCTCAACAGATAAGGCCCGCATCACCATACCAAATTCACAAACAAATAAGGGTATGGTCTGTTTTTCCAATCATTTGCTTCCGTGAAAATTCATATAAAAGAAAACCATTGTCATAACAGTTTTTCAGAGCTAGACGATGTTAAAAATGAATTTAACGTCAAGAAATCTTCCAAGGATACGCCTGATTTTGAACAAAGCTTAATCAACGGATAGCAATCAAATAACTTAACCCGTACAAAATTCGATGTCTACAACCAATTAATTGATCGATTATGAATAAATAACTAAACAACGTGTACTATAAAAGCAAAATGATTGACTTGTGCTATCTAAATGCTAAGTAAAACTCTTCAAATTCTATTTTTCCTAAAATATTATGCTTCTGAAATTAAAAACAAAAAAGTGTAAAGCAGAAACTACGCCATTTATGAACAAAGGCATCAAAAAGATCAAGACGAATCAACAAGTTAAAAGGCGGGACCTTCGTCTGTATTGAGAGAAGTGAGGACAGTGTTGTACTCGGAGACATTGTCAGCGTAGTTCCGTTTGGCTTTTTCTGCAGTTAAATCCGAAAACTGGCGGAGACCCAGTGCTCGAAGCAGTGTCCTGTTGGGACCTGTTTTCAACAACGAATACACGAAACGAAACGAAACGAAACGAAACGAGATAAGCAAGTCGATCAACCAAATGGGAGTATTGGGCATCTGTAAAGTTCTGAAACTTTTACCGGAAATGGATCGAAGAGGAACTTCATTGGTGAAAACAGAGTGAAGAACAGTAAAGGGATCTTCATTTGCTATGCTTTGCTCCAAAAAAAAAAAAAAAAAAAAACTAGCTTTCTAATACATTATTTTCCTATTTTTGTTATAATCGAGAAAAACGGTTCGTTTCAATAATGAATTTTTTCGAGGGACTCTCAGACAACTTCAAGTGGATCAACGTCTCTGTTAATATATTTATATTTATACTTCTCCTTAGATAAGGTGCATGCATAGGACCCATTAAGTAATTTTCTTAAAAAATTATAGGATGGAGTAATTGCATGTACAAAATATTTATATTTTATCAATTTTAAAATAATATTTTATAATTATCACATGTTATTCAAAAATAAGACATGTATAAAATATTTATCATCAAATTTTTTTATTGAGTGGTTTAAATATTTTATGCTCTTCAAAAAATTAAATTTAAATTTTATATGATTATTTTTATCCTTAATCGCAATATAAAATATTATTATTCATATGCCAAATATAAGATTTGACCTAATGATTGTCTCTTACCTTCTCATGTTTAATTTCCTTCATAAACAAAATTTTATCTATGTATTCTCCTCTAATATGAGGATGACATGCCAAATAAATTTATTAAAATAAATTAACAGAATATATAAATAATAAAAATCAAATATATAATTATATTAATTTTATAACTAACATTGCAATTCTTCCTTCACATATTAACGAACAATCTGATTGACAAAATTAAAAGATCAATATCAAAATAAAATCTACTCATAATTAAATTAAATAATCATGAGTATAATTAATCTTATATAAAAACTAAAGGAAAAAATGAGTTTTGATATTGTTTTAAAAAATTAGTTTTTGTATGTTTTCCTAAATTATTTGATGACAAAACTCAATCAAAAATTTTCCACTTAAATATATATATATATATATATATATATAATTTATTATTATTAATTTTTATTAATCAGTGATAATTACAAAACAATATATTCAAATATAACACTCAACTATTTGACACTAACGTCTCACACCCCTGTCATTCTTGATACTCAAACCTAAAACTTCAAATAATTACATTAATTAGGTTGACTAATTTATATAAATATAAAAGTATATTTATAATTTATTATAAATAACATTATTATTAAATATAAATTGAAACGTAAAATTGATAGATTTGTATATTATTTGCAATAATATAACGGATATGAATAGCAGGTTTAAATATTAATTGAACCGGTTTGACTTCGATTCCGGTTTACTATTCAGAGGTGGTTGGTGCTCTCAAATGCTAATAGTATTTTTCCGCAACTGCTGTGAACTTGTTCTGTCATCAAAACATCACTGTTCTAACTTCACAACATTCTTGACCATCGTGAGGAAGAGACCAACCTAGAAAGCAGGGGCACGGCTACAACATACGAGTCCGACACGACAAGAACCGGCAATAAGAAAATTACGATGAGCTACCGACACTTGGCCAGTTCCCCGTAAGAAATGTATGTGCTTTATAGTTTACAGAGATTAACATAACCCTAGTGTTCGTTCATGTAACGAAAATGTGATTTCTAAGATTCAACGGAACTGCTACTTAGAATTGTAAACAAAAACCGAAAGAACAGTCAATTACAAGCAAATTACTTGTTTTTAGAAGGCATAAGGGCAACTTAGCTTGTGTTCTTCCGACTCTTCTTCTTCCTCGATGCAAAGCTGCTCGGTCCGATATCTATGGACATTCTCTTTGCTCTACAACAAGAGAGAACTAAATAATCCCAAAACAATACTGATTCGCAATGCATTGATGTGAAGTAGGAAAAAATCAATTGTTCTACAGAGATGATGGACATATAGGAGACTTATAATAATAAAAAGGTATTATACCGTGTAGAAAGCTCTTCGGAGTCCTTCCCACATTCTTTGGCTACGTCCTCTGATGCAAGAACTACATCGAAATTGAGGGATCAGACATAAAATCAGAGAGTTTAACATAATATTCGAAAATTATTCATGGCAGCTGAAAGAAACCAGCTTTTTTAATCCCAACAAGTGCAATGAAAACAAATATGCTTGTAAAATATTTGTTTCAATAGTTATAAACTCACACCCGGAAAAAAAAATCTAACAATTTATTGAGAAAAAATGAATCAAGGAACCCCAGCACTGAATTCATTTATTTGAATGCAAGACTCAGATCGATAGTTTACAATGACAACATATTTTTTTATATGATATAGGCAAAGAAGCTCTCTAATATGATAGCATTAGCATCAAACCGGTTTCTGATATCAACAAACTTGGCTGAAAGCGAAGATAAATTCAGGAGATAAATCAATTGTGGAACCCGACGTTATTCATCAATCATCATTCACCCATATTCTGTACTGCTCTCTAGTCTAAGTTCATGTTAAATGCCTCCTATTCCAAAATTCATGCTGAAAATTTCTATAATGCAATATAAACTATTGAATGCAGAACATTTTTAAAAATGAGTGTGCACAATAAGAGGCCAATTGCACCTGGTTCGTCTTCATCATCATTTTCATCCAACTCTAAACCAGAGCCCCATCGATCCCCTCCGTCATCAAAGTCCCAACGGTCACCTACCGGGGGAATCCAGAACTCAGGTTCCTCAGGGTCACTTTCATTTTCAGCTGAATCCCTAACTTCAGAGAGAATTTCTTCAACTGCCTTTTCCTTTTTCTTCTTTTTTTTTTCTTTCTTCGGCTTCTTCTCACTTTCCTCGGCCATGGTTTCATCAGTTAGCACCGTCTCCATTTCCTTTTGTTCTGTTCATAAGAATATACCAATAATTAACACAAAAAAGCCACTTCATCTAATTTAGCCAGAGAGCAAGATTCGAACCTAATTTATTGAGAAATCGTTTCCCATTGATATGCTTCCAAATATGTTCCTCGGACTTATTAACAGTATCACCAGTTAGTTTACAAATCACCTTTGAACTGATAAACAATCAAATAGAACTCAGAATTAATCATATTAGCAGAAAACACATGAATGATGAAACTAATCAAAGCTAAAAGATTCACCTAAAGGTGTAAACAAAACACACATGCTCAGAACCTACTCAGGCTTTCATGAAAGGAATTTGAATTTGACTGAACCATTGTTAAGTAGAGGTCGACCTCAAACGGCTAGGGATGGCAACGGGTCGTGTTAGGGTCGGGTCTTGGTCAACCCGAAAATATGTATTCTTCTCCCGAATCTGACCCGATCTGAAAATATATATCTTCACCCAAATCTGACCCGACCCTATTTTTTAGAGTATAAATCCGACCCAATATACAATAAGGATTTAATTAAAAATAATAATAACATTTTTAAGGAAGTTACATTATTATCTCGGGTCGGAGTTTTCACTCTCCACCCAAACCCGACACGATCTTGCTCCTTAAAAATCCGACTCGACTCGAACTAGATTTCTTAAAAAAAATCCGACCCTATCGGATCGAGTCGGAACACGTAGGATTCAAGTTAGATTGCCATCCCTACAAAGAGCTCAATAACCAAATTTAAATATTTAAATCTTAACTCGATGGGCCTAGTTGAGCTCTTTACTTTTAATTAGTATTGAAAATTTCAATTCAAACTATAACTGAGTTTGAGCATAAATAATAAAGTTTAAAGTTGAACATAAGAATTGAGCTCATTTTTTAAATAGGTAAACAAGCTTAATCAAGTAAAGCTCAAACAACTAAGTTATTCTCTCAAATCAGATTTGAGTTTTGAAAATGAAACTCAATTGAGCTGAAGCCAGAGTTTCTAATTTCGAGTGGAGCCCAAGCTCGATCTTCTCACAGCTTGAATTTAATTCAGCTCAGCTCTAAACGTCTAGATTCACCCTAAACATTCACTGTTATGAAATTTCGAATCTCAAGACAGAAACTTGGCATCAGTAATCGAAAATATGCTTTAAATATATAGATTTCTAGAGGTTAAGTTGTAGCTCTCTGGAAACCCTCGTTTTTTACTCGGAAATTTTGGGAAATTTTGGGAAATTTTCCAATATCTATCCCCAAAACATAAAATTCTCCGCCTTATTTGATTCAGGGACTTCACAAAAAAATAGCCCATTTTAGATGAAAATCTCAATATTTGATAACCCTTTTCTTCATTTAACATAGACAAATAGAACAAATGATTAACAAAAAAGAATCGGTTTGAGTTTGCTTTGGTACTTTTACCGGGAAAGAGGGTCTTGTTTGAACATGTTGAGGGGGCTTAGAGTGAGCTAAAGCGAAGTCGATGAGGCCTAAACGACAGCGTTTGCTCTGAGCATAGGAATCCTTGTCTTTCACAAACATCTCGGCCCCGTTTCAACGCACTTGAGCCTGCCGTTTGGGAGTTCCGAGAAGGTAGGAGCTCCCAACAAATTCCTCCCTTCTTTTCTCCCCCCGCCACCGCCGCCGCTGCCGCTTCCTTTCTTTTCTTCAGTTGCCTCCCCCATTGCTGCTGCTATGGCTGCTGGGTGCTGGCTAGGTTGTTTTATTCGGAGTGTCTTTTGCTGGTTTTTCCCTTATGCGTGAAACGACACCTTCTTTAGGTCTGTTTTAATTCGACTAAACGACAGCGTTTCAGAAAGTCATATATATATATGTAGGGTAAAATACATAAATAAATCCCCCAACTATACTACTTTTTTTATTGAGTATCCTAATTATAAAAAATTACAAAAAAATTTGTGATATAAAAAACAATAACTTACTCATCTTTATTAAAAAATTAACATAAAATGATATTACAGTTAATAGCATTAGCATAATAGTAAATTTAACATTAATTTTTATTTATTACTAAAATTTAAACCTCAATATTAAATATTACATCAATTCATTTCTATTATAACTCATTTTCTATTTCTTCTCTTTTTAACCTAATTCTAGTGGAGTCTAATGGTCTTCTTTACTGTTTTATTTCTAATCTTCCTAATTACCGAATCAATTTGATATATATTTTTTATCATTTCAATCTAAAATATTTTTTAATTAATATATATATATATATAACTGTTAACAAGTTTTAAATGAAATAAATAGTCATATACTTTCAATTTCTCAAATTGGCATATGAATAGAAGATTAATTGAATATACTCATAAAACGGATCCGAATCCGAACAACATAGATTGTAAATACCTAGTTTGAGATGCAACATGTGTAGCATTCTGTTCCAACTTCCATATAAGCATTTTTACACAGCTGAATGCACTGGCATTGACCCATACCAGAAGCTACTCTAATGTACCCAGTTTTTCTTCATCAACCTCAAATGCCTTCCTTGCTTGCTTCAGCTCCCTTGCTCGATAGCAACTCCGTACAACGATTAGTTTTGGTGTGTCTGCATCATCAATATGAGAAACATATTCATACATCATCAATATGAGAAACATATTCATACCGACACCCACACCCGATTATAAGTAACTCAACCCAAGACTATAATATCAAATATAATTATTAAAAACAGAAGAGGCTACGAAATTCCAAGTGGCACGATACATGAGCAAACAATCTGCATAAAACTATGTTGCTACATGCTCGATTTTCATGTCCGACATATATCGGACGTAGGTATGAGAATGGAACTCTCTGAGAACCCCCTAAATACATGAAAACCCTTGGAAAAATATTACAAGTACCCATGTTAATAACAAATCTGTATTTTAACACAAACTCAATCCGAGTACTAACACAAGTACAATGATTACCTTGCGAATGAGATATAGAAAATCATCACCGATAGCTTTCCTCTCTTTGATACGATATCTTGAGCTTTATGTGCCTAAAGACTACCACGGAGATATAACATTAGAACGTGCTACCAACACACCATCTCATTGAACCAAAGATCGAAATCAGCAAAAAGGAAAAAGAAAATACCAGATCTGTTACATATTCCACCACAATGTCCTCCACAAGGGCTACAGTCTCTGGAAGGCTGAATTCACAGCAATTGCAAGTTGAAATTTTGAATATAACCATTTGCATTAGCCTTATTTATACTTTTATAGGATAACTTTTGAACAACTCATTAGCCTTATGTCTGATTCTTCATTTTTTTCCTTCAAGTATCTATGTCCGACATATTCGGACATAAATACAGAGATTTGACCCTACGAGGACCATCCATATACATGGAAAGCGTAGAAAAGTTTAAACATATACATGCAAGACAGAAACCCATATCAAACACTCACATCCAAGTATGAATAACATAGGTTGCAAATACGCACTCGACTCAAAGCTTTCAGCTTTCTCAAATAATCGCTATCCCGATAAAATATAGTAATTACAGAATGAAAAGTTAAAAAATTCCATTGCAAACATGGGGGGAAAGATAGCTACTAACTCCAATGAAATCATACAAATTGAAAAATACAAAGCTTCGGTTTGACAACGAAATCCAGATATGCAAGAAAATGGAATTGTATGGTTCAGAAGCTGGCTTTTGGGTGAAATAACTTATCGCCCGCACATCTCAACCTTTTATCACTTTTAACATAGTTTTTGATAATTTAATTCTCTGTAGCAGTTTTTTTAGCAATGTAAATACTAGAAAGCGATTTAAGACATATTGTTCATCATACATATTTAACGCCTAAGCTTTTTTTCAAATAGAATTGCTACAATAGAACAATAGCGATCAATAAGGATTGAAACACTGTTTCGCAGCTTCGACTTTGGTTTCGCACTCCCCGCAACTAATATTCACTGCTCAGCTTCCTACTAATTTAACATGAAAGAAGGATATATACACGAACAACATTCCAAGAACAAAAGATCACGTGGTATACAAAGGGTAATTTCTTTTCTTGTTTTGATTCACTTCTCCAACTTGTTCCATGAAAAGGTGTCGAAAAAGAAATAATTTTAAGTAATGAAAGGACTCGATGCTGAATTTCTAAAGGATACTTACATTGGGCGTCTCCAAAACCATACATCATATGTTGCACTGTAACAAGAAAAAAATTTAATAAAATGTAAATTATTAAATAAAATAACAAGAAAACAAAAGAAATTTCGCAGGAAAATTATATAAGGAATAACAAATTGGGGTTTACAGTCTTTTTGGGAAAACTCCTCTTTTGCGCTTGAATGACGTTTCTGAGGCTCTGAAGACCCAACTTTTGATTTTGAAGAGGCTCCTGTGATGGGTTACTCATCTTCTACTACCCTTAAAAAAGTTTTCTACTTTCCTACAAATCGCGGAAAACAATCAGTCCACCAGGGGAAAAAGAGATCTTTATTAGAAACATATAATGGAAAGGGATTCATTCCAATAGGAAAAGGGAACCCCGAATTATCGTCGTTGAATTGAAGATTGCAGTTTTGATAGCCAACACTTTGTTCAGTTGGGTTGACCCGACGAGACTACTATGTATCGAGTGTTGAGCCCTGAGTCCCTGACTTTGGGCCACCAGATTGAAAGACGTAACTTTATCAGTAAAATAAAAAAATAGAATTAAAATAGAGAATTTTAGAAATTGAGATAAATAGTGTTTAATGTAGTGTTTGAAATATAATTATATTGTAAAACTAGGCCTGTAAACGAACCGAACGCACACGATCCCTAATTTTCAAGCAGTCCATGCTTTTTTTTTAATTTTCAATAATCTCCCATTTGAAGACTGATTTTAATCTGTCTTCACACCTCGATCGATGCAGCAACTTTCTGGTCTTGTTACTCTAGCATGGCAACTGAAGCTGAACACAACTTCAGTTTGTCCGTAGTCACCGTCTTTGTCAATATGTCTGTCGGATTTTGAGCTCCATTGATCTTTTCAAATTTCAAAATCTCATCTTCCAGAAGAGACTGGATAAAATGATATCGCAATTGTATGTGCTTCGTCCTGGAATGAAAAGATGAATTCTTTGCTAGATGGATAACACACTTTGACTCGCAATACAAGACATTGTTTTCTTGTTTCTTGCCTAACTCTTCCAATAAACTTGGAGCCAAACCATCTCCTTGTTGGCTTCCGTAACAGCAACTATTCTGCTTCAGTTGTGGGAGAGCAACTATCTTCTGTATTGAGAAACCCAACTCACTGCAGTACCTCCTAGAGTATAGACATACCTTGTAGTGCTCCTTCTGGTATTATATTTCTGGCTAAGTCATCATCTACATAGCCTATCAGTATCGTATCTCCACATTTGAAACAAAGTGCTTTGTTTTAGTACCCCGCAGATATCTGAGGATTCATTTAACTGCTTCCCAGTGTACCTTGCCCGGATTATTCATGTACCTGCTAACAGCTCCCACTGCTTGAGCAATATCTGGTCTGGTACAAACCATGACATACATCAGACTTCCAATTCCTGAGGCAACGGCACCTTCACCATGCGTGCACGTTCTTCCTCCATCTTTGGTGACTGTTCTTTAGAGTTTGAAATGAACACCTAAGGTGTACTTACTGTTTAGCATCTTGTATGTTGAATATGTATAGTACTTTGTTGATGTACTCAGCCTGTGATAATATTAAGTCCCCGACTTTGTGTCTCTTGATCCTCATCCCAAGAATCTGCTTTGCAGCGCCCAGATCCTTCATAGCAAACTGTTTCGACGATTTTTGCTTCAAGTTTATAATCTCTTGCATGTTTGAGCCTGCAACGAACATGTCATCAACGTACAACAATAAATAATGAAGCTATTATCGAACCTCTGATGTAGCAACAATGATCTGCTTGGCATCTGGTAAACCATTGCTACCCATGAAGCTATCAAACTTCTTGTACCACTGTCTAGGAGCTTGTTTAAATCATACAAGCTCTTCTTCAACCTGCATACTTTTTTCTTGCTTGTCTCTATGAAGCTCTGGCTGCCTCATACAGATTTCTTCCTCCAAATCACCATGAAGGAAAGTTATCTTCATATCTAATTGCTCAAGATGTAAATTCTCTGCAGCTACAATTTTCAATACCAGTATGATTGTAGACAGTTTCACGACTGGAGAGAAAATTTCATTGTAGTCAATACATTCTTTTTGCTAAAACCCTTTGGCAACTAATCTTGTTTGTAGCATTTTCTCCCGTGCTCTTCTTTGATCCTGTAGAATCACTTGTTATGGAGCGCTTTCTTGCCTGGTGGTAATTCAGCTAATTCACATGCCTGATTTGACATAAGCGAGTCCCATTGTCAGTCAGTAACAAGTAGTGCAAAGAAGGCGAATAACGCTAGGTTGGTTTAGGAATTCTGGAGGAACGTCTTAGTTCTGATGTGCGTGGTTCTTCTTGAACTGCTTCAGGTTTAATCTGAACATCATTTCCAGAAATCTCCTCAAACTCAGCAAATTCTTTTGTTTCAGCTTTGGTATTGGAGCTACTTGATTCTATGGTTGCCCTGTCTTTGTACATCACATTCTCATTGAAATACATCTCTGCTTCTGATGATCTTTCGATTTTCATAGTCCCAAAACCGGTAATCGAATAGTCCCAAACCGGTAATCGAACTCATCACCGCCATAACCAACAAAGGCACATTTGTTGGACTTAGCATCAAGTTTACTTCTTTCAGCAGAGTCTATGTGTACATAAGAAATACAACCAAACACTCTTAAGTGTGAAAGATTTATTTCTTTTTTGCTCCAAACTTCCTCTGGCATTCTGCCATCCAAAGGAACTGAGGGCCCACTGTTGATCAGGTAAGCTGCAGTGTTGATAGCTTCAGACCATAGAAATTTGGGTAATCCGACATGTATCCTCATGCTTCCGGAACGTTCATTCAAAGTTCTGTTCATGCGCTCTGCTACGCCATTCTGTTTCGGTGTCATGGGAACTGTTGTCTCCATCTTGATCCCATTGTTTGCGCAGAATCTCTGAATCTACGATTTCTATACTCTCATCCATTGTCAGACCTTAACCGCTTGACTTTCAGACCAGTCTCATTTTCCACCATGGCCTTCCATTTTTTGAAGGTATCAAAGACTTCTGATTTCTTCTTCAGAAAATAAACACACACATTCCTTGTAGAATCATCGATGAATGTGACATAATATAATGAGTTTGCAAGAGATAGAACTGGAAATGGTCCTCATATATCAATATGAACCAACTCTAACTTTTCAGCCTTGGGTGTCTTACCAATCTTTACAAAGCTGACTTTCTTTTGTTTGCCAAAGAGGCAATCCTCGCATAGTCTAACATCTATTCTTTAGATCCGCAACTTCCATTTTGACAAAAGTGTCTTCATCCCTTTCTCGCTCATATGACCAAGCCTTTGGTGCTATAGGTTTGATTTTCCATTAACATCTGTTGCAACAATGATATTCTCTAAATTTGAGGTTACATAGAGAGTACCAGTCTTCTTACCACGAGCAATGACGAGTGATCCTTTGGTAATCTTCCATTCACAGCCTGAAAAGGTTATACTATAACTGTAACATCCTCAATATCAGGCTAGTGACCTAAAGGTAAATTTTGAAAGCATTGTGTTCAATTTCGAAATAAGTTAAAAGTTAAGAATTTTAATTGGGAATTTTGAGGTTGGATTTAATAGTAAAGTTTGAAAGTAATAAGGGTATGGTCTTTTCTAAGAGGAGATTTTTATTTCTCTTTTAGGGGATATAAAACGTGGGAAATGAGTTTCCAGAGTTTTCTTCTCCTTTCTTCTTCACGCGTGGAAGCCAAGAGCAAGGTGAGAATTTTTATTAGTTGATTATTATTTGAATTCTAAGTTGGTTTTGATTCTTTGGAAAGTAAGAAAGCTTAAAGAAGTCTAAGATAATGAACTCAAAGATGAAGAGGTTAGAAGAGATTAAATGGTTTTTAAGTGAAATTTTAAATAAGAAGGTTTAAATGAATTTGGAGGATGAATTTGACTTGTCATCTATAAGAATAAGAAGTTAGAAGTGTTAGAATTAAGTTTGGATAACATAGAAAATTGGGTATGATTATTGATTTCCATATTAAGATGGAATTTAGAGGTTAAAGATGATAAATGAATATTAATGAGTTTAAGTATGTATATGTAAGTTAAGAATATGAAAGGGGTTGAAATATGAAGGATTTAATCAAAAAAGAATGAATTTTCGAGTTCAAAAAGAGGATTCTGGGCAGAGTGCATCGATGCATATTCATAGTGCACCGATGCATCAAGGTTAAAACCCAAAAATTGTTTGAAGGTGTATCGATGCACAAGTAGTATGAATATTAGTTACATGTAAAAGTATGAGTGGTATGAAATGATAGTAGTAATTGTTTAGGTATGATTATTAGTTACCGTTTACCTTATATGTTTATATGCCTCACTAAGTCTTTGACTTAGCGTGTAAGTGATTTACACGTAGGTTTCGAGAAGAGTAAAGAGCAATGTGGAGCAAGACAGGTCAGTTCTCCTTACTAAATGTCAGATCAGAAAAGAGGTGAATAATATGTATTTTAGTATATAAAGTTCTAGTTGGCATGTTTTCAAAAGAATATTTTGTTTAAGCTATGAACAGTTTTATAAATGTTTCGAATAGTTATATGTAAATAAATAAGTGAAATATACACGCTCTGATTGGTTTTGTAATAATGAAAATGTTTTTTTATGTAAATTAGTCATTTATATGTTTAAAAGTTTTAAATTACTCACTTTTATACAAGTACATGTTTAAAAGGTCAATGTGACACCTCGGATTCGTATCCGGGTCGGATACGGGTTGGGGGTGTTACAATAACCTTCTCCATCAAGCTTCCAAGTGGTCTGGTTTGACAACTTTAATCGGATGTCTCCTTTTCCGACGATCTTCAAGGTTTCATCATCAGCTAGATGAACCTTCCCAAAATCACCATTGGCATAGTTCTCCATGATTTCTCGACATGGGGTGGAGTGGAAAGATGCCCCTGAATCCAAAATCCATGATTCAATCGAATTGTTGATGCTTAGAATCATGGCATCACCTATCTCCTCTGTCACGTGGCAGATTCTTGTGTGCCGGTATTTTTCTTCGGTGCTCGGCAATCTCTTTTAAAGTGACACTTCTTGCCGCAGTTATACCAGGTAAAATCTTTCTCCGTTCTTGATTTTTCCCTTCTGGATTTGGATTTGCCACTATTTGAATTTCTTTCTGAAGTTCTCCCTCTAGACTCCGTGTGCAAGGCTGAGGAGGTTGATGCTTCATCCGATTCTCTCCGTTGAATTTCTTCACTCAATACCAGATCCCGAACATCGTCGAATTTTAATTTGTTGTTTCCCGACGAGCTGCTGACTGCTGTAACAGTAGCATTCCAACTGTCTGGTAGAGATGATAAGAGAATTAAAGCTCAAACTTCATCATCGAATTCAATTTCCACTGAACTCAACTGGGTTGTGATTATGTTGAGTTTATTTAGGTTTGAGCCACTGATACCCCTTCCATCATCCGCAAATTGAATAATCGCCTCATCAAATAAACTTTGTTTGAGGCCGATGGCTTCTCATACATACTGGAGAGCCGCCATAAGACCCGCCGTGGTCTTTTCATTTGCTATGTTGAAAGCAACATTGCGGGATAACGTCAGTCGGATAACTCTGAGGGCTTGTCTGTCAAAGGGCCCAGTCTTCATTCTTCATGCCCTCTGGTTGTTTTCCTGAGAAAAGTTGATATAGATTTTTCTGGTACAGAAAATCTTCAATCTGCATCTTCCAAAAGCCAAAGTCTGCACCATCGAACTTTTCAATTTTTTACATTCCCTTCGTCTGCAGCTATCGCTCCCACTCGAATCTGGCTTCTTTGGATCGTTTCTTCATTCTTCATGCCCTCTGGTTGTTTTCCTGAGAAAAGTTGATATAGATTTTTCTGGTACAGAATCTTCAATCTGCATCTTCCAAAAGCCAAGTCTGCACCATCGAACTTTTCAATTTTTTACATTCCCTTCGTCTGCAGCTATCGCTCCCACTCGAATCTGGCTTCTTTGGATCGTTTCTACAATTTCGTGAACCGCCGATATAAACACCTCCGTCGACAAATTCGTATCGCCGACAAAATTTTACTATTCACAAAATTTACTATTCATATGAATAGTAATCTCGCAAAAATTAACAAAATTCACACCAAAAGCTCTGATACCAGTTGTTGGGAAATAAAAGAGTAACAAGTAATTTCCCTATAACCAGATTAGTGAGAATACGAAATAAAAGCGGAAAAATTATACCCAAATTGATAACGGAGTTCAGCCAATTTGCTTACATCTCCGGACTGCTCTAGATCTTTTAGTAAGAGAAAATGTGTTTACAAAACACTCACTACTCACAAGAAACTCTCTAGTATTGGGAGAAAGAATGATTTGGGATTTAAGGATGATTTTGAAGCTAAATGAGCTAGGGTATTTATAGTTGAAACTTAGGGACTAATCTTATAAATACTTTAAAGTTTAATGACTTATTTTATAATTATCCCTATTACAAATAATAAAAAATTTAGCATAACCTAATTTTTTAAACAGCCGTTGCTAATTCATTAACAGCCCAGTTTTTTTTTTTATTTTCAACACTATCATACAGTACAATACCAAATATGCCTTTTACAAGATACAACGATAGGATACATCTTTATTGTATGGTCAGGAAAAGATGTATTACAAAAACTAGTAAAAACATATATTTTTAATGGTGTTATGTAAAGACCTCAAAGGAAAATAAAGTTAATGGAGCCAAATATGGGTTGTCCTTTTATGGTAAGTACATAATTCTGTTTTTCCTTTTCCATTTTAATGAGAGGCATGTGATTATAGGTTGCTTGGCTGCTGGTGCAGTGAGATCCAAGTCTTCTTCAAACGTGTTGGGGTGACTTGTACCCGTTCATTTACTTTTATTATAGTCATTGTTAAAGACTTGACGAGGATACCACAACGATATATATAGATATATATATTTATGTAACTAATCCTTTGGATGCTCATAATTCTATTTTGATGCAAACTACCACCTAACGAGACTTTCTTTCATAGTTGGTCGGATGGGCCAGTGACGGACGTCTCATAATCGATTTCATAGGTGAAAAAGCATTTCGACTCGATCTCTATTTATTCATTGATTTGAGGTTCTTTTGTTAATGTTTTTGTTCATGTTTGCAGTTGAAACCTGGATTGCCTTACTTGACTCCTTACTTGGATTCCATCGGGACGAGTTTCTGACACGGTGCTAATTTCGCGATCGGGGGATCGATGATTAGGCCACAAATGAATCGATGACGTTGAACGGAGTGAGTCCATTCTCCCTCAATGTTCAAATCGTACAGTTCAACAATTTCAAGGTTCAAACTGACTATTTCTATGAGCACGATAACTCCGGACATTGCTGTGATATCCCAAGACCCCTGGACTTCTCCAAGGCCCTATATACATTTGACATTGGCCAAAATAACATTGTTGCTGGTTTGAGGAAGAATAATGATATATTTTCATGCGTCAGTCCCGGATGTAGTCGATCGGCTACCTAAAGCAGTTCAAGTAAGTCCCAATCTTCATTTCAAAACAAAATACTCGTATTCGACACAAAATCGTATTAAAATCAACCGTTTGTAACTAAAAAGAATACGTACGAACATGAAGCAAGGATATTCTGGATACATAACACAGGCCCCATCGGTTGCTTACCTGTAAGTCTCCATTATCACAATATTTCGACCCGAAGAACTAGACGAGCAGGGTTATCTCAAAGGTCAAAATACCTATTGCATGGAGTTCAACAGCAAGCATAAGGACAGAGTGATCAATTCTAATGTCTCTCTTCCAAGCATCCAAAGAAAACGACAATCGTGCCCCTATGCATTTCATTCTTTCTGAAAAGGAAAAAATTAGCGAGCTGCTAAGGGGAAAATTTACTTAACTTAATTGAAATCATAGGTCTCGGATCAAACCAGTGCAATTTCTTTCCCCATGAAAATTGATTTATATCATCTGCCGGCGAAAGATGGCTTTTAGCCCCTCTATTCTATTAAGATATTCCAGCTTGAATAAGAAGTCCCAAATCTTAGTAAGGGATATGACTGTTGCTGAGTACTATACTCAACTTAAGACCATATGGTCAGAGGTCTTCATTGTCATGTAACTAAGCAACTTCTCTTAGTGAGATAAGAGAGAGTTAAAAGAGCTTCCCCCCTCTAAGAAGACGGGGTCAACCAGAGGTAGAAAAAGTACCAAAGGTGCGCTCCGCCCGGTGACTAAGAAAGAAATGGGTTTGCGCTTAAATACCGGATGCTGCCCTCACCTATGTCGATATCTACGTCGCAAAGTACGAGCTGATCGGTAATGCGAAAAGGCAAGGGTTCGTTAATGCTACAAATAGTTGTTGTAGATACCATGAAGATGAGGTTTAAGTGTATTTCGACAACAAGCAAAACGTAAATGGAACTGAAATGTACGCGGGGTCTTGTGAAAACCCTTCTGATTACATCAGCTGGGATGGCGTGCACTACTCCGAGGCTGCCAATCATTGGATTGCTCGACGCATACTCAGTGGTTCATTTTGTGACCCGCCTTTGCCGATTGAACATGCTTGCCATGTCTCTAGTTTTTAGTTACAATTGGGAATTATTATAATGTTCATGTGGTGGAAACCCTCTGTTTAGGGTCGGCCCTGAGCCTAGGCGGAGAGTGCGACCGCCTAGGGCCCAGGTTTGGAGGGGTCTAAGTTTGGAAAGGGCTCATTCTTAAAATAATAATAATTTATAATTTTTAAGTTTTAATAATTTAAAAAATATTTTTACATAATTTAATGAATAATTATATAATTAATCTAATAATAAAAATAGATCAATATAAGCACCATTTTTCTTATTTTATTCAACAGCCCATGACCCCACGTGAAGCACTTTCCCATTGTACATGCTACAACAACTCAGCTCACACTTGAAGCCAAACAACCCATGCCTCCACCATTCCCATAATCCCACTCAAACTTTTACCTAAACAACTAAGGATTAAAAAACAAAAATAAATCTCGAAAAGTGAGGATTTCTTCACTAAATCAGAGAAAAAATGGAATCCTACTTATTAGACCTTATCATCTTACCTAAGGATAATAAATAAAAGGAGCATAACAACGAGAGGTGGGAGGAGTCGAACGAGAAAAGAAAAACAGATTGAAACAAGGAAAAATCTTAGCAAAATATATTGTAAACGCTCATATTAAAGAAATAGCAGAATCCAAAGGTTACATATTATTCTTTTTTTTTATTATGTTCGAATGTATGTGTTTTTTCTGATCAGTTCACTTCTAATTCATCGAGAAATTATGTTTTTTTAGTTCGAATATATAACATTTTTTCCTCGTCGAGCATAGTAACGATTCATACATATATTCGAAATAATAAATAAAAATAAATAAATAAGCCTAGAATTTACCTGAAAAATGAGGGGTCTCATCGGAGTTGGGTCGATGGTTATGTCATAGGGAAGGAGGCCGAATAGCTTAAACGTTATAGGGTTCTTGCATGTTGGTTTTATACCTAGATCTAGGTTTTGAGAGGTAGGTTTGGCTGTTTTGGGGGTGAGTAGAGGCTGCTCCACCGTCGAGGGTTGTCGGAGTGCGAGGTATTCGAAGGGTCGAGTCTTTTTCGGGTTAGATCCGATGTTAGTTTTGGATGTAGTCACCAGCCTATTTATTTCTATTTTATTTCAAATTAAACTTCAAGTTTTAGTTTATTTTATTTCAACCCTTGTATCTTTAATATACTTTTTATTTTTTTATTTTGACGTTCATGTTATAACAATTAATATTTATGTTAACAGTGTCAATTATCAAATTGGGAATTTGGGATTTTATCTTACTCCAATGGGTTACAATTCTAATTGAAGAATTCAGGTGCAATTGTTCTTTTCTTATACTTATTTATTAGAATTGGTTTGAGTTTGACTCTTTGATGAGATGTTGCCTAAAAAATATTTGTCTGGAAGTGAAAGCGAGAAGAGGAGTTAAAGAAGTCACAAAAACATTACTTATATGATTTTATTAACTGTGTTTGTGACCGTAGCTTAAGCCGAAAGAAGTTTCCCAAAGCTTAAATTAATAAAAACGTACTTGAGGTCATCAATGTCACATAAAAGGTTGAATGATTTAGCAACATTAGCTATTGAGAAGAAAATGATAGGAAACATTGATGTTGATGTTATTGTTAATGACTTTACATCTCAAAATACTAGAAGAAACCGTTTCTTATGAGAATTTGTCTATGTTGTTTTGTAGGTGAGAGGCGTCAATTTTCGATTGAGAAAAACGATTCTAAGAGATGATCAAAGACATAATAGGAGTAAATTGAGTGAAAAATTGAGACTTATCATATGTTGGAACTGATGAACACTTGTTTTCTACTGTAACAAAACAAGAATGAAATAGATCATGTATCGATGAACAAATCTAAAAAATAAAGGTGAATTTCTTCTATTTTATATTTGAAACATGCTGATAAGTCTTCTGTAGAAATTTGAGAACATCCTTGATCGATAATTGTTAACCATTGACAACGCACACAACTTGCAAGCACAACCGCTCGAACCTATAACTTCTAGAGAAAAAATATTTCAATTAACCGCTGAAGCTAATTGATCGATTCAACTAACTAATAAATCTTAAAATATCTTAAACATTATTCTTTTAATGAGATAATTGATTCAAAGTAATATTGATTTCATTGGAAATTTAAATTTAACCCATAATTTAAATTCTAGGTAAATTGTAGAGGAAACCTAGAAAATTTAAATTTACTTTTTCTTTTACTAATTAGACTTGACTAATTTGATTTTTTTAACTCGAATATTCATCCCTAATTCTTCTATCATTTTATATCCATTTTAAATTAAATTTGAATTTCATGCTTCTCTAACATTATACAATATCTATGTAACTTGGTTCTATTTTTAACAACAAATTTACTTTTTTTTGCAGATTAGTCCCTCAACTTTGACCCTTATTTTTTGAACATTTTAACTCTTGATGTCTCATTTTAGGGTAACAATACCCTTAACGTTTGACTAAATAGTCACATTAGTCCTTATTTTTTGTACTTTTTGTCTCCCGGTGTTTCATTTTATGACAAAAAGGACCCTATTTTTGGAGCATTGACCATATTTTGATTAATGGTTTCCATCCACATAGATGTCCTTTTGCCTTAAAATAAAACGTTGGAGTCAAATACTCCAAAAAAAATAAGAATCAAAATAACTATTTAATCAAACATTAGTGATTTTTGTTTTATCATTACCTTTCTTTTATTTTTTGCAGGGTTTGTTGATGCAAAGAAGATTTGCTGTGGATATCATAAGAACGGATTCGATGTGGGATGTGGAGGAATTTTGGCATTACCAAATGGACTCAGATGCAAATGGAATTTCATGTAAAGACCCTTCTTCATATATCAGCTGGGATGGTGTCTACTTCACTGAGGCCGCCAACCGTTGGATTGCAAATCTCTTATTCAATGGTTCAATTTCAGACCCCCCCCCCCCAATTCCTATCACCCATGCTTGTTACCATACTTCATGAACCATCTTCTGCTCATAAGTGCTCATCATGTATGTTACTCCAGTTCAGATGAAAATATCAGAATATATGCATCAAATACATTTATCATTTCGATTATTAATTCATGCAAATCTCTTATTCAATGGTTCAATTTCAGACCCCCCCCCCCCCCAATTCCTATCACCCATGCTTGTTACCATACATCATGAACCATCTTCTGCTCATAAGTGCTCATCATGTATGTTACTCCAGTTCAGATGAAAATATCAGAATATATGCATCAAATACATTTATCATTTCGATTATTAATCCAAAATAAATAATGATTGTTATATAATTTTTTCAATGTACCCTTTCAAAAATATTTTTGACATAATTAATTTAATCACTTCAATTTTTTTCTCTAATCGAGTTTATGTTTTAACAAAACTTAATCAAGCTCAAGATGAAAGATCAGAGTTTCTCTACAGCACTCGGTTTTTGGACATGAAAGAACAGAAATACAAATAATTTAAAAACTAATCTTCAATAACATCTACATGACCAACAATAAAGGATTAACATGCAAATTCATACTAGAATTTAATAAAAAAAATCTAATTCAGTATTTGTTTTTTTTTTGGGGAATAAAATTGATGTTTGAACTTGAAAAGGTTAATATATCACGTAATCTTACTTAACGACATTAACAATTTGATGCCTATTTTATAATAAAATTAAAGCTTAATATTTATTTTGTAATTTTTGAAAGTTGGTGACTAATAGATCATTTTGTATAGTTCAGACTGTTTCTGAACTTTAGTAATTATGGGTAAACTATTTGGGTGGTCCCTTATATTTTTGGTCTATCCACTTTTGGTCATTGGTTAAAAAATGATTTTGATCCTTTATGTTATATCTTTTCAATTTTAATGCCTTGACTCTTAATTCCTATTTACTCATTAATAGAATTCTGAGTTGGTAATTAAAAAAATTAAAAAAGAATAGACGTATCTTCTACGTAGCTTTTGTATATCTTTGTGTAATGGTTGATGGGGGGTTTAACTAAATAGGATCAGACTTATGAAGACGACACTTGATTATTTTTTTAATTTTTCAACTTAGACTTCCTTTAATATAGGGACAAAATAGGATTAAATTATGAGAGGGTAAATAGAGATTTAAAAAGTAGTCCGTTATTAGAATAGCGATCGCTATATAATGGTAAAGATATAATTTGAAATCGTTATTGCACAATCACGATACCCGCAATAATTACAATAACACCCCTATTGCTATAATTGCGATAAACACAACGAAATCAAAAATGCTATTGTAATCGTAATTTAAATTCCTAATGCAAGGGGTTAACGGGAGTTAACAGTAGAGGAACTAAAATTGAATGTGCGGAGATTAGAACCACTCTTTTTTGAACAGGTGATCAAAATCGGACGGATAAAAAATATAAGGGAACATACGTGTAGTTTAACCCAATAGTTATCTAAGCACACTTTAAACTAGGGGTGTGCATTATCAGATATCGGATATTATCCGATCCGAATTTTCGGATATCCGAAAAATTCAGATACCTAAAGTAATGATCCGTATCCGATCCGAAAAAATCGGATATCCGAATATCCGGATCCGAATCCGATTTTTTTTTTTTTTTGCAAAAAATTCAAAAACAATTAACATAAATCAAGGCGTATGTGGTGATACTCATCAGATTCTCTAAACCAAACTTATTATCAATATGGTGAACATACCTATGCTGATCATTCCATGATATTTTACTATAATTATTGTTTTCCTATGTGGTTTCCTGCATATGCTTAAGGAAGAGGTTGATAATTTACCCTTGTTCTGCAATTTAAACCATTTGAGAATAGGAAGCAGGCAAGTAACAAAGTTGAATGATCCAGACCTCTATCACTATGCAGTGTTTTCTGACAATGTCCTCGCTTGTGCAGTGGTTATTAACTCCATAATTTCATCTGCAAAGGTAAGATGCCTTTGCCAACTTTCATTATTTGCTCTGTTGATTTTCAATAAATTTTAATATTTTTATTTTATTTTGTTAAACATATTTGCTTATATAGAGTGTTTGTCATTAAAAACAGTCACATAACAGAATTGTGAGTGATAAATCACGCTAGGAAGCTTTGTGTGCTGTGGTTTTACATTTCTGGACAATAAATGATACACTTGGAATTTATAACGAATTAATGGATTGAGCTTTTCTAAAGTTGCCAAGGAGTTCTTTTTCCTTTATGCAATAAACTTATCCTAACTTGCCATTAGATCAATTTCCCCTCGAAAAAGACAATACACTTCTGTCTATACTCTTCTTACTTTGATGAATTAGCTACATTTAACTCAGGATTGGCCCCATGATTTACCTGTTAATGGATGAAATATACCCTGGTTAACTAATACCTGGTTATGCAGGAGCCGGAGAAAATTGTTTTTCATGTGGTAATCAATTACCTAAACCTCCCAGCAATTTCGATGTGGTTTTTATTAAATCCTCCTGGAAAAGCTACAATCCATTTTCAGAGTATAGAAAGTTTTGATTGATTGTCTACCAAGTATAATTCAACATTGAAGGAACAAAAGTCCTATGATCCAAGATTTACTTCAGCCCTCAACCATATGTGGTTCTATCTGCCAGACATCTTTCCAGCACTGAATAAGATTATTCTTTTCGATCACGATATGGTAGTGCAAAGAGATTTAACTGAAATTTGGAGTGTTGACATGAAGGGCAAAGTAAACGCAGCTGTGGAAACTTGTAGGGAAAGTGAAGCTTCATTTCGTACTATGCATATGTTATTGAACTTCTCAGACCCATTTTTGACGAAGAGGTTTAATTCGAAAATAGCCTGAAACTCCACAACTCCTCCCAAACCACAACAGTTCTTTATCGAAAATAGCCTAAAAAAATTTCGGATTTTCGGATAATCCGAAAATTATTTTTTACCATCCGTATCCGATCCGATAATCCGAAAAAAATTTCGGATACCCGATCCAAGAAATTAAAAAACAGATCGAATATCCGATTTTTCGGATCGGATCAGTCGGATCGGAATTTTTTACACAACCCTATTTTAAACCGATTTGAGGTTTAATTGAGGTTTGGCAGAGTAAGCAACCTCCGACGCCGACTTAGGCTGTGAAAGAGAGAAGATGGGACTTGGAAGCAAAGCTGGAGATTGGGCGTTCAAAGGCCTCACAGCTGGTCTAGGTTTGGCCACCATTTATCTGACCGCTACTTTCTCTGTTAATGTTTACCGAGGCCTCGCCTGGCACAACTCTCAATCCGTAATCTCTTCTACTTCTCCCCCACTTTTTTGTGTTTGTATCTGATAATTTCATCAAATCCCATTTTTTTTTATTACTATTTTGATCTTGGGTTATCATCATTTTATGCTTTAACTTTGAATGAATGGTTCTGTGGAAAATTTCATGCGAAATTCAGGGAGCATGTTTTGTAGGATGTAGCATTAGCCCATGGTTTATAGTAGTGATATTTTTCTTCGCTGCTGTTTGGCGTTCGGCCTTTGTATTTCGATTTGCTTTCTTCTTAAAATAACTGATATCTCATTAAAAAAACACTGCTTTTTTTATGAACTTAATTCTCTTGAAGAATTTGATCTGATTAGGTTATATTTCATTCCTTTGTTGTGTGAACTAGTATTAATATGTAAAACAATATTCTTGCTGTTTAGGTACTTTACCTTTTTTTGAGTTATTCCCACCTAGTTTTCATTCTATGAATGTCTTCTGGAAAATGAAAAGAAAAAGGGTACAAGATAACATTTTTTTGCCCCTTTCAATCTGTATACACGTCTATGAGATTCCCCCGAAGTTTTTGTTACTTGATGCCAAGTTAGATCTTCATATGCCATCACATAATGCCACTGGGAATGAGATACTAGTCTTTGGCTCCTTTTGGGAGCGAAATTAGTCTGCTGCTACATGGTTTAGAACGCAAGGTTATTTACTGCTACTTCATCTGAAACAATTTCTGCAAGATCTTGAGCTGTGCACACAGCAACAAGATTTTTGCAGGGGACAATTTATTTCAGAATCTTCGTAATTGTGATTGAAAACAATACTGAGGTCAGATTACAATCTTGATTTTCCAGAATTAAAGAATGTTTTGAAGTATTTGCTATGGTTTGTGAAACACGTGAAAGCATTAGTTGGAATTAGGGAAAAAAAGGAAGAGTTTTATAAGGGAGCGAAAGTTTTGATTTTTCTGTAATTAAAGAATGTTTTGAAGTATTTCCTATGGTCAGATTACAATCATGGATGGTTGGCTTTAATCACATTAGCTCAATCAACTAGAATCCTTGCCTTAAAAAATGGTTAATTAGAAAGAAAGGGTGAAGGTTTTATAACGGAGAGATGGTACCATAAATCTGATATTTAGTTTTCTGTCTTATGGTATTTTGCCTAATAAATCGGTGACAGCAGAGTTTTCTGTCCTATGGTGTGTTGCCTCGTAAATCAGTGACGGCACTTACCAACATAGGATATGTTCCCTCCGGTCTGTTACCTGCTCTAAGTTTCAATTCTGTCTGAATTGGTTGGTCTTAACAATTTATTACTTCTGAATGATTGCACTCCATTAGTGATAATCCTTGTTTGATTGACATCAGTGCTAGACAAGCATTGTTGTGCAGTTGTGCTGTTGTGCAGAATCAAAGGTCTTTAAACTGAGATTTGAATTTGATTTTGATTGGCAGAAAAATGAGAAGCAGGACTCCAATGAGCAATCCACTTGATATAAGCTTCCTTGCTACTGGGAAACCCCAGTCTTATATTTTCCGGAATTTGTGCTGTTGTTGCCTTGTAGGGATCTCAGAACAAAAACTTATTTTTTAAAGCTTTACCAGAAGGTTTATTCATATTCCGGTATGTGAGGCCTGTTATTGCTTGTTTCTAGTTCTTGTTTTTCTTGCATCAAGTTTGGAATACTTTTTGGTTTGGATTTTGGAATATATGGATAATTGTTTAGTATGCTTATGGTGGCGTTTTTTGAATTTCACAAGCAAAGTTTAGAAATCATACGCTTTAAATTTCTGGAAATATAGGTGTGTGCATGCATGCATATGTATGTATATATATATGGGTAGAGATCTTATACAAGAACTAAAGTAGTTTCAGTTTTACACTTTCATTACTTTATTCGTATGTTTAATATTAACAATTCGATTGTAAAAAAATCATGTTTGATTTGTGTAATTCGATGACTCTGCATTGCAATATTAAACATATAATTTTATCTTGTCATACTTTGATATGCTATGGTCAGTCTTATATACTCTATGCAACTCTGATATATGACGGTGACATTGCTTAGTTCAGTTCTTTTATATTTCGGTCAGCTCTGTTACATTTTGCTTAGCTCTCTTCTAATATGTTTAACTCTGTTTAAAATGTAGGTTACACTCTGAAGTTAATAGTAAACTGTCTCGGTAAACTAGTGAGACCTATTAGGTATAATTGACATGTCATAGAATCTTAGCACATCTCTTTCGATGCCTCGTGCATGTGCTGGCATTTACGTACTCTCTGTTATTTACCGGAGCTCTACGTGTCTCTGTTTATTATGTACCCGTTGACTACTGTATCCAACCTTAATGTCATTTTACATCTCGAAAAATTTGAAATTATTTATTTATTTTTACTAATGCAAGGAATAAATTGATCCACCTAAAAGTAGGGGATTAATTCGAACCATTCTTTACAAAAGAAAGAAAAATTGATTCACTTAATGATAGAGACTAAATTGATACAAACTCTATTATAAAGGGACTTGAATGATATATATATATGTGTGTGTGTGTGCGTATGTATAAAGTACATAAGATAAAAGTACACAAATTGACAAATCTAAAACCAATACAATATATAGATGTCAGAATTTAGGATCCATGAACGTCAACGACGTTTGAATATGCAAGGCTTCGGCTCTGGCCATTCAATTTCTCTACCTTTGGAGCTTGTCTTCTACAAAAGAAAACATAAATAAATATTAACAATGAACCATGAAATTATATATTTCTTGTGATTAATCACAGTTATGTCTAGGTTTAACCTATTGACTGATTAATCCAGATCAAATTTTATCGACTATTGACTGACTAATCCAGATAAGATCTTGTAAATGCACATCATAAGAACAAGCCTTCCAACCAAGTTTTCTCTGTTCACAAAACCACAAACCTCTGACCTTTGCTTGAGGGACTTGACGTTTCAATCCACTAGACCAATTGATGTATAAATATGTCTCGAGCATATATATCAAATACAAATATTTTAGAAAAAAAATAAAAATAAAGAGTTCAAGTAACGCCGATGAATAACATGGAAACGGACCTTTTTCTTTAAGTATAATAAAACGAACATCTTATTTGCGAAGTCCTATACATATCAATAATGAGTTAGTGAAGAACAACGGGTTTGCATTGAAGTAAATAAAAGAACATTAATAACCTTCAATTCTGAGGTAAATCCCATCTCACAGACAGCTCTCGTAAACTGGTCCAGATCCGCTCCGCATTATTCGGGTCGAATCTGCTATTTACCTCGGCAATAAAAAACCAACCACTAAAAAAGAACTGAAATAAGTTGGATTATCAACCAAAAACTCACTGGAAAGGGCAAGCATTAAACAGCATTTAAACACAATAACCTTGGCTTGAGAACTCTATATGCTTCCTGAAGATAAATGGCATAATTAGTCCCCATCAGTGAAAGGCAAAAAACAGCAACATCGACCGAGGAAGAATCCAGCGGTACCTGCCATTAAAACTCAAAAATGAATCTGTTGCTATTTTGAAAGCATTTGAAGACTTGTGTAAGCTCGTACTTTCAAGCACAGCAGCACATGTAGGGAGGCAGAAGCTTTGTAATCGATAATAGCAATGCAGTATATGCAAGGTTATGGTTAGGGCTGAGCAACGAAATCGAGAAAACCGACACGAACCGAGTAAAACGGTTCGGTTCAGATTGACCTTATACGGTTCGGTTTCGGGTTGATTTAAACATTCAAATTTTTTAATTCGGTTCGGTTTTCCTTATGGAACCCATTTGTTCCGTATTGAACCGAACAAAACAATTTGGGCCCGTCCAGCCGGTTACCCACTTACCCTTACGGTAAGCCCAAATGGCCAATTAAAGTAAATACAAAAAAAACCCTAAATCTAATAATATTTTCGGTTTATGAAAAACCGCATTACCGAACCGAACCGAAAAAATCGGTTTCACATATTTCGGTTTTTTAACCATTCGGTTTCGGTTTAAATTTTAAAAAAACCGTTTATTACGGTTCGGTTCAATTTTTAGTAAAAAACCAAACCGAACCGAATACACCCCTAGTTATGGTTTACGGGATTTGGTCAACGACAGTCATATAACAAGCTCATAAAAGAAATAAAGGGACTTCCATTTGACATATCACAAGCAATTACCGAAGGATTATTCGAGACGAGATCAAATGAGAAAACTTTATTCTTCACGATTTTTGCAAGGCGTGCATCACCTGAAACACAATTGAGCACGAATACATGAACAAACTGTCGAACACAAGGTAATAACAGATCATGTTAAACATTTATAACAAATATGAGTTCAAAGAATTATCCTCACGAATACAAAGTGGAAAATCCAATTAAGAGGGTTCTCACCACAACCGAAATCAGCTACAATTAAAGAAGAACGACGACCCTTCAGCCATTTTATGATCCTATTTACAGGCTGCTCAGGCCAATGTGACATTTGCTCCTGATATCCAGTATGGTACTGGCCAAAGGAGTGAAATGGACAAGTCAAAATGCAGCTTCAATTTTATACAATTCAGCATCAACTAGTACATGTACAAACATAACAACAAATTTTATGAAACATCTATGCTTGCTCTGTGACTCATCAATTTTTCCTCGAACTACCTGTGTCAGAGTTACATGGACATGTATGGGGACATGACACATGGAAAGCTTAGAAGAAGCTGAACATACCCATTTGGACATGCATCTTTATCCAACACGCACACATGTAAGTACATCTACATGTAGCTTACCATATTAAACAATTCTGCGTCTTCTTTGAAATAGTCCAGTGCTTCTTTGCCTCTAAGATAACACGAAAAAGGAAACAGACTTCGAATTATCAAGCAATAAGTTATAATTTCAACTATACTATGAAAGGAAAAAAAAACAAGATAAATCAGAAGCTTATCCATAAGATTAAAATCAAGAAGTGGAACTTCTCACATTAATAAACAAAAAAAATTAAAAAGGAAAGATAAATAAAGAAAGAAAAATACGTGCAAGTGTAAAGCTTTTCGTTGATCATCCTAAAATGGCCACCAGCCAACCTTGCTCTCACCTGCAAATTCAGATTAATCCAATAAAAAATCCAATTTCACATTCATTTTATAAAACATACAACAGTACACATAAAAAGTAACCTTGTCAAGGAAACTGGAAGAAGAAGAAGAAGAAGAAGAAGAAGAAGAAGAAGACTCGGGTGGATTTGAAGAGTGATTGACATGGTTTTGATGGGTTTTCTTCTTATGTTTGATTGAGTGTTTTGGTTGCAAAGATTCTTCGATTCTTTGAGGTTTGTTGTGTTTTGTCCTTCCCTTCTTCCTGCTTTGTCCTTTCATGGTGTCTGCTCTGGTTTCATCCACCGGCTTCGACAGCCTCCAAAACCCTTTCTCTGTTTTCAGTTATAAATTTGCAGAAACAATTGGGCTGTTTAACATTGTCGTTGGACGCTTTATCAGTTGCTGATGCCAGAATTTTCACTGTTAAAAGGCCCATCAGAGATGATCCAAAAGAAGATAAATAAGAGGGTTAGGGAATATCGTATATTTATATATCATATTTTTGTTTAATAAATTAATAGGGTAAAGTATAAAATGTTTTATTAAGCTTATCAACTATTAAAAGTTATAAAATAATCTTTAATTGTAAAACATTGTTTCGTTGAGTCTTGTGACTTTTGAAAGTTATAAAATGATCATCTGATTACTCATATATTTCAAACTCATTTTTTTTTTCGTTAAAAAATTAGGGTCATTTGAGTTATACGTTAACTTACTAATTATGATATGATAAAATTTGATCTTACAATCGTTGGAGATGTATTTTTGGATCGAGTTTTTATTTACATTATGTCATTGAGTTAGTGTTTGAAACATTATGTCGTCGAGTCAGTGTTTGAAAGCAACGACAATACAAATAGACATCGTTAAAATATAATTTTATCACATCATAATTAACAAGTTAATGTCTAGTTTAGATGACCGTCATCTTTTGATAGAAAAAGACAGTTTGAAACATATAAACAATCATATAAACATTTTATAACTTTTAATATTCACTTTTATAACTTGGGTTAGCAAAATCGATGAGGAAAATGCGAGATTGTGACGATGATTACAGAATGATGCCACGGTAGCTTCCTCTGCTCGTTCAATTCTTTTGTTATGTAATAATAACTTTGTTTACATGGTTTAGTCTACCTGGTTGAGGATAAAACATAAAAAAAAAATTAGCCGTGTTATATTGTTAGAATACAGAAAAATGGAAACCGACTTTATGCATACTGTAGTTATCAAAATATGAAAGAAAATACCGTAGTGCTTTGAATTTCTCGTTTAAGATGTTAGCAGGCTGCTTGATCATATGTTGCTGGTGAAGAAAATTTTAACTTGTTCAATGAAGAAGATTCCTTCAAATTATATATATTTTACATCTAAACATTATCGAACTCGTAATTTCCCATTCACTGTTATCCTGTGTTTGTTTTCCTTCAGACCAATCGAACCCTCCAAAAAAAATGAAAATCATAAAAATCACCTATAGACGGATAAAACTAGATTTTTTTTTATAATAATTTTGGAATTTTATTCATAGCATCTTTGGTTTTAGAAATCACTTTGCTTAGTTCTCGTCTACTGTTATCCTCTATTGTTTTCTTTCAGACCTTTCCAGCTGATTTCTGATTCAAAAATAGCCGAAGCTGTCATCAGTGCAGCCGTGGAAGTGGCTCTGTCCAAGTTTATTTCCATCCTTGAAGAACCAATCAACCTTGCATGGGATTTCAAGGAGCAGCTGAACAAGCTTCGTTCCTCCCTGTTAGATGAAGCAAGTAGTTATTAGATTGTTAAGAATTTGTTAATGACGGCTAGCTGAGTAGTTAGAATATTGTTAAATATTACTGTATAAGCCTTACACTTGTAAAGAGTAAATCACCTTTTGATTCATTCTTGATTAGTAAAAATCAGTTTCTATTATTTTATCTTCTTGCATTTTAATCCCGTGTTCATTAAAACTAGTCGCTGCTCCTCATCTCCATCTTACGTCGGCCACCGGACGTTCATCCCTCGGCACCATGCCACCTTCTTCACACTCACTTTCTCTCACTCGAGCTTTCTTGCAAGATGCAGAGAGGAGGCAACTTGATGAGCCAGTCAAAGTCTGGTTGAAAGCAGCTGAGCGATGTTGCCAGATTCGATTGGCAAGCTAAAGCATTTGAGATACTTTGATATCTCGAGAATCGACATAGAGGGGAAGTCCATTGCTCAGCTCCACCTTTTGGAGACAATAAGATTGTTGAAGTGTTTCCGGCTCGAAGAACTCTCAGGAGGAATGAAAAGTTTAGTCAACCCGAGGCATTTATACATCAGTGTTGGACATCATGTTCCTGTTGAGATAGGATGCTTAACTAGTCTTCAGACTTTGCCATTATTTAAAGTGGCTAGAGAAAGGGGAAGAGGGACTGGGGAATTGGGATTTTTAGTTGAACTTGGAGGAGAGTTGGTCTTCGATGATCTTCGGAATGTTAGAGACAAAGAAGAAGCTAGGGGAGCAAGATTATGGGAGAAGAAGAAATTACACAAACTGGATACCATTGGGTGTTGGAATTCTTAAAACAGGGATACAATAGAGATGAGAAAGAGCTGGAAGGGTTGGAGCCTCACTCAAATATGAAAAGCTTAACTATTCGGTATTATATGGGTAAGTATTTTCCATCATGGTTGCTAGGGAAGACTAGTGGTGCCCCAAGTGCTTCTTTTCAACTCATGAATTTGGTAGAATTGAAACTATTAGGATGTATGAATGTGAAGAATCTACCACCACTTGGGCAATATCCTAATCTCAAGTTGCTTGAAATGAAAGGCTTACACAGTGTGAGGAGCATAGGAAATGAATTCTATATGGATGGTTGTGATGAGAATATGCCACTCATCTTATTTCCAGCATTGGAATTTTTCACTCTAGAGAATATGCCAGAGGTAAAAGAATAGTTAGAAGTGGAGCCGACAATTCCTGCATTTCCATCACTAAAAGTGTTGAATATTATAGTGTGTCACAATCTAAACAGTGTTCCAAGAATGAGCAGATTTTCTTCTCCCCAGAACCTCGAACCTCGAGGTACCCAGGTGTTCTCAGTTAGGTTGGTTAGGTGATGAATGCAAAGGATTAACAAGTGCTTGTTTTCAACCCATGAATCTGATGGAGTTGAAGCTATTACAATGTTGGGATGTAAAGAATCTTCCAACTCTTGGGCAATATCCCAACCTGAAATTTCTTGAAGTGGCAGGTTTAAAGAGTGTAAGGCATAGGAAAGGAATTTTATATGAATAGTTGTGATAAAAGTAAGCCAATCATCTTATTTCCAGCACTGGAAAATTTCACTCTAAAGAATATGCCAGAGAATAAAGAATGGTTAGAAGTGGAGCCGATAATCCCTGCATTTCCATCACTAAAAGTGTTGAATATTATAGTGTGTCACAATCTAAACAGTGTTCCAATAATGAGTAGATTTTCTTCTCTTGAGGAACTCACTATTGACTGGTGTTCTGAGTTAGGTTGGATGGGTGATGAATCATTTTCCCCTCGTCTCAAAAGTTTAACAATAAGGGATTACAAGAACTTAAGGTCCATTCTCAGTTTAAATGGTTTGTCCTCTCTTTTAGAATTAAAGCTGAAAGCATGCAGAGGATTAACAAGTCTACCATCTGGTTTGTCAACTTGTACTCTTCTTAACTTATTCATAGACGATTGCGATAATCTGGGGTCAATTCCTAAAGATATAGTGCAACTGCATTCTCTTGAAGAATTATGCATTGGTAGTTGTGGAAATTTAAAAAAGGCTCCCAGAAGAGAGCCTTGGGTGCCTCACACTTTTGAAAACATTGCGAATGTGCTCCTTCTCACAAGAGTTGGAGGAATTCCCAGGTCTTGGTTCCATCCACCACCTCCATTCTTCCCTTAAAAAATTGAGTTTGAAGGGATGGGATAACACATCACTATGCTCTTTGCCACATCAAATTCAACACCTCACTGAACCTGAGAAGTTAGAAATTCGGGACTTCGATGGACTGAAAGCTTTGCCAGAGTGGTTGGGAAACCTCTCCTCTCCTCGGATTCTAAAGCTTCAGCATTGTAAATATCTGGTGCATCTGCCCTCCAAGGAAGCTTTGCAATGCCTCTCCAATTTGCATTCGTTCGATATATCCTTTACTATGATATTAGTAGAAAACAAAGCCGAGCTGTCCAAGCTCCCCCCACACTGCAGAGTTCTCTTAAGAGTCTTGGATTTCTGAAGGGCAAGCTTTACATCTTTTAACCTTGAAAGGATCCAACATTTCTACTTCACACTGTGATTGAGGAGAGTTAGATTGTAGGTACAATATATTTTCATTTTACAACAAGAAAGTCCACCCCAAATGGAAAACCATGGAGGGAACAAGGACTAAAGCTTGTGAACATGAAAATCTTTAGAATCAATAAATTGAGATATACTCTTTTCCTCCTGCTAGGTATCCCCTCTCCTCTTGGAAAGTGATAAATATGAAGGGGTTTTTTAATGAGACCTCCTACTTCTATAAAAAAAAAATCACTTGTCTATCATTCAAAACATGATAGTTGTTTAGTTGGCTAAACTAATCTGTTGTTAGACAAAACATGGTTCCTGTCTGGTTTGTTAAACTTTTAACTGAAGAATAAGTGTTCAATCTATATTCCTTTTCGTTTTAGCGTCTAATTTTCTTTCTTTTTTATCGTCTAATTTTCTTTCTTTTTTATCGGATAGATGTTTAACATTTTATTCCATTACCATTTTAAGATTGAACCTTCAACGTCCTTAAACAACAGTTTGTCTTTGAATATCACTTTTCACATTTTTACATATATAACAGTGCAAATAAATGTAATGGATGCAAAAGCAAAGCTAAAACAAAACAGGATGAACAACAATCAGATATATAGGATTAGGGTTGGGAGGATCTTCATTTCAATACAGATATAAGACTCTACCCAATCGGAATGACAATGCTCCGAATATAAACAAATATAAAAGTACCCAATTCTGGATGTAAATTGCCAATAGAATACAGCTCAGAGAATCCAGCAATATCTATAAAGCAAAGATCATCTTAGTTTCTTGCTTGCAATTGCCACCGGAACCAAACTCCATATATTCAAAGTTGAAACTCCGGGTACAAAGTTGCTATATGTTAGTTGGCTAAGCTCAACGCATCGCATTAATGGAAGCCATTGTCGCAAAACAAAGACTGAAATTGAACCATAATTCACTATAAAAGACCAACCTTTTCAATTTTCAAGTTGCAATTGATTGCAGAACAAGAATCATCACACCATTTTCAATCAGTCAGAAATAAAATTAAATGAAAATAAATGGGGATTTAACCATGAAAGTTGACTAAAAATTACCCATTTCAAATACCTTCATAAACAAGTTCACATAAATCGTACCAAGTTTCAGTAGCAATTAAGATCGAAAGAACCATAATGGTTCAAAAAAGAACCATAGAATTATATTAAAAGAACTACAAAAAATAATCATAACAAACTTAAGATTTATCATTTAAGAACCCATCAATTCCATGGATACCCACCATTTAAAACCTCCTTCCGGGTCCACCACCGCGACCGAATCCGATTTGAGGAACCGCAACAGAAACCGGGTCGACTTTAACAAGCCCAGGGATATCACCCATCCCAAGAACCGAAAGCATGTCGAGTGTCTCCTTATCAACTTCGATTTGATCAACCTTGATGGCCGATTCATCGGGGACAAAATCCATGCGACGCTCGCGCTCTTCTTCCTGAAGCTTCAAAGAGATCCCGCGAACCGGACCCTTCTGGATACGCTTCATCAGGTGGGTCGAGAACCCGGCAATCTTGTTGCGGAGCCGCTTCGATGGGATGATGGCAACTTCTTCGATGATCTTCTTGTTGGTGTGGAAATCGAGGGTCATGCGAGAGTAATACCTCTCGATCACTTGGCGAGACGATTTCTTTACCGTCTTGGTGCGGACGCGGCCCATGGTTTGGAGCGGCGGGTGATGACTGTCTGGCTAGGGTTTTGCTGAGTTGAAAACGAGAAGTTAAAGGGCTATGGTTCTTGAATGAGGACCATGAATTACGCTTTTATATGTTGTGTTTATAGGTTGCTTAGCTTTTTTGGGTTGGATATGATGTAAATGGTCCAGTTTTCCTGTTAGGTTTTTTGGTCGGCCCAATTACCAAATTCTTGGTGGATCATAATTTAAAATATTAGGTATATTTATGGGTCGGGTTGAATTGTTGTTCAAATTACTATTGTCGTAACCGGTTTTCGTCCGGGCACGAAATATTTATTTGGCGGGAAAAGTGATGTGAATAAATGGTTTTGAAAATAATTTGGGAGTCGCCATCGGCCTTTTGGGTTAGGTAGGTCGAATACCTAAAAAAAATCTTTTAAAAGAATTTTTAAGAAAACATCAATTAAAAGATAAACTGATCTGCGTTTTAACCAAAAATTCATTCTTTTTTAATAATAAAAAAGGATTCGTGGTCGGTTACGTTTAGGGAAGGATTAGCACCCCTACAACGCCCAAAATTAGTACTTTTTAATTATAAATTGTCTTTATTATTAAAAATTCAAAATATATTTAATTTATAATCCTATTATTTCAAAATTATAATTATGAGAAAAAAATAATAATTTATATAAACTATTTATTTAGTTAGAAATATCAGAAAAGGACTTCTAGGTGCCTTAAGACAGCTCTTTTCTTCGATATTAATAAATATTAATATAATAATTTAAATAAAATTAAATTATAATTTTTTATAATATTTAATTTTAAAATACCAGAATAGGACATCCAGTTGTATTAAGACTGCCCTTTTCTTTAATATTGAAAAATAAATAAATAAATATTAAAATAATTTATTTAAAAAATATAAATTATTATTTATTATATATTTATATGACTATATAATAATAATGAAAATAATATATAAACAAGTAAAATTAAAACAATAAAAATACAATCAGAACTATATATTTAAATCCAGTAAAATAAATGAAAATATTTAAAATTAGTGACTAAATTATAATAAAATTAAAATTAAATACCTAATTCATAATTAATTATTTAAAATTATAGGGATTAAATATGTCATTTTCCTTATTTATTAATTTGGTGACTAAAATAAAATTATATAAAATTCGAATATCAGATTAAAATAAATTAAAAATATATACTCAGGATCAAAATATTATTTATTAAAATTAAAGGACTAAATACGTATTTTTTCTAAAATATTTAATATTACGGTTAAGGGCTAAAATATAAATAAATAAAATGTAGAAACCAAATTAAAAGGATCAAAAATTTGATTCAGTGACTAAAATGTAAAGCATATAAGATAGAAGGACTACGGACGTGGTTTAACAATTAAAAATTACACAAATAGCCCTTCCCAAAACGACGTCGTTCGGGAAGGGCTATTTAAAGCCAGAAACGGCTGGCCATTCGGGCCAGCTCTCTCATTTCTCCCTTTATCATTCTCTCTCTAACTGAGAGAGAATGAAAAAGCTCTCCCTTCTCTCTAGCTTCCCTCATCGGAGGGAAGTCGGGCGGCAGCCGTCTGCCGCCGTGATTCTCACCGCCGGCCACCGCATCTGGTGGCCGGAAAAATTTATTTTTACACCACCATGTAGATCGGACCGTCCTAATGACGGTTCCGGTGTTCATTTCTTTTAAAAAGCTCCCGATTGGAGCAAATCTAAGAAAGTACCTTCGATTTTCGAAGGTTTTGGTGACGTTTGAAGAGGTCCGACGGTCGTGGCTTCCTCGGTAAGCTTCTCTCCTTTCTTTTCTTTTGTTTTTGGTTGCTGTGTTGTGGTTTTTTGTTCTCTGTTCTTCCTTCCCTCTCTTTTTTGTTGGCAGGGGCTCGATGGCTTTTATAGCCACCACCGGTGATGGCTTCAGACTGGTTAAAGGAGTAAACTTTGGTGAGTCACCGAACTTGTGGTGACTCACGGAAGAATGGGACGCGTGGACGGCTGGAATGACTCTTCTGGGGGCTTCGACGGGCGTCGTGGCAGCTGTTGAGGACGACGACGTTGTAGTTGAAACACCTGGCAGTGGAAACATCGGAAGCGTCGGTTGGACCACCTGGCAGCAAAGGATAAAGTGGCTGCTCATCTTCCCAACGGCGGCTGGCAGCTTGGGGAAACCCTAGAAGGGTTAGTGTTTCTCAACCGGGTTGGGTTTGCATTTCTTTGGGCTTCAGGATTTGTAAATGGGCCTGTAAAAATATTTATTAATAATAAAATAATAATAATTATTATAATTATAATAATATAAAGAATATAAATAATATTCAAATGAAAAAAAGAGTATCTTCAGCTGCCCCTCTTTGTTTATTCTTGTGTTAACAAGAATAGAGCAAAGACGAAAAGATAATAAGTTTTTTTTTCATTTGACTTCACTTGATTATGATGGGAATGTTGAAATAATTTTTCTCTGGGATTAGCTCTTCTCATTATGAACTTTTTCACTGGGGATGACAACTCATCTCCTTTTGTGATGTAATCTAGCAAAGGTTGAATAAGCTCTTCTCATTATGAACTTCTTCTTCCTTCTTCAGATGAGTTCTTCTCATTATGAACTTTCTCTGGAAAAGTTGATCCATCAAGTGATGAATTTAAGCAAAAGGTTGAACAAATTCTTCTCATTATGAACTTCTTCTTCCTTCTTCAGATGAGTTCTTCTCATAATGAACTTTCTCTGGAAAAGTTGATCCATCAAGTGATGAATTTAAGCAAAAAGTTGAACAAGTTCTTCTCATTATGAACTTCTTCTTTCTTCTTCAGATGAGTTCTTCTCATTATGAACTCTAACTGGCACTACTGATCCACCGAGTGATGAATTTAAGCAAAAAGTTGAACAAGTTCTTCTCATTATGAACTTCTTCTTTCTTCTTCAGATGAGTTATTCTCATTATGAACTCTAACTGGCACTGTTGATCAATCGAATGATGAATTCAAGTGAAAAGTTGAACAAGTTCTTCTTATTATGAACTTCTTCTTTCTTCTTCAGATGAGTTCTTCTCATTATGAACTTTTTCTGGAAAAGCTGATCTATCAAATGATGGATTTGAGCAAAAGGTTAACAAATTCTTCTTATTATGAATTTCTTTTTCCTTCTTCAGATGAGTTCTTCTCATTATGAACTTTTTTCTGGAAAAGCTGATTCATCAAATGATGGATTTGAGCAAAAGGTTGAACAAATTCTTCTCATTATGAATTTCTTTTTCCTTCTTTAGATGAGTTCTTCTCATTATGAACTTTTTTCTGGAAAAGCTGATTTTTGAGCAAAAGGTTGAACAAATTCTTCTTATTATGAATTTCTTCTTCCTTCTTCAGATGAGTTCTTCTCATTATGAACTTTTTCTGGAAAAGCTGATCCATCAAATGATGGATTTGAGCAAAAGGTTGAACAAATTCTTCTCATTATGAATTTCTTCTTCCTTCTTTAGATGAGTTCTTCTCATTATGAACTTTTTCTGGAAAAGCTGATCCATCAAGTGATGGATTTGAATCTTGGCTAAAATCTTTGAAATTCCTTCAAAATTCAACATGGATAAAATGAATGAAAATGCACCTATTTTTGCAAATGTCTAAATATGATGCATGAATGTTGATGCAATCTTCATTTGACTTCAAAATGGTGAACTCGGTTTTCCTCCACTTCATCATTTATTGCCAAGGTCACCTCTAGATATCAGTGTAGCAACTTATGCTATCAAGCTTGCATTTCTGTAGAATCATCTGATCAACTTGTATCTTTGCATCTTCTTTGCTTCATGAAAGTCTCAGAGGACATGTTTCATTTATGGACTCTTGCCGTAGTTCAAACTATGATCTTGATGCACCATTCTATCTTTGATAAAACCAACTTTCTTTGTTTGGACTTGTGTAGAAATCCAATAAAGCTTTCATCTTTGAAAAGAGAATCTATCATCTTTTAAAAAGGGAATATATCATCTTTGAAGAGAGAATCTATCATCTTTGAAGAATGTAGATGTAGATATGTTTGACTCAACAGGGATTAATTAGGAGAGTAGAGTCTGTTCTAATTTAACTTTTGAAACACATCACAAGGAGAATTTATCTCAATTCCTTTCATGTCCCCACATTTAAATCAGATCTTGAATAAGGCAACTTGGACCATATCATGTTGAGATGTTTAACAACAACCTGTCGTTCAACCTTAGTTGGTGCCACTAGTTTCTTGTTGTTAAAATTTCTGCTTCCCTTCTGTGGAAAGAAATCTTCATTATATCTCACTTCTAATCTTGGGGTTGAAGAAGATAGACTTGATCAATAAATGGAAACCATATGATCGTAACATTGATTCAACATCAAAATAGCAGGTTCGTAAAACATTTGATGGCGCATTCATCATTTCCTGTGGCTTCTGCTCAGATGTTCGTAAAACATTTGACAACACATTCATCCTTTCCTGTGGTTTCTGCTCAGATGTTCGTAAAACATTTGACAACACATTCATCCTTTCCTGTGGTTTCTGCTCAGATGTTCGTAAAACATTTGACAGAACATTCATCCTTTCCTGTGGTTTCTGCTCAGATGTTCTCTATCATTAAAGCTCTTTGCCTAGTGTTCAAATCTTTTGAATGACGTCACAAGACCACTTGAGAACAAAACTTAATAGGAATACAAATGAGATGCTGGTATGGCCAAAAAGTTGATCAAATTCTCAAGATATGCTAGTGATGAATTGAATAAGAGATACCAATTGATCTTGATATTGTCTCAGGCAAGGGTAAGTGTGATATTGATCACATTTTCTTCTGTAATGAGCGTTGTAGGAATTAGAAACAGACCCACTATAAGAGCCATGTATGGAAAGATATCCGTAGAATTCTTGATGATGGGGATGAAACGCACATGATAAACCAAATAGATGAAAACTCAGTTCAGTCTAGCTGGCAATGATAACCCCAGTAACATCGGGAAAGAGCAATATACATGAGCTTCTCTCTTCAATGTCATCAAGTAAACAAAACTGATGTGAAAAACAACTTCGTAACCTCAACAGTATAGTTGAAACTAACTGACAAGAATCTCAAAGAAATATTTTCAATTATCACCGACACACAAAAGGCCAAATTCAGAGTTCGAAATCTTGAGGAACTAATCCTTGGATCGAATAGTCTACAAGGGGACCATCTTTATTCATGCAACCATGATGTAGCTTAACAAAGAAAACATTGTCATGTGACACATGGTTAAGAAGATTGGGTATTTGAAAATATATTTGCTGAGTAGATATTTGTTCAACAACAAGACCCTAATGCAACTGCCTGATGAACGAAGCAATTATGTGTAGTCAGATTGACTGTTATTGTTTCACCATTTTCATTCTTCATATTTTTCTGTCTCATTAGAAATATCTGCTCAAGTCAATGATTTTTAACACATAATGATGTGGGCCTTCGGCATGTCCCAGCATTTGCTAATACAAATATTCAAAAATGCATCAACAATCCTAATTCTGATTGAAATGGGCTTTCAGCATGCCCCGCTAGATTTGTCTGATTCACTCTCAATGTCTGTTTGACTGAAATGTCATGATCCCCACGAGGTCCAATTTGGACAATGAACTGTTGTAGGTACTTGTAGCTTTATTCGTGCCCCAAATCCGTTTATCTTGAATAATCTCATTCTGGTGTCACTAAACAGTAGTATTGTCAAGTAACTGGAGAAGTTCTCTTCATGTTTTCACAAATTTAAGAAGTACTCAATCATTCTGACAGAAACGTCTGAGATATGTGTCTTCTGAATGAGGTGACCATTTTCTGTATCTGGAGGGATCTAGTCAGACATAGTAGTATAAATTACTTGGTAATCCGTTCCAGGCTGACACAGTGGCTTATCATCTTTCAGTGAAGGCCATCTCTGAAGTATACTTTTCCATAGGAGAGAAACCAATTTATGCAAACAGTAATCTGATGCAATAGCAAGACTGCATATACAATGCTCTTGAAAAATCCACACCCATGCAACATGTTGATTCTGATAACAACTCATCTGATTATGAAGTGATCTTTCAGGATGATTTCACAGATATTGATAGTTCTTTCTGATACCGAGGAAATCCTGAATTCTGATTCTGATGAGGAGAATAAATTGTTATACTTGATAAAAACATGATATTCATAGGTTGAGGCTTCAATAGCCATGGAGAGATGTGGCCTGAATTCATCAATTGCAGAGTTGACAGATTTTATATGTGCTGATCAACTGGCTAAGGCTACTGACACACTTCTTCCGGAAGAAGATAGGAAGCCATTATGCAATGATCCCAATTACAGGAAAAGGCGAAACTTGGGCTATGATTTTCTTAAAAAAGAAGAAGCAGAGGAAGCTTGAAAAGAAGCTTCTTAATGAAGACGATCATGTAGTTCACCTTTCAATTCCAATGATTGGTTCTGAGGGTTCCTACCGAACCAGATCAGATAACTCAAAGAACACTTCCAGAAGATGCTATTGGGTCTCCTTATTTCTACTATGAGAAATTCATCTTTCAAATCTAATGATTGGTTCTAGGGTTCCTACCGAACCAGATCAGATAACTCAAAGAACACTTCCAGAAGATGCTATTGGGTCTCCTTATTTTTACTATGAGCAAATTCATCTTTTAAATCTAATGATTGGTTTTGGGGTTCATATTAAACCAGATCAGATAACTCAAAGAACACTTCCAGAAGATGCTATGAGCACATGGCACTTGTTCCACTTGAATCTGATGAGGTGGAAATGCTTCTAGGTTTCCCTAAAAAACCATATACAAGGATCTGTATAGAGACATGTTCCATGGTGGTATCAAAGTCCTGTCTCTTTTCTCTGGGATTAATGATGCAGAGGTTGCCTTTTACTGTCTTGGCATACTTTTGAAAACAGATGTGCAAGAACTGAATGATGATCGGTTGGAGCAATTGATGAGTAGTTTTAACGGACTCAACCTTGTTGTCGGTGGCATCCAGCGTAACAACCTTACTGGAAGAAATAAACATTATTGTGATGGGTTTGAAGATTTTTGTTGGTGTATTTACTTGCAATGATTGCTACAACAAACTGTCTCTTTTGTTGCTCCAATATATCCCATTCTTTTTTAATCATGGAACTGTTTAGTTGACAGTAAAACTTGTCATCTTCAACTTTTGGAATGCTGTAACCAATGTTACCCTATATAACCAGAGTGCAAATAATGACTTGTTCATGGCTTTATGATGGTGATGATTTGCTTACTTTGTATTCCATGCCTTTAAAAGTATTAACATAAAGTGACATTCAGAAATCTTTAACTTATTTCAAAATTATGTTAATTCATAGAAGAATAAATTGAATTTTCGAAAATAAATTGAATCTCAAATAAATTGAACTTGGAATTTATTAATAAATAGATAGAATTGTACTCAAAGTTATGGCAAGCACAAGAATGATAAAAATTAAAATGACTCAACAAATTATTAGCATAAGTATTTCTAAATTAATCAAATTGACACAATTTAGAGTAATGATGTAAGCTTTTGTCTGGAAGATCTCAAACGTTGTCAAAATGCTTGTAGATGTGAAGTTTCTCCCAAACTGTCAAAATCTTAAGAGAGTTCAATTGCCAGATGCCTAATATCAACATGGATTTGAGCCGCCCTTTCAGGTTTTCAACTCAAATCCTTCATTTGGTTACAAGATGCCCTTTGCGGGTTTTCATCTTGACCCCCTTTTTTCTTTTTCTTTTTTCTTTTCTCTTTTTTTCTTTCTCTTTTTTCCTTTTTCCTTTTTTCTTTCTCTTTTTTTCCTTTTGTCTTTCTCTTTTTTTTTTCTTTTTTCTTTCTTCAAGCATAATATTTCTTGACAGAATCCGAGTTTATTGGATTTCTCAAAATTTTTCCATCCATTTCTGCCAAGATCAACGCTCCTCCGGAAAAGGCCTTTTTTATAATGTATGACCCTTCCCAATTAGGCATCCATTTCCCACGGAAATATTTATGTATAGGCAAGATCTTTTTTAGTACTAGATCACCCTCTTGGAATTCTCTTGGATGTACTTTTTTGTCATGAGACTTCATCATCCGTTTCTGATACATCTGTCCATGGCAAATAGCTTTCAATCTTTTCTCCTCAATAAGGTTCAATTGATCAAATCTAGCTTGGGTCCATTTGGATTCATCCAATTTTGTTTCTCTTAGCATTCGAAGCGATGGAATCTCAACTTCAATTAGTAAGACTGCTTCCATCCCGTAGACTAAAGAAAAAGGTGTTGCCCTAGTAGATGTTCGAACAGTAGTTCGGTATGCATATAAAGCAAAAGGTAACTTCTCGTGCCAATCTTTGTAAGTTTCAGTGGTCTTTGTAATGATTCTCTTGATGTTCTTATTTGCCGCTTCAACTGCCCCATTCATCTTTGGACGATATGCCACTGAGTTTGCATGTTTGATCTTAAACTGTGCACAAAGTTCGGTCATCATTTTGTTGTTCAGGTTCAGAGTATTATTTATAATGATCCTTTCTGGTAGGCCATACCGACAAACTATCTCTTTCTTTATGAATTTGCAGACTGTGGACCTCTTAATATTGGCATATGAAGAAGCTTCAACCCATTTGGTAAAATAATCAATTGCCACAAGGATGAAGCAATGTCCATTCGATGCTTTTGGTGTGATTGCACCAATGACATCTATTCCCCACATAGAAAATGGTCAGGGTGCTGTCATTACATGTAAAGGAGATGGGGGTATATGAATCTTGTCTGCATATATCTGGCATTTATGACATTTCCTTGCATAATCAATGCAATCTGTGTGCATGGTAGCCCAATAGTATCCATATCTCATTATTTTTCTGGCCATGGAAAGACCATTTGCATGTGTTCCACATATTTCACTGTGTACTTCTTCAACGATGCTTCTGGCTTCGCTAGTATTTAAACATCTCAATAGCATTTGATCATTGCTTCTTCTATACATAATCTCGCCATCAAGAAAATATACAGCAACCATTCTTCTCAAGGTTCTTTTATCAATTTCAGATGCATTTTGTGGATAACTTTGATTTTTGATATATTGCAGGATATCATGATACCATGGTTTACCATCTACCTCTTCTTCCACACCATAACAATGTGTAGGAATTTCATATACTTGCATTTTAATTGGCTTCATATCAACTTTCTTAGTTGCCTGAAACATAGCAGCTAATGTAGCCAAAGCATCTGCCATTTGATTTTCTTCTCGAGGAAGATAATTGAAAGTGACTCTCTCAAATTCTTTCACTAATTCGAGGGTAAAATTTCGGTATTCCAACAATTTGGGATCTTTTTTTCCCATTCACCTCGTAATTGATACACCACTAACGATGAATCTCCATATATTTTGAGACATTTGATTTTTCTTTCTATAGCTGCTTTCAATCCCATGACACAAGCTTCGTATTCCGCCATGTTATTGGTGCAAAAGAACTCCAGTCTACTTGTAAAGGGATAATAAATATTTTCTAGAGAAATTAACACTGCTCCAATTCCTCGTCCCAATGCGTTGGATGCTCCATCAAAGTAAAGCTTCCAAAATGCAGATGCATCATTTGTTCCGACTTCTTCATTCATGGATATGCACAACAAATCTTCATCTGGAAAATTGAAACTCAAAGGCTGATAATCATTTGATACACGACTGGCCAGAAAATCAGCTATGACACTTCCTTTTATCGCTTTTTGGTTGACATATACAATATCAAACTCAGATAATAACATCTGCCATCTAGCCATTCTGTCTGTCAAAGCTGGTGATTCCATTAAGAATTTCAAAGGATCAAGTTTGGATATTAACCAAGTAGTATGATATAACATATATTGTCTGAGTCTTCGAGTAGCCCACACCAAGGCACAACATAATTTTTGTATTGGTGGATATCGAATTTCACAATCAGTAAATTTCTTGCTCAGATAATAAATAGTTTTTTCTTTTCTTCCAGATTCATCATGCTGTCCTAGTACACATCCCATCGAATTTTCAAAGACCGTCAAGTAGAGAATTAACGGTCTATCAGGCATTGGTGAGACTAAAATTGGGGCATTGGATAAATATTTCTTAATAATATCCAAAGTTTCTTGACATTCATCATTCCAAACTTCAGGATTGTTCTTTCGAAGTAATTTGAACACTAGATCACATTTGTCAGTTAATTGAGAAATGAACCGAGATATATAATTTAATCTTCCCAAAAAGCCTCGAACTTTTTTTTTGTATTGGGTGGTGGAAGATCTTGAATTGCTTTTACTTTATCTGGATCAATCTCGATTCCTTTTTTACTGACCACAAATCCCAAAAGTTTCCCGGAAGTTACCCCAAAAGTGCATTTAGCGGGGTTGAGTTTTAATTGATACTTCCTCAATCTCTGGAAAAGCTTTCTCAGATTTTGAATATGTTCTTCTTCAGTTCGGGATTTGGCAATCATGTCATCTACATATACATCAATCTCTTTGTGCATCATGTCATGAAACAAAGTTACCATGGCTCTTTGATACGTTGCCCCTGCATTTTTCAATCCAAATGGCATCACTTTATAGCAGAATGTGCCCCACATGGTTACAAATGTTGTTTTTTCCATGTCTTCAGGATTCATTTTTATCTGATTATATCCTGAAAAACCATCCATGAATGAAAACCATGCGTGTCCTGCAGTATTGTCTACCAAGGTGTCTATGTGGGGTAATGGAAAGCTATCTTTCGGACTAGCTTTGTTGAGATCTTTGTAATCCACACACATTCGAACTTTCCCATTTTTATTTGGTACGGGAACAATGTTGGCTACCCATTCTGGGTATTTGGCTGCCTGTAGGAAACCTGCATTAATCTGTTTTATCACTTCCTCTTTGATCTGTAACAACATTTCTGGCCTCATTCGCCTGAGCTTTTGTTGGACCGGTTTATATTCTGGATTGATTGGAAGCTTGTGCATTACTATATCTGTACTCAAACCAGGCATATCTTGATAAGACCATGCGAAGATATCTTTGAACTCTTAAAGAAGATTTATCAATTCTTGTTTTATCTGGATTGTCAGAGTAGTACCCATTTTCACCTCTTTCATTTCTTCATCTGTTCCCAGATTTACAGTTTCAATCTCTTCTTTGTGAGGTAGAATTTGTTTATCTTCTTTTTCTACCAGTCTTAATAATTCAGTAGGAACATCACATTCTAGTTCATCCTCACACCCATTGATTTCTTCAAGACATATGGCTGCTCTAAATTTATCTCTTGATTAAATTTAGGAATAAACATGCTATTAACATTGTGACACCTGCAAATTTAAGTCGGACATATTTCCGAAAGAATATAGTAAATTTATGAAATAAATAAATGTAAAAATTTAAGAAAATGTAAAGATTGATTGCCATCTAAAAATTTTAAAGAAAATTTCTTATATTTCCTTTATAAGATAACAAAAAGTTTTCATACTTTTGGGCTAAACATAAAGATTAGTTTTGAATATTACTCTGCGTTAATATTAAAAACTATAGGAAGGTCTTCAGTGGTCCAATTATTGAGTGTTTCTCCAGGAAAACATGGGCGAATCCTATCCAAGTATTTGCCAGTCTTGTTGTCATTTATGATCATGTTGATAAATAATCCATTCATAGCTTCTTCAACTATGCTTTGATCTTTCGTCAACTTTTCTTCTTTAAAGGCCTCAACAAGCTGTTGTTTTACATTAATTGTTACCCCTGATCTGAATGTGGTCTTCAATTGTGGGAAAGACATGTGTTCCCAAAGGATTTCTTCCCCTTTCAACCTTGTCTTTCTATCTTCACACATTCTTTTCATCTCTTTGTTCTTTTGCTGAAAATTGGGCTTAAATCCAAGCCCAAAACGATCTTTCTTCATCTTTATACTTACAGGAACTGAAATCCCTTGAAGATTCTTTCCTAAACCTTTCCCAGCTTTAGATCCGATGCCTAAAGTTTGTCGTACCGTCATCTTGGTACAATCAGATAATCTGGGATATGGAATTTTGCTTCCTTCTGCAATAAAGGTTGCATTGACAAATTCAAGAGCTCGGAAAGAGCATTCAAGAGCATCATCATTGGTTTCAATATATGGAACATCACTTGTTATAGACGCAATGATTTCTTCTTCAGCTCCTACGCATATTAGTTGTCCATCAACAACAAATTTCAATTTCTGATGTAATGAAGAAGGAACGGCTCCTGCTGAATGAATCCATGGCCTCCCTAATAAATAATTATATGTAGGGTGGATGTCCATCACCACAAAGTCAATATTGTACACGACTGGTCCGATTAACAACGGTATTTCCATTTTCCCAAGCACCTCTTTTTGAGTACCATCAAAGGCTCGTACTACATTCTGATAACTCTTCATGTGTGATTTATCCATAGGCATTCTTTGAAGTGTGACTAGAGGCATCAAGTTGAGAGCAGATCCATTGTCAATCAATACTCCTGGAAAAACATGACCATGACAATGTGTAGTGATATTCAAAGCTTTTACTGACCCATTCCGCCTTCAGGTATTTCATCATCCGTGAACGTTATGTAATTGTCAGCGGCTATATGTCCCACAATTCTGTCAAGTTTATTGAGGGATATATCTTCAGGGATAAATGTTTGATTAAGCATTCTCATCAAAGCATTTCTATATGCTTCTGAATTCATCAATAGATCAAGAATAGAAATTCTCGCTTGTTGTTTGTGTAGTTGTTCAACCACACTATACTCACTATGTTTCAGGAATTTCAAAAATTCTTGCGCTTGTTTTTCTGTTTCAGGCTCATTGAATGCTGGAGGGGATTCATCATCAAATACCTTTTGGGGTATTACCATGGTTTTTCCTTTTGTTTTCACTTGTTCCGAGGCATTGGATGTTTCGGGAGAGTAACATCTCCCACTTCTTGTAAAGAAACTGACTTCACTCACTGCTTCAGATGTCGAACCCAGACTTTGTATTTTCTCTTCTGTTTTTTCTAGAGAAACAGATCCTCCTACCATTGAAACATTGGTAGTATAATTCCAAGGTACCCTGCGGGTATCCTTGTATGGAAATGGTAAAGGAGTTGTGATAACTACTTTAGGCTTTGTTGGTACAGGAATCACCATAGATGATTTCACATTAATGATCACAGGATCACTTGTTCTCTGACTAGGTTTAGAATCCTCTGATAAGCAAACATCATCTTCTTTTTTCCCTTGTTCTTTTTCAAAGAATTCTATCTCTCCGCTATTCATCAATTCTTGCAACAAAACCCTAAACTCAGGACATATTTGAATTTCATGCCCCTTCTCTTGATGATATTCACAATAATTCTTGCCTTCATTATGCTTTGGCCTGAATTATTGTGGAATTATACCGGCTAAAGAGAGTTGTTGAAATATCCAAACAAAAGGAGATTTAATTTCAGAAATGTCAGTTTTTGCTTTCTTTCTGTTCTCTTCCTGAATTGTATTCACGTTTTTATCTCCATGATTTGGCAATGGATGATTTGATGTAGATGGTGAATTGAATTCCAACTTTCTAGTGTTGATCAAATTTTGAACCACCCTTTTGAATGCCAAACAGTTTTCAATAGAATGACCCGTAATTCCTTCATGGTAAACACAGTGTGCCTTTATATCATACCATGGAGGGAATGGTGGTTGCATGGGAACCAAAGGATAAGGTCGTATGACATATGCTTTTATCAGCGAATCATAGATTTCTGCATAGGGTACTGGTAAAGGTGTAAAAGATGACCTTTCATTTTCCTTTCGAGATCCTCTGGACTCTGCTCGATTAGTGTTTGTTTCTTCTTTCTTAACCCTTGGCTAGGTTATTGTAACACTTTTCGATAAATCCTTGTTGTAAGAATTTGCATTGTTGACTTCATTCTCTTTTTTTCGGTACATAGGTCTTTTGAAACTAGACCCCTCATTTGATTCAATTTTGCCACTTTTCAAGACATTTTCAATGAGTTCTCCAGAAATGACCAAATTTGCAAAATTTCTGGTTGAATTCCCCATTAGATGATTTAAATAAGGAGCTTTCAATGTATGGACAAATATTACTGTGGCCTCTTTTTCTGACAAAGATGGTTGAACCTGTGCTGCCGTGTCACGCCATCTCTGAGCATACTGTCTGAACGTTTCGTTATTCTTTTTCTCCAAATTTTGGAGAGTTCATCTATCAGGGACCATGTCTGTTACGTGGCGGTACTGCTCTAGGAATGATTTAGCCAGATCTTTCCAAGATCTAATGTTTGCTTTGGTCAATTGAGTATACCATTTTAAGGCTAGTCCTGTCAAACTATCTTGAAAGCAGTGAATTAACAATTTCTCATCTTTCACATATCCTGCCATTTTGTGAAAAAACATAGTAATGTGGGATGAAGGGCATGTGGAACCGTCATATCTATCAAATTCGGGAGCTTTGAACTTGATGGGGAGAATTAAGTCTGGAACCAAACTCAACTCACTAGCGTCAAACCCATAGAATGATTCAGTTATTTCCACAGATTTCATTCGTTCTTCTAAGCTCTTGATCTATCTGGTCAATTCTTCATTTACTTTTTCTTTTTCATTCAGCTCATTCAAATCTGGGATTAAATGCTCAGTATTAAAATCCCCTATTTTCACATCTGATATAAGTGGATTTTTGCTTGAAGATGCAGAATCCACTTGTCGACTTTCATGTGGTTTGGCTTCTTGAAATGCTGATGTGCGAGCATTGATTTGTATAAGTGTAGTACCAGAGTGATAAATTGGTTCTGGTGGAAAACCTAAATGATACATAGGTTCTTGGTCGAAAGATACAGGATTTTCATGCATTTTTCCAATGATAGCCTGCCTTTTAAACATGTCTTCTATTTTCTGCATCATGCTGTCTTGTGAGTTTGCAATACTGGCTTCAATTTTCTCTAGCTTCATTCTCATCTCTGTTTGTTCTTTATTATGCTGTTCCTCAATACGTTGTATTTTATCTTCCATAATTCTCTTAGTAGCTTGTCTAGTACCGTAGTGATGTTGTATTTCTCTTTTGGCCAGAATAACTGCGATTGAAAAATCTTTTGATATTATTTTTTCAATTTTTAATTAATGAATGTTATCTTAATAATAAAAATTATACATAAAGAAAATAATGCAATGAATAATGAATGTATGCAAAATGCATGTATGCAAAAGGTATTGATCCAAAAAGTTAACTGTCATAGAACAACTTTCATCGGCATACAAAAGTTTCTTTATAATAGTTCATAACTACAGATAAGGCGTAGCTTTCCTATTAAGCTCTATAATTTCTTTCATTAACCATGACACCTTCTTTCCGAACTTAGAAACTGGATCAACGTGATACTCAATTATTTTAGCTTCAACAGCTAGTTCCCCAACATATCTAGCAACTTCGCTCATTTGTACCATGGCCTCGAATACCACATTACTTCTTTCTTCACTTCTTTCTACATAGAAATCAGTTGACTTTTGTCATTGTTCATTAGTTCCTTCAAGAGTTTGCTCTAACTCAGTGATTCTGACTTGACAATTGTGCAGATTTTTTTCAAGATCTCTAATGCGTCTTCGCAGTGAAGCACTTTCCTCATTACTTTCTTTGAGATCATTAGGTCCTAGACGAACATTTTCTTGAAATAATGACTCTTCAAGTTGCAAAATGTAAGCGTTAAACTCTAAGTTTTTGTTTCTAGACTGATCCAAATCTTCTTTAAGCTTTGTTCGTGCTTCTTGCACTCTTTGATTAAGTTCTGGATTTGAACATTCTTGTTTCTGCATCTTTGCATCCAATTGCTAGCCACTTCTTGCTCTACCTCAAGTTTGGTGTTGAAATTCTTTCTTTCCAGCTCCCATTTTTCTTTTTCAATATTGAACTCTTCAATTTTTTGGCCTCTGACTTCAAGTTCGGCAATCAGCTGGTTCATTTCAGATTCAAATCCCTTGAACATGATATTTTTCTCACATTCAAATTTATCAAAGATGTCATTCTTCATCTCTTCTAAATCTTTGGCTCGATCCCTTTCTCTTTGCATTTCATTCACGATCTCGTGGTGTTCAGCTATGTGTTTTATAATTCGCTCTCTTCTGTCAACCTCAAAATCTTCCATTTTTTGCTTTCCTTTCTCAAGGCTTTTGAGTAGACGGCTATTCTTTCCTTTCAGATCTTCAACTCGACTTTTCTCGATGTTCAATTCTCTGGTCATTTGTACTGTTGATTGGCTTGGTCCTGATGCTTTCCGGGATTTATATAACTCCTGGTAATTTTTCTTTAATGCTCTAAATTCACCATCAACTTTTTCTTTGTTTTCTCTCAACATTGCACATTGTGATGAATGAAAGTCAATGTCAACACCCAACATAGCTTTATCTCATCTCATTTTCTCTAATTCTCTCGACCAGCCTTCTCTTTCTGCTTTAAACTCAGCTCTCAGGATTTCAATCTCTGATGGAACCACCTTAATGCGATCTTCCATAGAGATATCCTCATTTTGATCTGGTAGAGGAATATTTTCATTTTTCCTGACAGATCTCCATTCCTCATAATCAGGAGTTAGCATTTCTTTTGCTGCTTTAGCTCGGATACAAAAGTTATTTTCCAAGCTGTAAAGGCTTCCATGATATTTCTTTATAATTTTTGCTGTGGAATGCGAACTCAGATGAATGTAATCCAGCAGTGACAGGTACAAATTGACGACCTTCATACTGTCTTATGACCAGAAGTGGTGCATATCCAATTCCTCCCCACAATCCGAGCAGCATTATCCAATTGTAATCACCACATTTATAAAAGAATTCTCTTTGGATTTGCCATGGGGCTCGCCAAACAATGTCATTACTTTGCAGATTTCGAAAGGCATTAATCCACATATCTTTCTTAATTTCTTTCGGCCATTCTTGCTCCAGAAATTCTTTTAATGGTGAGTAATCCGTATTAAAGCGTCGGTATGAAACCTTTTCTGTCATCCAGAATGGCTAGGATCCAACATATAACAATTGGGTACACCCTGAGAATCGTCCACCTCCTAGCTTTCTACAAGCATTTAATGATCTGAAAGTCTCTGCTAGAATTGCAGAAGCAGGATTAATCTTTTTTGGTAGCTGCTCAAACAAATCTACTACTGCAGCTTCAATATATCCCAATATTTTTGGGAAGATGACCATACCATACATACCCAGAGCAAATAGATCGAATCGTACTTTAGTGTCTGGATGACTCTGAATAAGTTCTTTAATGTTGGTCCAAGCAATGCCTTCGCTTTCGCCCTTGTGTTTTGTACGGGATGCCACCCATTCTTCTCGTACTCCGGCAATCTTTGCTAATTTAACTCGAAAGGGTTGAGTTTTAATTGACTTTGAATAAATTCGATTCTCCAAAGCCCCTTCTATATGTAACAAAGTTGTGTATTCTTCAATAGTAGGGACCAAGTCCTCTTTATTGAGAGTGAAGCAATTGTACCCGGGATTCCAGAATTGAATTAGGGCTCGAAGTAAGTCATCATCAACTTCAACATAGAGCAAATATGGGATGTCTCCGTAAGTCTGATAAAACTGCAACTTTTTATTTGAGTCCCAACTTTCCCAAATGCTTCGCAAATCTTGCATATCATTTCTTTTTAGCGAAACTAGAGCATAACTGGCCAAGTCCGATACATAGTCTTCTTGCAGACTGTCTCCTCCTTGTCTTTGTAAGTCCTCAGCCCACTGTCTTACTTCTGAGTTTTAGAATTATTTGATTTGAACACTTTTTATCCATGGATGAAGGCTTTCCAATAAGACAATTAACACGAGGATCAATGCCTTTTATCCTGTATGATGCTATGCAAACAGAAGAAATAAAGAAACAAAAAGAAATAAATTAGTTTACATAATAAAGAAATTTAATAATAATATCTACCTAAATATCCTTATTTAAACATGCTTTTTCATAATTTAAATAATTTAAATTTACATGTAATTTAATCTGTAAGAAAATAAATAAATTAAAAAGAAAGTTAGAATTCATTTCTCCTGTGTGTACACCTATTTTGGACAAAATTTTGGCATGGCTTCAGATCGGAAGGATTTCTAGGGTTTATTATATGCAAGGTTTCAGATCTAAGAATAAAGGTACCCGAATTGTCCTTGTTAGTGCCCCCTTGGGTTGCTAACCCTCAATCCTTGTCCATCACAGACTAAAGTGGATCGAGTTCAATTCGAGGGGATACATTTTTCTATGCCTGACACGGAGAATAAATTCTCACGAAGACATAGAACATATGAACCCCGAAAGTTACTTGCTAGGTCTGACACAGAGAATAAATTCTCACGAAGACATCGCTTTCACTCCCACTTAAAAGGGACAAACTCAATTATAGAGCTTTATGTTATGCAATGCAAGTGTTGTGTGTGAGGAGAAATGTTCAAACCTCTGACAGATAAATAATGAAATAAAATACTTGAAAAATAAAATGAAACATTAATAAAATAATATACATATAAATATTATGAAAATAATAAGTATATATAAAAATTTTGAAAAGAAAGAATTAAAAAATTAAATATATAAATTTTTAATTTTTAATTAATAGAGACAATTTATAATTGATTTTAAAGTTTGACGGTCCTCAGCGGAGTCGCCAAGCTGCCGTAACCGGTTTTCGTCCGGGCACGAAATATTTATTTGGCGGGAAAAGTGATGTGAGTAAATGGTTTTGAAAATAATTTGGGAGTCGCCATCGGCCTTTTGGGTCAGGTAGGTCGAATACCTAAAAAAAATCTTTTAAAAGAATTTTTAAGAAAACATCAATTAAAAGATAAACTGATCTGCGTTTTAACCAAAAATTCATTCTTTTTTAATAATAAAAAAGGATTCGTGGTCGGTTATGTTTAGGGAAGGATTAGCATCCCTACAACGCCCAAAATTGGTACTTTTTAATTATAAATTGTCTTTATTATTAAAAATTCAAAATATATTTAATTTATAATCCTATTATTTCAAAATTATAATTATGAGAAAAAATAATTTATATTTATTTAGTTAGAAATATCAGAAAAGGACTTCTAGGTGCCTTAAGACAGCTCTTTTCTTCGATATTAATAAATATTAATATAATAATTTAAATAAAATAAATTATAATTTTTTTTTAATATTTAATTTTAAAATACCATAATAGGACATCCAGTTGTATTAAGACTGCCCTTTTCTTTGATATTGAAAAATAAATAAATAATATTAAAAATTTATATAAAAATATAAATTATTATTTATTATATATTTATATGACTATATAATAATAATGAAAATAATATATAAACAAGTAAAATTAAAACAATAAAAATACAATTAGAACTATATATTTAAATGCAGTAAAATAAATGAAAATATTTAAAATTAGTGACTAAATTATAATAAAATTAAAATTAAATACCTAATTCATATTAATTATTTAAATTATAGGGATTAAATATGTCATTTTCCTTATTTATTAATTTGGTGACTAAAATAAAATTATATAAAATTCGAATATCAGATTAAAATAAATTAAAAATATATACTCAGGATCAAAATATTATTTATTAAAATTAAAGGACTAAATACGTATTTTTTCTAAAATATTTAATATTACGGTTAAGGGCTAAAATATAAATAAATAAAATGTAGAAACCAAATTAAAAGGATCAAAAATTTGATTCAGTGACTAAAATGTAAAGCATATAAGATAGAAGGACTACGGACGTGGTTTAACAATTAAAATTACACAAATAGCCCTTCCCAAAACGACGTCGTTCGGGAAGGGCTATTTAAAGCCAGAAAGGGCTGGCCCTTCGGGCCAGCTCTCTCATTTCTCCCTTTATCATTCTCTCTCTAACTAAGAGAGAATGAAAAAGCTCTCCCTTCTCTCTAGCTTCCCTCATCGGAGGGAAGCCAGTCACCGGGCGGCAGCCGTCTGCCGCCGTGATTCTCACCGCCGGCCACCGCATCTGGTGGCCGGAAAAATTTATTTTTACACCACCATGTAGATTGGACCGTCCTAATGACGGTTCCGGTGTTCCTTTCTTTTAAAAAGCTCCCGATTGGAGCAAATCTAAGAAAGTACCTTCGATTTTCGAAGGTTTTGGTGACGTTTGAAGAGGTCCGGCGGTCGTGGCTTCCTCGACAAGCTTCTCTCCTTTCTTTTCTTTTGTTTTTGGTTGCTGTGTTGTGGTTTTTTGTTCTCTGTTCTTCCTTCCCTCTCTTTTTTGTTGGCAGGGGCTCGGTGGCTTTTATAGCCACCACCAGTGATGGCTTCAGACTGGTTAAAGGAGTAAACTTTGGTGAGTCACCGAACTTGTGGTGACTCACGGAAGAATGGGACGCGTGGACGGCTGGAATAACTCTTCTGGGGGCTTCGACGGGCGTCGTGGCAGCTGTTGAGGACGGCGGCGTTGTAGTTGAAGCACCTGGCAGTGGAAACGTCGGAAGCGTCGGTTGGACCACCTGGCAGCAAAGGATAAAGTGGCTGCTCATCTTCCCAACGGCAGCTGGCAGCTTGGGGAAACCCTAGAAGGGTTAGGGTTTCTCAACCGGGTTGGGTTTGTATTTCTTTGGGCTTCAGGATTTGTAAATGGGCCTGTAAAAATATTTATTAATAATAAAATAATAATAATTATAATAATATAAAGAATATAAATAATATTCAAATGAAAAAAAAAAGAGTATCTTCAACTATCTTCTAAATTTCTAATTTAAGTCTGACATGGTTTTTAATGTGAATAATTATTATTAAAAAATATTCTATTATATTTTACAATTGAGTTTAAATAGAAAGATATTGGGTTCATACAGAATTACCGGGTGTGAAGTGCTGGGTTTATTGACCGATTTGCTCAGACTGCTTGTACATCGATGGAACCGGTCTCTGCAGCTGGTTTTGAATTGTTGTTAGGTATCCAAAATGTAAGAACAGTTGATGCAGCAACGAACATGGCCCTACGGGGTGCCCACTTCAAGCAAGCTGCAGCACCTATGTGGCTGTTCCAAGCGACTACCTGGCAGAGAAACAGTTAAATTGTCATTGTATGATATATACATGCTACCACATTCTCAGATTGTAAATAACCATGCATTTTTCATAATAACAACATTTTCATGATGATGACAAAAATGACGAACAACGAAAATAAGTTCTACGGGGTGCGCTTACTATCCTCCATCCTATGTTGTTCCAAATCTTCAACTTTTTAAGTATTCAAATCGGCACATTCTTAGATAAGGGTAAAAGATACCCTCCGGATACATGAAAAAACATACTCATGTCGAGTGCATACCCCTATCCAACATCCTCGCATGAGTCCCAGTAACATAACCCCATTGAAGAAACAATCATGAGAGAACAAAGCAAAAAAATGGTCTCTAGAGCAAACAAAGTGGCAGTTGTTAAAAGGTTTTTTGCAGAACTGCATGTGGTATATGCTCCTTTCCTTGTTTGCTTTAAGATGGGAAAGAGGAAGGGATGTGCAGTGCTTTCTGGAACCCATAATGGTAATATATTTGTAATTCCATAGAAGCTACACGAGAGAAAAACGAGAAGCACTTGAAGAAAAAGGGTGGATGTACCTCATTTCGCATGTTTGATATTCCAGGTGTTAGGTATGGCTCATAAATATACCAGTAAAGAGGACAGGAGATGGAGCGGAGTGAGCGAAGCGAACATCAATTGTCCTTACAAAGAAAGTCTCGTTGTGGGGTTACGATTATGTGGGTTGGGCGGGCGGCGCAGCCCCGCGGTACGGTCAGGGTTAATTTTGTAATTATGTACCAGTGTTTTCTATTATAAATAGAGATGTAACCTAGACCTAAAATATCATTGAATAAAAACTTCTAGCGCCGCCTAGGCACCGAGGACGTAACACATTGTCGAACCTCGTAAAATTCTTGTGTTCTTTTGTTTTCTTTACCCGTTTTCGTCAACACCAGGCATGCAAGGTTCCGTCCCCTGACCCTTCAATTGGTGAAAACTGAGCTAAATTATGATGTTTCCAAACAAAATATAAAGAAAAGCTATCAACAATTTGTATCTCCGTACAGAGAAATATTATCAGTATCCATTCTATTTTTTTTCCTGTGATTATTCAATGTCAATGAGGAGGTGGAATTGGTACCTGAGATCACATACTGACCATCCGGAGTAGGGATGGAAAACGGGTACAGTTTCGTGGATTCCGCACCGCATCCGCTCCAATTGGAGCGGGGATGGGTATAATTTTAGCGGGTAGTGAGCGGGTGTGGATTTATAAAGTGGTACCCGTCGTGGGTGGTGGCCGGGTAATGGGTTTGAGACATTACCCGCCCCGCATCCGCCCGCCCCACATCCGCCCACCCAGCTAAATATCTATTAAATTTTGGACCATTATGAATTTAGGTGTAATTTTAGAGACTAATTTATAAATTTTAATATTGTATAATATATAACATATAATTTATCCAAATATTAAGGATATTTAGTCTTTAATCTGGTCTCTTTAATTAGGGAAATATTCGGTTCTTTGATTAAAACCATAATCCCACTAACCAAGTCACTTTCCATATTCTTTAGCCCATGCTGCCCATCCAAACACAAATTAGCCGTACTATAAGCATTAACATCAAAAGCAGCAGTTTTTATGTTCTTTAGCCTCTCAAAACCCATATTAGGTGCACTATGAGCATTAACATCAAAAGCAACACAACAATCCAGCTCTGCGACTACATGTTCCCTACAATCTGTCTCTATAACATTCGTAGAGCTACTCCTCTGACAAATTGAAGCATGCGCTGCTACCCCATCACGAACTGTCTGGGAACCAACTCCAGCATCCCATTAGTTTGCTGTCAGGCGGGTCTAGATGGGTATGTCGCTAGTGGGTGTGGGGATGGATTTGAAAATGTACCCGCGTGGGCGGGTGTGGATTTGAAAATTTGTACACATCATGAGTGGTGGGTGGGTGGTGGATTGAAAAATATTAGGTTGGTATAGGGATGGGGGAGGGGGTATCCGCACCCGACCCGCTCGTTTGCCATCCCTAATCCGGAGTAATGGTTGCCTCTATAGTTGTATTGGGAGATGGTACTAAACTGAACCCACATCGCTGCACAGGTTTTGCATCTAAGTACTAAATCAAGACATAATATATAAGATGCAAACCAAATCTAAAGAAAAAGGTGATCTGGGGCCTTTCCGCAAACAACTTCTGGTGTAGAACTGATTTAATTAGGGTAACTAACCTTCTCTCCTCCATATGCATCAAGAACGTATGTGTTGTTATTGGTGGTTGTCAATAGCATTGATTTGCCATCGTTGCTGAATTTGATATCGCAAACCTCAGCTGTGTCTCCACCGACTAAAAATGTATCGAAGGGCCCCTATATTAGAAGAAATAAATCAAACGCGTTACAATAATAATCCCCAAAAGGGGAAGAAATAAGGCAAACTCATAATACAGATGTACCAGAACACATGCAAGTGCTTAACGGGTTAAAACTCAAAACCCTTGTCATAGGAGCGTGAATCAAACAATTTCATAGCTCCTCCTTCCATAGCCACAGCAAATACAAGGCCTTGTTGGTCATATGCAACAGTAGGCCTACCATGTAGGTGTAAAATTCCCTGAAAACTACAAGAGTAAGCATAAATAACATTTGCGTATGATTAGATGATGAAATGCGGATTGAAAACGTAAGGTCATCTACAGACCAATAGTATAGCAAAACAGTCGGTTAACGGCGATTGCTCATTTCGGAAACTTTCTTTTTTGGCTTAGTTTTGGACTGAATGTCCCTCAGTCTTCCTTGTTTAGGGGAATGGACTAAGGAGGAAAAATATTGCTCCCAATTAAGCACGTCTATTTCTTAAAGGAAGAAATTTATCTTCATAATTTATAAATCAATTCTTAGTACCCAACATTTGCAAAAATTTCAAAGGAAACTGGAAACCAACCTGTCAGGCATTTACACGGAGATCCCAAATCCTCACACTGTGGTCCAGAGACCTGACGACACATTAAGAACCGAAGGATGCAGACGAATATATGGATATGCACACAGATTTCAAAACATGCTGCATGAAGTTAACATAGCCTTCATTGAAATATTGAAATAACTAAAGTAACATTAAACATGGGCAGTCATGTGGCTCTTTTATTCCATAACTGATTGCTTGAATTAAATACAAATCACATGGGAACCAGATATCCTTCTCAACCTATTCGGACAACATTAATATGTCAAGAATTACCAACCTCTCTTTATGTCCTTTGAAGTAGCGAAGACATCGGTTATCATACATAGAAAGATACAATAGGGCTTCTGTTAACAAAAGAGAAAAAATAGATACAATGATTGTTGTTTGGTTAATGGACATGAGGATAGAGCTTATGTCGTCCTACGAAACCTCTCACCTCCAGTCGATTCCAAATTGTGTCTCGAAGAGCATATAACAGAATAGGATGATGCGTGAAACATAATCGATCAGCACCATGTTTCTTATGATATGTTGACTTTATCAACCTAAACCAAAAATAAACCTAATTACAAAGAAGAAATCATCGAAATTCAAATCATGCTAAAACTAAAACTTCCTCGCTCAACTTGCAACTAAAAATTTTGATATTAATTAAATCAATGGCAATACATTTATTTTCTCCCTCCTTTTCCTTCTATATTAGAATACGGTGGGAAAAAATAAACTAACTTAGCATTGGCAATGTCGTAGAGGCGAACTGAATCGTCCTCACTAGCTGTCACCAATAGATCATCCTTTCGGTGAAAGTCAAGTGAACTTATCTTTCCTCCCTGAAAATATTTGACCAAGTAAACATGAATCAATTTGAATATTCAGAGACGAGAATCCGAATCAGTAGGCTGAAGTTAAAAAGCCTTACATTTATCGAATTAATGCATTTAAAAAATATCAAATAAATCACAAGCTTGAAGAAGCTGTTCTTGTTTTCTTAATAATTTTTTTAGCTTAACAAAAAGTTTACAGTATGTCGCGGCCGTCTTTCGATTGGGCTCAAAATTGGACTTCGACTTGAATAATTGGGTTAGAGTCGCCACCGATCACTTTAAAAACATTTAGATAGATCGGACACCATCTTAACTGATCTGCGTTTTACCAGAAACGTGTCGGGCTCGGGAGTCGGTTACGGTCAATAAAAGATTAGCACCATTGAAGCACCCTTTCGGTACCAATTAATTTGCCGGTTGTCTTAGTTACAAAAATTAAAAAAACTAAATTAAAATTTAAAAACCCGATTCGAATTGCTTACCTTTGACCGATTGAAATTATCTCTAAAAAGAGAGTCGAAAATGTTAGAAGAAGAAAAAAAATATTAAGTACTAAATAAATCCAAGAAGAAACAATAATAATAATAATAATAATAAATAACTAAATGACATACTAACATAATAAACAAAAGAAGAAAAGAAAAAAAATAAATAAAAATAAAATAAAAGAAGTCAAAAGGAAAATAAAGAAAATAAAAAAATAAAAAAGGTTAGATATAAAAAATAAAAAACGTTATGAAAATAAATGTTAACAAAAAGAAAAACAAACAATAAATAAATAAGTTAATAAGTAAATAAATAAGTAAATAAGTAAAAATAAAATCAAAATAAAAAAGGAATAATAATAAAATGAAAAAAAGTAATAATAATAATAAATAAATAAAAAATAAAAAAATAAATAATAAAAAATATAATAACAGGGGATCAAATTGTAATAAAAACAAGATTGATGCTTGAATTTAAGAGAAAATCGAAACATGAATTGAGATTAGGGTAAAAATAGGAGTTTCATAAAATAGAGGGACCAAAATCGGATTGTCCCAAAACAATTAAAATGAAACACCCCCCATTTATCTTCCAGTACGTGCAAAGCTAAAAAAAAGCTTCCACTCTTCCTTTTCTCTCTATTTTCTTTCAATTTCTCCTTTTTAATCGGCCGAATCCACTCTACACCCAAAGCCCGACCGACCACCGCACCTTGGTGGCTGGATTTACTCGACGAACAAGGTATTCGGTAAGTTTTCTTCTCCCCTATTTCTTTATTTCCTCTCTGTTTTCAGTTTCGAATGCTCTCTATTTTCGGTGTTCTTTGAAAACTCTCTTTTATCTTTGCTCGATGTTTGGCCCTCGTATTTTATATGTAATCTCTGTATTTCTCTCCCTGTATATTTTTTCTCTTTTTCTTCCCTTCTTCTGCATGAAAATATCCCCTATTTATAACCTTTGAAGAGCTATTTTTAGTTCTAATTTTTGAGAGTTTTATTGGGACTAAAATACTTGGGGTTGTTTGTTTTCTTGTTGCCGAGAAATTCGACCGGAAAGCTTGGGGTCGTTGGCATGAGGAATGACGCGTCTTTGGTGGGGGACTGTTGCGGCTGGAAAATTAGTGTCTACAGCTGCCCCTCTTTGTTCTTTTTCGTGGAACGAAAAATAGGACAAAGATAAAAAAGACACAAATTTTCGTTTGGTGAAGTTGGAAATTGACTCTGATATTTCAATTAAGAATAACTTCCTGTAGAATTGAGTTGCAGATGACTCATTCGTCATGAAGTCGAGTTTATCTTGAAATGGAACTGAAGTCGTAGTTCGGAATTTGAATTGAAATATGGCTTCTCATTGCCAAATTTAAAGACCTTGGTTATAAATTCGACTGGAAAGTAGTTCTTTGACTCCACCATGCGTTTGATAAACCCCTAGAGCTGAATGAAATCGAACTCGAAAGGTATTTGTTGATGGATAGCTTTTCTTGACTTAAGCTATGCTGCCAAAAAACGGTTTCTTGTCACTAAGGCATGGCTAACCAAGGTCTTCTTCTCGACTTGAAAACCTCAACTACAACCGGATAATAGTGTGATTGATGAGTCATCGAGCTGAATGGAATCGAACTCGACAATTTTGTTGACAGATAACCCTTTTTGCCTTGAGCTATGCTGTGCCTGGAGCTGAATGGAATCGAACTCGAAGGTCTTTGGAAGATAACCCTTTTAGCCTTGAGCTATGCTGCAAATGATGTCATCTTTGCTTCGTTCTCTTGGTTGAGTCTTCATATTCAGTTTTTCAAGTCGCAAGTTTTTTCTTATCGTGATATTTCTTCCAGAAATGTCGATCTCTCAAGAGAGGTGTTACTGATTCAACTCCATATGTGATGAATCGAGCAAGAAGTTGATGTTGATCCAGCTCCTTCTGTGATGGAATCAAACAAAAGTTGAACAATCTTCTTCATTATGAATTATCTTCTGGGAATGTTAATCAGTTTATCTTCTCTCTAAAGATTTTCAAACATGCAAAAGATTATCATGTGTCAGTAATAATTGTGTTTTGAAGTAGCCGAAGGTATTGACCTGAAGGTTCTCAGATCTTTGTTAAGATCCACTTCTTTCAAAAAATGAAGACGTGAATTGATTCTTTGATGAAATCTTCTACTTCAACATGGAATTGTGTAATGAAACCTCTGCTAACTTTGGAATTCCTGTCAAATATTCAACATCTGGATGAAAATGAAGAAGAAATATGTTTTAAGAAAAGCTCTCTCGAGTGAGATAAAATTTATTGTTTCAAGGGAAAATTGTCTTATGCGAGACAAAATTTGTTTCAAGGGAAACAATCTTAAAGGTTGGTGTTTCAAGAGAAAATGTCTCAAAGGTTGGTCTTTCAAGAGAAACTGTCTCAAGAGAGATAAAACATGTTTTAAGGGAAACAATCTCAAATGTGGGTGTTTCAAGGGAAACTATCTCAAAACTCGTTTCAAAGGGAACTGGTTCAAATATTTTGTTTTTCAAGGGAAATGTTTTCAAAGTTTATGTTTCAAGAGAAACTGTCTCAAGGGAGACAAAATTTGTTTCAAGGGAAACTATCTCAAGAAAGACAAAATTCATTTCAAGGGAAATGTTTTCAAAGTTTATGTTTCAAGAGAAACTGTCTCAAGGGAGACAAAATTTGTTTCAATGGAAACTATCTCAAGAGAGATAAAATTCATTTCAAGGGAAATGTTTTCAATGTTTATGTTTCAAGAGAAATTGTCTCAAGGGAGACAAAATTTGTTTCAAGGGAAACTATCTCAAGAGAGACAAAATTCATTTCAGGGGAAATGTTTTCAATGTTTATGTTTCAAGAGAAATTGTCTCAAGAGAGACAAAACTTTGTTTTGAGTAAATTAGTCTCAAGCGAGACGACCCCTTGTTTCGAGAGAAACAATCTCAAAGGCAATCGATAATCTGCTTGTTCCTGCATGTTAAAGAAATCCTTTCAGAAGCTCTAATCGTTGACTTAAGGAAGTCAAATCTGTGGATGACATGTTTGTTGTGACACTAAATCACTTTATCGGGCACGATATCCTTCTTCGTGAAGTTGAAATCATGGATTGAAAACGTGAACTGGGTATGTTCTGAATTAATTCTCGATCCCAACTGAAGTCGATTCTAAGATCTGTTGATATTTCAATATGTCAAATTGGTTGAGGTATAGCTCCTCGCTGCTGAGTTAAGCAACCACTATCGATTCTTTACAAACTTTTTTTGAATCAAATATCTTTCGTATTGAAGTTGAAATTTGACTCTAAAGTTGTAAAAATTATGTATGTAAAAAAATGATAAATATGATACTCTGAAATGTATGCATAATGAATTAGTTCTTATTTTATTCTACAGACATAATCTCATTTTTTGTCTGCTAGTTCTTGTATGTGGAGGAAAAGCCTTTGAAAGATCTGATCGTTCGCATCAGGATTTTGAATCCCCGAAGATGCAACAATATTGAAAAAATACCCCAACATTTGATGTTGAATCTTCAAAGGTGCCCCCATTGCTCCTCATTTCTTGCTTCACCATTGATTCTAAGCATGAGATTAGTGTATGAGAGCCACATGTCATTTAGCAAGATCCACTCTAGAGAGATTGTCTTGTTTGAAAAAAATGTTTTACTTTCTATTTTATTTTCAAAGTTCTGAAAATATCATTTAAAAGAGTTTTGAAAAATGTTTAATCAAAAGTTTTGAAAATATTGTTCCTTTCTCGGTTTTACAATTGAGATGAATCATAAGACTGGAGTTAATTGGATATCAAATAATTAATTACATAGTTAATCATTCAATAAATTATAGTTATTTGACAAGTGTCAAGATCAAAGCTATATTTGGGAAATGGTTAAGTAAGGAAAGGATAAAAGTCTCAGGTTATTGTGTTTGGCATTTTTTATTTGATGCTCAAAGGTTTGATGGGGTAGCTTGTATGCTCCTCTACTGGAAGTGTTCTCCGACTCCCAGCTTTCATTGTCATTCTCGGATTGTGTGATGCCTCATCAAGGAATTTGTGCAATCGCTTCAGCTGTATAATTTTTATATTCGAGCCACATTTTCAGGTTTTCAACTCGAATCCTCCTTTGGTTTCAAGAAGTCATTCAAAATTTACGTCTTGAACCCCCTTTATTATTTTTCTTTATCATACATTAAAGATTTTAAAAACTTTTTGCAAATAAAGATTAATCCTGACAGGCGGGATGAAATATGAAGATTGTCTCTTCTGTTTAGAAATTCATGTATGATTAGAAGGGACTTTTAAGGCACGTAATGTAGGCCATGGTTCATGGTTATGAAAGAAAATGATAAATAGGCCCAAACAAGTGTTTCAGGGTATTAAACCAATGATCAATTCCTTCTGATGCCTTCAATCCTGTCTTGCTCAATTTGAATCTGCACATATGTGTTTCTCTTGATTTTCTCTGGATGTTCCATGATCTTCGAGTGAAGTGATTCTGGAATGATTGTGCTTGATCAATCTCATAATTTGAATCTCGGCGCGTCATTTGAATCGAATGAATCTTTGCATATGTGTATTGTCTTCTTTTTTCTTTTTGTTCTGATTGGATATTCGCACTTGGCATTTGGTTCACCTTTTGGTATCTCTTTTGGATCACTATCTTCACTCATATGAGAAGATTTCTTTCTCCTTGCCCCCCAGTGTGGAGGGTGATCATTGGTTAGTGTTGAATTAGAAGAAAAATACTATAGGCTCAAAAGGGGACACAAGGAATATATATTTTCTCCTGTTGTGAATGGATAAATAAAGAAAGCCGTTCATCATTTCATACATGGAATTCTTCACAGAAGTGGTATCCCAGGGGGGTAGATTTTTAGGATTAATTTTATTCACATGAAAACATTGTAATTAATGCTTGATAGAATTATTTCGAATGAATTCTTCTTTCTACTTCTTGGTCTCGACATGTCTTAATATTCAGGCTCTCTGCGAAATGCCCTGAGTTAGAAGCATGTTTATGTTCAAATGAACAACTCAATGCCTTAGGTCTTAGTGGTATAAAAAAGTCAAATTTGAGTCTAAAAAGATAGTGGTGTGACTTAAAGAAAGGTTCAAAAGTTTTAAAAAGGTGGTAAGGTCAAAATCTGGTCTTTTGGCAATGACCATGAATTATTTTGGGTAAAGAATTAAGGTATTTTATTTTAGGGTTTGAGACAATATAAGAAATGTCTAATCTTGTCATATGTCAAAAATCTATAATTCTTGAAGAATTAAAAAAATATTTAATTCATTTAATATTCGAAGAACTAAAAATTAAAATTTGTTCAATTATTCCACCTTCGAAGGTAACATAAATTCAGTCGTTTAAAAGATTAAGCAAACATGAAAGATAAAAAACGTGTTCAAACAAAACAATGCTCTTAGTGCAAATGGTAGATGTAATGCCCCCTTTCTCGATTGTCTATACCCCTGAATCCCTCAGGTTTTGAATCTTGCGCTTCAGTGCCTTACAGTTCTCAGAGGAATGTTTGGAGCTTCCTAAGTGGTAACTGTACACAGCTTCAACATCGTAGCCCTTAGGATATGTGGACTTTTTTTATCAGATCATCCTAACAGGCTTGGCCTTACAATCAGCTGATCGGGCTCCCACTGTATTGATTTCAGTTTTTTTAATTGTTAAAATCTTTCTTCCATGTGGTGTCACGTGATTAAGATCACTTCATCGAATCCTCCATGAAGAAATTTCATGTTTATGAAAATGCTTAAAAATGAAATGTAGATGGAAAAAATGCATGAAATGCTTGAGGCATTGATCCGAAAACATGTATGTTATTATAAATAATCCTTATTGGGGAAAAAAGTGTTTTATCTTTTAAGAGACAAAAATATCCTGACAGCTTCTGACATGTTGACTAGTCTTCTGCCTTTGTCTATTACCGGTTGAATAACCTGTCGAACCGCTTCGTCTTCTCTAGATGAACCGTGCAAATGTTGAGTTACTTTTTGTACTTGCCCAAGAAGTCTCGAATGACTGCATCTCTGGCATTTATCTTATGTTGAACCTGTTCCCAACGAATACGTCATTGGAGCCCTCAATTGATAGGAACTATGCGAAGTTCATTTGTCTGTTTCTTGAATTCGTCAGTAATGGTCTCCAATTTCAGCTATCGTTTTTCCATTGTTGTATTTGAAGGGACTCCCAAGATCAATAACCTTCATCTTGCTCCTGCAACCTCTTCCAGTCAGTCCTTCCAAGATAGACTTTCATTGTGCTTGATGTTAACCCGGTTAATTCTGAGTCCTTTATAATGTAGCAAAGTAATATACTCTTCAATTGTGGGCACCACGTCTTCTGGATTGAATATGACACATAGTCGCCTTGTAGAATGTCCTCTGTATTTTCATCTCTTGTATTACAACCCCTTTGTCCATTAATGCAGATTATTCATGTTTAACAAACACGTTTTTGGTGGATCAACGCCTCTTGTAAATGATGCAAAAGATGAAATAAAATAAAAGAGAAAACATGAAAAAAAAGTTAGTGAGGTGAAAATAATCAAAAACAATCATGAAAAAAAAATCCTACCCCACATGCTTATTATTCCCACCTGGACATGATCTCTATCCCACATGCTAATTTCAAACAAATCCTAACCGCATATTTGTCTAATTCGCATGCTTTGAACAAAAAGTAAAGCATGAAATAATTCAAGCATCTTAGGGTTTGAAATGAGGTTTTAGGGTGGGCTCTAATTCTCCATAGTCTCCAGATTTAGGTTCTAAAAGGGTACTCGAGTTCTCCTTGTTGTTGCCCCTTGTGTGGACTAAGTTAAACTCAAGAGGAAATATTCCCTTATGCCCATACGGAGAATAAATTCACACGAAGACATAAGGTATATGAATCCCGAAGGTTACTTGCTAGGCCCATACGGAGAATAAATTCCCACGAAGGCGTCGCTTTCACCCCCACTTAAAAGGGTTTGGAGCTCGAGTATAGAGCTAAAGATAAAAGTTTTTTGAATCTGAAATCATTGAAAGAAAACATCAATACAACTATTTATTTGAAAAATAATCAAAGGTAAATATTTGGAATCAAATAAATAAATTAAAATTTACCATTTTCGCATAAAAAGACAACCGAAAATTAATTTCGGCTTGACTCACTTACCTGTCCCCAGCAGAGTCGCCAAGTTGTCGCGACCGTCTTTCGGTTGGGCTCAGAATTGAGCTTCGACTTGAATAATTGGGTTAGAGTCGCCACCGATCACTTTAAAAACATTTAGGTATATCGGACACCATCTTACCTGATCTGCGTTTTACCAGAAACGTGTCGGGCTCGGGAGTCGGTTACGGTCAATGAAGGATTATCACCCTTGAACCGCCCTTTCGGTACCAATTAATTTGCCGGTTGTCTTAGTTACGAAAATTTAAAAAATTAAATTAAAATTTAAAAACCCAATTCGAATTTCTTACCTTTGATCGATTAAAATTATCCCTAAAAAAGAGTCGAAAATGTTAGAAGAAGAAAAAAAATATTAAGTACTAAATAAATCCAAGAAGAAATAATAATAATAATAATAATAATAAATAACTAAATGACATACTAACATAATAAACAAAAGAAGAAAAGAAAAAAATAAATAAATATAAAATAAAAGAAGTCAAAAGGAAAATAAAGAAAATAAAAAAGGTTAGATATAAAAAAATAAAAAACGTTATGAAAATAAATGTTAACAAAAAGAAAAACAAGTAATAAATAAATAAGTAAATAAGTAAATAAATAAGTAAAAATAAAAGCAAATAAAAAAAGGAATAATAATAAAATGAAAAAAGTAATAATAATAATATAATAATAATAATAATAAATAAATAAAAAAGAAAAAATAAATAATAAAAAATATAATGACAATGGATCAAATTGTAATAAAAACAAGATTAATGCTCGAATTTAAGAGAAAATCGAAACATAAATTGAGATTAGAGTAAAAATAGGAGTTTCATAAAATAGAGGGACCAAAATCAGATTTTCCCAAAACAATTAAAATGAAACACCCCCCATTTATCTTCCCGTATGTGTAAAGCTAAAAAAAAAGTTTTCCCTCTTCATTTTCTCTTTATTTTCTTTCAATTTCTCCTTGTTAAACGGCCGAATCCACTCCACACCCAAAGCCCAATTTACTCCGATGAACAAGGTATTCAGTAAGTTTTGTTCTCCCTTATTTCTTTATTTCCTCTCTGTTTTCATTTTCGAATACTCTCTATTTTCAGTGTTCTTCGAAAACTCTCTTTTGTGATGTTTGGCCCCCGTATTTCGTATGTAATCTCTGTATTTCTCTCCCCGTATATTTCTTCTGTTTTTCCTCCCCTCTTCTGCGTGAAAATATCCCCTATTTATAACCTTGGAAGAGCTATTTTTAGTTCCAATTTTTGAGAGTTTTATTGGGACTAAAATACTTGGGGTTGTTTGTTTTCTTGTTGTCGAGAAATCCGGTCGGAAAGCTTGGGGTCGTTGGCGTGAGGAACGACGCGTCTTTGGCGGGGGACTGTTGCGGCTGGAAAATTAGTGTCTACACAGTAAAGGCGGATCTAACAGAAAATTAAAAAGAAAATTCAGTGATGAAAATATTACGAAGTCTGAGAAAAACTGCGCCAATCGACATGCTGCGCATTGTTTCGTCGTCTAGCTCCGACATCGTAGTCGTCATTTTTCTCTATATGTTCTTTATTTTGTCTTCGAGGTGGAGGGTTTTAGGATTTAAAGAGAAGATGATACGATACCAGACGTCGTCGTAAATAAAAGTAATTATTATTAGAGTAAACTACGATTTAGTACTCTAACTATCATTTTTATTCTATTTTGGTGACTGAACATTTTTTTAAAAATTATGTCTAACGTTCTTTGATTTTATTTTGAAATCCATTGTTAAAAATTAAACAATGATATTGATGTGTCACCATAAAATAATGATTTGTCATCATTAAAAAATAAAAAATAAAAAAGGTCACTTTAATAATTTTATTAATTTTATTACAACAAAATAAAATCAAAACCATTAATAATGATTTAAAAAAAGTACGAACCAACATACTTCAGTGGTTAAATGAATATTTGTTGTTCCTAGAGTTCACGGGTTAGAGCACCAACGACTGCAGTAGGGTGATTAAGCGTTCACTGTTAAATGGTTGAGGCGTTCATTGTTAAATGGTTGAGAGTATTTGGAATATATATTACTTTGTAATCACATTAGTTTAATAAAAAAATGATTTAAAAATAAATAATTAAATAACTAATATAAAATTAAAATAATAATTGAATAACTAAATATATAGTTTATCTTAATTCTTTTAAAGGTAAACCACTTATTTAACACTTCACTTTTTATTATATCATTAATATATTTTTAAATCATATTTAATATCATGTTTTATTTATATTTTAATGTTAAATTTCATCATTAATTTAATAAAATATAGATTGAAAACATAAAAGATCTTATTAATCTTATTTTTTATTTTAATAGTTTTTACTTAAAGGATGAAAAAAAAATTGATCCTAATGAATATAAAATTTAACTGAAATTTTTTAACCATTTACTTATAAATTATTGATAACTCATCTTATCTTTAGATCCAAGTGACATTAAACATTAATTTAACTAAAAAATTAAAGAAAATAATTTTTTTAATAAAAAATAAATGAATACGGACAAAGTCACAGAAGTATGTAGCATAGTATATTATAGTATATACACCCATGACAATACATCCGACATAGGTGTGATGAAATCTAAAGGAAGCCTTTAGTTTAGTTCGACTTGGTTGGGCAATGTATTGTAAGAGAATACCTCCTTACGACGTCGTACTTGTACTGTCGTTAACAAATTAGTCCTCGAGTAATTTCTAGAGCAGCGGCGGCTAAGGAGAGAAACTTGCATCGGTGAAGATGGCGGCATGGACAGCCAAATTTCTGCTTCCGATTAGACACTCACTTTCTCAATCCCAGAAGTTATGTAAGTATTATCAATCTAATTTTTATTTATTTTCGTTGAAATTTATTTATATTATTTTTTCATTTCACTTCGTGCAGTTCATGGAAAAATTGGACCTTTGAAAACATGGGTTCATAGTTTTGAACCTAAACTGCAAAACAGGGCCTCAAAGTTTGAGTATAAGATAAATATACAGAGAGAATATGTTCAAGGTTGCTGCTTATCAGGCAAGTCTGTTTATGTTTAATGATTTTTCTTTGCTTATTTTGTTGCCTTTCTATGTATTTTTTTTTTTGGTTTTAAGGATTCCCTTTCTTTTGTTAATGCAAATTTTCAGTGTTTTGCCAGATTATTCTCTCTCTGATGTTTTTAATTGTTGTTTATAATTATCGAACCTGTGTGTATTTAAACTAGGATGAATACTCCAAATACAATAAAAAAAATTGATTGAGGAACTGTTTATCATCCTGCTTCTCGAATTATTGTTTGTTCTTGATGACATTTAGTACTCATTGTTGAGAAACCTTGCTGATGTTGGAATTCTTTTTTCCAGGAAGTAGAAGTATGAGAAGCATTTTTGGTGTATCAGTCCTGTTTGGAGCTGTCTACTGTTGGCCTCGTTTTTCATATGCCATGGATGGTGTGTGGATCGATGTTGCTCTGATTACTACTCTTGAACACATTGTCTTATCTGCATATTGTCGTAACCGTCTTTCGGTTGGGCCCCGAAATTGGGCTTCGACTTGAAAAATGTGATTGGAGTCGCCACCGATTATTTATTTAAAAAATAAATAGGTTAATCGGATACCTTATATCTTACCTGATCTGCGTCTTACCAAAGATATGTCGGATTCGGGAGTCGATTACGGTCAAGGAAGGATTAGCACCCTTGAACCGCCCTTTCGGTACTACGTAATTTGCCGGTTGTCTTTTATTTATTTTTTGAATCGTTTACAATAGCTTTGCCTTGTATCTTCTCGTGCTTTCCTCTATGTTTTGTGTGTAAATCGTGTCCTACAATGGTGAGTAACAATGGCTATTTATAGTGCTTGTGGATCCTATCTTTAGGAGTTTAAATCATAAAATTCTATCCTATTTTTTGAATCCTAGCAAAATTCTATCATATCTTTAGGAGTTTGAATCTTAAAATTCTATCCTATTTTTAGGAGTTTGAATCCTAGTAGGACGAAAAATGTGTGTTGACAGCTGCCCCTCTTTGCCCATAGTCGTGAAACGGGAATAGGGTAAAGATTAAAAGACACACTTTTCGTTCAGTGGAGTTGAAAATTAACTCTGATGTTTCAATAACTCCCTGTCGAATTGAGTTACGGATGACTCCTCCATCGTGAAGTCGAGTTCATCTTGAAATGATATGAAATTAAAGCCGTAGTTCGGAATTTGAATCAGCACGTGGCTTCCCGTTACCCTTCGGTATTTAAAGACATTGGATCGGAATAGAACTGAGAAATCTTCATTGACAGATAGCTTTTTCTTGACTTAAGCTATGCTATTTGAAAATGTTTGCTTGTCACTAAGGCACGGCTAACCCAGGTCCTCTCCTCGACTGCAATCGGAAAGTAGTGCGATTGATGTGTCATCGAGCTGAATGGAGTCGAACTCGACAATTTTGATGGCAAATAATCCTTCTTTGAGTTGGATATCCTTCGTCGTGAAGTTGAAATCCAAGTAAGTAGCATTGTTCCAAGTCCAATATCCTTCGTTGTGAAGTTGAGATTGGCTCCGAAATTGTTTGTTGACAACCAGTCGTCCCTTCGTTGTGAAGTTGAACTTGTGTTGTCTCGAGTCCAATATCCTTCGTTGTGAAGTTGAAATTGAATCTGAATGAAATTTTGTTGACAAGCAGCGGTCCCTTCGTCGTGAAGTTGAACTTGCGTTGTCTGGAGTCCAATATCTTTCGTTGTGAAGTTGAAATTAGCTCTGAGATTGGAAAGTTGTTGTTGACAAGCAGCGGTCCCTTCGTCGTGAAGTTGAACTTGCATTGTCTGGAGTCCAATATCCTTCGCTGTGAAGTTGAAATTGGCTCTGAATGAAATTTTGTTGACAAGCAGCGGTCCCTTCATCGTGAAGTTGAACTTGCGTTGTCTGGAGTCCAATATCATTCGTTGTGAAGTTGAAATTGGCTCTGAGATTGGAAAGTTGTTGTTGACAAGCAGCGGTCATTTCGTCGTGAAGTTGAACTTGCATTGTCTCTACTGGAAGTGTTCTCTGACTCCCAACCTTCGTTGTCACACTCGGATTGTGCGATGCCTTATCAAGGAATTTGTGTGATCGCTTCAGTTGCACAATTTTTATATTCGAGCCGCCTTTTCAGGTTTTCAACTCGAATCCTCCTTTGGTTTCAAGACGTTTTTCAGGATTTATGTCTTGAACCCCCCTTTGTTATTTTTCTCTACCATACATTAATTACATTGTTTTTTGCAAACAAAGATTAATCCTGATGGGCGGGATGAAATCTGAAGATAGTCTCTTCTGTTTAGAAATCCATGTATGATTAGAAGGGACTTTTAAGGCACATAATGTAGGTCAGGGTTCGTGGTTAGGAAAGAAAAGGATAAATAGGCCCAAATAAGTGTTTCAGGGTATTGAACCAAGGATCAATTCATTCTGATGCCATCAATCTTGTCTTGCTCAAAATGTCTCTTTCTCTTGATGCTCTATGATCTTTGAGTGAAGGGATTCAGTGATTCGGGAATGATTGTGCTTGATCAATCTCATTGAAGCTTGATGCACCATTTGTCTTTAGGGAATTTTGCATGTACTTTTTGTTCCCTTTTTTATTTTTGTTCTTGTTTTTTCCTTTTTTGCTTCGTTTCTTTTTTCTTTTTGCCCTTTTTGTTCTGATTGAATCATCGCACTTGGCATTTGGTTCACCTTTCGGTATCTCATCTGAATCAATGTCTTCACTCATGTAAGCAGATTTTCTCCACCTTGCCCTCAGTATGGAGGGTGATCCTTGGTTAGGGTTGAATCAAAAGAAAATCTGAATCAATGTCTTCACTCATGTAGCAGATTTTCTCCACCTGCCCTCAGTATGGAGGGTGATCCTTGGTTAGGGTTGAATCAAAAGAAAAAAAAATACTATAGGCTCAAAAGGGGACGCAAGGATATATTTTCTCCTGTTGTGAAGGGATAAAGAAAGAAAGCCGTTCATCATTTCATACATATAAGTCTTCACAGAAGAGGTATCCCCAGGGGGATAGATTTTCAGGATTAATTCTATTCACATGAAAACAGTGTAGTTAATGCATGATAGAATTATTTCGAATGAATTATTTTTTCTTCTCCTTGCTCCCAACATGTCTCAATGTTCAGGCTCCTGGCGAGATGCCCCAAACTGTATCTTGGAAGAATGCTCATGTTCAATGAACAACTCAATGCCTTGGGTTTTAATGGTAAAAAGGTTAATTTTGAGTCTAAAAAGACAGTTGTGTGATCTTATTGACTCAAAGAAAGGTGTGGTGTATCAAAAGATAAGGTAATGTTCAAGAATTTCAAATGGAGGTAATGTCAAAATTTGGTTTTTTTGATAATGACAATGAGTTATTTGGGTAAAGAATCAAGGTGTTTATTCTAGGGTTTGAGACAGGTAAGAAAGGTCTAATCTTGTCGTATGGTCAAAAATCTATAATTCTTGAGAATTAAAAGAATCCTCAATTCATTTAATATTCATAGACTAAAGATTAAAATTTGTTCAATTGCTCCACCTTAGAAAGTAACATGAATTCAATCGTTTAAAGATGTGTTCAAACAAAATAATCCTCTAAGTGCAAATGGTATATGCCATGCCCCCTTCTTCGGCAAGCGCCTTACAGTTTTCAGAAGAATGTTTGGGAATCCTTATGTGGCAACAACTTCAACATCGTAGCCCTTAGAGATGGGTACTCTTTTCTCAGATCATCCTGGCAGGCTTAGTCCTACAATCAGCTTTATTATGAATATCCTTATTGGGGACAAAAGTATTTATCTTTTAAGAGACAAAAATATCCTAACACTTCTGACATGTTGACTAGTCTTCTGCATTCGTCTGTCACCGGTTGAATATCCTGTCGACTGTTCAGGCTCCTTTGGCTAAAATGTGCAGCGACAAGCTGTTTGCCCCAAAAAGGTCTCGAAGGACTGCATCTCCGACCTTCACTTTCTGCTGAGCTTGTTTCTAAACAAAGTGCCATTGAAGCCCTCCATCTGAAGCTTATCGACTTGTTTCTGGAATTCATCTTGTTCTCATATTTTGAAAGGAATCTCCGGGTCGTAACTTTTTCCTTGTCTGCCCCTACTCTAAAAAATTTGACTTTAGTGTGCTCAGTGTAAATTCCGGTCCATTCGAATCCTTTACAATGTAGCAAAGTGACATATTCTTCGATTGCGGGTACCACGTCTTTCTGGGATTGAATGTGACACATAGTCGCCCTGTAGACTGTCCTCTATATTTTCATCTCTTGTATTACAACCCCTCTGTCCATTGCAGATTTTCATGTTTAACAAACACGTTTTTTGTGGATCAACACTCTTTCGAATGATGCAATGATGGAAATAAAATAAAAGAGAGAGAAAAAATTAGTGAAGTAAAACAAAATAAAAAATGAAAATCCTACCCCACATGATATCTACCCGAACATGCTTAGTATTCCTACTCGGACATGATCTCTATCCCGCATGCTAATTTCAAACAAATCCTACCGCATATTTGTCTAGTTCGCATGCTTTGAACAAAAGTAAACATGAAATAATTCTGACATCCTAGGTTTGGAAATGGGGTTCTGGGGGCTCTAATTCTTCAAAGTCTCCCGGTTTAGGTTATAAAACGGTACCCGAGTTCTCCTTGCTGGTGCCCCCCTTGGGCTTGCCAGACCCTTAGTCCTAAACCCATAACAGGCTTGTGTGACTAAGTTAAACTCGAGAGGATACATTCCCTTATGTCTATGCGGAGAATAATTCACACGACGAAGACATAAGGTATATGAATCCGAAGGCTACTTGCTAGGCATATGCGGTGAATAAATTCACACTAATGCGTCGCTTTCACCCCCATTTAAAATGGGTTCAGAGCTCGGGTTTAGAGCTGTAGATGAAAAAAGCTTTAAGGCTGAAATCATTGAGAAACGGTTAGTACAACTATTACTCGAAAAAAATATAATCAAAAGTAAGCAATAAGGATCGAAAGGTTACCTTAAAATTTAAACTTACCCTTTTCGTTAAAAAGACAACTGAAATTAACTTAGCCTGACTCACTTCCTGTGTCCCAGCGGAGTCGCCAAGCTGTCGTACCGTCTTTCGGTTGGGCCCCGAAATTGGGCTTCGCTTGAAAATGTGATTGGAGTCGCCACCGATTATTTATTTAAAAAATAAATAGGTTAATCGGATACCTTATATCTTACCTGATCTGCGTCCTTACCAAAGATATGTCGGATTCGGGAGTCGATTACGGTCAGGAGGATTAGCACCCTTGAACCGCCCTTTCGTACTACGTATTTGCCGGTTGTCTTTTATTTATTTTTTGAATCGTTTACAATAGCTTTGGCCTTGTATCTTCTCGTGCTTCCTCTATGTTTTGTGTGTAATCGTGTCCTACAATGGTGAGTAACAATGGCTATTTATAGTGCTTGTGATCCTATCTTTAGGTTTAAATCATAAATTCTATCCTATTTTTTGAATCCTAGCAAAATTCTATCATATCTTTAGGAGTTTGAATCTTAAATTCTCCTATTTTTAGGAGTTTTGAATCCTAGTAGGACGAAAAATGTGTGTTGACACATATGGCGATATATTCCACCAAATACATAAAAAAAAACTTTTAAAAAGTTGAACATATCTATGTCAGACACTATCTGTATCTTACACTTACATCCGAGTTGGAGAAACATAGGAGTGGATAGCCTGGTGTAGACTTATAGAAATATGACTTCAATGTATTACTTCTTGTTATGCATGATTATTTCCTTGTATATGTGTTATTTGTGTTATAACATCAGGATGGTTTGAATTAAATTAATGTAGGTCTTGACATTTTTGCGGATTACAATCATTTAGAGTCATTTGATGCTTCAGAAGGCGAAGATGATCGACAAACTCTGGTTGTTGATGAGGAACTATGGCTGCCCCTTTTTTTCATATTTACTGTCTTGATGAATTGGGATAGTCCCTTTGCAGTCTCAACTAGGATCCTTCTTTTCCTCCTCAGCACCAAACCGAGCCCTTCATCGATCTATCTTTTTGTTGAAAAGGTCTGTAAAGTTTTCTTCCACTCGGCTTCTTGGGTTCAAGTGAGCACACCTAATACCTATGTTGTTCCCACTCTTTATTTTTCTTAAAGCACCAGTGTCCGACATCCATGCTGGATGAACTTTTGGACCCAGATATAGGGATATAACTCCCAAGATACATGGAAACAATAAGAGTAAAAAATACATTTTTGGATATATACTCAAAATCGGCACTCGTACCCGAGTTGGAGCAACATAGAAATGTAAAATTGTGGTGAAATCTTCATCCTGGTGTATGTCTGCCCAGCCATACAGTCATATATGTCGCTCTAGTCCCTTTTTGCTTTACAAGCTTTGACGGCATTTTTTGTTTTGCAGTTACGCCACGAACATATGCGTCAAAAGCCTTTTTTCTACAGATTTAAGGTATGTTTTAATGCTCTAAATTTTTTTATTTGGTGACTAAAGTTTCTTGCTTTGATTTGATGAATTTTCCATTCAGTTTCAATTTATTTTGTTTGTGAATTGCTTAAACTTTTCGGAAGTTACCATCACATTTACATCAATAGCAAACTAAAACTAACTATGTTGCTCAGACTCGGATATAACCGTCCGATGCAGGTATATGTCCAATATGAGTATGATTAAATTTTTCTATGTTTTTCTGGTCCTTGGAGGGTTATATTCCCCTACCTATGTTCGAATATGTCAGACACGGATACTAATAGCAAAATGAAGAGTTAGAGCAACATAGAAAACTGAAGTTACTCTTACGACAACCATTCTGTTTATTGCTTCATTTCTGTTGAAATAACTGTATCCGTCACTCATGTCTGATGCATATTCGGATATGGCCATGGAAGATGTGATCCTTCAAATGCATAGAAAAACCTTTTTAAAATTAAGCATGGACATGGCCGATACTTACCCATAATCGACTCTCACACCCAAGTCCAAGTAGCCATGGGATGGACTTTACCAACTTCTTATAAGGGTAACATTTCTCCCCACCCCCGTAGCCATATGAACAAATGGAATTTGCAGATGATTTTATCTATGATAAAAAGAAGGTTCAACCAACGAACACCTAGTCTAGAATCTTTCTCGGGTATAATATTCTTGATTTTCTTTCTAAGCTGCTCATATTAAATGGCAACTACATTACCATGCAGTCGCTGCATGCCAGCAAAGTCGAAGTCCAGGATTACAAGCTTCTCTGCCTTGCTACCATCGAAATCGGGGACCAGAAGTTATGGTTGATTGGAATTCTTGGCGGTTGGTGGTCATTGCCATCATCACTAGGTCTATATTTCCTTGCTCCAGAGCAGTCCTCTAGTACATCGCTGTGATAACAAGGTAAAATTTGTCTTCAAATGCAAGTAGCTAGAGTTAGGGGTGCAATAGAGTAAGCCAGGCTCGAAGTGTAAGAAACTTGATCTCAGCTCAAAGCTTGATTGAGCTTCACATGGAAAGCTCGAGCTCGATGCGAGATAAAGGTTGAATCGTTTGAGCTCGTAGGCCTGTTTACATGCTAAAAAGTTGTCTTCGAATCCGTTGTTTGCATTGGAATATATAAACAAAAGATACCATCTAATGCTGAATATATGGCTTGTGTTCTTCCTTGTCAGATCTTATGCCGCAAGACAGTAATGCTCATCTCCCCCGGAAGAATGAGGACTGCAAAACACGACTCCCTTGTTATCGAAGAAAGTAGATTAAGGAGACTGGAAGAGGGTTCAAACGATCATCAGAAGCTCCATGACACAAATGCTTTTTCGAGTTGAAAATTTATCCCTGGAAAACGACAGCTTCCTCCAACCTTCTAGTTCCGGTCATGCCGGATATCACTTCCTGTAATCCGCAACCATAAGATTGTTGTTTCCCATTTACTTCAACTGATGTGTTTTCATGAAAATTATGAAATGCCAAAATACTTTACTTACCTCACATGTTTCTCAATTCCTAATCGAGAGATGCATTGTGTTTGTTTTAGGGGTATACTTGAGCTGAGCGCAAATATACGAGGTTGATTTGAGATAAAATTTGAACTGTTGACTCCAGTTAATTTAAAGAGAAAATACCTAGTGACCAAAAATGTCTTATAATATACGATTTTAACCAATTTTTTTTAGATTGCCAAAATGACCAACTAAATCGCAATGCGATCGATAATTCGCAACGCGATCTCCGGTATCGCAAATCAGATTCCAGATTCGCAACACGATTCTGACTATCGTATTGCGATTTCCCAAATTCGCGTTGCGATTTTCTTAATTCGCAATGCGAATACGTAAATCGCAATGCGAATCTGACTATCGCAATGCGATTTACATAGCGCCATTCGTATTAACGCGTATTTTTTTTTTCAAATTCCAAACACGAATTTCTTAATATATCGGAAACTGAACCGTCCACAGTAATCGCAAGTCATAACCTCAAACCTAAAATCACAACACTCAGTCCCATCTCCATCTCATAACCTCAAACCTAAAATCGCAACTCATAACCTCATAACCTCAAACCTAAAATCCCCATCTCCGAAGATTTACGTCCCCATCGTCGGCGAAATCTCTCACAACCATTCACGGTCAGAAATCCCTCACAATCATTCAGAAATAAAAAATCAACCTCCGAGGGTTAGTTTTTTTAATTATTTTTATTTTGAAAATTTTGCATTATTTTAGGTTTTTCATATATTGATGATAAGTTTACTGGTAATTTCAATAATAGATTAACCATTTCACTTAGATTTCTTATTAAATTCATTCGATTGCTGTCAATACTGCTAAACTGTTTAGTCTTTAACCCTGTGAAGTTAGTATTTGTCTTTGTTTTGTCTTTTGGTTGAAGTAATGCAGAAGAAGAATAGTTTCGAGAATGAAAATCGCAACGCGAAACCAAAATCGCATTGCGATTTTCATTTCGCGTTGCGATTCTCTCGTTGCGATTTTCATTTCGCGTTGTGATTCTCTCGTTGCGATAGTCATTTCCGCGTTGCGATTTTCATTCTCTCGTTGCGATTTTCATTTCAACCAAAAGACAAAACAGTGTTGCAAATTTTAGTTTCAAGAATAAACTACTATTTATGTTTATTGTTTTTGGTATATCTTCACAGTGTAGTTTTTTTGTATATCTAACTTGGTATGTTTATTGTTTTTGTAGAAATTTTTTTCGGCTTCATTGACATTAAGGAATAAAGTTAGCCTAGCCACTACAATTGCTTCGAAGCTTTCACCTGCACAAAGAAAATTGTTTGAGGAAACCTGCTTCGGGCCATGGCTGAGAGTACAGCATCCGGGTAGATATGCTAATTTGACCCATTTGTGGCTTCAGACCATGACTAGCGATCTACTCGACAGTATACAACGTGGTGAGGAAGAGATATGGTTTCATTTTCCACCGGCGTATACTTGTTTTGGGCGGAAGGAGTTCTGCTTAATCACTAGTCTACGATTCGGACACGATGATGTAGGCCGGTACACTCGTCATATCACCCGCCCATCATGGTTATCCAGGGTTTTTTCCTGATGAGTCAATAGAGAAGCCGAACTTACACGTCGATGACCTGAAGAAATTGTTTAATAAGAAAGATGGTTTTACTCGGATGAATGACGTCGATGTTGTCCGAGTATGCCTTCTACTACTTTGTATGCCGGTTTTTAGGCAGAGAGGCCAGACACCTATTCCTCAGGAGCTAATATTATTGGTTGAGGACCTAAATGCATGGAATCTATTTCCGTGGGGTTCGTATATATGGAAAGCTACCTGGACTAAGTTGTCGTCTGCCTTTGATGACCGCAAAAGTTTACGTGGCGATGGGTCAAAATACACTTTGTCAGGCTTTGTTTGGGCCTTTAAGGTAAGAATTTCTATATAATGTTTTTAAAATTATAATTAATTATTTAACAATTACTAATGTTGTTTATTATATTGTTTGTAGATTTGGATTTCGAGGCTTTCCCCAGCATGCAGACATATGCATTAAAAACTTCAATGATATTCCTAGGGCTATTTCCTGGAAGAGGAAATGTCTGTTGGATTGGGAAGAATTAATACCATATGCGACAATAAATAATGTAAGTTAACACAAATACTATAATATATAAACAAGTTATTAATAGTAGACGTTTAACTTTGTTTGAGTTTTTATATTTTTAGGAGGCCAACACTCCATTAATGAGACTGACACCCACGGAGGCTGAGCTTGCCACTGATTGGTGGCAAGCTAGTCAGCGTTTTCTTGATGGCACGAATGATGAGCAGCCTCCACTTCCTCCACTTCGAGAGCCATCACCTCACCCAGAGCCATCACCTGATCGACCCGACTATACACCTCTACAACGAGAGCCACAACCTATCTCGTCACATCATCGAGCCTCTTCTCCACCATCACCTCATGATAGGCGACCGGCAAAGATGCCACGACTTCTATCTCCCTGTTCTCCACCTCCACGGGATGAGTCAAGGGAGTTACGTGATGAGGTCAATGCCTTGCGTGAGGAGATCGGTACTCTACGCGATAACGATGGTGCATGGCGTGTGGAGGTGTCTAATTTACGTGGTGAGGTTGCCGCTCTACGTGAGATGATAGTATCGTTACAGAATGAGGTTTATACTCTACGCAACGAGGTAAGTTTAAGATTTTCCATATTTAACTTGATGATAAATTTACTCGTAATTTCACTTAGATTAACCATTTCACTTAGATTGCTTAGTAAATTTATTCGGTTGCTGCCAATACTGCTAAACTGTTTATTAACACTGTGAAGTTAGTATTTGTCTTTTGTTTTGTCTTTTGGTTGAAGTAAATTTAGTCGGTTGCTGCCAATTCTGCTAAACTGTGTATTCTTTAACACTGTGAAGTTAGTATTTGTCTTTGTTTTGTCTTTTGGTTGAAAGTAAATTTGTTCGGTTTCTGCCAATTCTGCTAAACTGTGTATTCTTTAACACTGTGAAGTTAGTATTTGTCTTTGTTTTGTCTTTTGGTTGAAAGTAAATTTGTTCGTTTGCTGCCAATTCTGCTAAACTGTGTATTCTTTAATACTCTGAAGTTAGTATTTGTCTTTGTTTTGTCTTTTGGTTGAAGTAATGCAATCCATTCAAGTTTCAATTTGCATAAGAAGAAGAAATAGTTTATTCTTGAAACTATATTTTAGTAACACTGTTTTGTCTTTTGGTTGAAATGAAAATCGCAACGAGAGAATGAAAATCGCAACGCGAAACGAAAATCGCAACGCGAAATGAAAATCGCAACGCGAAACCAAAAACCGCAACGCGAAACTATAATCGCGTTGCGATTCTCTCGTTGCGATTTTCGTTTCGCGTTGTGATTTTCATTCTCTTGTTGCGATTTTCATTTCGCGTTGCGATAGTCATTTTTCACGTTGCGATTTTAAGTTCCAGAAACTATTCTTCTTCTGCAAATTGAAACTTGAATGAATTGCATTACTTCAACCAATAGACAAAGACAAATACTAAGTTGACAGTGTTGCAAGTTTGAAACATATTTGCCTTTGTTATTTGATGCATTTTGTGAACTATGATAGAATAATGACTTGGGTGAATTCAATGCAAGTTTGAAACATATTTGTCTTTGTTTTCACTGTTTAAATATCATGTCTGTTTATTTACTGATTTTTTTATTTAATTATTTAGCGGCCCGATAAGGTGGATGCTTTACGTCGGGTTTTTCTTGCACGATAGAGTTCACGCATCAGACGGCGTGCACGTGCTATTAAGTCTCCGTACACCCCAATAGTGCGAAAACACCGCAAAAAGAAGCCCGACTCGCCTGTCATCCCTCAAGAGTCCACTCCTATCGTTAAAGAGGCCCCTATCATTCCTCGAGAGTCCCCTCCCACCGTTCAAGAGGCCACTGTCATCGTTGAAGAGGTCCCTCCCACCATTCAAGAGCCGATTCACATGGCGTCATATATAAGATTCTTGAGAAACCCTCTGACGTGCCGGACATGATAGATTCAAGTTGGCTCTCGTATGAGTTACCGGCCAGTACCATACCGGTATCTGAAGTGGAGAGGAGACAACTACCGGACACAATTCTGGATAACACCCTTTGGGATAAGACTGCAGTTTATTTTTATCTACATGAGCGGAGCCGGGGGTGTTTCACTGACATATGAAAGCTCAACGATGATATCTATTTGTTGCTTGATCGGTCTTGGTGGGGCATTATTAGGGGTCGAAGACAATGGCTATTTCGATGGAGGGGTAAGGCTTATATTTTTCTTATATTTCAATTTGATTATTTTTTTAAATTTATGTAAGTTACTAATATATGTCTTTTTTTGTAAAACAATATATCGATGCGTGGGTGTCACGTCTTCTAATAATTAGGAAACTTAAGGAAAATAAAAGAAATACACGATATACAATTATGCCGACGTCTTTTAACGCCGTTCACTTGAAGAATCAACGAGATGAATCATTTGCGTTGGGCAATGGACAAGCTTAGAGCGTTGATTGATTCTGCACTATTAGACGTCATGAAACCATATCTTGCTCCAAGTTGATGTACTCTTGACCATCTTTCAAACCCGACATCTTCTAGTGTTTGAGCACACTGAGGCAAAACACGTCTTAAACACTTTATATGCTTATTAAAATCTATTTCCCGATAAGCTTTTACAGCCTTCCAGTATGTCCATTTGTGATTTTTTATACCAGCAGACCTTGATTTTAGATTTCTATACAAATGAACACCACAAAGTCCATGAAAAGAATATGGGAAACACCTTCTAACAGCGTTGTCAATTGAGTTTGCCCTATCGGATATGATTATCAGATTGCTAATAGGACCTATGCAATCCCTAAGATGCCCCAAAAACCATGTCCATGAATCAGAGGTTTCAGATTTTCCAACCCCGTAAGCTATTGGCAGTATCCCATTGTTAGCATCCATGGCTACTGCTAATAAGTTTACTCCAAGGTATCGACCTTTTAAATGTGCTCCGTCAACTATAATAACTGGGCACATGCAATTAATAAACGAACGAATCTACAAAATCATATACACAAGAAATATAATCATTAAATGTGAAATGCATGTAACTAACAAAATAAAAAATTATATTGATTTACTAACCGCAGCACCAATGGCGATAAACAGCAACTCAAAGCGTCCATCTCTATCTGTTTGATATGAGTTACCGACCCAGGATTTTCAGCTTTAAATTGTGACAATAAGCCGGCAGTTGGGCAAACGATGCTTCTGGCGACCCCCTCAACAATTCCAAGGCATAACATTTGGCTCTCCAAGCTTGAGAATATGAGATACTAATCTTTAACCGAGCATTCATGTCAGTCATAATTTCATGTCCCCGATATACCCTACCATTCAAAAACATTAACTCAGCCAGAAAACCACCCAACACCTTTTTGTTTGCTGTCTATGGTGAGGAAAAACTTGGGTTCTTGAACATGTATGTTTATCAATAAAAGTCCTAACTTGAAACATTTCGCAATCTTTTATCCTCTTTACAATCATACGCCACATACAATTTTTGTCAATCATACACCTTGTTTCAAAACGATCTTTGCTTGATTTGTTAACTTTTAGTTGATAGCCATCTTCCACACATTTCGTATACAAAGCTATCTTCAAGTCTTCCTTTGTATCAAAACAATCATCTTTCTTGATACGAATAATTTTTGTGTGACAATCAACTGCTATCTTTACCAACTCTTCTTCCGGTATCTGAAGTAATTCTGGCATATTCCAGTTATACTCCCGTGGCATTTTCTTCGGGGACTTTTCTTTGGGGATTTCTTCTTCTTCTTCTTTTTCTTCTTTAGTGTTATATGAATTACAGAATGGATGTTCAACATGTTCATTTACAGTCGTAACTTCCTCCTCATTATCATCAACAACATCTTCCTCGGCAATGGCTGTTTCAAAATTTGGGTATTGACCAATATCAAAATCATTACACGCAGGGTCTGTTTCTTCTTCTGAAAAATCATCAAAATCCGAGTATTGACCAAGATCAAAGTCCGGGTATTGACCAAGATCAAATTTTGAATACTGACTAGTACTCACAATTTTTTTTGTTGGCTCATCATCGTCTAACTGGTCAATACGAAAACTGGAATTTGGTGCTGAAAGTTGATTGGGATTTGGATTAGGGAAAGGTTGTGGGTTTTGAGATTGTGTTTGGTATTGGAAATGTGGTGAACAATATTGCTTGGTGATGAATTATGGTGGAACCATTAAATTTTGAGCACCATAAACTGGGTTGAAAAACTTAGTTGATTACTACTCGCTACTGACACACTACTTCTAGGTTCAACAACATACAATGTAACATCATCACTTGAAACACTAATGTAAGCAATGAATTGTTCAACATCTTTATTGTCGGTTAACAAATAAACTTTACCATTTCTCTGATAAGATAGCCTAGATCCACTTAGGGGCTCTAAATTCAATTTATTTGCAACACGTAACATTAGTGTTTCATAAGTTAACTTTTCTAATGACAGTTTTAGTTGAAGATTCATGGGTAAAGGCATATATTGTAAAACAACATGAACATTCTCCCATGACCCTCCAAAACACAAATCTATCCAAACATGATCAACATTAGATGATTTCATTATTGTAAATTAATTTACTAAACAAACGAGTTGCGAAACTAAAACCTGTTGCCGGATGGGGAAGGATGTCGTTGGATATAGGAACGGATGCCGCCGGAGAGAGTGATAGATAGAGATAGAATGAGTTGTGATTTAGGGATTTAGGTTATGAGTTGCTGCTGCTGCGTATTTATACCCAAAACATTTGTGTTGCGAAATTAAAACCTGTTGCGAATTCAGAAATTGAGTTGCGAATTTGAAATTCAGTATTGCGATAGTCAGAATCTCGTTGCGATTACGTAAATCGCAATGCGAATTAGGAAAATCGCAACGCGAATTTAGGAAATCGTAATGCGATAGTCAGAATCGCGTTGCGAATTTGGAAACTGATTTGCGATACCGGAGATCGCGTTGCGAAATTATCGATCGCATTACGATTTAGTTGGTCATTTTGACAAATCCAAAAAGAGTTGGTTAAAATCGTATATTATAAGACATTTTTGGTCACTGAGGTTATTTTCTCTAATTTAAATTAAATAGATAGGAAAAAAATTCAAGTTTAAACTGATTTGATGTAGAATGAGATTAAATAAATAAATATTTGATTTAATTTTAAGGGTAAAATATATAAATAGTCCCTAAACTTTTAAGATATTTATATTTTGGTCACCTAAATTTTAAAACTTATAATAATCATCAAAATTTTAATTCGTTTATAATACGATCTCTGTCCGTTACCTCCTTAGTAGAAAATGATGGGGCACATTAGTATCCCGTTTTCAGCTATAAAAATTAAAATTAAAATTCCTAAACGGCACCGTATTACATTTGGGAAAAGTTAATCCTTTTAACTCTCTTCTCCAGCACCTTTCTTCATCACCCACCCCCACTGCCCACAACCCAAAACCAATTAATCCTCCGGTGGTGGTGCAAACCAGTCATTATCAGTTCCATCATTCGCCAATCCGTTTTACATAAAAGTGATGGTATTATCCAAACGATTGTTAACGAACTCGAGACTAATGCCGGCGAAGTTCGCCATCTGATTAGGCACCATAACAGTCACCGGAATAGTCCTTGCCACCATGTTTTGGCAGCTCGATGACTCTCCTGCCGTTGTTCAAGAACGGTTAGGGTGTATATCCATTTCCATTGCCACAATCTTCTTCAACTGTATAACCGAAGTCCCCACTTCCATTCAAGAACGATACATCTTCATGCGAGAAACTGCTTACAACGCTTATCGTCGTTCCTCGTATTTCCTCGCTCGTTCAATTACCCACATTCCATTACTATTCAGCCTTGCCCTCACCTTATCGTTGATAACGTTTTGGGCCGGCGGCGTCACCGATTTTTTATTCTTCTTCATCACAATCCTCGTTGCGTTTTGGGCTGGAAGTTCATTCGCGGCTTTTATTTCAAGGCTTACACCCGATGTATTCCTCGCCTTCGTTAGCACCATCGCCATTGTCTCCTACTTTCACTTCCTCTGTGGCTTCCTCGTCGCTCGAGATCGGCTACCCAAATACTGGCTATGGTTACACTTATATCTCCTTGATCAAGTACCCTTATGAGGCTTTTTTACAAAACGGGTTCCTGGATCCGACGGAATGCTATGTTATGGTGTTCAAACGTTCGATTAAACGGTGCTTGGGACGTTGCCAGCGCCGGTGAAGAGCGATTTATTGGCGAGCATGGGGCGGATCTTGGGGAGGAATATAACGATTTATTTCCAGCGCTCGGAAGGAGGATTAATTGGTTTGGGGTTGTGGGCATTGGGGTGGGTGATGAAGAAAGGTGAAGGACAGAAGGAGGTGCTGGAGAAGAGAGCCCAGAGGATTAACTTTTCTCAAATGTAATACGATTCCGTTTGGAATTTTTATTTTAATTTTTTTAGCTGAAAACGGGACACTAACTTGCCACGTCAATTTCTACTAACCGCAGGTATAGAGGGATACTGACAGGGATCGAATTACAAACTAATTAAAAATTTGATGATTATATTATAATTTTTAAAAATTAGTTGACCAAAATATAAATTCCCTAAACATTTGAGAACTATTTATATACTTTATCTTAATTTTAATTATAAACGAGTATATAAATATATTTTTGGGGCCGCAAACCAACAGGGAATACCTAATACAATATGTTCCCATGTGGATGAAAGAAAAAAGTCAGCGAAATCCCACAGCTAGAACAAAAGGTTATTTAAATATCTGTCCACCACCTTATTTGCTCCATTAATTTAATTGGACAGTGGGTCAAACATATTTCTCACAGCGTCACCTTTCTTTTCTTTCAAAGATATTGACTCTTGATCTTATTAAAATTCTTTATTCATTTTTGTGGTCTAAAAAAGCTGCAAATTGCAAGAAAACATAATATAATTATTTAAAACAACAGAAAAATCCCAAAAATTTAAAATTTAATAAAAGTTCTGAAAATCCTGGTGGGGGGTAAAGGAAATAAAAAAGAAAAAGAAACTAATGATACATTTCTAGATACAGTATAAGTCACATTTTGACCAAGTACACCTTGGCATCTGACCTTCCAAAACTTTTACAACACGATCCTTGGGATTCAAGCTTATACCTTCATCCGAACTCTGTCATGTCCGGGATACCGGTGTTCTCCTCAAACCACCGCATTCATCGGAATATGGTCGTCTTCTAGTGTACTTACATCAAAGGTATTGTCATAACTGTACATTACATTCCTTGGTCTCTCAAAAACATACGGTTATGAGCAGTGACGCGAAAAAGAGACTCGAATATCGGTCATTATAATCTCAATTCCGTGGAATGATAATCTTGTTCTTGGTGAACCATCGGAATTACTGAGTCCTGGAAGATTCGGAGGAAGTACCAGAACCCTGAATTTTTCTCAAAGCATTTGATATGAAACTGTCTGAGCTGTAAGATCCTGATGAAGTTGCTGTTCCAAGCACATTAGCATTTAGAAATGGTGGCTGGTTAGGCCTCGGAATTTCGTAATCTTTATCAGTTAACATCTGAACCACTTCTGCCATTGATGGTCTTAAGAGAACTGAAGCTTGTGTGCATAATAGCCCAAGTTGGAGCACACCTGGGGCCTCTTTTGCCGACATTTCGTCTCTAATGCAAGGGTCAACAGCTTCAGCCAAGGCATTCGATTTGTAAAGCGTCCAAACCTGAGGTTGAAAACCTCAAAGTTAATGATCTAAGAACAGCAAAAAGTAACAATCCAAAACAATTTATTGAAAAGTTCAGATTTGGGTGTAACAATTGTATTTTGTACGTCTTCTTTGCATCGCCGCACATATTGGGATCAGGTCAACTCATCATCTCTTCATACATTTACATTGAAGGTATGAGAGGGTAGTAAACCAAATCACAATACGTGCGGTGACACAGGAGAGAATGAGATGACTGAATCCGGGTTGTAACATCGGGAGCTTACTGTTTGTAGAAGGGAACCGGACTTTGTGAAGCTGCTATTCTTTTTACCACATACAATCTCAAGCACAAGTACTCCGAAACTATAAACATCAGCTTTCTCAGAAAGTTGTCCTCGAACAAGGTATTCAGGAGCCATGTATCCTCTGCACAAAAATCTCAAACCAAGTTATTAAGATCATTTCAGTGGAAACAGTAATGTATTACAATCTATCGAACCCCATGGCTAAATGTGCATGCTCAAACTTTCAACCAATTTCATATGTAATACCAGATAAATCTTTTGTAAACTTACAGTGTTCCAGCAATCCCGGTGCTAAGGTGACTCTTCTCGGTAGCTAGACATCGAACAAGCCCAAAATCCGCAATTTTTGGATTGAGATTCTCATCTAAAAGAACATTGCTGCACTTAATATCTCTGTGGATTATCCTTACATGAGAACCTTCCCCATGAAGATGAGCTAGACCTTCAGCTGTTCCGGTGATGATATTGAACCTCTGCTTCCATTTTAAAAGTTTTGATTTCTCCTCATCTGCATTTGAAAAGGAAATCATCCACACATATGAGATAGGCACAGAAGTTAATTGTTCCCCACCATTTTCCAGAATTGCTCCAATTTTTCATTTTTTTTCTCATATTATCTGTTTTAGACATATAATTAGACATGAGTGTGGAATACAATCTGTGTTTGACATAGGCATATTAAATCTTTTGAAGTTCATCCATGTATTATTAGGAGGGTCATATCATATACCCATGTCCAAAGATGTATCCGATAAATGAATTCAAGAAAAAATGAAAATCGAAGTAACAAGGAGTGGGATTACATGAGCTGCAAGATTATGTTTATGTTAATTTGACAGTGCTTTAAATCCCTCGAGTCTTAGAATGGGGCAGAGAGATTCAAACAGTGTTACAACACGATGATCGAAAACAAATCTACGGCTGTAAGCCTGTAATTTAAGCTCTGGAATGGAAAACTTCACAATGTTGCCACCAACAACAGATTCAAAGTTATAAAAATCAGTCTAAATATGTCAATAAAGGAGAAAAACTAAAGGCAAATTGATTAAAGAGCAAAACATACCGAAAATGAACTGATCAAGGCTCTTGTTGGGCACATATTCATAGATCAGGAGACTTTCAGGTCCCTCAATGCTAGCACCAAGAAGCTTCACCAGATTCTTGTGTTCAATTCTGCTGATCAAATTTACTTCATTAAAGAAGTCGTCCACCCATTGCCTCGTATTATATATCAATCTCTTTACAGCTACAATTTTTCCATCAGGAAGAATCCCCATGAACACCGAACCAGTACCTCCTTGTCCTAATTTCCTTGAAGGACTGAAATAATCAGTTGCTTTCTCAAGAGTTTCATACTTGAACTTCAAACCCGATCTGTCAAACCTTTTTGAAATCCGGCCTAGATTTTCGAGCTCTGGGAAAATTTGACGGTTAATATAGAACAGAGGACTAATGCATAAAATTGGACATGAACACCATTGATATATAATTTTCAGTGCAATTTTTTTAAGATTAACTTTGTAATTTTGTACCTCTTTTCCTCTTCGATAATCTTGCATATACAACATAAGCTGCTGCAACAGCGAGTGTTAAGAATGCAGATGATGCGGATACAATTGCTATAATGACTCCAACTGAGAGCCCTGAAAAAATAGAAAAGGAATACATTGTAATTCAACTAGGAAGTGAAATACAATTTCAAACTTGTCGACTTGACATTCGAACTGCACCAGCTATGAGCCATTATTTGATTTGGAGGTAAAGACGGTTTTTATGGTTTCGGGTTTCCGTCTTCAAGAAAATGAAAGGACGACACTAGTTGATTTAGAATTGTTTTCCTCTCAAAACTAGCCTCAAAGATAAGGACCGCACTTCCCCTACCACAGCACATGTTCGAAAGACGAAACCGTACAAAATTTTCGTATATCCGAAGCGAATAATATTGTTTTACTCCAAAAATCCTTACATCGATACAGCTATGTCTCTATGACAATCTCAAACAAAACCACCAAACAATCCCAGTGGTTCCAGCAGGAAATCCAGCAACCAACCAGATATCAACAGAATACATAAAAAAGGCTAAATCCAACAAAATAATCTAAAATGAATTGCAGAATCTACTGTAGAACAGTTAAAAACAATCTCAAATCACCCTCTAAATCCTGGAAAAAATGTTTAAGATACTCTATCAAACACATATCCTACACTTGAGCCAAAATCATTCTACATAAATTCAGTCCATTTCTTCATTAAAATCAAGCTCAGTATCTTCAAAAAGAAAAACAAAAGGCAAAACACTTACCATGATGACCATCAGAATCGGCCCCATCATTATAGAACCTATTTGTGGAGTACCTCAAATAGCACCCAGCATTCAAAGCTCTCCCTTCTTCCTTGGGCACACATCCTCTCACCGTCTCCGCCGCCTTCTGCAGGCACTGCCGACACTCCGCCGGCGTAAGGCTCTCCCAACACTGCGCCAATGCATACACCCCATCCAACCCGACCGCCCCAAATCCATTTCTTCTCAAAGCAATACTCGTCACATTCCAGACCGCATGGTCAACGTTTCTACCGAACAAAATCCTCCTGCTGTTGTTATCTTGACCGACCATCGTTACATTATTGGAACTGCAATTAACGGTATCGAAAGTCGACGAAACGGATTCGTGAAAGAAATCCCGGTGATAATCGTAACGCAAGAAGCAGCCATCGAGGAAGATTCGAGCCGAGCGAGGGAGGCAACGAGGGATTCGAGTCCTTGCCTCGGCATAGCAAAGGAGGCAATCCGTTTGGTCCAAATCTCCATGGCACTGAGCCAATCCATACATTGGAGGCGTAGAGTTGAGATGATAAGAAGCAAATATATTATTGTTGATCTGATTTGACAACTGTCTCATCAATTCAGTGAAATCCGGAACGTAGTTCGTCCCGTTTGGCGCCTGGGAATCGCCGCAGAAAAGCCCGGCGTTTGTGATTCTTGGATCAGAGAAAGAGGTAGAAATGAACACAGAAAACATAAACAAGAAAACCCATCTCCAATGTGATAGTTTGAAGGCTGAAAACACCATAGATTTCATGTTCAGCCTTCAATTTTCCTTCTTTTCAAAATTCTTTTCTGGGTTTTGAACTTAGTTTTCGTTGAATGGAACTGAAAGAGACGAAGAACAAGGAAGGTTGTGGAGTTTAAATCTGACTTGGGTTCCCTCGGTACAGTTGATGTTAACCTCAGGGAGGCTAAATTTCACCATTTTTGGCTGAAATCAGTGCGCTGAAAAAGAATATCATAGAAGAAAAATTGTGCAGCAGTCACAAATGAAATTTCCTCCGCTTTTGTCATCTCTTTTAAGCAGAAGAAAATATAGTCCAATTGAGACCAAGCTCAAAAGGGTTTAATGTTGAACAGAAATGAAGACTTAGAATTGGAAACAATGAAAGCGGCTGAACGCGCATTCAAAATGAATAGACAGAGGAACACAGAAGACTTGGAATTAGAAATAGGGATACGATAAAGTATCTTTTTAGTCTCTCGATTTGATAATTATTTTAATCTAGTCCCTGAATTTGAATCATTTTCCCACATTAACTTCTAAACTAAACTTGACAATTTTTTTTACTTTTAGTCCTTTTTGACATATGATACTTTATATTTATGCCATATAACCAAAATGGCCAAATTATAAGTTCATAAACTAATGTGAACAGTAGATAAAAAGATTTAAGGACCAAGTTGAAAAACCTTTCAACTTTAAGAACCAAAAGTTATTTTTATCCCATTTCACAAAGTGAAAGGAATATTATGGGTACCGTAAGGAAAGTATCATATAATATGAAGATGTTAAACGAATATTTTTTTTTATATTTTTGCATCATTTTAAAATAAATCATTAATATTTATTATAAGTTAATCTATTGATACGAGATTACATTTTATCAAATAATATTTAAAGCCTAAACCTTTATACTATAAATAAAATAAAATAAAATTAAAAATGGCCTTTGAAATAAATTTTAAAAATACTCAAATTTAAATTAATCAATTGATAAATTTAATATATGAATAAAATATCACATTTAACCTTAAATCTATAACAGATAACAGCTCCACCGGCAGACATCTTTCTATATTTTAATGGAAGAAAAATTGAAGAGAGTGTTCTCATTTCTTGCGGGAAACGTTTTAGCTCACACATAACAAATAATGTTTTTTTATTTTAGAATTATTTGTTTTTTACTACAAAATTTGCATTCATTGTTTTATTCTAGAAAGTCATATCCAATCATCATCATGATTGACATTGGGGTATATTTGACTATAATAATGCCTTGTGAAATGGTTTAACTTTCATTTCAATAAACTAAGACGGTGTTATTTAATAAAATTAGTGGTTATTTAGGTGATTCTTTGATATTATTAAAGTCTTTGTTTAATTTTACATCAAATTTATAAGGTGATTAATATTTTTGTTGTCTTCACAAAAATACGTCGAACATCGTTAGTCTAATTTCCTTGAATGAATTTCTCATATATTTTTACCAGCAGAACAATTAGATTTGTTTTAAAAGTAAGTGCTTAAAATGTATCATATTGTGTTTAACAATGGATTATATGAACCCTAATCTACAAATTACTGCGAACCCTGATGGGTGCCCGTCCCTAGGGCATCTTGTGGGTCACAATGGAAGGCCACCGGAGAACATGAACCGGATTGCCAACGTTCCAATTTTAGAGAGGTCGAGGCATCCGATGGAGGATAGTCGGAGTTTGAAGAAACAAAGAAATAAAGCGGTTGGTGATGGTTCTGGATCTAATATGGAAATCGCGGATATGGATGCTGAGGGCGAAGAGGTGTCTGGTTCTGTAGATAACATACAAGTGAACCCTGTATCTCCTATTACCGATGGGGGGATGTTAAACCATCATATGCTCGTATGGTTTCTAGGGAATTGCCGGAAAGGGTCTTTCTTTTGGTTTTACGTGAAACTGATTCTGCTGAGGTGTCTGATTGCCTGATGAGGATTGCATCGTTGATAACTCTGGTCCGATCACGAGAATTTGTTTTTCTGATCGAGTACATGACCAGATTGATCAGAGCATGAAGTCGGTTTTAATTGTTCGTCTATTAGACATATCAATTGGTTACAAAACTTTGTTGTCTAGGGTTCTCATGTTATGGAAGCTGAAAGGGAGCTTCAACTTGTGGACATGGAGAATAACTATTACTTGGCCAAGTTTACTTTAGAGGAGGACTACTTCAAGGCTCTTACTGAAGGTCTTTGGACAATTTATGGTAGTTATTTGTCTGTTCAGCCTTGGAGCCATTCATTCTCGACGTCTGAAAAACATCCACCTTAAATCCTTGTCTGGGTGCAACTTTCAGGTTTATCGTACCGCTATTATTTGAAGGCTTTGTTTAGACGTATTACGGATGCAATTGGGAGGCTCGTTAGGGTTGATTACAATACTCAGGCGGGAGGTCGAGGTTAGTTTGCAAGGTTAGCGTTAGTAGCTGATTTGAATAAGCATTTGAAATCATGCATTGGTATTGGTAATTTCATTCAGAAGCTTGAATATGATGGATTGAACCATATTTATTTCAAGTGTGGTACGTATGGCCACTCAAGAGATAGGTGTGGCGTTTCGGAGGAGGTGGAGACTGCGAATGCTGAGGCGGTAAATCAGGAAGTTGCTACGAATGGTCCATCTATCGAGTAGGCCGATGGCAATTTATTTGGACATTGGATGGTTGTGGAAAGGAAGACACGCAAGCCGCATGATGAAGTGAAGGATAATACGAAGGTGGTGCAAAGTGTTGATAGGTCTGGTAAATCTTCTTTTACTGTGTTATCAGATAATCAAGATGTGGAGGAGTAAGATCGTGTGACAGCAGTGAGTAAGGTAATAAACAAAGGCAAGCAGACTATCGCCTCCACGAGCAAGAGTAATGGTTATAAGGACTTTGTTTCAACAACATCTTATCTGGCGTCCAATCCGAGGAAGAAGAAAACTGCAGCCCGCAAGGATAATGCTAACGTGAAGGTGGTTCCATCTCAGGAGAGGACAAATCTGAAGGTAACAGTTCGTTCTATGGATCATCTTCCGGGATCTCATACGGCTGTGTCCATTATGGAGACTGACAAGGGTACTTCTAATCTAGTGAGAGTTGCGCCAAATATTAAGATTGGCAACCGATTTAGTAGGAAAACCGGTAATTCGAATGGAAAGATGAGGGGAATATTGGTTCTTGGCATAAGGGTTCTGATTGGCTTGAGGGTTTTTCCAAATAGTTAGAGGAGTTAGGAAAGTTGAAGGATCCTGTGTCAAAGGCTCAAGTTAGAGCTTGATTAGTGAAGGTGGGCCTTGTGAGTGATGATGAAGAGATGGATGAATCAGACATGAAAGAGGTGACGGTGCCTCGGATCCAGGCTTGAGGTTTTGTTCTCTCTCTCATTTGTTCTGATGAATTGTTTGATTTGGAATTGTCAAGGGGCTGTTAGTCCCACGTTTCGTCGAATTTTAAAAAGTTTTGTTAAGGAGTTTCGGCTTAATCTTGTTGCTTTGGTGGAAACTCGAATAAGCGGAAGAGCGACAAATAGAGTCATTGTAAAGCTCAATTATCCACATTTCTTTCGTGTGGAAGCTCGAGGCTTTAGCGAAGGGATTTGGGTGATATAGTCTGATGATGTCGAGTTTGAAAGCTTGGCCATCTCGAATCAATTTATTCATGGTCGAGTGACTTGTGTGGATAGTGGAGAGTAATTGTGTCTTCTCCTTAGATCCTGGGGGAGTATTCCATGGCTAGTAGGTGGTGACTTCAATTCTATTTTCAACTCGGATGTAAGGAGAGGCGGTTCGTTTAGTTCTCTCTGGATTAGTCCGTTGTTTGGTAACTTCATTGACACGGCTTGGCTAATTGATTTGGGTTTCCAAGGTCCGCCGTTCACCTGGTCGAGAGGATGTCTTCATCAATGCTTGGATCATTTCCTATGTAGTAGTTTGATGCATTCCTCTTACCCAAACTCTCGGGGTTTTACATATTGCCATTTTTAGAGCAACAGGGGTGTCTAACCATTTCATTTTTTAGCGGCTTGGAATGATCATCCTTATTTTTAGGAGTTTATACAGTCGGCCTGGGTAGATGGCAGAGATTTTGATTCAAATTTGAGGGAATTTATTATTAAGGTTCAGAATTAGAATCTGGAGGTTTTCGGTCACATAGGGCAGAAAAAATTTTGATTCCTTGGTTCAGGGGTATTGATCGAGCTATTTCTTTATATCATTCAGATTTTCTTTGTGAGTTAGAAAGCCAACTTCGCAAGGAACTGAACTTAGTTTTGGCCCAGGAAGAGGGTTTTTGGAGGCAAAAAGCGTGCTCGAGATGGGGTCTACAGGGAGACCGGAATACCAAATTATACCATGCGTCAGTCATGGCCAGACGACGGAGGAATAAGATTATTGCACGTAAGTCTGATTATGGCCTCTGGTGTACAGAGGAGGAAGAACTTAAAGACCTTATTGTTACCTTTTACAGTATTCTTTTTAGTAGTAACGGTGTTCATGGGGAGCTTTTGGAACGGGTTTTTTCGACTGTGTCGAGAGCTCTTTTTCATAATCTAGGACGTCCCCTTGCTTATGAGGAGGTGCATTATGCTTTTGATTCAATGGCTCCGTATAAATCACCCGATATCGATGGTATTCATGCGACATTCTACCAGAGGAATTAGTCCGTTGTGGGGAATGCAGTTTGTGATTATATCTAGGGAATTGTTTAGGGGGCATTTGACATCCTGAGTTAAATAGAACCCTCTTGTGTTAATTCCGAAGGTTTCGATTCCATAGACTATAAGTCAATTTTGGCCGATTAGTTTGTGCAATATGGTTTATAAGGCACTTACGAAGATAATTGTCAATAGTTTGAAACCGCTGATGCCGTTTTGGGTTTCTGAGAATCAGACGAGCTTCATTCCTGGGAGATCAATTGTTGATAATATTATTATTTCTCAAGAAGTCATCCATTCGATGAAGTCTAAAACTAGTAGGAAGGGTTTGATGGCTATTAAAATTGATTTGGAGAAGGCTTATGACCGGATGTATTGGGCTTTTTTTAGGACACTTTGGAGGACCTGTGTATTCTCGGACCACTCATTCGGTTGATCATGCGATGTGTTTCTTCGATGTCTACGAGCATTCTTTGGAATGGGAGTTAGACTGATTTCTTTTCTCCGTCGTGGGGTATTTGTTAAGGGGATCCGTTGTCTCCTTATATTTTTGTCTTGTGTATGGTGAGATTGGCGCATTTGATCAAAGTATCAATCGGTGGGGGTTATTGGAAGCCTTTTCGATCGTCTTCTTCTGGGCCTAGGATATCACATCTCCTTTTTGCTAACGATATGATGTTGTTTGCGGAAGCCTTTGGTGAGCTGGGTGAGATTATTAGAGATATTCTATCTAGATTTGGGGTTGTTTTAGTGCAGAAGGTCAGTTTTATGAAGACCACAATCTTTTTCTCCAAGAATATTTCCTTAGAGGATCGATTACAAATAAGTTTTGATTTCGACTTTCAATTAGTTTTAGAGTTGGGAAAGTGTTTGGGGTTCCTCTCCTTCATGGTAGAGTTATGGTGGCTTCTTATCGCTACTTAACCCGGATGGTTTTGGATAGGTTGTCTGGCTAGAAAATGAGATTGTTGTACTTCGTCGGACGGTTTACCTTTGCAAAATCAGTCTTAGGTGCCATTATGGTTTATACGATGCAATCAGCAGTGCTTCCGCGACGAATTTGTAAGGAAATTGAAAGCCATATTCGACGTTTTATGTAACACCCCCAACCCGTACCTAACCTGGATACGAATCCGAGGTGTCACATTGACTTTTCAAAACATTGTACAAAATAGTGAATAATTTTAAACTTTCACCAAATACAACTGAATAATTTACATAAATTATCTCAAAACGGTTTATAAAACTTATTAGAGCATAAACGGTTTAAAGCTTTAATTACATGCCAACATTATTTAATATAAGAAAGAGAAATGTCTGCTATTTGTGAGTACTATAAATGGGTGCGGATATGTGTGCAAGTATACACAATCGAACAAGTAATAAAGTGATAAGTAGAGTATCGTCTCCACAGGGAATTGGAGAAGTCAAATAGGTTTTTCAAGGCACTTTACTTTGCCACCTAAGTAAAGTTAGTAATGGTATATACAAATGACAATGATGTGGGAAAATGAGATGGATGTTGTGGAAATGAAATGGTGGTACGATAGCAAATGGATATGTCGTGGCAAAGTGGATGGAAATATCGTGGCAAATTAAATTGTGATAAGTGCAAACAAATAGAAATGTCAAGGCAAAATGAAATGTAAATATATGATTTGATTAATAGGACTTTGGCTTTCTCACACGACAATCAACTATGGAAGTGAGTGATAGGAGTCACTAAGGAAAATCTAAGTCTACTTCTCCGAATGGTCTTTCTTCTATACCTAGTCTGCCCGACATAGTCTACTACGGTGCCCTATGCTATCTCTAGTAAGGGACTCAACAGATTAAAGATGCCCTGGCAAAACTGATTGGCGTAAACCCCTGCAGTGATCCTATTGGTCCAGATAACATGATATGTCTTGGCAATACCTTTTTGCGACAACATTAACATCTAACCTATCGTTCATGCACAACTACTTTTAGTCGAATGAAATCCTAGCCTTATCTCTAAGGTGGATTAGGCCTAGTTACTACCTAGAACCCCTTGTTTATGTAGTCCCTCCCTAGTTTCTCTTGAACACTAAGGATATGTTACATAGGTATTCTCTCGAACCCTAAGAATCTCCTAAGGAATGGCTACTCTCGTAGCTCCTACAACCTTAAGTCATTAAACTCCATAAACAAAACAGATTATAGCATAGAAAAATCATCTATTCATTGAAATAAAACTTAAACATCCAAAATGAACTCCCACCAAATAGGATTAGTTCATGGTGGGGTTCGAAATAAACAAGCACAAAGTAAGTTTCATTCGTTCCTTACAACCCAATAACAAAATATGAAAACAAAGAACTAAGGGGATGAGAGAAAGCCTTCGACGTGAACTACCCAATGCTTCCCTCGGTCACCAAGAACTGCTCCCAGCGGACTGGCTCATCTCGGACACTCATACCGCCATTCCCTCAGACTTGTCAAGGAGAAATGCCACGACAAGTGAGATTGACGGAGAAATATGAGACCTTCTCTTTCTAACTATTTAGGCTCAAAACAGTGTGGAACTAAAGTCTTCTTCATTATAGCTTCATCCTCTATTTATAAGGGAAAATTAACCCTTGAACTAAGAGTTGACTTTCCCAAACTATGGTTAACTTGCTTGGGAGTCGAGCAAGACAGGTGATGATACAGCCTGGGTAGCTGGTATGAGTGACCGATATAATCCCTTTGCAGGTGCCCAATGACAGATAAGATCTATAGGGTCAGGCGGCGTGGTCAACAGGATCGACGGTTGCAGTGCCGGTCCCTCCAGGCGTATCTTAGAGGAGGATTTCTCAGGTAGAGCTTTCGGCTAGTCGGATACAACTGGCTTCAAAAATATCTTCTCGCACTTTAAGCACTTTCAAAATGTCGGATGAACGTGGCAAATTCATTTTGCTCAGCAATCTCCTTATGTAATTGCATTTTCTTTCCTATTTTCCTTGCTCTCAATACCTGCACATCATCAGACAAGTACCTTTCCCATAAAGCAGCACCGCATTAAAAATAAAATGCCACGACAAACCGAAATCCACCACATGCAACTAAATGCTTCTAAATGCATCTATATGTTCCTAAATGAGCCTTTAGACATTCAATAACTTAAGTTAAAAGGTCCCAAAATGTGACCTTTTACGGAGTTATCACACCCCTAAACTTAAGCTATTGCTTGTCCTCAAGTAATAAATAGTGATAAGTAAAACAAAAATACCATGGCAATTTCAGAAGCAGAATAGTTATATGGGATAAAAATTTCAGCCCTCAACATTTAGCTTCAACATGCTAGACTAGGTCGAGAAATCTAGTACTGTCCCATATGGCAATATTCTTTGTATGGGTGTGTGCGTATTTGTATCCAGTCCATGCGTAACAAATTTAAAAATTTTCTAAGCGAGTTTTCTTAATTTGCCAAGGTATTCACAAAATTTACTCCCACCTTGCTTTTTTTTTTCTGCTACGAGGGAAGTCAGCCCATCACTTTACCATCCCACACTCTAGGTGAAATGGAGCATACCTTCCACCCCCGAGCTAGTCAGGTAGAGTCATCCCATGACTACTTTCATTCACTCATATGCCATGGCATAGCGGAGTGTCCCTCTACAGCTATGCCGAGGCATTTATTCACAACTTCATTTTTTTAATTTTTTTTTAGTGGGTTTTTCATCATTCAAAATTTTATGCCACGACATTTTAAGAATTCTTTTATAAAAAATTTCCAAGTTTCTCAAGCATGGAAAACATACAATCGTGTATTCAAGGATTTCAAAGAAGCAAGTCCTAGAGTTGGTTCTATTATCCTCAACCAGTTATGTACATTATATTCTAGCCATCAAGATTCATCATCATCGGGCATCCTTAACTAATTCCAGAAAACTATTCAAACATTTACTAATGTCATGGCATATTTATTTTACTGATACTATCATGCAATGATGCGAGAACCCTACTTCCCCCAAACTTGAGAGAAGCATTGTCCTCTCAATGCTTACTAATACTACAGACAATGAAGCTACATGCTATTGTCACGGACCAAAGCCAACCACCGAGGTTAGCCCATGAGAAGTAGCCCAGATGGGGGTTTGGACCTTCTAGAAGCCACAAAGACTTAGGTGGCATTTAAATTTGTATAGATAATGCCCACTTGTTTTTGGTAGGTAAAGATTAATCTCGACTGTCGATGTAATTAGATCTTAGCCGTTCATTGAGGGGAGCTTTAGCTATAAATAGAGGCCTCCCCTTCTCATTTGTACTCACTCCTTCACTTTGAGAAATCATAAGAGCATTCTTCTCTCAAAGCTTTCTTATCTTCCTTCTTGTGCTAGTTCTCTTGTCTAGCTTCCGTCGAGGTTCTACGCATCCTTGCTTGTGATATTTTCAGGCTTACTTAGCCGTAATCACTAAGAAGGCGACTAAGGCCGCCGCATGTTCCGAGGCGTCGAAGTTCCAAGGGCGTGACAAGTAGTATCAGAACTAGTTCTACGAGAAATGGTACAACACAACCAAGACGATAACCCAGCAAGCGAAGTGACTCGTGTTGTCGTACCGAAGAAGCGAGCAAACTCGAAAGATATGGTGGCCTCGTTCAAGCAAAGGGTCGGTAGGTTAGAAGACCGATATAATGAAGTCCAAGAGACTCAAGACTCGGTTGAATCTCGCTTGGAGAAGGTGGAGTCCGTAGAGGATGTACTCAGTGAAGAAACCCAAGCACTCATCAGCGAGTTGACAGAGAACGTAGACGAGCATACCAGAGGCCTCGAGAGCATGTACTTGGCCATGAGGGCCGAAATAATACGGGAGGTAAAGGAGCTCAAGAGCGAGCTGCTCGTCTACAAGGCTGTCGTATTGAATGGAGTGACTGGGGAGGCACAAGCACCAAGACCCAGGATCGACGTCCCTAAGCCGAATGAATACAAGGGGAGTCGAAATGCCCAAGATGTAGAGAATTTCATTTGGGGCATGGAGCAATTCTTCCGTGGTATGGGTATCGGGGATGATACCACCAAGGTAAATGTTGCTTCCAATTATTTTAACGATGTTGCTATGTTATGGTGGCGTCGTAGGTGTTCCGAAAGTATGAATCTAATCGGAATGTGAGAAGAGTTCGTGGGAGAACTCAAGGAGCATTTCTATCCGAAAAATGCTGTGCTCGAAGCTCGAGCAAAACTAAAGCATTTGAGGCACGATCGTTCCATCTTGGAGTATGTCAAAAACTTCACAGAAATCAAGATACAAATCCCGGACTTAGGCAAGTCAGAAGGGTACTTTGCATTCATGGATGGATTACAACGTTGGGCCAACATAAAGATCCAAAGGAGGGGAGTGACTGAACTCTCCAAGGCGTTAGATGCAGCCGATGCCATTACCCCATTTGAAGTAAAGAAGACCGACTCTCTCCAATCCAGGTCGAAACCCAAAGGAAATAGTGGGGGAGAGAAGGCCAAAGGAAACTTTCACAAGCCAATGGGAAATCATGGAATGCCAAATGATTGACCCAAAAAGCTCTTCAATCCTTGGGAGAAGAATGGGGAATTAGCGTGCTTTACTTGTGGAGGAAATAACATGAAACAAGATTGTCCTCAACTTGTGAAAGTTGTTGCCATCAAGGAGAATGATAGGGTGGAGAGTGAAACTCTCAAGCTTGGCTCCATCCTTAGTACCATGGAGGTCAAGAAGGGGCACAAGAAGAAGGGAATGATGTACGTAGACATCACCGTGGCAGGCCAAAAGATGAGCGCACTAGTGGACACCGGTGCCTCAGAGTTGTTCATGTCCGAACAAATTGCCAAAAGACTTGGCCTTTATGTGGATAAGGCAAGTGATTCCATCAAAACTGTGAATGCCGAAGAAGTTCCAATTGCGGGGGTCGCAAAAGGAATCGAGCTAACCATTGGAGGTTGGTTCGGAAAGGAAGCCATCAAGGTAATCCCTCTCAATGACTTCGACTTTGTTATTGGGTTAAGTTTTTTGGATCGAATAAATGCTTTCCCAGTGCCTTTTGCCGATTGCTTGTGCATTATGGATCCAAAGCAACAATGCATTATTCCGGTAAGCCGAGGGCCCGGAGTAGGGGCCAAAATTTTATCCGCAATCCAATTCTCGAAGGCGGTGCGCAAGGAGGAATCGACCTTCTTAGCTGCCTTGGTGTGTAACAAACCAACCACGACCAAGGAAGTTCCCGACATGGTAAGTCATGTCTTGGCAGAATTCAAAGATGTTATGCATGCCGAGTTACCCAAGAAGTTACCTCCAAAGAGAGAGGTGGATCACAAGATTGAGCTTGTGGAGAATGCGCAACCACCCGCTCGGGCCCCTTATCGAATGGCTCCGCCTGAATTAGAGGAGATGCGCAAACAATTGAAGGATCTCCTCGATGCCGGATACATCCGACCATCCAAGTCCCCCTATGGTGCATCGGTGCTATTTCAAAAGAAGCACGATGGTTCTCTGCGGATGTGCATAGATTACCGAGCTTTAAATAAGCTCACAGTAAATAACAAGTATCACATTCCCCTCATGGCGGACTTGTTCGATCAGCTTGGTGGTTTAAGGTGGTTTACCAAGCTAGATTTACGATCGGGCTATTACCAAGTCAGGATAGCCGAAGGAGATGAACCGAAGACAGCTTGTGTGACCAGGTACGATTCTTACGAATACCTTGTGATGCCCTTTGGCCTCACGAATGCCTCGACCACCTTCTGCACATTGATGAACAATATACTACAACCCTTTCTAGATCATTTCGTTGTAGTTTACCTTGACGATATTGTAGTATACAGTAAGACCTTAGAGGAACACGTCGAGTACTTGAGAAGGGTGTTCCAAGTCTTACGAGAGAACGAGCTCTATGTTAAAGAGGAAAAGTGCTCGTTCGCCCAGAAGGAAGAACCGTTCCTAGGATATGTCGTTGGAGGAGGCAAGCTCCAGATGGACAATGATAAGATTCGAGCAATTGACGAGTGGAAGCCACCCACCAAGGTGACCGAATTGCGAGCATTCTTGGGATTAGCGAACTATTACCGACGATTCGTGAAGGGCTATTCCAAGATTACCACACCTTTGATCGAGTTGCTCAAGAAGGATAAGGTGTGGGAATGGACCACGAAATGCCAAGACGCATTCGAAAAGATCAAGGAGGCCATGGTGAGTGAGCCCGTGTTGGTGCTGCCAGATTACACCAAGCCTTTTGTAGTTTTCACCGATGCGTCCGATGTTGCCATTGGTGGAGTCATCATGCAAGAGGGGCATCCGGTTGCATACGAGAGTCGGAAGCTCAATGAGACCGAGCGGAGGTACTCGGTTCATGAGAAGGAGATGACAACAGTTGTACACTGCTTGCGGACATGGCAACACTACTTGCTTGGGTCCAAGTTCGTGGTGTTCACGGATAATGTTGCCAACAGTTACTTCCTCACCCAGAAGAAGCTTTCTCCCAAGCAAGCTCGTTGGTAAGAGTTTCTTGCTGAGTTCGACTTTTCCTTAGAGTACAAGCCAGGGAAGGTGAACTGTGTAGCAGATGGCTTAAGCCAGAGGTATGCCATCGAAACTATGGAAGGCACTCTCCTTGAGAGGATCAAAGAAGGATTATCCCATGATCCTGTGGCCGAACGAATCATTGAGAGAGCCAAGGAGGGGCGAACCCGGGAGTTTTGGCTCGAAGGAGAATTGCTTTACCACCGAGGCCATCATCTCTTTGTGCCTCGATATGGGCAGTTACGCAAAGAGCTCATGAATGAATGCCATGATTCCAAGTGGGCGGGACATCCGGGAGTTGATCGAACATTGTAATTACTCTCGGAGCAATACTATTGGCCGCACATGGCTGAAGATGTGCAGACCTATGTGAAGACTTGTCTTGTATGCTAACAAGACAAAATCGAGGCAAAGAAACCGGCGGGACTGTTACAACCGTTGCCCATTCCTGAGCGCCCATGGGAGAGTATTTCCATGGATATTATAATTGGTTTGCCCAAAACTGATGGACTTTTAAGTATCATGGTTGTGGTTGACAGGTTTTCGAAGTATGCGACGTTCATACTCGCGTCTAAGGTGTGTCCAGCTGTAGAGGCCGCTCGACTTTTCCTTAAGCACGTGGTGAAGTATTGGGGAATGCCTAAAACCATCATTAGTGACCAGGACACGCGGTTCACCGGGAGGTTCTGGACGGAGTTGTTCAAACTGATGGGATCGAGCTTGAACTTTTCCACCGCAGTTCATACACAAACCGATGGGCAAACTGAGCGAGTGAATGCTCTGTTAGAGATCTATCTGAGGCACTACGTGAGTACCAACCAACGAGACTGGCCAAAGCTGTTGGATGTGGCCCAATTTTCCTACAACTTGCAACGGAGCGAGGCGACAAACCAAAGTCCGTTCGAGATCGTAACCGGGCAACAACCGTTGACACCCAACACGGTTGTTACCAAGTATGAAGGGCCTAATCCATCAGTACACAACGTTGCCAATGAGTGGCACGAGCAACACGACTTAGCCTGAGCTTGTTTGCACAAGGCGGGAAAGCGGACCAAAAAGTGGGCAGACCAAAAATGAAGGGATGTGAACTTTGAAGTTGGCGACCTTATCCTTGCAAAGTTGACCAATGTTTTGCACCATGCAGATGTGCACAAGGGACTTGTGCGCAGATACGAGGGTCCGTTCTGAATCGTGAAGCGGGTAGGCACCATGGCCTATAAATTGGAGTTACCTCCAACTATCCGAGCGTATCCCGTTATCCATGTTAGTCTGCTCAAGCCGTACCATCAGGATACCGAGGATCCATATCGAGGCAAGTCGCACCGAGCGCCAGTCGGAGTAGCGATCTCATATGACAAAAAGATCCAAGATATACAAGCGGAGAGGATTATTCGACGGCCAGAACACCACCCAAGGCATGAGTACTTTGTCCTGTGGAAGGGGCAACCCGAGTGCGAAGGGAGTTGGGAACATGCTGAGGGACTTTGGCAATTCAGAAATAGAATAAACCAATATCATGCCAAACGAGTGACGAGGGCGTCACCGGAACCAGTGGGGGAGAATGTCACGGACCAAAGCCCACCACCGAGGTTAGCCCATGAGAAGTAGCCCAAATGGGGGTTTGGACCTTCTAGAAACCACAAAGACTTAGGTGGCATTTAAATTTGTATAGATAATGCCCACTTGTTTTTTGTATGTAAAGATTAATCTCGACCGTCGATGTAATTAGATCTTAGTCGTTCATTGAGGGGAGCTTTAGCTATAAATAGAGGCCTCCCCTCCTCATTTGTACTCACTCCTTCACTTTGAGAAATCATAAGAGCATTCTTCTCTCAAAGCTTTCTTATCTTCATTCTTGTGCTAGTTCTCTTGTCTAGCTTCCGTCGAGGTTCTAAGCATCATTGCTTGGGATATTTTCAGGCTTACTTAGCCACAATCACTAAGAATGCGACTAAGGCCGCACGTTCCGAGGCGTTGAAGTTCCAAGGGTGTGACACTATGAATGCAATGCAAATGCAATGTACCTTGACTTAAGCGGGTGATGGTGCAGCGGTTACGTGGCGAGTACGCTTTCTCAAATTGGCGGGGCTGGAATGCTCTGAGTCAGACGCAGGTATGGCTGGAGGAGTGCTGGGTCCTTCTGGAACGGCTGGGAGCGGGGGCTCCGAATGCTGAGATGCCTTCCTAAGGCGACGTCGGCTCCTACGCAAAGGAGCTTGCCGTGGCATCTCGAATTGTGACTCCTCGGTTGACTCAGTGGGTTGTGGTACTTCAGGGTGTTTTGCCGCCAAAGGTTCAACAAGTTGTGCTGGTTCCGGGTGCTACAACATGGACGGGGTCAGGGTCATCAGTCTCTTCAGCGTCAGTAGGCTCTTCAGGTTCAGCAGGCTGGGGACTCTCTGTACCATGCGAATGAGGGGCATCAGTATGGGCAGGATGAGGTGCTTCTGCAGATGCCTCAGCATCCTCATTCGGTGGCACGAGTATGTCCGGGAAGACATGAATGGTGAAGTTCGTGTGCGGGAGGAATTCCATCAAGGCATTGGTGAGAAATTCATCTCGGCGTTTGGCATAGGCAAAATATATCATCAGTTTGTCAGACAGCTGCCCGACATGATCTTGAGTGCGCTGGACTGCCTGCTCCAGGGCATCTAAATTTACCTTGGCATGTGAAGATGGTGAAACGCGAGATGTGGATGCCTCTTTTTCCTTCCCCTTTGCTTCCTTCAAACCCAACAACAAAGGGATTTTCGCTTTGGTGATCCCAGTAATACCCGGTAAAATCTCATCAAACATTTCTTCGGGGACCTTCTTTTTACGGCATAATGCGGTGATGAGATTTAGAAATACCAAGGCACTTGCAGGGCGCTTTAAGCACAAATGAGCATGTTCCACTATAATCTTCCCTACATCAATGGCTCGCCCAAAGATGATCGAGTGAAGCAGAAGCATTCGCTGGCAAGACACGGTCGTGTTGTGGGAAGTGGGTAAAAGTTTGTGCTTCATGAAATGATTCCACAACTTCACTTGTGGAAGGAGCCTCTCCCGATCCACGGTCTTGCGGCTCATTTGCTACCCATTCCATTGTGTGTCCAGAAGACAAAGATATTCCAGTATGCCTTGGTAAGTTTCGTTGTCAGCATCTTGTGCAAAACTAGCATGCTGGTATTCAGCAACCTACAGTTTAAAATAATGATTAATTACAGAATGAGTAAAACGAATAGAAATACCGCAAACCGTCATGACATGCTGGTTTGGCTCAGATATGTTGGAGTAAAACTCCTTCACTAGAGTGGCGTTGACGGCTGCGGGATGTTTGGCAAATTTCTGCCACTTATGCGTGGTGACAACGTCGAGAACCTCACTCCCTAAGGTCGCATCTTCCTTATCAGAGAAGACAAATCCCAACTCGAAAAAGACTCGGCGATTTTTGAGTGTTTAGAACTGTTCGCGGGCAGAATCATCCACAAACCGTGGTGGCGAAGGTAGCGCAGGGGGACGGGAGTGAACCATCGTTAAAAGAGAAAAATGAGAAAAGAAGGAAAAAGCTTGAACTTTGGACGGTTATGGCGGTTTCGGTCAAAGAGAGAAGGAGAATATGAGATAAGAAAAAGTTAAAGGAAAAGTGAAAAGGAAATGAAGATAAAACAAAAATGAGATTATGTGGGGGATAAAAATAAGAAATGGTGGGGTCTAGGCGGGAAGAAAACTAAAATTAAAAGTTAAAAAATTTTAATCCTAGGTAAAAGTGAAAAAACTCCCTCTTTTTACTATTCACTTTTGCCGCCCATTTTTCACAAGCTTCCTTCATACGCTTCACATGATGGTCATGCTAGAAGTCCCTTGCAACAAAAATAAAATAAATATAATTAATTATAAATAATAAAGACTAAAATAATAGTAAAATAAGAATTATTTATGCACAAGAGTAAATTTAAAATGTCAGGGCATCCTTAAGATGATGGACCAGTGTCGACGTCGTCCAAGAGCAGTGCCGACTTGTTTCACGCAGGTGGGATTCCTTGGTAAGCCTTCAGGCGCTGGCTATTGACTTTAAAAATGGATCCATCGTCCATGTTCTTGATATCAACAGCGCCATATGGATAAACATGGTGTACTTCAAAAGGTCCCGACCAACGTGACTTTAGTTTACCAGGGAAAAGTTTTAGCCTTGAGTTGAAAAGCAACACTTTCTGGCCCACATAAAAATACCGTGGCAAAAGATTTTTGTCATGCCACTTCTTGGTTCTTTCCTTGTAGAGCTTGGCATTTTCATATGCTTGTGCTTGAAACTCTTCTATTTCATTTAAATCGAGCAATCGTTTCTCCCCAGCAAGTTGTGCGTCGAAGTTTAGCTTCTTGATTGGCCAGTATACCTTGTGTTCTAACTCAACTGGGAGGTGACAGGCTTTTCCATATACCATCTTGAAATGCGACATTCCCAGAGGCGTTTTGAATGCTGTCCTATAAGACCATAATGTTTCATCGAGCTTGGGGGACCAATCTTTCCTTCGAAGGTTCACCACCTTCTCAAGGATTTTCTTGACTTCTCGATTGGACACTTCAGCATGCCCATTCGTCTGCGGGTGATATGCCGTGGCAATCTTATGTCGCGCTCCATATTTCTGCAATGCCTTGGCAATTAATCTATTATCAAAGTGGGTGCTTTCATCGCTAATGATGGCTCTTGGTACTCCAAATCGCGTGAATATGTTCTTGTGAAGGAACTTGAGCACTGTCTTTGAGTCGTTCCTCGGCATAGCAATTGCTTCAACCCACTTCGAGATGTAATCCACCGCAAGTAAAATGTATAAATCCCCAAAAGAAGATGGGTATGGTCCCATAAAATCTATTCCCCAAACATCGAAAAGTTCTATCTCCAGAATATTTTGCAGCGGCATTTCATGTCGTCTGGAAAGGTTTCCAGTGCGCTGGCATCTGTCGCACGCTTTACAAAATTCGTGGGAATATTTAAATAACGATGGTCAATAGAAGCCCGATTAGAGGACCTTTGCAGCAGTTCTGGAACCTTTAAAATACCCTCCACAGGTTGTTGTCTGGCAATGGTATAAGATATTGCGTTGCTCCTCTTCGGGGACACACCGTCTAATCATTTGATCGGTACATTGCTTGAACAAGTACGGCTCTTCCCAAAAATAGAACTTAGCATCATGCAGAAACCTCTTTTTTCCCTGGTTATTTAGTTCATAAGGAAAAACACCACTAACAAGAAAATTAACAAGGTCAGCGTACCACGGAATTGCCGTGGCATATAAAATTTTATCGTCAGGGAATTCTTCTTTAATATCAAAAATTTCATGGCATTCTGAAATGTTCTCTAGCCTAGATAAGTGGTCTACAACCTGATTTTTAGTACATTTCCTATCAACTACCTCTAAGTCGAATTCTTGCAAGAGTAATATCCATATAATTAGTCTAGGCTTGGCATCTTTCTTGTTCACTAAATATTTTATAGCAGAGTGATCGGTGTGAACTATGACCTTTGTGCCTATCAAGTATGGCCTAAACTTGTCAAATGCGAATACCACGGCAAGTAATTCTTTCTCGGTGGTAGTATAATTCATTTGTGCATTATTTATGGTACGACTAGCATAATAAATCACATGAAAAATTTTACCTCTGCGTTGTCCAAGCACAGCTCCCATGGCAAAATCACTTGCGTCGCACATTAATTCGAACGGTGTCATCCAGTCTGGGGGAACTACGATCGGTGTAGAGATAAGTCTTTTCTTTAGCTCTTTAAATGCGCCATAACATTTTTGATCGAATACAAATGGTTGGTTCTGTTGCAGCAGGGTGCACAAGGGCTTGGATATTATGGAGAAGTCCTTGATGAATCTTCGATAAAATCCAGCATGTCCAAGGAAACTCCGAATGCCCTTGACAAAATTTGGTGGGGGGTGCTTCTCAATCACTTCGATCTTGGCCTTGTCCACTTCAATGCCCTTTGCTGAAATTTTATGTCCTAGAACAATGCCTTCGGATACCATGAAATGGCATTTTCCCAGTTTAGTACAAGATCGGCTTCCCCGCACCGCTTCAGTACCTTTGCCAAATTGCTGAGGCATTTTTGAAAATCGTCACCAGAAACGGAAGAATCATCCATAAAAATTTCAAGATAAACCTCAACTATGTCAGAGAATATGGCTTGCATGCAGCGTTGAAAAGTTACCGGGGCATTACAGAGTCCAAAAGGCATTCTGCGGAAAGCATAAGTGCCATAGGGGCACGTGAACGTGGTCTTCTCTTGGTCCTCTGGTGCGATGGCAATCTGATTATACCCCGAGTAACCATCCAAGAAACAATAAAATGCATTGCATGCAAGTCGATCCAGCATTTGATCGATGAAAGGAAAAGGGAAGTGATCTTTCTTGGTGGCCTTGTTAAGCTTGCGGTAGTCCATGCAAATTCGCCTCCGGTGACCATGCGAGTAGGTATCAATTTTTTGTCCTCACTCGTCACCACGATCATGCCTCCCTTCTTGGGCACACATTGAACGAGACTTACCCACGAACTATCCGAAATGGGGTAAATTACTCCAACATCAAGCCATTTGAGAATCTCATTCATCACAACTTGCTTCATGATTGGGTTCAATCTTCGCCGTGGCTCTATGGATTTGACATGGCATTCTTCCAGCAGGATTTTGTGCATGCAGATTGTTGGAATTATTCCCTTAAGATGTGTTAACTTCCTAAAAAGGCTACTTTTAAAGCCTTTTTTCACTTAAGTTATTGTTTGTTTAAAAGCTCATTTTAGTCATTTTAGGATCATATAGTTGCATATAGTTGCATTTGTGGTGGTTGTGCTATTTTATTTCTTAATGGTGCTGTTTGAGGGAAAGGTGCAGTTTGTCTATGGTGTGCAGGGAATAGCAAGAAAAAGGATTCTTTGGGAAGTAATGCCGCGGCATCACACGTTGCTAAAGCAGATTGAAATGCCTTGGCATTTCTGGTGCAGAAAAAGACAAAAAGATATTTTTGCATAAGGACAGCTGGCACTGGACAGCTGTCTCTGCACGTAAAGGACTGCTGTAACCGCCTGCCAGAGCTGCCAAAGGACCACTGCCACTTGGAGGTTAAGGTTCATGCACAACATGTGATTCTAGGGGTATGAGGGGTATTTTGCACCCAACAACCTCATCATTACCCCTATATATTTTTATTATATATGACACCTCATGGGAGAGAAAAAAAGGGGGGACAGAGAGCACACGCATAGAACAGAAAAAAATCACATTTTTATTTTCTCTTTTCATTTCTTCTTCCTTGGGATATTCCTCCATTGATAAAAGCTCCAAGGAGTGGCAAGCTAGGCGTCGGAAGGAGCTAGCGAGCTAGGTGGTTCATGGTGGCCGAGAGGAGACCTCCGATGGCGCGTCGAAGGCTTCTTATCACTTCCCTTTTGCTGTTATTTTTCTATTAATTTGTGGGTTGTTGGAACGAATATTTTCATGACTTTGTGTTTGGATATTTCGAACCCCACCATGAACTAACTTATTTGGTGGTGGTTGGTTGAACGATTATTTAAACTTTATTTTTTAGGGTATATTTAAGTTTATTTTGGGTTCTTTATTTGCTTTGCTTATGAATGCTTCACCATCTAGGCTTGTAAGAGGCATGGAAATGTCCATCTCTTAGATGAAGGTTAGGTATTCAGAAGAATCCTAAGCTAAAAATACTTGTAAGTATTTGGAAGAAACGCAATATAAGATCCTCATAAGCAATGGGTTATGGTATTTTCAAGGGGCTTTGAACCAACTTAGGAATATTATAACTTAATCCCTTAGATCTCGGAAGAGACTAGGATAGGATTCCAATGACTAAAAAGGGTGTCTTTATCAATAGGGTAGGCTGTCCAACATCGTTGAGTGAGAGCAGATGCCTTGGCATCCTATTCTGTTAGGTTCTTTTGAACACCTTAGGAAAGCCCTGTCGAGTAAGTATAGACAAGATAGCTTAAATATACTTGAGAAATAAGTTTAGCAACCTTAGACCAATCCTTACCATTCATTTCTTTGGAAGCTTGTCACGTGAGGATTATTTTCTTCTTATTTTATTTATTTTATTTATCTTTTTATTTACTGTTTTTATCATTTTTCATTGCCTTGACATTTCACCATCACACCATCAATCCGCATCCACCAGCATACACATATCCATTGATGTGACATTTGTATATATCAAGACTAACTATACTTAGATAATTTAGTGCGTTGCTTTGGTTAGACTTTCGTAATTTCACCCAATCCCTGTGGAGACGATACTCACTCATCATTATATTACTTGAGCGATTGTGTATACTTGCACATTATTTGCGTATATTTTATAGTACTCACAACACGCGAACAAACTTTTGGCGCCGTTGTCGGGGATTGGCAGCCTGAAGTTATTTAGTTTTGCCAGAGCATTTTATTTTGTTTTGCATTTTTATTTTTTGTATAGTTTACTTGATATTTTTGTTTTATTTTTCAGGTTTATTTAGTGTATGCCTAGAAGAAATTCTGAAGAGCCTTTGGAACCAATAGAACCTGAGATTGAAAGACTCTTTAGAAGAAGAAGACGTGCTCAAGGAAATATGTATCAGATTGGAAACCAAGGCATTGCTCAAGATGACGGAAATCAGAATGCCGCAGCATTAAACAATGTTGAACCTGCTATCAGGCCTCGTGTTATTCGAGATCATTTAAATCCGATGCTGGATGATCTGAATCCTAGGATTGTGGCACCCGAAATTCAAGCTGCACATTTCAAGCTGAAACCAGTCATGTTCAACATGTTGAATTCCATTGGGCAGTTTGGGGGTATGCCAACTGAAGATGCCAGGCAGCACATTCGCAATTTTCTGGAAGTTTGTGATTCTTTCCGCCAAGAAGGAGTGCATGAGGATTTTCTGAAATTAAAGCTTTTTTCGTATTCATTGCGTGACCGAGCAAGAGCTTGGTTGAGTGGTGTACCAGCCGGTTCGATGAAATCATGGGCCGATCTTTGCAAGAGTTTCTTATTGAGGTACAACCCACCAAACATGAATACGCAGCTAAGGAATGAAATATCATCTTTTCGACAGGGCGACAATGAATCCATGTATGAGTGTTGGGATCGTTACAAGAGTTTGCTTCGAAAGTGTTCAAATCATGGTTTTCATGATTGGACTCAAGTAGTCATGTTCTATAATGGAGTCAATGCACCCACGAGGATTTTACTGGATACCTCGGCAAATGGGACATTGCTGGACAAATCACCTACGGAGGCTTTTGCTATCTTGGACAGAATTGCTAACAATGATTATCAATTTCCTTCCTCAAGACTTGGGAGTGGGAGGAGAGCACCTGGAGCATTCGAGTTAGAAGCCAAAGATTCGGTGTCCACTCAACTCTCCGCTATTACTAATATGTTGAAGAACTTACAATGTTCCACTGATGTGAAGGAAGTGAAAACAACTAATCTGGCATGTCTGTTATGCCAAGTCAATCATCACGAGAGCGAATGCCCAACCAACCATGAGTCTATCAACTTTGTTGGTAATTACAATCGAGGCAGCAACAATCCTTACTCAAACACTTATAATGCTGGATGGCGTCAGCATCCCAATTTCTCATGGGGAAATCAAGGAGCCCACAATGCTAATCAACCTACTAGGCAGCAGAATCACAATGAGCCTCAAAGTTACCAAAATGCTATGTCATGGCATAATGCTAACAAAGGAGCTTCATCTTCATCGAGCATAAGTTCCTTAGAAGCTACAATTCAAGAATTCATATCTACTATGAAGACAATGCTGCAAGACCATTCTACTTCAATTAAGAATCATGGAGCTTTTCTTCATAGTCAAGGCGCCTTACTTCAAAGCCATAGCTCATCTCTGAGAGCTTTGGAAGGTCAAGTTGGTCAGATTGCTACGGCATTGCAAGAGCGTCAGCAAGGACGTTTTCCAAGTGATACTGAAGTCACTAAAGGGCCTGGAAAAGAGCACTGTAATGTGTTAACTCTTAGGAGTGGAACACAAATCAATCGACAAGTCAAGGATAGTGGGCCACAGCATGATGATTCTAATCCCACTACTGAAGCTGAATTACAAGATGATAGAGTTTCTGAGAAGGACAAGGAGGAGGATTCTGCCAAGGTACCAAATTCTGATGCCAAGGCAAAAGAAAATTCTATTCCTACAGCTAAGGAAGCTAGACCTCCCTCACCCTTCCCGCAAAGATTGAAGAAGCACAATGATGAAGTTCAGTTCAAGAAGTTCGTAGACATTCTTGATCAGCTCCATATCAATATACCTCTCTTGGAAGCTGTTGAACAGATGCCGATGTATGCCAAATTTCTGAAGGACATCTGTACCAAGAAGAGGAAAGTAGAGACTGTTGCCACGGCAACAGAATTTTGTTCTTTATTGAGTAAGTTACCGCCAAAGAGAAATGATCCGGGCAGCTTCATTATTCCTTGTTCAATTGGAGCTAATTTCGTTGGAAAGGCTTTATGTGATCTTGGTTCAAGTGTCAACTTAATGCCGAAATCGATATTCTTGAAGCTTGGCATAGGAGATGCAAGACCCACCTCAGTTATTTTACAACTTGCCGACGAATCCCATGTTAAACCTGAAGGGAGAGTCGAGGATGTCATAATAAGGGTGGACAAGTTTGTGTTTCCAGTCGACTTCTTAATTCTGGACTGTGAAGTTGATGCCAAGGCACCAATCATTCTGGGAAGACCTTTCCTAGCCACTGGACGTATCTTGATACACTGTGAAAAAGGTGAACTCACCATGAGAGTGGCTGATCAGTGTGTGACTGTCAATGTTTTTAGAACGCTCAAATATGTTGATGACACTGAATAATGCCAAGGCATTTCTGAATTGAACTCAATGATTGAAGAAGAGACTGAACATCTTTTCCAGAACAACTTCATTCAGCTAGCAGAAAATGAATATTGGGTGGATGATGAAAGCTTAGTGGAGTCCGACGACTTTTCAATTTTGGAGGAGCAATCTAGCTTAGTACAAGTTAGATCAGGTATAAATTTTGAACCTCTGAATTTTGATGAATTCATTTCTCCTAAGCCTTCATTATTGCATGCACCCAATCTAGAGCTTAAGACTTTGCCAGGGCATCTTAAATATATTTACTTAGGTAGCAATGAGACTTTACCGGTGATTATTTCCGCTAACCTTACTGCTAACCAAGAGCAAAGTTTGTTAAGTGTTTTGATGTAGCATAAGAAAGCAATTGGTTGGACTATGGCCGATTTGAAAGGCATTAGTTCCACGATCTGTATCCACAAGATTCTGCTAGAATATTGCCATGGCAATTCAATTAAACCACAAAGAAGACTCAACCCTGTTATGAAGCAAGTGGTGATGAAAGAAATTCTGAAATGGATTGATGCTGGAGTGATCTACCCTATCTCCAATAGCTCATGGGTGAGCCCTGTCCAATGTGTTCCGAAGAAAGGAGGCACGACGGTGGTTACGAATGAGGATAATGAGCTATTACCCACTCACACTGTGACCGGATAGAGGATATGTATGGACTATAGAAAACTCAACAAAGCTACGAAGAAGGACCACTTTCCTCTACCTTTCATCGACCAAATATTGGATCAATTGGTCGGCAAAGCATTCTATTACTTTTTGGATAATTACTCGGGGTACAATCAAATTGCCATCGCACCAGAGGACCAGGAGAAGACTACATTTACTTGTCCCTATGGCACTTTTGCCTTTAGGAGGATGCCTTTTGGACTCTGTAATGCCCCGGCAAAGTTTCAGCGATGTATGCAAGCTATATTTTCAGATATGGTTGAGGATTTTCTGGAGATCTTCATGGATGACTTTTCTGTTTGTGGGGACGACTTTGAATGATGCCTCGACAATTTAGAAAAAGTTCTCAAGAGATGCGAGGAGGTTGAGTTGATCTTAAACTGGGAAAAATGTCACTTCATGGTGACTGAAGGTATTGTATTAGGCCACAAAATTTCACACAAGGGTATTGAGGTGGACAAGGCAAAGATTGAAGTGATTGAAAAATTTCCACCACCAACTTCGGTCAAGGAAATAAGAAGTTTTCTTGGACATGCTGGATTCTATAGAAGGTTTATCAAAGACTTCTCCAAGATTTCTAAACCCTTGTGCACATTGCTTCAACAAAACCAACCCTTTGTGTTTGACAAATTATGCCTCGACGCGTTTACTGAGCTAAAGCAACAACTGATCTCGGCACCCATTATAGTCCCTCCCGACTGGACATCACCATTTGAGCTGATGTGTGATGTAAGCGATTATGCCGTAGGAGCTGTTTTGGGGCAACACCGAGGTAAAATCTTTCATGTTATTTATTACTCTAGCCGCACTTTAAATGAAGCACAATTGAACTACACCACCACTGAGAAAGAATTACTTGTCGTAGTATTTGTTTTTGATAAATTTAGACCTTACCTAATAGGCACTAAAGTTATTGTTCACACTGATCATTCGGCTATAAAATACTTAGTGAACAAAAAGGATGCCAAGCCTAGACTTATTAGGTGGATCTTACTTTTGCAAGAATTTGACTTAGAGGTGGTAGATAGAAAAGGAACTGAAAATCAAGTTGCTGATCACTTATCTAGGCTAGAGAACAATTCTGAATGCCATGACACTGTAGATATCCAAGAGGAATTTCCTGATGAGAAATTTTATATGCCGCGGTAATCCCGTGGTACGCTGACCTTGTTAATTTTCTTGTTAGTGGAATTGTGCCTTTTGATTTGAATAGTCAGTCTAAAAAAAAGTTCAAGCACGATGCAAGGCACTATTTTTGGGATGAGCCATATCTGTTCAAACATTGTGCCGATCATCTCATTAGACGATGTGTACCTGAAGAGGAGCAAAGTGATATTTTGTACCATTGTCATTCGGCCCCAAGTGGAGGCCATTTTGGTGGAGCAAGGACTGCTGCTAAGGTCTTGCAATCAGGCTTTTACTGGCCAACTTTGTTTAGAGATGCCCAAGCATTTTACAAAGGATGTGATCGATGCCAACGGACTGGAAACATCTCCAGACGACATGAGATGACGCTGCAAAATATTTTGGAGATAGAGCTGTTTGATGTGTGGGGCATCGACTTCATGGGACCATTCCCATCTTCTAAAGGAAAATTATATATATTGCTTGCTGTGAATTATGTGTCAAAGTGGGTGGAAGCAATAGCAACATCAAGGAATGACTCCAAGATCGTACTCAAGTTTTTGCACAAGTATATTTTCACTCGGTTTGGAGTACCTCGTGCTATCATCAGTGATGAAGGAACCCATTTTGATAACAAGTTGATTGCCAAGGCATTGCTGAGATATGGGGTTCGACACAAGATTGCCACGGCATATCATCCGCAGACAAATGGCCAAGCTGAGTTATCTAATCGAGAGATCAAGCAAATTTTAGAGAAAGTGGTGAACCCAAAGTGAAAGGATTGGTCGCCAAAGTTGGATAAAGCACTTTGGGCGTACAGAACAACATTCAAAACTCCTTTGGGGATGTCACCCTTCAAGTTAGTGTATGGTAAAGCTTGTCATCTCCCGGTTGAGCTTGAACATAAAGCTTATTGGGCTATCAAGCGATTGAATTTCGATGCTCAACTAGCTGGGGAGCAGAGATTATTAGAACTTAATGAAATGGAAGAGTTTAGAGCACAAGCATATGAGAATGCTCGGATATACAAGGAGAAAACCAAGAAATGGCATGACCAAAAACTGATGCCACGACATTTTCATGTGGGGCACCAAGTCTTGCTTTACAACTCCAGACTTAAACTCTTTCCTGGGAAGCTAAAATCTCGATGGTCAGGGCCATTTGAGGTGCATTATGTCTATCCCCATGGAGCTGTTGACATCAAGAGAATAGACAATGGGAAGATCTTCAAGGTCAATGGCCAGCGTCTGAAAGCCTACAATGGAATTCCACCACCGCACAATAAGGACGTGTTACGGCTGCACGATACTGAAGCGTGCCCAGAGGAGAACCAAAATTCGATGCCTCGACATTGAATTTGTGTCTGTGCATAAATAAAATTTAACATTCAAGTTTTTTTCTTTAGTTTTATTTTATTTTATTTTGTAATTAATTTTTGATCTGATTTGTAGGGACCATATTGCTGCAAACCGTACAAGGAGCGGTTACCAAAGGGAGGAAAGGACAGAGCATTAATTGGAGAGATATTCTTTTGATTTGTTTCTTTTTATTTAATTTAATTTCTGACATTTCTTTTTCTCTTTCCACAGACTTGTCCTATCACCATCATTACCTTTTGGCAATTTTTTTTCCTTCCCTATACATGCACAACCCCCCACCCACTAATTCCTCTCTTAACCGTCATATCATCCCTTTTCCCTCCCAAATTTTTAACTTTTTCTTTTCTCTTTCTTTATTCATTTTTTTTCTCTTTCATGTTAACTTTTACTTTTTCTCTCTCTTTTACTCATCTTCTTCCCTTATTCTCTCCATAGCCGAAATACATCAAAGTTTTTAAAGCTTTCAAAAGCTTCTTCCTTTTTCATTTTCTTACTTCAAAAACACTAAAAATGGTACGCTCAAGACCAGCTCTAACCGACACGACCGCTTGGCAACAGTTTGAGAACCGAAAACTTCAAGAACCGAAAACTCTTTTTTGAGTTGGGATTTATTTTTTCCGAGGAAATCGATGGTGGTTTTGGACCCGATGTTATGGATATCGTGACACCGTTCAAGTGGCAGAAGTTTGCCCGTCATCCTGGTTCGGTGAAAGCCTCATTAGTTAAGGAGTTCTATGCGAACATTTCCAAGCCCAATCAACACTCCATCTTCGTTCGAGGTAAGCAAATCCGTTTTACATCCACTGCTATTAATCGTTATTTTCATTTACAGGAGGTAGTAGACGGCCATGCCATGTTCGAAGAGGAAGCTGATAGCAACACATACGATGGGGTCTTGGATGACATTTGTTTTGAAAACACTGAGTGGAATGGACGACAAACGAGTAGATACTCGGTCAACCGAGAACATCTTCAGCCACGCGCAAAGTTATGGAATCACTTTCACAAGCATAAACTAATGCCCACTTCCCACAACACTACGATATCACTTTCACGCTTATTGCTTTTACATTCTATGATAGTATCCCGTCCGATCGATGTGGGTCGTATTATTGTTCAGAAAGTTCATGCCTGTTTGGGTAAAAAGGCAAGTGCTTTGGTGTTTCCTAATTTAATTACCGCTTTATGTCGTAAGAAAAAGGTTGAGGAAAATGCTTTTGATGAAATTTTTCCTGGATTATCGGGCATCACTAGGGCTAGACTTCCACTATTGTTGGGACTTGAAAATCCCAAGTCTAAAGACCCTGTTCATGAGCAATCTGCAGGTACTATAGAATCGAATACCGAGGCAAGGTTACTTGCTCTCGAGGAAGCTGTGACGCAGACTCAAGCTCAACTGCATGCTTTACACGGTGACATCCGTAATTTCTTTGGATACGTGAAGCATAGAGATGCTATGGTGGAATCGTTGTTTCAAGAAATTATTCCCCATGGTCAACGGAATTTCCCTGGTTTCCCAGACGAAATTCTACCGGCATTCAATACTGAGGCATCTCCAGAGCCTGAGCACGATGCACCCGATCCTCCTGCTGCTGACCCTACTCCTGATACACACCGGTCCGAGACTCCTGAATATCCGCCCATTGTCCCTGTCGAAGAAACACCCAGCCCCGTCCCAGCACCCAATCCTTCTCATGCACAACGTAGTGGTCGCCGCACCAAGACCACGGCTGGACGCATTGCGCACTATTACTCCACTTCTTCCAAGTCCAGCCCAGCACCTATCCGAAAGTGCACCAGACGAAGAGCTGCTAGCACCTCCAAAGCACCACCACCACGTAAACATTGAGGTACCTCTCTTGCATCCATTTTCATTTAGTTATATTTCATTGCATAACAAATAGTTTATAGTTAGTTTAGTTCTCTTTAAAGCATTAAGGACAATGATTCCCTTAAGTTTGGGGGAGGTATTGTTCTTGGTAGGTCATATGCATGATAACATTAGCATAGTATTATGCCATGGCATCAGTAAATGGTAGGACAGTTAGATGAAATGTTTTGAGGATACCCAATGATGATAATTTTGTTAGGCTAGAATCTGAATGTAAATGACTATTGAGAATGATAGAACTCACTCTAGGGCTTTATGCTTTGTGAAAAATATTTACACGATTTGTATGTTTTCTATACTTAGAAAATTTAGGAAATTTTTATGAAGGAACTTTAGTTAGTCTTGGCATTGAAATATAATATGGTGTTTAAAAGAAAAATAAAAAACAAACTCCCTTAGAAATGAAACTGTGAATAAATGCTTAAGCATAGCTGTAGAGGGACACTCCTCTTTGCCGTGGCATTTCCTGAAACTTTCTTTAATAAATGGAAGCCTTGTGCATATGAGTGAATGAAAAAAAGTCACGGGATGACTCTACTTAACTAGCTCGGGGATGGAAGGTATGCTCCCTTTCATCTAGAGTGTGGGAGAGTAGGTGTGATGAGCTGACTCCTTTCGTAACATGCTAAAAAAAAGTAAAAATGTGCTTAATGATAAGTAAATGTCTTGACAAAAACTAGGGGACTTGATTAGAAATTGTCTAAATTCGATAAGTATAGATTGGATACAATCACGCACACACACTACCACAAAGGATTTTGACCTAGAGAAAAGTACTTGAATTCTTTATAAGTCTAGTATGTTGAAGCCTATCGTTCTGAGGGTTGAAATTCAATTTTGTCCTACTGTCTTACTATCAAACTTTGCCATGACATTATGCTTATGTAACTGCTATCCATTGCTTGAGGACAAGCAATAGCTTAAGTTTGGGGGGGTGTTAACTTCCTAAAAATGCTACTTTTAAAGCCTTTTTCACTTAAGTTATTGTTTGTTTAAAAGCTCATTTTAGTCATTTTAGGATCATATAGTTGCATATAGTTGCATTTGTGGTGGTTGTGCTATTTTATTTCTTAATGGTGTTGTTTGAGGGAAATGTGCAGTTTGTCTATGGTGTGCAGGGAATAGCAAGAAAAAGGATTCTTTGGGAAGTAATGCCGCGACATCACACGTTGCTAAAGCAGATTGAAATGCCTTGGCATTTCTGGCGAAGAAAAAGACAAAAAGATATTTCTGCATAAGGACAGCTGGCACTGGACAACTGTCTCTGCACTTGAAGGACTGCTGTAACCGCCTGCCAGAGCTGCCAAAGGACCACTGCCACTTGGAGGATAAGGTTCATGCACAACATGTGATCCTAGGGGTATGAGGGGTATTTTGCACCCAACAACCTCATCATTACCCCTAGATATTTTTATTATTATATATGACACCTCATGGGAGATGGAAAAAAAGGGGGACAGAGAGCACACGCATAGAGCAGGAAAAAATCACATTTTTATTTTCTCTTTTTCTTTCTTCTTTCTTGGGATATTCCTCCATTGATAAAGCTCTAAAGAGTGGCAAGCTAGGCGCCGGAAGGAGCTAGCGAGCTAGGTGGTTCGTGGTGGCCGAGAGGAGACCTCCGGTGGCGCGTCGAAGGCTTCTTATCACTTCCCTTTTACTGCTATTTTTCTATTAATTTGTGGGTTGTTGGAATGAATATTTTCATGACTTTGTGTTTGGATATTTCGAACCCCACCATGAACTAACTTATATGGTGGTGGTTGGTTGAACGATTGTTTAAACTTTATTTTTTAGGGTATATTTAAGTTTATTTTGGGTTCTTTATTTGCTTTGCTTATGAATGCTTCACCATCTAGGCTTGTAAGAGGCATGGAAATGTCCATCTCTTAGATGAAGGTTAGGTATTCAGAAGAATCCTAAGCTAAAAATACTTGTAAGTATTCGGAAGAAACGCAAGATAAGATCCTCATAAGCAATGGGTTATGGTATTTTCAAGGGGCTTGGAACCGGCTTAGGAATATTATAACTTAATCCCTTAGATCTCGGAAGAGACTAGGATAGGATTTCAACGACTAAAAAGGGTGTCTTTATCAATAGGGTAGGTTGTCCAACATCGTTGAGTGAGAGCAGATGCCTTGGCATCCTATTCTGTTAGGTTCTTTTGAACACCTTAGGAAAGCCCTGTCGAGTAAGTAAAGATAAGATAGCTTAAATATACTTGAGAAATAAGTTTAGCAACCTTAGACCAATCCTTACCATTCATTTCATTGGAAGCTTGTCACGTGAGGATTATTTTCTTCTTATTTTATTTATTTTATTTATCTTTTTATTTACTGTTTTTACCATTTTTCATTGCCTTGACATTTCACCATCACACCAACAATCCGCATCCACCAGCATACACATATCCATTATCGTGACATTGGTATATATCAAGACTAACTATACTTAGATAATTTAGTGCGTTGCTTTAGTTAGACTTTCGTAATTTCACCCAATCCCTGTGGAGACGATACTTACTCATCATTATATTACTTGAGCGATTGTGTATACTTGCACATTATTTGCGTATATTTTATAGTACTCACAACACGCGAACATTTGCCATCGTCCATCATAACACTTTCTTATACTGTGACAAAACACTTAACAAACTTGATTCTTGGTTGGGTAGGGGCATGCTATAATGAGGGCTTGGGAGGAAAAAACTCTTCAAAGTTTAAAGGTTCAAAATGCGTACCTGGGCTAGCCTTGAGAAAGCTAGCATGTTGTTCCTCGGATGAAAATTCATGAGGCTCTATGGCCTTTAAGTCTTCCAGTAGCCTCTCATCAGGTCCCAGCTGAATAAAATTGTCTTGGCAAAATTGATATGTTTCTTTTGTTATTACTGTATCCACTTCTAAAATGTTATGGCATTCTTCAGAATCATCCATGTACTTAAGTGATCGAAATACATTCACAGTGACTTTTTGATCGGTCACTTGCATGGTCATCTCGCCCCTCTCGCAGTCGATGAGAATACGACCGGTGGCTAGGAAGGGTTTTCCCAAGATGATGGGTGCTGTAGCGTCATCCTCGCAGTCCAGAATCAAAAAATCGACAGGAAAAATGAACTTGTCAACCCGTACGATGACATCTTCAATTCGCCCCTCTAGTCAAACGTGCGAACGATCAGCTAATTGCAAGATGACCGAGGTGGGTCTCGTATTTCCTATCCCAAGCTTGACGAATATTGACTTAGGCATCAAGTTCACACTTGAGCCAAGGTCACATAATGCATTCCCAACAAATTTGTCTTATATCGAACATGGGATGATGAAGCTGCCTGGATCATGTTTCTTTGGTGGCAGCTTACGTAAGGAGGAGCAAAATTCTTTTGCCGTGTCAATTGCATCGTACTGTTCAATCTTTCTCTTCTTGGTAACAATCTCCTTGAGAAATTTGGCATAAGTGGGCATTTGTTCCATAGCTTCTAGAAAAGGGACATTGATTTGTAGTTGACTCAGAATGTCAACGAACTTCTTAAATTGGATATCTTCGTTGTGCTTCTTCAGTCGTTACGAAAAAGGAGGTGGGGTCTGGCTTCCTGCACTGATGGGGTGCGAACTGAAGTTGCCTTAGCATTTTTATTTTCCCCCTCAGTTTCTTTACTTGACGACTCCTCAGTCGTTTCCTCTTCCACTGGTGCATCTTCTTGCACTTCTTGATCAACTTGATCGGTCATAGGAGGTGAATCATCCTTCGGTTTCCCCTCAAAATTAATTTGTGCACCGCTTCGGAAAGTCAGTACACTGCAGTTCTCCTTGCCATGAGGTTTAGTGACTTCAGTGTCACTCGGTAACTGTCTTGGTTTGTGTTCTTATAATACCGTATCAATCTGACCAACTTGACTCTCCAATGCCCTTAGCGACGAACTATGACATTGAAGCAAGGCTCCTTGATTTTTGATGGAGGTTGCATAGTCTTGCAGCATTGTCTTTGTTGTTACAATAAACTCTTGCATTGTGTCTTCCAAAGAACTGGTGTTTGCTGAAGATGGTCCTCCCTTGTTATAATTATGCCATGGCATATTCGATTGATAACTCTGGGAGTCATTATAACTCTGCTGTCGAGCTGGTTGATGGGCATTGTTGGATCCTTGATTTCCCCATGAAAAGTTTGGATGTTGACGCCATCCAGGATTATATGTGTTGGAATAGAGGTTGTTATTGCCTCGGTTGAAGTTGCCTACAAAGTTGATGGATTCTTGATTAGTTGGGCAGTCACTCTCATTGTGATTGTCGTGGCATAATAAACATGCTGAATGAGCTGCCTTAACTTCTCTCACCTCACTTGGCCTTTGCAAATTTTTTTAGCATGTTGGTGATAGCAGCAAGTTGGGCGGACACATTATCTTTAAAATCTAGCTCGAAAGCTCCATGAGATTTTCGCCCAACTCCAAGCCTTGTGGATGGAAACTGATAATCATTAGTGGCAATCTTATCCAGAATGTCAAATGCCTCTGCTGGTGATTTGTCAAGTAACGTCCCATTTGCCGAGGCATTTAGAATTATCCTCGTGGGTGCGTTTACTCCATTATAGAACATCACCACCTGGGTCCAATCTTGAAAGCCATGATTTGAGCACTTGTGAATCAATGCCTTGTATCATTCCCAACATTCATACATTGACTCGTCATCAGCTTGACAGAAGGAAGCAATGTCGTTCCTCAGTTGAGTGTTCATATTTGGAGGATTATACCGCAGTAAATGTTTTTTGCACAGATCAGTCCACGACTCCATTGAACCCGCTGGAACGCCACTCAACCATACCCTTGCTCGGTCACGAAGGAAGTACGGAAATAGCTTTAATTTGAGGACATCTTCGTGCACCCCTTGTTGGCGGAAAGAATCATACACCTCTAAGAAATTACAAATATGTTGTCTGGCATCTTCATTTGGCATGCCCCCAAACTATCCTATAGAGTTCAACATATTGAACATGACGGGTTTAAGCTCGAAATGGACTGCCTGAATATCTGGAGCCACAATTCCAGGATTTAAATCTTCTAAGATCGTGTTTAAGTGATCACGAATGGCATGAGGTCTGGCTGTATTCCCAGCATTTAAATTTGCCCCCAGCATACTGATCTTCCTCATGACCAATGCCTTGATTTCTAATTTGATACATGTTTATACGTTGAGTGCGTCTTCTTTGTCTAAAAAACCTCTCGATTTCAGGATCAATCGGTTCTAATGGCTCTTCAGGGTTGCTTCTGGTCATGTACCTAGAAAAATAAATAAAGAAAAATTAAAGAGAATAACAAGTAAAAATAACTAAAAAGAAAGTATGAACAAGTAAAATAAAAATGATATGACAAATCAAATTAACTTCCAGTTGCCAAATCCCCGGCAACGGCGCCAAAACCTTGTCCGCTATTTGTGAGTACTATAAATGGGTGCGGATATGTGTGCAAGTATACACAATCGAACAAGTAATAAAGTGATAAGTAGAGTATCGTCTCCACAAGTAATTGGAGAAGTCAAATAGGTTTGTCAAGGCACTTTACTTTGTCACCTAAGTAAAGTTAGTAATGGTATATACAAATGACAATGATGTGGGAAAATGAGATGGATGTTGTGGAAATGAAATGGTGGTACGGTAGCAAATGGATATGTCGTGGCAAAGTGGATGAAAATGTTGTGGCAAATTAAATTGTGATAAGTGCAAAACAAATAGAAATGTCAAGGCAAAATGAAATGTAAATATATGATTTGATTAATAGGACTTTGGCTTTCTCACACGACAACCAACTATGGAAGTGAGTGATAGGAGTCACTAAGGAAAATCTAAGTCTACTTCTCTGAATCATCTTTCTTCTATACCTAGTATACCCGACAGAGTCTACTAAGGTGCCCTATGCTATCTATAGTAAGAGACTCGACAGATTAAAGATGCCCTGGGAAAACCAATTGGCGTAAACCCCTGCAGTGATCCTATTGGTCCAGATAACAAGATATGTCTCGGTAATACCTTTTTGTGGCAGCATTAACATCTAACCTATCGTTCATGCACAACTCATTTTAGTCGAATGAAATCCTAGCCTTATCTCTAAGGTGTATTAGGCCTAGTTACTACATAGAACCCCTTGTTTATGTAGTTCCTCCCTAGTTTCTCTCGAACACTAAGGATATGTTACCTATGTATTCTCTCGAACCCTAAGAATATCCTAAAGAATGGCTACTCTCGTAGCTCCTACAACCTTAAGGCATTAAACTCCATAAACAAAACAGATTATAGCATAGAAAAATCAACCATTCATTGAAATAAAACTTAAACATCCAAAATGAACTCCCACCAAATAGGATTAGTTCATGGTGGGGTTCGAAATAAACAAGCACAAAGCAAGTTTCATTCGTTCTTTACAACCCAATAACAAAATATGAAAGCAAATAACTAAGGGGAGGAGAGAAAGCCTTCGACGTGCATTGCCCAGTGCTTCCCTCGGCCACCAAGAACTGCTCCCAGCGAACTGGCTCCTCTCGGACGCTCAGACCGCCACTCCCTCAGACTTGTCAAGGTGAAATGCCACGGCCAGTGAGATTGATGGAGAAATATGAGACCTTCTCTTTCTAACTTTTTAGGCTCAAAACAGTGTGGAACTAAAGTCTTCTTCATTATAGCTTCATCCTCTATTTATAAGGGAAAATTAACCCTTGAACTAAGAGTTGACTTTCCCAAACTATGGTTAACTTGCTTGTGAGTCAGGCAAGACAGGTGATGATACAACCTGGGTAGCTGGTATGAGTGACCGGCATAATCCCTTTGCAGGTGCCCAAGGATAGACAATATCTGCAGGGTCAGGCGGCGTGGTCAGCAGGATCGGCGGTTGCAGTGCCGGTCCCTCCAGGCGGATCTTCGAGGAGGATTTCTCAGGCAAAACTCTCGGCTTGTCGGATACAGCTGGCTTCAAAAATATCTTCTCGCACTTTAAGCACTTTCGAAATATCGGATGAATGTGGCAAATTCATTTTTCTCAGCAATCTCCTTATGTCACGGCATTTTATTTCCTCTTTTCCTTGCTCTCAATACCTGCACATCATCAGACAAGTACCTTTCCCATAAAGCAGCACCGCAGTAAAAATAAAATGCCACGGCAAACCGAAATCCATCACATACAACTAAATGCTTCTAAATGCATCTATATATTCCTAAATGAGCCTTTAGACATTCAATAACTTAAGTTAAAAGGTCCCAAAATGTGACCTTTTACGGAGTTATCTAGAAACTACTATAAAATATCTTTTGATCTAATCTCGGATAAAGTTATGTTGTCTCAGATATCTGTCCTTGCTCTTCCCACTTCTTTGATCCTACATGTGAAACAATCATACACTAAGTCTTTGACTTAGTGAGGCATATAAAGCATATAATAGAAACCATAAAACATTTCATATAACAAAATGCATACATGCACCTATATCATCATTATCAATATCAATATCATTATCATGTAATACATTTCACTCAGCAATATACACAGTATCACATATAAATCTTGTAATATATTCCATATAACAAAGCATATACATCACATACAGTGTATTTATGTTATCTCTTTAATAGTCCATGTATTATTCCATGCATACTTTTGATATCTTTTGTAGGCCCATATACAGTACTGATATCTTTTATAAGCCCATATACATTACTGAGAACTCAAGGTATGTGAGTACACTGAGGTTGTGCACATATGTTGTCACCACAGCTCGTATAAATTCCCACTAAGGCATATAAATTCCCATTAAGGCATGTAAAATTATCCCAAAAGATCTCGTATATGTCCCGAAGGACCTATCATCCCGAAGGATGTCATCTGTGTCCCGAAGGACCTATAGAGCCCTCGACTCTTGGCATGCCAACTATACCACTAGATCTCATATCACATAACATGGGCATTATCATTTATAACAATTCACATCACTTGTATCATTCTTGTATGATCTCATAGATCATTGTCATATAACTCGTATCATATAGGTTCATATCATATCACATATATCACATGTGCATGTAATCATGTAGATCGTATTTTATAATTTGTATCATTTCTCATGTGTTCATATAAACACGTATGTCATATCTTGCTCACATATGAATGTATTAACATACATTAGATTCACATATCTCATATTTTATTCCCATATGTTCACATCAATCATGTCACATAAAATAACATGTCAAACATATCACATATAATAACATATGACACATATACCCATTTTCATGTACTCATGCACACATAAGCATCATATCAATCACATGCTTGTACTTATGGAATCATGCATTCCAACATGGGAAATAGATTTATCGTAAATCCTACCAAATGATGTATAAAACATCCATATAATGTTATGCATGCATCACAATCAAGTAACATTTTAGGAGTCACTTCTTACAATAGTAACTCCGTCACTGGCTCATCGCAAGCCAATATTGTTTATTCTATAACATAAGTACAAATTAAATTTGCACTCACCTTGACACTTTATATATCCAAAAGATGTTCCTCACTATAATCCACAACAACCCTTTTATACTTGACTTGTCTTAGTCACAAATCAATCACGATCTGTACAAATAACAATTTTATAACGATACATATGTTAGTATTGTACTAACATAAACACATCTCAAATAAAAAATCCATAATATACTTGAAACTCATTTTCTATCAAAATACTTAACACTTAATAATTCCTTTTAATATTGGCACCAATTTTTCCAGTTTATATAAAATGGTCATTCACCATTTTATCACTTAAATTTTAAATACCAAAAATTCCAGAAATTTCAGTATTGGAATTATTGCCAAACAAGTACTTTTACAAAGGTACAATTACATTTGAGTACCACAACTATGTGAATGTTGAATTTAAATCACAAATCTTTTCAAGCTTCCAAAATAATCATATTTCACATCTAAATGCTCATTTTAATCCCAAAACAACAATTTCCAGTATAGTACATCAACTATTAAATAATTATACAATCATTCATAACTTTTCCAAAATTACCGAATTGGTCCCCTAACTTTTCAAAAATTACAAAATGGTCCCCTAATTTTTCTAAGGCTTGTAGAATACTTCCTACATCATTTTCAGACCTTATATAATTTTTTCATAATTTTTCTCACTCAAATACATCATGATTGGATACTTTATCCTTTAAAACTACGTTTTCATGATTTTGCTCGATTTTGATTCGATTCAAGTATGAAATCAACTTTCAATCAACCTTATAACATATCTACAATCAAATTCCTAATCAACTCTCATCAGAACACAAAGTTCTACAATTTATAATTTGGTCGAATTTTACATAATAATTTCTAGGAAGATTGAACATATTTTAACCATAAATCAAGCTTGAAAATGAATCTATAACCTCTAAATCATCAATTTCATGAATCATTTCATGAACATAAACCCTTAGATTTGGGATCTTTGAAATCCAGCAAGATTAGAAAGCAATATTGATACCAAATGATAGCGTTTTTCGTGTAGATCATTTTCTTATTTCACGACATAACTCGAATTCCAAAGAAAATTGCTCAAAAATGGAAAACAAATATTTTTCCCTTACCTTATGAAACTTAAGTTCTTTACTGGAGAAGATGAACATCTTGGCATGATATTTTAGATTGATATCATTCTTATCTACCTTTAAATTAATATTTAATTCATTAAATTGGGAAAATACCAATTTACTCTTAATAAAACTTCATAATTACATTTAAACCTATACACCTCACCCTTATCCTCTTCAAAGAAGAGACATATCAGCCTTATCATCTTTTAATAGTCAAAGATGAACAAAATATTTTCTCACTTTATCATTTTACTCTTGAAATTTCCAAAAATTACAATCCTACCACTTTAATCCAACGATCCAAATTAAACATGTAATTAAACCATTAAATATTATTTTTCAACATTTTTAAAATGTTAAAATAATATATTTATTTTCTTATTTTCGAAACCAACAGTAACTTTTTTAAAATTATCATTTGGTCCTTGAACTTTTCAAAGTTTATACTTTAGTCACCAAACTTTACAAATTTACAACTTGGTCACTCACTAAATCCATTTATGGAATAAAATTCTTTTTGGGAAAATTATCACTTAATTCCTTAAACTTTTTCCAACTTTTCTAAATTACACATAAAGTTTCAAAATCTTACAATTTGGTCACTAACCTGATTTTTGGGATGTTACATTTATCTGATGTGTCGAGGAAGGCAAGAATGGTTTGCATATTGTTAAATGGCAGTAGGTTTATAGGCTGATAAATTAAGGTGGCTTGGGTTTCCGGAGTTTAGCTCAACAGAATAAGGTGTTTCTCATGAAAATTACATTCAATATTTTAGCTAAGAAAGATCATCTGTGGATGCGATTGATACGGGCTAAGTATAGGTGTTCGGATGGTATCCCTGATGTGATTTGGAGCATTAGTTGTTCTACTCTTTGGAGGGGCCTTGTAGTTGTGTGGGAAGATGTTAGGAATCATGTTTCTTGGTGTGTCAGTAACGGTAAACTGGTGGAGTTCTGGTTTGATGTCTGGCTTGGTGATTGTGGTCCTTTGATAAATCATGTGATAGCGACTGGAGGTATCGGCATGCATCGGATTACAGTTGCTGATGTGACAGATGGCGAGGGGAATTGGCGGTGGTCTCAATTTGAGCATTTGCTTCCACCAGATATTCTGCTGCGAATCACTGCAAAAAGGGTCCTCTGGGTCATCTTGTTGAAGATTCAGTTGGGTGGAGTCTTAATGCCGATGGTCGTTTCTCTGTTAAGTCGGTATATGTGCTTCGTACAGCTGATCAGTATAGTCTTTCCAATATTTTTTGGGTGAAGGTTAATGAGTTTCAAGGGCTGCAAACAATCAATTTTTTCTTATGGCTCTGTTGTACTGAACGTGTCCTAACAAATGCGGAGAGGTTTCATCGGCATCTAACTTTGAGTAGTAGTTGTCCGATTTACGCTGCACCTGTGGAAGATGTTGATCATTTGCTGCGTCGATGCTCGTCTGTTACTTACATCTAGTCTGCGTTCGTTTGGGGCAATAAATTCACTGAATTTTTTGATATGAATCTGCATGAGTGGATGATCTTGAATATGGGAGGAGCGATTGATTTTGTAGGTGATAGGGATCATTGGGATATATTCTTCGGTGCTCTTGTTTGGAATATTTGGTTGTAACTGTCGACACCATTTTTCGCCCGGACGGAGAAAGACTGATACCGACTCAGAGGTTTTTCTTTTTGAAAAGGTTTTTCGAAATGTGAGGAGTCATTACTAATCATTTAAGGTGCGATTTGGATACCATAAAAATCATGTTATTTTAATAAAACGTTTTATTTTTATCAAAACACCAAGTTTTAAGGTCTGCAAAAATCCAAAAATCAGGTTCAGGAGTCAGTTACGTATGTGGAATGATTAACAGCCCCACAAGCGCCCAATAATTGGTACCTAGTTGATTACCCTATATTTAAAATAAAAAAATTTGAGTTCAATCTTTATTTAATTTAAAAATCATTACAGATGCAAAGTTGAAAAGGGTATTCGTTTATTAAAGTCGATAGCATTCGCCCCCTAGCATAAACGCGGGAGATCAGCTATTGTACTCGATAATCGAATATTGCCTCAATTTTAAAAATCATGATGCGATCTTTGAAAATGATGTCAACCTATTTCGGGAATCATCGGTAGTCACCCCCTGAGCATACTTGCGGGAGATATACCATTAATTCCCTAATAAGTAAACATTGCCTTAGGTTTAAAAAAATAACATGCAATCAAAAAAAAATTATTCATCCTAATTAATCTAAGGGTAAATTAAGGTCTTTTCTATCTTAAAGTGTCAAATTATGAAAATTAAGGAATCTAGGGGACTAAACCTAAAATGTGGGTTCTAATATTAACCATATTCGATTTTTAATCAACTATTGAATTTAATAATCGAGATAGTCCCTCGAGCATTTAAGCGAGGGACACCTCAAATTATTCCTTAAATTAAAGAGACTAAATTGAAGTCTAACTAAAATAGAGGTTATAACATTAATCTAAATTAATTTTAAGATTCAAATAATTAAATTGGAACCTCGAACAAAAGCGATGACCAAATTAAGAATTCTCCTAATTTAAGGGCTAAATTTAAAATTAAAGTAATCTAGATAGGGACTAAAACGATACAAATATTAAAGGCCAATAAAATATAAAAGTACTAAAATTACAATACTAAAAAATGAAGGGTAAAAATAAAATAAAATAACAATAAGTTAAAGGACTAAATTGCATAAACATTAAATTACCAAGCTAAAAAGGGAAAATAAATTAGAAATACATAAAGGGCTAAATTAAACGAAATTGAAATTTAATGGCTAAATCTAAACAAAATAAAAAACAAATTAGGGACTGAAATGTAAAAACATGTGAAAACTACAGGGACTAAACAATGAATTTACCAAAAAACATGCATGAAAATGGGTAAATCACGAAAATAATCCCTACAGGTGACTAACATACAAAAACACGCGTAAAGTAGGGGGATTAAACATAAATTATACAAAAAATTTCAAAGCACAAATAGAAAAGGAAAAATTATAAAAACAGTCCCTTCTAGTGACCATTTTGTAAAAACACGGATGAGTTAGGGGGTCCTAAGTGCAATTTCCCCTAACTTATTTTATAAATACAACTTTTTTATAATTTTCATTTTTCCCTTTTTAAAAAAAAACTTAGAGAGAGATTCTCCCCTCTCTCATAATCCCGACCATCGCTCTGTTGTCTGGGTCGTCGCTCCGCCGTCCGGATCGTCGCCATCGCCTCCAGTGGCCTTTGGCCACCAAAATTCACCAGGAGTCTTATCTCGAAATCCCAATCGTCGATCTGGGCTCGATTTCGCACGAAACGACCTCCAACACCGTGAAAATGGCCGAGAGCCCCTTGACTTCCACCACCCAGGTCTCCTCCGTCCGCCGTTGGATCAGGCCCAAATCGAGATATGTTGATCCTCTCCTCAAAGCACTCCTCCTCACCGTTCAGATCTGCGAACTGACCCTTCGAACGATGGTGAGGCTCCGACCAAACGTAAGTCTCTTTTCCTTTTTATTGTTAAAATAATTGCATTGCTCTACTTGGTTTATTACTTTCGAAATAAAAAAGCTTGTTTGGTGGTTTTTTGAATGAAGTAAAAAAAATAGAAAATGAAACGGATTGGTTCTACTCGAAAGAGAAAAAAAACTTCTTTGTTTTCTTTGTATTGCTTCGAAAAGTTATAGAGTGTTTTTTTAGAATCACCATCCGAGACCCTTACAATGATTTAATGCATGAGTCTTATACCCATTGTTACAGGAAAAATGGAATGATTAACATTTGTTTCTTCTGTGTTGTTTGTTGTTGCATGTTGCGTTGAGTGTTGGTGGAAGTGACGTGATGGAGCTACCTTTTGCAGGTATTGGGGTAGAGGGAGGTGGCTGCTGAGTGGGGTGAAAATGGTGGCCATTGGTTGGATGGAGTGGACGGCTACCTAGGGTTAGCCTAGACTCAGGCCGGGTTTTTGGGTTTCGGGTCGGGTTTGGGTGTCTTAGGCATTTGGGTCGGATTTTGGGTTATAGTTGGAGTTTGGTGTTTAAGTATTTGGATTGGGTCTAGTTTGGATCGGATCTTGACTTGGGTCCTAGATAATTGAAAAAATGGTGATCACAGCAACGTAACTCTATTACGTTTGATTCTTCTCGGGATGACAACTAGTCGCCGATCGAACGGAGTAAAGCTGTCTGGGAGTTCACTTGTCAGGTGTTACTGGAAGTAAGGCCTACGCAATTACGACAATTGAATTCTGATGTAACGTCGCAGTGTTGGTGTTGGCCTACTAGTGGTTTGGTGAAAATTAATTCAGATGGTGCTCACCATAGGGCGTTGGGTGTGGTTTCATGCGGGGTCTTATTCAGGATAGCGATGGCCGGTGGATTCTCGGTTTTGCCAAGTTCATCGGCATTTGTTCAGTACTAGAAGCGGAACTTTGGGGTATGTTTCAGGGTCTTTGTTGTGCCAAGGATGGTGGATTCACCCAAGTCATTATGTTGACAGCTTAGAGGCTTTGAAGGAGGTGTCGGATTCAAAGGTGAATTTGAGTAGGTTATTGGTGGCTCACCATATTGCGAAGCTCTTGGAAGGAGAGTGGACTGTGCGGTTTAAACATGTTCCTCGGCATGGAAATAGAGTTGCTGATTGTTTGGATAAGATGGTGGATTGGTGGCATTATGACTGCGTTGTTTTGTTGGAACCTCCCCTGGAAGTTCGACCTTTGTTGGATGATGATTTAGCTGCTCCTGTTTCGGCCTAGCTTGTAGGTCTGCTTTGTCTTGTGTTATTGGAAAAAATGTACCATATTATTATCCTATTTAAAGTATTTTTTTTTTGGTAAAGTGAGTATTTAAAGTATATCATTTTTTTATTTATATATTTATTTAAAATATCTTTTCATCAAAGTAAATACATAAAGTATATCATCTTTTTATACTTTAAATATTTATTTTACTAAAAAAAGTACTTCAAGAATATGTAGAACAAATGTTTATTTTTTTTAATTATAAAGAAATTTATTATAAAGAAATACTAAGTGCGAAGATAGGCAGGACCATAGAGGTCACGGTATAGTAGAGATATAATCTCTTGGGGGGTTCAAGATAGGTTCGAGGTTGTTCATTTGTAACAACGGTAGATTTTGTAAAGAAATTTGCTGCAACATTGGCTTCACGGCGAATGAGAATAAATTCTATCGTCCACTGCTTTGATATAAGATTTGCAATAGAGCGAACAAGAGCTATGAGGCTGTAGTTGGCCATTGGACAAGACACAAGGTTAAGAGCTTCTGCACAGTCTTTTGGCATTAAAGACGTTCAATTTTATGGGACTTGAAGTCCTTCAAAAATTTCCCAAAGTTCAGCTTGTAGTGGAGTTGAAATTCCAACCGACTTATTAAATCCAATGATCCAGTCATCATTCATATTTCGGATGAGACCACCCACCGATCCGAGAGAGGAAATATTGTGTACCGCTCCATACGTGTTAAGGGTGTACCAATCAGCAGGCGCAGGTTTCCATTGGATTAGTTCTGGACGAGCAGTAACAAAATCGGTTGGAGAAATGATCTTTGCTGTGATGATATAGAGGGACCAATTTTTACTTAGGCAGAGGAGTAGTTCATTGTGGAGGAACAAACCAGAAAATATGTAAGAATTTATTCGCTTTCAGACCTGCCAAGCTATGTAAAATGTTTGGGTATTCTCGAAAGTCTTAATATTGTGCGACAGAATGAACACATTATTGTACAAACTGGTAGCAATGAGGCTGTCCACCTGCTATCTCCTTCATCCATGGATAGTCATCTTGCCTTGGTGAGGTCCATTGCAAACCTCTATGACAAGGTTTGGTTCATCTATTTTCAAAAGGTCTTTTGTGAAGAGAATACAGCGGTAGATTTTATCGCAAAAATGGACGCTCCCTTGAATAATTCAGTTATTATTTTTAATTTCTTTTTATTTCAACTGTTAAATATCCTCCATAAAATACTTATAATTCCTTTTATCTTGTCTTAATGTAATGACTTTTTCCTCATCTTATTAAAAAAAATATTTTAAATATTATTTTTTACAATACAAAAAAATTTATTGATATAAATAAATAAAGGCTTAAATATACAAAAGGTGTCCAACATATGCCTTTGGTTCTAGTTGAGGGTTTAACGTTTATTTCGTTCTAGTTTGGTGCCTAACGTTTCATTCTGTAACTCAAATTAGGTCAGACCATGACGGACCGTTAATTTTGGTCATTAAGTGACACGTGTCACAACTTGGTAATTTTAAAATTTTATTTAAAATTAAAAATTAAAATTATATATATATATATATATATATATATAAGAAAAAACAAATTTTGCAATAAACTCAAAACTTTAAAAACCTTCATTTCAACCCCTAAACCAACACCGACCACAGCCTTTTGCCGTCGACAAAGCTTCGCCCGACATCCCCTCCCCTCGGTGACCAAAACCCCCATGAAATCGTGACCGATCAATGGTCGATCGATTGTCGGAATCGCGTGGAATCACAATATTCATCCTAGGGTTCAAGGGTATAAAATGTTGATTCATCATCGATTTGCCGTCGATCGATCACAATTTTTATGGGGGGGTTTTGCCGCCGAGGGGAAGGACGTCAGGTCAGGTGGAGCTTCGTTGACGACAAAAGAAGCATGCAGGAGTGAGTTTAGGGGCTGAAATGAAGGTTTTCAAAGTTTTGGGTTTATTTCAAAATTTGTGTTTTCTTTTAAATATATATATATATATATATATATATATATATATAAAATTTTAATTTTTTAATTTTAAATAAAAATTTTAAAATTATCAGATTGTGATTTGTGTCACTTAACGACCAAATTAATGTTGTTGATAGTCCGAGCACCTAAATGAATAACAAAATGAAACGTTAGACACTAAATTGAAACTAAAGACATACGTTAGACACATTTTTGTATATTTAAGCCTTAAATAAATAATTTTATAAAAAAATACGCTTGACGAAAATTAAAATTTATAAATTTCAGTTTTTGAAAAACTCTTTACTGCTTTAATTCTAAAAAATAATTTCAAAACAATGAAAAAGAAGGCATAACCCTTTAGGTAGCATCGTAGTCTCATTATTTTATTCAAACTTTCAAAAAAATAATAATTTATAAGTTAGTTTTTTAAAGGAGAAAAAGAGGCTGAATTGTTGCGGGTCAAAAATTAGGGTGACAAATTTGACTTTCTTTAGCCAACCTTGGAAAATGATGTGTCAATCAATTATCTTTCACATCCACCAAACCTATACTTTTCATTTATTTATTTTCTTTTAATTACTCCGTAATTGTTATTACTTTTAAATTGAGATGTCTTAAGTATGACATCCTTAATATACGATTAGAGAAATATTCTACAAAAAATGTTATTATTTTTTGATATTTTCGGTAAATTGTTATTTAAAATATTATTTTTTATTAAAAATGTTAATAATGAGCGCTGCTTAAAATGTTATTTTTTCTACTGGAAATTAAATAGCTAAATTAACATTTTCAGTAAAAAAATAATGTTTTAAATAACGCTTTACCAAAAATGTTAAAAAATAATAATATTTTCGATAACATTTTTTCTTAACCATATATTAAACTAACGTACAACAGACTACCCATAAATTGTCTAGAATAACCAAACCCTTTTCCTACAATAATTATAAGTTTTATTCACATCCGATTACATTAAATACGATAAATATATAACTTAATACATAGCATGAAATTTAATATATATAAAATTTACAACCTAAAAAATGTCACAGGAAGGATTTACATTGCATCCACCTGTCATTTTTATTAATATTATTTTATTTTCAAACTATAAAAATATTATAATATGAACATATTAAATAGTCTTAAGTGATTAAAAATAAATATTAATCTCTCTAGAAGCATTGAATTTAAGTAGCGACATTTTTCCGGCATTTGTGCATTATCAATACATTAAGAAAGTTATGAATAAATACTATCGTATAATCATCTCAAACAATTAGAAAAAATATCATAATCTTTCTTGACGTTTTTCTCGAAAAATCACCGGTGATCGGTATATTTACCGATCTAACACCGGTCAGATTATATTTCCCAATCTAACACCCGTAGCAGTAAAGCGCGCCTCTACCCCGCGCTATATGCTGATTTGGCGCCACGTGGGGTATAGTGCACCCCCTGCCCCGCGCTATACGCTGACACGTGGGTATAGCGCGGCCCCTGATCCGCGCTATACGCCACATAGAGGTATAGTGCGGATCAGAGGTCGCGTTATACCTGGTTATCTTACACGTGGGGTATAGCGCAGTACAGGGGGCACGCTATACCTTTAATTATCCACCCGTCCCACCCCAATCATCCCTATAAATACCTCATCCTCAATCACTTTCGTCACACCAAATTCTCTCAAATACTCTCTCTGTTTAAGGTATATTTTATAATATTTTTAATATTATGTATTTAATTTATTTAGGTATTTTACTTTATTTAATATTTTACTAATATAATTCTTTTACAGATATATAATGGAAGGCAATATACTTCGCTTGGATGTAAATCATATATCTCGACACTTTGCTGATACGGTAACATTTTAACGTTTTAATTTAATTTAAATTATTAGTAATAATTAGTTTATTTATTTAATGCATGATTATTAGATTAAGAATTAATTTTTGTAATTATTTATTTTTAGGAGAAGGACCGTGTATTAGATCCTTTTATTAGGAATCTTAAGTTAGTGATACCTAGCCATGTCTTGTTGTATTTAGTAGAGGCTGGATTTGGTTACATAGGTAGATATCAGGGTCACTGTAAGATAGAACCAGACCTTATTTCTGCCTTAGTAGAGCGGTGGAGGCCGGAGACCCACACATTCCATCTTCCGTGCGGAGAGTGCACGATCACGCTTGAGGATGTTTCTATGCACCTGGGGCTTCCGGTGGATAGAGATGTGATATCAGGGATAGCTTCCGGCTCTTGGACTACTTTGTGTCGGGATAATCTAGGACGTGTCCCGTAAAGTTTTATCGGAGGTAGGATACCGTTAAATTGGTTAGATGCCAATTTTCGGGAGTTGAGCGCAGACACCTCTGAGGATGAGGTTAAGATGTATGCACGGGCATGCATATTGCAGTTGATAGGAGGGTTGTTGATGCCGGACAAATCGCGCAACCTAGTTCACTGCATGTAGTTGCGACATCTTAGCGACTTTCGTCACGCCGGATCATTTAGTTGGGGCTCGGCAGTTTTGACTTTGTTGTATAGGGAGATGTGTGGAGCCACTGAATACAGGCGTAATGCTATCGACGGATGTCTCCTGTTGCTGCAGTTTTGGGCATGGTATCGATTACCCTTTTTATGTCCCGTTGTGAAGAACTCATTCGTATTTCCACTACTTCTGAGGTAATTATAAAAATGATTTTATACTGTAAGATAAAACTTATTTCGTATTTTAATCATTTTATACAGTGTATAATAAATGTTTTTCCTTGAATAGGTGGCCTACTGATAGGAAAAATCATCAAGAGCTACCTGATGATTTAGAAAAAATGAGGGTGCTAATCGATCAGAAGGCTAGCACACAGGTATGCCTTTTAATGTTTAAAAATCAATTTTAGATTATAGTTGTATAATTAGATTATTATTTTGATAAAAATTATATATATTTGTTTTAGTTTGAATGTGTGTCATATTCTAATGATGATGTGAGGATGGTAATCCCACCTGAGTTGAGGGGCCCATTAGATGTTTGGATGGCAATGGTCCCTTTGATTTGTTATGTGATCATCGAGTGACACTCCACTGATTGCGTGGTCCGATAATTTGGTTGTTTTTAACCAATTCTGGAAGCACCTCGCAATATGGACGAGTTACATAGCACAGATAGACGCGGTAAGACCGATACAAATTGGCTGGTGAGGCATCATGAGTGGGTCGTGTTGTGGGAGGATCGACATCGGCGCCTTCACTGTAGAGAGCCCATTTTTTATGACCTCTTGATGTATGCTGACGGTTATTATGAGTGGTTCAACAGTAACGGGAAACCGTTTCTGCTTCTAGAGGATGTACGAGGGCAGACCTTTCCGCGACGTCGACAGAGACGTGATCCGACACAACACCATCGTCCCCCGACTCGTGGACGGAGAGCAGGTGCTTGTGGTTCATCCTCAGCTGCACCAACAGGTCCTTCACAGCAGCCACTGCAACCATTTATGATGTCGCCGCCATATATGATGCCACCATCGCCTTTCTATTACCAGATGCCGTCGTCGCCGCCTTCACCTGGTTTTATGACCCCGCCGCCGCCACCGTCACAGATGACCCCTCCTGGAGGCTATTATGGGTCTATGTTTGTAGATTCGACTTGGGGTTCATATGCTGGATATTTGGCGGGTTCAGCCTCATCACCCATGGCCGCAGCACAGATACCTCCTGTACAGTTTTCACACTCAGCGATGTCTGGGTTTTCCTAGTTTTCGCAGGCCGGTGGGATAGTCAGCCATACACCTCCAGGGTCCTTATTCTATGGAGGTGCTTCATCGTCATCAGCTCCTCATCAACCTAATGTATCTGCTCAGGACGACGACGACGAAGACGATGGTGATGATGATGACAGCGAGGATTCAGAACCAGTGATACGAAGAAATCCTCCTCGAGACCGATAACCACCGCCCTGCGGAACACATTCGCGTCGCAGGAATCGATAGATTTTTTTATTATATTTGTATTTACTTTATTTTGTTAAATTGTAATTTTTTTATTATTTTTCATTTAATACTTACTTTATTTTGTTAAATTTGTTGGACTTTTTTTAATGTATTTCAGTTAATTTTGTTTATTACCATTTAATATCAGCTATTGTAATTTGGTTATCATTTACCATTTAATACTTATTGTAAGTTTGTTGTATTTAAAATTATATTCAAATACCAATTTGGTTATCATTAACTTGAAGTAAATGCAAATTAAAGTACAAAAATTATTATTTGATAAACAAATACATCATTTCCTCATCAATTGTTACTTGATGACAACAGAAGTGGACATGTTTTTCTCGTGTGTCCTGGGTTTCTACAATGCCCATATCTTCTGTCTTGTCTAGATCTTTCTCGAATATCCATATCGCAAAGAATTCGATTGGATTTTGGACGACCACACTCCCTCAATACACTCGGATTTGGTACAATCAGAAGCCAATCTTGAACCTCATCAGGGTCTTTGTCGTTACCTATGGGGGGAAACTCAAATTCATATACCTTAAAAACTTCAGATAGTAGGTATACGGGATCCACAAAATGGTTATAGTATTGACGTGTGTGCGAGCAAGCTGCTATCACATGAGAGCATGGATACTTCAGTGCTTGAAAAAACCCACAGTCGCACGTTCTGTCCCTTAGATTTACTCTTAACGACACAGCTTCAATCCCTTGAAGAGGTCGCGGTAACTCTGTGACACGAAACATTTCATGCCTTCTAGAGAAGCTTGTTACAGACGTTCCATTTGATGCAACAATTTTTTTCTGTAGATCTGCAATTAATCTAGGGTGATAGACATGACCGCCTTGCATCCAGGTTTGAGCTTGTCCCCCGAGCTTCGCAAAAAGCGCCCCCAAACGAAAATATATAGTTTTTACCAAAGCCGCTACAGGTAAGTGACGTGCACCCTTTAAGGTTGAATTGATTGCCTCAGCCAAGTTGGTCGTCATGTGTCCATATCGATATCCACCATCATATGCGTTCGTCCACATTTCTTTATCGATGAGGCTGATGTAATCGTATCCTTCCTCATTTTTCGCCCGTAAATCTTGAAGCATCGATTCAAACGTTCGAGGAAGTAGTTCGTAACCTGATCAAAAAATGTATAACTTACTAAATTGCTTTCTTTGCAAAATTAAAATGATCAAAAAATGTATAACTTACTAAATTGCTTTCTTTGCAAAATTAAAATGATCAAAAAATGTATAACTTACTAACTTGCTTTCACTTACCCATGCACACAATTAATTGACGCTCATCATTCTTCTTGTACCTTCCATGATAGTTCGCAGCAATGTGTCGGAGACAATACCTATGTTGGACAAAGGGTGGTTGCCACATTGGACCCAAAGACTCCATTGCTGCTTTGATCCCAGCTCTGCGATCTGAAATGACACAGATGTTTTCCCTCGTGATAATATGTGCACGTAAATTTTGGAGGAAAAAGCCCAAGAATCTGTATCTTCTTCTTCGACAAGAGAAAAAGCAACTGGAAGAATGTTGCGATTGCCATCTTAGACAACTGCCAATAATAAAACTTGCTTGTATTTTCCATACAAGAAAGTCTCGTCACAGTATTTGGCAGCATTAGCGCACTGTGGGTAACTCCAAAAAACCCGGTAGAATTGGCTTTGATCACGAAGAACTCGATCATTATGGTCTGCATAAGAGGTTTTGAAGTCCACAATTATCCCAGGATTCAACGTCCGCACCAGCCTAAACCAACCTGGAAGTTCGTTGTAAGATGCATCTCATTCGCCATGAAGTTTGACAATGGCATTTTATTTTGCCAACCAAGCTTTTTTATAGGAGACAGTGTACCCATACTGCGATTGTATAGCTGAAATCAATACTGCAACAGCTATATGAGAGCTTGCTTTTACCATGGTCATGATGGCTTGGCATATTATTTCAGAGTCCAAGTTGGGATGATCTTGGTTGACCCCTCCAGCACAACATGTGTGAGGACCGTTGTATACTGTTAGTTCCCATATGTTGTTTTCCCTTTTCATTTTCGATACGCGAACCATCCAATTGCATCTGTTTTCGCGTCGGGCACAGTAGCATACATATTTTTTGATCGTCGATCAGTTGACTCTAGACTGAACAGAATTACAGATATTGTAATTTTTGATAGCCATCATCGCTTCTTCTTTGCTTGAAAACTCCATGCCTAAAGATAACTCGCCATTATTTATTGATGAGTAATATCCATAGTCACCGAGATGAGTAATATCCGCAAATTCTGGCCTGTACATTGCACCATAATCAGCTTCATACATGTGTGCAGGAGGGTCAGTTTGTGTCACATTTCCTGGAACTTCATCTAAATCATCATCATCGGAGTTGAATTGTGGTGATTCTAGGTGAATGAATAGTCCAGTCTCAGCACCATCCGCACCAGGCTCACGAAGCGGTTCTTCTGGTGGAGATGATGGTTCCTCTATGCGCTCCACATTTAGGTCGAAGAACCTACTACTTGCATGTCTTCCCCTTGAACTAGAAGGCATATCGACATTGAGATCGAAAAAGCTCGCAGTCGAATGCCTCCCCCTGGAGCTTGAAGCCATCGTGTCAAATGGAAATTGCACAGATTGTTGCGTCGATGACATCTCCATATTAAGGTCAAAGAAATTTGCAGATGAATGTCTTCCCCTTGAACTGGACGCGGTGTTACCATACAGATTGTTCGTGGACCCACCTCGATACATATCGTAAGGAGTTGCAGATGAATGTCTCCCCATTATGGCATTAAAATCATTACGCATTACTGTAGTCGGGCTGTCAACTTGATCAACTTGTTCAGCCAGCCCATAGTGGGAGCTTAATGATTGACCCCGAATAGCACGCACTTGAACAAAATATGCATACATCTCAATAGCGGCGTCTGAATAATTACTTTGAGCTTCAACCATCATTTGAACATCATCATTGTTCGAAAGTTTGAACGCTGTATAAGTTAATGGCAACAATGATGTTGGAAATCTGTATTGCAATGACTACATTCTTCTACTACTTCCAACATGAATCTTCCTCGAAATCTTCGTTATCAACTCCTCAAGAGTTATGTTTCTCTTGAATGATATTTTAACACGCTCATTTGATACGAAAACAACGCCGGTTTCATATTCTAGAATTTCACCATCATAATAAACAATAGTTGAAAGTCGCGCCATTCTTTGAGTTTAAAAGTGCGGCAATATTATATCTGCAAAAAAAATAACTGAAACAAACCTGATTAAATAAATTATATATAAACGAAAATATAACACAATAAATTTTTTACATATCAACTTAAATAATTTAAATAATATAATTTTATATTATTACCTGCACCGCAAAACTATTTCGACGTATGCTCCCATTTTTCAATTTTACAAACATAAAAATTAATTGAAAATAATTAGTATAATATTTTTTCAAATAATGATAATAAACGATAAGTATAATTAAAAAATTATAACAAAATTACCTTATAACGAAAAATCGCACGAACTTTTAAATCAAATATGAGAAGATTGCCAGAATTATTACTCGTTGACGGAATTGTTGTATTAATTTATAAGTTGAGAGGAGAGATGCGAGGAGATGTGAGAAACTTAACCGGCGGAGAAGGGTATTTATAACCATATAAGGCGCGGTACATGCACCGCGCTATATGTAATTATTCAGATAAAATATATAGCGCGGACCAGGGACCGCGTTAAATATAATTCCGGTCCGTACGTGGTGTATAGCGCGACTCCTGATCCGCGCTATACCCCTATGTAGCATATAGCGCGGATCAGGCGGTGCTATACACACGTGTAACTCATGTTAGCGTATAGTGCGGTACAGGGGGGGCTATACCCCACGTGGCACCAAATCAACATATAGCGCGGATCAGGGGGCGCGCTTTACTGCTACGGATGTTAGATCAAAAAATATAATCTGACCGATGTTAGATTGGTAAATATATTGATAACCAGTGATTTTTCGGGAAAAACACCATCTTACTTGTGAATATCATCATAATTATTCAATAAATAAAAATATTAAAAGGCTTAATGATATTTTTTTTAAAAATTATTTTAAAAATGTTTTAGCCTTTATTTCTTTCGTTAAATTAAATCAATAGACTGAAAATGATTTTGTAATATTTCTAATAATTTTTTACAAATTTTTATAATTTTCTCATTTCTATAGTTTTTATAAAATTTTCAATTTCTTGATAATAATACATATTTATGTATTTTTTTAATATTTCACCATTTTTTAAAATATTTCTATTACTTTTATTTTTTTAGATTTTTATAAAATGATAAGTTGATTAACGTCAATATTGAAAAAAGATGAAATAATTGACGTTCGTTTAACGATTTCGTTACCTTTTATTTTTATAAATGATTCATCTTGACGAAAAAATAAAACCAGCGAAAAATAATTTTGAATTATGTGTTGTTATTTTTAAATCAAAATAGAGAAGAAATCAAATCTTAATACATGGTTAAAATTGTCATCGGTCATTTAGATTAGGTACGACTAAATACTTATAAGTATGGACTGTATTTATATCGGGATCATGATCAAATTCGAGAGTTGATTATATTGAAGAAGGTTCAAACACTCCCACGAAACTCAAAATTGATCCTAAAATAGTTGCGTTGTTTCAAAAAAAATTGTCACAATAACATAATTAGTAAATAAATTGAACTTAGATTATAGCTAAAATTCTTGGATTAGGACTGAATTAAAGTCAATTAAGAATTAAGGCTAAATTCTATTAATTCGTTAAATTATGAAGAGCAAATTACAATCAATTACAAATTAAGGCTAAGTTCTTAATCAAACTCAAATTATGGGTCACATTAAAGTTAAGGGAATATTACATGTGTATTACTTAAACTATTAGTTTTGATCCGTTTTTATACTTAAACTTTCAATTTTTTTCAAAATCATACCTAGCTTTTAGTTTTTGTTTCATTTTAATATCTCGCCGTTAAAAACTTCACGGTATTGCATTTTTATGGGTAAATTACATCATTCGTCACTTAACTATCTTCTTGCTCCTATTTTGGTACTAAAGTTTAAAAAATTTCAATTTAACTACTCAATTTTCAAATTGCTTCTATTTTAATCACTCTAATTTATTTTATTAATATTTTTTGTAACATGAAAATCTTTATTATTATTATTTTATTAATATAAAAATAAAAATAAAAAATAAATTTGAAAGTTAGAGTGATTAAATTAGGAGTAATTTGAAAGTTAAGTAATTAAATTAAAAAATTAAACTTTAATGACAAAATAAGAGTGAGAAGATAAATGAATGATGAATTTAACCATAACAAAAGTGCCATATGCAAATCACCCGTTAAGTTTTTAACAGCGAGGTACTAAAACGAAACAGAAACTAAATGTTAAGTATAGTTTTGAAGAAATTGAAAATTTAGGTAACAAAAACTAATAGTTTAGGTCCTAAATGCATAGTTTACCCTAAAATTAATTAAGAAATTATCGTGAAATTCATTAACCGGCCTTGAATTAAGGACCATGTTGAAAGAGTTTAAAAATTATGAAGCCTAGTTGTTAAGCTATTTTATGAATTAAGGATCTAATTCAAAGATTTCAATCCTAAGGGGTTAAATTTCGTAAAAGTGTAAACCTATAAAATTGAAGCAATTTCAGAAATGACTGGCCAAATTTTAGTATTTAATTCCAATATCCGGACCTAATCGAAAAAAATCAGAACCACAAAATCTAATGTGGATGAGGTTTGTAAAACGTTTTTCATTTTTTTTCAATATCTGTACATCTATGTACTCCGTTATTTTTTATACGTAAATGTAGTGCATATGTAGTGTATTCACATGCAATTGCTCTGGCAGGTATTTTATATTTCTTCTGCATTCAATCAAAGTGGTTTGACATCTTTCTTTTTAGGGGCGTTCGGATCAGGTTATGTGAGATTACCGAAGGAATGGAATGTGATTCCCTCGTTTGGATTGCAAAGATTCTCAATCCCGGTAATAAGTTATTCCCAACAGTGATATTTTAGGGGCTTGTTATCGGGAATGTGATTCCTCATTCCCTTAGGTATTGTTACATTCCGGTGTTTTGGACTAAAATGCCCTTAAATTTTTTTCAAAAATATCATTATTCTATCGTTGAATAAAAAAATTCTACGAAGGTTAAATTACAAATTTATCCTTAAACTATTTTAGATTTGCAAAAAAATCCATAATTAGAATTTTATATAAAGTTCAGGGGTTAAAATAAAATTTTACCCTTTCATTAAACCTATTTATCTTTTCAGTTTTGTAAAAAAAATTATATAAATTTTATGAATTTAAATTTTTTAAAGAAAATATATAAATTCATTATAGTAGAATTCAACTTATTAAAAAACAAATATATAAAAATGATAATTTGGTAAAATATACATTTCAATAATCTTTTATTCCTTTAAACAAACACTGTAATCTTACATTCCTGCTAAACGAACAAAACACAACAACGCAACATTCCCAGTAATGTGTTAGGTAATGTTACATTCCGGTAATCCTATTCGCGTTGGTAATCTTACATTTCGTGAACCAAACGCACCCTTATAATTATTCTTTTTTTTTCATTTGAACTTCCATGCTATTGCTCTGGCAGGGTAAATATAGATAAAAATACAGGTTGCTCGATTTGATCGAGTGATCTATATTCATTCTCTCTAAAATTTTATAAATTTTTACTATAATATTGTTGGGTGTTGTTCCCACTATGTGAGAAAACCCATTCACCCATTGAACATGTTTTTATTTGGTGTTTGTTTTCTATATTTTTGGTGAAAACTTTCTGTCACTCTAAAGTCTATTTTGACTTTACCTTTAAATTCTATTCTTTTTGTCTTAGGATTGCATGTGTGGACAGTCATAATATATCAGGAAAACTAGATTTGAATTTTAGATAGAGAAGCTCATGTTTGAGATAAACAAAGAGGAGAAAACAATTTTTTTAAACTTTGGTGCAATAGTGATCAATTCTTTAATCGGAGGTCTATCCATGGTTTGATTGAGCTTATTTTTGCACAGCAGCTAGGCAATTTGGTGTTCTTCATTTTGTATGATCAGATTTTTCATCTGAGTCCTGTAGTGACAGGAATCACCAATTTTTAGCAGTTGCGTTTTTGGTGTTCTCCATTTTTCTCTCTTCTTGCTAAAGATTACTAGTTGTTAGGCTTGTTGGAGTTATATGCTTCTTGTAGACTTGATTTTGTGATCTTATAACTGAACATTTGATGATAGTGAAGTTTTTTATCGGATTCTAAAGTCCCATGGTTTTTACCCATGATTTAGAGGGTTTTTCACGTAAAAATATCGGTGACTCTATTTATTTGTGTTGTGGTTGTATTGGTTGAATTGTGGTTGATTAATGTTGCTAGAGAACATATATTGTGTTATTGTGCTTGCCATAATTTTTTATAGGAGTTATTAGGAGAGAAATAACACCAGTTGTGCTTCTGCTTGTGTTCGGTTGTTTGATTTATTCCTCAACAAATTGATATCAGAGCTTGGTTATTGTGTCAGATAATTATAGAAATTAAAGATGATTATGTTAAATAGCATGAATTATCAACTTTGGCGGAATAAAATGAAAGACTTGTTGTTTGTGAAAGCTTTGCATCTTTTAGTCTTTGCTACTCAAAAACCCGATACGAAAAGTGATGAAGAAGTGGAATTCGAGTATCAACAAGTGTGTGACTTTATTCGAAAATTTGTTGAAGAGAATGTTTACAACCTATTGATCAAGAGACACATGCTTACACATTGTGGGAAAAGCTGGAAAGCTTGTATGCTTCGAGGTCGGGCAATAACAAATTGTTTTTGTTGAAAAAGATGATGGCAATACAAAGAATGAACGTCTACATTTGACTATGTTAGTGAATTTCAGAGTGTAAAGAATCAGTTGTTTGGTATGGGGGTTAAATTTAATGATGATATTTTAAGGCTTTGATTGTTTGCTACTCTACAAAACTCTTGGAAGACTTTTCGGGGTCTTATTAATTCTACTCCACATGGTATTATTAATTTGGATTTGGCTAAGAGTGGTGTTAGAAGAAGATCTCAGGGTTCTACATCACATTTCGAGATATTGGTTACCGAGAATAGGGAAAGAAACAAAGACAAAGATAAAAAGGGCAGAGATAAAAGCTGAAGCAAGTCAAGATCAAGATAAAAGAATTTTGAGTGTCATCATTGTGGTAAGAAATGTCATATCAAGAAATATTACTTCAAGTGGAAGAAAGAGAACAAAGGTGGTAGTGATAAACACAATCAGAAAAATAATGAAAAATCTGAGCGTGTTACTACTATTACTCGTGATGATTTTAGTTATTTGTGATGAGAATTTGATCAACCTAGCATGTGACGAGGCTAACTGGGTGATTTATATTGGTGTTTCACTTCATGTCACGGCGATGAGGGATTTCTTCAATATTCACAGCTTAAACTCTTGGTGATTTTGGGATATTGAAGATGGGTAATGATGGTTTGGTTTCGATTATTGACATGGGAGATGTTAGCTTGGTGAGTAATAATGGTACAAAGTTAACTATCAAGGATGTCAGACATGCATCGGATATCCGTTTGAATTTGATATATTTAGGAAAGCTTGATGATGAGAGATTTTGTAACACCTTCAGTGAGGGGCAGTGAAAACTGATTAAAGGCTCCTTGGTTGTGGCTCGAGGAAATAATAGCTCAAATTTGTATTTAATGCAGGCTTCGACTTTTGGAGACACTATGAATGTGACAGTGAATGATAGCTCCACTGAGTTATGGCAGAAAAGGCTTAGTGTTGCGTGATGAGATTGCTATAAATTGGACGCAAAATATGTGCAAGTATACACAATCACACAAGTAATAAAGAGTGAGTGAGTATCGTTCCCACGAGGATTGGAGGAAATTGCAAGTTAATTTAAAGCATGGATACTAAATTATCTAAGTATAGTTAGTGTAGTGGTATGAACAATTGAGAATAATGTGGCGAAATGAAATGAATGCGGGTGGTATTGTGGAGATGTGATGTCGAATTGTGATTGCAACGTGGTAGTGTAGAAGATGGAAATGTTGTGGCAAGTGGATATGTTTTGGAAATGTAACCAAGTAAAAATGTTAAGGTAAAATGAGTCGAGAATTCGGAAATAAATAAGCAGACTTAATAATCCTCACACAAACAAGCTACTACGGGAATGAAAGGTGGGGTTACTGAAGAATCCTAGCCTTACCTCTCAGAATGGTTCAAGCTTCTATGGTCTATTTGCTCAACAGAGTTTACTAAGAGTATCCCTACGCTATCTCTAGTCATGAGACCTGACAAATAAAAATGTCATAGCAATACCTTTCGGCGTGAGCAATAACATCAAACCTATCAAATAAGAACTACTCCTTTTAGTCGTTGAAATCCCATTCTTATCTCTAATATGGATTAGATTCTAATTGGCAGCTAAAACCCATTGCTCACATAGATCATCCCTTAGTTTCTCTCTAACACTAAGGATTTTTTACCTAGTTTCACTCGAACACTAAGTATTCTACCTAAGAAAAAGCTAATCTCATAGCTCTTACAATCCTAAGCAAATAAGTACAATGAGCAAAGCAAATAGAAAACATAAAAAACTTAAATCGTTCATTAAAGTAAATACCTAATCATCCATGAGAACCCACACCAAATAAAGTTTAGTTCATGGTGGGGTTCGAAATATCCCAGAGAATAATCTGTTCCATACAACCCAAGTAATCAAATGAAAATAAAAGTATGAGGGTGGAAGAAACTCCTTACGCGCACTGTCGGTTGCTCATCGGACCACCACGAACGGCACATTAACGATGCTAGTTCCTCTTGTATGTCTAGCTCGCCACTCCCTTGAGCTTGGCTATGAAGGAACCCTTTTAAAAAGATGAAAAGAAAAAGAAAGTTGGAAACTTTCAGCCGCCTCTCACTCTTGCTTAGCTCACTATTTCATTCCAAGATTCCTACCTTAATTTTTGTGGCCACATTTTCTATTTATACTACAGAAATGTCCTAGATTTTAGTGTAAAAATTCCCATAGTACCCTAGGGTACATTTCCCTCAAGTGAAAATGGGTACAAAGGTGGTAGTGGTCCCCTCTAAGGTGGTTAGCAGCAGAAAACACGTGAGTGCTGGACAATTGGCACTTTGATGAAAATATCTCCAGCTCTTTTGCCTTTTTCTACGCCCAGAAATGTCGTTCTAGCTGCCACGACATTTTCCTCATGCTTAGTCATTCCAGATTGCCTTGGCAATTCTCCTTTGGTCACCCTTTGCTTCATCAACCTGCACATCACCAACAAAACACAACCTTCCCCATAAAACAACACCATTTATAAAATAATATCCCATGACAAACAAAAACCATCAAATGCAGTTATAAGTTCCTAAATGCATCTATATAAACCTATATGTGCTTTAAGGTAGCCAATAACTTAAGTGAAAATACCCTAAATATAGTCTTTTTATGGAGTTATCACTTAGTCACATGAGAGAGAAAGGGCTTAATTGTGTAGCTAAGAAGAATCAACTTTCAAGTTTGAAGAATTATGCTCATTCTCTAGCAGAGAAGCAGAGAAGAGTTTCCTTTAGAAGTCCTCCTCCTTATAGAAGATCGGAGTTGTTAGAGTTGGTCCATTTAGATGCTTATGGTCTGATATAGGTAATGTCACATGGTACTACACTTTATTTTGTGACTTTCATTAATGATTGTTCAAGAAAGCTGTGAGTTTATATTTTGACATTGAAAGACCAAGTTTTTGAAGCGTTTATACAGTTTCAAGCATCAATTGAAAGGGAAGCATGAAAGAAATTGATGTGCATTCGTATTGATAATGGTGGTGATTACACATGGCCATTTCATGAGTATTGTGTGCAACAAGGAATCATACATCAGAGGACACCACTGAAGACTCCACAATTGAATGGTTTGGCTGAAAGAATGAACTGAACATTAAATGAGAGAGTCAGATATTTGTTGTTAGATGCAAAGTTGCCAAGATCGTTTTGGGCTGAAGCTTTGAATACAATGACACGTGATTAATCTGTCTCCTAGTGTTCCTTTGCGAGGTGATGCACCAGATAGAGTTTGGTTTGATAGAGAATATATATTGTGTTATTATGCTTGTCATAATTTTTTATAAAAGTTATTGGGAGAGTAAGAACACCGGTTGTGCTTTTGATTGTATTTGGTTGTTCAATTTCTTCTAAAACAAATAAGTTTTATGTCCGTCTCTGAATATATGTGAACTTTATTCAAGCGATATGATCTTTCATGTATGGTTCTTATTTCGAACTATCACTTTATTTATATTGTCTCCATCACTAACATGTAGTAACCCACAAATAAACTTTATCATTAACTAAAATATGAATAAATTTATGTTTTCGGTAATGAAACTTTAAAAGTAATGAAATAATTATTAATATTATCGTTTATAATAAATCATTCATTAAATCGTTCACCGTCGTTATCTTAATTAGCAAAATACTAATGCGTTACGTTTGACTTATTTGATTCTCGGCTGAAACTAAAAATTCAATGGGTTAATTTGTTTGATACAGCATAAATTACATTTTGACTAAGTACACTTTGCCCTCTTTCCTTCTAAAAGTTTTGCAAAATGATCCTTGGGATTCAAGCTTATACCTTCGTCCGAACTCCGTCACGTCCAAGATTCCGATGTTCTGCTTACATCAAAGGTATTGTCATCTTTGGACATTCATAGGTCTCCCAAAACTTACCGTTACGTGCAGTGATGAGAAAGAGACTCGAATATCGGTCATTATAATCTTGCTTCCATGGAATGATAATTGGTGTTCTTGTTGAACCATCTTAATTACCGAGTCCTGGAAGATTCGGAGGAAGTACCAAAACCCTGCATTTTTCTCAAACCATTTGATATGAAGCTGTCTTGTGCTGTAAGTTCATGGCAAAGTTGCTGTTCCAAGCACATAAGCATTTAAAAAAGAGGCTGGTTCGGCATTGGGATTTCGTAATCTTTATCGGTTAACATCTGAACCACTTCTGCCATTGATGGTCTAAAGAGAACCGAAGCTTGTGTGCATAATAGCCCAACTTGGAGGACACCTGGGGCCTCTTTTGCGGACATTTCGTCTCTAATGCAAGGGTCAACAGCTTCAGCCAAGGCATTGGATTTGTAAAGTGTCCAAACCTGAGGTTGAAAACCTCAATGATCTAAGAACAGCAAAAAGTAACAATCCAAAACATTTTATTGAAAAGTTCAGATTTGAGTGTAGAAGGGGAATGGGAGAGATGGCTGAATCCGGGTTGTTACATTGGGAGCTTACTTTTTGTAGAAGGGAACCGGACTTTGTGAAGCTGCTATTTTTTTGACCACATACAATCTCAAGAACAAGTACTCCGAAACTATAAACATCAGATTTATCCGAAAGTTGTCCTCGAACAAGGTACTCGGGAGCCATGTATCCTCTGCACGAAAATCTCAAACCAAGTTGTTAACAACACTTCAATGGAAACTGTAATGCCTTACAGTCTATTGGATCCATGGCTAAATATGTTTCTCGTGCTCAAGCTTTCAATCAATCTCATATGTAATGACAGATGAATCTTTTGTAAACTTACAGTGTTCCAGCAATTCCGGTGCTAAGATGACTCTTCTCGGTACCTAGACTTCGAACAAGACCAAAATCCGCAATTTTTGGATTGAGATTCTCATCTAAAAGAACATTGGTGCACTTAATATCCCTGTGGATTATCCTTGCGTGAGAACCTTCTCCGTGAAGATGAGCTAGACCCTCGGCTGTTCCGGCGATGATATCAAATCTCTGCTTCCAGTTTAGAAGTTTCGATTTCTCCTCATCTGCATTTGAAAACTAAATCATCGACATTTGAAACTAAAATCATCTAGTGTTGCTCCAATTTTTCATTTTTTCCACCTCATATTATCTGTTTCAGACATATAATTAGACATGAAATACGATGTGTTTGACATAGGCATGTTGAATCTTTTGAAGTTCATCCATGTATTAGAAGGTTCATATCATATATCCATGTCCAAATATGCATCAGATAAGTCTATTCAAGAAAAATGGAAATAGAAGTAACACAGAGTAGGATTACTTAAGCTGAAAGATTATGTTTATCGTCACAACACGATGAACGAAAACACATCTATGACTGTAATTTAAGCTCTGGGAACGGAGAACTTCACAACGTTGCCACCAACAACAGATTCGAAGTTTTAAAAATCAATCTAAATAAAGGCAAATTGATTAAAGAGAAAAACATTACAGTAAATGAACTGATCAAGGCTCTTGTTGGGCACATATTCATAAACCAGTAGACTCTCAGGTCCCACAACGCTAGCACCAAGAAGCTTCACCAGATTCTTGTGTTCAATTCTGCTGATCAAAATTACTTCATTAAAGAAGTCGTCCACCCATTGCCTCGTATTATATATCAATCTCTTTACAGCTACAGTTTTTCCATCAGGCAGAACCCCATGAACACTGAACCAGCTCCTCCTTGTCCTAATTTCCTTGAAGGACTGAAATAATCAGTTGCTTTCTCTAGAGTTTCGTACTTGAACATCAAACCCGATTTGTCGAACCTTTCCAGAATCCGGCCTAGATTTTCGAGCTCTAGGAAATGAATTAGATGGTTAATATATGCATAAGGTTAGATATGAACACCATTGATATATAATTTTCGGCGCAATTTTTTGAAGATTAAGATTTTGCACCTCTTTTCCTCTTTGATAATCTTGCATGTATAGTATAAGCTGCTGCAACAGCGAGTGTCACAAATGCAGATGATGCTGATACAATTGCTATAATGACTTCAGCAGAGAGCCCTGGAAAATAGAAAAAGAATACATTGTAATTCAACTAGGAAGTGAAATAAAATTTCCAATTTATCGACTTAACAATTAAAAGATTATTGTTACTTCTTGAGGTATCGAGTTCGAGCACTACTTATATAAGAATATGAGCGTTTAATATCAAATAATTAAATATCAATAAAAAAGCATTTTTGATATAGAATTGTCCCCCCCCCCCCTCAAAACTAGCCTCATAGATAAGGACCACGCTTCCCCTACCGCATCACATTTTCAAATGACAAAACCATACAACTTTCTTATAGCCCGTTACAGAGATGAGCGTACGATTGAGTCCAGTTAAATTCGAGTTGATAAGTGATATTTTATAACTTAAACTTAATTTATTTTTTTATTTTATAAAATTCAAGTCGAGTTGTTCGTGTTTCCTATACAAATTCAATTGTACATATTTATAGTGTTATGGTACACTATTGGTTCCATTTTTTACTTTCTCTAACCATATAAGATGTATATTTCATTATTCTTTTTCACATTGTAATGTTATTTAATAAATCAAATACAATCTAAAATTATAAAGTATATCTACAATAATATATTTCAAACAATGCATTTTGAGGATAAAGTATTGATGAAAAATATGAAAGAGTCAAAAGAAATGATTAGAAGAAAGAATTTGCAAACAATTGCAGTTAGAAGATTAAATTGAGTAAAATATAAAATTAAGAGACTAAATTGAAAAATTATATTTTTATTAAAAATAAGAATTGAATTTACATAGGTATTCTATAGTGGTGAGAGAACATGTGGTTAGGATTTAATAAAAAAACAGAATGAATGATGAATTAAAGAAATGTGAAAATCAAGCAAAGTTGATATACTATATTAAAAATAAAAAATTATTATTAGAAAGCATGATTGAAAGAACATAGGTGTCCTACGATTGTTTAATAGCATGCGACTCGAATTTGATAAAAAAAATGGACTTAAAACGAAAGAGAAATTGAAGAAATATGGAAACCAATGACCAAATTGCAAAATTGTTAAAATACATAGCCAAATTTTTCGTTTTCTCGTGTGACTCAAAATTTTAAAATTTTAACTCGACTCAAACTTAGAAACCGACACGATAATTCAAGTTAACTCAAATAAACTTCAATAACTCAAAACTGAAAGAGAAATAAATTTTTGTCGAATTTTTATGGACCTTTCATTCTTATACTCCGAAATTCCTTCACCGACAATGTTGTGGTGGTTAAAAAACGACAGCTATGTCTCTATTACAAACTCAAACAAAACCACCGAACAATCCCAGTGGTTCCCGCAGGAAATCCAGCAACCAACCAGATATCAACAGAATACATTAAAAGGCTAAATCCAACAAAATAATCTAAAATTAGTTGCAGAATCTACTGTAGAACAACCAAAAAATAATCTCAAATCACCCTCTAAATCCTGGAAAAAAATGTTTAAGATACTCTATCAAACACATATCCTACACTCGAGCCAAGATCATTTCTTCATTAAAATAAAGCTCAGTATCTTCAAAAAAGAAAAACAAAAGGCAAAAGACTTACCATGATGACCATCAGAATCCGCCCCATCATTATAGAACCTATTTGTGGAGTACCTCAAATAGCACCCAGCATTCAAAGCTCTCCCTTCTTCCTTGGGCACACATCCTCTCACCGTCTGCACTGCCGACACTCCGCCGGCGTAAGGCTCTCCCGACACTGCGCCAATGCATACACCCCATCCAACCCGACCGCCCCAAATCCATTTCTTCTCAAAGCAATACTCGTCACATTCCCGACCGCATGGTCAACGTTTCTACCGAACAAAATCCTCCTGCTGTTGTTATTTTGACCGACCATTGTTACATTATCGGAACCGCAATTAACGGTATCGAAAGTTGACGAAACGGACTCGTGATAGAAATCCCGGTAATATTCGAAACGCAAGAAGCAGCCATCGAGGAAGATTCGAGCCGAGCGAGGGAGGCAACGCGGGATTCGAGTCCTTGCCGCGGCAAAGCAAAGGGCGCAATCCGTTTGATCCAAATCTCCATGGCATTGAGCCAATCCATACATTAGAGGCGTGGAGTTGAGATGATAGGAAGCAAAGAGAGTATTGTTGATCTGAACTGACAACTGTTTCATCACTTCAGTGAAATCCAGAACGAAGTTCGTCCCGTTTGGCTCCTGGGAACCGTCGCAGAAAAGCCCGGCGTTTGTGATTCTTGGATCAGAGAAAGAGGTGAAAACGAACACAGAAAAGACAAACAAGAAAACCCATCTCCAATGTGATTGTTTGAATGCTGAAAACTCCATAGATTTCATGTTTAGCCTTCTATTTTCCTTTTTTTCCAGGGTTTTGAACCTAGTTTTTGTTGAATGGAACTTCAAGAGACGAAGAACAAGGAAGGTTGTGGAGTTTGAAGCTGACTTGAGCTCCCTCGATACAGTTGGTGTTAAGCTCAAAATGATTTAATGTTGAACTGAAACGAAGACTTAAGAGTTGGAAACAACGAAAGAGGATGAACGCGCTTTCAAAATGAATAGGCAGAGGAACACAGAAGGTTAGGAATTGGAATCAATGCAAGGGGATGAACGATATTTAATCATCCATATTTGTTTCGATCATCCTCGACGGTCAGGTTTGGTTACTTTATATATTACGATATTTATTATCTACATATATTGATTTAAGCGGTAAGTAACTTAATATCATTTGAGTAGGTCTCGAATTTGAGTCCTTGTATATATATAAAATCTCCGTGAAAAGACACATCCACCAATAACAGGTGTGCAACGGATCGACCAGATTAATCATGACGAAACTCTTAAAATTAGAAAGACAACAAAAAAATATAATATGATACTTATTAATAAATAAAAAATATTTAATTAAATAATAATAATAATATAAGCCAAAATACAAATTTAAGATTTGTGTATTACTTAAACTAAAGAGTAAACTACTTGTTCACTTTTCTTTTATATTTGTATACTTTTACTTATCAAATTTAAAAAATTTAAGTTTTGGTCTCTTATGTTATCATTTATTACATTTTGACCAGTGAGTCATCAACTCTCTCTAGATGAAATATCATTAACCTCTAAATTTTAAATAAAATATCAATTTAACTCTTAAATTTAACCAAAATTGAGTTTTGGTCTCTTATGTTATCATATATATATATATTTATCTTGACAAAAAATTCTTAAATACTTATATGAAAAATATAGTATACTTTAAGTTTCAAGTGTTTATGTTATTGCACGAACCAAGCGACTTTAGTAGTTAAAGGAATGTTGTTATTCTTAAAGGTCTTATGTTCGAACATCAGTAACTACAAGATCGTTCATTGTCAAATCAAATGACTGAGAGCAGAGGCGGACCCAGGACAAAAATTCAGAGGTTGCACAAAAAACTCTTATAAGTTTTTTAGAAACTACGATATCTATAAATATAATAAAATGTCTAGAAATTACATTCTAAAGTTGACCTTTTCGTGTTTTCATTTTTTGAAAGCGATTGATTACACTTTCAATCTTAACATCTAAAAGTGCTTCTTTTTCTATTGCGCAAATCAGGGCATGATTCATAAAATCGTCACTCATTTTGTTGCGCAAGTCCGTCTTTAAAAGCTTCATTGCAGAAAAACATCTTTCAACCGTTGCAGTTGCAACTGGTAGAACCAAAACTAACTTTAATAACCTATAGACCAAAGGAAAAGAATGATGTTTCCCTGTTTCCACCATCAAGCGAGAAAGGTCGGCAATTTCATTCAAGTTAGCAAATCTGTCTTCATGTAGCAAACAATGATAGTAGATATCAAGTTGACCAAGAAGATATGTCCTTTCTGAATCACTAAAATCATCCGGGTACATCTCACTTAACTTCAACAACTTTGATTTATCAAACTTAGAAAATGAATCACAAGGACTCAAAGCTGCCATGTTTTCTAGCAATTTAGTGCTTACCTCACTAAATCGATCCCCAAATTCTTGAATTTGCATATCCAAGTGCTAAATCCTTCCATCACAAATGCATCTCTCCCACTTTGTTGTCCTACAATATCTCCAAATAAGTAGCAACATAAACAATAAGCTTTGTCCTCCTTTATGCTATACTCTAACCAATCAAATTCATCAAACCATTCAACGACAAAGCGTCTTAGCTTAGGACCTATCTTTTTTGATGGAAAAGTATGACCCCTTGGTTGACATGGTCCTTTAATCCAATATGCCCTTCTTATTTCATCTTTTTGATTTGGAAGATAAGATGTAATTTTTGGTCTATCCGCCGGATCCGAAGGAAGATCATTCACATTAATAGTTGTTGGAATGGAAGCCATGGGAGTAGGTGACACAGTGGTAGGTTGTGGTCTTTGTGGAACTTCATTTGAGCTATTTCTTTTAGAAGATCTTTCACTACTTCCATCAGTACCAACATCAAATTTCCTTTTAAAATAGTTACCAATAAAACCCTACAATTAAATATTTCAATAAATAAAATGATTAATTTATTAAAAACTTAACATATAATAATTATAAACTATGAATTACTACTTTACTTTAATATCCTAATTTTAATACATCAAACTAAACAAAACCTAATTTTAATGAATTAATCAGTTTCAAATAACAAAGCAATATTATATACTAGTTTACTACCTTTATTGTTAAATATGAAAAAATTAAATATGAATGAAAGAAGACAAAGTGAGAAAGATAATAAAATCATTAATGTAAAGAATAAATTAAGATAAAAGAAAATATACATACTTGTCTCATTTGTATATTTGGATAAAAATGTAGAAAGGAGAGATAAAAAGTCCCTTTCCAGGTTGCAAGTTTCAACTTTCACAGACCCTTCCACAATTCCACTTGCTGTCTTCAAGGTTTCCACTTTGCACCTTGCCCTTCAAAAGTTCAAAGTTCAATCGACTACTGTCGGCTTCCCCTTCAAAGTTCAATCGCATCAGGAAGGCAGTGAGGCAGCCCTTGCGGCCTTGCCTTTCCAAGATGGGTTGAGTTTCCACAAGACCACATCGGCACAGCCCTTGCCGGCGATTCACAATTTCCCTTCTAATATTCAATTGAGGTTTTCAGTTTCCACATAGGCACAACCCTTCTAATCTTCAATTGTCGTATCCCAATTATAGGTTCTTGATTCATGGGCTTAAGGTTTATTTTTTGGGCATGATCTCTTTTTTTGGCTTGATTCACAGGTCCGTTTTCGTAGGGTAGCACTCGTATTAGATAAAAAATCATAAACAATTAACAGAGAAATTTAAGGGGTTGCCCGTGCTACCCCGGGCTACTCAATAAGTCCGCCCCTGACTGAGAGTCTTTAGAGTAGATACTAATACATGTCACCCCAAATTAATAAAAAAATGTTTTATGTTATTATAAAAACGTTCTTTTAAATAAATAAAATACTTTTAAAATATTATTTTTAAAAATATAATTAATAAAAAAAATGTTTTATGTTATTATAAAAACGTTCTTTTAAATAAATAAAATACTTTTAAAATATTATTTTAAAAAATATAATAGAATTGATGATACCAACTAGAACAAATAATAATTTTCTCAAAAATACTTTTGATAAAATTTAAAATCTATTTTTAACTTAAAAAGGAACTCTTTTGAGCCTAAGTTGAAAAGTATTATGACTAAAATAATAACAATTATTTGGGTAAATTATATTGATCATCATTGAACTTTACTTTATCTTCTATTTCACTCATTGTATTTTAATTTCGTTCAATTTCCTCACTGAATTTAACATAATTGGTATTTTTGGTCACTCAACCATTTTCTCATTAAACGACGTTATAAATGAGTTGTTATATAGATGCAAAACGACATCATTTTGGTAAAAATTTTATTTTTATAAATCGACGTCTTTTTAATGCCGTTAAATATTTAACGTATGAGTAACAAAAAATGCTAATTGTATTAAATTCAATGAGAAAATTTAACGGATTTAAAGTAGAGTAAGTGAAATAGTAGAGAGAGTAAAGTTCAGTGATGCTTGGTGTAATTTACTCCATTTATTTTTATTTTAAAAATAATTTGAATCCAAAAAATTAATTTAAAAACAATGAAAAATTAAATATCAATCGTGTTGTAGAGGAATAAATAGGGATGGACACGATACTCAAAATCGATTGATTTTGACTCGATTCGATATTTTGGGATTGAGTTTTAAAAAACTGGATTCAAGTCTGGTCTAGTCAGGTTTTTTTAGAGATTATGTTCCGGTCTAGTTCATACATGGGCTAAAAAATATTTGACCCAAAAAAATATAATATTACCTTATATATTTAGGGATAATTGCAGTGAGATCCCTTATGTATTATTTTTTTCAATTAAATCTCTACTTTTTATTGAATAAAAGTAATGTTATATATATATTGTTTCCGATCGTATCGAGTCGAGTTCAAGTTTTATCTCAAAAGGACGGATCAGGTAGAGGTGTGTAATTTTCGAATCGAGTTAGGATCAAGTGGATAGTGTATAATTTTTGGGTCGGATCGTTTGACTGAAAAAGTGACCCGACCCGACCCATGTCATCCCTAGGAATAATTCACAGAATAAAAAATATAGGAAAATATGGTTTGGGAGAAAAAAATTTACAATCTAGAACAATTGCTTTAGCGAAAGATAAACTTGACACGATGAATTCTAAAGAAATATTATTTTTTTTAAAATCCGTTCAGGAATTTCAGTGAAAGTTCTCTAGGAATTTATCTTGTTAGAGCAATCCTTTAAATAATAATTTTTTGAACTTGTTGTGTTGCCTCCGTTGTAACAATTATTTTAAATTACTAATTTTTTCCATATTCTATTCATTTTTTAATTCAATATGAATTATTTAACTAAAAAATGCCCGTATCAACCCTTTTAGATAACATCATTTTTTTTATTCAAGCTCAACAATTATTCCTAAATTTGACTTTCCTTAGCCACCTTTGGAAAATGATGTGTTCCATTCCTTTTTAATTACTCCTTATTGCGGTGACTTTTGAATCCTCTCGAATAATCATCCTTTTCCCCTACAACAATTAACCCCATTACATTAACTGTGATAATTTAATACACAGCATTAAAATTAATATAAATATACATAAAATATATATGATTAATTATTTTATACACCATCTACATAATAAAAAAATCTACCACGGGGCACAAAGCAAACTACCTTAATAGTTAAAGAAATGGTTATTATTTCTAATAATTTCAAGTTCAAACACCAGATATTATAAGATATTTAAACATTCATTGTCGTATGATTGAAAATCTTTAAAACATATGTATAAACACGTTAGATTAATAATAAGAAGAAGAAACTACAATAGAGGGATTTACAATGCACCCACCTGTCATTTTTATTATTATTTTGTTTTTCTTCAAACAGTGAAAACAAAAGGTGAGCATTCGATCGAGCCAAATTAAAAAAATTAAATTATTTGAATTGATTAGTCTTATTTTATAATTAAATTTTGCTTTTTACAAATCGAGTCAAATTATCTAAGTCTTTGTTTAAATTTAATTGTATATCGAAAATATTTTTTTATGAATAGAGTTTGTGTTTAGAAATTACATCTTCGAGTATTTCTTTTCTAAAATTTTAGGCATAATGATAAAATTACCCTTCAACGTATTTACACAAAATGGTCATTTTACCTCTTTTTTTTTTTTTTTGGAGCATTTTGACCTCCAACATTTTAATTTTTTGATCAAAATAGACTTTATTAGATGAAGATTGCGAGTTGACTAACAGTCAGTCTATGTTAGTAATGCAGCATTTTTATATATGTTCAATTATTGACGTAGAATGTGCTAGGTCACCCGTTAGTATTTTTATTTTTAAAGATTTTTCTTATTTCTTTCATCTGTCAGATGTGCCACAATCACTCCTGGTTAGTCGTTTGAAGCTTTTGATCAAGGAATTTGGGCTGAAATCTATGTGGATGGGTCCTATTGGAACAATTAAAAACATTTTAAATGGTTTGTCTTTCATTCGATAATCCCTCTTGTACTTCTCATTTCAGGGATGATTGTTGAATAGTTGGCATACATGCATTAATTGGTGGATCGTATGGGTGAACGTTTAGTCGAGTCGAAATTTTTTTTCGAGGATACAGTGATTACGGGAGCAGGAAAGCTCAAGATGGTTTTTGGTGGGCTGATTAACCTTTATGCTTGGTGTGGTGCCATTGAACATAGGCAGGCATGAACCGAGAGAGGACTGGTGAGAGCTTTAAATTTTCATATAATTTAGACGTTTTCTTAATTTTTCTATCGATTATTTTCGTTCTCCCTAAAACCCCTAACATAAAATTTTATGTCTATCCTTGAACACAGATGAACTTTACTCGAGAGATGCGATATTTCATGTATGGTTCTTATTTCGAACTAACAAGTAGTAACCCACAAATAAACTGTATCCTTAACTTGGGTACGTCTTATGAGTTCAGGGGAACAAGAGAGTATTACTTGAACACATAAGAATTCATTGATGCTGTTGCAGTAAATCCCGAGTCGAAGCTTCAGAAATCAGCTTCGTGCGACTAGAACCGTATATCGTTATTCAAGTATATTCTGATGTTCGAAGATTTTTTATATTTGTATTCCACAGTGTATGTCAAACAAGATTTATTTATTTTTTGTCGAAGCTTCAAAAATGCTAAGTATGAAATTCTCAATAGTAAAATAATTATTATTTTTCCTAAACTTTTGGGTTTGAATAGCAATATTTACAGAGTGTATACGTTATCAATTGGTTTAAAAAAGTTCTAAACAGATAATACATTGTAATCATTCCAAACTATTTCAAAAGAAATATCAGATAAAATCTACCAAGCGAATTCAATGGTAAAAGAGACTTGAATACCCATACCCGTATCTCAACATGTAGATACGGGTATGACAAAAGGGCGGGGTGGGTTTTACTACACGACCCTGAAAGTTAAAATTCATGAAACAATTGGTGTTGGAGGGGAGAAGAATGAAAAAAAGAAGGAAACTATATAAATGGTTAGTAAAGTATGAGTAATTTATGTCAGCTTTAAATATAACAAACTTATTACCAAACTATCATTTAATAACAAATCGACCGCTATCGTTCATTATCCTAATAACAAAAGATTGATGTTTATCAAAACCATTGATATTTAAGGTAACAACCTCCGTTGCACTTTCAGCTTCATGCCAACATCTTGATGCTCTATTAAGCACCTAAACAAGCGACATATCGTAAAGAATCAGATCCGTTGAAAACGAAACTATAGTAGTTCAACTTATCATTCTTTCTTTTTTTCTTTTTGAGGTGTGTTATATACCCTTGTCTGGTGCATCTCCGGACATGGATATGGAGATATGACCCTCCAACTACATGCAGATCTTGGGAGTGGGGTGATTAACATGCTTGTGTTGCACAAACTTTTATTTCCAAGTTCGAGTACCATAACAACAAAATCTGAGCAACGGTTTGGTTATTTTCTGTTTAATGAAAACTTACATGACCGGTAGAAGCAGATTCATGATTTTCCAAAACCAACACCAGCTTTCTTCCTTTTCCGAGTTTCTACCTTTTCGGGGCTCCGGAGTCCGGTCTTATCTTCATTTCTTTTCTAATGCCTGCAATTTAGATCAGTATCATCCAACAAGTCTAAAAGAAGGTTAATCTTTATGGTCATCTTATTTGTTAGATAATTTTATGATCTATTTTATTCTGACTCCTCATTTTTCTTTAAGTACCGACGCCCATATCTGACATATGTCAAGACATAATAGTATAGGGATATTACTCTCAGAGGACCCTCCAGGTACATCGAAAAACTTGAAAGAAATGAAGACCATCACATGGACATATACACGTATCAAACACTTGCAATAGAGTCCGTGTAACAGAGATTATGATCATTCAGAAGGTTGTACTAACCTCTAGCTGTCCGCGAATGCTGTCAAGAACTTCGTCAGTCATTCTGTCAAAAAACAAAATTCCCTGCAAATGCAAGAGCCATAGTTGTAAAAGGAATATCAACACGTCATTAAACTTATAGAACTATTACTAAATGGTCCTTGTGCTTATAAATCAAGCACAACACCAATTCACCAGTGTCTCAAGATCTATATATTATATTAATGTAAAACGTGTCTCTGTGTGTATACCACCTTAATCACGATTATGAGAAGGTAAAATACAAGAACATATTAATACAGTAATTGCTAGATCTACGTTTGTCGGCTATGAAGGTCTATGCAACATATTCAATACTCAACATTCACCATATACATGCATATATAAATATACCTAGATACTTTGATCATTGTACATCAGGGCTATGAAGGTCTAACTCTTCATTTTTCTTGAGTACCCATATATGACATTTGTGTTCAACACGAGTAAGGAAATATGGCCTCTAAATACACGAAAATATTTTAGAAAATCAAACCATACCCGTGTTAGACATATACCCTTATCCAATACTCATACCCAACTTGGATTAACATAGGTACAAAGACCGCTTAGATACTTCAACCCCTATTCCCATGCAGCATAAAGTCCAATAAACAACATTCAATATATATATATATATATATAAATTAGCTAAAAGTACACAGAATCGATCTCCTTACACTAGCAATTGGTAAATTGAGAACAATATAATCACAATTATACAAAACGAACCTGAAGATGGTCAAATTCATGTTGGAAAACGCGTGCAGGAAGCTCTGATAAATCCACTGTAAACTTCGCACCATTAATATCTTGTGCATCAATCTTTACAGATTCCGGCCTCTGAAACCAAAGGATAGAGACAACACATTATATAGAGATGTACACATGAAGGTTGCTGTCAATGGTGCACGGCACACTCCAAATGCTACAACTTTTTATATTGCCAAATGCAAAGTGCCAAAAAAGGCTAAACTAAATGAATAGAAAAATATGTGTATGACCATATTTTCGGAATGTATCTTTGTGTAATATCCATATCACTATATATAGAGAATAAATTTATGGTATATAATAATGATAGCAAACTCTAAAGAGTGGTCTAAAACATGCAAATGTTTCTTTTTGCTTCTATTTTCTGATTAATAAAAACATCTTCCTTATGGTCTCATGTAGATTGTTTAATACTCAAATATTGAAAATCGAAGAGTTTTGATATTACCCTATTTCTTTATAGGAGACTTCAGTAGGCTTTTGCTTATTGCCTTACCAAAAACCAGGCTTAAGCCCACCGAGCATACACCTGATTAAAAAAACCTCACCTAAAAGGGTTTGAGCCCCCTTCTGCTGTTTGACACTAAGATGAAATGAAACGAGTGAAACGAAACAAGAGAGTGAATACAACCGGTTGCAGCAAGTACCTCGACATCAGCATAGATTCTTGGAAAAGATAAGCAACCTTCATTAAACAGCACCGTCTTCTTCGAATATTTTGTAACTTTCGGGTTTATAAGAACGATTTCTTGCCCTTCACCTCGCTCGCCGACGGGATTAAACACCATCAGTTGAACATTAACTCCTACTTGCGGAGCTGAGAGTCCAATGCCGTCAGTTCTGTTACAACAAATGAAAGCAACAATTGTCCACATTAAGATTGAATGAATTCCTCAAACACTTACGTTTTACACTCTTCCCAAGTGTTTGCCTGTCTCTGTGTGTGTGTGTGTGTGTGTGTGTGTGTCAAATTGATTTAAATATATTTAGACTTGTAGCCATTATTTTGCTAAAAATTATAATTAATAGCCCCTCGAAAAAACTTACTTGTACATAACGTCGAACATCTCATCGACAAGTTTCTTCAAATTCTCATCAAATGTATCAATTCGTTTATTTCTCTTCCGCAATATAGGGTCCGGGTACACCGCGATTTGCAGCGGCGACTCGAACCGAAGATCATCCGCTTCAAAACAAAACCAAAAAATGTAACTTAAAAACCATAAATGAAAAAAAGCCATTTTTATCGATGCTTTACTTACGGGAAGCGATTTTGTTGTCTTTGGATGAGAAGCCTCGTTTAGCTTGAGTTAGCAGGGGATTGGTTTGGTTTACCGAGAAAGTGAGGTGCCCGGGTGAAGGTAAACGGTTGAGCTGGTGAAGGAAGGCGGTGGGGTGGTGCAGAATGGGAAGGATAACGCGCGTTAAAGACGGAGAGTGGAGGTGGAGCCAACTGGCACTAGCCATGGAAGATTATAGGGACAAACGTTAATTTCGGACAACTAAAAACATTTTCCTTGTTGAGTTCGAAATTTCTGGATTTTTTGCGTTTTAGACTTTTAGTCCTTGTGAATTCACTTTTCCCTAAATTTGATCTTAGCCATTGGATTTTATCTTTTAGCAAATAATAATAATAATAATAATAATGTGTATTAGGTTCATGCATAGAGACGTTTTTCTCGATATATCATCTTTTCTATTTATTTTTTTTTTGTTAGGCACCATTTAGATTATTTTTTTTATCTAACACCATTTGCAGTAATGCGCCCCCTACAGCGCGTTTTACACTGATCTGGCGTCACGTGAGGTAAGGCGCGCCCCCTGAAGCGCGTCTTATGCTAAATGGGATACACGTGTGTAAGGCGTGGGGCAGGGGTCGCGCCTTACCTGCAAATCTGACACTGTTCAGAATCTTTAATCTTTGCTGGTTATTTCTTCGGTTTTGAGGAATTATTACTGCTAAATTGGTCATGTTATGTTTGTTTTCATGCAGGTCTTTACTTTCCAGAATTAGTGACAAAACGGACGCATTCTGCATTTTTATTATTATTTTGTCACGGCTGGAGACATGGCCATGACGAGGTCTGACGTGGCAGTTTCTAGAAGGTCCAATCAGCGACGGTTTCTAGAAGACTTCCTCTGCATGCCTTCTGGAAGATTGACAAGCAGAGTTACATTAGGAGATAGTTTAAGTTTGAATTTAAATTAAAAAATAATTATCTTTAAGATTATTTTATTTATTTTCTTTGTCTATCCTTTAGTCTTTGAGAGGCTATAAATACCCACTTGGGGTAAGCCTAAACTCATCATTTGGATTACAATCTTCTTTTCTCTCTAGTTTTTATAAAAGCTTTCTCTTTTTACTTTTCAAGTTTTTTTCATTTTTCTTTTATTTTTCAAGCTTTGTTTTTAAAATGCTAAGTATGACTTTTGTCATGCTTAGCTAAATTTTTCATAAGCCGAGAGCTGACGCGATGACTCAATTCCAACGGGAGAATTGAAACAGTCCCTTAATATCTTCATAATATCTCTCTTAATCTCTGCGCTTATTTTTCAAAATCAAAACAGTTTTCAAAATCAAAGATCGACTTTGGTCAAGAGGTTGTTGCGATTAAACGTGTGAGAGGAAGATTCGGCTTATAGAAAGCAATTCGACTTCCTGGGAACACACTTGGCGAGATAGCTTCGCCAAGAGGGAATTGAGATCGGAATTGACGGTTATCAAAGCAACAATCTGAGTCGGAAGCCATGAACTTAAACAGTAATTGATCTACGACAATTGATGTTGTTAGAATCAATTACCGAAGCCGGAATCAAAGATTGCCTTGGGTATTCGGTATACAAGATAGAGTTACAGGGATAGCCCTTGTAGACAAAGTAACCGACGTGAATCCCGAAGAGAAAATCTTATTCGATGATCATAAGGAAATTGAGTCAAAGCAAGGCTTGAGGCTATTTTTACAGTATTTATTCACAATCTCTACTCTCTTATTTTTATTTAAATTGCTTTTATTTATTTAATCGCTTTTATCACTTAAATATATTTATACCAAAACCCTCTTTTATTACTTTCACACCTGGTTTAAAATAATCAAACATAAATTTGTGATTTTCTAAGTCCCTGAGGATTCGACCCTTATTTCTCTACACTACGCATTTCCTTATTGATTAATTGATAAAAAGGAATTATTTTTGACATCCAAAACGACAGTTTTCAAATTGGCGTCGTTACCGGGGACTTCGCCAAAGTTACTAATTTGTGTTTGCTTTTGATTTATGACCAAGTCTAATCTGGGAGCATTAGTGGAGTACAACCCGGAGATTGAAGCCAAAGCTAAGAGACTCCACGCACACACACTTTGGGAAAGAAGGAGACAACAAACAAATCCAGAAGAAGATTTGAATTCAGGTAATATAAATTTGATGGCCGATCTTACTATCCGGGAGTTAGCCGCGGCTCCTACTGAGCAAGGGCCTATGTGCATTGATTTTCCCCAAGGCGAAACTCCATACCAGTTGAAAACCGACCTTATTCATCTCCTCCCTACATTCCGCGGATTGCAGAATGAAGATCCACACAAACATCTCAAGGAATTTCATATGGTCTGCTCCAGCATGAGACCACAGGGAGTAACCAATGACCAAATAAACTTAGAGCTTTTCCTTTTTCCTTAGCTGAATCGGCTAAGGAGTGATTATTTTATCTTCCTCCTAATTCTGTTACTACATGGGCTCAAATGACTCGTCTTTTTCTTGACAGGTTTTTTCCTGCGGCGAAAGTGAGTGAACTACGAAGAAGAATACTTGGAATCAAGCAGCTTGATGGAGAGTCACTTTACGACTACTAGAGCAGTTTAAGAAGTTATGTTCTAGTTGCCCACAACATGGGTTAACTGAACAAACACTCCTTCAATACTTTTATGAAGGATTATCTCCCCTGGAAATAAAGATGATTGATGCTGCCAGCGGTGGAGCCTAGAGACTTAATATCGACGATGACCGCAAATTCCCAACAATTTCGCACAAACAATGAACCTTCTCGAAGGGTTCATGAGATAAGTTCATATTCCTTAGAAAATAAAATAGACAAGTTAATTGAAGTCGTAAACTCTCTTGTTGCAGGAAAGACATGACAAAACCGATTATGTGGAATATGTGCATTACCTGATCGTCTAACAGACGGTTGTCCACTGATTCAAGATGACGCAACAACTCAAGTAAACGCAGTCGAAAACTTTCCAGGACCTCCCCAAAGAGTATAATCCTTACGGTAATACATACAACCCAGGATGGAGGGATCATCCGAACTTCAGTTATGCTCAGAACCCGAGACCGAATCAAGGCTATCAAGCGAGACCTCCACCACCACAACAATCGTAGAAGTTATCATTGGAATCGATTGCCGAGAGATTAGCATTATCCCAGGAAAAATTCCAGTCTCGAACTGAAGCCCACTTCCAAGAGATGAACAAACAAATAAGCCAACTGACTCAAGTCATAGGGAGATTAGAGTCACAAAGGAGGCTACCATTACAAACTGAGCCGAATCCAATAGAGAATGTTAGCGACATAACCCTCCGAAGTGGTACAATTGTTGAACAACTAGACCCAAATGAAGTAAGCGCAAGATCCTAGAAAAAAAAAGAAACTTCGAACTCCCAAAGGGGAGAAGAAGCAGTTGACGTAGGATCCCAGAAAGAGAATGATGAAGAACAAATAGACGATCCAACACCATCTCCCTATGACGTGTCACCACCTTTTCCATTAAGGTTAGTTAAAAAGAATAAAAAACTGAGGAAAAAAAATATTAGATGTACTTCGGAAGGTAGAAGTTAACATACCTCTCCTTGAGGATATCCGGAAAGTTCCAAGGTATGCCCGGTTCTTGAAGGATCTATGCACTAATAAAAGGCGACTTACCAGAAAATAGGTGGATTTAGGTGCGAACGTCTCAGCAGTTTTCTAACAACCGCTTCCACCAAAGTATAAAGACCAAGGTATGTTTTCAATACCTTGTAAAATCGGTGAGGTTAAAATCAAGCGAGCTATGTGCGATCTAGGTGCCTCTATCAATGTAATGCCTCTCTCCGTCTATAATTTAATTTCCACCAAGCCTTTGAAGGAGACAAGAGTTACACTTCAGCTAGCCGACAAATCAATAATTTATCCTGAATGACTCATAGAAAACGTTCTAGTAGAAGTAGAAGACTTAATTTTCCCTGTTGATTTTTATGTGATTAATATGGAAAATGATCGTAGTAAAATTGGTTCTGAAATCCTCCTCGGTCATCTATTTTTTAGCACGACAAATGCAAAAATTTACTTTCGAAGCGGTATTCTTACTATGGAGTTCGACGGTGAGATCTTAAAATTTGATGTTAATAAAGCAATGAGATATCCGGATAATGTGCAAAGTATTAATTTTGTTGGCATTATTGAACTTGTTAATGATGAATATAACTTTGTTGATGATTTATGCCAGAAATCGGATGATAAAAAATACGACATAAGGGAGTTAGAAAATATTTTAATGGTTGATTCAGATTTGATCTTAACTCCTTTAAAAACTAAAGATTTACTTTCTCTTTTGCAGGTACCAAAAAATAAGTCAAAACCATCGAGAAATCGTTTGAAGAAATCAATTTTTGGTAAAAAAAAAAGATGTTTTGACGGCCATTCTTTTCGACATGATTTTTAATTTGGGAAATATTCGAAGAAATCTTTGTGAGAATTTTCGAATTTCTCATAAGAAATTTCTTAGTTGGAAAAAGCGAATGAAGTGGAAGTATCTGTCACGGAACCTGTAGTTCGAATCAGGTCGTCGAGCTAACGACGTTAAACAAAAGCGCTTCATGGGAGGCAACCCATTATTTTCGACACTGTTATATTTTTATTTTATTTATTTAATTTTATTTTTACCTTTTGTTTTTTTTCGTCAAACATGTTTAATTTAATTTCTATTTTTATTTTGTAGGAACCGAATATTTTTATTTGAACTTAAACGAAGAGAAATTACGAAAATATGATTCAAACAATGTTAATTTTCGAGTTCATTGAGCAGTACACGATCGAATTAAACAGAGAAAAAAGAGAGCCTCTAACCGTGCGCACCGTTTAACTAAATGGCGCACAATAGCAAAAACCCCTTAGAGTAGGGTGGCACACGTTAGCAAACCCCAAAGTTTCTCTTTTCATATTTTATTTCTTTTTCTGCCGCCTACCCCCCAATCTATTCTCTTCTTCTTTTATTTTACTTTGACAATGGACCCCACTTAATCTCTTATAATCACCTTTTTAATTTTAAATCCACCTTTATATAAATAAAAAACAAATCCCCATTCACTCCCAACTCTACAACCCACGGCAGAAATCAAACTTAAACCCCCATCATCTTCGCCAACTCGTCCCACCCCGCAAAACGCACGCCACTCCATCACCCCTCCTCATTCTCACTGCCAGCAGCTTCAACAAAAAAATCTACTCGCTTCAACGTGTTCACGCCACTCGTTTCTCCCTAATCCGCTATGGTGCGCAAGCGAAATCGACCCGATAACACCAATGCTCGCTCTACGATGTACGTACAAGGAATCAATCGGACGACACTGCCACTCCTCCACCCCGGACCGAGCACTGTTCGTTGCTCTTCTTCGCTACTCCCCATCATTGTCCTTTTAGTCTATGCCAACCATAGTCATTACTTCCTCTCATCCACAAAAGTCGACTTTCTCATCATGTTCGATGAGTTCGGCAGCATCCAAAAATACTCCTGAGGTAAATTTCGATTCTATTTTCAATAATCTATTACTAATGTACTATCCCGTTTATGGTTTTACAAGAGATTAGATAATGGTTTTCCACCGACGACACCACTTGATAATGTTTCCAGTTCACGACATCAAACCGGGCAGCCCACTTCACCGTCTTAGCGTTTTTCACCGTGGCAGAGGTTGTGGCCGTGGTCGACATTAAAACTGGCGAGTACTCTATTCTTTCTTTTGCACTTTAAGTTTTTGTTTTGAGGCAAAACGCTTTAAGTGAGGGGGAGTAGAGTGTATGATTGAATTTCACCTTGCTTATCTTTATGTCTCGATGCTAGTATGTGTTGGTTGGATTTGTCGAAAATTTCATTGATTGTCTTTGTCGTGTTGAATATTGTTTGGAATGCTATGCTTGTTTGGGAACACATGATTGTTTAGGTTAGGATATTCTTGATAGCGAATAGCATGAATTGTAATCAAGTTGGTACTTTTGCGATAGTCCATGATTTTATTGATTGGAATGTGATTAGCTCAATGCATGAAACAATTTGGTAAGATTTGAGTTTTTACGAGCATATCATTTTCGCTCTCATTTTGTTGGATTGATTGTGTCAAATTTGACATTGGTATTCTAGAACCTGCATGTTAAATACAGTCGAGATTACACATGAACATGATTCTTAAAAATGATTTGGGCACCTTAGGATTAACCTTTCCATTTCCCCACTAAATTGCTTACCCATGCTATTTTCTCCTAGTTAACCACTTTTGAGTCATTTCCATTTCTTTGTTTTTACCACATTTATAAACCTGAGCCTTTTTGCTTTATCCCTATTTTCTACCTTTTTCAGGGCAAGTGAGCAATTATCCGATGTATGCTCCAAAAAAAGAGAAAAAAATAGCAACATTTCGAAAAGAAAAAGAAAAAGAAAAAAAGAAGAGTTGTTCGGAAAAAAAATAAAAAATAAAAAAAAGATGTGAAAATGGAAAACAAAACAACAACAAAGAGGAAAAAATGCATTTCAAAAAGAAATTTGTTGTTTCATATATTGTCTTTTTATCTTGGTGTGCTTAATGTTTTGATGGAGTTGAGATTATCATTTGTTAGGTCCTTGCCTTGAATATTTAGCCATATATTTAGCCTTTTTCCCCACCTTTACCTAAGCTCAGTTACAACCAATAAAAGACCCTTTGATTTATGCATCTTGTTCTTATTAATAGTGGAGATTTGATTTACTTGCAGGCCTATGGTAATATCGTGTCGATTCTGACATTGAGCTTTTCTTTACCCCAAACACATTGAGTGATTTGAGTGAATCCCAGTAAGGTGTTGAGTTATGAGCATTGAGATTAATGAATGAATGGATATTACAATTGCAATTGACTTGTTTCAATTGGTGATGTTCAATTGATTGATTCTTAACTTGAATAGTTATTGTGGTCTCTACCTTGCTTTCTTAAATGTGAAACTTGACAAAGAAAGGTAAATAAAATTTTTGACTAGTTTGATTAATCATACTTGAGGACAAGCATGAGATAAGTAAGGGAGAATTTGATGAGTATTCAGAATCGTTAATCTTTGCTCTTTATTTCTTCGGTTTTGAGGAATTATTACTGCTAAATTGGTCGTGTTATGTTTGTTTTCGTGCAGGTTTTTAATTTCCAGAATTAGTGACAAAACGGGCGCATTTTGCATTTTTATTATTATTTGGTCACGGTTGAAGACATGGGCACGACTCTGGGCATAACGCAGTCTAACGTGGCAGTTTCTAGAAGGTCCAATCAACGACGGTTTCTAGAAGACTTCCTCCGCACGCCTTCTGGAAGATTGACAAGCAGAGTTGCATTAGGAGACTAGTTTAAGTTTGAATTTAAATTAAAAAATAATTATCTTTAGGATTATTTTATTTGTTTTCTTTGTTTATCATTTAGGCTTTGAGAGGCTATAAATACCCACTTGGGGTAAGCCTAAACTCATCATTCGGATTACAATCTTCTTTTCTCTCTAGTTTTTATAAAAGTTTTCTCTTTTTACTTTTCAAGTTCTTTTCATTTTTCTTTTATTTTTCAAGCTTTGTTTTCAAAATGCTAAGCATGACTTTTGTCATGCTTAGCTAATTTTTTCATAAGCCTAGAGCTGGCGCGATGACTCAATTCCAACAGGAGAATTGAAATACGCCCTTAATATCTTCGGAATATCTCTCTCAATCTCTACGCTTATTTTTTAAAATCAAAACAGTTTTCAAAATCAAAGATCGACTTTGGTCATGAGGTTGTTGCGATTAAACATGTGGGAGGAAGATTCGGCTTATAGAAAGCAATTCGACTTCCTGGGAACACACTTGGCGAGATAGCTTCGCCAAGAGGGAATTGAGATCGGAATTGATGGTTATCGAAGCAACAATCTGAGTCGGAAGTCATGAACTTAAATGGTAATTGATCTACGACAATTGATGTTGTTAGAATCAAATACCGAAGCAGGAATCAAAGATTGCCTTGGGTATTCGGTATACAAGATAAAGTCACGGGGATAGCCCTTGTAGACAAAGTAACCGACGTGAATTCCGAAGAGAAAATCTTATTCAATGATCATAAGGAAATTGAGTCAAAGCAAAGCTTGAGGTTATTTTTACAGTATTTATTCACAATCTCTACTCTCTTATTTTTATTTAAATTGCTTATCACTTAAATATATTTATACCAAAACCCCCCTTTTATTACTTTCACGCCTGGTTTAAAACAATCAAACATAAATTTATGATTTTCTAAGTCCCTGAAGATTCGACCCTTATTTCTTTAAACTACGCATTTCCTTATTGATTAATTGAGAAAAATGAATTATTTTGACATCCAAAACGATAATTGTTAGCGTCAGAAAGGCGCCCCCTATAGCGCGCCATAGGTTTAATTACATACCTACCCCGACTGTTTACACTCCCTCCCTCCCTATAAATACATCTATCCTCAATCAATTTCATCACACCAAATCCTCTCAACCTCTCTCAAATACTATATTCTCTGTTTAAGGTATATTTTATTATATTTAATATTTTGTATTTAATTTATTTAAGTATTTAAATTATTTAATATTGTATTTAATTAATTTTTTTTGCAAATATAAAATGGAAGGCGGTCTACTTAACTTGGATGGAAATCATATATCTCGACATTTTGCTGATACGGTAACATTTTAACATTTTAATTTAAATTAAATTATTAGTAATAATTTATTTATTTATTTAATGTATGATTATTAGTTTAAAAATTAATTTTTAGAATTATTTATATTTTAGGAGAGAGACCGTATATTAGATTCTTTTATTAGGAACCTTAAGTTAGTGATATCTGGCTGTGTCATGCTATATTTAGTAGATGTTGGATTTGGTCACATAGGTAGATATGAGGGTCACTGTAAGATAGAACAATACCTTATTGCTACCTTAGTGGAGCGGTGGAGGTCGGAGACCCACACATTCCATCTTCCGTGCGGGGAGTGCACGATTACACTTGAGGATGTTTCTTTGCACCTGGGGCTTCCGGTGGATGGAGATGTGATCAGGGATGACGCATGGTTCATGGACTTCTTTGTACCAGACTATCTAGGACGTATCCCGGAAAGTTTTAACGGTGGTTGGATACCGTTAAATTGGTTATATGCTAATTTTCGAGAGTTGAGCGAGGACGCCTCTGATGATGAAGTTAAAATATATGCACGGGTATGCATACTGCAGCTGATAGGAGGGTTGCTGATGTCAGACAAATCGCGCAACCAAGTTCATTGTATGTGGTTGCGACATCTTGGCGACTTTTATCTGGCCGGATCACTCAGTGGGGGCTCGGCAGTTTTGGCTTTCCTGTATAGGGAGATGTGTCGCGCGATTGACTACAGAAAAAATGCTATCGGCGGATGTCTCCTGCTGCTGCAGTCTTTGGCGTGGTATCGATTGCCCTTTTTATGTCCCGTTGTCAAGAACACATTCGTATTTCAACTACTATTGAGGTAATTATAAAACTGATTTTGTATATTAATCATTTTATACAGTGTATAATAATTTTTTTTCCTTGAATAGGTGGTCTACTGATAGGAAAAATCATCAAGAGCTACCTGATGATTTAGAAAAAATGAGGGTGCTAATCGATCAGAAGGCTAGCACACAGGTATGCCTTTTAATGTTTAAAAAACGATTTTAGATTATAGTTGTATAATTAGATTATTATTTTGATAAAAATTATATATGTTTGTTTTAGTTTGAATGGGTGTCATATTCTAATGATGATGTGAGGATGGTGATCCCACCTGAGTTGAGGGGCCCATTAGATGTTTGGATGGCAATGGTCCCTTTGATTTGTTATGTGATCGTTGAGTGACACTCCACTGATTGTGTGGTCCGGTAATTTGGTTGTTTTCAACCAATTCTGGAAGCACCTCGCAATATGGACGAGTTCTATAGCACAGATAGACGTGGTAAGACCGATACAAATTGGCTGGTGAGGCATCACGAGTGGGTCGTGCTGTGGGAGGATCGACATCGGCTCCTTCCCCGTAGAGAGCCCATTTTTAATGACCTCTTGATGGTTGATGACGGTTATTACGAGTGGTTCAACAGTAATGGGAAATCATTTCTACTTTCCGAGGATGCACGAGGGCGGACCTTTCAGCCACGTCGACAGAGACATTCACCGACACAGCACCATCGTCCCCCGACTCGTGGAAGGAGAGCAGGTGCTTCCGGTTCATCCTCAGATGTACCAGCAGGACCTTCACAGCAGCCACCGTCTAGAGTGACTTACCTTCTGCAGCCATATGCGATGTTGTCATAGATGTTCCTTTACCTGATGCCACCACCGCCACCGTCACTTGGTTTTATGACCCCCCCATCGCCACCATCACAGAGTTTTATGACCCCTCCTGGAGGATATTATGGGTATATGTTTTAAGATCCTACTTGGGGTTTATATGCTAGATATTTGGCGGGTGAAGCCTCATCACCTATGGTCGTAGCACATACACCTCCTGTACAGTTTTCACACTTGACGATGTCTGGGTTTTATGAGTTTTCCCAGTTTTCACAGGCCGGTGGGATAATCGGTCATACACCTCCAGGGTCCTTATTCTATGGAGGTGCTTCATCGTCATCAGCTCCTCATCAACAAAATGTAACTGCTCAGGATGACAACGACGACGACGATGATGATGGTGATGATGATGACGGCGATGAGTCACAACCGGTGATACGAAGAAATCCTCCTCGAGACCGACAACCACCGTCTTGCGAAACACATTCACGTCGCAGGCATCAATAGATTTTGTTTTTTTATTATATTTGTATTTAGTAGTTTATTGGATTTTTTATTGTAATTTTTTTATTTATCATTTAATACTTACTTTTTTTCGTTAATGTGGTTGTATTTATTTTAATTTATTTTGTTAAATTTGTTATACAATTTTGTTAATATATTTTGGTTCATTTTGTTTATTACCATTTAATATCAGTTATTGTTATTTGGTTATCATTTACCATTTAATACTTTTTGTAAGTTTGTTGTATTTAAAATTATTTTCAAATACCAAATTGTTATTAGTTTGATAAAATTTAATAATTGTGTTCTCAAACTTTCTTCAGTTTGTCACTTATTATCTCTTTTATTATAATCACATATAACGCCAACGTTCAATCTTGTTTTCTTGTATCGTTGTTTTACTGTTCATCAACGATTATCGAATGACATTAACTTTAAGTCTCATCGATCTGGACCATAGGCTTGCAGTATTTGACAGAATTAACGCACTGTGGGTAAGTCCAAAAAACCCGGTAGAATTGACATCGATCGCATAGAACTCGATCATTATGGTATGCATAGGAGGTTTCGAAGTCCACAATTATCCCAGGATTCAACGTCCGCACCAGCCTAAACCAACATGAAAGTTCGTTGTAAGATACATCCCATTCGCCATGAAGTTTGACAATGGCATTTTGTTTTTCCAACCAAGTTTTTTTTATAGGAGACAGTGTATACATACTGCGATTGTATAACTGAAATCAACAATGCAACAACTACATGAGAGCTTGCTTTTACCATGGGCATGATGGCTTGGCATATCACTTCAGAGTCCAAGTTGAGATGATATTGGTTGACCTCTCCAGCACAACATGTGTGAGGACCGTTGTATACTGTTAGTTCCCATCTGTTGTTTTTCCTCTTCCTCTTCGATACGCGAACCATCCAATTGCATCCGTTTTCGCGTCGGGCATAGTAGCATACATATTTTTCGGTCGTGGAGCGGTCGACTCTAGACTGGACATAATTACGTATATTGTAATTTTTTATAGTCATCATCGCTTCTTCTTTGCTTAAAAACTCCATGCCTAAAGATAACTCACCATTATTTATTGAAGAGTAATATCCATAGTCACCGAGATGAGGTATATCCGCAAATTCTACCCTGTACATTGCACCATAACCAGCTTCATACATGTGTGCAAGAGGGTCAGTTTGTGCCACATTTCCTGGAACTTCATCTATATCATCATCATCGGAGTTGAATTGTGGTGATTCTGGGTGAATGAATAGTCCAGTCTCAACACCATCCGCACCAGGCTCACGAAGCGGTTCTTCTGGTAGAGATGATGGTTCCTCCATGCTCTCCAAATTTAGGTCGAAGAACCTACTACTTGCACGCCTTCCCCTTTAACTGGAAGCATATCGACATTGAGATCGAAAAAGCTCACAGTCGAATGCCTCCCCTGAAGCTTGAAGCCATCGTGTCAAATGGATAGTGCACAGATTGTTGTGTCGATGGCATCTCCATATTAAGGTCAAAGGGATTTGCAGATGAATGTCTTCCCCTTGAACTGCACGCGATGTTTCCATACAGATTGTTAGTCGACCCACCTCGGTACATATTGTAAGGAGTTGCGGATGAATGTTTCCCCATTATGACATTAAAATCATTACACATTACTGTCGTTGGGCTGTCAACTTGTTCAGCCAGCTCATAGTGGGAGCTTAATTATTGACCCCGAGCAGCACGCACTTGAACAAAATTTGCATACATCTCAATATCGGCGTCTGAATAATTACTTTGAGATTCAACCATCACTTCAACATCATTATTGTTCGAAAGTTCGAACGCTGTATAAGTTAATGACAAAAATGATGTTGGAAATCTGTACTGCAACGACGACATTCTTCTACTACTTTCAACATGAACCTTCCTCGAAATCTTCGTTATCAGCTCCTCAAGAGTTACGTTTCACTTGAATGATATTTTAACACGCTCATTTGATACGAAAACAACGCCGGTTTCATCTTCTCGAATTTCACCATCATAATAAACAATAGCTGAAAGCAGTGTCATTCTTTGAGTTTAAAAGTGCGATAATATTATATCTGCAAAAAAAAACAACTGAAACAAACCTGATTAAATAAATAATATATGAACGAAAATATAACATAATAAAATTTTTACACATAAACATATAATATTTTTTCAAATAATCATAATAAACAATAAGTATAATAAAAAAATTATAACAAAATTACCTTATAACGAAATATCGCAGGAGCTTCTGAATCAAATATGAGAACATTGCCGGAATTATTGACTCGTTGACGGAATTGTTGTATTAATTTATAAGTTGAGAGGGGAGATGTGAAGAGTTTACCGGGGGAGAAGTGTATTTATAGCCGAGAAAAATAGCTATAAATATACAAGGCGCGGTACCTGCACCGCGCCTTATATAATTGTATTAGTTAAAGCTAAGGCGCGGCCCTACCCTGCGCTATATATAATTGAATTAAAGGTAAGGCGCGGCCCCTGACCCGTGCTATTGCCCTACGTGGCGTAAGGCGCGCCCCAGGGGCCGCGTTTTACACACGTGTAACCCACATCAACATAAGGTGCGCTCCAGGGGACGCGCCTTACCCTACGTGGCGCTAGATAAGCGTAAAGCGCGCTGCAGGGGGCACGCCTTACTGCAAAGGGTGTTAGATCAGGAAAAATAATTTGAATGGTGCCTGACAGAGAAAAATAAATGGAAAATGTGATATATCGAGAAAAACGCCCAGATAAACCATTGGGATGTCAATTTGATCGGAAATTAATAGATTGTGACTTAATCCATTTGATAAAATCAATTTTTTAAAAAAATGAGTTGGAGTCGATTCGAGTTAAATTTTATATAGAGGTGAAGTCGAATCGGATTCGAGTAGAGGATGAAAAATCTCGGACCCAACACGACTCGACCTGAGGGTAATAGTATAAATTTTACATATATATTTATAAATAATTGCTATAATACTCTCTCTCACTATATTTTTTTTACTTAGATCCTTATTTCATATCAGGTTGAGTCAGGTTAGGTCGAACTATACTTTAAAAATTCGGGTCAAATTGAGTTCAAATAGTTATATATTTTTTGAGTCGAGTAAGATTAAGTGGATATTATATATATTTTTGAGTCTGGTCAGATTGACCAAAAGTTTGACCCAAGCCAACTTGTTGCCATCCCTATAACTCATCTTAAAATCCAGTGGTGATGGAGGATGTAAGTAGGGTTCTCCATCCTATAAAATTTCAATTTCTTTCAATTAGTTATATATTTCATTATTAGTGTTTTTATAAGAGCTGATTTTTACATTTAATATAAAATAATTTTAACTTTTCTATAATACTTTCTATTTAAATAATCTTATATTCATTTGAATGAACACTGTAATATTATTGTTATTAAAAATAATATTAGATTACATCGTTTTGAAGATATTCTATGATGCATACATTAGGAGGAATTAATACGCATTATCTAAATCAATAGGGATTTATACTCGATAATGTACCATACGCACAAGAGCTCAATTTGTATACTTGTTTAAGTTGTTTCAACTTTTTTTACTTATAACTGCTAAAAGAAAATATATAACAGGGACAACTTAATACAATGTATTTTATATGATCTTATATTTTATTTTAGATAGACAATAACATATCAAATATTCTTACACGTGTTAACTATAAGTATCTCAAGAATAATAGCAATGTGTTTTCCCAAAAAAAAAAAACAATAAAACATGAAAGAGAGGGAATGTCTAAGGAGATAACTAAAGCTTCTTCTTTAGTATAACAGAAGGGTGAAAGCCTTGCATTTTGTTTTCGTTTGGATTTGCCAACGGTGACTCGAAACAATGGAAGAAAGTGAGAGAGATGAGTTGAAGAATAAGATTCAAACCGAGCCGAATGCAAATAATATTATCAAGGAAGAATCAGAGGTGGCTGCGGCGGGGACTGTGAGTAGCAGAGCCGCTACTCGCGGCGGATGTGACGATCCAAAGACTTTGTTAAAGGTAGAGCCAATGAAAGGGTTAAGCAAGTTGGGTCTAACGCCATCTTTGACGAAATTGTTTAGAGAAAGCCGACAGTTGAAGAGTTTTCATTACCGCAAATGACAACTTTCTTTTGTTAATAATTTCAAATATTATAAGATAATAAACGTCTATAGAAATATTGACAATACATATTCTATATATGACATTTGCTTAAATCTAAAACTTAACACATTTTTATCATTAAAGCCGTTTGATGGGTTCATAATTAGAGACAGATGTACTAAGCTCCCAAGGTGGCCAAATGCATCCCGTTATTTAGGGGAAAATGTAAAACTTAATTTAACATGTTAAGAAAAAATAGAAAAAATAAAAAAAAATTACATACCCATTATTTTTAAGAAAATAATATTAAAATTTTGGACTATTTTTCTTACATTTGTGGATCCGCTTATGTTCATAACAACTTCATATTTTGTTATGTTATTTTCTTTTAACTACATTCTATATTTTTTTGTTAGTACAAAACAATCGAAAGACTAGATGTTGAAGGCATTAATTTTATGTGATGTTAAATCAGTTATTTTCACCAATCAAACGATCTCTAATCATACCTACAAGCATGTAAGCTTTCGAGTTCGCCTCTTCCCTTATGATCCCTTGTGCAACTATTGTCATCGATGATAATAGATTAAATATTTCGATATTGTCAATTTCTATAATCACTTTACGAAACCTCAATCTCCAAGTATGCTTGAACATTTCATGTATCGCCCAAAACTTTGTTGAAAACACCAAACGATTAAAGGGAGTTTTATTCTTTTTAGAGGTCATGGATTCTAACATTGACTAAAAAAGATTCTAAACATATATTACCTTATAATCATCATAGACTATTTATAAAATTATGTGATTTCTTGTAGTGATTTCTTTCCATTCTAATGAAATGAATCATTGTACGTAATCAACTCGAATTTTATCACAAATAATTTTGATTTTAGATCAATTATTGTTGATGGTATTAGTAGGAAGTGATCCTAAGCGGCTTATTCTTTTTAGATTTTAGATTGGACAAAAAATCATAATCAATGATGGCACGAAGAAAAGAGAGAATTATATTGAAAAACAATCAATGCAGGGTTCAAGATCCTCATTTTAATTCTATTTGTGTGATATATAAGCTTGACACCAAATAATAAGATATTTCAATTTAACTATGGATAGATAGATAAATAGATAGATTAGACCGTAAAATAATATATATAACAAATGATAAAATTATTAATTAAGTAAAAAAAATAATAAAGATCATTTTCGAATAAATCATATAGGTATTTTAAAAATAACTGTAAAGATTTTAAATTTCGACATTCAAAAAGATAATAATGAAAAGACAATTATTAGAGATACCATAATTATAAAAATTCAAAAATCACAAAAAAGAAAAAAAAATTTAAAAGTACAATCCAATTGTTACCATTATCTTGAAATATTTTAAATTTAATTATTGTGGTGGCGAAATTATTTACTATTCATCTTGGAAATAAAAGATGATAAAAACAATCCTTCTGCGGTTGAGAGGACAGGAATAGTCTCGTCCACGTCCCGCGACTTGGCTTATTTGTCTTTTAACATTATTAAAAAAAATCATTTATTTTATATTTTTAATTATCGTTTCACAACTCCCGATGCAAGTACCATTCATAATCCAACACTTGTCCCACACGTGGCGACATCCCATTAGCAAAGCGATACACCACATAAGTGGGTCCCACAACAAATCCTAAAGGGTACGAGTACCCAAGTCGAACTAAAGGGGGTCCCACACGATGACGTCGATCGACGGTGCCGATCTTGGTTCGTCAGATCACTAATGACAATCTCTTGCAAGCCCCACAAGGTTCAACAAAGGACAGAACCGTAAACTCGGACCATTTTATTCGATTATTTGGTTCGTTTTTAATAGTGAAGTATTTTCTTTTTAAATTTTCTCGTTGGAGTTTTGCCTGGAAAAGCCAAACACCTTCGAGGAAATTGAAAATTTTATTTTGATAGGGTAGGAAAAAAAAGGCGAATTTTCTCCGGAAAATAAATGGGAAGAGCGTTTGTATATGTAATTCTTGGAGGAGGTGTAGCAGCTGGCTATGCAGCTCTTGAATTCACGAGAAGAGGGGTCTCTCCTGGCGAACTTTGCATTATTTCTGAAGAACCTGTGAGTTTTTTCATCAAGAATTCAATCTAATTTTGCTAACTTTTTTTCCGTTTTCAAGTTTATCGATTTCACTTTATTTTCTTTTTATCTGTAATGGGTATTTACTGTTTTTTTTTAATCCGTTGCCTCTTTTTATCTATATTCTTCGCTTTCTTTAAGTCTTTCTGGTTTTGTATTGAGCTCTGATTCAAAATTGTTTTGGGGGATACTATAAGAGCTTCTTCTTCTTCATTTTTTCTGATTTGGTTATTTTTATTTGCTTTAAAACACCTATCCTTGCTGTATTTTTTTTTATGGAGAATAGAGTTTTGAATTGAATTAGGAAGCTGTTACTTTTACCAAATGAAGTTTGAATTTTTTACATTAGATTGGTGTATTGGAAGTTGGAACATGTATAGAATTTTGGCAATTAATTGTGTAGTTAAGAGAGGTTTATGCTCCAAATTACTTTTAGTGCATGCCATGGATAATGTCATAATGTGCAGCTTTTACTCTATGTTACTCTGACTTGTGGTTGAGTATTAGATATCATACATGCATGTGTCCAAGATGGGTATGCTCAACTTTTTAAAAGAGCTTTCTCACATATTTGGAGGATTGTACCCCTGTGTGTATGTAGGGGTATATGTATCCGAGCAACATTGTCTATACGACGGAAATGTTTAATCAAGCATATGAACCCCTTTATGTATGTTGGGGTTTATGTTGAATATGGATGTCAAACCTACACGCATTAGGTAAAATGAAGAGTTCGAACAATATGGTCTATCCTACAGAAATGTTTAATGAAGCATCTAAACATTCTGTCGGTTTATTTTGCTAGCTCAACACTTAAAACCACAAGAAAACATGGTGTGGGTGGGGAATCAGTAAATGAGAGGAAACAAGGAAAATGAAAATAAAAAGGACGGTAAATTAAGAAAAAGAGTATCTTTTCATTTTTTATAAGTGTTAGATTAGTTGACAGATGGATTGAAAGTTCACTTTCCTGACCAATCTTTTTTCTAATATATGTTTCACATCCAAAGTTTTCCAATACTTCACGAGTCATAGAGGGTGGTAACACATTTTATAAGGATATTCATCACAAGAGCCAAGACATCAGGGCTCAAATTCAATACCGGATCATGTCCTAGAAGTATTGACCCTCTGTGTACAATATGCAATAAATTTCTTCTTACAGATCTTTCTATTTTCTTTCTTCATTCATGTTTCACTACAAATGCCTAGTCATCTCTCAGATTTGTGGTTATCTGATATTTTTAGCACTTCGTGTTTTATTCCTTGATATTTCAATTTCAGCAACGGATTACAGAATCTTTTTGTTTTCAGGTTGCCCCATATGAGAGGCCTGCTTTAAGCAAAGGCTTTTTACTTCCCGAATGTAAGAAACATTTTCAATTGTATAATCGATCTACGTTCTTTCTTACTTCTGTTTTGGTTGATTTTTTTCCTCCATTCTTTTTCCCAGAAAAGATTGAAGAAACAAGAAAAGTAGTGAAGGGAATGAATATAATACTATATGTTGGTTGAACCGCCCAATTGTTTCGTAATCACTGATAGTTGTACACGATATCTCATTTATACCTTAGAGCTGTTGTGTATCTCTGTCATGTTCATGGAATTCTAGTTGTAATTATATAATGTTTATTAATGATAACAGTAAAATACCTTATGAAACGGCTGATAAACAACTTGTAGCTTTCTGGTATTAGGAGAGATTCGATATATATGTATACACACACATATAGGGTGAAAGGCTGAAGGGTCTTAGTTCGGGTGGGCATTGGTTTCTTGCCCTTCTATTTTCTAGCCCATTTTTGCTGAATCGATTTGACAAGTTGCATCCTAGCAGAAAGACATGTTTTCAGTCTTCATTTATCCTGATATTCTATGGTTTTTGTTGATAAATTTTTCATTAATATGCAGCTCCGGCACGCCTTCCATCATTTCACACCTGTGTTGGTGCTAACGAGGAAAGATTAACTCCAAAATGGTACAAGGAACATGGTAAATATTTTGTCATAACATACTCCTTTGCCTTGCACCGATTTTAGTAAGAAATGCAGTTTTAAATATTTGCCTCCAATGATTGCTAGATGCTTCATTACAAGTTTGTCAGTCACTAACTTTCTGGTCTTACATATAAATTATCATTGAAAGCTATTACTCCAACACATACTTGGACATATCTATGGGAGGTACAGTTCTCCAAATATATAGAAATACGTAGAAAATTCAAGATAGCCATCTCTGGCATTCACCCTGAGTTTGAGTAACATAAATTGAAAGTGCAGATGTATTAGTAGCACAAATTCCTTCTGTTCGTATGTACAGTCAAAGAAAGAAAAGTAAACCCCCTTTTGAATTCTACTAGAACTTTCTCTCTTCTAAAGTAATCGATTTTACTATTTTAGGGGTTGAATTAGTCCTTGGAACTCGAGTTAAGTCTGTTGATGTGAGACGTAAGAAGCTATTGACAGCAACTGGGGAGACTATAAGTTACAAGATCCTTCTCATTGCCACAGGAGCTCGGGTATCGAAATTATCTTTTTAAGCATCTACGATTTTCTCTCCCATTGTATATTCAGTTTGTTACATCTCTTGGAAAAATGAGAAATTCTCATGAAACAAGAAAAAATATGTTTCTATAAAGGATGATATTTGCATTAGATTCAACTGCAGGATTTAATACAATGGCCAAAACCAGAACATATCTTGTTCTTGGCACAACAATATACAACTCTGAGTGGTAGCGTGCTGATATTTTTCTCATGGATACAATTCTCATGTATAATATGTCTGCTTTTCTGGCTTAATTTTGTTTTTGTCTGTTAAATGTAGGCTTTGAAGCTTGAAGAATTTGGACTGAATGGATCGGAAGCTGAAAATGTATGCTATTTACGAGATTTAGCCGATGCAAATGGTCTTGTTAATGCGATGCAATCTTGTGCTGGTGGAAATGCTGTAGTAATTGGTGGTGGGTACATTGGAATGGAGTGTGCGGCATCTTTGGCGATCAATAAAATCAACGTAACCATGGTTTTTCCCGAAGTACATTGTAGTGAGTATCCATAGTGTTGTGTTCTTCATTTATTGATCTCTTTCTCGTTTACAAGCTTCTTGACCGTAAGGAGTACCTTTAAGTAAATGATATTATTTCCGATGTGGCAGTGGCTCGCTTGTTTACACCAAGGATTGCAAGCTATTATGAGGAATATTATCAATCTAAAGGAATTAAGTTCGTTAAAGGAACTGTGTTATCGTCGTTCGAATTTGATTCCAATGGGAAGGTAAATTATTTTAATATGCTGTTTTATAGTCAAGTTTCTTTTGCCGTAGAATATCTTAGTAGCCGGATAATGAATAAAAGATAATGAATAAAAGTTGCATTACATATGGGAGCGGAGCCTGATGTTTATTGCTCTTCAGGTTACCGCTGTTAATCTTAGAGATGGAAATCAACTACCTGCAGACTTGGTCGTGGTGGGAATCGGAATACGCCCAAACACAAGCCTTTTTGAAGGCCAACTAACACTTGAAAAAGGTGGGATCAAGGTGAATGGGAAGTTGCAAACGAGCATGGATTCGGTTTATGCAGTTGGAGATGTTGCAGCATTTCCAGTCAAACTATGCGGTGAAACTCGCAGACTCGAGCACGTGGATTCAGCCCGAAAATCTGCTAAACATGCTGTTGCTGCAATCATGGAACCTGAGAAATCAGGCGAGTTTGACTACCTGCCATTCTTCTACTCCAGAGTCTTTGGATTGTCTTGGCAGTTCTACGGGGACAACGTAGGGGAGGCAGTCCATTTTGGGGATTTCTCGGGTACTACCTTCGGAGCTTACTGGATAAACAAGGGTCATCTTGTTGGGTCTTTCCTTGAAGGGGGAACCAAAGAGGAGTATGAAGCCATAGCCACTGCCACAAAGCTCAAACCGCCGGTTGAGGATCTGACTGAGTTGGAACAGCAGGGACTAAACTTCGCACTCACAGTTAGCAAGAAACCACAGCCGGCACTGCCCATTGAAGTCAGCCATTCTATTTCCGGCCTTATCATCCTGGAAAAGCCCGCCTACGCTTGGCATGCAACCGTCGGAGTTGTTCTGGCAGCATCAATAGCTGGATTTGCGTATTGGTATGGGACGAGACGTAAAAGGTGGTGAGAAATCATCTTGTAACACCATTGTAGTAGTACTGATACAATAAATCTGTTGAAGTACTCTATATGTGCACGATATGAACTCATACGTTGTCGATAGCCCAAAATTATTACTCAATACAACATCATATTTTTTCCTCGAAATGCTTGAATAATCTCCTCATCGACTCCCCATCTATTCATTTAAATCTCAAGTAAAGAACTCTTTATGTTCACATCTATCTAATCTACATCGGTTGTGGGCAGCCCAAGGAGAAAGCCATTATCTTCGGCCTGATCTGTGGACATGGACTTCTGTGAAAGAGATTAAGTTAAGATCATAAAAATTTATATCTATAAAATAAAAATTACTTAATACTGACTAAACCGGGCGTTTGGTCTAGTGGTATGATTTTCGCTTTGGGTGCGAGAGGTCCCGAGTTCGATTCTCGGAACGCCCCCGATATTTTTTTACCCTTTTAAATTTGATGACATCCTTGGTTGCTGACGAAAATGCTTGGCCTGCTGCTCTATCTGACATTCGGCATTGCATTTGAATTCTCTTGCCAATGATCATATAAAGCTTAATTTTAAAATAAGTGTATAAATTATTGTGATTTTCACGAATAGGTGTTTAAATTATTTTTTTAAATAATTTTGGTGTCTAACGTTTGTAACATTATCATTTTAAGTGTTCGGGCCGTAAACGCCCTTAATTTCCTTCGTTAAGTGAAATGTGTCTCATTCTGATAATTTTAAAATTTTTATTTAAAAATTAAAATTATATATTAAAAACAAAAATTTTGAAATAGTCTCAAAACTTTGAAATCCTTCATTTCAACCCTAAACTCACATCGACCGCCTCCCATTGTTGTCGACGAAGCTCCACCCGACCTCACCTCTCTCCGTCGATAATACCCCTATGAAATTACAACCAATCGATGACCAATTGACATTTTGTACCGTGTGAACCCTAGGATGAAAAGCGCGGTCACATGCGATTCCATCAACCAATCAATGACAAATACATATGATGATAGCAGGGACTACGTCGATGGCAATGGCCGTGGCTGGAAAGGGTGACGATGGTGGTGGAAGGTTAGGGTTATGGATTTAGGAATTTTTTTATGAATTTGGTTTTTTTTTTGTAATTTAAGAGAGATTAGATTTTTTAAATGAACATAATAATATTTTTAATTTAAAAAATCAAAATTACCATAATGTGACATATGTCAATTAACGGAAAAAACTAATGGCGTTACGATCCAGACACATAAAGTTTTAACGTTTGTAAATTAGACACCAAGATCATTCAAAAATAGTTTAAGCACCTGAAAACGCTATAATTTAGACACTTATTTTATAATTAACCTTAAAAATAAAGGCAAATCAAACCTAAAACCACTTAATTATGGATTAATTATAAATTGTTAGAATACATTAGGAAATAAGATAAAATTAACTTAAATTTCTTTTTGAATAATTTTATAAAATATTTAATCGATTAACTCACAACATTAATTCAATTTCTTTTTATATTTAATATAAATGCCAAAATTTTATAACTACATAACAACTTAATTCGATAAAATAGTAAACAAAATTACTAAATCAAAATAAAAAACTAAATATTTTACAGAAAAATGAACGCACACAGAAGGGTTCACGTTGGCTTATCAGTTGAAAACAATTTTTCAGTTTTTATTTTTATTGAAAGAAATGATAAAGAAATGACAAGAAACGAGGAATAATACCAAAACATACGTACAGAGAGTGGTTATCTAATTCCCTCGTGAATGGTGCAAAAATGCGTTGGAATAATACCAAATTCACGTTTCCAGTCATCTATTCCGATGAATCAAGATTAGTACAAACTAGGCTTGGATTGGACTATGACCCATCGCTCGAATTTAGAGATGGACATATGATTTTATGATAAAATATGATTTTAAAAAATCTTAGGAGTGCATAAATATATTATCAAAAATGCTTAATTTATATAGAAATTTGAAATTATCAGAGTATAACCGTCCTCGCTAACCCCCAATCCATCCCCTCTTGAATCACTACTCATAAAAGTTAGATTTCTAAATCATTTTACCTAAGTTTGATCGGATCCGTTCGATACTCTAATTTAGCGTCTAATTTTTTTAAAAAGAAAATAGGTTACTATTTATATATTTTTCGACATATAAGATCAAATAATACAGATGCGGAATTAGGGATGGATAGGGTCGGGTTTCGGTCAATCAGATCCGACCCGAAAAATATACACCCTCCACACGATCCGAACTCGACCCGACTTTTTGAGATAAAATACAAATCCGATCCAACCCGAAATAATATATTTATTAAAAAAATATTTTTTGGGTGGGGTTGGATTGTGTTTTTTTTTCACCATAAATCCGAACATAACTTATAAAAAACCCGACCTGAACCTATTTTTTTTATTAAAAAAACCGACCCGATCCGAACATATCAGTTCAGATTTGGTCCCGTGCCCATCCTACACGGAACATGAAAAAATAATTCGAACTCCGATCTTAAATCGGTGCTTATCTCGCAACTCGGGGTTGCTATTGTGCATGTTTTTTTAGTCAATGCACGTCTTATTTTGGTCTGTTTCTAGTGACTGTTAGGTGGTTAGCAACTGTGATGGTTTATCCTATTGAACAACACAAGAGATGACATCTTAGGTTATCTAAGAATACCAATGGGCCTCTATCGTTAGTATAGGATTTAGGGTCTACAGTATTATGACATAGGAAGGAATTAAGGGAGTTAAAGGCTTAGGGTTCATTCACTTATTGTAATAATTTAAAGAGAATCCATTTTTTTTTGCGAGTTTTCACTTTGAGATTGCTATTGATTAGACATTCTGCAATGAATTTAGTTGTTGAGATTGTTTACTTACCTTTGTTTAATGCTATTAATGTTTTATAAAGAATTCTAATGTTTTATATATATTTGATTCATAAAATATAATTACATCATAATTTTGCATGTCATTCATTATTGTATTTATACAATTTTATAAATTTTAAATTTTAAATAATATTGAGTGTAATTATCTATGTAATTACATCAATTCTCAATCACCCCTAGCAAATAAAAAAAAAGTTTAGAACCTCGAATTATACTGAATTCAATAAGTCCTACAAATTAAAATTATTATCGAATCAATCACATTATATAAATACACTTAAATTAAATTGCAAGATAACTTTATAAATAAGTTCTAAAATATATAAATATAAATATTATTTGAACCCATAATATTTACTTATGAATATGATTTTTTTCTTAATATTTTTAATATAAAATTAATATTTTAAAATCTTAAAAAGTATAATAATATAAAATTTATCTATTTTTTCACCGACTTCATTATCATAATTATATACAAACAAAAATCAAAATCAAAACTTGATATTGATATTGATAATCCTCACCTTATAATAAAGAATTTAACTATTTCACATTGGTGTCATTTAGGGGTGTTTATTGTTCGGTTAAAACTGAATTAACTGACCGAATCAAAATTTTGGTCGGTTACTCGATTGGTTAATTTTGGGTTCGGTTGGTTAACAGTTAATGGTTTTTTTCAAATTTTAATTTCGGTTAATTCGGTTCGAAATCGTTTAATTAACCGAAATTATTAAATATTTAGTATATTATATATATATATTGTTTAGCTTTAGGGTTGTTTGAGCTTAGTTATTACCAAATTAACTGACCAAATTAACCAAATAAATCAAAAAATATTTAATATTTAATATTTAATATTTAATATATAATATTTATAAATTTCGGTTAATTTGGTTAATTCAATCTCATTAACGGTTAATGGAGAAAAGAACTCGGTTAATGAAATTTGGGTAATTGAGTTCGATCGGTTAACCGAATTACCCGTTTGAACACCTTTAATATCATTTTGTGCATTTTTTCAATACTTTTGGTTGTTATATTTGTTTTACCTCACAATGTCATTTCGAATATATTTTTTTATTAAACTGTAAATTAGATATTGTCTTGATAAAAAAATCGGTAGAAATATATTAAAATTCGGTACTTAAAAGTTTTTAAACCACTCACTTATAAACTCGGTGGTGGTGGTGGTTGGTATTTTTAGTTATGTTTTCTTGTATTTACTATAATAATACTCTTGACTATTTCTCTAGTAAAATATATCATGCTTATCGGTATTTTTGGATATTCGGTGCAGGTTTTTATTTGGTTTTCTTCTTAGTTTTTTATTTTACCTGAACACATGGTTGTTGCTTTCCCGATGTATGATTCCTTTGTTCGCGTTTTCAATATGGTTCGTTGATTATCGCAGAAAGGTGCCGGATGAGATTGATGTTAAGGGGAGATCGCTTTTTCTATTGGTCATTTTGGTTCTTCTTCAAGTTTCTCTCCTTCATGTTTGATACTCGGAGCCGTTGGTGTGTTCAGTTTTTGATGTCGTTGCTTTACTTGTTAATGATTTTATTTATATCTATCTCTACGTGATCATTGTTATATGTTATTTCGAAAGTCGCGAATGTATTTATTCCGTCTATATTTAACAAGACGTTTGTTAATACGGCTTGGATAAACAAAATTCCATGTTTATGTTTAAAAAAAATTAAGATCATGAATGATAAATAATATAACGTCATGCATGCGCTGTTTCACTTCGTGGATGATTTTCTTTCTAGAAAACCACGTTTATGCAATTTTAAATATTTACCTTCTAGATCTGACAAAAACCTGATTCTTGGTTTGATTTTAATGACTGCTAATCATCATATATTAAATAATATATATTTTCTTAATATTCGAGAAAGCTGGACTTTAATACTTAAAAAAGTTATTTATTTCCCTCTTGGATCTAATTGTTTTACAATGATTGATAAATAAATTCAATTTTCATTTGATAATATTTAAAATGAAATTGATATCCAATCTCATGAAAAAGAAGAGAAAATACTTAAGTTTAAAGGTGTGGATTTTAAAAGGTTTGTGTTTAATGTATTATGTTTGGGATCAATTTGATAAAAGATAATCTTGAAGGTAAAAAATGTAATAAAAATTTAAGGCTAAAATGGTCAAATTGATAAAGTTAAGTGTCAAAGATGTTATTCTACTTTAAAAATAAATAAATAAATTACCTTTGCTTCTTATTGGAGAGTATAAATATATTCACAGGCTTCTGAAAACACTTCAAATCTTGAATTCGGATTTTGGTTAGCTTTGTTTTTCGGCGCATTAAAATGCAGAACGATAGCTCCGATTTGTCGTTTTGTCCTAGCTTTAACAGCTATTCCTCCGGTAACAATCTCGTTGATATCGCCGCCACGGTTAGCCGAGAAAGCGCCGGCGCTTTGGATGGTGAGGAGTTCGAGTTCTCTATTAGCCTCGAGGAGAGTCCCGAAGCGTCGTCGTTTCCGATCTTCAATCGCGATCTCTTGTCGAACGGAGAGGAGGAAGGTAAAGACGATGAGGTGAAAGAGGCTGTTCGGATTCCTTTGAGGAATCTGTTCATCAGTGATGGAGATCTTCCGTCGTCGTCGTCGTCGGAGGCGGACGAACTGGAAGGAGTTCCAGCTGAGACGTTTTGTGTTTGGAAACCCAAACAATCGCCGATGCCATCGCCGAACAGGTGTACGAAGAGCAAATCCACTGGATCATCATCTTCGAGACGGTGGCGTTTAATAAAAGATTTGCTTAAGAGAAGCAACAGCGACAGCAAATTCTCGGGTTTATCGTCTTTGTTTTTGAATTTTGATCATAATAAGAGTACGACAGAGAAAAAACAAGAAGAAAAAACAAATGAGAAAACAGCCGCGACGGCGGCGAAGAAGCAATGCAATGGCGAAGTAACGGCGACAAAGATGAAGAGAGTCGAGAAAGCGTCGGCGCACGAAGTTTTTTACCTGAGAAATAAGGCGTTAAGGGAAGGAGACAAACGGCGGTCATACTTGCCGTACCGGAGGGACTTAGTTGGATTTTTTCCCTAATATTCATGGTTTAGGTCGAAAGTTTTTTTTCTTAGTGAATATATATATAATATATATTTGTAGGCAAAAAAATAGATAATTGGAATATACATAGCCAGGAAAATTACTTAACGTTTTCTATTTTTTACTTTTATTATTATTTTTAATAATATTTTTTTGGGAATTGATTGTAAACCATTTTTTATGCAATGTTTAAGAATTATCCAAATTTTCAAATCCAAAAAAATAATATTACTCAAAGTTATATTATTTTTAATGTTATAATAATAAAATTACAATTAAGACTTAGGCAGCGGAGACAATCAATTTTTTTTAGCCCTTTATTGGCTTGTAATTAATTAGGAAGTTTGATATTGTTATCTTAGTTTATACTAACATGTTTCACATGTTTTGATATTTTCTTTCAGATTTAATGATTTTTTTTAAATAATATATGTTTATAATTTATTTTTGAGTTTCTTAATAAAAGAATATTACATAAACATACTAATACATCTCAATTACACCGTATAAATAAGTTTGTTTTGAATCATAATATTTAGAATAAAAAAATATTTATTTTCCATTTTTAATAATATTTAGAAATATATTAAATTCCTATCAGGTACTTTCAATAATATTAACCTAGTTCAGTTATTATATTTCAATTAGTATTTAGGCGTTATATGTTATATAAATTTTAACATACTGATTTTTTTTATTGTAAGATTATGTTTTATATAGTTTTTTTTTTTTATAAATTCATGTCATGTAGCCATATATATTTCAGAAATTGCCAAATCTACTAGATTTTGTTAGAATGATTTTTAGTATCTCCATTTCAATTAAAATTAAGCTTTTAATTATTAATCAAGGAGATGATCTTGATCGCTAATTAAGATGAGTCCAATTGTTTATATTCAATACTAGAAACCTATATCTATCTATTAAAGCTTAAAATATTCTAAGATGAATTTAATTTATTAAATTTTAAGCAAAGCCATCATCTAGAACCTGTTACTTTGGTTAATAAAAAGGCTTAATACCAAAATAAGTGCCCAAACTATACTTAAATTCTCGAATAGGTTCTTAAACTATTTTTTTGACTCATCCAGGTGCCTAACGTTATAAACGTTACTCATTTAGGTGCTCGGGCCGTCAATGGTGTTAATTCCCCGTTAAGTGACACGTGTCACAATATGGTGATTTTGAATTTTTTTTTTACAAAATATTATTATATTTATAAAAAAAAAAACCCTAATTTCTCTTAAATTATAAAAAAGCCCCAAAATACCTAAAATCCCGAAATCCTTAACACACCACTGCCCCTAGTCATATGTCGTCGTAGTTCCCGTCGATTAGCCGTCTAGATCACGTGAGATCGTGATTTTCATCCTAGGATTCGCTAGGTATAAAACATCAATTCGCCGTTGATTTTTTTTTTAATTTTAAATAAAATTTTTAAAATCACCATATTGTGACACTTGTCACTTAACGGGGAAATTAACGTCGTTGACGGCTCGAGAACCTAAATGAATAATGTTTATAACGTTAGGCACCTGGATGAGTCAAAAAATAGTGTAGGCACCTATTCGAGAAGTTAGATAGAGTTTGAGCACTTATTTTGGTATTAAGCCTTAAAAACTATTACTGCAGCTTGGAGATATAATACCAATTTTGGGGGTGATAATTATAGATCATGACACTTGAAAAAATTAATAAATAGTAGACGCCATGTGGTTAGGTCAAGGCACAGTTTTGAAATAAAATTACTAATGTGAAAATAAATAAATTAAATTATTTTCATAGTGATAACTTAATCGAAAAACAACATAATCTTTTTTAAAGTGAAGAACATAATTATTTTCAAAAATATATTTCATCATATGTTTTTAATTTTAAATAATTTTAATATTGACCTATACTTGCTTAGCAAGTCGCATGACTGCCATTTACTATAATATCATTGTTTTACGTATACTAAAGTTACGTTGTTTCGGGAAGTTAGATTAAATACTTTAATGCAACATGCACATAATGTATCCTAAGGAAACATGCATAGTTTGTTAATGGTTAGTTATTGACATAAGTTCTAATTAGAAAGGATAAAATATATCATTCCCCACTGAATTTTCAAATTTTTAATTTACACAATGAACTTTTAAATTGATCATGTTTTTATCATTTTGAATTATTTTATTATTATTATTATTGTATGATATAACATTTTTAATATTATTTAATATAAAATAAAAATAGAAGGTGGTCGGCCGCAAACGTCAGTTACTGTCGACCTCTGTAGATGGTGGTCGTTTGGTCCCAAATTTCATGGGTGGGTTTGCCTCAACACCATAAGTCCGAATATGGTGGTTGTTTCACCAGAAAATATCCCAAAACCCGTGAATTTTGAATGGAATATTTTAGCTTTCTCACTTTTGATCTCCAATTCGTAGACTTTAGAGCAAGTTCCGACAAAATGGAGGTCGAATTCAGACCTAGGGTGTCGAGGGAAGCGACCCATGAAATTTGATACAAAACGACTACCATATACGACGGTCGATAGTGACCAGTGGTGGCGTCCGATCATCTTCTATTTTTATTTTATATTTAAAATTATTTGTATATTAAATATAATAAAAAAATCCATGTTATATGAAAATAATAATAAAATAATTTAGAGTGATCAAAATAGGAGGAATTCTAAAGTTCGGTGAGTAAATTAAAAAAATTGAAAGTACATTAAGTAAAATAGGAGAGAGAGTACAATTGAGTGAGGAATGATGTAATTTACCCAATTAAAAATTAAGTTCGATTTTATTATAATTTTATTGCTTAAAGATTATTTTATGATTAATTTTATTTATTAAGATTTTTTTAATAAGGATTCGTGGTGATCTAATATTTGACTTTATATTTAAAGAGTATGTCTTAATATTTAGAATTATGAGAAATAATTATTTTGGAGGGATATATATAATCTATACAATCTTTTGGTTTTATGTTACAAATATGAATTTTGTAAGGATGTTGATAGAGTGATTTGAGATACTTCGAGTTTTTGTATAGATACTAGATTTTATAATACACGAGATATTATGTATTTGCATCATTTGTGATCTATATGTGTATAGTGAATTATTATTATTCTCATTCGTAGCGGTAAGCATGATTGAATCAGGATAAATCTCATCTCATACATATGTCTTATTTTATGTTGATATCGCTTTGAATATTTTCATGCTCCTAATTAAATTTCTAGCAAATGATATCATGAGCCATAATTCAAGTTATGAAATTTCAGATGAATTTACTATTGTGGATTTGATTAGTGATATTGGAAACATGCAAGAGGAGTTTTGCTACAATGAATTTTTGGTTATAGGAGAGTAATTCTCAATGAATCAACAATACTTCAATGAATATTACATAAAATAAAGAGTATGTCTTAACCTTTAAAATTATAAAAAAAAATTATTTTGTTGAGATATAATCTTTTTGGAGTTTATGGTGCATATATGAGTTTTTGTATAGATAACGAGAGATTGATTTGAAATACTTCGAGTTTTGATATAGATATGAAATCTTAGGACATATGAGATATCATGTATTTGTATCATTCATGATCTCTTTAGTTATAGTGAATTATTATTTTTATTTTATATTGATCTCGTTTTGATTATTTTTCTACTACTAGATTTCTAACATTATGTACTATTGACAAAACCACACATAAATATAATAAATAATAATTATATGTTGTTTATTATTATAAAATATAATAAATGAGCATAAGTTTTAGGATACGTTTAGTCTATAGATTAGTAATTGTGCAATTATTTATAGTGGAAAGTGCAACCATAATGTTTTAAAATTTTGTAGGTTTTAGTATCGTTTTTCATAGATCAGATTAATTTTTTCTTCTTCGATTTTCTTTAGTTGGTGGCAACATCAATTTTAATGTTGGTTGTCGACCGCTGGTTTTCTTTTCTCTTTATTTTTTCTCTTTGTTTTTTTTTTAATAAGAATAATTATGTATGTGTTGCACGTTTATCTCTACCTTTATGGTACGTTTATCTATGCTTTTGTGGCATGTTTTGCATTTTTTTCTCGGTCGTTTTTCCGTTCTTTTATTTATGTTTTCTCATGATTGGATTTGACGACGTCACGACTGATCAAGATGACACTTATTTGAAATCTTGTTGATCTTCCCTGCTATGGACCTTTAGATTGAATTTGGATGCGTGATTTTGTGTTTGTGGATAGTTTTTCAAGACGCTCGACTCTGATATGCAGTTCTTGGTGGTTTTTCAATAGCTTAACTCCCTTTTGTGGTTCATTTGCCGATACTTTATTCATATATATTTTTGTTCAAGTCTCTTGGTTGGATTTTTAACTTTTTCCATGTATGATCCTTATATGATCTAAAGTGACTAATTTTAATGTTATAAGAAAAATCTAAATTATAAATTTAGTTTACGATTATAATTGTAAACTTTATTGTAATTTAAGTTATTTTCACTTTTTTAATAATACCAACGACTTCTATTAAAAAAATGTAGGGTTTAATGATTAAGGACTAGTTGGGAGTCCAACATGTTCCATTTGGATATATACAAGTATTTAATCTGTATCATTTTGTATACATTTGATATTTTCTCAAATTTAATAATGTAACCATATTCAATGTACATGTCAATTTTAATCTTATCTATATCATGTGAGTTTCCTCTTAGTAGTACTTGTCAAAGAGGCTTATATATGATTTATATAATTATTAAGTTTGTCGATTAACTAAATATATAATAAATTTTAATTGATAAAAAATTATTTAAAATAAATTTTATATATAATAACCAAAACCATATATTTGTGTTTGTATCTTTTTATATTATTTATAATTTTTAAATAAAATAATCAAAATTTATTTGTCTAAAGATCTAAAATTATGATATGATTATATTTAAATCTTTGTAATGAAATAAATTTTAAAAAAAAAATATTTTCTAATAAAAAGTATCTTTCAACTTAGGTCGTGAGTGTAATAAAATCTATTATATAATAAAAAAAAGAATCCAATATATTTTTAAATAATATTTAATTTTTTTAATAGTATGAGGTGATTACAAATTATTATTTGTTCAGATTTTTTCCTATAACAATATGTTTACCCTACAAATATAATAATTCAAAATTGAATCATTTAAAAAATAATATTTTTATAGTTAAATAGATAACTATATTTAAAACTAAAATCAAATAAATCAAAGACAAGTTCATAAATAAAATGTGGACATTTAATGCTTTGGACAGGGTATTATTAGTGGCGGTTTCATGAATACACACCATAATTATATAGGTAGGTGGTGGAGGGCTGTTTAGAAGAATATGCTAAAAAAAGTGGACCGGCAGAGTTAGTTAGTTGTTCATACGTTTTTCAAGTTCATACTTTATCATATTATATTATAGGTGTAAATTTTAAAAATTGTATATAAATTTTAATTTCTTTTGGTAAAAAGTATATAAATATGCATTGTAATAAAACATATAATTTTATACATAAACTTTGATTATATATATATATATATATTATTTTAGTAATATATATATTATACTAAATAAAAATTCATATACTAAATTATATATTGAATCAATATATTATTTTTATATTTATCACATATTAGATATAGTTCTTTGATATGAAAACCTTTTAATTAAAAATTTGTGTAAAAGAATGAGAGGTGAACTTCTAAAAATACAAAACTCTCTCTCGCTCTCTCTCTCTCTCTATATATATACATAGAAAAGCGAAGGCCTAAAAAGTGAATAAAACCCAAAATCGGAGTTAGCAAAAGAGGATCCAACACATGATTCAGGTCCCCATCATCGAATATAAAGTGGAACGGAATGGGGACTCTTGCCACTCTGAGCATACAATTAAAAATCAAAGCATACAAACTTTGCTTGGGCAATTATTTAAATTTAAGACTTTTATGGGATTTCGTGATCTCGGTAAATTTAATATTGTTTTATTCGTTAAACAGGGTTGGAGACTCCTTCATCATCCTGACTCTCTCGTGACAAGAGTTTTTCGTGCAAAATATTATCCTTCCTCGACTTTCTCGAAGGCGACCCTAGGGGTAAATCCTTCGCTGATTTGGAGGTGCTTGGAGCAGTAGAAGTCTCCTAGATTCTAGATTGTGTTGGAAAATTGGGACTGGGAATTCAGTGTCCATTTGGAATGATTTTTGGTCGCCAGGCCCGGGTCAAAGGAGGGTTAAAATGGACCTAGTCGAAGGATTAACGATGGTGGCAGACTTAATGGAACATTAATTTGTTGGAATCCAAATTCTAGACTGAAGACGTCCTGCACATTCTAAGGATTCGTATTTCCTCGGTTGTAACGGACGATGTGCAAGTGTGGAGTGGGGAAAACACTGGTATTTACACAGTCTGAAGTGGTTATAAGATGCTTTGTACTTCCCAGGAGTTGGATGTGGATTCTAAACCAAGTTTCACTCAGCTGTGGCAACAGGAATGTCCCAATAAGGTGCGCATTTTAGTATGAAAATTACGTCATAATTATGTGCCTACCTTTCACAACCTTTATATTAAAAGAATTGCCCAAAGCTATTGCTATCCTAGATGCCCCCAAGCGGTTGAATCTAATGTCCATGTTTGTCGTGATTGTCCCTATGCAATTCGGGTATAGAGGGGTTCGAGTTTTGATTGGACTACTTTTACAGGCCACACAAATTTCATAGATTGGTTCCTATGTGTTTTGTAGAATGTCAACAAACAAAATCAAAGATTATTCTGTATTTGCATGTGCTTTGTGATTCTCTCGAAACATGTTGGTTCATCAAGGTAAGAATCAAAGTGCTAAGGAAGTTATATCTTTCGTTAGGAGTTACTTGACTGATTTAAATGCTTTAGTTGGTCCTCTTCAACACGAAAACACCGCGTCTGAAGCTCGTTGGTTACCTTCTGTCGACCCATTTGTAACACCTCGACCCGTACCCGACCCGCATATGAATATGAGGTGTCCCATTAACTTTAAAACGCTTTGACTCTTTGAAAATCATACTAAATTTTAACAATGAAAACAAATACAGAATATTTGTACACAAACTTAATAAAACATAGTTACACGACATATCAGAGCATTTACAATTTAACATTTATAGTACATGCCAACAAAATTTCAAATAACAAAATCTCGTACTACTCAAATCAGTCTGATCTGATATTCTTCAAAGCTATGTTGTCCTGCCCTTGCTTACTCTGCTGACTCCTCTGAACCTACGTGTGAAAACACTCACACGCTAAGTCTTTGACTTAGTGAGGCATAAATGAGTATAACAAAATACTAAAACATTTATTTAAATATTTCCAAAGAAAACATTGAATATGGAAAACATATTACATTTTGTATAAATAACATATATTGTTATTCACTGTTCAATTCATTTTAACTTGTTTAAATAGCACAACGCATATCCCTGAGAACTCAAGGTATGTGAGTACTTTAAGGTTGTGCACTATAGTTGTAGTCGAAACTGCTAAGTAGAATTTACATCGAAGTGCCACGTAGAATAAGCACCGAAGTACCACATAGATTTGTCCCGAAGGACCAAGTAGAATTGTCCCTAATGACCACATAGAATTATCCCGAATGACCGCGTAGAACCCTCGACTCTTGGAATGCCAATTATACCTCTAATTCTCATAACATATACTTTGGGCTTTAACCATATAATTATTTCACATTACCTTTTTCGAAGTATCATTTATCCACATAGAACACATTCACATATAACATAGAACATAGAACATTTACTCATAATATTTCCATAGCATTATTCAAATTATCATTTATTCATATAAAACATATGCTCATATAATGGCGTAATTCAAAATCATATATTGTTCTCCATATAAATCATTCATATAATTAAATAAAAATAAAATTTTTCATAAAAATCAGTATTGGGCAGTTCATACCCAAAAGATTCATATATTATATAAATAAATTATCATATAAAATAGTTTGGGTAATTCATACCCAAAATCATAACAAAATCATTTAATAAATCAATATAAAAATACATTTTATAACAATATACAAATCATTTATTCAAAAACATTTGAGGTTGGCTCATCGCTAGTCATCCCCCATCCGTGTATAAAATAAGTAAGTTGCACTCACCTTTGCGCACTTAAGTCCTAAGCAAATTCCTTTTTCACTTTCGTTCAACCTCTATACTATGTCGCTTCGTTCGGTACATGCTTTCAATCCAAATCTACACATTCACATGACCAAGATAAATATTAAAGCTCAATTAACTACTAACCAATTAGAATTTACATCACTAAATAAAACACCAAATTCACAATTTCAAGCTAAACAATATCAGTACTATACACCCAGTACCGATATTTCCTTTCTATGGTACTGATACCTACTTCAGTATCGATACACTCTTTGCATTCTGGAATTTCTTTTTCAATTGCAGTATCGGTACCATATTATTGGTATCGATACCCCCACATCAGTATCGATACTACTTCGATCAATATCGATATTGTTCATCTGATTCATACAATTTCTTTCAATTTAACCTTATAGTATTGGTACTGTTCTTCTTGTACTGATACCCTTACCCAGAATTCACCTATTTCACTTCGAATTTTACCCAAAGTTTACCTAAATCTCATACTTTTAACCCCAATCAAACCCTTAAACTCAATAACAATTATTACAAACAATTTACATCACTTAAATTACCTTTAACATCCAAACTTTTCACTAGAACACTTAAAACTAAAATCATACCCATTCTTCAAACATGTTTCCAAATCCTTTCTAATACTTTAAATATCTTATTCAAACCTTTGACAAGTCAAATACGCCTTTAAAATCCCATTACTAATCAAATTTCATTAATTCCTTTAAAACCCCATTTTATTAATTCACTATTAATTCCTCAATCCCTTAACTTTTATTCATCTTTAAGATTCCTTAAGCTTCTAATCCACCCAAGAACTAGAAACCAATTCAAAATTATAAGAAATAACCAACTTAAAAATTTTCTTACCTTAGCATGGAGGTTCTCGGGGAAGAGGAAAAAAGAAGATGAACACAAATGCTTCTAGGCCTTTCCTTTCTTATTCTCTATTTCCCCACATGTTAAATAACCTAAAAAATGAATTTTAAATTTATTTCATTCCAAAAGATCATTTTTCCCTTCCATCCTTCAATCTTTGATAATTAATCCTAAACAAAATTTCCCAAATCAATCCTTGAACATTTCACTTTATAAAAATCAAACCACTAAATTTTGAATTCTTACACTTTAGTCACTAACCCGATGTTTGAGATATTACACCATTTGTGAAAATCAATGTGGACTCCATTTTCTTGCATCAAATGGAGAAGGCATGCTTAGGTAGTATTATTAGAGATGTTTCTAGCGAAATATTAGGTGTGAGTTGTCGAGTGACTTACCTGGTTGATTCAACATTTGCAACAGAGGCACTGGCTATTTTGCATGGTCTCTGTTTCATGCAAGAAATAGGTTTCAAGCGAGTTATAGTTGAATAAGATGCTTTATCTGTTATAAAACACAAAATCAAACGATTCAAATTTCTCAGCCATTCGCCCTTTCATAATAGACATCAGAGAGAAGATCAAAGACTTTGAAGAGTGTCATTTTCAATTTGTTCCTAGAAATGCAAATAAAGCAACGCATGCTTTAGCCACAACCGGGATTAAGGAAAACAATGACCAGTTCTGGATCGAATAAGCTCCTCTGGCTGTCCTTGTAGTAGCTGTATACGGTCGTCGACTGGTAGACCCCCCGTGACTCTTTTCAGATGGAGGTTCTCATTTCTTTCCCGCTCTTTGAAGGGTTTATTTATTTACTGTTTTGTAACCCTATAACACCTCCAACCCGTATCTGACCCGGATCCGAGTCCGAGATGTCACATTGACTTTTCAAAACTTATACTTATATACCGACATGAAAAAATTCCACTTTTATTCAATAAAGGTTCATATTATTACAAATAAAATATCTTCAAAACTGATCAGAGCGTATATAATTTAAAACATTAATTACATGCCAACTACTTTCAAATAATAAAATACATATGATTCAAAGCTATTGTCTGATCTAATTATAGTAAAGGAGAGCTGACCTGTCTTGCTCCTCTTCGATCCATAATCTCCTTGAATCCTACGTGTGACACATTCACACGCTAAGTCTTTGACTTAGTGGGGCATATAAAACGTATAAGGTAACTATAACTCTTAACAATGAATGCATGCTTCATACTATCAAATCATATAACCTCATATACACATTCATGTAATAAATATATACATACACATATATCATCATATCATATATTATTGTATACTATTTCATGTTCATATAATCATTTATATTTATCTCACTTAGCTTATATCACATTCTCATGTTATCATTTGAATCATTCCTTTTACATAATTCTTAATCATATAATTTCTATACCATAATCACCTATATTATCTCATATTTCCATATGCTTCTATTTATCATATAACCCATAGGCTATTGTTACATATTATCATAACTTAATTCCTATGATATTCTCATATGACTTCGTTTCCTAGATCTTTATACTGTGTTTTATATCACCTAAGAGTTTAATAAGTTTTAGATCACCATTTCATTGAAACATATAGACTTTCCTGTACAACTTATTTCTGTACATGTTTCCTATTTGATGTACTATTTATTTATCTCAATTATTTTATCTCAATTCTCATTTACTAATATAATTCCATTATACTAGTTCACCTACAAAGTATATTCTCACCGTACGATCATAATTATTCTATTCATATAATCCTATAGTCCACCACTTTATTTCATATACATATACTAGTGGAGTTCACATCATTTCTCATGTAATTACTTGCAACATATCATACAAGTTCATTTTATTCTCTTATATTCAAATATATCATAAAAACATATTTCACATAGAAACTATAACATATGCAACACATGCAACCAACATACTCATATCCAAATACGCAACCACATATAACAATCACCTCAAATTATTTATATTATATCTTTATTAGCCCATGTGCATCTGTGAGAACTTAAGGTATGTGAATACTTTGAGGTTGTGCACATATACTGTCACCACAGCTCGTATAAGTGTCCACTGAGTGGCATGTGAAATATGTCCCGAATGACCTATGAATATGTCCCGAAGGACCTATGTCTATATCCCGAAGGATCTATGTAACCCTCGAATCTTGGCATACCAACTATACCTATAGTTCTCATATCATATAACATGGGCATTCACTTTTATATCATTTCCAATATTTATATAGACATATGGTTCACTTTCACATATCACATATACTTTTCTTATTTCTATCTCATGGTTCTTTCACATAGCTCATTATCACATTTTCACATCATATATCTTATAATAGATTCTTATATCATCACTTGTTTCCTTTATACCCATTCACAATCACACTAACATGTACTCACACATATCATTTAACATATGCAATAATCAATAACACACATGTATCATGACAAACATATGCTCATATTAATGAATTCATGCATTCTATTATAGGAAATAGACTTGTCACAAGTCTTCTTTCCATTACACATCATATAACTAATATGCACTCACCTGGCCTCACTAGTTAATAATGATCTCATATTTCTTCTCGATGACTATTATGTGTCAACTTGTCCGGACTTTGCTCTCGATCGATATCTACACAATCATATATATACATATCAGTATCCTAAATACTATGATTCGATACTTAATTTCTTAAGCTAGAAGAAACAATTAATCCAAATTTTCTCTTGCAATGGTATCGATACCCCCCATAGGGGATCGATACTACCCTATATGTGGTATCAGTACCATACCTAAGTATCGATACCCATATTGCATTTTGTAATTCTCGTTCAAAGAAGGTATCGATACCTTCCTTAAGGTATCGGTACCCCGAGTATCGATACTATTTTTCCCAGGTATCGATACCCTTTGAATGTCTTTGCTATTTTTACTCTTGAAGTATCAGTACCTGATGAATAGGTACCGATACCCATAGCCCATATTTTACTTTTTAAGCCCAAAAATCCACTCATTTTAGCTCAAACACTTTATGTTTCATCCCCTTTCATTTACTTAACTCACATACACACCATTTATACTCATTTATCACATCTTTAACCTTAAAATCCTATCATCCATATGTAAATCAAGAATTACACCAAATTTTCAACATGTTCTAATTCCAATTCTATCACTTCATATCTCTTAATTCAACTATTGACAAGTCAAATTTAGATTTTATTTCTACTTATCAACTATTTTCCAAGATTTCATTTAAAAACTTCTTCTCTTTAATCTCTCCTAACTTTTTCATCTTTGTGTTTAAAGCCCCCTAAAGCTTTCTTTAAACTTTATTTCCATCTCTAGAATCAAAATCAACTTAAAAATGAAAGGAAATCTTAACTTGAGACCAACTTACCTTATTCATAGTGCTACGAGAAGAAGAAGAAGAAAGCTCTACCCATCTCCAAACTTTTCTTTCCTTTTTCCTCTTAATCCCCGCGTGTTATATAGCCCGAAAAGGAAATATTAAAATTTTTCTTGTCAAATGACCATTTTACCCTTCTTTCTTTCTATTTTTACTAATTAATCCTACTCACATAATTTCTTATTTAATCCCTAAATTTTTAACTTATTTCAAAATTGAGCACAAAGTTTTCAAAGTTTACATTTTAGTCACTAACGCTGCATTTGGGATGTTACAAACCCCTTCCGGTCTTCTTCATGCTCGAGCTATCATCATCAGTTTTTCCAAGAAGCAGAAGTTGGATCGTCGTGCATTTGGGTTTTTTTAGTCTTCACTTTCTTTAGTTTTGTTATGTTTTCTTTTGTTGTTTCTAGTTTCTTTTGTGTTGTCACTTTTGTTGTTTTGGTTCGCTTAACTGCCTGAGCGTGTGTTTGTCTTGGGCCTTGTTGGATTTTTCCTGTGGTTTTTGTTTTGTTTAATAAATAACCCAACGGTAGAGAATTTCAAAAAAAATTGAGACTTTGATAAAAACAACATTCTCTTTTATTACTAATATTGTTTAATAATTCTTAAAAATGAGTCTAGATAAATTTAAAGAATAATTGTAATAATAAAAGATGGTATATTTCTTAAATTATTTCACCATAATATTTTAAATTATTAATTTCTTAAATTATTTCACCTTAACAATCTAAATTATCTCTCAAATTATTTTTTTAACTTCAAGATATTTTAGATATAATTATATTTATTTAATTTTATGTTTAATAAATTTTATTTTTCAATTATGTATTTTAAATTTTTAAATTTTATGAGTTAATTATGTATTATAAACTTTTAAATTTTAAATTTTATATTTTTTCTATCTATTTTTTAAAATAATATAATTTAAAAAATAAAATATAAATATAAATCGAGTACCCAAGTTTTGTGGGTACTCGACTTACGAATACCCAGACTTAACGGGTTGGGACATGGGCCTCCAATTTAGTACTTAAATATCCCGGATATTCGGTATTTTGGACATCCGAAAATGCGGGTACCCGAATTTGAACATCCCTAATTAATAGTTATTTTTGAACATATATTACTTTGTATTTATACTAGATTAATAAAAAAAAAGTTTAATAATATTCTTTAACATTAGTAAACATCAAAGCCCTTTTCCATTCTCATTGGCATAGGTTGACTAATTAAAAAAGATAAAAGAAAAAGGAGGAACATGAAATTAATCATGATTAGCGAAGCCTTTTCTAGTTTTGTTTCACAAGCCATTATTCTTAATCAACTAAAAAAGGATGAAAAACTCTATTTTTCATTTTTGGCCACTTCTAAAAGGATCAAAAATCAGCTGCCAATTTTCACACTAATTTTCAACCATGAGAATCATTACCTTCTTGGAATTATCCTTGAGATTTAGTGATCGTCAATTCTTTCATGCTAAAACTAATTATGAAGTTCCAGGATACAGGGTTAGGGGGAATGTTTGTTGCTTATGTAAAGTAAGAGATAAGTCACTTTTGATTTTTAAATTTAATCTTTAATCTGTTCATGTTAATCTTTTTGAATAAATGTCTAATTATCTCTTAAACTTACATTTGTTATCCATATGATGATGAAATATTTTAAGAGGATATCATTAGATATAACATTAAAGTATTATATAGTTTTTTTTCCTGCTTTTTAGTAATATTAAAAAAGAGTGATTATAATATAATATTTATTTAGAATTGTTTTCTTTCTCCTCCTCTCTCTCTTTTATAACTTGTGTCAATTTTATTGATCAATTCAACTTTTTTTCTTTAATTTTGTTTAACCGGCGGTGACACCGGTTTTAGTGCTTGTTGCCGCCCGCCTATTATATTTTTTCTTTGTTTTTTTTTAAATTTTTTTAATAACAATAATTATGTCTTTGTGACATGTTCTATGCCTTTATGACACGTTTATCTATGCCTTTATGACATATTTTTCTCTGTCTTTTGGTAGCTCATGGTTTGTCGACATCGTTTTTCGCCCAGGTGGGGAAAAACTTAGTACGACTTGGGGGTTTTTCTTTGAAAAGGTTTTGAAATGTGAGGAGTCACCACCAATCATTTTAAGGTGTGATTTGGACACCATAAAAACCATGTGATTTTAATAAAACATTTTATTTTTTATCAAAATACCAAGTTTTAGGGTCTATGAAAACTAGAAAATAGGTTCGGGAGTTGATTACGAGTGGGGAAAGATTAACACCCCCACAACGTCTAAAAATTGGTACTTATTTGATTACCCTATATTTATAATAAAAAGTTTTGAGTTCGAACTTTATCTAATTTGAAAATCATTACATATGAAAAGTTGAAAAGAGTATTCGTTTATTAAAACCAATATCATTTGCCCCTAACATGAATACGGGAGATCAACTATTGTGCCCAATAACCGGACATTGCCTCGATATTTTAGAAATCATGATGTGGTATTGAAAATAATGTCGACCTATTTCAGGAATCACTAGTAGTTACCTCCTGAGCATACTTGTAGAAGATATACTATTGACTCCCTAACAAGCGAACATTGCCTTAAGTTTTAAAACATGATTCAATCAAATAGTTTATTATTAACCCTAATTAAACTAAGGGTAGATTACGACTTTTTCTAGCTTAAAGTGTCAAATTATGAATAATTAAGGAACCTAGAGGCATAAACCTAAAAATGTAGGCTATAATATTAATCTTACTTGATTTTAACTAGTTATTGAATCGAATAATTGATATGGTCCCTTGAGCATTTAGGCGAGGGCCAACTCAGATTACTCCTTAAATTAAAGGCCTAGATTGAAATCTAATATAAAGTGAAGGCTCTACTTGTTAATCTAATCAATTATGTCAAAATGATAATCTAGTTAAAAGTTTAGGATCTAGAATGTGACAATCCCAGATTAAGGCTCTAATTACTAACCCTAATTAACCTTACCAATAATTGAATCAAATAATCGAAATGAACCAACCCTCGAGCATCTAAATGCGAGAGCCAAATTGAATTATTCCCTAAATTAAAGGACTAAAATGTGAGAAATCTAATTCTAAGGTTCAATCTAAGTCAAGTTAACTAAATCCAAGACTAAATTAAACAAACATAAACATATGTCGAAATTAAAAGGAATTAAACCAACTCGAAACATGAACTTTTAAAAAAAGAATATGTAACAAATAAATACAAAAAAAAACGAATAAATAAATATTTATAAAAAAGAAATGAATGCACGGAATACCAATTGAATTTGAATGTTGGGAAATATGAATAAGAAATGGAACAGATAAAGGACAAAAGCATGAAACATATTAAAAATGGAAACTAAATTAAGGGGGGAAACAAATTTAGTGGAGACAAACAGTAAAATTAAAGGAAATAACTTATTAAAAAGATGATAACTTTACATCTATTGTAATAGATTTGGGAAAAGAAATAAGATATAAACAATTAATATAAAGCAAATTAAACTATGGTAAGAATTTAAAACGTGTACGACGATTTAATTATATAAAAGGAAATATGCATACAACGATATATAAGGTATAATATTAATACGAGAAAGTCAAAATATGAATGCTACTAAAAAAGAGAAAATACTTATTAGAAATAGAAAGATATATTCATAGAGTCGTTATTATGCATAAAATAAACAAATAAATGTAAAGATGGCAAAGTTTAGTATGAAGAAAAGGGTCGATATAAAAGCAAAATGAAATTAGTAGGCAGTACTAATAAAAATAGAAACCAAAATGAAAAAAAAGAGAACAATTCGCAATAAATAAAATAATAAAAGAAACTAAATTGCAACTAAACAGAAATGTTAGATCAAATTTGAAACAATAGTAAACTAAAGCCTCGGTGACCAAAATAAGAAGATACGACAAAGATAAGGGGTCATGAAAGAGAATAAATCAAAATATTAGTATTGAAATATAAAAATCGTAAATATCGAAATCAGGATAAAATCGAAATTAATAAACCAAATTGCAAGGGGTCTTAGAGAGGGTTAGACCCTCCAAGCAATAAACACGATAAGACTTAAAGCGGGGACGTCTGGATCAGTTATAAAACCCCTATTTTTCCCTTTTTTCTCTCATTTTTCTTTCTTATTCTCTCTGTACTCTATAAAATGCTCTTCATTCTCTCTAGCGACCAGGGTCGAGCACCGTTGTCAGCCACTACACCGGCCATCGTCTCTGGTGGCCGTCTAAGCCCAAAATACACCTATCAACTTGTTTTGACACCGGGAATGCCGATCTGGATTCGGTTTCGAGAGAATCAATCTGCAACTCTTCAAAACTAGCCGAAAACCCCCTGACTTCCACTCCGTCGATCTCATCCGCCCACCGTCAGATCGAGCTACTTTTCGAGTATGTTTCTCCCCTCCTTCATATGCTTCTCCTCACCATTTGGATTCGACGATGGAGACTTCAAACGCCAGCGATGTTCTGACCGAGAGGTAAAACCCCTCTCTTTTCTCTTCATTTTTTCTTGCTTCGAAAATAATATAAAATGAAATAAATAAATAAATAAATAAAACTTATGCTATTGATTGTTTCGAATATGGGGAAGATTACATTGATTTTTTCCCGGTGGAACCCATTTTTACAATCTCTCCTTTTTTTCGCATCAAAACCCCCTTCTTTACATCTTTTCTTTCCGGGTTTTATACCCAGGCCTTACAGAGATATGATTTTTTTTTTTAAAAAAGAACCTACTCTACTGCCTTATGTTATTCACTGTGCATAGTGGCAGGGAATGGCCCCCCAATCGGGTCGGTGAATTGCCTTAATTTTATGTTGTTTTTTTATTTGTCAATGTTAAACTCAGTTTTGATGGGAAATAATGGTGATTGGGGTTGTTGGCTTCTTGGGAGGGGCTGTCACAGTGGCTGCAACAGTTATCAGTGGCGACGGTAAAGATCCTCGCTAGCAATGGAGGACATGGAACCCTAGGGTTTCAGAAAACCCTTACTCAGTGGGTCTGGGCATGTTTTGTAATTTAGGTATTAGTCCAAAAAAATGGTAATTACATTTTTTGCCGTTGTTTACGATTTTTTGCCATTGTTTTTGTTTACCTTTTTTCTCATGGCTGGATTTGACATCGCTACGACTGATCAAGATGACGCTTATTTGTTATGAAGATGATCTTCCCTGCTTTGGACCATCAATTTGATTTGGATATACATTTTGCGTTCGTGGATAGTTTTCTCACGTCGCTTGACTCTGATTTGCGATTTGTCGGTGGTCTTTTAGTAGCTTCATTCTCGTTTTTGGTTCGTTTACCGATACAATCATATTTGTTTGTATCTTTATTTTATTCGAATTTTTTTGTTAGGTTTTTTAACCTTTTCCTTCTTTGGTTCTTATGTGATTTAGGTGATTAGTTTTTGTCTCAATATTAATAAGAAAATGTTATTAATTATTTTTTTTAATTTGAACTCAAATTTTACCTAATTGAGAGTTTATTTTAGTATTCACAATAATAAAATAAAAACATTGTTTTTAATTAATATAAAATAATTAGTTGGGCCAACTAGAGACGAAACTATGGACCTCAGAGGATCCAGGGACGTCGGCCCCTTCCCCACAATTTTTGAGAATTTCTTAGATCTCGTCTTTAACTAAAGGTATTTTTATATATTTATATATAAAACATATGAGTAAAATATACAAATATCATCTGATTCTAGGTTTTTTTATAATCCTTATATTATAAAAAATTACAAATTAGTAATTAAGAATCACCTTATCTTTTTTATTTTTTTCGACCTAATTTTTGTTTAGTCGGTGGTGGTGTCGACTTCCGATAATTATTAGTTCTCTTTTTTTATATACTATGTCTTTTGTTTTCTTTTTTCCTTGAGTCTTTTTAATTTTAAATAAGAATCTCTCTTTAGGACACGTTTTTCTCCGTTCTTGTAACACATATTTTCTATGCTTTTGTAGCACGATCTTTATGGTTTTGATACGTTTTTCGCATACCTTTGTGGTATTTTGATGCTCGCACAAAAACCATCACGATATTTATTTTTTGATTGGTTTGTCGGTGATCACGTATAGTCAGGTCTTCTCTTTAATAAAAGGTTGTTCGCCGGTATAATCAAAATTGTGTAGTGAAGTAGTCAGTCAGATTGTTTAGTTTGCTCATCACTCCTTTATCACTTAAAATTCTCATTTGATAGAGGCAATGAGTTTTATGAAGGTTACTGAGTACTTTTGATGTCGGTTGTTATTCACCAATTTTATTTTTGTTTTTCTTCTTATCTTTAGATTTAATATTTTGTTTTTGCATGAGTATTTTGGTGACTGTTGTCTCTAATTTTCTCTTTATATCTTGATGCATTATAATTCTGATTCTTTCCATTATTAATGAAATCCGGTTGTCATTGTTAAAAGATTACAAATTAACATTTCACTTGAAAATTGATATAATTTCATCAAAAAATTAATACAATGACATAACAACTATAAAATTGGTATTAATAATAGATTTATCCATAAAATTTTACACTTTATAATTTAGTCTTCATTCTAAAAAAATAACTCATAATATTTTAATATTATACCAATTGACTATCCATCACTTCATCAAATCAATCACCCAAAAAAAAACTCACTACTACAAACATGGAACCTAGTTTCTACACTTAAATTAATAGTTTTCAGAATTCAGATACATCCATGTCATGGAAATTTCCAGATATTTTTTTATTTTTCCAACAAATTATTATAAGAAATATAAATATTATCTAAAATATATAAAATTTTAAAATTGTTAAAAGAGGAATTTTCCTCCTATCTATCACTAATTGAGGTTAACGTATCAGACTGATGGAAATGGGTAAACGATGATGGTGAAAAGGGTGACAAAAATAGAAGATAGATTAAAACAATATAATATTAAAATATTAAGAGATATTTTTTATAGTTACAATTAAATAATAAAAATATCTAGTTTAAGTATAAAATTTATTATTATGTAAATTTTATTAATTATTATATTATTTTTTGCTTAAATTTTAATAAAAATAATTAATTTACTAATGTTTAATATGAAAACAAATTTATAATTTTTCATAATTCGAGATTTAACAAAAATAATATTTTAGTCATAAGGCTATTTAGCATATTTTACCTTAATTTTTTTATTAGTACAAAACTTGCTTATTAGGCTTCTTTGTTTCTTGCCCACATGTGATGGGCGTGCAATTGCTTGGGCAACATGGGACCTTCTGTGTGCGCAATGTAACTTATCAAATATTGGGTTTTTTGGGCCCGTTAGACCAACGAAAAATTAATTGGCCCAATAAGTTAGTTTGGAATTTATTTTACAATCTAAGGTAAATGTTGCAGGGTAAACTCATGAAGTCGACGTGATGAGTTATAATAAAATATATTTTTATTAAACTTTATCACATCGAGATAAAAATTTTAAATGAAAATATGTTTTATTAAAACTCGTCACATTGATGTGTTAAATTTCAAGTCACTGTATTAAATATTGTAGATCCCTAAATAATTTGTTTTGTGTTGTATTAGACTAAATAATTAGCCCGCTTACAGTATTGGGTCAATTTTACCCAAATATTGTGTATCTTATTTCTGCACTGGGCTTTTCTCATGTCCGCAACTTAGAGCCGAAACAACATAATCTCTTAACTCTAATCCTAAACTACACTCTAAATTCTACACTAAATACCATTGAAAACTAAGTGTTATATCATTTATATCTTTGAACTTTTAAATCTTTTAATTATAATAGTAAATTTTAATTTTGACTTCAATTATGTCACTCGGCCATTAAAATTCAAACATTGTGATGACATAAACAAAATAATCTCATTTTAGTGCGATCATTTATTTCTAAAATAATTTCATTTTAAGCACTAAACTTTAAAATATATCAATTTTTCACTAAAATTGTAAACATTTCATGAGTAAAATATAATTTTATGTTCTACAAATATTGTTCTTTTAAGCCTTAACAGAAGCAAAGGGAGTGGTTGGTATATATTGTTGAAAAAGACCTAACAATTACTAAAATATTAAAGAGAAATTTATAATTCATATATTTGTATTATATTTATATTTCATGATATAATTATGTTTAAAATATTAATAATTACATAAAATTTAAGTATTAATGCATTTATTATATCGTATTGTATAATGAAATTTTTCCAAAATAGCAAAATTATCGAATCTAATATCAAAACTATTTGTCATAGAATTGATTCTTGACATGTGTTAAAAAAAGGAAAAAAGAAGGAAGTTTGTACTGCTCAATCCCACAAGGGTGGGAAATATATTGGGATAGGGTATTTAAGGTTTTCATTCTCCACTCTCTTGTTGAGTAATAGAGAATAAGGGGGCTTCTCGCGCATCGTCGTCGGTTCGTCCTAGCCCGGCCCGTGGCAATAAATATCTTTGACACGTTTGTGCGGTTGTTATCTTTTTAGACAATTTTTCTCTGAAAGAACAAATGAAAAAAATGTGAAAGAATTTGTCTGATATTTATAGGCTACTAAGGTGTACGAATTTTGTATTTGCAGAGAGTAACAGTTATTTAATTAGATGTATTCTGTTAATTATGCAAGTTACGAGAGTTATTGAAGTAACTGCAGGAGTTACAAATGTTTGTGAGTTATACAATGTATCTGGACGCTTTAAGAGCCATATTCATCTGTTTAATTCAGCAATTTCATTTGTTTAAAGATAGTTGTTACACAGAGTTAATTTCGGGAAATAAAATTAGATTTATTTCTGATTTGTGTTGGGCAAAAATGTCCCTATATCTAGCCTATAATAGAGAGTTCATTTGGCTTCTCAACTCATTCCACAATTCACTCAAATATCTCTAACTCTCTCAAAGCTTTCTAAGCTTCTGAGTTTTTCCAGTGATCAAAATAGCAGTACCACCAGCAGTCCACTTTAATTTCGGGTGTACAGAATTTGGATCAGTCGTGTTAACCTCGGGGGATGATCCGTCTATTAGAGCGATTACACACATCGGGGCAAATTCGTTTCTAAGGTAGAGGTTTTTACCATGACACAATTTTGGTTGATCAAATATTTATTTTTATTTATTTTTTTCCAGTCAGTGCTAACGGTGTGATTTTGCAGTCAACTTTACCAACAATTTAGAAACGATTTCATATACTGCAAATATGACATCACTTTTGAGCAAGCTGATTCCCGATCTTTCCAAGCTCGACGCACTCGATGGAAATAATTACCGGAGGTAGTCCCAGCGGATACCGATATTCTTCGAGTAGCTTGACCTGGATTACGTTTTGCTCAAGCCACCACCTACCATTCCGCCAACCACATCAGTTACCAGAGACAATATCGATGTGGTCTAGTCTGATGCAACCTTAGTTGTCGCTGTTGCGATTGCCGCTACTGCTGAGAAATAACATAAGGACAATAAGACGGTGCAATGATAAGCCAAGGTGATCTGACATGTACCTTAGAGAAAAAAAGTGGCAGAACGATCTGGGACATTCTAAAGAAGAAGTACGGTGCTAACGATGCAATCATAAAGAAATAAGTTATCGGAGAATGGCTCAAATTTCAAATGACATATAATAAGCCCATAATGGATCATGATCATGACTACGAGAATCTGGTGACTGATATCGTTGTTGAATGAATGCAATTGTGTGAAGTACTCTAAGCTAATATCCTCATCGAAAAGCTGCCCAAGTCCTGGTTCGACTACCGTAACTCTCTCAAGCATAAGAAAAGAGATATTTCACTTGAAGAATTGGTGGGCCACATGAAAATCGATGAGGCCAACCGTCTAAAGGATAAGGTTACAAGTTCCTTTAGTGATATGTCTTTTAAATCCAACTTGGTTGAATCTGGTGGTGCCTCAGGGTTTAAGTTCAAAAAGACCGTGAAATGAGGGAATTCGAACAAAAAGATGAAACCTCATAAGGACGCCAATTTTAAGAAACCGAGAAATGCCAAAGCTGATGAAAAGATGCTCAATTGCTATGTTTGCGGTCTAGCCAATCCCAAATACTATCAATGTCAAACATTGCTCAGATCGTCAGAATGACAACAAGAAAAAAATGCATGTTACGGAGAACGATGATGACATCATTATTGCGGTGGTTTTCGAAGTCAACCTGGTGAAGACCAATTCTGAGTGGGTAATTAATACCAGCGCTTCCAAACACTTCTGCACAAGGAAATATTTTTTTCATCGAATTCGAGGATGTGAACATAGGTGAACGAGTGTACATGGGGAACTCCAACAATTCTAAAGTCCTCGGTAAAGGCAAGGTTTTACTTAAGCTCGCTTCTAGTAAAACTTTAGCCTTAAATAATGTTTTGTATGTATCTGTCTTGTGTAGAAATTTAACAAGTGGCGGGCTTATGAATAAGGCATGAATTAAGTTAGTTTTTGAGGCAGATAAAATTGTACTTTCCCGAAACAGTGATTATGTAGGGAAATGTTTTTTAAACGGGATTTATTTGTCATATAAACTCAACTTAATTAGAATAAAGCTACAACTTCCACTTATATTGTTGAATCTGTTGATATATGGAATGGTAGATTAAGACACGTTAACGTTCATGCTTTAAAGAAATTGACGAAAATAAATGTTCTACCTAAACTAGACATAACTAGCTTTAACAAATGTGAAATATGTGTAGAAGACAAGCATGTTAAACATCACTTTAAGATTGTGTCTAAGAAAAAGACTGAATTGTTAGAACTCATTCGTATTGATCTATCAGACTTTAAAAACACTGAAAGTAAAAGAGGAAAACACTACTATATAACCTCTGTAGATTATTACTCGAGATACACAAAGGTTTATATCCTTAGAACTAAAGAGGAGACTAAAACTTTTTTTTTATTTATAAGACAGAAGTTGAGAATCAGTTTGCTAGGAGAATCAAACGTCTTAGATCTGATAGAGGTAATGAATATGGATTGAATTTATAAAAGAAGTGTGTGAGAACAATGGATAATTCATGAAACTTCAGCCCCTTATTTTCCTACACAATATTGTATAACAAAAAAGAAAAATAAAACTTTAAAAGAGATGATGAACTCATTGTTGATAAGTTATAGATTATCTGATAATATGTATGGGACATCATTCTATCGGTAAATCATATCTTGAACCGAGTACCTCATAAGAAATTAAATTCAACTCTATACGAGTTGTGAAAATGATACGCTCCAAATTTACAATACCTGAAAGTGTGGGGTGTCTGGCTAAAGTGGGATTATCGAATTTTAATAAGTCCACCATCGAACCTAAAACCGTTGATGCAGTTTTCATAGGGTATGCTACAAACAGTGCCACATACAAATTCATGCTTCTACAATACTATTCTATTTGTGAGTCGAGAGATGTCATTTTCTTTGAAGATTCTTTTCTCTTAAAAAAACCTAAACTGAATGAAGAAACACAAATAAAAAACATTTCATCCACTTCTTCTAGTGTACCTGCTAGGTCTACTCGTGAAATTGAATTTGAACCTAGAAGAAGTAAAATACAAAGAACTGAAACCTCTTTTGGACTAGATTTCATAAATTCATTTATTATTGAGATAAACGATTTAGAATTTCTTTATGATCATATAGCTCAAATATTTCTGTTAGATGAGGATCATAAGACTTATGAGGAAGCTATATGATCTATCGATGCCAGTTTATGGAAAAACGTTATTAATGATGAACTAGAATCGATAATGTCTAATAATATTTGGGAATTGGTTGACTTGCCTAGGGGATTTAGAACTATTAGCAATAAATGGGTCTTCCGTAAGAAACTGAGACCAGATGGTTCTATTCAGAGGTACAAGGCAAGGTTAGTTTTCAAAGGGTTCGCTCACAAATTTGGTATAGATTTTTCAATACCTACTCTCCCATAACGAAAATCTCAGCGATAGGAGCATTATTTGCTTTAGACTCCATTCACAAGTTGCAAGTACACCAAGTGGATGTAAAGACTGTATTTCTGAACGGAAACTTAGATGATGAGATCTATATGGAACAATCTCTTGGTTTCGAGGCGCCTGGCATGGAAGAGAAAGTATAAAGACTTAAAAAGTCACTTTATGGCCTCAAGAAAGCTCCTAAATAGTGGTATGAGAAATTTCACATAATTATTCTTAGTTTTGATTTTGTTGTGAATGGTTCAGATGCATGTGTGCATTCAAGGATGTTTGGTGTTGAATGTGTCATCATAAATTTATATATTGATGACATGTTGATTTTTAGTAACAACATTGAGTCCATTAACAAAACAAAATATTTTTTCCACTAAGTTTGAGATGACGGATTTGGGAGAAGTCGATGTAATCTTAAGAGTCAAAGTTACCAAAATTGAAAAGAGATTTTCTTTGAGTCAAGCACACTGTATTGAAAAAGTGTTGAAGAAATTCCACAGTTTTAACGTCGTCCCTGTTTGAACTCCTTATAACCCTAACATACATCTCTTTAAGAATAAAGGAAATATCATTTCCCAAACTGAATATGCTAAAGTGACTGGGAGCCTAATATTCGTAATGAACTATACTCGGTTTGATATTGTCTATGTTGTGAGTAGACTTATTAGATATACCCATAATCCAAGTAGTGAACATTGGTTTTCTCTCAGACACTTACTCAAGTATCTTAAGGGTACAATGGATTGGAAACTTGAGTTTGTTAGATATTGTAGTACTGGAAGGATATTGTGACGCCAACTGGGTTTCTGACAATAATGAGGTAAGCTCTACGAGCGGGTATGTTTTTACTTTGATGGCACAACAATCTCGTGAAATCTAAAAAGCAAACTTGTATTGCTCGCTCCACTATGGAGTCAGAGTTTATAGCTCTTGGCTTAGCTGGACAAGAAGCCGAGTGGCTCCGAAATTTATTAGCTGAAATCTAGTTATGGGGAAGAACGACTCCTCATGTTTCCTTATTGTGTGATTCGTCGAGGATGATGGGTATAAAGCCCATTGGTTGAGGAATTCATGGTGGATACCCAACTTAGTTTTCTAAGTTTAATGTCGTCAAACGAAACCACGGAAAGACTCATAGTGTACATTTATCAATTTATCCCAATGACGAATAATGTACATGCACAGGTTGAGCTTAATTGCTCTTAATAAATTCATAGCCCAGTCTTTCGGTGGTCTTAGAGAGAAAGACTTGATGAATTTACCCATTTTGGCTGAATATATATTCTTAATAAGTTCATAACCCAGAGTTAAGTGGGTAGTCCTAATTGAGAATGACAATATGAACTTATCGCTAGAAAAAAGTTGAGTTTTATGAAAAACTCTTAATGAATTCAAATCCAAAGTTTGGATGGTCCTAGTGAGAATGACATATTGAATTCACTGACTAAAGAGGTTGAATATATATTCTTAATGACTTCTTATCCTAGAGTTTGGGTGGTTCATTTATAGTGAGGTTGAGCTATTGTATAAGCTTTTAATTCTTTCATAGTCCTGTTAAGGGTGGTTTATGTCGAAATAAACCTGATGAAATAACCTACATAAGTGAGAAATGTTAGCCATATTCTATGAAAAACGTTGAGCCATTTTTCAATCACACTTACTAGAATCTTAAGGTAAGATAGCCAAATATATACTTTTGTATATATATATCATACACATCGAGGACTCAGGAGGATGAAGGGGTTAGATGTGTGTTACGAGTTTACCCCTATCGTAGAAAGTTCAAGACTAGTTTCACTTGTCTAAGAGAAGGATTGTTTGTTATCACTATGTACTAGTTCAAGATACGTTCACTAGTGCTTAAACAAATAATCTCGTTATTGCTCTTCTGGAAAGATTATTTTTGAGTTTCAGAAGAATTCGTCGTCCGTCTCGGCTCGACTTGTGGTCGAGGCTCGTGGCATTACATGTCTTCGACGCGCACTTGTGGTTACTATCTTTTTTAGAGAAAATTTGTAAGGAAATTTTCTCTGAAAGAACAAATGAAAAAATGTGAAATAATTTGTCTGGTATTTATAGGCTATTAAGTCTGTACGAATTTTATATTTGCAGAGAGTAACAGTTCCTTAATTGGTTGTATTGATTTCTGAAATTTAAAATTTAAATAGAAAGTTTTCTGAAATTAATTTGTAAACGTTATAATAAACCTGGCCAATTTTACGTCTCTGTTCAATATAAGAATTGAGCTGTTAATTATGCCAATTACGAGAGTTACAGAAGTAACTGCAGAAGTTACAAATGTATGTAAATTATACAATGTATATAGACACTTTGAGAGTCAGATTCATCTATTTAATTCAACATTTTCATTTGTTTAAAGATAGCAGTTACATAGAGTTAATTTCGAAAAATAAAATCAGATTTATTTCTGATTTGTGTTGGACGAAAATGCCCCTATATCTAGCCTATAAATAGAGAGCTCATTTGGCTTCTCAACTCATCCCACGATTCACTCAAATATCTCTCAACTCTCTCAAAGCTTTCTAAGCTTCTGAGTCTTTCCGATGATCAGAGGAGCAATACCACCAACAGTCTACTTCAATTCCAGGTGTACAAAATTTGGAGCAGCTGTGTTAACCTCGGGGGACGATCCGCCTATTGGAGCGATTACACATATCAGGGTGAATTCATTTCTAAGGTAGTAGTTTTTACCACGACACAGTTTTGGTTGATCAATTTTCTTTTTATTTTTTCAGTTAGTGCTAACGGTGTGATTTTGCAGTCAACTTTACCAACAGATGTATTCATGCAATTAAACCATTTTCCACGTAATACAGACGCATAGAGATAAACATAATATATATAACTTCTATATAAAAATATTAAAAAAGTAAAATTAATATTATCTTTTTTTTGTGAAAATAATTGACAGTCTTTAAGAATTTTGACACTTGTTATTTATATCCATTTACTTAAAAAACCACTTTATAAATTTTGTAATTTTTTAACTCTATATATATATATATTTCATACGTAAAAAAAATTGATTTTGTGTGTGAGTGTGGCATATATGCGGAGCCTGAACAAAAAGAGAAAGTGATTGGCATATACTGTTGACGAAGATCTATGAATAGTTAAAATATTAAGAGAATTGTATTATTCGTGTAATTGAATCGTATTTATATTTCTTTTATGTTCTAATCATGTTTAAAATGTCATCAATGTTATTGTAAAAAAGTTCTTCAAATGTTTACTCAATTAAAACATAAAATTGCACGAACCAAGTGATCTCAATAGTTAATGAATTTATTTTTATCTCTTAGAATATCAAGTTCAAACACGTGTATACAACAATACGAGTATTTATTGTTAAATGATTAGGGGTCTTTAAATTGATATTAACTTATATTCACCCAAATTTATAAAAAAAATTAAAACATAAACCTAAAAGATATAAGAAAATCTTAACTATTTTTTATGTATTATTCTTCTAATTTTTATATTTTTTTATCATACATTAATTTTGGATTTATCCCTACTTATTGATTTGTTTTTTTATCTTCTCCTTCCCTTTCCCTATAATTTGGGTTGTGCTATTTTTTCTTTTTAATTATTTTTTCTATTTTCGTATGAAAAATGATATATGATTTTTATAAAAAATGATATATGATTTTGTCTGCTCTTGTAACACGTTCTTTGTTCGCTATTAAAATTGTATCTTCTTTTTTTCTCAAGGTTGAATTTAGTCATTTAACGTCATTTCTTCAAAAGACTTATTTAGTTAACTTGTTGACTTATCTCTATTTTGGACTATCGAGTTAGATACCATTAGACGCTCACAATCACTAGAGATAAGACACAATTAATTTGTGATAATTATAGATTATTAACGAATTATAGTTTATATATGAATTTAATATTAATATTGATAATGTTTATCATTCACATAAATCATTACTTTTATTTGTATTTATCATTTATCAGAATTTTTAATCATTTCTTTGTATGATTTTTTTCATCCTTATCATTTGTAATAGACTAATTTGTATTCGACTTATATGCAGGGATGGACTTAGGGGGGAGCAGGTCCCTCTAAAAATTTAAAATCACCATATATTTTAGATTTTTTCTATGTATTTTCTATTTAAAATTGTATTTGCCCCCCCCAATTTTATAAGTTCAAGTTCGCCCCCTGAAATTTTATAAGTTCAAGTTCATCCCCTTAACCTAAAATCTCGCGTCCGTCCCTGTTTATATGATTAATTTACACTTAATTTTGTAAACTCTCCTTATAATTTTTAGATATTTATATTTATTCAGTAAAACTAACTACTATTATTAATATTTATATAAATTAATGAATCTATCAATGCATTTTTTATACCGTATTGTATAATGATATTATGTCTGAAATTGTCAAATATAATAGCAAATAATTAATTCTGGGCATTTGGTAAGAAAAGCAAAAGTAATGGAGCAGCACTAGGTTATGCTCCCACTTTTATCATCACCAGTGTCGATCTTTTAATAGCCATTCATACTGAGGAACACATTCTCCCAAAAGCAGATCGTGTTCTTTCTTTCTTATGTGTAGTACTAGCTTTTGCTTTTATATATATATATAATCATTAAATAAATTTTACGCTGACGGTAAATAGATCTTAATCTATGTATATATATATATATATGAAGGGATTTATATTAATGTTAATGTTAATTTAATTTTATGTATTTTTATAATCAATTTTTATAGAAATACATATTGGTTGATGGATTTAATATATATATAATTTTAAATTATCTATATTATTATCTTATGGATTAAAAATTATTTTAATATATATTTGATCCTTGAAAGTTTTTATATTAAATATAAATATTTATACTTACTTAAAAATTTAATATGTATTATCTATGTGATAAAAACATATAAATACAATTGAAGAACTAAAAAATAAAAATCTTATTAAAAATTATAAAAGCGTGTGATACTAAATTTTAGTTCTACCTTAAGTATAATATACCTTGATAAAGGATCCAAAATTGTATAGGATTTAAAAAAAAAATAGTATTAGGTAAACTACTGATGATATCTTTTGTTTTTAGCATGTCTTATCTTGGCCATCAATTTTAAAAAAGTAACGTTTTGATCACTTATGTTATTGATTTATTGTATTTTAGTTATTTTATTGTTAACTTCTGTTAATTGGATGACGTGATGTATTAATAAAAAATAATTTTAATATAATCCATGAATTTCAAAATTTTAATTTTTTTTCACCATCATCAAACAAAAAAAACAAAAATCCCTCTTATTCAACCCTAACCCTCTTCCTTGTTATGTTGTCATCGTCGCATGCCCCTTGTCCAAACCCCAACACCCTCGCACTCTTTTGTTGTTCCTTGCGTTGAACATCTTGCCTCTCATCTTCATCATTCATACAAATCCCAACATGTAACAACCCCAAACCCCGATCATCCATCCATCAATAAAAATCTCAAACCCTCGTCTTTGTTGGTCAGACTTCACTTCCCCGTCACTATAAAACTCATCGACTAAAACCACTTCGAATAATGCTCAACACCTTCACATCTGGAACCATAGTCCCTAATAGCACTCACTGCCCTCGCGTCTCGAACGCTAGACCCTCACCCAAGTGTTGGCAGCCCTAGGCACTCTAGTGTTGCTCAACCAAATAGCCAAGCCCCCTAATCAGCCACGTCTCCTTGCACCCCCTCCCTTGTAAACTCATACCCTTTGCGCCCCTTATAAAAAAAATGAAATTCAACTTTTGGCTGTAAGGACGAGTACCATTATGAAGGGCGAGTGCGTTGGGGTTTGGAGAAGGGACGTGCGGTGGTTGAAGGCAGCGGTAACAAGGATGATATCTAGGGTTATAGGAGAGATTTTTTTTTAGGATAGGGAGGGTTTGGCTTTATAGGATGATCGTGAAAAAAATAAACTTTTAAAAGTCATGGGTTAAATTAGAAATTAATCTTTTTTACTAATTTGTCATATCATCGAGTTAATAGTTCGGTGATCAAAATAAAGAAAATCAATAACATAAATTTTAAAAGTTCAAGGGGTTAAATTAGAAATTAACATTTTTACTAATTTGTCATATCATCGAGTTAACAATTCGATGATCAAAATAAAGAAAATCAATAACATAAATGATCAAATCGTTATTTTTTCAAAATTGGTGACTAAAATTGAAACAATTTTCTTGTATGAAGCACTTGTATGGAATTTGTAGTGTGTGGAATATCTTCATGAAAATTTCAAAGTAACTTGTAAAAGTATTTTTTTCTCGTCTAATGGAAATGATTAAACGTGTCACTTTGAAATTTGTAACTTTGAACAAAAGTTAGTAAATAAAAATATCTAAGTTACTCTCTTTTTATCCCCTTTTCGCTCAAAATAAACAGGTAAAAGAAAAGGCTAAAGAAAATACTTTTATTTTTAAACAAAGTGTCACCAAAATAAAAATATCTCGTCTAATTTTATTTTTAAACAAAAGTGTCACTTAATTTGTAACTCCTAGACCCGGTCTAGACATTACGATCGAGTCTCGACAGTCACATATCATATTCAGACATCCTTTCATGTTCAAAACATAGTTGAAATCCATTTCAGTAAATAAAATACATAAAACGATAAAATACAGAAATATTCGACTATGAGATTCATACACAAACATATACATGTACTAATATAGGAAGCTCGTATAAAACATGTTAAAAAAATACCGATAATACAAATATCCAAAAACAGTAATAAAAACGTGTATCACCAAAATATAACAGAAATAAGCATATAGAAATATACAGTGGTACAAAAAAAACGATCAATCCTCCTGATGCTAAGTATGTTACTTTATTGTTTGGTACCATCTAAAGTTAAAATATTAAAGAATTAACTAAAAAGCTCAGTGTGCTATTTGCGGTGTATAAAACATTCAGATTAATACTTCAATAAAATTATTTTATAAAATGTGCTTTTAAAACATGAACACTACCCCCATCCGAACACTAGAATGTGTAGGTTCCCCCGAACTATACACCACTTGTACACCCGATAAGGACATTATACTTATAGCATAAAGACCTGCAGTAAGGACTTATCCTGTGCATAAAGCAGAGGAGTCTGCAGTAAGGTCTTACAAGTTATAGATTAAGCCTGAGATGATTCCTTCAATAATACCCCCAATAATAGTAAATATGCATGTATTTGAGTTAAAACAATAGTTTAATTCTTAAAACATGAAAATATTCCATATTCCAAAACCAGATACATACAAACGGCAACCAAGATCATATTAGAAGTATACAATAAATAGATCTCAAAACTCATGCATACGATAAATCGAACATCAAGCAATCAGAATATTTAATATCATCACAATTCCAAAACAGTTTAGATAGATAGATAGTTCAAAACAGAAATGTAACGCCATCAGGAACACACCTGTATCGTTCTAAGGAGTCTGGTATGGTAGCCTACTATCAGGTCTGCATATCACGGTCAGTGGTAGTACTAGATCCTACGAATCTAAAAAATTGTATCAAAATCCTAATATAATAAATAATAATTTGTACTTAAACGATTTAAAAAAAATGTCAAATCTAGCCACCCTTGATTGGGAGAAACGCAAGTAACTTCATGAAAATATAATCCCAAATCAATACTATATTCAATGCTGAAGTAATCACATAAAAATGTAAAAAAAAAATACTAAGCATTTTCATATTAACGGGCTTATTTCAGGACTTTGGGGTCAAAATTTAATGAGGGCTTATTTCGGGACTTTGGGTCAAATTTTAATGAAACATACATCAAAATGGGACTCAGGACGTAAGAAAAAAGATATAGGCTTTCGAAAAAAGTCAATGACAATCAACGGTCAAAATCAATGGCGATCAACGGTTAACAGTTTGGTTGGACCAGTTTGGTCTAGTTTGACTAGATCGATCTGGGATTTTTGGGCTAGACTAGTTAGACATGTCAGATCAGCGGGTCGAGTTAACCTACTTCTAGAGGGTTCATTAGGCGATAGACGTGGCCGAAAAAAATTATGAAAAAAATTGAAAAATCATTTCAAAGGGTTTTGAGACACTTACCAAGCTCGGTTCACAACAGTGAAAGACGGAGAGCTCAATATTTACTCATTGGAAACTTGATACTATTCACCCTTCCACATGTCGATGGAAACGATGAAAAAACGAACACCGAAGGACTCAAGAAGACACAAGAATTCTAATGGTATGGGAGGTATTGTAAACAGAACTACGATCGGTGACGAAACATCGTTTAAAGTTTTATTAGGAAAATTTCTAAAAAAGGAAAGTTGGAAGAGAGAGAGTTTTTGGTCTCCAAACGAGGAAACTTCAGATTTGGGGTTTTAAACCCAACACAATTAGAAAATGACAAAATCATATAGTAGGTCCTCAATTTTTTTGTTTATTTGTTAATATAAATCCAATTTTAATTAAAATTTATTTTGATCCCCTAAATTAGCTGAAATTTTAATTTAGTTACGGAATAAATTTTTAAAAAAATATCCCCTGAATTGGACTGTGACATAATTCTTCAATTTTCAAGTTATTGTTTAATAGCATATGCGATCTCATAATATTTTATTTTTAAACAAAAAATGATTTGATTTGATTAAAATCTTTTTCTAAAGATAAGGACCCAGATAAAATTTGACCTTTTGAAAACCATTATTATCAACTCGCGATCTCTAAATCCTTGGATTATACCGAGTATTGTTAATTATTTAATTAACTAGCCTTTACTATCATAATCTAATTTCCATTAAGATATACTTTGGTGAAGTCAAAGCTTGTGTACATGAAATTATCAGTTTTCACATGAAGGGAGATAGGGAATCTAGGGTCAATTTATAGATAAATAATTTAATATATTTTACAATAAAATCAGTGTGCGATTAGGTCGGTCCAGATTAATCAAGATAAAATCTTAGAAACCGAGAGGAACAATAAAAAAACTGGAGTTACTTCAATTAAAAGTTTATATAAAGTTATATCCATTATATTTCAATTTTCAACTATTTTATTAAGGCGTGAGAGATGACACTTCAATTTCAAGTATCTATATATCCACTTCAATTACAATATTACTATTATATATATATAAAAGCAAAGTAGTAAGTTGAAATATAAGTCAATGACGTCATGATAAGGAAAATTAAAGATAATTAATATTAAATCCCTCTTTCTATAATTATTTTAATCTTCCATCTATTAGCTCTTTTCTTTCAACTTAATTTCTTTTAATATTTTCGTGACGTGTTCTATTTTCTCTTTAATTTTTGTTTAGCCGACGAATGTATTAATCTTAATGTTGGTTGCTAACCGTCGGAGAATATTAGTTATCTTATTTTTATATTACGCCTTTATGTTTTTTATTGAGTCTTTTTAATTTTGAATAAGCATATATGTCCTTCTGACATAATTTTTCTCTACTATTGTGACGATCCTCATATTTTTTGGTACGTTTTTCGCATACTTTTGCGGTCGTTTTGGTTTTCGCACAAAAACATCACGATATTTATTTTCTGATCGGTTAGTCGTGGTCACGTATAGTCAGATCCCCTCTTTTGGTAAAAGGTTGTTTGTTGTTATAATCAGAATTGTGTAGCGAAGTAACCTACTAGATTATTTGTTCACTCTCCACTCCTTTTTCACTTTGTCAAGCGTCTCATTTGACAGAGATAAGGAGTTTATAAGAAGGTCATTGGGTTTTGATAGCAGTCGTCATTCTCAATGGAATATTTTAATTTTTTCGTATTTTTAGATTTATTATTTACTTTTGTTCAAGTATTTTGGTGACTATTATCTCCAAATTTGTCTCTTTATTCTTATGCGATGTAATTTTGATTTTTTCATTATTAATAAAATTCCGTTGTCATTCTTCAACATAATGAAATTTCTATCTTTTCTTATACAACTTTAGTAAAAAAAAAATTGTATCTTTTTAAACTATGTTTAAAGCATGTAACCTTGTATGTTTGTATTCTTTGAAGTCCACATTTCAGTTTTTGAGGGAAAATACAAAATAAGTTAAAAATTATTTAAGGTTTAAATTGATGTTTTAGTTATGTTTAGAAATCGAATTAAATATTAGTATATTTTATTAACATACCACGTAATCACTATAACGGGCATTAACAATAAAATTATATTTTTATAATTTATTAATAATATTAACGACTGAAATATAATTTTTAAAACTTTATTGACTAAAATAAAAATCTCATTCTTTATTGATCGTATGGTAGTTGTATCATGTATGAACGTGGGTTTGTATTAGGGGCGAAACTCAAGCAGGATTAGTGGGGTCATGCCCCCCAAATTTAGAAAATTATAATTTAGATTCTTAATTTTTTAAAAATTAATTTGGTCTCCTAATTTTTTTTAAATCCATATTAAACTTTAAATTTTAACGTTCTTAATTAAATCTCTCTCATATTATTTAAAATTCTCATTAAGTCTCTCAAATTTTCAAAAAATTTTAGTTAGACCCTAAATTTTTAGAAAAAAATATAAACTAACCCCTTCATATTTTTTAAATTTTTAATTTAAACCTTTGAATTTTTAAAGTTTTAAGTTGTGCCCTAAACTTTTTCGTCAAATTCTGCCTCTGGTTTGTATAATGCTGTTGGATGGTATGTTTGGAAAGTTGGAGGTTTTTTTATTGTTTTTGTTTAAAGTATAGTTGGAGTATTAAATATATATGAAAATAAATGTATAAATTAGTGGTATGGTTAGGCTTTTCTTTAAAATAAAATTAAAAATAATGTTAACCATAAAATGAATTAATCTACCCTTATTTAAGGCCTCCATGATACAATGTATACTCTCTCTAATTGATTGCCAAATGTTAATAATAAAATGAAATTGAAACTAAAATTTTAATTGGTTTATATAATTAATTTTAAGATGCGATGCTTCTATTTGTCATTAGTCAATTTCAATCAATAATTTTCTATTTTAAATTATTTTGAATTTTTTAAATATTTTAATTTTATCCCCAAATTATAATTTTTATTCTAAATTGATCTGTCAAATTTTTGAATGTTTTAAATTCATCCCAAAATATAGCTCTCATTCAAATTGCTATCCAAAACTTTTGAATATTTCAATTTCATTCTCAAACTATCATTATATTCTACTCATGTTAATAAATCGTTATAAAAACTGATAATGATCATGGAAATATTGAAGTGGCATAAACAATAATTAATGTTAGTTTAGATGACGTAATAATTTAACTTTAAAACATGTAAAGAATTATAAATAACCCGAGAGAACAAATATTAAAACCAAAGAATCTTTTAATTTCATTCTAAATAACGATTTTAGGAGGCATGATACAATGTTATTTTTATGTCATATCATATTATAGCATGACACACAATAGTGTTTACACGGTAGTTAACAATTTCCAAGGATTTTATTATTAGGGACATGATTAATATTCATCGATAGTTTGAGGGTAAATTTGTAATGTTTAAAAAGTTTAAGGATTAATTTAGAACGAGGGTCATAGTTTTGGGATTTAATTAGAACGTTCAAAAATTTGGAGACTAATTAAATTAATAATAATTTAATCCAATCCTAAATCAAGTATGATAAAGTTTAGATTTATATATCAAACATTTACAATTTTTTTCTTTATTTGATCTTTTTATTAAAATAAAGGGAAGATAGTTTGTACTATTCAACTTTTAATCCAAATAAAATTAAATAATAATTTTAAGAATCCTTGGCCTATAATTATAAAAGTGATCAAAGTGGTAGTGGATGGGTGCACTAAGCAACCATACATCTAATCAAACTCAAGGAAAGTGAAGACACATGCTTTACCACTATCTCAAGTTTTTGCTTGTTTTTGCATTTGCACATTCATAGGTCAACCAATGTTTTTAACCTTGAGGTCGTAGGATCGAGTCTCACGGAGGGCATTTCATAATTCGGATGTCTCTTACGGAAGCTGCTCTCAACCTGGTGTTGGGGGTAGCCTACTATCTTACCTCCCCCTTACTCCATATATATGGGAAAAAGGGACAGCCATAGGTCAACCAATGTTATTTGTTGTACTTTATAGCAATATGGTGTATATATAATCATTATTATAAGGTGAAATAAAGAGGTTAGGTTCAAATTTGTCTAAAATTCTTTAATCTATTTTTAGTATAGTTACATGTATTTGAACCATTAGTTGATTAATTCAGACCATGTTGTAATACCCTAATTTTGTCCGGGCCATTAAATTTTCTTGAAGATGTTCGATAATTAATTTGGCGATAATCATGCTTAAATGAAGATCTATTTCAAGTGATGAAGCGTGGAAGTTTGAGTTTGGAAGTTTTGGTGCTCATTTGGAATTGTAACCGTATATGGAAAATGAGACACAAATTGAGATCCAAAATCCAAATTAAGTGTCTAGTGTCCCTTTACATCGAACCCAAACTAAATTAAAACACTAGACTAGCTAGACCCCAAATAATTACGGTCCAAATTACATATAGCCCAAGACCCGACCTAAGTTTAAGGCCCGATTCAGCAGCTTGATCCAGACCCAGTTGCAACTCGACCCGGTCACCAGCAGCCTCACGTGAGGCTCCTTTGCCCATACGAGCACCAAGCCCGAGCCCCAGCAACCCATGCTCCCATGTTTTGTCCCCCACGTGAATCACACAACCGAGACATCACTCTGCCCGAGCGAACAACACCCGCTGCTGTCTCTCGTGCGCCCATGTGGACCACTGCACCCGATCAGATAGAGCTCGGTTCTCCATTCCCACTAGCACCACGCCCGAGCATTCCTCGGCTCCCACATACTTGTGCACCCATGTGAAGCACTGCAACCGAGCATCACATGTGAAGACCCTGTGCCCAGGCTCCACTGAACGAGACTCCCACGTGAAGCTGCTGCCAGCACTACAACCGAGCAACACCAAGGCTCGGCTCCCCACTGCTGCCGCCTGTGACTTGCTCGTTCCCGTGACCTGCATACACACATGACAAGAAACAAAACACGAGACAGAGGGCAAAACTGCAACCATATATCACCAGGGAAGAAAAAGAAGGGACGAATAGGAGGGAGGAGGAGAAAAAAAGAGAGGCAGCAGTGAACAACGGGGGAGGACCCATCAAGAACAGAACGAAAAATTCACCAACAAAGGGGGGATGACAACGGAAAGAAAAGATACAGACAACAAACAGAGAGGACAGAACGAAAAAAACCAACAGGGGACTGGGGGCACCATTTTGAAACCTGAAAAGAGACATAAACAAGGGGCTCGGAACCAGCAAGGAGAGGAGAGAACCATTGAGCAGTAACGAAAAAACAGAGGCAATTACGAATGGTAGGCAGCAACATACAAAAACAAGAAAAAAAAAAGAACAAGGAGAAACGAACATCAGGGGAAGCCATGAACCATTCACAGAGGAGGAATCGATAAAAAACTACTTTGTAAAAGGGGAATCAAGGGCTTTCGGTTTTTCAGCTTGAAAATGTAAAAGGGGAGAGGGGTTTCAACGAAAGGAATGTAAGAACGAATTACCCAGCAATCAAAATCAGAACCTAAGATTTTAAGGTATTCTAATTATCTTTTTTCTCTCTTTCGTTCTATGCTAACTCCGTAATTGAATAAGTAAATAGAGATAGGAGTTGAGTTTACCTTAGCGGTTTGAGCCTCTAGATCGGGTTGCCGAATTGTAGCGCGTCTAGTCCTCGGTTTAAAGCATGGCAGCGTTGTTTGAGGAGAAGAGAGAGTAGAGAGGGACGAGTGAAACGACTGGGGTTGTGGTCTTGGATTTTCAGTTGGTTTCGGTATAGAGAGGTTTGGTCTGGTTTGGTATCGGCCTTGGTGGCCGTCGTGAGTGGTGGCTAGGGTAGATACGGGTTTCGTCGAACCATGGCCGTAGTTTCTAGGGCTGTTGGGGTAGTCCGCCGTGTAGGGTTGCGTTTAGAGCAGCACCGTTCGTGAAGCAGAGTCGTTGAGAGGATGGAGGCCGCGGTGGCCGGCTTTGGTTGTTCTGAATTTCTCAGTTGCTTTCGAAGAGGAAGATGAGAGGATGAGAGTTTGGAGAGTTGAGAAAGAACGGCGCAGGGGGGAAGAAATTAGGCTTAGCAGAGTTCTGATATGTTTTAGGTTAGATATTATTTAGGTTTTAGTCAAAACGTCGTCGTTTCAGCTGATGCTTTTCCTAGTTTCTAATTCTGACTCTGTTTTCTGCGCGCATTCCATTTCGGTCCCCTAGTCAGGCATAATCAAGTTTTATTGTGTTTTTAATATTGTCTCCTAATTTTCGGATGTTGCATCTTGGTCCATAAGTCATTGTTTGCATGTTTGTAATTTTGTTTCCATATTTTACCCGTATTTAATTTCAGTCCCAAATGTTGTGTTGTAGTTGAATCTTTACTGTTTTAAACATTTGACCCTCGTGTTCTGCATGTTGCATTTTAGTCCTGAGTGGTAATATACTTAGTTTCTGTTTTCTTAGACTTTTGACTTTGAATGTTTTGCATGTTTCTTTTTAGTCCTATGTATGTTTAGGGTTTATTATAATTTTAGTCCATTATGGTGATGATTTGTTTTATTCTGGTTTCATTGTTTACTATGTGTACTACTCGTATGTTCATTTCAATGATTATTTTGTTTATATTTTGGATATTAAAGTTCGGTTTAATGTGATTTGGTTGTTAGTGTAACATGTATAGTTTGGTATGTTATGTTTTTATTTTTTCATATTTAAGTCCCATTAGTATGTTACATATTAATATGTTAAGTAATGTTAGTGCATGTTAGTTTTTCATATATTATTTATTAATTAGATAATTTTTAATATCGTATGTTAACCTCGTGTGCATAACTCGATGTATTTACATAATTTAATTAAGGGTAATATCTTTTTAATTTAAAATTGTTTTAAGTGGTTGTCTTAACTGATTAGATATCCGCTTTGTCGATTTTAAATTAAAAGTATATCCTACCAGTAACGCCTAATTAAATTTGGATTAATCACTTTAAAATTTGGGAATGAAAGAAAAAGAAATATTCGGCTATTTAAATTATTTGAGAAAAGATCGTTAGAACTCACCTAAAGATCTGGTCTCAATATTTGTAAATAATCGAATATTCTTTATCTTTCTAATGGCTTGGCAATTTTAATTTAACCTACTTTGTTGCTTTTTTTTTTTTTTGTGTTATAAAATTTGCATTTATTATGGTTTTAAGGGATCATTAATCAAATTAAACTCGAACTTGTAAAATTCGTTGCAAAGACAATAATTAATCGACGAGGTACCGATTTAGGGCGCTGTGGGGGTGCTAATCCTTCTCCACGCGTAACCGACTCCCGAACCCATATTTTGGTAACATAGACCGCAAATTTGTTGTTTTAATTAAAATTAATTTTTATTTAAAATGACAATTTTTGGGTGCCCAATCACACCCTAATCAAGGATTGGTGGCGACTCCTCGAACCATATGTTTTTATCGTAAGGGATTTCCAAATTTTCGAAACGAGAGGTTTTCTAAAAATCACATTGTTTTTAATTAAAAATTCAATTGAAAAGAGAATAATTAAAAATGACGTGGTTTTCCAAATCACCCTCGCCACGGTTTAAAAATCGTTTCGACAGCTTGGCGACTCCGCTGGGGACGTTTTTAGAGAGTCAGGCCTATAGTCGATTAATTAATTGTCTTTGCAAACGAAAGTTGTAAGTTCACTTTAATTTGATTTTTGATCCCTGATTTGTTTTAAATTGTTGTTTGCATTTTAATTTGCGTTTTAATTAACAAATAAATAGGTGTACTAACGTGTGATTTACATGTTTCAGTTTTTTGACCTTCACTTTAGTTTGTTGTGTTTCTTGGATCGAGGGAAAGGATTATAGGTTTCTCCTTTACAGTCGCAACAACCATTTTGATATTTAGAGCCTTCTAACTGTGCTCTGTCCCGTTAGGAAGGGGTGAACGCTACGCTTACGTGAGAAAAATTACTTGTCTCCGCATGGGCTTTAGCAAGTAACCTCTGGGGTACATGCCTTATGTTTACGAGTGAAACATTGAGTTTCCTCGCATGGACATAGGGAAATGTATCCTCTCGAATTGAACTTGATCCGTTTTAAGCCTATAATGGGCGAGGATCGAGGGTCTGGCAAGCCCAAGGGGGCACCAGCAAAGGACAATTCGATGACCCTTTTAGAAATACTGAAACTCTGCCCATCTTATGTTGAATCTCTGCCTGCAGACACGAAGGGGAAACTCATTCTAACCTTTTCCTCGAATTTATTTTTGCAATAAGTATGAGAACTAGAAAAGCATGCGGTTAGGTTTTATATTTTCGCACAAAACATGTGAGTTAGATACCATGCGGTTAGGATCTTTTATGAATGACAAAACATGTGGGTAGATATCATGTCGGGTAGGATCTACTAAAGCATGATTGGGTAGCCAGCATGTGAGGGGTTTTATGTGATGTTTACGGTATCCACTATCTTGTTGTTTATCTTATGTGTACTAACCCTTTTTGTTCTATGCCTATTTTATTGTGATTTTATTGCATTTGCATCCTCATGTCATCGAGGGGTGTTAATTCACAAGTGATTGACTAACAAGAAGGCTGACCATATCAAGGCAAGAAATTCTCCACTATGTAGTCAAAACCAGGAGATCCAGAGATGTTCAAACGATCCATGAAGGACGCCGATGAATGAAGAGATTTGAACCTGATTGAAGAAACTGTAAAGGCCAAGATGTTGACTCAAGGGATAGATACAGTCATACCAAGGACGAGAAGACCCTTCATAACGACATGAAGACCACTTCACATTGGAGGTGAGAATGGAGATTTCAAGATTCAATTTAAAGACATTCGACGTCATCAAAGGTGATGAAATACGCCAACAACTTTGGAGGTGCGATACCAGATCCCATGAAGAGTACGACTCAAGGAAATGAAGAGATGAAAATCGCAGTTGTATTTTGACTACATGGTGTACTTACGAAATTCTTGTTGTCTAAGTGAACGGTTGTTCTTAAGTGGTCACTTTTGGGATTAACCCTCGTGCATTTGCATTTTGCATTTTCGCATTGCATGTATTAATTTAAGCATTTTTACATGCATCAATCATGAAAATATGAGAGTAACTCGTGAATGATGATGTAGAAGAAGCTCTGAAAGCAAATTGAAGTTACCCCGAGACGTGTTTCTGGAAAGCTAGAGAGCAATGAATGAGATATTAGCACGAGTTAGTAGGATCGAAAGAATTCAAGAACGGCTCGTAAAGACCCAACAAGAAATGATTGATGAAGTAAAGAAGTTCCAAGTTGAATCTAGGGAACAAATGTCCAAGTTGATGAGCATGATGATTACAGTGATATATGGGGAGAAATCATCAGATGACCCTGTTACACAAGAAAAGATGAATACTTCGGTGAGAATCTGAAGGTTAGCGCTGCAGCCAATGTGATGATAGCAAATGATCAAGAACCTGTTAGGGGATGTGGTGATTCAAGTCAACTCCAAAAATCAAGTAAGATTCCAGAAGATGCTACGGAGATCATACTGGGAAAAGCAGAAGTTAAGGGTGAAACTTCTAATACGAAAGTGGAGCCGGACTCAAAGAAGAGAGGCATAGAGGATGTTCAAATGCCAGTGAAGAAGGCCAAAAAGAATAGAAAGAAGAAGAAGGGATGTCTCTGATTTCGATTCCGATCTCATATTCAGACTTGTTACCCTTTCTTTTGAAAGTGGGCTCCTAAAGCCTTTTCCTCCGAGGTATAATACTTATTTGCGTCCAGACTGGCAAGGTGTCAAAAGATCATGCGGTTATCATTCTCAAGAGTTTAGTCAGTCTACAGAAGATTGTACGATCCTGAGATATAAAGTTCAAAACTTCATCACGGAAGGGTTGTTATGCTTTGAAAATGGAAAACCTAAGCTCCCCGGAAGCTCAAAACTTGTCAATGAAGGGAGATATGCAAATCAATGTCTCTCCCAAGATGTTGGTCAAACGTTAAACCTTCAAAGTGAACGTTCCAGTGGTCAGTCACAGGGTCTTCAATATGATCATAATAACGGCAAGGAGAAAGTAGGGTCAAAAGAGCTTTCATATAGCCAGATATATCCCAAGTTGCTCCAAGCCCAGCTGATTGCTCCACGTCTGGCCAAGCCTTTGTTGCCCCCTTATCCGAGTTGGTATAATGAGAAAGTTTCCTGTGAATATCATGCGGGAGCCCGAGGACACTCCATCGATAATTGTAGCAACTTCAAACAAGTCCGAGATCTTTTGGCTCAAGGAGTTATAGAGGTGGATAACACTGAAAGTCAATCCCCAGAATAGAGTTGACGGGTCAAAACAAGTGAAGTACATACGGAAGAGAGTGTTGAAAAAGAGAAGAGCAAAGTCAAGGAAATCGAGGTATGTGAAGCAGAGATAAATTACCCAACTCTTGAGACCTCTCTGACACTAAAAAAGAAGATAGAAGTGGGAAGTGACAAGATAAAAGTCAAAGGAGAGGTAGTCCGAGACTGGCCGCAGAAGATGTCTTGGGAAAATACGACCCTCAAGGTTTTTCAAGTGCCCATTTCTGACTTGCTATCCCCTTTAATCAAGAATCAATACCTCACTCCAAGGCCATTAAGAATGAAGACTAGCCTATATGCTTATGGCTATGACCCGAATAGTGCTTGCGATTTTCATCTAGGGGCATTGGGCCATCACACTGATAAGTGTATACCATTGATGGAAGAGATAGAAAGGCTCGTTGACAAAGGAGTCCTGACAAGAGAAGTGATCGAGAAATGGGAGTAAGTGAGGGTAAAAACCCTAATCCAACGGGGCACCCGCTATTCTAGGGAAAGTAGGGCCTTTTGGTTGAACCAGTGAAGGTTGTGCTCCACCACAATCGCATTTTTCATTTGCGGCATCTTGTTTGAACATGTTTTTGTACTTTCTCATCTTTCTATTTGTAAGGATATTTTAAATGAATTCATGTTACTTTAAGGATGGTGAGCATTGAATCGAATTTTCAACTTGAAATTCTTTGAATATCAATTGAATTAAAAGCTCTTAATGATTAGAGTTATAAATCTTTGACAAAATGACAAGATTGAAACCCGATAAAACAAGGACCTTGACCTTACCCCCAGAAGATACAATCAAACACCATACCCTTTACTTGCAGGAACCGATATAGCCTTCTCCTATCATAAGGGAATGAACCATAGGCTTGGTATTCAGGTATGCATAGGAGCGGACAACATGGGGCATCTTTTGCGTATGACATTACAAAATTGGCTAGACCATTTTTGTTGACGACGTTCGATGATGATTATGATCTTTACGGATGAAATAGTCGAGTAGTGAATCTAGTTTAGGTCAGTTGCTTGGAAATTAAACTCTAACGATGAGATTTTCTGACATTCAACAACACCTAGACTATGACAGGTTCTTCTTGACAAGCTTAAGAAATTGAATCCACATACTCATCAAAATATATATATACATGTATACAATAAAGCTGAGCTATTCCACTAAGGCAATTGGTTATAGAGGAAACTCGAAAACCCTGGCTTTATGAATAGATTATACTCAAACCATGACCTTGATCGGGTACCTGGCAATTCGGTGTATGCTCCACTGTGATTGTCAAGTCAAAGACTTTGTGATGAGATGAACCCTTCAGCTAGCCTGATAAAGGCAAATTACAATAAAGCTGATTTCAGCTAGCCAGATAATGGCAAATTAAATTAATTTTATAAATAAGGAGTTTCGGTAAAGATGGACTAAGGGAGTTAAGGAACACCTGTTATAGTCAATTTCACACAAGCACTCAGAAATTTCATTTTTAGATCGATTTTCTGCACTGCCTTGGCTAGAGGATTCTACGAAGCTTGAACAAATGGAAGATTTAGAGAACTGAAATAAAAATGTTCTAGAAAGTTTAGTAATCGATATGCTAGTTGCGTCATTTTGTCCGCATCCGATTAAAATACCAAGCCAAAAAGAAGGGCATGTTGCAATGTTCACAATGATTGAGAAAGAAATGAAATTTTGTTGGCCGAAACCTTAGAAAATAGGAAAGCTATAACCCAGAAAACATTAAAGAGCTTGATTCTTTTGATATTTTGTGAACTCATGTTTATGATTGATTCAATTGTGAGCTTGAATTAGGGGGCAATGTTTTATAAAATTATTTCATTCTTTGATCCCTAAAATAGAGAAATGAAAAAAAACATTTTCAACAGGACAGTTCAAATGTGGAAGGTCCTTGAAGTTGATGAGGCTCATTGTGCCTCTTTTGAGAAAGGATAAGCAATGTCGGAGCATGAAGCAATCCGCAATCTTGAAGCAGATGGTCCAAGATATCAAAGTGGATGGATAGAACTTGTAAGTTTCCTTGTGACGTTGTCAGTAGCCCATCAAGAAGAAGATGGTCTCATCATTCAGGAGATTGCACGTATCCCAGCTCGTAACAAATGCGAGGCACTATGCTAGAAAGGTTGATCGTTCCTTAAGCATCGATGGAGGCGCGAAGAGAAGCCCTCAAGACATTGGTCGTACTGTTGTGTGGCGACACTAGAATTTGAGCATTCAAAGTTAAGAGATTTTGGTGCGAAGGGAGCCATGAATACCCATATTGGGGCATGACTGAACCCCCATCATTTTGAAATGACAAGATCCAGACGAAGAAGGCATTGAGAATAAGCCTTACAATTTGAGGTGTTGGGGTATTTTGAAGACCCGTACCTTTATAAGATAATGTTGGGGCACGATTGAACCCCCATCATTTGAAATGACAAGATTCAGACAAAGAAGGCATCAAGAATGAGCCTTACAATTTGAGGTGATGGGGCATTTTGAAGGCCCGTACCAGTATGAGATAATGTTGGGGCGCGACTGAACCACATCATGATGAAATTACAAGATTCAGACCAAGAAGGCATTGAGAATGAGCCTTATAATTTGAGATATTGAGGCATTTTGAAGGCCCGTACCAGAATAAAATAATGTTGCGACATTAGTGAAGGCCTGTTTTAGCCAGAGGTATTGATGTGGGACATTTTGAAAGCCAATGAAGGCCTGTGGAGAAATCATTGAAATGAACAAATATTTCCAATGGGATAGAATGTATGAATGCTAAAATAGTGAAACAGTGACACTGGGGTTTACAGTATATGATCATTTTGTCCATCATCAGTTGCATCATTCTGGTGATTTCACATGCATTAATGATGGAAAGCCAAAACATCTCACCTTAATTTCTATTGAGTTTTGGTATCCTTGTAATACCATACAAAAACACTGAACGCTATGCAAAGAGCTTCTCTGGTGGAAAGATATGAGCAGAAACCGCATGAAAGGATGAATAGTTTCAAATGATTTACGAACCGGTAAAAATGATGTTGAATCAATGTTGTGATCATGTGTTGTTTCCATTACCCAGATGAAGGTTGTCTTACGCATCTCCAAGGTTAAAATGAGAAATGACGTGGTGACATGAAGAATTGGGGTAGATCCTCCTTGGGATGTGCTGCAAGAGTCAAATCAGAATAGATGCTGCTATCCCATTGATCTTTGTGGAGTCCGACATAGTCATGCATAGTCTCAAAAAATAGGGCAACACAGTCGTATTTCTGACTATAGCAAGATATTGAGAGAGAAAACACTTTCTCCGAAGTGAAGAAAGAAAACAAAGATGACAAGAAGATAGAAGAATATCAAAGGGCTCGAAAAAAATGCAAGTTGGAAACTATGAGTTGCTACACGAGTATAGAAAGCAGACCATAGAAAGAATGATCCAGAAGAAGAAGACTGAGTTCGCCACTTTGAAGGCAAATGAAGATTAAATCGACATTTATGCATTCATGAAAGCATCATTTGCATAAAAGAAAATGCATTACACTGATACATTGAATTGCATTCGTGTTTCGTGCATAAATACATGATTTTGACAGATCTTCCATTGAAGAGAGAAGATGCAGAATGTTGAAATCCCGATGATTGAAAGGGAGATTTCAAACCTCAAATACAAAGAGTTGCATTTAAAAAGGCATACCCTGAAGAACAGAGAGGTCTAATCCACAAAAGAAGCATTGCTTTGAAGTGAAGACCATCAGATGTAGAAGAAAAACGAAGATTTTCGTGTATGAAGAAAGACTTGTACACATGAGATTGGAGAAAAGTCAATCCTAAGCCTTCACCGGAGAATAGTGAAGCAAACCATCTGAAGCCTTCACCGGGAATAGTGAAGCAATCAATCTGAAGCCTTCACCGAGAATAGTGAAGCAAACCATCATAAGTCTTCACCAGAGAGTAGTGAAGCAAACCATCTTAAGTCTTCACCAAAAAGTAGTGAAGCAGATCCATTTTAAGCCTTCTCAGAAGAGTGTCGGAACAAACCATCCGACCATCAGATGTAGGAGAAAAAGAAAAAGTTTTCGAGTACAAAGAAGCTGATCAAGTGATTAAAAGGAAACACGCGCGAGGAGTCATTAACCGATTCAAGGTCTCAGAAAGGGAGAGGTTCAAATGGCAGTCAAGTCAAGGAAGACTCTCGTATTCAATTGCGGCGAGACAAGCTCTCACAAGAGAAATGATTTCGAAAAGATTCTCTTAAATTCTAAATTTTTGAGTATAATGTTTTTCGAATCTTCAAGCATACATTAATGATTGATAATGTTTGATTTTCAGGTTTGACCTTTGAAGCAAATCAAACTCAAGCCTTCACAATAAAGTAGTGAAGCAAATGAAGATATGCGAGTTCTATACTCCTTAGAGAAAGAAGGAGCGAACCCGTTTGAAGATGTTCGAGTTCTATACTCCTTAAAGAAAGAAGGAGCGAACCCGTTTGAAGATATCCGAGTTCCATACTCCTTAATGAAAGAAGGAGCGAACCCATTTGAAGATGTTCGAGTTCCATACTCCCTAGAGAAAGAGGGAGCGAACCCGTGAAGAGATGTTCGAGTTCTATACTCCCTAAAGAAAGAGGGAGCGAACCCATTTGTTGAAGATTGTTCGAGTCTTATACTCTCTGAAGAAATAGGGGGCAGACGCGATCGTTGAAGAAATATTGAGTCTTATACTCTCTGAAGATATAGGGGGCAGACACGATCGTTGAAGATTGTTCGAGTCTTATACTCTCTAAAGAAATAGGGGGGAGACGCGATTGATGAAGATTGTGGGTCTTATACTCTCTAAAGAAATAGGGGGCAGACGCAATCGTTGAAGATTGTTCGAGTCTTATACTCTCTGAAGAAATAGGGGGCAGACGCGATTGATGAAGATTGTGGGTCTTATACTCTCTGAACATATAGGGGGCAGACGCGATTGTTGAAGATTGTTCGAGTCTTATACTCTCTGAAGAAATGGGGGGCAGACGCGATTGATGAAGATTGTAGGTCTTATACTCTCTGAAGATATAGGGGGCAGACACGATCGTGGAAGCAAGAGGGAGCGAACCTGTTTTTAGAAGATTCTTTTCAAGACTCACCCTGAAATAGCAGTGAAGCAAACCATCCATAAGACCTTCGGGTAGGATGTTTTCACAAGAATTTGAAAATGAAAAAATGATGTTTTAAGAAGATGAAATTTTTGAAAAGAAAGAATGCGATTTTCAAAATTTCACGATTTGTAAATCCTTCGGGCCATCAGTAAGTCTTTCGAGCGTGATGAATAAATCCTTCGAGTCATCCATAAGACCTTCGGGCAAGATGTTTTTCACCAGGATAATACGTTATCCGAGCCGTTTTTAGTCTATTTCATAATGGTGTCGGAGCAAACCATCAGATCATCAGATGTGGGATGAAATCGAAGATTCTCGGGTACGAAGCAACAGAGCAATCGATTAAAAGGGCTTATGCACGTGAGATGAAGACAAAAGTCAAGAAGAAGATTGGAAAAGGAAAAATGACACTGCAATCAGACAAAATTAGGTCATTAATTGTCTTTGCTACATTCTTGTGTTCACAACAACGAGCAAAGAGGGGCAGCTGTAATACCCTAATTTTGTCCGGGCCATTAAATTTTCTTGAAGATGTTCGATAATTAATTTGGCGATAATCATGCTTAAATGAAGATCTATTTCAAGTGATGAAGCGTGGAAGTTTGAGTTTGGAAGTTTTGGTGCTCATTTGGAATTGTAACCGTATATGGAAAATGAGACACAAATTGAGATCCAAAATCCAAATTAAGTGTCTAGTGTCCCTTTACATCGAACCCAAACTAAATTAAAACACTAGACTAGCTAGACCCCAAATAATTACGGTCCAAATTACATATAGCCCAAGACCCGACCTAAGTTTAAGGCCCGATTCAGCAGCTTGATCCAGACCCAGTTGCAACTCGACCCGGTCACCAGCAGCCTCACGTGAGGCTCCTTTGCCCATACGAGCACCAAGCCCGAGCCCCAGCAACCCATGCTCCCATGTTTTGTCCCCCACGTGAATCACACAACCGAGACATCACTCTGCCCGAGCGAACAACACCCGCTGCTGTCTCTCGTGCGCCCATGTGGACCACTGCACCCGATCAGATAGAGCTCGGTTCTCCATTCCCACTAGCACCACGCCCGAGCATTCCTCGGCTCCCACATACTTGTGCACCCATGTGAAGCCTGTGCCCAGGCTCCACTGAACGAGACTCCCACGTGAAGCTGCTGCCAGCACTACAACCGAGCAACACCAAGGCTCGGCTCCCCACTGCTGCCGCCTGTGACTTGCTCGTTCCCGTGACCTGCATACACACATGACAAGAAACAAAACACGAGACAGAGGGCAAAACTGCAACCATATATCACCAGGGAAGAAAAAGAAGGGACGAATAGGAGGGAGGAGGAGAAAAAAAGAGAGGCAGCAGTGAACAACGGGGGAGGACCCATCAAGAACAGAACGAAAAATTCACCAACAAAGGGGGGATGACAACGGAAAGAAAAGATACAGACAACAAACAGAGAGGACAGAACGAAAAAAACCAACAGGGGACTGGGGGCACCATTTTGAAACCTGAAAAGAGACATAAACAAGGGGCTCGGAACCAGCAAGGAGAGGAGAGAACCATTGAGCAGTAACGAAAAAACAGAGGCAATTACGAATGGTAGGCAGCAACATACAAAAACAAGAAAAAAAAAAGAACAAGGAGAAACGAACATCAGGGGAAGCCATGAACCATTCACAGAGGAGGAATCGATAAAAAACTACTTTGTAAAAGGGGAATCAAGGGCTTTCGGTTTTTCAGCTTGAAAATGTAAAAGGGGAGAGGGGTTTCAACGAAAGGAATGTAAGAACGAATTACCCAGCAATCAAAATCAGAACCTAAGATTTTAAGGTATTCTAATTATCTTTTTTCTCTCTTTCGTTCTATGCTAACTCCGTAATTGAATAAGTAAATAGAGATAGGAGTTGAGTTTACCTTAGCGGTTTGAGCCTCTAGATCGGGTTGCGAATTGTAGCGCGTCTAGTCCTCGTTTAAAGCATGGCAGCGTTGTTTGAGGAGAAGAGAGAGTAGAGAGGGACGAGTGAAACGACTGGGGTTGTGGTCTTGGTTTTCAGTTGGTTTCGGTATAGAGAGGTTTTGGTCTGGTTTGGTATCGGCCTTGGTGGCCGTCGTGAGTGGTGGCTAGGGTAGATACGGGTTTCGTCGAACCATGGCCGTAGTTTCTAGGGCTGTTGGGGTAGTCCGCCGTGTAGGGTTGCGTTTAGAGCAGCACCGTTCGTGAAGCAGAGTCGTTGAGAGGATGGAGGCCGCGGTGGCCGGCTTTGGTTGTTCTGAATTTCTCAGTTGCTTTCGAAGAGGAAGATGAGAGGATGAGAGTTTGGAGAGTTGAGAAAGAACGGCGCAGGGGGGAAGAAATTAGGCTTAGCAGAGTTCTGATATGTTTTAGGTTAGATATTATTTAGGTTTTAGTCAAAACGTCGTCGTTTCAGCTGATGCTTTCCTAGTTTCTAATTCTGACTCTGTTTTCTGCGCGCATTCCATTTCGGTCCCCTAGTCAGGCATAATCAAGTTTTATTGTGTTTTTAATATTGTCTCCTAATTTTCGGATGTTGCATCTTGGTCCATAAGTCATTGTTTGCATGTTTGTAATTTTGTTTCCATATTTTACCCGTATTTAATTTCAGTCCCAAATGTTGTGTTGTAGTTGAATCTTTACTGTTTTAAACATTTGACCCTCGTGTTCTGCATGTTGCATTTAGTCCTGAGTGGTAATATACTTAGTTTCTGTTTCTTAGACTTTTGACTTTGAATGTTTTGCATGTTTCTTTTTAGTCCTATGTATGTTTAGGGTTTATTATAATTTTAGTCCATTATGGTGATGATTTGTTTTATTCTGGTTTCATTGTTTACTATGTGTACTACTCGTATGTTCATTTCAATGATTATTTTGTTTATATTTTGGATATTAAAGTTCGGTTTAATGTGATTTGGTTGTTAGTGTAACATGTATAGTTTGGTATGTTATGTTTTTATTTTTCATATTTAAGTCCCATTAGTATGTTACATATTATATGTAAGTAATGTTAGTGCATGTTAGTTTTTCATATATTATTTATTAATTAGATAATTTTTAATATCGTATGTTAACCTCGTGTGCATAACTCGATGTATTTACATAATTTAATTAAGGGTAATATCTTTTTAATTTAAAATTGTTTTAAGTGGTTGTCTTAACTGATTAGATATCCGCTTTGTCGATTTTAAATTAAAAGTATATCCTACCAGTAACGCCTAATTAAATTTGGATTAATCACTTTAAAATTTGGGAATGAAAGAAAAAGAAATATTCGGCTATTTAAATTATTTGAGAAAAGATCGTTAGAACTCACCTAAAGATCTGGTCTCAATATTTGTAAATAATCGAATATTCTTTATCTTTCTAATGGCTTGGCAATTTTAATTTAACCTACTTTGTTGCTTTTTTTTTTTTTTGTGTTATAAAATTTGCATTTATTATGGTTTTAAGGGATCATTAATCAAATTAAACTCGAACTTGTAAAATTCGTTGCAAAGACAATAATTAATCGACGAGGTACCGATTTAGGGCGCTGTGGGGGTGCTAATCCTTCTCCACGCGTAACCGACTCCCGAACCCATATTTTGGTAACATAGACCGCAAATTTGTTGTTTTAATTAAAATTAATTTTTATTTAAAATGACAATATTTTTGGGTGCCCAATCACACCCTAATCAAGGATTGGTGGCGACTCCTCGAACCATATGTTTTTATCGTAAAGGGATTTCCAAATTTTCGAAACGAGAGGTTTTCTAAAAATCACATTGTTTTTAATTAAAAATTCAATTGAAAAGAGAATAATTAAAAATGACGTGGTTTTCCAAATCACCCTCGCCACGGTTTAAAAATCGTTTCGACACATGTATTGTAGTAGTGTTTATTATATAAGCGATCTTTCAACTTAATTTATCTCAGTTATAATTTTAGAATTCAATCTCTTAATTTTAGTTTAAGAGATCTAGCGTCTCATTTCGGTAAACTAACAAAAAAAATATTTTTTAATCTAAACTTAATTTAGTTTCAAACCTAATCCCTAGCCAAATAGACCTTTGAAAATGGGTATATGTTAACAACTACATAAGCAAATATTGTTTTCAAAAGGTGTGATGTTATTGACATATTTTTTTTTATAAATATGATTAGAAAAAAGTTATTTTATTTTAAATTAAAGATAAAATGAATGATAATTATATGAAATTAAGAGCTTTATTCCTTCAGAAAGACCTTTAAGTAATATTGAAGAGATTTTAAATAAATATGCTTTTTTCGGTGCTTGGCACTTTGGAGCCCAAGTTTTGTGTATGGAAATGCATCACAATAAAACGACAATATATAAATATGTTTGTATGTGTGTATTTATACAGTATCCAGCTTTCTATTGATCAATTAATTAAAAAAACTTTATTTTGATAAAAAAAAAGGCATCATGAATTAGCCATCCATTTCAAAAGTTCCAAGCCCTACCACGTGATTATGACCCATTTCCTTTAGTTCATTTCTTGTATAGAGGTTGAGATCCATTTATACGGTATAAAAATCTTTTAATTTTACATCTTTTTAGGATTGTTGAATTGAGGGTAATCAACAGTTGATATTAACTCATTTTTTCATCTTCTCATTTTATACTATTAATCTCGATCTTTAATTTATCTCATTCAATAGTCCTAAAAAAGTATAAAACTAAAAGATTTTTACACAGTGTAATTGGATTTTGCCCTTGTAAATATATTGGTTATGATCTACTTACACCTAGTATAAAGATTTTTGTTTTATACCCTTTTAATATCATTGAATGAGGGGAAATTAAAGGCTGAGATTAACTCATTTTTCGGTGAATATATTCTCATTTCCTACTCTTAATCTCAACTTTTGATTTTTTTCTCATCCAACGATCCTAAAAAGGTGCAAAACCTTTTAGTTTTACACAATTTTTAATAATTATGCATTTATAGCACGTTTTCATCTACGTTTATTATATGATTTCCTTTACCTTCTAGTATGTTTTCAATATTCTTTATTGGTCTTTTGATCGTTCCCTTGTTTAATTTTTCTCAAGGTCATATTCGATATTGTCTCGACTAATCAAGATGGTATTTATTTGTTATTCCATTGATCTTCCTTGCTTTGGACCATCAGATTGTACTTGGATATGTTGTTTGCGTTTAGAGATAATTTTCTTGTGATGCTCGAATATGATATGTAGATGTCGGTGATCTTTCAGTAGTTTGACCCTTTGATTTGGTTCGTTTGCCAATACAGTTAGACACATTCGTATTTATATTTTGTTTAAATTTTTTGATTGTATTTGGATATTTTGTTTGCGTTTAGAGATAATTTTCTTGTGATGCTCGAATCTGATATGTAGATGTCGGTGATCTTTCAGTAGTTTGACCCTTTGATTTGGTTCGTTTGCCAATACAATTAGACACATTCGTATTTATATTTTGTTTAAATTTTTTGATGTATTTTTAATATTTTTTTTGTATGGTATTTGTATGATCTCACTGACTAATTTCTTGTAGCAATTGATATTAGGAATTTTCCTAATTATATATTTAATTTTTATAATTATAATTTTTTTTATAATTTTAGATATTTTTTCTTTTAATAAAATTATCATTTTTCTTCATCTAAAAAATTACACAGCAAATAAGTATAGTTAGAGAGAGTGTATTTGAATGCAAATTAATTAATTTTATACTCATCTTAATAATGATAATTATCACACATTTAAGGAGCTAAAGGTCAAATTACTAAATTAAGAAACAAAAAAATAACATTGAAATCACAGCCGTTAATAGTAGTGGAACAAGATAGAAGTCAACTAGATCCGACAGTTCCCCAACCGCAAAGCATGGGACTTATTAAACACTCTGGCACAACTTACTATGTCCCCAAGATCCATCACAACCGTCATAATAAAAATATTCAAAATCCAACAGTCCATATCTAATCCAAAACCTGCTACGCTACTGCACAAGTTAGTGAAGTCCACCCCCCACTAGCCCACCACCGCGTCAGGAAATATAACTCTATATTACCAAAACACCCTTTCTTTCAAAATTATAAGAATCATTTTACAAGGGTATTTTAGTCCTTATGAAATTCCAACATTAATATAAATTATCCTACCCCTCCTCTCGACGACCTTTAGCTACAAAAAAAAAAAAAAACTTACAGAGGCGACACAAAAGGCGACGAAAATAATCCTTTCGCTTTCTTCAAAGGTTTTTTCCGTCGGAAAAAACTGGTTTGACGTTTGAGAGCTACTAAAATTTTCTTTCCAAATAAAGTTTCTCTTCTTCTTTTCATCCCCCCCATTTTTAAAGTCTTTTACAGTAAAGGGTAAGGGGGAGTGTGATGGGATCTTGTATTTGCCCATTGGAGACACCAGCAAGGCTGCTGTGGACTACTAGTTTCTTTCGCCACAAGCTCATGATCTTTTAATTTTATAGAAAAAGTAAAACACAGAATTAATCTCTGTGTTCAAAACAATCTTTACTTGTTTCTTTTTACTCACGAAATTCCGTCGCTAAAGAGTTTTTAGCACAAACACTTACATACAACACATAAGAGAAGTTATAAAGATGGAGTCCGGCCGTCTTTTTTTCAATCCCTCGACCTGCAACAGCAACATGTTGTTTCTCGGGAACACTGAACCCATCTTTCGAGGTGATTTACTCTTCGTCGTCTTATGTTTATATTGTCAAATACAATACTTTCGTCGCTATTAATGTGTGGAAAACAAGTTCCGTTTGGGATTTTAAATAGATATCGGATCATTTCTTTGACTTTTTTTTGGCTTACATTTGTCAAGGAGCAAGAACGATGCATAGCATGGAGGAAAACACAAAGAGGCGATTGTTCTTCAGTTCACCGGAGGATTTGTACGACGAGGAGTACTACGACGAGCAGTTGCGTGAGAAAAAGCGTCGTCTCACGTCAGAGCAGGTTAATGAAGAAAGTGATTTTTTAATAGTCTAGTCTCTTAGTGATTATAACGCACATATTACAGAGTACAACATAATTGTTTGAACTCAAGAATTTCAGGAGAAGAATCCTGCCTTACAAGTGGCTTAATAAGTTCTAATGAAGGGAACTTTTATATAGATAACATGTTTAAAATTTAAAAAGGATGAATGAAATGTTTTTTTTTTGTTCAGTAAAACTAAAAAAAAAGCATATGATACTAACTGGAACATGTTCTCCACCACTTTTAAAGATTTGAAAAATATTCAGCACATCAGAATCAAATTCTCTTTTGATGTTGGATTGAGATTGTAGGGCATCTAATAAACCCGAAATAAAAAGGGATTTTTGGGGGTCTAGAGGTTGAAGGGGATATATGAGGAAATAAGGGAAATTGATGAGAACCATTTGATGTGAAGGTGTATCTGCTAGAGAAGAGCTTCGAGTCCGAGAACAAGCTGGAGCCGGAGAGGAAGAACCAGTTGGCAAAGAAGTTAGGACTGCAGCCAAGGCAGGTGGCGGTTTGGTTCCAGAACCGCCGTGCGAGGTGGAAGACAAAGCTGCTTGAAAGGGATTACGATCTCCTTAAATCTTCCCTTGATTCCCTTCAGTCAAATTATGACTCTATTCTCAAAGAAAATGCCAAGCTCAAATCTGAGGTACTCCCTCATTTCAACCCTTTTAACATCTGGCACGCATACGTATGGTCCGTTCATACCGTGTAAAGCTTAATTGAAACATGAACATCTAATCACGAAGACTAAATATTTTTTTAATAATTTAAATGATTATAAGATAATATTTGTTTAAATATATTTATAGTCTATTAATAATGTATATATATCTTATACACACAACCATAAAACCTATTAAAAAAAAATCTCTTTCGTCACTGAACCACTAATAATTTGAAATTTAATATTTTTATATCATTGTAATATAAAGCAGCATTGTTACTAACCCCACATGGTTTTAAGCGACGGGTTAAAAAGAAAGCAAATTAAAAGATGAATATGCCATAGTAGCTTTCTAGAAGTATGCTTAGGGCCCCACTAGAAGATAAAACAATTGGTATAAAACATAGTAATATATGTATATATTTTACAGCCCAAAAATGTAATCACTACGGTTGCAACATTGACATATATTAATTGCCCATTATAGGTAGCATCCTTGACCGAAAAGCTACAAGCCAAAGATGTGGCAACGGAAGCAATAACAGGTCAAAAGTATGAGTCCTTACCGGCCGAGATGGTTTCCGCCCTCCAATTCAGTGTGAAGGTAGAGGACCGTCTGAGCACCGGCAGCGTCGGGAGCACGGTGGTCGACGAGGACGCTCCGCAGCTAGTCAACAGGGGCGATTCCTCCTACTTTCTGAGCGATGAATACCCCAGATGCATTGGCCCTATCAATGGGGTTCATTCGGAGGAAGACGACGGCAGCGACGACAGCCACAGCTACTTCTCCAATGTGTTCACGGAAGCCACAGAGCAGGAGCAGCAGCATGAGGAGACATTAGGATGGTGGGTCTGGTCCTGAAGGATCCTGCAAAAAATATATATGTATACTGTTTCATAATATGTCATGCTTTAAGACAACATATGGAGATGACCTAAAAGAAGAAGGGTGATATCAAAAGCCTGGTGTATGGGGTAAAGTGAATGAATAACATTTAATCTAAAGTCAACGAAATGGTAATAATCTTTGTTTAAGCTACACAGCAACACCTTCCCTTTTCAGCTTATTATTATTATTATTATTATATATAGATATAGATATACAAATCGGCATCGTTCTTCAACATCTGACACCTACAAACCGAGACTGGCCTATAATGCTACTGAACTGCAAAACTCGACAATGACCTACAACAGGAAAGAGAAAAATGGAGATTAAAGACCAAGCAAAGTGGCATTTGAATAGTTTAGGGTCAACATTTGAAGTCCAATCGTCCAACTCAGTGGAAGTTGATGTGAAGAACAACAAGAACACACCTCACAAACCACTTACATACCAAATCAGAATATATTCTTTCCCACTCCCGAGTGTTTCCTTTTTGTCCTTTCATCCTCACTCCATAGCATACATGCATGCACTTTGACCATATTCCCTATTTTGCACCCTTCAATTGTAGACATCCAATTCTGTCTCAACATTTTTAATGGATTTTACAAGCATTCAACTTTACTATTTGGGACACTTCAGATCTTAATAGGCTGTTGAGACTTCAGCTTTCGAATTATTCAATCTTTACTATTTGGGTCGTGTTTTTTTTTTTGCATTTATTGGGTCTTGAGGCTTTTGTTTTGTGAATTGGGATAAAATTTTATTATTAGTATTTTTATTATCATTTTTAAGTACAAAATACAAAAACAAAATAAAAATTAAAGGAAAATGTAACTTATCAACATTGTGTTTCTTATTTCTGCATTGGGCTTTTTTCATGTCCAGGGAATCCCACAGCATAATCCCTCTAGGATAAGGGGGCAAGGCCCGTTCATGCGCTGTTGTCATTAATTTTTTGGATAAACTATGTATTTAATATATTTTTATTTTAATCATTTAATTATGTTTTTTTAAATTATACTTAAAATTAGATTTTAATTCTATTTTGATCATCTATGATTAAAAATAAGAAAAAAAAATATTTTTCATTATTTTAAGGGTAAACTACATCATTCATCACCGAACTTTACTCTCTCTTCTACTTGACTTATTGTATTTTCAATTTTTTTATTTTCTCACTAAACTTTCAAATTGTTCTTGTTTTGGTCACTACAAATTATTTTGTTATTATTATTCTATGCTTTGGCAGTTTCGCTATGGCAATTCTAATGTATTATTGCTTGACTTTTTATATTAATTTATTCTAGACACTCTTTCCCCCTTCTTCTATTTCGGTTATATTTCGATACGACTATAGTACGAGAGGAGTTTTAACGAGACCAATATTTCTATCAAAAAATGATTTAAAATAATCATCATCCTTTCTTGTCACCGTCGACCATCATCTAGGTTTAATTTTATATTTTAAATTATTTTATATTAAATAATAAAAAATGAAATGTCATATCAAAATAAGAATAAATTAATTCAAAGCTAAACACATGAACAATTCTAAAGTTTAGTGAGTAAATTGAAAAAAACTAAAAGTACAATGAGTGAAATAAGAGAAATAGTAAATTTTAATGACGAATGATGTAGTTTACCCTTATTTTCATTATATTTATATAAAAAATTATTACAGGTACAGTAGATAGTAACTCTATTTTTATTAATTTTTAAATTGAAAAATCAGATAAACGGATGCGATTATTTTTTCATATATTCGGATCAAATCGTTTTTTTACAACCTATTTTCATTTTATACCCGTAAACCTTATGATGAAAATCGTGATCCCACGTGATTTTTACGATTGATCGACCGTCGATCGATTACGATTTTATGGAGGTTTTAGTCGTCGACGGAAGGGAAGGTCGGGTGGAGCTTCGTCGACGAAAAAAGGAGCTGGATGGCATCGGTTTAGCTGGAAATAAATTTTTTAAAGTTTTGTTGTTATTTCAAAATTTATGTTTTCTTTTTTTAAAAAATATATATAATTTTTTTTAATTTAAAAAAAATAAAATTATCAAGTTGTGATACGTGTCACTTAACAAAAAAATTAAAGTCATTGATGGCCCGAATGTCTAAATGAGTAACGGAACGAAACGTTAGACAACAAACTTAAACGAAATAAACGTTATGTATTAAATTAAAAAATAGCATAAATTAGACACCTTTCGTAGATTTAAATCTATTTAATTTAGTTTTAATTTTCCCCAAAACAAATTGGAATATAATCATCGGAATGAAGTACTCCGTCTCTTTATAATTTACCCATAAAAATTATTTCCTTTTCCTTCGCTCACATTTTCCTTGTAACTTAGTCAAATCCAATCTGGGTTTCTTTCATTTTGCATGTTCCGTTTAGTGGTTTTGAAGTGATACCCCCTTTCTTGGTCACTTCAATTCCAATTCAAAGTTCCAATATTTGGTTACTCTTACATCTCCCTTTCAAAATCTGGGTTCCTTTTTTTATTTCCAGCAAAGATTCAATGTCACAAGGCTTTTCGATCGAGCTTTACTTTGATCCAGCACTCGAAAACCAAGTCTTGAAAGCATGGAACGTTCTGGCTCGTCGTCAAATCACCACTCAATTAATTGAAATCGTGTCCAGGCCTCACATTACTCTCTTTTCAAGCCCTTTTCTTGACCCTCCCAAGCTCGAATCTATTCTAAAGTCTTTTGCTTCCAAACAAGGACCTTTACCTCTATCTTTTTCCTCGATTGGGACTTTCCCAAATGATAAAAATGTTATTTTTCTTGCACCAGTTCCAACAATGGCCCTCCTACAGCTCCAGGCTCAATTGTGTGAGGCAATTAAAAAGGAAGGGATCGAAATTGGGGAAGAGTTCAAAGCCGATTCTTGGATTCCCTATTGTGCAGTAGCTCAGGAAGTGCCGAAAACAAGGATTGCTGAGGCTTTTTGTGTGTTGAGAGAGTTGAAGTTGCCTGTTTCTGGGTATGCGATGGACATTGGATTGGTGGAGTTTTCACCTGTTCGTGAATATTTCTCATTTGAACTTGGGAATGCTGTTGAACCATGATATTCGGAGAGCTCATTGTTACAGTGTCAGTGTTTTCTTTATTGCCCTTTGTCAGAATTCCAAAATGAATTTTTTTTTCATGACGTGCTGCAAACAATGAATGATGGATTCTTAGTTGTTACTTAATATGTTGATTTTACAGGTCAGTTTGAAACTTACTTCATTATCCTATCATTTTATTACCTGCTGTATTTTAGCATTACATAACCAGATTCTCTATTGAATGGGACTAAAAACTGGTTGCCCTCATAATTTTCATCAATCTTTTACCTTTGTGAATATATCTAGTTCACTAGATTTATGGAAATTGCATTGATGAGGATGTGTTTTGCAATCATATGATCAGACTCTTAATTTGGTTCACACCATTTATCAGTTTGCTATCATGGTTTGGATGTTTGGAATCATACATTGAATGCACCATGCATTATAATTTGGATTTTAGAAGGTACGCAGAGCATATCGGGAACTTTTTTTTTGGGAAAATATGTTATCAAATCATTTAAGTATTCATGTATTCTACTTATTGTTCCATAAGCCTACTTATGTTTGTTCTTTCTACAAGCATTATATGAGATTTTGTTATCGGTTTCAATTTCTATACATTCCTCCTAGTCTTATTGCTATTAGTATGTTTGCATAGTATATGCTGGAAATGTTTAATTTCCCGAGTGTAAGAATATTATAGTCTTATTGATTAGTTTCATGCTAAGGAAATTTGATGACCCTTCCTGCTCTTTTGCATTCAAAATAAGAATCCATCTCTTTTGGTTTTGGTTGGTGAAGGTTTTCTTTTTCTTTTTGATGTTTAACATTATGAAATGGTGATTTGATCCGGTTGCCTCATGTGTACTGCTTTTGCCGGCTTAGTTTAAAGTTTTGACCTTTAGAATATTTAACATGTGTTTATCACATTTGTATAAAATCAGTAAATGTTATCCATCATTCGTACATGTTAGCAGTTCATAGGGGTCTAATCGAGCTTTGCAGGGCTGTAGATGTTAGAAGCTTGAAACTCAACTTGAAATTCGAGGCTCAAAGCTTGTTTTTAGCTCAATTGAGTTTCACTTTTGAAGGTTGAAGTAATTCAAGATCGAGCCACTAGAGCTTGTTGATTAAAGCTTGTTTACCTAATTAATAATTAGCTTGATTCCCATGCACAACATTAAACTTGGTTTTTAATTCTTAGGCTCGAGCTGAAGTTTGGATTGATAATTTTCAGTATTAATAAAAAATAAAATAAATATTAAAAAGGGATTAATTAGGTTCATGAGTTACTCGAGTCTACTAACAGGATACTCAATTTAGCCCTTTTTGTAGCTTGAGCTGGAAAATGACTTAGTTTCAATTCATATCTGAGTTGATATTTCGTTCATCTATGCATCACTTTGTTGTTTGTGGAGCTTTAGCTTCTGGTGTAAAAGTAGTGATGAATGGCTGATCGACTACGTACTATGTGAGTCTGTTTTAGTCGGTTTGAGTGTGATTGTTAGATATGGGCACATACCAGACTCATATATCTTCAACCTTTTAAAAGTTTTTCCATGTATTTGGGGACTTTGTAGCATTATATCCTCGTACACATATTTGAATATGTCATATCTATGTTTAGATACATGCCAGATGTAGATATTCTGAAAAGAAAAGCTCAAACAACATTTTATACAAGATTTTGGTTATGCTGTGATATCCATAAGGAGCTTGAGGCATTGAGACAAAATTGCATTTGAATTGTTAGGGATGGACCAAGATGGAGTGAGACTGCGATAGGGTTGTTGAGGGACGGTCACACTCTTTGGAAATTTTAAATTTTTTTTATATAATTTAATTTTTTTGTATTTTCTATTGATGATCTAATTTCGTATCTTTAAATTTTTAATATAACATTTTAAAGGAAAACATCCGGATCTTTGATTACTGCGAAACCTTAAGTATTTTAGTAAAGGCCAATATTATTCAGAGTACAGACGGTTGAGGCCGTGTTTGTTTCAAACGGTTAAAACCTGGAGCAAGTTCTTGGCATGAGTTTTTTTAAGGTAAAATGGATCCCCTCAAATAGGTTCATTATTTCTACTCAAAGTATAATTATTTCCACATGAGTTACATCAAATTAAAATTAAAAATTAAGAGATTATGATCTAATTTTTTTTAAATTGATAGACTTAGAAAGTATTTAAACTAGATGAAGCTGCTAATTCTTGTTTTCGGTCCCGAGAGGTAACAACCGTATCTTAAACAAATATCAAATTTGTGTTCGATTATTTCAACAGCCGTGGTGGTGGTCGAGAAATGGGTGGATTATCTTCGATATTCAAGACAATGTAGTATCTGTTAATATTTTCTTTTTAATTTATCGACAACAAACCTATCTTATAGACGCGTCTGTTTGAACCTAAATCTTTTAAGAAGAATAACATTTTCTTTTATTATGGAGATTACCAATGGAATTTTAGCAGCATGGTTATATCGTATTAAATAAGTGATTAACACAGTTTTTTTTTCTTTTTTTTTACAGCAAATGTCAACTTCTTCAAAGCTGTTTGATTTTCCTTGAAGACAAGATTACCATCATGTCTGCAAAGATTAATAGACACATCAAACCTTAGACTACAATCTAAGCAGAATCTAAAATTAATAAGTTATGTTTCCAAATTATATATAAATGATGTATAATTCCAAACCCATTTGTATTCCTTCTCATTTGAATTGAAATATGAAGTCACTGCAGGTTGCTGCTGTTCTTCTCCTGCTCCTGTTTTCTGGTAATTTCACTACATTAATTATATTTTGTTTAATAACAGAAATGGTTCTAGCGATATTTAATTCAATGAAAGAAAATAAACTTTTCAGGGCAATCACTAGCACATACGGTATCATTTTATGTGCACAACAAATGTCCCTTTCCTATATGGCCAGCAACGGCCCCAAACACCGGCCAACCGGTGATAGCTAACGGAGGATTCTATCTTCCTCCGGGCCAGACGCGGCAGTTCGACGTGCCCTGGTCGTGGAACGGACGAATTTGGGCACGGACGGGTTGCAAGTTCAACACGAATTGGCAACCGGCTTGTGAAACCGGAGACTGTGATGGAAGGCTCCAATGCAATGGACTAATAGGAAAACCTCCGGTCACTTTAATCCAAGTTGCACTTCAAGGTGATAAAGGCAAGCCGAATTTCTACGACGTTAGTCTGGTCGACGGCTACAATCTTCCCGTTTCGGTCGGCACACAACCTTTTTCAACCAAATGCTCCATCGGAGGCTGCTTGAAAAACCTGAACAACTGTTGCCCTCAAGAGCTTCAAGTTGTTAACAAAAATGGGGAAGTTGTTGCTTGCAAAAGTGCTTGCTTGGCGTTCGACTTCGACTCGTTTTGTTGCCGAAACGAATATGGGTCACCGGAAAAATGCAAGCCGAGCTTGTATTCCAAGATATTTAAGGAAGCTTGCCCTTATTATTACAGCTATGCCTTTGAAATGCCTCCACCATTGGTGAATTGTGCCGCAAAAGAATATGTGATAACTTTCTGTCCTTCAGGTTGGGGGACTGATCAAGCTTCCATTTAAACATTTTCTGCAAATAATAAACAGTTTCTTACCGTTTAATTTGTAAACCTTAATTCACTGTTTTCTTTTGCTAATAAGAATTGTTTTCATTGGTGATATTACCTTAGGTATGATTTTTATGGTGACACCATTAATTTTTCAACTGCTGATGACCAAAATGAAACCAATACGTAACGATAGGTATAAATTTAAAACAAAAAAATAGTTGAGTTACCAAAACAGAACAAAAGTGATAGTTGGGACACTGAATGTGTATTTTACCCTAAATGTAACAAGAAAAGTTCACTTCCAATAACTTTACATATGTCACATTACATTTCATATCTCTAAGCACCTGAACATAGGATTCACTTGCATACACTAAACCATATCTGGTTTCAATACCATATAAGCTTTCACCTGCAATTCTTTTTATTACAAGACATCAATTATGCGATCATGAGTCCCACCATTTTTATTCATGATGCTGAGATGCCTGAAGCATCCATAAGCAGACATGGCCTATTAAATCACAATTCAAATCAATAGGGTTGTATAGTAAGAAGTTCGAGCTCGATTCGATATACGAATCAAAAACTGTTTTGAGTTCGATCAATTACCTTTTCAAGCTCATTTTCGACGGCTTTAGCAATATCGTTCTTTTTCTCAAGAACATCGTCCATATCCAGTTTCGGAACGCTTGCCCTGATAACTACATAAAGAAGAAAAATCTGAGTCTCTTAAGGTACCATTGGGAAACAAAGGAAGGATATTAAATCAAACACAAGTTGTTTGTGACACCATCAAAGAGATAGGCTTGAATTTGAGTCCTGGGGTTGCTAAGTTTGTAGAAAGCATAGTTTGCCTTCTCCGCCAAGGCACGGTATTGTACCGGCGCAACGACGTTCACGAACACATTGTCCTGCAACAACGATATTTCGAGTCGAAAACATAAGTACAATAGGGACTATGCCCTGGTTTTTTTAACGAGTTAAACATGGATCAAACCTTAGTCTTGGACCTCTTGGTCTCGCAACGAACATCGAGCTGCTGTAACCGGAGAGTGAGATGACCGTTAAGTTGGCTCCCGAGGCAACCGGTAAGCAATGGCATCCCGGCTCTAGTACCTCGTCAAACTTTCCAAATCTTTCCTTTATGGCCGCCGTAGATTGGTCCACTTGGACACAACAGAACAGGTTGCCCATCCTCTTTTCGTTTCTAACTTCTATGTTTTTGTCTGAAAACAAATGGTTCTTTGGGACTTGGGTGTACATTGGACTATAACAAGGCATGAAAACCCATTTTCAACTAATGAAAGACAACAGATTGTGACTAGCTTAATCCCATTACTGACATCACGATGGATCAAGAGTTATTAGAATACAATCATATCTTTAAAAATTTTAAATTCTCATATGATTTAAATAATTTTTCTATAACTTTTATTAATGGTCTAATCTCGCACATTTTAAAATTTTATAATTACAAAACCAATTAAATTTTTAATATAATTTTCTTAATTCGTATTTCGAACATAAAATTATGATATCCGCCTCTTACCGATGCTAATCGCCAAGCTGGATTCCATAAAAGTTTAGAAGAAGTTGATTAATAAACGAGTATAATTAATAGTGAATGGATTTTGAAATGCTTAATATCAGGCTAACAAACAAAAATAAAACGGAGGAGTCAATAAATAATGCTTTTGTTATTATTTACCAACAACCGACTAGTATAATATAATAAAATAATATATTTCTTAAGCAAAGTCAGGAGTTTTAATCCTGACATTGTGAATGAAACAAACTATATTAGAAGAATCACTCTTACAATATTAAATCTCTGATATTAATAATTAATTAAAAAATACTTTTATTTAATAATTTAATCAGGCTACTGATTGGAATCTTTTTTGTATTTTTGGAAATTTCTTGACACTGTTAGATGCATACATCAAAAGCATCGGTCTCCACGCCATCTATTTTGTGGGTAGTTCTGTGGTGCGGCGCCTAAAAAACGGTTAATATACGGCGTGATCGGTTAAACAATTGACCGGTTAAAATTTATACCGGTTATGTTATATTATTTAACCAGAAATATTATAAAGTACAATAACATACTAGGTAGCGCTTATATAATGTAATATGTAGCGCTTATATTTACCTATTTTATAAGTAATCCGGTATATTTATACCGATAGTATTGCAAATTTACCTATTACATTATATTATATTGAAAGTGTCCATACTTTTTATAAAAATGATCGATACTTCTTTTAAAGTTATGTAATTTATGTTTCAATTTTTTTTAATAGTGTTTCATGTTTTCCACCTACAATATTAATTTAATAATTTCATTTGCACAAAAAATTATTTGATTTTTTGATATTTTATAAAATATTATTTAGAATTTTTAATTTAATAATAATATATATCGTAACGTAAAAAATAAATCATTAGACGCCTATAATTACTAAATTAATATCTTAAAACTCACTCAAAAGATAACCTTAAATTAATGTTTTCCACAGTGAAAAAAGTATGGACACTTTTATAAAAAGGATAGACACTTTACAATATAACCACTACCTATTACATTATATAAACGATACCTATTACATTATATAAGCGCTACCTATTACATCATATGTTTACCTATTATATTGAAAGTGTCCATACTTTTTATAAAAAGGATCGATACTTTTTTTAAAAGTTATGTAATTTATGTTTCAATTTTTTAACAGTGTTTCATATTTTCCACCTACAATATTAATTTAATAATTTCATTTACACAAAAAATTATTTGATTATTTGATATTTTATAAAATAATATTTATAATTTAAATTTAACAACATTAACCAAAGATAATAATAAATATGTAATATATATGTTTATTGTTTTTAATTTAATAATAATATATACAACATCAAACACATTCCAAGCTATAAATTACAAGCTAAGGACACTTGAAGAAGCAAGAGAACAACTATCCAAGCAATCAAAAACGAGAAAATCCCAACATGATAACAACTGAACATATCATATCAATGTTCAAACTCAAGTTGTAGATTTTGATTTCCTTTTGCTTGGCATCATATGAGATTTGAATTTTGATTTCCTTTTGCTTGGCACCATATGAGCTTTGGATTTTGATGAGCATCGGAAGTATTTCAGACTTATGATTTGGGTGGTACTCAGAAGCATTTCGGACTTATGATTTTAGTTGCTATTTGTTTACCACCCAGATCATACGCCCGAAACGTTTCTGACGCTTTAAAGTTGACCAAAAAATACAATGGTCGGGATTTCCCTCGCGTTTAAACGTTGGAAAAAAACAATGGAAATTAGGAATAATCAATGATAACATGCATATTGGCTTGGGCTAATATTTATAGTGGAGCCGAAATATATATTGAAATTCAAACTCAAATTGAAATTTAAATTCAAACTCCAATTACATATGAAATGAATTTGAAATGCAGTGTTAAATTGAACATGAAAATTGCATAATTGATTCATACTGTTCAAGTAACATGCTTTATGAACCATCAAGCTAAAATACAATATTGATTGAGTTCAAAGCTGAGTTGTGAGTTGATGGAGTTGTCACACTTGTCACATGGTTGGAATAAAGTAATTTGATTTAATAATTTTATTTGCACAAAAAATTATTTGATTGTTTTGATATTTTATAAAATAATATTTAGAATTTGTAATTTAATAATAATATATATCGTAACGTAAAAAATAAATCATTAGAAACCTATAATTACTAAATTAATATCTTAAAACTCACTCAAAAGATAACCTTAAATTAATGTTTTCCACAGTGAAAAAAGTATGGACACTTTTATAAAAATGATAGATACTTTACAATATAACCACTATCTATTACATTATATAAACGATACATATTACATTATATAAGCGCTACCTATTACATCATATGTTTACCTATTATATTGAAAGTGTCCATACTTTTTATAAAAAGGATCGATACTTTTTTTAAAAGTTATGTAATTTATGTTTCAATTTTTTTAACAGTGTTTCATGTTTTCCACCTACAATATTAATTTAATAATTTCATTTACACAAAAAATTATTTGATTGTTTTGATATTTTATAAAATAATATTTATAATTTAAATTTAACAACATTAACCAAAGATAATAATAAATATATAATATATATGTTTATTGTTTTTAATTTAATAATAATATATACCGTAACATAAAAAATAAATCATTAGACGCCTATAATTACTAAATTAATATCTTAAAACTCACTCAAAAGATGTATATACCTAAATATGTAGTTAACAAACATACCTAAATATGTAGTTATTGTACATACCTAAATTTAATGATAATATATACTTGTAGTTATTGTACATACCTAAATATGTACTGCGAATTTAATGGTGTACCCACCCTTTAACTACCACTACCAATGCCACATCCTATTGAAAGCAGCACGACTGAAACATGTTCAAAATGAACCTTTGCTTACATCTCCATCAACTCCTGGAGCACTGAACTTGCACAACAAAATTTTTGCCATGGATAATACTGATGTAGACAATGTTAAGCCAACCGAGGAATGCCATGAAGTACATAATGTTGATGAATCTGACAGATTGGTTGGTCAGCTCTTCTGTTCACGTGATCAAGCTTGGCACTTTTACAAGGGATTCGCACGGGAACATGGGTTTAGTGCACGTAAGGGAACAACACGGCTTGACGTGGAAGGGAATTTGAAGACACAAGAATTTTGTTGTTCCAAAGAAGGGTTTCGAGTATCAAAAGTCAATACTGTTGATCGTCAACGTGCTCATACGCCAGTCACAAGAACATGATGTAAGGCTAGAGTCGTAGTTACAGCAACAAATACAAACGATCAGTGGGTTATAAGTAAGTCTGATCAGAAACATAATCATGCATTGTGCACATCTGCTATGACACTATTTATGCGTTCTAATAGAGCTGTAAGTAAGGCTGATATCGATGAGGCAACAACATTGAAAGAGGTCGGTGTTGGCACGTCACAAGTAATGAACTATTTAACGCAGCAGGCATGGGGGCTATCATAATGTTGGATTTACACATAAAGACCTCTACAATGCACTTCAAAGAGGTAAAGCAAAGGAAATCGTCGATGGGGATGTGAATGCGCTTATTGCCTACTTTGATTATAAGAAACATGATGATCCCGGGTTTTTTATGACATACTCGGTAGACGAATCGGGGGCATTGTATAATCTTATTTGGTCGGATTCTACATCGAGATCGGATTACACATGTTTCGGTGATGTAATTGCGTTCGACACAATGTACAAAGATAATTTGTATGGTCGACCAATTATGCCTATTGTTGGTGTCAATCATCACCATAACACAATTGTGTTTGCCACTGCCATAATCGCTGACGAGACGTCTCAATCTTTCGAGTGGGTGCTACAGAATTTTTTAGAAGCCATGATGAATAAATCACCTATTTCCGTTGTAACCGATGGGGATAGGGCAATGCAGAGGGCTATCAAATCTGTTATCCCTTATGCTAAGCACATATTATGTTCTTGACATCTTTCTCGCAATGCACAAGCTAACATTGGTGACCCAAAGTTTACAGCAGCATTCTCAAAATGCATGGCTTCCTGGTGGACAACCAAGGAATTTGATATTCAATGGCGTTCGATTGTTTCAGAATTCAACGTCCAAAAGCATCCATGGGTGATTGAGAAGGGAAATACACGACACTTATGGGCACAAGCATATCTAACCGGTCATTTCTTTGCCAATATTCGCTCAACACAAAGGTGCGAGTCTATGAATGCTTCACTAGCTATTGCACTGAAACACAAGAAGACATATTTAGATGTTGTTCGTGCAATTGAAGACGGAATTAGTAGAATGCGTATGAACGAGTTGAAAGCGGATTACTTAAGTTCCCATACGAAGCCCTTCCAGATCACAAAACTGGTCGACCTTGAAAGACATGCCGCTGCGATTTTTACCCGCGAATCTTTTCGTGTGTTCCAAGATGAACTTATACGGGAGACATTGTACCGGATTGAGGCAGAGATTAAGTCCTTATCAGATGAATGTCAACATTATATTTTGTCAAAGTACGCAGAAAAAAATAGGAAATTTGAAATTAGTTTTGATTCTCGTACGAAAACTCTAATTTGCTCCTGCAAAAAATTCGAGACCGTTGGACTTCCGTGTCGCCATCAACTTCACATTTTGAAGCAATTGGACTACACATATTTGCCCGGGACTTTGATTCAAAGTAGGTGGACTAATGATGCGAAGGCTTCTGCACCCAGCTATGTTGATTTGAATGTGTCTCCAGAAGTGATGCAAATGGCAAGGTTCGATGCTCTACGTTCAACGTCAAGTAGGTTATGCTACATTGCATCAAAGACAGACAAGTCTTTCAAAACCGCAAGAGATGAGATGAAAAAACTAATAGAAGAATTAGAAAACTCGTTTGGTTTGAATCATTCAGTCAACCAGAGCATTGTAGTAAACAATGTTCGTGACCCTCAACGAAAACAACGCAAGCGAAAAGAAGTGCCGAAGAACAAGGTCGAGAAGAAAATTAGGCGATGTGGGTACTGCAACGGTGAGGGGCATAACAAACTAACATGTCCTCAAGTCAAGCTCAGTTTGAGTACAAGCACACAGCCTACATCAACTGATTTTTTCGAAGACGGAATGGAATGACAACGATCTCCATATAATATATCGTAAGTATCAACATGACTCCTATTGTATGTACATATAAATATTTTGAATGAAGGAAGAAAAACCGCGTTACTTAAAATTACCGACACTTTTTTAAATGGTATCGACACATTTTTCTTCCAATTTGGACATAAAGTACCGACACAATATTATAAAGTGTCGATATAGGTTGTAGACCTATTCGCTCATAAAACCGGTATATTTATACCGGTTATATTACAAAATTATCTATTACATTATAAATTTGGGTTCCGATGTGTAAATGTCGATACTTTTTTAAATCGTATCGACACATTTTTCTTCCAATATGGACATAAAGTACCGACACAATATTAAAAAGTGTCGATATAGGTTGTAGACCTATTCGCGCATAAAACCGGTATATTTATACCGGTTATATTACAAAATTATCTATTACATTATAATTATGGGTTCCGATGTGTAAATGTCGACACTTTTTAACAATGTATCGACACATTTTTCTTCCAATCTGGACATAAAGTACCGACACAAGATTAAAAAGTGTCGATATAGGTTGTAGACCTATTCGCGCAAAAAACCGGTATATTTATAATATGTTGAAAGTGTCCATACTTTTTTATAAAAATGATCGATACTTTTTTTAAAGATATGTAATTTATGTTTCAATTTTTTTTAAGTATGTTTCATGTTTTCCACCTATAATATTAATTTAATAATTTCATTTGCACAAAAAATTAGTTGATTGTTTTGATATTTTATAAAATAATATTAAGAATTTTTAATTTAATAATAATATATACCGTAACGTAAAAAATAAATCATTAGACGCCTATAATTACTAAATTAATATCTTAAAACTCACTCAAAAGATAACCTTAAATTAATGTTTTCCACAGTGGAAAAAGTATAGACACTTTTATAAAAAGGATAGATACTTTACAATATATTAAAAAAGTATAGACACTCAAATGTATATGTACACATAGAAGCAAATATGGAATAATTAATGAAAATATACACACAATATTTAGACCAAAATATAAATACACAAGAATGTTCAAATAATGTACCGACAAACAAAATTAATCCGATGAAAAAGGGTTGTTTCTAACGAAGTCCGGAACATTAGAGGCCTTCAACAAATTTTCCAAATACTCTCGTATGTTTCCGCCTTTTTCTGAGGACATACATAAATAATTTTAATTATCAAACTAATGAGGTGCAATTTTACTAACAATAAATTAAATTCGCATAAGCATGAATAAATTTGTGTCATACCTAGAGCTTTGTCGTTCGAATGGGAAGCAGCGTCAAAGGTATGTGGACATATGTAATTGTATTTCTATATAAACACATAAGTTGTTAAAATAATCAATGTCTGAACACCTGTTCAACTGGAAAAACATATTGCATAAATGAAACTTACCGGATTATAAATCATTTTTTCCGCTGAATCATCGACCAAAAAGTGTATTTAGCTCGTTAAAATCTGGACATGCGTTCCAAACATCATTGAGATCTTTACAGTAGGTAACAGAATCGTATGTTTTGCATTTTTTTTTGATCCTGTTCACAAACAATCAAACATAAATATGTAGGAATCATAGACAACGAAAAGTCAGCAAACTGTAATGACATTCATCTTACCCACATGAAATAGAAAATGCTCGGAAAATACAGGTAGTTTCTCAAGTACACGGTCGACGTTATGCCTGAGATTGTAATCAAGTTTGAATGTTAACATTCAAATGTATATTAACGATTTTGACTACAGTAATTCAATTGCCTCAAACATGTTCTAACCTCATCTTTGAAGACCAAAGGGCAACAACAAAATTGTCGACACAAAATTGCATAAATTCAAATAATCCTCTTCTGAGGACAACATCTACAACATGAAGAAAAATTGCATAAAGTTCTACGCTTATATGTTAAAATAATGGATACAAAAGAATAGAATTAAAACCTGCCGGCAGTCTTGGGATGTAGGCAAGGACACCATTGAGATCAAAAATTAAAAGTTTTCTTGAAGGCGGCGTTGCAGACACGATATACTTGTTTGGATCATCATCTTCATCATCATCATCATCATCGTCATTATCTTCATCGCCAGCTTCATCGTCATCATCATCGTCATCTTCATCGTCAGCTTCATCTTCTGCGACCGCTTGGTTGTCCACATCTGTTAAAAGAAAATAAAATAAAGTTCAGAACGTGTAAATGTTAAGAAACATAGATAATGAATTACCTAACTCGTTTGATGTCGTTGACGTAATTCGTTACGCAACATGGAGACTTCACGTTGCAATGATGAAATATCGGATCGCATTCCACTCACAAGGGAATCAATATGCTCCCGAAAATTGACCATGTATTCCATCACGGTCTTAATTGTGACATCCTGTGCAACTGGAGCTTCTTCCATCATTGCGTCTCCACTTGGTTGCTCTTCTTCATGGCCAACGGGGTCCATTTCCTCCCTCTCTTGATCTAATCCGACCTCCTTGACACGTTTCCAACCGAGTTTTTCAACAAAATCATATCCCGCTTTTTTAATAAATACCATGTCAATCTTGCGGGTTAATCGAACAGGGGCGTCATGCGAAAAATCAACTTCCTTCTTCTTCAAAAGATGGGTGATGACACATCCATATGGTAGTGTAGTTGAAATTGTTGCTCCCTTTGTGACCATATATACAATTGTATTAAATATGAGTTTTGCAATGTTTGGAGCCGTTTTGGATTTATACTTTGCTATCCACCAATAATCGCTGTCTCGAAGCGTTGAATGTTTTCCCCCACTAGGCCGGATATACCATGTGAGCATTTTGTGAAACACTCTCGACTCTACATCGAGGTGAATTGGGCTATTTCTAGTAACCCGTTTAATTGTAGACCAATCTACACCATTTTCATCTGAATCCCCTGTATTCGCTACACCTAAACCCTCCGCAATAGTTTCTAGAGATATATATATATCCTTCCCCATGACATGTGTATTAATTCCTATTATATTAGTCTTATTAGGCTCGTGCTGTAAGGAAGCATTGTTGTAGAAGACTCTAACTAGGTTGGGATAATATCTTGGTTCTACACCAAGGAATTCAAGCCAACCCCAAGATGTAAATGTGGATTTAAAATTAAATGCATATTTATCATCAAACAAGAAACCCAGGTCAATAACACGTTCGGGACGAATCTTCCTTACTTTAAAACTCGTCTGCCATCTTTGTTTCTCCATGTCGGATCTAAAGTTCAGAGTTTCGAAGGACCTGATTTCCTCAGAAGAATCGTTTGTTACAGAAGGAGGTGGTTGAGAAGAACTGGGTTGAGAAGAGCTTTGAGAAAGACCTCGCTTCTGACGCTGACGTTTTGGAGCCATTTTGGTTGGATGCTACCCCTATTACAATGGAACACAAACACATTCAGGATAAAAACTCCAATATAGAAATCAATCAAACCCATAAAATATCGATAAATTTACCTGAATATCTGATCGTCACTTATGATAACGGTAGAAGAAAGAGGAAGATCTGCCTGCTTGCCATTCATTCTGGAAAAAAAATATCGACACAAACTATATTAGTGTCGACACATTATTTATACATATTCTCTCATAAAACCGGTAGACTTGTACCGGTTAGATTGAAAAATTACATATTACATTATACTTTTGGTTTTCGATATTTTTGGGATTGACACTTTTTATATATGTATCGACACTTTATAGTAAATTTGCCTTTTACTTCAAAGTATCAACATGACCCTTAATGTGTATAAGAAACATGTACAACAACATACTGCTAACTTTTCTCATCTCATTCATAATTATATTCACATACAAAAATATAAATCGTATACAAAATTATAAATCTTATACAAAATTAAGCCTACATTTACATCATTGCATCCTTTTGTTATTCTTATGTAATATTGCAGCTTTTGTTATCTCCTGTCTTCGTTCATTTTGATTGTGGCTTACGAGATCGTTTAATATTCGCGATCGATCCCAGTCTCCAACAACCTATATTCAAATTGTCAGAACGTTAAGTATTGTCAACTACAGCATTCAATCTACGACTTTTAACAATTTTACCACAAACGATTTTTTTTATCCACTTACAAAATCACCAGTTGCCCCTGTAGAACCGATCGATTCCATCCACATCATCACATACATGCCGCAATCATATCTGTTACAAAATTTGAAAACCACACATGTCAATTATGATGGATACTGCATAAATTAAGCTTTCTATTTGTGATAACATCTCATACCCATTCAATTGCTTATTCTTCTTATACTCCACAAATTTGAAATTTTTCAAGGGATACTTTCCTAGAGATCCACAGGACTCAACCCAAATGCGTTTCTTATTATAAGAATCTAATATTTTAATCTGCATTAAATAGAAGAAGTTATGCACCAAAAAAATTATGCATTATAATTTACATAATGTCCTTTCATACATACATACATACCAATCTCTTAGCATCCTTCACTCTCTGTTTAGCTGCTTCAGTTGTAAACATACTATCATATTGTTACAACACGATCTACCATATCCAACACCAACAGATACCAATGTGAATTATGGTAGTTTATTGTGATCATGATCTGCAACAAATTTCACACCCAATTTGACAAAATTCAACATTATATATCCGAAAACATCATTTGCAATTGGTATGGTGTCTTACCTTCTCACAGTCGGTGAATTTCACATAGTTATCCAATATGACACCCCAGAAGGTAGAAATACTCTCAACACTTTCTTTGTTGTTGGCATCCAACGCCTGTTGCTGTAATTACGCAACAAACATTATTAATTTACCGTCTATAACACTACTTTTCAATATTTATTAATTTAACTCACCACTAAGAGGTATGGAAGGTAGCCAATCCTCCGGAGTGACTTTTGAGAATCGTAGCATATGGTCCAGGCGAGCAAATCGATAACCTAACAAAATTAATTACACAATCAGAACATATTCAATAAGTTTTAACATTTTCTACTTTCTACTTACCACACCGCCAACCCATTCCGTAGGCTTCAACGTTGCAACGTCGTATACAGTATCGAATTGATTTCCCATTGAGATTACAGAATATCTGTATGAATCATTAGGATTAATATGTTGTCATGAAATATTTAAATATAACTCACAAAACAATATATTTCACTTACCCCGATTCTAACTCGCTATTCCATAAATAATTACAATTGTAGCTTCGATGTCATCAATTCCGCTTGGAATATCCGCTTTTTCAACCTACAATTTTGCATACAAATTTTTGTCACACCAACATAATAAAAATCAAATTAAGTATTCTTTTATTAAACTTACCTTCTGCTTCTTCTTCTGGGGTGCAGGACATTCCGAATCCAAAACTGCTGCTATAACACTCTCCGGTGTATAAATGACATCGACTTCCTTCCTCCTCATTTCTTCCATCTCTTCTTCTTCCTCCTCCCTCTTTTCTTCTTCATATTTTTTTCAGTTCATCGTACTTTTTTTCTACATAGCTCTTCATCTCTTTTATTTCACCCTTCAATTGAGCTCCTTCATCCGAGTATTTATCAACCACCCCCTTCACCCCCGTAAGTTCACTCCTCAAATCCACAACCTCCTTCACCACTCCCTCAAATTTTTCTCCCGTCACCATCTTAATATCACCCCTTAACACCCCAACTTCTTTCACCACTTCACCCCTCAACACCTCTACTTCTTTCACCACTCCATCTATTTTTCCTTCCACTACCCCCTTATGCCTCTCAAGTGTATCTTCGACTCTCTCGAGTTTCTCTACGACTCGATCAAGTTTCTCTTCGACTCTTGATTGTCTTTGCATGATTTCAAATTGGATTTTTTTGATATCAGCCAATTCAGACATCAAAATGTCGAAGTTACTATTTTTTCCCTCACCGTCGTCCCACTCACCGTCATCCCCCAATACAACCATCCCTCCTTTCTTCTCCTCTGCCTCCTCTACATCCTTGCCAATAACCTTCAAAATTAAATTACAATATTAAGACATTGATTATATTCTTAATATTATTTAATTACATTTATTACCATTTCTTGCTTCTTCCCTCTATCCAACTTCAACTTCACCATCACTCTAACCACCTCTTCATTCCCCCATGCACGGATGCGTGCCACTCCGGTTCTTTCATAAGCCGGCACTGCTTCACAGCCCGACCAAAAATCGAACAGTGCAACCTGCATTTATAATAAAATTTATATTTTTATATAAAAACACAAAAAAGTGATTCAACTCATTTACCTCTAAGATTGCTATGCACCCTTTGAGGTATCTCTGGCTGCCCTTTTTAAAGGTGATTATTGATTCAATCAATCTCGAATGGATATATTCAGCCCAATTGAATTCACCCTTCACGTATCACCCGTTGGACAAAGAAATATCCCGACAAGGTACAATAGAACTCGGGCCTTCAGCTCATCCCCCCAGTAAGATCCACTTTTGATATCCTCTTCAACTTCAGCATATGTCACCTTATGATTCAAACCATATTTGGAGGCAAGTGCTTTCCAGTTCTTACTCCTACAGACTTCTATAACACTTTTGCCTTTGTTTTGTACCCCCAAGACGGCTGCAGCAGTCGATACCCCCAGAGGGAATGAATAATCACCATACTTAGCCATACATTGACTGACGTCAAATTGTGCCATCAAGGATCGACACAATTCCCTCCGAATAGGTCGATCCCTTACTCCGATCAACGATCCAAAACCTATTTCTCCCAGCACATTCAACTGACCCTTCTCCTTAAGGTGTTTAATTAATAAATTCACCCTTTTAATGCTGCATCTTGTCGACACTTCCTACATTTTTTAACAATATATAATGTTATAGTTCTTATATATTTGTATCAACGTATTTACAAGTTTAATGAATACCTTATTTCATGTGCTTTCCTCCGTTCTTTGTATTCTTTACTATCATTCCTTGACTGTGTGATGTAAGGTTCCTTTTCAGCATCACTCATTGAATTCCATTTGGACCTCACATCTTTTTTCACCTAATATTAAACATAAACGTTTCTTAATCAATACATTAACACTAAATACTAATACTACTCAATGTCAATTTCATTTTACATACCGAACCGCTCTGTGTGCCATCTCCCTTCATCCTTTTGCATTCGGCCATACTGTTAACATTTAAAATTTGTAATCAATTTAAAGTTTATCGATACTTTAATCCAATTACCATTTCAACAATAATAACAAAAGGACATTGATACTTACTAGAAGTACATATATCCACCCTTTGGTTGCTTTCGAGTCTCGGCCTCAATTTCAAAGTCATCTGCTCCACCAACAATTTTCCAACCCATTGACTCCATTTTTCCTTCATATATCAGTTTACGCAAATCAAATTATTTTGTTACATACACTTTATTCAATATACAAATATAGATAACTACTCTTGTGGTAAAACGGTTTTCTTAAAAAGAATTTGAATGGCCACACCAAAATGTGTCGGCACATTTATACAACCTATAATATCATTTTCTACCTATAATATTTAATAAAAGTATCGACATTTATATTTTTCCTTGAATATCTATTTCTACCTGCAATCGGTCCCAAATGCTTCCTTACTCCAAAACCCCAAACAACACATAAAAAACCCTATCACGATTACTGTAATAATAAAAAATTAGGGTTTCGACAACATACTTTTCGATTCGACTGCAGCAACAAACAAACAAACTTCGCTTTAGAAACGCCTTCTGAAATGCAGCAACAATTACGCTTCGATTTCAAAAACTCGTCCGTTCTATCTTTTTTCAGAGGATATTTAGCTATGGCCTTTATATTTTCATCGGATATGTTATTTATATTTAATCGATACAAATACAAAAGTGTCGATACTTTTATGTCAGGTGTCGATACTTTCGAAAGGATAATTACCTATTTCTTTGAAAGTGTCGATAATTTATTACACGTACTTACGAAAGTATCGACACTTTCAATATATCCGGTATCATTTTACCGGTTTTATCATTTTGATACCGGTTTTATCATATTTTTACCTGTTATATCGTTGTGGATCGATATATTTTTTTAAAGTATCGACACATTATAGGCGCTATAACTGCTTCTTTTTTAAATTCACAAAGTGTCGATCCTTATATAAAGTATCGACACTTTTAATATATCCGGTAACGTTTTACCGGTTTTATCATTTTGTTACCGGTTTTATCATATTTTTACCTGGTATATCGTTTTGGATCGATACATTTTTTAAAAGTATCGACACTTTATAGGATTTAAAACTGCTTCTCTTTTAAATTCACGAAGTGTCGATCCTTATATTAAAGTACCGACACTTTAAATGTATCCGGTAGCGCTTGACCGGTTTTATCATTTCTATACCGGTTTTTTCATAGTTTTACCTGTTATATCGTTTTGGATCGACACATTTTTAATTTGGATCGACACGAACCGGTAGCACAATTTTTTAATATTTCTTCATGACTTAGACCTACTTTTATAAGTATGGACACTTTTATAAAAATGATATATACTTCTTTGAAAGTTATGTAATTTATGTTTCAATTTATTTAATAGTGTTTCATGTTTTCCACCTACAATATTAATTTAATAATTTAATTTACACAAAATATTATTTGATTGTTTTGATATTTTATAAAATATTATTTAGAATTTAAATTTAACAATATTAACCAAATATAATAATAAATATGTTTTCAACAGTGAAATAAGTATGGACACTTTTATAAAAATGATATATACTTTTTTGAAAGTTATGTAATTTATGTTTCAATTTTTTTAATAGTGTTTCATGTTTTCCACCTACAATATTAATTTAATAATTTCATTTACACAAAAAATTATTTGATTGTTTTGATATTTTATAAAATATTATTTAGATTTTAAATTTAACAATATTAACTAAAGATAATAATAAATATATTTTCACAATGAAATAAGTATGGACACTTTTATAAAAAGGATATATAATTTACAATATAACAGGTAAAAATATGACAACCAGATTCATTATGACAAAACCGGTAAAATTTACTTGATATGTTAAAAGTATGGACACTTTTATAAAAAGGATAGATACTTACCGATAACCAAAGTTTACCGGTTACCAAAATTTTTAATAGTTTTTCATATTTTCTACCTAAAACATTATTAGTTGTCAACATAATAGGTACCGCTAAACCGAATTTATTAAATACATTTTAATGTATCCGGTAATGCTGTATATTAGCCGTATATTAACCCGCCTTTCCTGAGACATTCCCCTATTTTGTTTCAACGATTAATGGATTATAGTGGGGGCGTTTTTACTGAAATAGCACCTTTATATCTAATAATTACATGTCAAGTATTTTCTCTTCAGAAATTATCGATTTAGCACCTTTCTGACACGATAGTAATAAAGTGTCAATCGCCCTCTGCGCCTTCGTAAGATTCTGTCCGAACTGTCGCCACATAAGGGGAAGGTGCTGATCACCGTCTGCGCCTTCGCGAGGTTTTGACATGTACGGAAGACGCATATCATGATCCGTCCCTTTCCTTCAATTCCACAACTGTCCGTCTCCCACATTGATTACTACCCATCTCCCCCTCCCCTCTTCTTATAAATATCACACTTAACACAACTCTCAAATTACACTCAAATCTCAAACTCTCTCATTTTTCCTATTATCAATCTTTATATTAAGAAGGTAAAATATTTTCTATTATATTATAATTATTTAATAATTTACTATTTTATTAAATTTTATTGTACTAATTTTTTATTACTTTTTGTAGTTATAAAATGAAAGGCATATTGCTACGTTTACATGAGAATTATATCTCGATGTATTTTACTGATACGATAACAATTCTAAATTGTGAATGTTTTATTTATTTAATATTTTTAGTATTAGTTTATATTTTAATTTGTATATTGTTTATTAAATTAGGAGATAGATCGTATATTAGATCCGTTCATTTATAATATTAAGTTAGAGATACATACTCATGTCTGGTCGTATTTAGCCGATGCTGGATTTGGTTACGTAGCGAAATATGAAGGGCACTGTAACCTTGAATCCAACCTTATTTTTGCACTGGTTGAGAGGTGGAGACCAGAGACACACACATTCCATCTTACGTGTGGAGAGTGCACTATTATGTTGGAGGATGTTTTCATACATTTAGGGCTTTCGATAGATGGGGATGTGATTTCTGGAATGGCGGATGGTGACTGACATTCATTGTGCGATGAGTATCTTAGAGGTGTCCCGCCTAATTTCAACGGTGGTCGAATACCGTTAAATTGATTGGATACAACTTTTAAACATTTAAGTCGCGACTCCTCTGAGGAACAAGTTATAATGTAAGTACGGACTTGCATATTACAGCTCATAGGAGGGATCCTGATGCTCAACAAATCACGCAACAAAGTTCATTGTATGTGGTTACGTCACCTCGTAGATTCTCAGGTTATCGGCTCACTCAGTTGGGGCTATGTAGTTTTGGCATTTCTGTTAGGGAAAGTCAAGTAACTAATTATAAAAAAATGCTATCAGCAGATGTCTCATTCTTCTCCAGTCTTGGACGTGGTATCGCATGCCTTTTTATGTCCGGTCGTGAAAAATTCGTTGGTCTTCCCGTTATTGTTGAGGTAATTTCAATATTGAATTCGTATATAAATAATTTTGTTGAGTATATAATGAATTTTTTTCATTAAATAGGTGGTTAAGTACAAGAAAAGATCATCGGGATTTTTTGGATAAATTGGAAGAAATTCGACTACTCATTAATTAAAAGATTGGTACAGAGGTATGTATTTAAGTTTTATTATTTACTTTTAATTATCATTATTTAATTAGAATATTATTTTGATATGAATTATATATATTTGTTTTAGTTTTAATGGGCTTCTTATTCTACTGAATAAATAAGGATTTGCATCCCACATCACTTGAGAGGCTCATTAGATGTATGGATGGAGGTGGTCCTTCTGATATGTTATGCTATTGTTGAGTGGCATCCTATTGATCGTGTGCTCTACCAATTTGATTTCGTACAATCTATTTCGGAAGCACCTAAAAATCTCGACGATATGCAAATCATCGATAAATGAGGCAAAAAAGAAGTCGACTAGCTGCTGAAGCACATCGAGTGGGTAATGATATGGAATTATCGATATTGACGCATTCCCCATACAGAACCTATTTATGTTGATCATCATTCGGTTACAGATGATTATTATAAATGGTTCAACACGAACGTAAAACAGTTTCTACTTTCTGAGGAAGCACGAGACGAGAGCATTCATCAGTGCCGACAAACACGTCTACCGTCACAGTATCATCGTCCCTTGACCCATGGACAGAGAGCAGGCGCTTCCAGATCGTCCTCAGCTACAACACCGAAACCATTACAACATTCACCGTCTACATCGGTATACATTCTACAACCGTTTTAAATGGTATCGCAGTCGTATCAGATGGCACTGCAGCCATTTCAGATGGTATCGCAGCCGGGTCAGACGCCACCACTTCCATATCAAATGGTACTACATCTGGGTCAGATGACACCGCAGTTGGTTTAGATGCCACCGTCGCAAGGTTTTATGACCCTTCATGGCGAATATTATACTTTATACTTGTAGATCTAGTGTGGGGTTAATATGTTGCTTATTTAGCGGGTAAAGGTGCACCACATACACAGACACCTCTGGTGCAACTTTCACACTCATCGATGTCGATGTTTTCACAGTTTTCACAGTTTTTTATGAGCGATGAGATAGTCAACCATACACTTCCAGGGTCCTTATTCTATGGAGGTGCTACATCATCATCCGTCACTCATCAATAAAATGTAGATGCTCCTGATGATGATGATGATGATAGTGAGGAGGAAGAACAAGTTATACGAAGAAATCCTCATCGACACAGACAACTACCGCCTTAGGGAACACATTTAATACGCAGACATATATAAAGTTGTTTAGTTTGTAATGTTTTTTTTAATTTTATTTGTTTACCAACAATTGTAAAGTTTTTAATTAATTATGAACTTTTTATTTATTTTGTTCGTTAATGTTTTTATTATTTAATTGTTCGGATTGTATTGTCTACATTTAATGTTTCTATTTAGTTGTTTCTATTGTTTGATTTGTATCGTTTTCTTGTATTTAATTTGTAATGTTTTTATTTAATTTTTACTTGAGTAGCCCATTACTCAGTGATGCACAAATGACATTAATTTAAAGTAAATTTTAATTAAATAACACAAACTTAGATTTCATAAACATCTATTACATCATCACAACATCAACGGTTACTTGATGACAAAAGATATGAACATATAAGCTTACAAATGGAGGAGTTATTTGTTGTGACGGTCTAATATAAGATTAAAGAAAGACACAACCTAAAATATTATAAACAACATAATATTTTAGATTGCGCGCAACTTAAAAGATCATATTTTTTAACATTTTCGGTTGCAACCTAAAATATGTTTGTAAACCGAAAAAAGTAAAAAAAAATTAACATTTTCGGTTGTGCGTAACCTAAAATATTATGTTGTTTTATAATATTTTAGGTCATGCTTTATATTTGTAACACCCTTAACCCATATATGTCTCGATATACGAGTCAAAGATGTCCCATCAACTTGAAAACATTTATTGAATTAAAATTTCTCTAAAAATTTGTTTCTTTTAAAAACACTCTTATTATAACTTTAAAAATCTATTTTAAAGTATATCTCAACTTATAATTTATTTCTTTATTATAGGATAATAAAATCATTTGTTAATAAGTAATTTTACTAAACCATGTCTTTTCGTAAAATCTTTTAAAACGTAATAATGTAATAAATTATTGTCATGCATAGATACCGATAAAACTAAACTAAGTAAAATAAACTAAAATAGTTATAGTTTACTATTACAAATTATTTAAAATAAATACGATAAATAGAAAATACTGACATAATTATACATGCCATTATAAGTCAAAAGAAACATCATAGATGTCTTATTGATATTGATGATACGTATGTCTTTCCAAAAAGATGCTCCGATAGCTCCTTACTGATCGTACTTATACTTATTAGAACCTACACATGAAAATCATCACGCGCTAAGTATAACTTAGTGAGGCAGTGATAATCTAAGGTGAGAAATATCTGAAAATATCATAAACATAAATAAAATAATTCAACTTAAAACGTTAAACTGGCAAACCAACTTATCCAAGTTGATTTCTTCACTGAGACCTGAAATTTCTTTTTAAATTATGAACTCATGAAAATTCTGATAAATCATATCTGATAAAAAAAACATATCATGCTTTCTATCAACTGAAAATCATTCACAACTTGCACATTCATTTTTATAGCCCAATGCATATTTATGAGAACATAAGATACGTGAGTAAGGTGCGCACTATGCACAACACGGTGCAAATCGTAACTGATACTGAGATATGATGCACTTTAGTGCCATCATAACCTGAAGTGCTGGACATTGATACACGAATGTACCAAAACTGATATGATAACATTGATACACGAATGTATCAAAGCCGATAATACTCGACTAATGGCATGCCAAGTATACCAACAGTTCTCAATATAACACACAATGGGCTAATGTATCATAATAATTTCATCATAAAAATATCTTGCTTAGGTAGTTCATACCCTAAATCATTCATAAAAATGATATAGAATATTATAAACTTTATAAATCATGTTGTAAATTGGAATGAGGTTGACTTATCACAAGTCGTCATTGATCAAAATAATTAAATAAATAACTGCACTCACCTGTTGCCTCAGTGCACTTTAATACTACTATCGTTTTCTCTTTTACTTTGTACTACGTCCTTCGTATTTACTTCGTTTTACTCTTGGTTACGATCACAATCTACACGTCAATCAATTTTCCATTTCAATAAAATCAGCAGAAAATTTAACAAAAAAGGATTCAAATTTCATATACAACACCATTCTGATGGTTGCCATATCGTGAACTAACGGAGGTCTTATCATACCAACATATTATCCTCAAAAACCAACTCCTTCAATCAACCAAATTAATTATAGTAAAAAAATACGAACCCGGTTCATCATACTATTAATGTCTAAATGTAAAGAACGCAAGGATTCAACGAAATTAACTAATTCGCTTAAAAAAAGAAGCAGGCTCGCAACACTTGTTCACAATTAGAAACTTGAACTGTTGGAACACAAGTTTTATTTCAGAAACTAGCACGAAATGGAACAAAACAAGGTTAATAAATAGGGTAACATTTGCGCACATGTTAAACTGCAAACCACTAACCCCTATGACCGAATCAAGAATTTTTATTCATGTAAAAACCATATTTCATGGTAAAACCATTATATCACATTTACGCACGTGTCAAAACAAATCTGATGTTAAACTGCAACCCACTGAAGCCAAACTTAAAATTCCAACTTCACTATTTCCTTCCTGTAACCCCGAATCACCAAACCAATCCCTCCAATAAAATTTTTCAGCTTTCTTGCTTAATTATAACTCCACAACACCCCTGGCATCTTAATTCAACTTTATTTCATTGAATTCTAATTTTCCCTTCATCCACCATAATCACCACTTCAACAATTTAAGTCATGAAACAATGAAATAATTATACCAACTTGTAGAGAATTAAGTGTATAACATTTTCCTGTTTCACACTTTAGTCCAAATTCTCACTAAAATGGATCAAAAATGAAAAATAAAAACTTACTCACCTTTGGCTATGGAGTCACGGCAAAATGGAGAAGATAAGAGCTGAACTTCTTGAAATTTCTCACAAAATATCTCTTAAAAAAATTACCCTTAATGAATCCTAATTTTTACCACCATGCCATCCTTTTATCTCCATTTTAATATTATTAAATATCTGTAAAATTCTCATCTCACAATTTTTATTAAATAAACAATGAAGCTAATGATTTAAAAAAATGAAATAACTATGTAATATTATTTGAAAAAAATAATTTTTTTTTAAATTTTAATAATTGAAACAGTTATATAATAAATTAAAGAAAAAGAAGACTAATGAAATTTTGAAGAAAAAAATATATTAAAAATCAAGCCTTTACACTAAAGCTTGAAAGCCAAATGCAATGGTAGGGGTGTTCACTATTTTGTTTTAATCAAATTAAACGATCAAACTGAATTAGTTCGGTTAATTCTGTCGGTCACCGAATTAGTTCGGTCAAGAAACGGTTAATATTTTTTTTAATATTCGATTAATGGTTAATTCGGTTTAAAATCGGTTAATTAACCAAAATTATTAAATATTATGTATATTATAAACATATTTTAAGCTCAAACTCATTAAAAATTAATACCCGATTATTTTTTAATCACATTAGACTCATTAAATTATCAATACCTAATTAAATTTTTACTCAAATAAAAAATACATATATTATATTCAAATTAATCTAATTATAAAAAATTATAAAAGAAATTCGATTAACCAACCGAAATAACCGAACTTTGTTCTATTCAATTAATATTTTCAGAAAAAAGTTTGATTCGATTAACAGTTAAAGAAAAAAAATCAATTAATTTGATTAATGATAATTTAATTTAATCGCCGGTCGAATTAACCGATTAAACACCCCTATACATCGGTAAATCGATGCCATTATGGTATGCATCTAGCAGTGCATATTCCATAAGCAATAATTGTCTCAGTTAAGTAACTTACTAATTCAGTGAACTAAACCAAAATTGTAAATTAAAATGTATCATGTCACATCACATCATATTTTTCTAATTAATGTAAAAATTAATTATGAGATAAAACATTTATTATATTTAAAAATTTTAATTAATTAAATAACAGATAATAAGAAATTATTTTATTTTTAATTAAATAAATTATTATGAAATAAATAATAAATAGAAGAGTTTAATCTTGCGTAGATCATTTAAATAGAGAATTGTATTCAACGAATTTTTTTACTCATCCCATTAACACTACAAAAAGGGGTTAACTTCAAATCATTCGTACAAGTTTAGAGAAGTCCAGTAGCTCTAAAAAAAGTTCATTCTTCAATTTTGCATGACAATTTATATATCAATCTTTAGTATTGATGTTAACTCTATGATCTTCTTTCCTATTTATAGGTTGATAGATTAAATAAATCTAGGTGTTAAGGACTATGACAAATTATGTAAACATGTTAATGATCATGTCAAATGATTGAAATTGGTAGGAGAATTAGACCTCCGAAAAATGTATACTCTAACGTGACCTACGAATAAGTCATTTACGGAGGAGATAACGGTTCATTTTGGCATAAAATACATGGGCAACTAAACCAATGGTAGGTAGGGATGCAAAATTTTATATTATAAATAAACTTATAATATCACAAAGAGACGAATTTATAAAATTTTAAGAGACCAAAATAAATTACAGATAAAAAATATAAATATTTAAATATATGAAATATATGAAAATTTTAAAATTTTAAAAATGTCAATCGCTTCAGTTACACCTTTGTCCATCATTGACAACATAGTCTCCTACTAGGTGCGCAGCCAGAAATTTTAAATTACAGTGTCATAAATTAAAAATATTAAAACATCTAAATAAAATTATATACATTAATGCATAATATTAATATCGATAAATTAATGTATAATATTGCTCAAATAGGGGTGTAAATAAGTAAAATGCTCAATGATCTGAACCATTCGTATGACATGCATTTATTAAGCTAAATAAACGAGTATGAACAATATTTTTATATTTATTTAATAAATAAGCGAACACGAACAAAATAGTGTTCGGTTCATTTATATTCATTAACAAGTTCATTTATTAGTTCATTTATACACTCATTTATTTATTTATTAATAATATTTTCTTATAAAATATTAAAATAATATCTTACACTATTTTTATTTGAATCTTAAGTAATTAATCTAAATATACATACTTATATTGATGTAAGTATGTATTTATTTCTAAATACCAAAACACTGGGAGATGAACATACTAACACCAATATTACTATGTGTTAATTTATAGGCATTGGATTTACATCGGTGTAAGCATGTTCTACTATCTCGGTACCTAGAAATAAATGCATACTTACATCAATATAATTACATACATTTTCACTATCCCTTTTTAAAATTATTCTGAGGTAAATTCTATTTTTATTATACTCTTTACGTATTTTCTCCTTAAATCGTACCTTTACTGTTTATATTTCATCTATCCAAGTTTTCAGAATTCAAGTGTTTGGTTCGTTAGAATGTTTATGAGGGAATTGGAATCTCTGAAGGAATTGAAATATGCAGAAATTAGAATCCAATTTCATATTCTGTTTGGTTGGCAGGAAATGGAATTGGATTCCAATTCCATATTCTGTTTGGTTCGCAGACATGTCAGATAAATTTGATTTCAGTAATGTAAAATGACATAATTGCCCTTCTTATTTTTTTTGATTTATTTTAGTTTATTTTACAACTTACATGTAGTAATATATTATAAAAAATTAAAAAATATTAAATTTTCATTTTATTGATTGATTATTCATTTTAATAAATTATAAAAATCATATTAATAAACATTATAAGTTAAAATCATCGCAATCAAAATATGTTAATAAGTTACCAAAAGATAGATCAATATTTCGATACATTCCAATCGGAGTATGTTAATTAGTTACCAAAAAATATACCAAAAACTATTTTTATTTAATATATGAATTAGAAAATCGACCCGACACGACTCAAAATAATAAAAAAATTAGTTTTATTCAATAAAAACATTGACTTAATTGAAAAAAATTATATATAGAGGGGTATTATTGTAATTATTTCTAAAAATATAAGGTAAAATTATATATTTTTTTGGGTCAGTCCGGTTTTTTTCACCCTAAACCCGAACCCGACCCGACCTGACCCGAATATCACACTTAAAAAAACCCGACCCGAATATCACACTTAAAAAACCCGACCCGAACAAAATAAAGTTTCATTCGACCCGACCCGAATATATGAATTAGAAATCCGACCCGACCCAAAATAATAATAAAATATTTTTATTTAATAAAAACAGTGACTTAATCCGACTCGACCCGAATTATATATATTTTCGGATCGGTCCGGTTTTTTTCACCCTAAACTCGAACCTGACCCGACCCAAATATCACACTTAAAAAAACCCGACCCGACTCGACCCGAATATCACACTTAAAAAACCCGACCCGACCCAAACAAAATAAAGTTTCATCCGACCCGACCCGAATATATGAATTAAAAATCCGACCCGACCCGAAATAATAAAAAATTATTTTTATTTAATAAAAACAGTGACTTAATCCGACCCGACCCGAATTATATATATTTTCGGGTCGGTCCGGTCTTTTTCACCCTAAACCCGAACCCGAACCCGACCCGAATATCACACTTAAAAAAACCCGACCCGAACAAAATAAAGTTTCATCCGACCCGAACCGAATATATGAATTAGAAATCGACCCGACCCGAAATAATAAAAAATTATTTTTATTTAATAAAAACAGTGACTTAATCTGACCCGACCCAAATTATATATATTTTCGGGTCGGTCTGGTTTTTTTCACCCTAAACCCGAACTCGACCCGACCCGACCCGAATATCATACTTAAAAAAACCCGATCCGACCCGACTAAAATAAAGTTTCACCCGACCTGATCCGAATATATGAATTAGAAACCCGACCCGACCCGAAATAATAAAAAAAATTATTTAATATATGAATAAGTTACCAAATGATTGATGAGGGTAGTATGGTTAAATTTCAATTCTCTCCAACAAGGGAATTGAATTCTATCCATTTTTGGATGTAATTCACTTTCCCTCATTTGATGGAATTGAATTCCATCAGGGATTTCAATTCCCTTGAAAAACTTGAACCAAACATGAAAAAGTGGTGGAATTGGATTCCAATTCTAAAAGATTCCATCCAACCAAACGCCACCTTATGTTTCACGGTTTTCGGATACTTGTAATCCTGTATGATTTGTTAAAGCTAAATTTACTATTAGATAATATATTTATTTGTTTGATCAATTTACAAATAATAGTTATTATCATATGTCACAATAATATTAAGAAAAAAATATATAAAGTTAAAAGAAAGAATTCAAATAACTATTTTTTTAACTTTACTATTTATGACAAAAAGCATAAATTACTACTGTTTAATTTTTTAATCTAATTTTTTATCTTAATATTTTTGTGTCATATTCTTTTCTTCCTTCTTTTTTTATTTAGTCGACGGTGACACCAATTTTAATATTGATCACCGATTATCGGTAATTATTATTTTTCTTGTTATTTTTCATATTATGTTTTTATTTTTTTTCTTGAGTTTTCTACGTTTAAATAAAAATCTATGTCATTGTGACACGCTTTTCTATACTCTTGTGACATGTTCCTTATGATTTTTGATAAGTTTTTTTTTCATGTTTTTGCAGTCGTGTTGGTGCTTCTATAAAGATTCTCACGGCATTTTTATTTTTTATTTGTTTCTCCTCTTTTGTAAATAGTCGTTTGTCGATATAATAAAAAATGTGTAGCGAAGAAGTTTGCCAAAATGTTTGGTTAGCTCGCTACTCCTTTATCACATAATAAAGCGTCTCGTTCGACAGAGACAAATAATTTAATGAAGGTTACTCGATTGTTTTGATGTTTGGAGTGTTTCATTCTCTTGGTATCTTTGAGTTTAATATTTTAATTTTATGTATGAGTTTTTGGTGACTACTATCTCCAATTGTTTCTTTAGATGCATTGTAATTTTGATTCCTCCATTTTATTAATAAAATTCAGTTGCCATTATTAAAAAAATTTAAAAAAAATTAGGGTGCATTTGGTTTACATAATGTAAGATTATCTTTGGGAATAAGATTATCAGGATGTAACATTACTCTGATAATGTTGTTGTTGAAAACATTTTGATATTTCGATATAACTAATTAAGTTAAATGAATTTTAAGATTTTCCAAAAGATTTTCTAAATATATTCGATATAATTATTTGAATATCAAAATATTACTCCAAATCTTTCAAATGTCATTTTTAATCCTTACTCAAGTGTAAAATTAAGTTTTAATCTTAAAATAATTTCAAAACAATTTTACAAAGTATTTCGAATCGTTTCAAAGCCAAAAATTCCAGATTGTCCAGAGGGAACAGATTCCCCCTAAGGGGGTACCGATTCCCCCTGTGTAACGGTCGAAATATTTGAATTTTACAATTAGGGAACCGATTCCCTATGAGGGGGTACTGATTCTCCCACGCTCCAAGCAGTTTTATTAATTGTTTTCACACTTAAACGACTTCATTTACTCCACTAATCATCACTAACGTTCAGAATCAATTGAATGAGTATTTAAACAAGCTTAGAAGCCATTGATCAAGAACAAGAAACAACAATCAAGAGAGAATCAAAGAGAAAGCGTCAAACCTCAAGTTTGAGCATTTTCAAGCCTATTTCATTCAATATTCATTTTTGCTTTCAAGACACTTATTGTGCTCAATTGTATTATTCTTGAGTGTTCTTTCTTTGTTCTAGAATTGTGCAAACAATATACCTTGTGAGGATTTCCTTGTAAGTTTGCAAATTTGTAATCTTCTCTTTGAGAAAGAATGTTCTCAAGAATTGAGGTATATTCTTGAGGGAGTTGTAAGGTTATCTCTTTGGCCTCAAAAGAAATAACAAATTAGTGAATTTGTTGGAAAATCCTTAGTGTGGATAGCTAAGGTAGTGGACGTAGACTTTGGTTGAGAAAGTCGAACCACTCTAAATCGCTGTGCAATTACTTTCAATTTTCTGCAAAAGCTTCCACCAAATTTTTAATTGCCAATTCACCCACTCTTGGCCGATTCCATCGATCGATTAACTCAACAATTGATATCAGAGCCTCACTCATTTGAAGGTTTAATCACCTCTTGAGTCAATTCGGGAAGAGCTACATCGATATTCAAGTCATCAATGGCCGACGCTTCAAACTCTGACTTCGGTATTGATTCATAGCCCGTCAACAAGCCTCATTTCTTCAATGGAGCTAATTATGCTTATTGGAAGAATAAGATGATGTATTTCATTCAAGCAAGTGAGATGGGAGCATGTAATATCATAAAAGATAGATATATCAAACCCTCCATTCACCCAAGAATGTGGAGTGAATGAGAAACAAGAATGTTCCAGCTCAACTCCAAAGCTATACATATCATCTTTTGTGCTCTCGCACCGGATGAATACGGGAGAGTTTCATCTTGCACTGTAACACCCCCAACCCGTATTAAAAATTGAATACAAGTATGAGGTGTCACATTGACTTTTCAAAACATTTACTTGTATAAAATAGTGAGTAATTTAAAACTTTTATAACATATAACTTATTCAAAACGTTTACAAAACTATTCAGAGCTTATACAATATATTCTTTTGAATACATACCAACTAGAACTTTATATATTAAAATACATATTCTTCACCTCTCTTCTGATCTGAGTTTCAGTAAGGAGAAGTGACATGTCTTGATCCATATTGCTCTTCACTCCTCTTGAAACCTACGTGTAAATCCCTTATACGCTAAGTCTATGACTTAGTGAGGCAATAAATATATAATGTAAACTATAACTTGTAATCATGCATGAACAATTACTGCTATCACATCATACCCAAACATATATCCATTCATTTATTAAATCCACACATGCATATAATTATCTTCTTTCCTATCATTATCATATTATTACCATTCATATTTCTATTCTCTTGTTTATATGATCTATTATGTTCATATCATATATCTTATAACATATACAATAATCATTAACACACACATATATCATATCATATAATTCATATCACAATATATATAACATATATTGTATTCAATGTTATTTCTTATTAGCCCATGTACACCTGTGAGAACTGTAGATATGCGAGTCTATTGAGGTTGTGTACTATGCTGTCACCACAGCTAGTAAGGGGTTCCACTAGGGGCTATGAAATTTTGTCCCGAAGGACCTATGTATTGTATTTGTCCCGAATGACCACTCGAACCATATACATATTCCAGTGGATCAAATCTATCTCAAAAGACCCTGTAAATGTTCCAAATGATACATATATGTCCCGAAAGACCACGTAGAACCCTCGACTCTTGGCATGCCAACTATACCTATAGCTATCGTATCATATAACATGGGCATTTTCACTTATATAATTCTACATATACCCTTTCATATCATATGTCATATAAGCTCATAGCTTCTTTCACATATAAATGTAGTCACATAGCTTCTTTTCATATTATCACATAGTTCATATCTTATAATTTGTTTTCCCATGTTCACATATATCATGTATATGGCTCATATATTTCTTATGTAATCACATAGTTCAGTTTCACATATGATCATATATATATATCACATAGCACATACTTTTTATATCATTACATACAAAAGCATGTTAATACATATAATCATGTAACATATACAATAATATGTCACCACATCGACTCATGCACACATATGAACCATAGAAAAAACATACTTCTATCTAGGAATTCATGCATTTTACTATTGGAAATAGACTTGTCACAAGTCTTATTTCCCATTAAACATCATATACTAAATAATATGCACTCACCTGGGCTTCACTAAGTTCCAATCCACTTTTATGATTTCCTTTCTTTCGATCGAATCTTAACTTGATAATTGTTCCGGAACTTTTTTGTGATCGATATCTATATAATCATACATTGATACATATCAGTATCCAATTAATATATTCTAATATATCATTTCTTAGACGAAAAGAAATGTCTATTTCAATTTCCCCTTGAAGTGCATCGATACATTTTACAGTGCATCGATGCATTCTTTAACATGTGCATCGATGCACTACCCATGCATCGATGTACCAATCACCTTCGATGTTTTCATTTTAAGGGGGTGCATCGATGCACTCCTTATGCATCGATGCACTAATTACATTCGATGTTTCTTCTTTAAAGAGTGCATCGATACACATTGAATGTGCATTGATACACCTGCCCAGAATTTGCATTTTAAGCCCGAAAACTATTAACTTTTCACTCAATTCTTCTATTTTAAGCTCTTATCATGTCATTAAACTCAACTAACATTACTTAAACCAACTTATATCCATATAAACCATCTTTATCTTCCATATCTCATCATGATTCTTAAAATTTAAGAATATTGCTAAACTTTCAACTTTGTTATTAATCATTTCTAACTTCATAAATCTCTTATTCTTATTGATGGCAAGTCAAATTCAACTTTCAATTCTTATTATAAACTCTATTTCAATATTTCACTCAAGAACTCCAAATCTTTAGTCTTCCCTAACTCCTTTATCTTTTGATTTTAAGATAACTTAAGTTTTCCTTAAGCTTAGTTATCATCTACTGATCATAACCCAATCTTAAATTTATCCAGAAATTATCTAAATAGAAGACTCACCTTTGATTCAAGCCTTCACGTATGAAGAAAGAAGAAGAGAAGAGAACTCTGTAACCTTTTCTTTCTTTCCACGTGGTTTCCTTATCTTATAAGGAAAATAAAAATCTTCCTTGTCAAATGACCCTTTTGACCTTTAATTCATCTAATAATTACTAACAACTTTTATAATTTATTTCCAAATAAATCATTGAACTAATCCATGGTTCTACTCTAGTCACCAAATTCTAAAACTTTACAATTTGATCACTAACCCGGTATTGAGGATGTTACATGCACAACCGCCAAGGAAATATGTGACAAAACTATAAGTCACTTATGAATGCACAAACGAGGTAAAAGAATCTAAAATTAGTCTTATAACTTATAGCTATGAAAATTTCAAGATGAAACCGGATGAAGATGTCAAAGCTATGACGGATAGATTCTCCACGATTGTCAATAGTCTCAAATCATATGGAGAAATCATTCCAAATAACAAGCTTGTAAGGAAGTTAGTTTACTCTCTTCCAATAGCTTGGAAATCAAAGAAGACGGCGATCATCGAGGCTAAGAACTTAAAATCCTTGACCCTCGATGAACTTATTGGCTCTCTCCTCACGCATGAAATGATGCTTAAAGAATGAGACGAAGAAGAAGAAGAACGTGAGAGTTGCTCTCAAATCAACAAAAGATGAGAGTGATTCGGATGAAGATGAAGATGACGAGGAAATGGAATTGTTTGCCCAACGGTTCAGAAAAATGATGAGGCCAAACCGAGGAAGAAAATTCAAATGAAATGAAGGCTTCAAAAATGAACCAAAAGAGAAGAACCCGATCATTTGCTATGAATGCAAAAAATCGGGGCATGTCAAATATGATTGCCCACAATTAAAGACGAATGGTCAATCAAAGATTAAGCACAAGGCTCACGTGGCTATATGGAGCGATGAAGAAGGTTCCGATGAAGAGGAACAAGAAGTAGCAAACTTGTGCTTAATGGCATTTGGGGAAGATTCTAAGGTAACCTCTAACTCATTTGATCTAGATTATTTATCTTATGATGAATTATTAGAGGAATATAATGGGTTGGCTTCGGATTATGAGAAATTGTTTTTAAAATACAAAAATGATATTTCAAAATTGAAAAATGAAAATAATCTCATATTCAAGACCAACAATGATCTTGAAAGTAAAATCAAAGATTTACAAATCAAACTAGAAGAGTTTGAAAAGAAAAATATTGATTTGCAAAATTTACTTTCAAGAGTCAATGATGATCATCAAAAGGAAATTGATGATCTTAAAGCCTCTTTTGATAAAGTTGGATCAAAACGTATTCAAAAAGTAGAAAATTCAAAAACCAACTTTGTTAGAAAAAACTTTAGAAACTACAATCATAGAGGTCCCCGAAGAACCTCTAATGGAAAAATCGTTAGAAGTATATGGGTTCCTAAAGAGCTCATTACTACTAAAGATAAGGATATCCTACACAAATAGATACCTAAGGAGACTAGGATTTTGGAAACTAATGAATATGGACCCAAAAGAATTTAGGTACCAAAAATAAAAAATTAATCTATGTTTATAGGAAAAGGAGTATTGCTACAAGGCTCGGGAAACAAACTCAAACTCATAGTACCTTGATAGTGGATGCTCAAGACACATGATCGGAGACAAAAGCTGGTTCATAGAGCTCAACGCCAAAAATGGAGGATATGTGACTTTTGGTGATAATTCAAAAGGTCAGATTGAAGGTATAGGCACTATAGGTAATACCTCTTCCATACAAATTAAGAATGTTTTATATGTGAATGGATTAAAGCATAATCTATTGAGTATTAGTCAATTTTGTGATAAAGGATTCAATGTCATGTTTGATATTAATGGTTGTAAAGTCATTGATATTACATCTAATCGGATTATGCTTGTTGGTCATAGAATAGGAAACATTTACATGGTGCATTTAGATTCCATAGATATGACTAATTTATGCCTAGTTGCTAAGGATGAGCATGATAGTTGGTTATGGCATATGAGACTAGGACATGCTAGTATGAGTGTTTTGCAACGATTAATTCAAGGAGATTTAGTTCGAGGGTTGCCTAAACTAAAATTTGATAATGATAAAATATGTGATGCTTGTGCTAAAGGAAAACAAAAGCGAGTTTCTTTTAAATCTATTAATGAAGTATCCACTAGTATAATATTACAATTGATCAATTTAGATCTTTTTGGGCCATCTAGGACTACTAGTTTGGGTGGAAAACAATATGCATTTGTCTTGGTAGATGACTATTCTAGATATACTTGGGTTCTATTTTTAAGTACTAAAGATGAAGCATTAGAAAAATTCATCACGTTTTCAAAAGTAATCCAAAACGAAAAAGGTTACTCTATAACTAGTGTTATGAGTGATCATGGAACTGAATTTGAAAATCTTGGATTTACAAAATTTTGTAATTCTAATGGTATTAGCCATAATGTTTCAGCACCTAGAACCCCTCAACAAAATGGAGTTGTTGAGAGGAAAAATTGAACTTGAGAAGAAATGGCAGAACCATGCTTTGTGAAAATAATTTTCCAAAATATTTTTGAGCGGAAGCCACAAATACCGCTTGTTATGTTATTAATCGAGTAATGATTAGGCATATTTTGAAGAAAACTCCATATGACCTTTTTAAAAATAAAAAGCCTAATATTAGTTATTTTCATCATTTTGGATGTAAATGTTTTGTTTTAAACAACGATAAAGACAATCTTAACAAATTTGATGCTAAAAGTGATGAAGGAATTTTTCTGGGTTATTTCTTAAATTCTAAAGCTTATCGAGTATTTAATAAAAGAACTTTTGTTGTAGAAGAGTCTATACATGTTTTTTTCGATGATAATCCCCTTCCGATGAAGGATTCTTGTATGAATGATGATGTAGGCATTATAAACATAAATGACGTTGGACATGATGGTGGAGAACCATCATCAAAGGAAGAAACTAAAGATGAGGAAATTCATGATCCCCTCGAGAATCCAACCATTGAAGAAAGGGAAGTATCCTACCCAAGGGAATAAAACTATGTCAAGGATGATGAAATAATAGGTGATCCATCCAAAGGGGTAACAACTCGATCTTCTCTTAGAAATATTTGTAATTATGTTGCATTTATCTCATGCATAGAGCATAAGAATATTAAAGAAGCATTAAATGATGAATATTGGATTATGGCTATACAAGAAGAGTTAAATCAATTTGAGAGAAGTAAAGTATGAACATTAGTTGAAAGGCTTAGTAATAAATCTATTGTAGGAACTAGATGTGTATTTAGAAATAAGCTTGATGAAAGTGGTAATATAGTGAGAAACAAGGCTAGACTTGTTGCTCAAGGGTACACTCAAGAATAGGGCATAGACTATGATGAAACATACGCTCCCGTAGCTAGGATGGAAGCAATTAGAATGTTATTAGCATTTGCATATTTTCATGAATTTAAATTATATCAAATGGATGTTAAAAGTGCATTTTAAATGGTTTTATAAATTAAGAAGTGTATGTGGAACAACCTCCTGGTTTTGAAGATTCAAAATTTCCAAATCATGTTCTTAAATTGACAAAAGCACTTTATGGTTTAAAACAAGCTCCTAGAGCTTGGTATGAAAGATTGTCAAAATTTTTAATTGAAAAAGGTTTTTCAAAAGGGAAGATTGACACTACATTGTTTTTAAAGCATAAAGGTAAAGATTTATTAGTAGTTCAAATTTATGTTGATGATATAATTTTTGGTTCCACTAATGATGTTCTTTGCCAAAAATTTTCTAAGCTAATGCAAAGTGAATTCAAGATGAGCATGATGGGGGAGCTCTCATTTTTCTTGGGACTCCAAATCAAGCAAAGAAAATATGACATCTTCATCAATCAAGCTAAGTACGTCAAAGATATGCTCAAGAAGTTTGGACTAAAAAATAGGAAACCTCATAACATTCCAATGAGCTCATCTACAAAGTTTGACAAAGATGAATGAGGTAAATGCGTGGATGATAAATTATATAGGTCAATGATTGGCTCTTTGCTTTATTTAACCGCAAGTAGACCGTACATTATGTTTAGTGTTTGCTTATGTGCTAGATTTCAATCATGTCCTAAGGAATCACATTTACTAGCTGTTAAGAGAATCTTTAGATACCTTAAGGACACTCATAGTTTAGGACTTTGGTATCTTAGAGACTCTAGTTTTAGCTTGCATGCATTCTCTGATGCGGATTATATAGGTTGCAAATTAGATAGGAAAAGCACCTACAGTACTTGCCAATTCCTTGGAAATATGCTGATTTTTTAGTTTTCAAAGAAACAAAATTGTGTTGCATTATCTACCACTGAAGCAGAATATATTTTAGCTGGTAGTTGTTGTGCGCAAGTTTTATGGATGAAACAACAACTTTTTGATTATGTAATTGAAGTAGGTACCATTCCTATCAAGTGTGACAATACTAGTGCTATTTGTGTCACTAAAAATCTCATCCAACACTCTAGAACTAAGCATATTGAAATTAGACATCACTTCTTTAAAGACTATGTCGCTAAGAAAGATATAGTTCTAGAATTTATTGATACTTTGCATCAATTAGCGGATATCTTTACAAAACCTTTAAATAAAGAAAGATTTTGGACACTTAGGAGAGAATTAGGTTTAACTGACCTTTCCTCACTTAGTGTTTAAATTAATTTTAGCACTTTTAAGAATAAATGAAAAATGCTTATAATAATAATAATTTTTTATTGCCTTTTTTGCTATTAGTTAGGGGGAGTTTATGATTCTTAGAGAAAATTAATTTTATGTTCAAATGTAGTTTAAAGATACAATTGTTTGACATGATTAATTTTCAATATATGAGTTGCCAATACCACTAGAGCAATTAATTTAGCATTTTGAGTTTTTAAAAATCATATTTTAGCATTTTGGTGCAGAGGGAATCGATACCCTCCTGAAGGGGAACCGATTCCCCCTTTGAAGGGGAACTGATTCCCCCCTGTAGGGGAATAGATACCCCCTGGGGGTTCTGGATATTACACGGCTAGAATACCCTATTTTTCTCTAACCCTCTTATTCTTCTTTTTTCCGCCAATCACTATCTCTATCTCCCAAATCTCCACTTTGCTTCAAAACATTGATTTATAGTCAGAATTACTTCAAATATCATCTCCTAAACCTGTTGGAATCATCAAACTAATGCAAAAATCATCACATTCTCACAAAATCCGAAAATCTTCAAGGTATTTTTCTAAAACTTCTATTTTATCAATTTTTGAACGTAGGACTAGTTTTAATTAGTTCTAGTTTGAAATAATGATTGTGCATTGATTGTTTAATGTTTAGAAACTAGATTTTACAACTAATTTCATCAAAATCTCACAATTTTTCAATTAATTTTTGAATTTTTGAAATTAAAAAAAATTGTTTTCAAATTGTTGTGTTTTGATTTAATTATGTTGTTACTATGAAAACTATACACATATTAATTTCAAAACTTGTTTTTCAAACATAGTTTTTCAAAATTTTGCCAATTAGGATTGTTTTAGAGAACCTTGAAATATTGAGGACTCAATTGAGTTTTGGGATTGATTATATTGCATACATGTGTTTTAGGTTTTGCCAATACTTTGAGTCTTACAAAATCCGGGAAGAACGAATCACATCTCTTCAAGCCATGTTAGACATCAATTTTCGACATCTTCCTACCTGACAAGAGTGGAAATATGATAAACTCTTTGAGCTTGAACCAATAGTTTATCACCAACTCGTTCGTATCTTCTACTCTAATGTTGTTTGCATTCAAAACCGGGATAAAATCATAACCATAAGAATCCGATCCTATCTTCTATGAGGATTCTTTCTTCTTGACTCGGAATACATTGTCACCGTATTAGGATTAGATAATGACGGGTTAGATAATGAAAAACTAACGGTAGGATCTCAGTATAAGCGAAGGGATAATGCGAGTGTTTTAAATCTTCATGATTGTTTTCTTCATCTAATGATCTCTTGGTGGTTTCGACCATCTGGAGGCCGTTACTCTACTCTTCGAGCCATGGATCTATTTTGGCTACATTGTGTCCAAAATAATCTTAAGATCAACCTTCCACAAATTATTTTTGCTGAACTTGTCGAAACTGTGAATCTTGTTCCCAATAAGAAACTATGTTCATCTCTAGTTTACGGTTGTATTCTTAGTAATATGTTTAAAAAGGTCGTGCTTAGGGTTGGTCTTGATGCCTCCTTTCCACTCAAAAACCAAATCAACCTCTTCTCTTTAACTAAATCAGGATGGAAGATCAATGAAGAGACTGGTCTTTGGGTTCGTACCCATGAGCAACCTCCGAAAGCCGACGAAGCCGATGATGAGCCTGAGCAGCACGAGGAACAAGTACAACCAGAGAATAAAATGCCTCCATATTTTCAATCCTTTATGGAGACGTTTGATTTCCGGTATGCATCCATGGATTCCCGCTTCACATCCATATAATCCAATTTGACCACTGTGGGAGCTCAACAATTGGAGATTCTCTGGGAGATGCGCGCGAACAACGCAACAATGAATGAACGTATTAATTCGCTCGCATATGACATGGCCGAATTGCGTGCTCATTTTCCTCATTCCGATCCTCCTATGGATGCTTGATTTATTGCTGTGCTTTAGTTCTCTTGGATACAACTCCGAACTTATTGTTTGAACATTTTGGATATTTTGTAATGCTTGAATTTGTGGATTGTTTGACTTTGAGTGCTTATATGTTTGGATTTATGGATGTTTGAACTTATATATATCTGGTTTGGTTAAATTTATTTGTTATTGCATCATTTACAATTAGATAAATATGACCAATTTTACCATTTCACATCCGTTTAAGAATATTGATTATGAAACTAATGGCTAACGTTTCTCTTGATTGTGATCTTAGCAGCTTAAAGCTTTATCTTTCTAAATCAATTAGCTAAATGTTTTTCAAAAACTTGTTTACAATTATTTAATGGTATTTTTTATTTAACCAAAAGGGGGATAAGTGTTTTAAAGGGGAGAAGTGTTAGAGTAAGGGGGAGTAATTTCAAACTTGATTTCAAAATCTTAAAATTACTAAAGTGTTTTGTTATATCAAAAAGGGGGAGATTGTTGAAAACATTTTGATATTTCGATATAACAAATTAAGTTAAATGAATTTTAAGATTTTCTAGGTATATTCGATATAATTATTCGAATATCAAAATATTACTCCAAATCTTTCAAATGTCATTTTTAATCCTTACTCAAGTGTAAAATTAAGTTTTAATCTTAAAATAATTTCAAAACAATTTTACAAAGTATTTCGAACCGTTTCAAAGCCAAAACTTCTAGATTGTCCAGAGGGAACCGATTCTCCCCAAGGGGTACCGATTCCCCCCTGAATGGTTTGGCTCCGAGAAAAACAAAATGCTCAGAGGGAACTGATTCCCCCCAAGGGGGTACCGATTCCCCTTGTGTAACGGTCGAAATATTTGAATTTTACACTTAGGGAACCGATTCCCCCCACGCTCCAAGCAGTTTTATTAATTATTTACACACTTAAACGACTCCATTTACTCCACTAATCATCACCAACGTTCAGAATCAATTGAAGGAGTATTTAAACAAGCTTAGAAGCCATTGATCAATAACAAGAAACAACAATCAACAAGAATCAAGAGAGAATCAAAGAGAAAACATCAAACCTCAAGTTTGAGCATTTTCAAGCCTATTTCATTCAATATTCATTTTTGCTTTCAAGAACACTTATTGTGCTCAATTGTATTATTCTTGAGTGTTATTTCTTTGTTCTAGAATTGTACAAACAATCTACCTTGTGAGGATTTCCTTGTAAGTTTGTAATCTTCTCTTTGAGAAAGAGTGTTCTCAAGAATTAGGGTATATTATTAATGGAGTTGTAAGGTTATCTCTTTGGCCTCAAAAGAAATAACAAATTAGTGAATTTGTTGGAAAATCCTTAGTGTGGATAGCTAAGGTAGTGGACGTAGACTTTGGTTGAGAAAGTCGAACCACTCTATATCGCTGTGCAATTACTTTCAATTTTCTGCAAAAGCTTCCACCAAAATTTTAATTGCCAATTCACCCCCCTCTTGGCCGATTCCATCGATCGATTAACTCAACAGTTGTATTATCCTATTTGGTTTGCTTAGTAGGAATGTAAGATTACAATGTTTGGTTGGAGGAATATAAGATTATTTGAGTGCATACTTTACTAAATTATCATTGTGATATATATATTTTTTAACAAGTAAAAATTTAATATTAAATATAAATATTTGAATGAAAATTTATAAAAATATTTTAATTATTACACTATCTAAGTTTAAAGAAAAAATATATTTAACATATAATTAATATAATTAGTATATCAAACTTCTAATTTTAAATAACTTTCATAAGTATCATATTTATATATAATATAATATAATATGAAAAATAATATTGTGATCTCGAATAAACAAATATATTAATTTTTAATGTATAAGATCTATTTTTTAATAACTCAAAATTAAATATTATTTTAAATAATTATATTTTTAAAATAATAATATTTTCACCTCATAAAATTATAAAATAATCAATATACTAATTAGTAAAAATATAAAACAATTTTAACTACTCAAGTTTATTAATATTTTATTAAAATAAATTATTTTTATATTATTATTATTAAGTTTATAATTTTGAGTAAAATACGAAAAAAAGAATTGAGAAGGATGTATCAAACAAAATTGAAAAGGATTTATATGATTTTTTTTATTATTTAAAGAATATTTATATTTAAAGTGGTAAAAATTGTTCATTACTTAAGAATTTAAAAATAACGATATTCTTACCATTTTAATTTAAAAATATTATTATTAGTAATAAATTATTACATGATAAATATAATATGTAATTTCGAAAAAAAATATTTTCTTATTAATGTTATGTGTTAAAAGAAACCTCTAGAATTTTCCTCGGTTCTCTCCACTAACCCTAAAATGAAATAATAAAAAAAAAAATTGGTCGAGGTTTCGCTTTCAGCCAAACCTATTAAACCCTCCCTTTTTATCTAGCGGTTTCGCTCGCTCGACAGTCAAGCTCAAATACAGATGATTTTCCCCTTAAATCTTCTATTTCCAGGTGATGTCCGTTCTTCTTCACTAATCTACACTTAGGTTTCCGTAACCCTAAAACTAATATTTTTTTGATTGTTTGGTTATGCTTGAAATTTATTTCTCTGGGTATGCAGTTTTGAGTATTCGACTACCAAAGATAGAGCTTTGGATGATTTTCTCTTCTTCTCGAGTTGCATGTGGATGTTATTTGTTTTATTTATTTGAGTTCTTATGATAATCTTAGACTTGTAATTTCTTAACTGTGTTTTAGGCATTGCCATTTTCGAAGTTTTTCTCTGATACTTTTGTTTTAGATGTTAGTTATTGAATAGGATCCTCTCGTTTCAGAAGATGAAAACGCGGCCGCTTTGCTAACGTGTTGTTTGCTTAATGTTGTTGTGGATGATGCAGGGATTTGTAAGGAGATAAGCTGTTCACTAATAATTTAACGTTTTTAATCAGGGCAGTAAAAAGGTTATGCCCGATATGGAAAATGAAATTTCGCGAGCGGAAGAAATAAAAAACCAAGCTAATGAAGCATTTAAAGGTACTAGAGTAGTGAGCATGCAAATCTCAGTATCACGGACGTTGATTTTGTTACATTGAATATTGATTGAGTTGAAGTGTTTGGCTCTGCATAGAGAAAGTTTAGAACGTGGATATTTTAATGAATGTTTTATTATTGCGACAATGATGTTTGCAATTTCATTGTGTTGAAGTTGTTGATTTGCTTTTGTTCAGCACACAAATATGGTCAGGCTATTGACTTGTACACACTGGCAATAGAGCTAAATAGTCAGAATGCAGTATACTGGGCCAACCGTTCATTTGCTCACACCAAATTGGAAGAGTATGGTAGTGCCATACTGGATGCTACTAAGGCAATTGAAGTGGATCCTAAATATTCAAAGGCATGTTTTATATAGTGAAACGATTCAGCCTTTTATACAAATATCTATTTTTGTTCTTGTTCTGATGGTTCTCCAACTTACAGGGTTATTACAGACGAGGTGCTGCTTATCTTGCAATGGGGAAGTTTAAGGAAGCATTGAAGGATTTTCAACAGGTACAAGGGCTATATATTGCAAAATTTGTTTGTTTCATGTCTTTGTTTAACTTATTTCATACAGAGGATGGTGCCGCTGTCTGAAATATATTTCTCATGCATCTTTTTTGCATATTTATTTTTCATGTAATAAGTGTAGCAATTATTTTTCATTTTAGTATAAATTCTCTTTGTTTTAATTTACACTCTAGGATTTATTGTAGAATGTTTCCTCCATTTAAGACTGAGCTTCACAAGTTGTTTCTCATTCTAGTGTTAGAGGTAGGGTTCGGTTGTTTTTTCATAAATGTCTTAATCGATTAACCTCCAACTTACGGGTAAACATAGGTTTAAATGACCTAACTGAACCAACTTTGCATATGTCCTTTAAGTCAGTCACTGACTTTTTTCCCTATGTTTTTTATTTTTATTTTTTGGGTTTAGTATAAATTCAATTCGAGTTTACTTTATATTATATAGTATATTGGTTTTAAAAAGCGCCCTAAAGCGCCTAGGGTCCTAGACGCCGAAAGCGCTCGCTTTATGCACACGAAGCGCCAGAAAGGCCGAAATTCACAAAAAAATACAGAATATTTATAAATTATCTTATAAATACTTAAATATCAAAGTGTCAATGCATATATTCAAAACTTATAAGTACTTAAACACCAAATATAACAAGTTATAAACAATTAAATACTTATCTACCATTAACCATACGACTATACGAGCATATTAATCTCAAAAGATGGTCTACACCAAAAGTAGTCTAAAGTGAGATGAACAAAAGTATTTTTCTAAACCCTCAATTCCTTATAACTAAAAATCCTCTAAATCGTCATCGTCATCAACTCGGACAACCCATCTCCTTCATCACTAGACACTCCAATATCTTCTTCCATCTCCTTCAACAACTCGCATTTTTTACCCTAGCCCGCCTAAACTAAAAGCCGATCTAAGCCTGATAATCTAATAGCCCGCTAAACCCTAAACAAGCCTAAAAATCGTATCTGCTAAAGCCCAAAATCGTATCTTCTAAACTCACGATTAAGCACCGATTAGCGCTTTGCTAAAAGCGTTGCAAAAGCGTCGATTACTACCGCTTAATGAATTCGTAGTGCTTTTGTTATGCTGAAGCGCCAGGGACCTCGCTCGAGTCGCTTAGCGCTTTAATTGCGCTTAAGCGGCGCTTTTTTAAACATAGTATATTACAAATATTTTTAAAATTAATAAAAATAATATATTAAGTTGGTTCAGTTGGTTGGTATGTTTATTAAATTCACAATAACCAACCTAAACTTACCCATTTTTAACAGAAGCCTATACCGAGTTAGCCAAAATAACCATCTTAACTGAAACCGACAAAAACAAGTGTGGCTGTTAAGTCGGTTTTAACCGACTTTTGCTCACCCCTAATTAGAGGTTGTACGGGCTAGTGAAATCTGCTTGGTAGCTCTAGATTTGATATAACTTCACGTTATCCATTTTATGAGCTGCAGTGCTGTACCTGCACATATGCATACATTTGCTTTTTAGCAAGAAAACGTGTAGGTTGACATTGTTGTTGTTTTACTTGAGGTCATCATATACTGCCATGTTTCTTTTTTTTCCTCTCCCTGGAAATTCATATAATTGCTATACGTTAAACGTGTGAAATGTGATTTGTGATGTCTGAAATATATTTTCTTCCCTCTGGAATCAGGTCAAAAGGATTTGTCCCAGTGATCCTGATGCTACCAAGAAATTAAAGGAGTGTGAGAAAGTAGTAATGAAATTAAAATTTGAAGAAGCAATTTCTGCACCCGAGTCTGAGAGGCGTTCTGTAGCCGACTCTATAGACTACCATAGCATAAGTATTTCATGTCCCCATTATATCTACAATTTATTCCTAATTTATTTATTTTTGAGGTGTTCTAGAAATGGTCTTCCACATTGGCATTAACGAAATTGCTTGTTCTATTTCTTTTTAAGTTGTGGAGCCACAATATTCAGGTGCAAGAATAGAGCGAGATGTTGTTACTTTGGACTTTGTTAAGAAAATGATGGATGACTTCAAGAACCAAAAGTGTTTGCATAAAAGGTATGTCTAGTAATTGCAGTTATGGATTTTGTTTCTTAAATGAAAATTTTGTTTGCTGAATAATATTATTGGTACAGATATGCATTCCAGATTGTCTTGCAAATGAGAGAAATGTTGCAGGCTCTGCCGTCTCTTGTTGACATTAATGTTCCTGATGGCAGTCATTTAACTGTCTGTGGTGATGTGCATGGTCAGGTAATTAACAGAGGATAAATGATTTGCTGCATTCAAGAAACACGATGATGTGTCACCATCCGTTGATGTTGGATGCAAGTAGCTATGATAATGTCTAAAGTACCTATCATTTACAGCTATGACAACATAGCTAACGGTGGAATAATTAGCATGCTTCATTTTTCATTCTTTTAGTGCTTTTTGTTTATTATTGTGTTTATTGTTCCATTTCTTGTAGTTCTACGATCTGATAAATATTTTTGAGCTTAACGGTCTCCCTTCAGAAGAGAATCCATATCTCTTTAATGGTGACTTTGTGGATAGAGGATCTTTCTCTGTGGAGGTCATCCTCACACTATTTGCATTCAAGTGCATGTGTCAATCAGGTGAAATCCACTTCCAACATTATTCTACCTCAAATTTCCTCCTTGGCCTTTACATGAATTGCATTAGTCCATTGTTTCCCTTTTATGCTGATTTAGATATTTAGATGCGTCTTTTCCACTTCTGTTTTCTTATTTGCTTAAATGAAATTGTCACTGGAGTATTAAGGAGCTTCATCTGAGCACTTCTTTTAGGACTCTAACAATGGATCTTCTTGATTGGAGATTCCATATCGATCCTCTTTATTGGACACTACCTAAATTGATAGTCTCTTCTGGAAGCTCTCTGATGTGATCTTCAGGACTTGTGGTTCCCTATTAGTATGATATATATACAATTTTGGTTTCACTTTGTTGCATTTAACATGGGAATTTTCAGCTATTTATCTTGCTAGAGGCAACCATGAGAGTAAGAGCATGAACAAGATATATGGTTTTGAGGGTGAGGTCAGGTCCAAGCTGAGTGAGACATTTGTGGAACTCTTTGCCGAAGTATTCTGTTATTTGCCTTTGGCTCATGTAATAAACCAGAAGGTTTTTGTAATTCATGGAGGCCTTTTCAGTGTTGATGGGGTGAAACTGTCCGACATCAGGGCAATAGATCGGTTTTCTGAGCCTCCTGAGGAAGGTAAAATGCAAATGGTGTTTTCCTTCAGTTTCTTTGAAGTAAGTTTGGTGCAATTTAATACGTAAAGTGACAACTATTGATTTTTCTTATTCTTAAGTTAAGGAACTACATTGCCTACATTTATTTATTCATCTTCTTTTATTAGTTCGGAATATGGTGGTTTCTCCAGTATTATTTGTATTTTATATGTAGCTTAGGAGGCATGGAACATTTTTATAGATTTCAATGCCCTTTTGGAAGGTTTAGATATACTTTCTACCTTTTTTTTCATTAAAAAAATACTAATAGAATTAAACTATAGAGTACAAATTTGCTTGAATTGTTTTCATGTCCTTTTTTACATCTTTGTGACAAATTAAACTTTATCATTTGTAGTCAGCATGACTATTGATTGTAATTAAATTCAGATGTAAAATGCACATTTTTTTTTATAAGATGTAAAATGCACATGAAAATATAGTAATCTAAAATTGCAAATCTATGAAGAAGCTGATGCAAATTTAGGAGCAAGAAGGTAGTGTAACATAATGATATGTTCTTTTGAATTTGTCTCATGGTTCTTTGCTGATTTCTTCAGGGTTGATGTGCGAAATACTTTGGAGTGATCCGCAACCTTACCCAGGACGAGGCCCTAGCAAGAGGGGAGTAGGTCTTTCTTTTGGTGGAGATGTGACAAAAAGATTCTTGCAGGATAACAATCTAGGTATTTATCCATTTGTTTGTGTACTTTGTTTTTAGTGAAAACACAAAAAAGTGGGAAACGAAATTGATGTTTGATTTTGGTGAATACATGCTTAATTGACAGATTTAGTTGTGAGGTCTCATGAAGTGAAAGATGAAGGTTATGAGATTGAGCATGATGGTAAACTTATTACTGTTTTCTCTGCTCCAAATTACTGTGATCAGGTAATTTAATCTCAAATTCTTTCTTCATAAATAGGATCATTCGTTAAGTTATCCTTAGAGGCCAGAGCTTGTGTAATCATCTCATATGAATATTTCTGTATGCAAAGAAGTTGTTTGTCTCTCTCATCTTGCAAGCTTCATATGGATAGTGAATGTTCATGCTTCTGACTTGTATTATGTAGTCATTGTTAAATGCATTATGCGTGTCCTCCATTTCCCCCCATTTTATTCTGCATTTTTACAATCATTTTCAACTACACGGCAATATTAAATAGTTTCAGGCATATTGTGGGGAATGTCAAAGTTCCCACTAGTATGCAGTGATATTTTGACCAGAGTGCTAGTCCTAGAACCCTTATATTGCCTCGGGCACAAAGGGGAAAAAATGCAAGCCCAAGTGAAGTAACGTGCAATATGTGTGTTGAGTTTGTGTGTGTTGATATACTTATTACTAAGTCTAAGACATAATAAATTTTAAAGTGAGGTCTATTTTATCTACAGAACATGCAATTTTTTATTAGTCAATATGCATGAATTCATCATGGTCCATGTCTATAGTTGAATACTAGTATAGAAATTGGTACTACCCATTTCTTACTCGGTCTGCTATTGTATTATTTGATCCTTCTGTTTGAAGTTGAAACAGAGTATTTTGGTTGGAAATTCTATTTTCCGTGTTGTATGTCTGCCTCCTGATTTGCTTGCTATTTTAGGTTATATATTTTGTAGTCTAACATGACTTATCAAATGGTTTGTTTCAGATGGGTAACAAGGGTGCATTTATTCGGTTCGAATCCCCTGATTTGAAGCCAAATATTATTACATTCTCAGCAGTGGTTAGTATTTTGTGGTGTTTTTGTTATTGTTGTTCTTAGGAGAATGGCCAGGAAAGGAAGCTTGAGTGACTGATTTGCATATCTGATTTGCTGCACAGCCTCACCCTGACGTCAAACCTATGGCTTACGCAAACAACTTCCTCCGAATGTTCCATTAGTTATACGGTAGTCATGCTCCATCCCAGTCCAAGTTTTTTGCTACAAAATCTTTGCAACTGCTTAGTGGTACAATTTTTGGCTATACAATGTCTTTCTACGGGTATTATTTTTCATGATACAAGCACCAAGCTTGTTCCTGTTCAGGAGGCTGCCAGAGAACTGGTAAACGTTGATAAATTCCCGTTGTGGTTTTGTGCTATTGTTTCTTTTTATAGGGTCGAACCAAATCGAAAATGTTGGACAGATGCCATTAAAAGATTTTAAAAGAAGATGAAGACACTTGCTGGCATTGGCAAAGAGTGTGCCGGTAGTTTTGTAAAATAGAGGTGATCTCTTCTCTGTATACATTAGGGGTTTATACTTTTGAAAATTTTCAATAGAATTTTCTAGTGTTTCTTGGATGGCTTTTTACTTCTTAATTAGAAAGGTTACAAAATATTTGAATTGTAGTGTTTACAGTCCGTATTAGGTTTATGTATGTAGTAAGATATTTTTCTTAACTTTTCAATATATATATGGGTTAAGATTTACTTGTACAGTTTAAGTTTTTTTTTTTACAGTCTGATGAGTTGAAATAAACAATTGAGTTTCATTTATTTATTTTTTTCCTAGCGAGTATTTTTCATTTTTGTTGATAAACTCAATTGTTTATTTTTATTCATTTAACGATTTTAAATTAATTTATTTATGAAAATGTACATTTTGTAATTGAATTTTATCTGAGAATGTATATTACTATGTAAAACAGGTAACGGACAAACAGAAATTAAATAAAATCAGCTTGGCCCCCAAGGTGGCATCATGCATATAAGAGAACTTTAACATTTTATATTGGGTTACGAAATATTTGATATTTCATCTCTCACCTAAAGTTATCTTGATCATTATTCTCCACTTATAGGTACAATATAATTGATGATTTTACTTAACATTTTATTAATATTAAAATCTGATTTGAAATAAATTAATTATTTAAAATATTGTATTGTTTTCATTTATGTAATATAAATTGAATAAAATAAAAAATAAAGCCAAAATAATTTATTTGAATACAATATTAGTATGTTTAAATTTGATATACGTTAAGATCGGTCCAACTTGTTTTTTGTACTATCAAATAATTTAAGATTATACATATCTAATTTTACATCCGAATCACAATCGCACTTCAGTCTTCAAAAAAGTAACTGATCTGATAAGAAAGATGCTGTCATTTTCATGTCTATTCATTACTGCTCACATCACATACATGGCATAACATAAAACATTTTCTTACATATGAAGCATTAAGATTTATGGGGAAAATCCATAAGCAGTTGCTACATAAAAACAAAGCACGTATCAACATACTGAAAATCCCATCTTCTCAAACTTTCTTCTTCCAATTCATTGATGAAACATAACAGAAAAAAAGTCACACTTCTGTCAACTTAGTCCTATGGAGGAGGGTTGGATATGTAACCAGTTTTGGGGTTAACATTTGGCCCTGGATCTTTATAATCCATTATTTCAATCATTTCCCTTGATGTTTCTGCAATTTCCTGCTATTCAAACATTCAAAAAAAACCAGTTTTAGACCCTAAAACCTAAATAAATCCGAGAGAGAGAGAGAGAGAGACCAACATCCAATTGAGCGTTGGATTCTTCGGACACAACAGCCTCCATCAATTTCCTGCTACAAAATCCTAAGAAAACAACAACAGAAAAGGTCGTACAAAATCAAACAAAAAAGAAATGCATGAGAGAAGATACAAAGTAATACCTTGACCTTGAGAGGAGGAGAGAAGCAAAAGCATTGAAAGAAGAAGTAATTTGAGAAAGCAAGATCGACCCATTGTTGAACAATTCTGTGAAATGGGTAGTTTTCGGCTTTTGGAAAATGAGAAGAGAGTTGAGGTTTTTGTCTACAGTTTCTTGAGGCTTAATGGGAGGAATTTGAAGGCATATTTTTTCACTTCATATATATAAAAAAGAGTGCGAGAAGACTAACTTGGCACATATTTTTTTTAGAAAAGTAATTACCATGGGCAATCAACTTTGGATTGTTCAATAATCTTTGGCAATCCTGGGTGCAGGTTAGCATCACGTTTTAAATCACGAAAAAATAATTTTATTCACGAAATAATGATTTTGTCACAGAGTTACACTGTCAATAGCATCAGCGATGACTACAGTCACGATAAACTCGAAATAATTAAAAACGCGATTACGATTGTGATTTAAAACATTGGTAAGCAGTATTTTGAAAATTGGACCGGATTGACTGGTTCAACCGGGAATCGTTACCTAGTTCGGTTCAATATACACCGGTTGAACCGTTACTAGTGAACCGGCAGGAACCGTTGAACCGTTCGAACCGAACTGGCTGAAAACCGAAAAAAATCGAAAAAAACGGGAAAAAATGGCCAATTTTTTTTTAAATTAAACCAAACAACGTCGTTTGTTAAACGAGCCAAGTCGAACTCGAGTATTGCTGAGCTCGACTCGAACTTAAAAACTTTAAAAGTAAACTCAACTCGACTCAAACTCACGAGCTAAAAATTATCAAGTTCAACTCGAACTCGAAATATAATATTGAAACTTGAACTCGAAAAGGCTTGAACTCAAAAAAAATTTAGAAGCTCAATTGAAGCCTAAAATTAAAGCTTGATTGAAGTGAAAGAATAATTCACTCAATGCTCACCAAAAGGCTCCATGATTTTGAATGCCAAATTACCTCTATTATTTATAGAAGTTAGTTGGGATGTTCTTCTATGTTTCTTAGCCATGTGAGATTGTTTTGTTCTCATATTTTTACTCTTTAGACTTTTGGGATGCTCTTCTATATTTCTTAGCCATGTGAGATTGTTTTAAAAAAAAATTAAGTCAAACATATCATTTTGTTATGATTTTTTTAGCCCCAAATTTATTTTTTAATTATAGTTATATAATTATATTTATTATTTAATATGTTTTACCTTAAATATTATGTTGTAGTTAATTTGAATCATTTTGTTTCACTTGATTTTATGGTTTTTAACTTATATATGTTATGACTTGCTTTGAATATGACTTGTGATATAATTATTTAAGTTTTTAAATAATTATGACGTCGTCCGGTTCTTTTGACCGGTCAAATTAGTTCTACTGATTAAATCAGTGAACCGACCGATCCGATTCTAAAAACCATGCTGGTAAGCATATACTTTGCACACAACAACCACTGACCAGACCTTACGTATACCAGTTATGGGTTTTTTCTTATTCTATTGTCGAAAGAAATATTTGTTTCAAAAGGCAATCTGAAAGGATAAACTTTCATTGTTGGCAGATTAGCTCGAATATTTTTTTAATATATTATGAACTTTTTATATATGTATGGATTATTATTTCATATATTGATGGTAAAGTTTTATTTTTCATCCTCATCGTGTATATTGTTTATTTATTTGGAATATTCATTAAGCACAAACGATGATGGATTAAAATCGTTTGTAAAAAGAATCAACCGTTGATATATCAAATATTTTATAATAAAATTCATATTTTTTTAATTAGTCCAGAGTAATAAAAAAATAATATATGTTTAAAGATAATTTTTAACTATTTGACATGTAACGCTTATACTCCTGGTATTTTTAATGTTCGAACATGGAAGCTCAAAAAATAACAATAATTCTTTTACCACAATGTCGTTTGATTCGTGCTAAAACTAATATCTTTTGAGTATGATATAAACTTATTTATAACGTTAACTTCTTTTACGTATATGTAACACTTTAGGTATTTTTTTTACAACAATTCACATAAACTATGCCAATAATTAACGTATGTGCAGTTTCATAAAGCTACTCTGAATAGTACTTACAATATAGATTTTGATTCTGATTTTAGATGATGAACTTGGCTAAGGACCGAAAATATAATGACTGAATGTTTGATACTAGAAATGGAATAACTTAACAAATTTGGAGCGCTAGAGCAATTAGATAAAATCATTTAGTTTATTCTTTGAGAAAATCGCCTCAGTGACCAAAAAAAAGTTATAATATACGATTTTAACCAACTTTTTTTGGATTTGCCAAAATGACCAACAAAATCGCAACGCGAAATAAAAATCGCAACGCGATCCCCAGAATCGCAAATCAGTTTCCAAAATCGCAACGCGATTCTTGAAAATCGCGATGCGATAGTACAAATTCGCATTGCGATTTTCCATAATCGCAACGCGAATATGAAAATCGCAACGCGAACACATAAATCGCAACGCGTATCCGTAAATCGCAACGTGTATCCGTAAATCGCAACGCGTATGGGTAAATCGCAATGCGTATCCGTATATCGCAACGCGTATCCGTAAATCGCAACGCGTATCCGTAAATCGCAATGCGTATCCGTAAATCGCAACGCGTATCCGTAAATCGCAACGATAATCCGTAAATCGCAACGCGTATCCGTAAATCGCAACGATAATCCGTAAATCGCAACGAGAATCTGTAAATCGCAACGATAATCCGTAAATCGCAACGAGAATCTGTAAATCACAACACTTAAATTTTGGGTATATAACACTGAAATCATAAACTAAATCCCTAAATCGCAACTCATTCCATCTCCATCTATCACTCTCTCCGGCGACATCCGTTCCTATATCCAACGACATCCTTCCCAATCCGGCAACAGGTTTTAGTTTCGCAGCTCGTCTGTTTAGTAAATTAATTTACAACCATGAAATCATCTAATGTTGATCATGTTTGGATAGATTTGTGTTTTGGAGGGTCATGGGATAATGTTCATGGTGTTTTACAATATATGCCTTTACCCATGAATCTTCAACTAAAATTGTCTTTACAAAAGTTAACTTATGAAACTCTAATGCTACGTGTTTCAAATAAATTGAATTTAGAGCCCCTAAGTGGATTTAGGCTATCTTATCAGAGAAATGGTAAAGTTTATTTGTTAACCGACAATGAAGATGTTGAACGATTCATTGCTTACATTAGTGTTTCACAAGATGATGTTACATTGTATGTTGTTGAACCTAGAAGTAGTATTGTTGGGTCAGTAGCGGGTAGTAATCAACTAAGTTTTTCTCAAAACCCACAACCTTTCTCTAATCCAAATCCCAATCAACTTTCAGCACCAAATTCCGGTTTTCGTATTGACCAGTTAGACGATGATGAGCCAACAGAAAAAATTGTGAGTACTAGTCAGTATTCGAAATTTGGTCTTGGTCAATATCCGGACTTTGATATTGGTCAATACACGGATTTTGATGATGTTTCAGAAGAAGAAACAGACCATGTGTGTAATGATTTTAATATTGGTCAATACCCGAATTTTGATGATGAAACACCCGTTGCCGAGGAAGATGTTGTGATGATAATGAGGAGGAAGTTACGACTGTGAATGAACATGTTGAACATCCATTCTGTAATTCATATAATCCTGAAGAAGAAAAATAAGAAGAAAAAGTCCCCGAAGAAAAGAAAATGCCACGGGAGTATAACTGGAATATGCCAGAATTACTTCAGTTACCGGAAGAAGAGTTGGCAAAGAAAGCAGTTGATTGTTACACAAAAGTTATTCGTGTCAAGAAAGATGATTGTTTTGATACAAAGGAAGACTTGAAGATAGCTTTGTATACGAAATGTGTGGAAGATGGCTATCAACTAAAAGTTAACAAATCAAGCAAAGATCGTTTCGAAACAAGGTGTATGATTGACAAAAACTGTACGTGGCGTATGATTGCAAAGAGAATAAAAGATTGCAAAATGTTTCAAGTTAGGACTTTTATTGATAAACATACATGTTCAAGAACCCAAGTTTTTCCTCACCATAGACAGGCAAACAAAAAGGTGTTGGGTGGTTTTCTGGCTGAGTTAATGTTTTTGAATGGCAGGGTATATCGGGGACATGAAATTATGACTGACATGAATGCTCGGTTCAAGATTAGTATATCATATTCTCAAGCTTGGAGAGCCAAATGTTATGCCTTGGAATTGTTGAGGGGGTCGCCAGAAGCATCGTTTGCCCAACTGCCGGCTTATTGTCACAATTTAAAGCTGAAAAATCCTGGGTCGGTAACTCATATCAAAACAGATAGAGATGGACGCTTTGAGTTGCTGTTTATCGCCATTGGTGCTACGGTTAGTAAATCAATATAATTTTGTTGACTCATTTTTGTTAGTTACATGCATTTCACATTTAAATGATTATATTTCTTGTGTATATTATTTTGTAGATTCGTTCGTTTATTACTTGCATGCGCCCAGTTATTATAGTTGACGGAGCACATTTGAAAGGTCGATACCTTGGAGTAAACTTATTAGCAGTAGCCATGGATGCTAACAATGGGATATTGCCAATAGCTTACGGGGTTGGCAAATCTGAAACCTCTGATTCATGGACATGGTTTATGGGGCATCTTAGGGATTGCATAGGTCCTATTAGCAATCTGACAATCATATCCGATAGGGCAAACTCAATTGACAACGCTGTTAGAAGGTGTTTCCCAGATGCTTTTCATGGACTTTGTGGTGTTCATTTGTATAGAAATCTAAAATCAAGGTCTGCTGGTATAAAAAAGCACAAATGGACATACTGGAAGGCTGTAAAAGCTTATCGGGAAGTGGATTTCAATAAGCATATAAATTGTTTAAGACGTGTTTTGCCTCAGTGTGCTCAAACACTAGAAGATGTCGGGTTTGAAAGATGGTCAAGAGTACATCAACTTGGAGCAAGATATGGTTTCATGACGTCTAATAGTGCAGAATCAATCAACGCTCTAAGTCGTCATTCCCGGAAATTACCCATTACTATGTTAATGGAGTTTTTTCGAGCCTCTATTCAACAGTGGTACTACAAGAAAAGAAACCATGCAGGTATTATTTCTTTGAATTCGTAACTTATCATATTTATATATTTTACTAAGTATTGTTTATTTAAATTTACAGGAACATTGGAACATCGTGTTACACCATGGACTGAAAAAAAGATAACGAAACGTGTTGTGAAGTCAACGTCATGGAGAGTTGAACCATGTTCAAACACTTTGTTTCAAGTACTGGATAATAACTTAAATGGGCTAGTCGATCTAAATGCAAAGACGTGTAGTTGTATGAAATGGCAAACATCTGGTTATCCGTGTGGCCATGTTATAAAAGTTGCTCTTCATTTAAACCAAGATGATTCAAGCGCATACGCTATGGATTGCTACACTACAGAAGTTTATCGACAGACTTATGCCGAGATTGTCTACCCTATTCCACATCCTTCTGAGTGGGACATACCAGATGACTTACAAACAGTTTTGCCACCAGCCATGGACAGAAGGCTACCTGGCCGACCAAAAAGTCACGATCGTATACCGTCTAAGGGTGAAGAGAAGAAGAGATCGACATGTAGTCGGTGCAAGGAAAGTGGTCATACAAGGTTGACATGTGGATCACCAGTGCCATCAAAATCATCTTTTCCTCTACCAAAATGGATCCTCATCAAAATCCAAAGCTCATATGGTGTCAAGCAAAAGGCAACCATCTTCAAAATCCCAATCACAATTGGCTTCACCTTTTGGGACTGTTAACTTAGGTGATTTTTAAATGCAAACGTTGTATTATGTGGATTTTATGTGTGAACTTTTAACATTTTCAGTTGAATTAATGACTCAGGCCAACCATTTTGACTTAACCAACTCTTGTTATTCAGTTGTTATCACTATTAGACATGCATTTGACTATCGCAACACGGAAATTACAATCGCAACGAGAGAATCGCAATGCGAAATGAAAATCGCATTGCGATTCTCTCGTTGCGATTTTCATTTCCGCATTGCGATTTTCATTTCGCATTGCGATTCTCTCGTTGCGATTTTCATTTCGCATTGCGATTTTCATTTCGCATTGCGATAGTCAATTTTGCCTTCAACATAATGCAGATTGAAATCAACAAAATCAACCATTACATTTCAATCAATTAAACAAGCACAAATAAGAATTATATTCGCATCAATTACACAAATCAACTTTTACAAATCATCTTTTACAAATCAATTAAACAATCAAAAATAAGCAATAATTCTTATTTCCGATCATCTACTATTGAATCAACTTTTACAAATCAATTAAACAATCAAAAAACAATCAATTAAACTATTGAATCAACTTTTGCAGCCATACATCATTTTCACGCAGTTCACTTCTGAGATTAACCTGCAGAAACCAAACATTTGCTCAAACAACACTTTCTACACATCTAAAACCTACAAACAGCAAATTATTGAATTCTAGGTACTTAACCTAACATTTTCAAACCAAAAGTATATAAACTTACCAATTGTTTATGGACATTTTTATAACGCGGATGCAGGTAGGCAGCGTCTCGTATATATCGATTTAGCCATATAATGCCGAAACCACAAGCCTACTGCATCTCTATCTCTATCGGTGGGAGGTAGATACTTGATGCTTCCCGTCGTCAAACGCTCCAACGCCAAGCATACGAGAGAACCACAATCTCCTCTGGCTCCGCTCGTTTGTTGTGGCGCGGTCTCGTCTCTAATAACTGTAATATTGAGCTTCTTTGGCTTCTTGTTTCCAGAACGAGTCCAATAATTGATCGCATCCAAGAATTTAGCCAAATGAGAGCTCCATCCCTTAATAACATCTCTTAAATCAGCCAATGATATGTAATTTATCATGCTGTCATACACTATTGTCTTAAGGGATGGGAGCTGAAGCTCGACGAGAATCCAATGTTTACGTTCCAAAACAGGGATAAACACCTGCAATCATAAGTAATAATTCATTCATTTGCGCACTTATTTTATAAAACCTTTAAACTCAATCTAAAATAAATACTAACCTTATCGACCTCCCACCATGCAGGATAAAGTTTAGCTTGTCCATTGCCCAAATCAAATGATTCATTTCATGCATTCTTCAAGTGAACGGCGTGAAAAGACGTCGGCATAATTGTATATCGTATATTTTTATTTTTCTTAAGTTTTCTTATTATTAGAAGACGTGTCACCCACGCATCGATATGCTGTTTTACAAAAAAAGACATATATTAGTGACTTACATAAATTTAAAAAAAAATTAATCAAATTGAAATATAAGAAAAATATAAGACTTACCCCCCCATCGAAATAGCCATTGTCTTCGACCCCTAATAATACGCCCCACCAAGACCGATCAAGCAACAAATAGATATCATCGGTGAGCTTGCATATGTCAGTGAAACACCCCTGGCTCCGCTCATGTAGATAAAAATCAACAGCGGTCTTAGCCCAAAGGGTGTTATCCAGAATTGTGTCCGGTAGTTGTTCCCTCTCCTCTTCAGATACCGGTATGGTACTGGCCGGTAACTCATACAAGAGCCAACTTGAATCCATCATGTCCGGCACGTCAGAGGGTTTCTCAAGAAGCCTACATATGACGCCATGTGAATCGGGCTCTTGAATGGTGGGAGGGACCTCTTCAATGATGACAGTGGCCTCTTGAACGGTGGGAGGGGACTCTCGAGGAATGATAGGGGGGGGCCTCTTCAACGATAGGAGTGGACTCTTGAGGGATGACAGGCGAGTCGGGCTTCTTCTTGCGGTGTCTTCGCACTATTGGGGTGTACGGAGACTTAATAGCACGTGCACGCTGTCTGATGCGTGAACTCCGTCGTGCAAGCATAACCCGACGTAAAGCATCCACTCTATCGGGCCGCTAAATAATTAAATACAAAATCAGTAAATAAACAGACATGATATTTAAACAGTGAAAACAAAGACAAATATGTTTCAAACTTGCATTGTATTCACCCAAGTCATTATTCTATCATAGTTCACAAAATGCATCAGATAACAAAGAAAAATATGTTTCAAACTAATACCCTGAAGTTAGTATTTGTCTTTGTTTTGTCTTTTGGTTGAAAGTAAATTTATCCATTCAAGTTTCAATTTGCAGAAGAAGAAATAGTTTACTTTCGCAACACGAAACTTAAAATCGCAACGCGAAACCAAAATCGCAACGCGAAATGAAAATCGCAACGACAGAATCGCAATGCGAAATGAAAATCGCAACGAAAGAATCGCAACGCGAAATGAAAATCGCAATGCGATTTTGGTTTCGCGTTGCGATCTTGTCGTTGCGATTTTGGTTTCGCGTTGCGATTCTGTCGTTGCGATTTTCATTTCGCGTTGCGATTTTGGTTTCGCGTTGCGATTTTAAGTTTCGTGTTGCGAAAGTAAACTATTTCTTCTTCTGCAAATTGAAACTTGAATGGATAAATTTACTTTCAACCAAAAGACAAAACAAAGACAAATACTATTTCACAGTGTTAAAGAATACACAGTTTAGCAGAATTGGCAGCAACCGAACAAATTTACTTTCAACCAAAAGACAAAACAAAGACAAATACTATTTCACAGTGTTATAGAATACACAGTTTAGCAGAATTGGCAGCAACCGAACAAATTTACTTTCAACCAAAAGACAAAACAAAGACAAATACTATTTCACAGTGTTATAGAATACACAGTTTAGCAGAATTGGCAGCAACCGAACAAATTTACTTTCAACCAAAAGACAAAACAAAGACAAATACTATTTCACAGTGTTAAAGAATACACAGTTTAGCAGAATTGGCAGCAACCGAACAAATTTACTTTCAACCAAAAGACAAAACAAAGACAAATACTATTTCACAGTGTTAAAGAATACACAGTTTAGCAGAATTGGCAGCAACCGAATAAATTTACTAAGCAATCTAAGTGAAATGGCTAATCTAAGTGAAATTACGAGTAAATTTATCATTAAGTTAAATATGGAAAATCTTAAACTTACCTCGTTGCGTAGAGTATGAACCTCATTCTGCAACGATACTATCATCTCACGTAGAGCGGCAACCTCACCACGTAAAGTTGACACCTCCACACGCCATGCACCATCGTTATCGCGTAGAGTACCGATCTCCTCACGCAAGGCATTGACCTCATCACGTAACTCCCTTGACTCATCCCGTTGAGGTGGAGGTGGAGAACAGGGAGATAGGAGTCGTGGCATCTTTGCCGGTCGCCTATCATGAGGTGATGGTGGAGAAGAGGCTCGATGATGTGACGGGATAGGTGATGGCTCTCGTTCTAGAGGTGTATAGTCGGGTCGATCGGGTGATGGCTCTAGGTGAGGTGATGGCTCTCGAATTGGAGGAAGTGGATGCTGCTCATCATCCGTGCCATCAAAAAAATTCTGACTAGCTTGCCACCAATCAGTGGCAAGCTCTTCCTCCGTGGGTGTCAGTCTTTGTAATGGAATGTTAGCCTCCTAAAATATAAAAACTCAAACAAAGTTAAACGTCTACTATTAATAACTTGTTTATATATTATATGAAAGTATTTGTGTTAACTTACATTATTTATTGTGGCATATGGTATTAAGTCTTCCCAATCCAACAGAGTTTTCCTCTTCCAGGAAATAGCCCTGGGAATATCATTTGACGTTTTTATTGCATATGTACGCATGCTGGGGAAAGCCTCGAATATCCAAATCTACAAACAATATAATAACAAAATTAGTAATTGTTAAATAATTAATTATAATTTTAGAAATATTATATAGAAATTCTTACCTTAAAGGCCCAAACAAAGCCTGACAAAGTGTATTTGGACCCATCGCCCCGCAAACTTTTGCGGTCATCAAAGGCAGACGACAACTTAGTCCAGGTAGCTTTCCATATATACGAACCCCACGGAAACAGATTCCATGCATTCAGGTCCTCTACCAATATTATTAGCTCCCGATGAATAGGTTGTCTGGCCTCTCTGCCTAAAAAGCCGGCATACACAGTAGTAGAAGGCATACTCGGACAACATCGACGTCATCCATCCGAGTGAAACCAGCTTTCTTATTAAACAATTTCTTCAGGTCGTCGACATGTAGGTTCGGCTTCTCCATTGACTCATCCGGAAAAACCCGGGATAACCATGATGGGCGGGCGATATGACGAGTGTACCGGCCTACATCATCGTGTCCGAATCGTAGACCAGTGATTAAGCAGAACTCCTTCCGCCCAAAACAAGTATACGCTGGTGGAAAATGAAACCATATATCTTCCTCACCACGTTGTATACTGTCGGGTAGATTTGATGTCATGGTCTGAAGCCACAAATGGGTCAAATTAGCATCTCCACCCGGATGCTGTACTCTCAGCCATGGCCCGAAGCAGGTTTCCTCAAACAATTGTCTTTGAGCAGGTGAAAGCTTCTTTGCAATTGTAGTGGCCAGGCTGACTTTATTTCTCAAGGTCAATTGAGCCGAAAAAAATTTCTACAAAAACAATAAATATACCAAGTTAGATATACCAAAAACTACACTGTGAAGATATACCAAAAACAATAAACATAAAAAGTAGTAGTTTATTCTTGAAACTAAAATTTGCAACACTGTTTTGTCTTTTGGTTGAAATGAAAATCACAACGAGAGAATCGCAACGCGAGATGACAATCGCAACGAGAGAATCGCAACGCGAAATGAAAATCGCAACGAGAGAATCGCAACGCGAAATGAAAATCGCAATGCGATTTTGGTTTCGCGTTGCGATTCTCTCGTTGCGATTTTCATTTCGCGTTGCGATTCTCTCGTTGCGATTTTCATTTCTCTCGTTGCGACAGTCATTCTCTCGTTGCGATTTTCATTTATCTCGTTGCGACTCTTCTGCAAATTGAAACTTGAATGGATTGCATTACTTCAACCAAAAGACAGAACAAAGACAAAGACAAATACTAACTTGAAAATCGGAACGAGAGAATAGCAACGCGAAATGAAAATCGCAACGACAGAATCGTAACGCGAAATGAAATCTAAGTGAAATGGTTAATCTATTATTGAAATGACCAGTAAACTTATCATCAGTTTCAATATGAAAAACCTACAATAATGCAAACATTTCAAAATAAAAATAATTAAAAAAACTAACCCTCGGAGGTTGATTTTCCATTTCTGAATATTGTGAGGGATTTCTGACCGTGAATGGTTGTGAGGGATTTCGCCGGAGATGGGGACGGAAATCTTCGGAGATGGGGACGGATTTCTTCGCCGTAGAGAGTGAGAGATGGAGATGGGACTGAGTTGTGATTTTAGGTTTTAGGTTATGAGTTGCGATTACGGGATTTTGTCTTAATATTCTTTTTGTAATTTGAAAATAAAATACGCGTAGCGATTATAATGGCGCTTTAAATATCGCGTTGCGATTTACGGATACGCGTTGCGATTTTATGTATTATCGTTGCGATTTACGGATACGCGTTGCGATATACGGATACGCATTGCGATTTACCCATACGCGTTGCGATTTACGGATACACGTTGCGATTTACGGATACGCGTTGCGATTTATGTGTTCGCGTTGCGATTTTCATATTCGCGTTGCGATTTTGGAAAATCGCAATGCGAATTTGTACTATCGCATTGCGATTTTCAAGAATCGCGTTGCGATTTTGGAAACTGATTTGCGATTCTGGGGATCGCGTTGCGATTTTTATTTCGCGTTGCGATTTTGTTGGTCATTTTGGCAAATCCAAAAAAAGTTGGTTAAAATCGTATATTATAACTTTTTTTTGGTCACTGAGGCGATTTTCTCTTATTCTTTTTATTAGTAATTTTAGGAAGAATGATTTTTTCATCCTTCAACTTTACTGATTTTATCATTTTATTTCTTAACTATTTAAATAAATTATTCAAATGATGATTAAATTAGTTTAAAATAAAAACTATAATATAAAGACATGTGATAATTTTTTTTCTTTTTATTTTTTTGAACCGTGCTGTTGTTTAATGTATAATATCATTATGTATATAATTAATGGACTTCAACATTAGAGGAAAGAAGTCTTGTAAAATTGATTCAATAAGTAAAGCGGGTAAAATATTAGCCCATTAGACTAACTCGTATTTTATTTTGGGATTTACGATAAATTGATAGACTGATAGTGTATGGCAAATTCATCACGTGCACATGATAATTTTTCTCAAATAATATTTTTTTATTCAAACTCGTCACGTCGACGTAAAGAGTTATAATGAAATATAATTTTTATTAAAATTTATTATGTCGTGGTGATAAGATTTAATAAAAAATATATTTTATTAAAACTCGTTGCATTAAGTTTCAACTCCTAGAGTAAATATCATAGATCTCAAAATAATTTTGGAAATGGCATAATGAACTAATTCTTTTACCTGTATGACTTATTGAGCCAAATTTGCCAAGAAACACTGAAAGGCCCAAAACAAAAGAATTTGAATCCAAAATGACAAAAGAAAGCCCTAAAAAGGACGAGGAAACGTTAGGGTTTTGGGTGTCCGTATATATAAATTTAACCTCTTTCTTCTTTACAACTTGGGTTTCTTACTTTTTATCTAACCTTATTTTTCACTTTCTCGCCTCTGTCGAGAAACCGGCGCCGTCATGGTTCACGTCAGTTTCTACCGCAATTGTAAGCTATTGTCCCTTCCCCCCTATGCATTCATTTTTTTTGCTTGATCTGTAGTTTCAACTGAGTTACATTAGTTTTGCCATTTTTTGATATTATTTTTGGGTTCTTGGAAATGATGTTGTATTTAGTCAGTATAGTGAAGTAGTTATCCCTTTTAATTTATAATCTGCATTTATTTTGTTTGAGATAGTTTAGGATGTTAGCAGCTATCTTTTGCCTTGAAATTTGTTTCATTCTTGGTTCTTATTAGCAGCTTTGATCTATTTGTTTGTCTGTTGAATTATTCAATTCAATTAATGTTTTGGTAATTAATGAATTGAGAATATTATAGACCAATTGACTTCATGTAGTTTGAAAAATTCCGTGTTTGAGGCCTTAAGTTTGAATTTGGCTATGACGGGGTTTTGATTTATATGTGGTAGAGTATTGTTTATGATTTTGTAATTAACAATATAATCTTGTTGATTCGCTTTCCCATATTATTTTATCCTATTTGAGCAAATATACTTGTTTAGATTTATGATTTGGTGTTTTTCTTGATTTAAATGAAAAAGAGAGAGAGGGCATTATGATTATTTTGTGCTCATTTGAGGTTATGTTATTCGACCCCGACTTCCTAATTAGGGGACTCACATTAATTTATTATCAATGAAATTGATGTATGATTGTAGATGGGAAGACCTTTAAGAAGCCAAGGCGTCCCTATGAAAAGGAACGATTGGATGCAGAGTTGAGGCTTGTAGGAGAGTATGGACTCCGATGTAAGAGGGAGTTGTGGAGGGTTCAGTATGCATTGAGCCGTATCCGCAATGCTGCCAGGGATCTTCTCACTCTTGATGAGAAGAATCCTCGTCGTATTTTTGAAGGTGAAGCACTTCTTCGTAGGATGAACAGGTATGGACTTTTGGATGAGAGCCAAAACAAGCTTGATTATGTCTTGGCTTTGACTGTGGAGAACTTCCTTGAGCGGCGCTTGCAAACACTAGTGTTTAAGTCTGGGATGGCCAAGTCGATTCACCATGCTCGTGTTTTGATTAGGCAAAGACATATCAGGTAAAGGGCACTTTTTTCTTGCCATAAACTACGCAGGAGCTTGTTTTTTGCTGTGTTTATATATTTATGATTAGATTGTTTCTAGAAACTGCACCAGTCATCTTTTTTCCGCATATGATATATCTGTTAATTAGAACTAGTTGCCATTTTTGTCAACAGTCTCGCTTTCCCATGTTTACCAACCATCATTTGATAATCGTGTTCTTTAATCATAACTGTTTGTTGGAAATGATGTATAATTGGATTTTTTCATATCTTGTGTGTTTCTTGATTGGACAGTTTCATGTGTAATTAGTGTATTTGTTGATACATCCCTTTGTTGTTTGAAACTCTGAAAGGTAATTTATGGTTGCTCTAGTTGCTGTATCTCGTTGTAAGGTTGCTTATACTAGCCATGACATGATTACATGACATGGAGAAAGGTGAGAACACCAAAACAGAAAAAACTTTATAAAAAAGTACATGAATGTCTTAAATTTTCTTTGATAGAATTATTAATATATTTAAATTTGTATATGTAGCCCACTTCCTACAATCTCGAGTTATTGTTTGAGCAATTTCGTATTTTTAGCCTACTTGAATATATTTGTGAACACATGCTTCTGTTGTTCGAAAGATAATTTGTGGATGCTCTAAATCTTGTATGTATATTTTACATGACATAATATCATAACATTGAGAAACACGGACATTCAAAAGATACACCATGGTATCGGGATACAAATGTCTTTAAAATATATGAAAATTATATCTCATCTATACAAGAATTGCTGTGTCTATCTTGATGTTTGTTATTATATTCTTGATAGGGTTGGTAGGCAGGTGGTGAACATCCCATCTTTCATGGTAAGAGTCGACTCTCAAAAACATATCGACTTCTCTCTCACAAGTCCATTCGGAGGCGGCCGCCCTGGCCGAGTGAAGAGAAAGAACCAGAGAGCAGCTGCCAAGAAGGCTGCTGGGGGAGATGGCGATGACGACGAGGATGACGAGTAAACCTTATGGCTGTTACCCCCACAACTCGGAACCCCTGAGAAGCCTCTGTTTGGAACTTGCCATTACTAGCCATGGTCTGAGTTTTGTTTCCGCATCTTTACTGCAGTGGATTCTGGTATATGTTTTGCATTGAGTATTCTGTTTTGTTTTTGCCCTGGTTTGAAGTTATTTGGGTAATCATGTTTAAAGATTAAAATATTTTGATTTTGGTCATTTAAGTGCACAATTTCATCTATGTTTTACCCAAAATCGTATGAAGGACCAGCCCTTATTTTTATTGCTTGTGGAGTATTTTTTTAATTTTCAAATAATTGGAATCATTTCGTCTATTAATAATAGAAATTTACTTGATCAAGCTCTTTGTTCAATATTTATTTCTTATGAGATAAAATTCTTTGTGTTGGATGATTAGATGAGTAAAAGTAGATGGTTGAGATTAATAGTAAAAGGTTAAGTATGGAATCAAAAAATTAAATAAGTAAATAAAAATCTGATAAGATGCAAGTCTGGTTGACAACGTTGAATAAAGTTAAATAGATAAATATCACTCTCTCTATCTTCATTATTAATTTTTTTATCAATTTTTTTAGACTTTGATTAATCATTATTTAAAATTTATTATTGATAAAATTATGTTTAAAAACATTCAATCAAGTAGTTTTTAAATATATATTTTATAAAATAATTAAGGTCAAAATTTGACACTTTAAAAATCAATAAGAGACATTTGAGAGAGAGAGAGAGAGAGAGGGAGTATAAATAATGCCAGAGATACTCTAATTAAAATAGAGGGTGTAGAATTTCTTCAACTAATTGGCGCACTCACATCCTTTTTTGAACGTTAAAGCTGATGGTATTATTGGAAAATAAAAGCAATTACAAAGTGCAAATACGATCCAAAGAAATAAAGACAAAAATGCAAAAAAAAAAAAAAAAAAGAAGAAACCAGCTGTCTATCACAACAAAATAAGTGATCAGCTCCATAGCCCAAGTAAGCAGAGCATCAGGGAAATTTACGATTAGGAGGAGAGAAACGCCGGAGAAGATGTGTTTGTAGCTTCGATTCACAACGAGAAAAAAGAAATTCGGAAGCAATTAGTTTTATAATATTTTTGAAATAAAATCATTTAACATTTTTAAAGAAAAACAATTGAAATAGAAGAATCTTTTTAAAATCCTCTTAATTTTTTTAAATGAAAAATGCTAAAAATATTTTTATAAAAACAATTTAATAAATATTTATAATTAAAATTGTTTTAATTATAATCTTGATTGAATTTGATGTCACCAATTAATAAAATATTTTTGTTTTTACGTACATATATAATTATTGAATAAAAGAAGTAAATTTGAGGGTCATACGTGGATTAATGCACTGGAAGATGGTAGGGGCTCTAGCGGGTTTTTCTTTGAGCCAGTACCCTAGGTGTTAAAATTATTTGGTCATGTAATCTATGACAAATGTTACAGTAATGAGTAAACTCGTCATGTTAAAGTGACGAATTTACTTAAAATAATTTTTTAATGGTCTCAGATAAGTGGACCTCATGTGAGTAAATATTTTAATATATTAACAGGAATTCGTCACATCGACGAGACGAGTTTTATATAAATTTTTTTAAATTCAATAAAAAATTACAAAACTCATCATGTCAAGGTGATGAGTTTCTATTGAATTTTTTTTAAAAATAGTCGTTGAGCAACCAGCAATTTTTGAATTTTAAAAAATTTAACTGTTGAAACTCGTCACATTGACGTGATGAATTTTATCGAATATAATTTTAAAAAATAATATTAAAATAAGTTTAATATATACAAAATAATTTTATTACAAAATAATAATAAAAGTTCTTACACATTAATACAGTGCATAATAAAATTTATTTATATTTTTCATATTATTGATGATGTCAAGGAGTGATCAAATGCTAATGATGTGGGGGCTCGTCGAGTAAGTTGTAGTCATCCGCCTTGATCGTCTTCGTCTTCGTTTGCTTCTTCAACATGAGGTGTACTGAACATCACTTCACTTTGAGATTTACCTTCGAAATACGGTGATGGAGTACTTAAGGTATTCGACGATATCATTGTTGTCATTAACTCGACTTGATTACCTTGTTACCATATATAATATGATTTCATTCACCCTCATCCGCATGTTCTTCAAAGATGCTTGAGTGCTTTGCATTGCATCTTATGAATCTCCAATCCAATTGGTCGAGTCTCCGTTAAAATATGATATGAAGAATAACAACAATAACTTGTCTGAGATATAAAATATTTGCCAAAAGAAGAAGCAGAAGATGAAGATGTCGATAATGATTTCTTGGTTTTTGCGAATTTGGCTTTGAGTTGTTCCTATTATTTCCCCTCTTTTGGTGTCGTTAAATATGATATTCATTTGTTTCGTAATTTTGGAGGTAGGGAAAAATGTAGAAATCAAGGTCAACATGTTTAATCTTGTAACGCATAGGAATCGAAATGATGTTGATCCATTGCTCAATGTAGACATCATGTTTCCTGGGCCAATTATCTTTATGCTTCCCACGCGTATCAATTCTATGGAGCGCGTCCATATCCAATATTTGCATAGGAATTGATTGATGAGACGCAAATTGTTGCAACACTCTATTTGCAGCGTGCATCTCAACAATCGCAAAGTGTAACAAAGCATAACGGCACACCACAACTCTGACTCTTCAAAAAATCTCGTTGACAGTAACCAATAGATCTCATCATCACAATACAGAATCCAAGAAAACTGTAAACATTAATTATAAAAGTTAGAATAAATAAAGTTAAAAAAGTTAAAAAATATAATATAATAATTAAAACTAGCAGTGAATATTTATCGTATGTCGATCAGCGATATCGATCCTCATTCGTATATCTTTTTTATTTGCGTCCGACAACTTAGTCTCGGTAATTTTATGCCGTGATCTAAATAATATAAAAAATAAATTTAAAAAAGCATAAAAAAAAATTTAAAATTTGACTTAAAAAATAAAGTTAAAAAAATTACCTTGCATCTAGGGGAAATTTAACCGGGACTGGTGTAATTGACGTAAAATATGGGAACTGATACCAAGCCTAATACTATAGTAAGATTCAGGGGCGGGGCTAGGGAGGAACAAAGTGCGTGACGAAACAGGGCCTTGGAATAGCAAGGGCCCAAAAAAAAATTAGATTTATTACTATTGTTACAATAAAAAAGCAAACAAAGTATTATGGATCAGTGATAAAATTTTTGGAACCAAAACCACATAACCTACGGTCGAATCTTATTGAAGTCATATGGGAAATACCAATAATTAGTATTGTACTACATCTATAAAGCTTATCTCATTTTTTGGGGTCTAACTCTACTTTCCGAGACTGGGTCTCTTTATAAGAATTTGTACAGGGCCTCCAAAGTCCTAGCCCCGGCCCTAGCAAGATCAGACAACCCGCAACATCGATTTTTTGACCTATTTCGACGATTGTAGCCTTGCAAAGTTCATGATATAAAAATGTCAAAATTGTCAACCCCAACTAGTATTACGACACTTAGTAAAATTATTCAATATATAAAGATATTGAGTGTGCACCAAATTACTAGATTTATCCGATAATAATAATCCCTCCAATCAATTGTAGAAGATATGCTCCGGCTGCAAATATGTCCTCATCCTCGGTAGAGTCGTTAGTCACATTAAATTTCGGAATCCAACCAAGTTATCCGTATTCGGTACTCATCTAAGACCTTTGGTGGTGGCATCTTTCCTAAAACTTGGTGAACAATAGCAAATTAGTTGAAATCGTTCTGCTTCACTTGTGTCACACCATTAACTCGAACACTGAGTTGATAAACGACATCTTCCAACATTATCGTCACCTCACCGCTCAAAAAATGAAAAGTATGTGTTTCGGACCTCCAACGTTCAATCATCATCGAAATTAATGTCAAGTTCACCTTAAAACCACGCAAAAATGTCGCTGAATACAACCCATACTATTTTAGATATATAATAATTCGTTGATGCAGATCTCTCAGTGTTATTCCTCGTTGACGAATGCATCGTTCTTCTTTACCGAGTTTGAGTGAAGAAATAAGGACAACATTAAGGCATAACATTTTATCTCGAGTAGACTTTTTTAAGAATTTTAAAAAAAATACAAATTTCTCTCAATTTTTTTTCTTAACAAAACACAATAAAAATCCTAAACTCCAAATCCAACGACTATAAACGACTAGTTCCCTCAAAATTCCACCAAACTCATTGCGTCGAGGTGACAAGCTCTATTCTGACCGTTGCAGCTGGCCGTTGTACAATAGCTATAAACGACTAATTTTTTTTTAATTCAATGGAACCTCGTCACTCAACGCGACGAGTTACGTAATCTTTTTTTTAGATTTTTTAAAATTTTAAATTATTTACTGAATTAAAAAAATAATTTTTTATGTGACTCATCACGTGTCATGTTGACGTGACAAATTTCTGTTAATATGTTAAAATATTGACTCACATGGGATCTATTTACCAAGACCATTAAAAAAATATTTTCAAATGAATTCGTAACTTCCTCATGATGAATTTACCAATTATTGTAGTATTTGTCATACATTGTAAAATAAATTCATCAATTGTTTGTTAGGCTAAATAATTTTAGCGCCCAGGGTATTGGGTTAAAAACGGCTCTAGCAGTCCCCAAATCTTTTAGATAATTTAATTTTTAATTTTAAGTCCTAATAGTTAAAACTAATCAAATAAACTTTAATTTTAAAATTTTTTAGTTTAAAAATTTATTAAATCCTTTTTGACACATCAATATTCAATCTTAATTAATTAATTTGTAATCAAATTCATTTCCTCTCCATCTATAATTCTATTCAGTAAAATTAAATTTTGTGAATATATTTTTAAAAGAATAAAAATATTCAAACCACGCACAATTCATTTCTTCAGCCACGCTACATTGGCATTCCTATCGGTATTTATCTCTAATGGCTTCACCACGCACTGTTTTGGTAGCCGATGAAACCGATCAGATCAGTTGGTGCAACGAGCTGAATGGATTGCAGCAGCCATTCTAGCTCTAGCCGGTGCATGTAGCATGACAGCAGACCGACGAGTTCATTTCTGCTTCGATACAAAGAGACATCGAAACTGACATAGCTATGCCACAGGATGATGTCGAAAGAATGTCTCCTGTTATAATTCCAGACCAAGGTCTGTCTCCTATAGCAAAAGTGATGACCCGTGATTTCAAGAGTAAAGCAGTAGTTGACGAACATGGATTATATATTCGTATAGTTGACGAATATGAATTGTGACAAGATATATATATATATATATATATATATATATATATATATATATATATATATATATATATTACACTTTCAAAATGTGAAGTTGAGAACCCAAAACAGGAAAAGGTGGGGAACCACAAAACAAAACACACTTGTTTCATCCCCATTTCACCATTTAAAACCCCAAAACAGACACCCTTTGAAATGGAAGTATTCAACATTATCTGGAATCCAATAATAACGATATCATTAACAGAGAAACAAGGGGGAAAAGGGTGATCGGAAATGTCCTACTCCTCGTCATCCGGTTCGGAGGAGGAGGACGAGGGGTTCGATTCATACAGGAAAGGGGGATATCATGCGGTACGAATAGGAGATTCTTTCGCCGCTGGTCGTTACATCGCTCAACGGAAGCTGGGATGGGGTCATTTCTCCACCGTATGGCTCGCTTACGATACACAATCCTCAGTAAGCCCTTTTCCCCTATGTATATATGTATGCACCGCAATGTTATCTAAATCCTTTTTGTTTCAATCAGAAATATGTTGCTCTAAAGATTCAGAAAAGTGCTGAACATTTTGCTCAAGCCGCCCTTCATGAGATTGAAGTGCTTTTATCTATTACCAATGGCGACCCTTCAAATTCCAAGTGTGTGGTGCGCCTGATCGATCACTTTAAGCACAGTGGCCCCAATGGCCAACATCTTTGCATGGTCCTCGAATTCCTCGGCGATAGCTTACTCCGTTTAATCAGGTTCCGACGTTACAAAGGGATTGAATTGAATAAAGTTCGGGAGATATGCAAATGCGTATTGATAGCTCTGGATTACTTGCATAGGGAACTCGGCATCATCCACACCGATCTCAAACCCGAAAATATCCTTCTCTTATCCACCATTAATCCCGCCAAGGATCCGATCAGGTCCGCTCTAACACCGATACTCAAAAGGCCTGAGGCGAGTGGTCTAAACGGCAGATCCATGTCCATGGTCGAGAAAAGACTGAAAAGTAGGGCAAGAAGAGCATCTATAGGAGGAGAAGCTGAAGCTCCAAAACTGGCGAAATCTATGGATGGGATCAATTTGAGGTGCAAGGTTGTCGACTTCGGGAATGCATGTTGGGCCGACAAACCTTTTGCCGATGAAATTCAGACCAGACAGTACAGAGCTCCTGAGGTGATACTAGGTTCTGGTTATTCCTTTCCAGCTGATATGTGGTCTTTTGCTTGCACTGCCTTTGAGCTTGCTACTGGGGACATGATGTTTGCCCCTAAAGGTGGCAAAGGATTCAGTGAAGATGAGGTATCACTGTTCTATACATGCATCATTGTCCTATATTTTGCATGCATCGTCTATAAATACGGCATCTATGCATATCCGACACTCAAAGTTGAATCCAAGTAACATACGTAATGATCATGAATCAAATAAAAAGAGAAAAGGATTGCCACAAATAACATTTGTGATTGGTTTTGTTTTGTAGGATCACCTTGCTCTCATGATGGAACTTCTTGGAAAGATGCCTAAAAAGGTAATGTCCTCTATTGTTTATAGAACTATTCTGATACACACATTTCATCTGATGCTTCCCTGCAAGCAGATTGCCATCGGAGGAGCTAGATCGAAGGATTATTTCGACAGACATGGGGATCTAAAGAGGATTCGAAGGCTGAAGTTTAGGCCACTGGATAGATTTTTGGTGGATAAATACAAATTCTTTGAGAATGATGCTCGTGAGTTCGTTGGCTTTCTTTGTCCTATCCTGGATTTTGCACCGGAGAAGAGACCGACTGCCCAGCAGTGTCTGCAACATCCATGGCTCAATGTCAAGAGCTCACATCAGAAAGAGATGAATGTTCAGTCTAACGTTAAGGTTGGAATGGCCAACCTTAAGATTAACTAAAATAAAGTAATAACTATTGTAAAGGAAACGGCATAAGCCGCCGAAAATGTAAACTACACAATGTGTTTCTTCACATTCTTTATAGCATACCCGATTCTATTATCGGAGATAACCAAACATTTTGTGAACCTATCATCTTAGTAGATTATGTATCTCAACAGCCAGGTTTACTATGCAATCGCAAACGAGGCCGAATGCAGAAAATCCTGCCGTTAGCCCTCACAAAAACTGCAATACCAACACTTATGCTTCCCCACACAACTGAAAAAAGCAACTGCCTGCCATCATTTCCAACTGCAAACAATGAAAGACAGCTTATTTATATCTAATTATCTGTAACTATTTCCTACTAATGAAGCTCTGACCGCACTCGATGATCATAAGATGAAGCCAAAGTCGACTCACCTTGCCTCAACGACATTGTTGTAAAAAACAACCCAATCATTACCAACAGTTATTTCCGGGAAAAAGATGACATTGAGGCCAGGCTTTGTGAAGTTAATGAATCACTTGAGAGAGCATCATCCCAACAGTCGGGTCTGCAGCAAGAGCTTGACGCACACGTCAACAAGCAAATGAAGCATTGAAAGCAATGGATGCTGAGAGACAACAATTACAAAGTGCAAATAATAAGTATAATCATTGTTGAACTACATAATTCTAACCACTGAGTCGAACCTAAAAAAAGCACTTATCCTTCAATATGAATCTCATTGTCTTAACATTGACTGATAGAGCCTATAGAATTTTATTCCTTATCATTTTTTCTAATTCTGATGCCATAAATACCTAGACTCCGAGACAATATTGAGGAATTTCGCCGTTCACTGCAACCAAAAGAAGATGCAATTGAAGCATTGCAACAATCAGTTTTAGTGAAAGAGCAGGTACTGCTTTATGTGCATATAATTTAATGTGTTTCGTGCTGAATAATATTGTGTGTTCGTATAATCAACAGATTTCATGTATGTTTCTTTTCGGAAGACTATTGAACAACTCCTTACAACGCGGAACCAATTATCATCAATCTGATCAGGTGCTCATACTTGGTATCTTCACGTGCTAACACCTGAAAATGAGATAGTTAACAATGAGCACTTTGAGAATAATGTTGGACAGCAAACGCATTGGATTGTATCAGTTTACAGCTAGCCAGTGACGAACAATCAATGCCTCAATAGTTTATTTTGTTGGCAAAGCCCACCTTGTGTACCGTCTAATCAAAACGAAACATAGTGTCACTCAGTTTATTGTGTGAAATATTTGATTTCTTTTCCTGCTTTTACTAGTAATAACGAATACAATAATGTGTCATAGACTCGTTATTTTCTTTTTTAAAAAATGACTAAATGAGATTAATAATATGTATCATTCTATCAACGACTTGGTTCGAATAGTAAACAGTTTGATTTTGTTTAAGTAGGTCTCGAGTTCGAATAGTTGTGTATACAGAAAATCTCTGCTGAGAGGCTCACCCACCAAAGCTAGTTGTACAACCCCGAGTCGATCCAGATTAGTCAAGTCGAAGCCTTAAGAACTGAGAGGACATGAAAAAAAAAGTATGATACATGCATGAAGGTCATATTAATAGGATGATTTTTGATATAATTTGTTACAATATCATTATCTTCTTTTAAAACTTTTTTCTTTATGATTTGTATTGGTATTTCTACTTTTCTAAGGCATGACACATGCATGAAGGTCATAAAATTTGGGTATCCTCAAGCCGAGAGAACCAGGAGAAAATGAAAGTGCAATAATCTATAGTTTCGTAAAGCTTAATAAACGTTGGCAATGGCAGGGATATATACACGTTAATTGAATCCTCTCAACATACACAATTGTTTGTTTAATAGTGGTATTGATTGAGAACGAAATCAAGAAACAGATCTTTTAATTTCCCGAAGAGAAAAGGCAACCAAAAATAAGTCGCCTCTTTCTTTGTGTTCCAAGGGAACATGTAGCACCCACCGTTTTGTTTTACTTTGCATGTATAAGCGGTCATGTGACAATTTCTCGATATAAATTCGAATCCACTTACTTCCCCTGGTCTGATCCCTGTCAATAAATTCAACAAAAATAAGTTGGGTTGTCATAATATCCTAGACTCAGTCCAACAAAGGCAATCAATGAGAAGTGAGCAGCGGTCAGCCCATTTCATGGACTCAGTAGTCAGCTCCTCAAACCACGACTCCTCAGTCTTCTCCTCGTATCCTAAATTCCTGATGCTAATGGAGTGGACGGGTGTTTCGATGTCCAACAACTGAACTCCCAAAAGGTCCAACCGCAGTTAATGACTTCCCCCAACCATATTAGATAATGGATAGACGTGGAAAACGATCGTATTTTCTGTAAATTTTAAACTCTTATATAATTTAACTGCTTTTAATGAATTAATTTCACATTCTTTTAAAACTTTTATAACTTCACGTACCTAAACTTTTGATATAATTTTTTAAAAGTTCGAATCCCAGATAAGGTGGCAACGATAGCAGTCTATTTAAAAGATAACATAAACAGAGGCATGATTTCCATGTTTTCCATTAATAAATTTATCTATAATCACATTACAGATATGGAGGGTAAATCAAGAAATACCCAAGCAGTGAAAATGTACACAAGAATGACCATGTATGTATCCCCATCGCATATCCAGAAATATCTTGTCAGCAGTGAATTAACCAACCGGAGGACCACATGCCATCAACCAAAACTATAGTAAAAGAGGCCCCTTGGCCTTGCTCAGCTCATGGAGAAATATAAACCCGAAATCGTTCCATCCTCATCCCTCTCCACCCTCAAAAGTTCTATTCTAACCTACTGCTTCTGATTTTTCTGAGAACGAGGTCGAGGACAAGCTCCAGGTGCAAGTCGTGAGCCAATGCTTGCATTTCGTAAGAGTCGGCGAAATTCCGAGAGGCTTATTTTTCCATCTTTATCGATGTCAGCCTCCTCAAGCAAAGGGTCTATGGAACCTTTTAATCCCGTGTGCTGCAAAACAGAACATAATTGTTAACATTCTTCATACAAAGTTGTGCCACCGATGACACCAAAATAAAGTACTTACCAATCGAAGCTCCTCCGTAGTTATGAATCCGTCTCCATCGACATCAAATTTCTCAAAAGCTGCCTGCGACCGCATCTGCCATTTCTGGGAATCATGTTCTTCCATTTGATTCACATGTAGAGTTGCTGCAACAAACTCGGTGAAATCAACAAGCCCGTCTGTGTTGCAATCAATCTGAGATCAAAGGAAATTAGCAACCGCACAAAATCAGAACCAGTAAAAAGGAAAGGCGAAACTAAGAACGGGAAACCGATACTCACCGCTTGAAGAATCTCTAGGACACGTGAGTCCTTCATCTTCCAAGGAACATCTTTAGCAAGGGCCTGCATGAAACCATCCTTTTTAGGCTGAACAGAAAAAGACTCCGTGTAACGTAATGGATGTTAGGTGTGATAGAAATGTTTACCTGTCTCATCTCTTCAAGACTAATAGAACCATTCTTATCCACATCGATTGCATCAAACTGATCCCGAAGATCGGCTATCTCCTCTTCATTAAGTGTGCTAGCCAATGCCTATAAGTTAATAATAATTATGCATCAAGAGATGAACAACCAAACGAGGGAAAAGTAGCCTCTAGTGCCTATAAAATAATCCAGTAATGTTTCGAAAGGAAGAAAAGCTAGGATACCCTCAGAGCAAACTGCTTCAATCGACTATACTTCACAAATTGCCGCATGTTGCTCAGAACAGATATATCAACAGGAATCTCAGATGCATCTCCTCCTTCTCTAACCCATGGATGTGCTGAAGAAGTTGAAACCAATCAGATATTCTTGACAAAATCGGAGGATAAAACGATAACATAGTAGAATGTTTGTTTTAGGAGCTAGATGTAAACTTGATGTGCAAGAAATAATATAACGACGAACATAGGGCCTGAGCAGCTGTTAGTCTAGTCCGGGGATCCTTCACTAATAACTTCTTCACAAAGTCTTTAGCACTGTCACTAATTGTTGGCCATGGTTTACGACGAAAATCGGGCTTGCTCCTCAAAACCTGAAGTTACAGAGTTGCATATGAATTATCCAGAAAATAAATCTATTAAATAATAAAACCAGAACATAACACGTCAGAGATGGTAAAGTAACTTGGAAGGTGAACAAAATAACAAAGTGCGCACATATCCGAAGTAAGGTCATCTTCATGTGACATGTGCATGGTGCAGAAACAGGCATAGCAGGAATGCCTAATGGTAGAAAGCAATAAAACAATAAATCAAGATCCATGATTAGAAAATGTAGCAGACCTCCTTAAATATGCCGTCCTCAGTCTTATTCCAAAAGGGTCTCTTCCCACAAAGCAAAATGTAGGTAATTACACCGATACTCCATACATCTGATTCGGGCCCCGACCTTCTTTTTAATACTTCAGGAGCAACATAGTAGGCACTTCCAACAATATCTTGAAACCTCTTCCCTGCATTTACTTGTAGTCAATATTATATAGCTTTGATGTTTGTCATATGAAGATTATGTCATTTACAAGTAAAAAATGCCACATACCGGGTCTGATAAAGTCCGACAAACCGAAATCTGTAGCCTTCAGAGGTGAGTCCTCTCTGGTTGACTTAAATAGGAAATTCTACACGGAAGAAAGAACGAGGGAACCATAAGCATGCAGAAAATTTACAAGCCATGTTAATGTAGTTGAACATGTACCTCGGGTTTCATGTCACGATGAACCAAACCATGCAAATGACACTCAGCAGCAACTTTGAGCATCTGTCGTACAACTACCGCTGCATCTTTTTCACTATAGCGGCTATCCTTCCTGATAGAAGATGGCAAGCATAAGTTAACCGCTGGAAGTGACACTACTAAAAACATTGATAGAAAGTATTGACTCAATTAAGTATCCTTACTTGGCCAATATCCGGTCCAGCAATTCTCCACCCTCACATAACCTAGAATCAGATTGCGTCAACACGTAATATATTCAAGATAGAAAAAGATGTGTCACCAGGAAAACAAAACCATTTTATGCAAAACCAAATATCAGAAGACAAGAAAATGGAAATGACAGGATTAAGAGAAAATCAGAACCGAATGGACAGCCAGAAACAAAGATAACATCTACAAACTTACTCCATAGCAATGTATACGTAGGAAGCATCCTCAAATGCATCATAAAACTGAACAACATTCTCATGGCCTTTCAGGGCCTTCAATATCTTGACCTCTCGCTTGACATCCTCCACCGCAATAGGAAGAACCATCTGCTTATACCGAATTCAGTTTTAGTTCGAACTGTAAAGTTGCAATCGAATTCAACTACAGCAAAATGGAAATCACGAAAATCATACTAAGCAAATTTTGCATACAAAGATCCTAAGATTGTAATAAATAAGATTGCTAAACAGATGCAAGATCCTCATAGCTCAACCAGGCTATCGCATATACCCCACCAATTTTTTCCATATTTATGCAATAAGTATTCAAAATAAGGCCAACCAAAAGGAGAAAAGAACAAATTCTCCACATACAGAGAAAGGTTCCCAACATCCCATAGCCATGCTTCATACTCACGACAAAGGAAATTATAATATACATACATACACATACATACACCAACAAGGAATCCAAAATACAAGCCAAATTTCCAAAATCCGCACCAATACCGAAAATTCAATCCAAATTAACCCCAAAACTATCATTTTTAAGTTACCATACAAAAGAAGAAGAAAAAATCCCATCATGAATATGGCATTCAACCCAGAAGCATAATGGTGCAAAGGATTATAAACAGGTGAAATGAGATACCTTTTCTTTATCAATTTTCTTAACGGCCACACGATCCCCATTTTCCTTGTCTACGGCAACATAGGTGTAACCAAATTGCCCGTGCCCCAACAATTTCCCAATCGTGTAATGCGTGTCGAAATCCTTACGGTACCCAAAATCCGTACGCTTGCCACAGGGCACGTTCCCGCTTTGTTTCCTCGAATGAGCCTTCTCTTTGAGATTCTGATGCTGAGAACTCCTCTGTTGTTGCTGGTCATGTTTAGTAGGTGGCCTATGAGACTCTTTTTTCTCATTGCTCGTCGCCGTTTTCGGTGCCGCGGCGGAGGGCTGCTCTTCCTTGCGGTTGTGGGCGGAGGGGCTGGTTCCGTTTGAGCCGCAGACTTTGGCGGTGGATACACAGATCCCCATGACGATCACGAAGAGAAAAGGGTATCAAAAAGGAATGAGCTCTAGTGACCAAATTCCATAGGGCGCCAGGGAAAGAAAATGAAAAGAAATAAATAGCAACAAAAGAAACCTCCCCCAAACAGAAAGAGAAATCAAAGGGAAATCAGGGAGAAAGAGGGGAAGAAGATACACCGGTCAAATTAACTTATTTTATTTTATGATCCAAAATAAATATATTTTATTCTATTTTGTTATTTATTTTTACCAAAAACATATGATCTAACTAATTTGGTTCGATTCCAGTACCTAAATTAACTGTTTTATACGTGCATTGCTGTCAATTTTTTGCAGCTAAAACGATTTTATTACAAAGTGGTTTAGTTAAAGATAATATCATTTAACAAATTTACTGCTTCATTAGCTAAATTTCAATATCTTACGTCATAATCCTTCCTATAGTCTTTCTGTTTATGGCTAGTTTAGTTTACTAATTAAAAGAGTATGGTATGCATGGGATAAAACATTTGAGCTAAAAAAAAAAGCAAAGACAAAATATGATAAAATTAAGGAAACTTTATGAAATAAATAGTGATTTCATTTAAATTGGAAAATATTTGATGAATTATAATTTCCGACTATAAGACACTACTTTGTTGAGTCTTCTAACTATCAAAAGTAACAAAGTGGTTCTCAATCATAAAATGTTATTTTTTTGAGTACCTCAACTATTAAAAGTTATAAAATATTTTGTCTAAGATATGATAATCGTTTGAGATTTTGAGATCATATTTTATCATATCTCAGACAATATATTAACATTTAGCTTTGATTGTCGTCAATTTTTTAACGAAAAATGATGAATTTGAAATATAATGAATAGTCAAGTGACAATTTTATAACATTAATCTTTCACACTTTGATTTGTCACGATTAACATTTGGAGGATCGATAAAGATCGTTTGTCGAATCAGTAGTGTTTTAAAAGAATCTTACGATATAAAGAATAAATGGTTGTTTCAACAGTTCACATGTTCTAATTGTCCCGCAAACACCCTTTCAACCCAGGCCTTCTTCAAGCAATTATCTCAGTTTAATAAAAAATAATTTTATTTCAAAAACACTCCCTTGAAAGCAATATCAATCCCACCCTAATAGTACATGCAATGGTTATGATTCAAAACAGTTGCATGGTAATTAATTAATTTAATTTGGTAGAATCACATGCACCAGTGCACTCTAAATTCTCTACTTTCTCCTACACCTATACTAATTATATATATTTATATGTAGTGTTATGGAAAAGGATTCAGACTGTACTTCTCCAAAAGTGGGAAAACTCTAGGACTATGAAGAAGTTGGGTTAAAGAGTAAAACTCGACATAAATTTCAAAACATGACATGTATTATACCGAAATGAACATGGTATTCTTAAATTACTGTATGATTTTATTTGATTTAATGGTTAAATTTCACGTGTTTATTTATTTAACTATTTAAATCGAAATTAATCTTGTTAGATTCACTTGTTTAATTGATTAATAAAATTGGGTAATGAAAAAACTCAAGAGGAAGATGATGTGATTGATATCAGAAATGGAGACGCATTCACGTTATAGCAGACAAAAGGCAATCCAAACAAGTCCCTTCAAAGGTTACATAGCTTCGAAACAAAAACCAGACACACAGGATCCCCAGTTCAATTCAAGGTTACAGTCCTTTCATGCCTTTACCAAACGAATCAGAGCTATCAAGCTCCATGCTTTTATCAAGCATATGGTGTAAATGAATGAAGTCTTGATGAAATGTTCGTATAGTGTTTATATAACATTCATTTATGTTCGTTTATTAAGTTAAATAAACGATGAACAAGTTTATTTATTGGCTCGTTTATCCACTCGTTCATCCGGTCATCTTTTTTTCTTTTTTAAATGTTGATGAAGGTAAGGACTAAATTGAATACAAGGAAACTTCAGAATTCAAACTATGAAGTCTATGGAACTTAAGGACTAAAAGTGTGATTTATCATTTTTTTACTTGCAAATAAAAAATAAATAAAAAAGAGGGACAAGATTTCCTCTGGGCGCACGTTAGTTGGCCTAACGGAATCTGAGGATTTTCGTTGCGTCTCCGACGTCTTCGTTCTCCTTTTTGGCGTTACGTCCTTCCCGTTTCTCATTTCTGTCTCCAACCATGAGTGAAGCCCCAATGAACTGGAGGAATCTATTTGGATGCTCTATGGGACAAGATTTAGAATACTTCCCGCCTAGGGTTCGCGATGGTTCCACGATTGTGCAGCCTCCTCAAGAGGTTCTGGAAATTGGAATTGCAGAGTGGAAACATGCATTGGTTGGCCAATTCCTTGGTGCAGCCCCTCGATTTGCTTCAATGCAACGCATATTTGAAAACCTATGGAAGAAAGCTCTTGCGGGTAACAATGTCTAGGTAAGCTTTGCTGGCAACAATCTCTATGTTTTCACATTTTCTTATGAATCCGATAGGAGCTGGGTACTAGAAAACGGGCCTTGGCATATCTTAAACAAACCCTTGATCTTAAGAAAATGGGAACCGAACCTAGGTAGATTGAACTTTGATTTAACTAGAATCCCAATATGGGTTCATCTCTATAATGTTCCTCTGGAACTGTTCTCTCATGTTGGGCTAAGTTACATTTCGAGTGCCATTTGAATTCCCCTTTCCATGGACTCGATTATTGCAGCCAAATATCATCTTGAATACGCTAAAGTTTGCGTCGAAATAGGGGTCAACGATAAAATACCTAAATTTATTGATGTAGTGCTAAATGAAGGTTATTCTATTTCGGTCATGGTTGAAATTCCCTGGATGCCTTCTCGATGTAAAACCTGTGGTATTTTTGGTCACTCAGAGAAGGGTTGTAAGGAAGTTAAAAATCAAAATCCTGTAAAAGCCCAATTCTGGAGAAAGAAGGAAGGTCCCCCTAACGTTGCTGAGGTTGTGCCTGTGGTTGGGGGAATTGAATTACTGCAAGATAACGGCAATACTCATTCTAAGGAAACTGTTGAAACTACTGAAACTAGTAATCCTGTCAATAATACTACGGTTATTGAAGCAAATATTTCTACTGTGGAGGTTTCTACAATCTCTGAGCTTAATGTTCCAACCAAAATTATAAATGGTGATAATTCACTAACTGCTAGCAAGAAAGGTAGGGTAGGCTATTGAAAGATAAAGAAAAGGCATCTTCAACAGGTTTATCTAATAGTTTTGATGTCCTAAGTGGGATTGATGATTCAACCACGATTAACATAAGCCAAAATCGTAATCCTCAGAAAGCTTTTTTAGGTGTGGCTTCTTTAATTAAAGATTTGAAAAAAAAGAAGAAAGATAAAAGTGATAAGTCTTTGAATTCTGTTGATGGTGGTAAAGGGGTTACCACTGATAATCCTTCTCAATGATTATTGCATTCTGGAATGTTAGAGGACTTAATTGTCCTCTAAAACAAGATAAAGTTCTCAAGAGAGCTATCCAAAATAAAGTTGAAATTCTATACTTGTTGGAGACTAGATGTTGAGTTAATCGAATGACGAAATTGGCCAAGAGGGGGGGTGAATTGGCAATAAAAATTTTGTGGAAGCTTTTGCAGAAAATTGAAAATAATTGCACAGCGATTTACAGTGGTTCGACTTTCTCAAACAAAGTCTACGTCCACTACCTTAGCTATCCACACTAAGGATTTTCCAACAAATTCACTAATTTGTTCTTTCTTTTGAGGCCAAAGAGATAACCTTACAATTCCCTCAAGAGTATACCCCAACTCTTGAGAACACTCTTTTCTCAAAGAGAAGATTACAAATTTGCAAACTTACAAGAAAACCTCACAAGGTAAGATGTTTGCACAATTCTAGAACAAAGAAAAGAACACTCAAAGATGAATACAATTGAGCACAAAAAGTGTTCTTGAAAGCAAAATGAATATTGAATGAAAATGGGCTTGAAATGCTCAAACTTGAGGTTTGATGCTTTCTCTTTGATTCTCTCTTGATTCTAGTTGCTTGATGTTTCTTGTTGTTGATCAATGGCTTCTAAGCTTGCTTAAATACACCTTGGATCACTTCTGAACGTTGGGGATAATTAGAGAAGATATTATAGCCGTTTTAGTGTGAAAACATTTAATAAAACATCTTGGAGCGTGGGGGGGAATCGGTTCCCCCTCATAGGGAATCGGTTCCCTAAGTGTAAAATTCAAATATTTCGACCGTTGAACAGGGGGGAATCGGTACCCCCTGGGGGGGGAATCGGTTCCCTCCGAGCATACTGGAATTCTCGGAACAAAAATGTTTAGGGGGGAATCGGTTCCTCCTATGGGGGAATCGGTTCCCTCCGAGCATTCTGGAAATCTCGGAGCCAAACCATTCAGGGGGGAATCGGTTCCTCCTATGGGGGGGAATCGGTTCCTCCTATGGGGGGGAATCGGTTCCCTCTGAGCAATATGTAATTTTTGGCTTTGAATTGGTTCGAAATACTTTGTAAAATTATTTTGAAATTGTTTTATGATTAAAACTTAATTTTACACTTAAGTAAGGATTAAAAATGATTTTTGAAATATTTGGAGTAATGTTTTGATATTCGAATAGTTATATCGAATATACTTTAGAAAATCATTTGGAAAATCTTAAAATCCATTTAACTTAATTTATTATATCGAAATATTAAAATGTTTCAACAATCTCCCCCTTTTTGATATAACAAAACATTTTAGTAATTTTAAGATTTTTGAAATCAAGTTTTGAAATTACTCCCCCTTACTTTAACACTTCTTCAATTTATCATGTAAAACATATTTAACACTTATTCTTCTCCCCCTTTTTGTTAAATCAAAAAGACATTGTAAAACAAGGTTTTGAAAATCATTTAGCCAATTGATTTATTAATTATAAGCTTAAGCTGCTAAGATCACAATCAAAAGAGAGGTTAGCCATTAGTTTCATAAATCAATATTCATAAATAATGTGATATGGCAAAATTGGTCATATTACTAATGATAATGTAAATGATGCAAAAATGAATAAAACACCAAACATATAAGTTCACACCATTCATAAATCCAAAATCCAACAATCCACAAAATCAAACAATTCAAAATATTGAAACAATATTCATTTTGTTCAAAGTTTTAAAGATAAACATAAAATTAAGCATCCGGATCGGTAGGAGGAAAACGGGCTCGCATAGCGGCCATCTCGTGTGTGAGTTCATTGATACGAGCGTTGGTTGATTCATTGTTTGCACGCATCTCCCGAAGAATCTCTAATTGTTGAGCTCCCATTGTGGATAAATGAGACTCTATAGAGGAAAAGCGCGAGTCCATGGTAGCGTATCGGAAATCGAATGTCTCCATAAAGGATTGAAAATATGGAGGCATTTGATGCGTTTGTTGTGCTTGCTCCTCAGGCTGCTCTTCGGGTTGTTCAGGTTCTTCTTCAGCTTCATCAATATCCCTCATTAATTGTTCAAACTCGGGATCTTCGTCAGCCTCGGGTGGAGCTTGTGAAGAACTAGCTCCCGGAGTAGAAGAACGAACCCATTCACCGGTTTCTTTGTCCTTTACCCATCCCGCTCTCGTTAAGGAAAGAAGATTTATTTGTTTCTTAAGAGGAAAAACGGCATCTAGACCGACTCTAAGCCCAGCTTTGGAAAACAGATTACTCAAAAAGCAACCGTAAACTAGAGATGAACAGTGTTTCTTGTTAGGAACAAGATTTACGGTTTCAACAATTTCAGCAAAAATAATCTGAGGTAGGTTAATTTTAATACGGTTTTCGAAACAATGTAACCACCAAAGATCCAAAGCTCTAAGAGTAGAATAACGACCTCCGGATGGTCGAAACCACCAAGAAATCATTAGATGAAGAAAACGCTCATGTAGGTCTAAGACACTCGCACTATCTCTTCTTTTATAACGAGAACCTAAAATTTGTTTTTCATTCGAGATACCATCATTATCTAATCCAAATGTATTGGCTATATATGCCGGGTCAATATATAAGAATTGTCCTAGGAGGTAGGAACGAATTCCTATGGTTTCGGTTTCAGCTTGGTTTTTAACACATACGGCATTAGAGTAGAATATACGAACAAGTTGATGGTAAACGATGGGTTCAAGATCAAATAGTTTATCAAATTTCCATTCTTGTAAAATGGGAAGATATTTAAAATCGATAGCTAACATAGCTTGACGAGAAGGAATACGTTCTTCCCGGATTTTGTAAGAATCGAAATATTGATAATACCAATATCGGTGATTTCTAGACCCAGGATGATTGAAACACGAATTTTGGATAGTCAAGTTAGGATCAGTGGGATTGGGATTAGAAATTGGAATAGAAGGAGGATTTGGAGGTGGATTTGGTTGACGACTAGAGCGACTAGATGAAGACCTAGGTCGTTTAGGATTTGACATGGTGAAGGAAATCAGAATAGATAGAATAACCTGCAATTTTAAAACAAATGTATGCAATTCAATTAATCCCAAAACTCAAATGAGTCCTCAATATTTCAAGATTCTCTAAATCAATCCTAATGGGCAAAGTTTTTGAAAAACTTTTGAAAAATATGGTTTTGAGAAACAATATATGTATAGTTTTTCATAACAACAACATAATTTAATCAAAACACAATAATTTGAAAAATAACATTTTTTTTATTATTTTGAAAATTTAAAAAAAATTGAAAAATTCTTGTGTTTTTGATGAAATTAGTTGTAACATCTAGTTTCTAATCACTAAATAATCAATGCCCGATCACTATTTCAACCTAGAACTAATTGAAACTAATTCTTTGTTCAAAAATAATGAAATAAAGAGTTTAGAGAAATTTACCTTGAAAGATGAAGATTGAGGGGATTTAGATGTTGTTTGCACGATTTTAATGATTCCAACAGGTTTAGAAGATGATTTATGAAGCAAATTCTGATTAATATTGTTGATTTGAGGCAAAAATGGAGATTTGAGAGATTTAGAGGAGAGAAACGGCGGAGAGAGAGAAGAGGGTTTTTTGAGATTTTGGGGTTGTTCTGCCCGATTTTAGCAGAACCCCAGGGGTTATCGATTCCCCTGTGGGGGGAATCAGTTCCCCTTCAAAGGGGGAATCGGTTCCCTCAGGGGGGGATCGATTCCCTCTGCACCAAAATGCTAAAATCCGATTTTTTAAGCACAAAATGCTAAATTAATCTTTTCTAGTGGTATTGGCAACTCATATATCAAACATTAATTATGTTCAAATAATTAAATTAATCTTTAATTGATTTTTGAACATAAAATTAATTTTCATTAAGAATCACAAACTCCCCCTAACTAATAGCAAGAATGCAATCAAAAATTATTATTATAAGCATTTTTCAAGATTTATTAAAAGTGCTAAAATTATTTTAAACACTAAGTGAAGATAGGTTGGTCAAACCTAATTCTCTCCTAAGTGTCCAAAATCTTTCCTTGTCTAAGGGTTTTGTAAAGATATCCGCTAATTGGTGCAAAGTATTAACAAATTCTAGAACTACATCTTCCTTAGTGACATGGTCTCTAATGAAGTGATGTCTTATTTCAATGTGCTTAGTTCTAGAGTGTTGGATGGGATTTTTAGTGAGACAAATAGCACTAGTATTGTCACACTTGATAGGAATAGTACCTACTTCAATTCCATAATCAAAAAGTTGTTGTTTCATCCATAAAACTTGTGCACAACAACTACCAGCTGAAATGTATTCGGCTTCAGTGGTAGATAATGCAACACAATTTTGTTTCTTTGAAAACCAAGAAATCAGCATATTTCCAAGGAATTGGCAAGTACCGGAGGTGCTTTTCCTATCTAATTTGCATCCTCCATAATCCGCATCAGAAAAATCATGCAAGCTAAAGCTAGAGTCTCTAGGATACCAAAGTCCTAAACTAGGAGTGTCCTTAAGGTATCTAAAGATTCTCTTAACAGCTAGTAAATGTGATTCCTTAGGATATGATTGAAATCTAGCACATAAGCAAACACTAAACATAATGTCCGATCTACTTGCAGTTAGATAAAGCAAAGAGCCAATCATTGACCTATATAATTTAACATCTACACATTTACCTCCTTCATCTAAGTCAAGCTTTGTTAAAGAGCTCATTGGAGTGTTATGAGGTTTCCCATTTTCCAGTCCAAACTTCTTGAGCATATCTTTGACGTACTTAGCTTGATTAATGAAGATGCCATCTTTTCTTTGCTTGATTTGGAGTCCCAAGAAAAATGAGAGCTCCCCCATCATGCTCATCTCAAACTCACTTTGCATTAGCTTAGAAAATTCTTGACAAAGAACATCATTAGTAGAACCAAATATTATATCATCAACATAAATTTGAACTACTAATAAATCTTTACCTTTTCTCTTTAAAAACAATGTAGTGTCAACCTTTCCTTTTAAAAAACCTTTTTCAATTAAAAAATTTGACAATCTTTCATACCAAGCTCTAGGAGCTTGTTTTAAACCATAAAGAGCTTTTGTCAATTTTAAAACATGATCCGGAAAATTTGAATCTTCAAAACCTGGAGGTTGTTCCACGTACACTTCTTCTTTTATAAAACCATTTAAAAATGCACTTTTAACATCCATTTGATATAATTTAAATTCATTGAAACATGCAAATGCTAATAACATTCTAATTGCTTCCATCCTAGCTACGGGAGCGTATGTTTCATCATAGTCTATGCCTTCTTCTTGAGTATAGCCTTGAGCAACAAGTCTAGCCTTGTTCCTCACTATATTACCACTTTCATCAAGTTTATTTCTAAAAACCCATCTAGTACCTACAGTAGATTTATTACTAGGCCTTTCAACTAATGTCCATACTTTACTTCTCTCAAATTGATTTAATTCTTCTTGCATAGCCATAATCCAATGTTCATCTTTTAATGCTTCTTTGATGTTCTTAGGCTCTATGCATGAAATAAATGCAACATAATTACAGATATTTCTAAGAGAAGATCGAGTAGTTACCCCTTTTGATGGATCACCTATAATTTCACCATCCTTGACATAGTTGTACTCTCTTGGAAAAGATACTTCCCTTTCTTCAATGGTTGAATTCTCGAGGGGATCATGAGTTTCCTCATCTTTTGTTTCTTCCTTTGATGATGATTCTCCAACGTCATGTCTAACATCATTTGCTTGTACAATACCTACATCATCATTAACAGAAGAATCCTTCCTCGGAAGGGGATTATCATCGAAAACAACATGTATAGACTCTTCTACAACTAAAGTTCTTTTATTAAATACACGATAAGCTTTAGAATTTAATGAATAACCCAGAAAAATTCCTTCATCACTTTTAGCATCAAATTTACCAAGATTTTCTTTACCGTTGTTTAAAACAAAACATTTACATCCAAAAGGATGAAAATAGCTAATGTTAGGCTTTTTATTTTTGAGAATTTCATATGGAGTTTTCTTTAAAATTGGCCTAATCATTACTCGATTTACAACATAACAAGCGGTATTTGTGGCTTCCGCCCAAAAATATTTTGGCAAATTATTTTCACAAAGCATGGTTCTAGCCATTTCTTCTAAAGTTCGATTTTTCCTTTCAACAACTCCATTTTGTTGAGGGGTTCTAGGTGCTGAAAAATTGTGGCTAATACCATTAGAATTACAAAACTCAATAAATCCAAGATTTTCAAATTCAGTTCCATGATCACTTCTAACACTAGTGATAGAGTATCCTTTTTCATTTTGGATTATTTTTGAAAATGTGATGAAATTTTCTAATGCTTCATCTTTAGTACTTAAGAATAGAACCCAAGTGTATCTAGAATAGTCATCTACCAAGACAAATGCATATTGTTTTCCTCCCAAGCTAGTAGTTCTAGTTGGCCCAAAAAGATCTAAATGGATCAATTGTAATACTCTACTAGTTGATACATCATTAATAGATTTAAAAGAAACTCGTTTTTGTTTTCCTTTAGCACAAGCATCACAGATTTTATCATTATCAAATTTAAGCTTAGGCAACCCTTGAACTAAATCACCTTGAATTAGCCGTTGCAAAACACTCATACTAGCATGACCTAGTCTCCTATGCCATAACCAACTATCATGCTCATCCTTAGCAACTAGGCATAAATTAGTCATATCAATAGAATCTAAATGCACCATGTAAATGTTTCCTATTCTATGACCAACAAGCATAATCCGATTAGATGCAATGTCAATGACTTTACAACCATTAATTTCAAATAAGACATTGAATCCTTTATCGCATAATTGACTAATACTCAATAGATTATGCTTTAATCCATTCACATATAAAACATTCTTAATTTGTATGGAAGAGGTATTACCTATTGTACCAATACCTTCAATGTGACCTTTTGAATTGTCTCCAAAAGTCACTTCTCCTCCATTTTTGGCGTTAAGCTCAATGAACCGGCTTTTGTCTCCGGTCATATGTCTTGAGCATCCACTATCAAGGTATCATGAGTTTGAATTTGTTTCCCGTGCCTTGTAGCAATGCTCCTTTCCCTACAAACATAGATTAATTTTTGATTTTTGGTACCCAAATTCTTTTGGGTCCATATTCATTAGTTTCCAAAATCCTAGTCCCTTTAGGTATCCATTTGTGTAGGATATTTTTATCTTTAGTAGTAATGAGTTCTTTAGGAACCCACACACTTCTAATGATTTTTCCATTAGAGGTTCTTTGGGGACCTCTATGATTGTAGTTTCTAAAACTTTTTCTAACAAAGTTGGATTTTGAATTTTCACCTTTTTCAAAATGTTTTGTTCCAACTTTATCAAAAGAAGTTTTAAGATCATCAATTTTCTTTTGATGATCATCATTGATCTTTGAAAGTAAATTTTGCAAATCTAAATTTTTCTTTTCAAACTCTTCTAGTTTGATTTGCAAATTTTTGATTTTACTTTCAAGATCGTTGTTGGTTTTGGATATGAGTTTGTTTTCATTTTTCGATTTTGAAACATCATTTTTATATTTTAAAAACAATTTCTCATAATCCGAAGCCAACCCATTGTACTCCTCAAATAACTCATCATAAGATAAATCATCAAAATCGGATGAGTTAGAGGTTACCTTAGAATCTTCCCCGAATGCCATCAAGCACAAGTTTGCTACTTCTTGTTCCTCTTCATCGGAACCTTCTTCATCGCTCCATGTAGCCACATGAGCCTTGTGCTTATTCTTTGATTGACCCTTTTTCTTCAATTGTGGGCAATCATATTTGACATGCCCCGGCTTTTTGCATTCATAGCAAATGATTGGGTCCTTCTCTTTTGGTTCATTTTTGAGGCCTTCGTTTCGTTTGAATTTTCTTCCTTGGTAAGGTCTCATCATTTTTCTGAACCGTTTGGCAAACAATGCCATTTCCTCGTCATCATCATCATCATTAGAATCACTCTCATATTTTGTGGATTTGAGAGCAACTCCAATGTTTTTCTTCTTCTCCTTCTCCTTTGGTGTCTCTTCAACTTTATCAAGGTCCACCTCATCTTCAAGCATCATCTCATGAGTGAGGAGTGAACCGATAAGTTCTTCAAGAGTTAAGGACGATAGGTCCTTAGACTCGATGATTGCCGTCTTCTTTGATTGCCATGATTTTGGGAGGGAGTAGACTAACTTCCTCACAAGCTTTTCATTTGAGATGATCTCTCCATATGATTTGAGACCATTGACAATCGTTAAAAATCTATCCGTCATAGCTTTGATGTCTTCATTTGGTTTCATCCTGAAATTTTCATAGCTATGCGTTAGAATACTAATTTTTGATTTCTTTACCTCATCTGTACCTTCATGTGTGACTTGAAGTTTGTCCCATATTTCTTTGGCGGTTGTACACGATGAAACTCTTCCGTATTCATCTGGTCCAAGAGCACAAAAAATAATATGGATGGCTTTGGAGTTGAGCTGGAACATTCTTGTCTCTCCTTCACTCCACAACCTTGGATGAGTGAGAGGTTTGATGTATCCTTCTTCTACAGCATTCCATGCTCCCATGTCACTTGCTTGAATGAAGTACATCATTCTATTCTTCCAATAGGCATAGTTAGCTCCATTGAAGAAAGGAGGCTTGTTGACGGGCATCGAATCGAGACCGGAGTCGAAGTTTGAAGTGGAGGCCATTGATGACTTTGTAATCGATGTAACTCTTCCCGGATCGACTCAAGAGGCGATTAAACCTTCGAATGAGTTAGGCTCTGATGCCAATTGTTGAGTTAATCGAATGACGAAATTGGCCAAGAGGGGGGTGAATTGGCAATAAAAATTTTGTGGAAGCTTTTGCAGAAAATTGAAAATAATTGCACACCGATTTACAGTGGTTCGACTTTCTCAAACAAAGTCTACGTCCACTACCTTAGCTATCCACACTAAGGATTTTCCAACAAATTCACTAATTTGTTCTTTCTTTTGAGGCCAAAGAGATAACCTTACAATTCCCTCAAGAGTATACCCCAACTCTTGAGAACACTCTTTTCTCAAAGAGAAGATTACAAATTTGCAAACTTACAAGAAAACCTCACAAGGTAAGATGTTTGCACAATTCTAGAACAAAGAAAAGAACACTCAAAGATGAATACAATTGAGCACAAAAAGTGTTCTTGAAAGCAAAATGAATATTGAATGAAAATGGGCTTGAAATGCTCAAACTTGAGGTTTGATGCTTTCTCTTTGATTCTCTCTTGATTCTAGTTGCTTGATGTTTCTTGTTGTTGATCAATGGCTTCTAAGCTTGCTTAAATACACCTTGGATCACTTCTGAACGTTGGGGATAATTAGAGAAGATATTATAGCCGTTTTAGTGTGAAAACATTTAATAAAACAGCTTGGAGCGTGGGGGGGAATCGGTTCCCCCTCATAGGGAATCAATTCCCTAAGTGTAAAATTCAAATATTTCGACCGTTGAACAGGGGGGAATCGGTACCCCCTGGGGGGGGAATCGGTTCCCTCCGAGCATACTGGAATTCTCGAAACAAAAATGTTTAGGGGGGAATCGGTTCCTCCTATGGGGGAATCGGTTCCCTCCGAGCATTCTGGAAATCTCGGAGCCAAACCATTCAGGGGGGAATCGGTTCCTCCTATGGGGGGGAATCGGTTCCCTCTGAGCAATCTGTAATTTTTGGCTTTGAATTGGTTCGAAATACTTTGTAAAATTATTTTGAAATTGTTTTATGATTAAAACTTAATTTTACACTTAAGTAAGGATTAAAAATGATTTTTGAAATATTTGGAGTAATGTTTTGATATTCGAATAGTTATATCGAATATACTTTAGAAAATCATTTGGAAAATCTTAAAATCAATTTAACTTAATTTGTTATATCGAAATATTAAAATGTTTCAACACTAGAGTCAAAGTTGATAAGGCTAGAGATGTTATTGAAAAGAAATTTAAAAACTGGAATGCCTCTACTAATTATGACTATGCTATGAATGGTATAATCTGGATTCTTTGGAAAACTGGTATGCACTTTTCTGTTATTCATTCTTCTGACCAAAGTATGTCTATCAATGGTTCCTACCTTGGTGTCCCTTATGTTATAACAGTCGTGTATGGTTCTAATGATGGTATGGTGAGAAGATTACTCTGGCAACAACTACGTGATCTAGCTGTTAGAATTGGTCATTTTCCCTGGATCCTTGGAGGCGATTTTAATGTTACTCTCCATCCTTCTGAGAGTTCTGCTTTTGATCTTCTTGGTCCTTTCATTTCCTCTGATATGCGTGACTTCCAAGAGGTTTTTTTACCTCGATCTGATGGATCACCCTTTTTTGGTCCCTCCTACACTTGGTGCAACAAGCAGATTAATTCTTTTCTTGCTAGGAAGCTAGACAGAGTTATTGTTAATTCTAATTGGATGAGAAGTTTTAAGACTTCTCATGTTGAATTTCTTGCCCCGGGTATTTCCGACCACTGCATGGCATTGGTATGGCTTTCTAAAGAATTTCAAGCTAATCATCCCAAGCCCTTTAAGTTTTTTAACTTCTGGGTTCAGCACCCTAACTTCTTGAATGTTGTTCGTCACTCTTGGATGATCCCATCTCAAGGAAATCCAATGCAATGCCTCTTCTCTAAATTAAAGTGATTGAAAGCTTACCTTAGAGAGCTCAATCAATCTCACTTCAGTGACATTACTGCTAGGATCCTCCAAAAGAAAAATGAACTGGAAATTCAACAGCTTAAAACTTTAAAAGGTGAGAATGTAGTTGATAAGGAAATCCATCTGCAAGCTGATCTTAAATCCCTTGAAGCTGCTGAAATTTTGTTTTTAAAACAAAAAACTAAGATGCAATGGTTTAAATATGGAGATAAATGTTCCAAACTTTTCCATTCTGCTCTAGCCATAAAAAACAAAAGAGAAACCATTCGTATCTTGGTTGATGACCAAGGAAATAGGTTGGAAACATTCGACTCTATGTCAGCAGAGGTGATAAGTTATTTCACCAACTTAATTGGTACTAAAGATCCTGAAGTGAAAACTCTTGACCCCTGCGTATTGAAAAACATTCTCCATTACTCTCTGCCTGTGGAAAGTGTTGGAGATCTTATTAATGAAGTTACTAATGATGAAATTAGAAATGCTTTCTTCTGTTAGGGAAATGACAATTCTCCCGGTCCCGATGGCTATACCCCTTATTTTTTCAAACAAGCTTGGCCTATTATTTCTGAGGATGTTATTGCTGCCATCAAACATTTCTTTCAAGAATCTTTCATTCTTCCAGCTTTCAATGCTACCACCATAACTTTGGTGCCTAAGATTCCCAACCCAAGCAAAATTAAAGACTTTAGACCAATTTTCTGCTGCTCTATGTTCTCCAAAGCAATTTCAAAAATTCTGGTTCGTAGACTTCAAATTCTCATCCCTGATATTTTTTCTCCCAACCAAACCGCTTTTATAAAAGGGATAAGTATTGTGGATAATACACTTCTAGCTCAAGAACTGGTTCGTGGGTACAATAGGAAAAATATCTCTCCTAGATGCTCTTTAAAGATTGACCTTCATAAAGCCTTTGACATACTGAATTGAGACTTTATTTCTGCCATTTTACAAGCCATTGGTCTGCCAAGTACTTTCATCAATTGGATTGAACTTTGCTTCTCTACTACTAGATTCTCTATTTCCTTTAATGGGAGTCTTATTGGTTTCTTTAAGGGAGCTAAAGGCATTCGTCAAGGTGATCCACTCTCTCCTCTGTTATTTGTTCTCTCTATGAACATTCTCTCTAAACTCCTCAATTTAGCAGCTGCCAAAGGTATTTTTGGTTTCCATCCGAAATGTAAAAAAATTGGCCTCACCCATCTTTCTTTTGCTGATGATCTTTTAATTTTCTGCAAAGGTACTGTTGATTCTGTTATTGGGGTTTCTAGTGTCCTTGATGTGTTTTATGAGATGTCCGGTCTTAAGATTAATGCTTCGAAATGTGACCTTTATGCTGCTTGTATTCATTGTTCAATTCTGGAGGAAATCAAACTGCTCACAGGGTTTAAAATTGGCAGACTTCCTGTAAGAAATCTCGGAATTCCTCTTGCCACCAGAAAAATTACTGAAAGTGATTGTGCTGCTCTCTTTGATAGCATTAGAGCAAGGTTAAATCATTGGACTACTAAATCTCTAAGCTATGCTGGAAGGCTGGAATTAATCAAAGATGTCTTATTCAGTATCACTAATTATTGGTGTCGACAAATCTAACTTCCTCATTCAGTCCTTAAAAAAATTGAACAACTTTGCTCACGTTTTTTCTGGAAAGGTGAGGATAAAGTTGCGAAAGGAGCTAGAGTGAGTTGGCAAAACATCTGTCTTCTGAAATCTGAGGGAGGGCTTGGTCTTAAAGATTTGAAGACTTTGAATAAAGCTTGTATGATTCTCCATATCAAAAATATTTTAGCAGGTGAAGGTTCTCTATGGGTTGCATGGGTCAACCACTATGTTCTTAAAGGCAACACTTTTTGGAATTTTAATGTTCATCCCACATGTAGCTGGAACTTGAGGCGTATTTTAAAACTTAGAACCGAGGCTTCCTCAGTGTTGTCTGATGGAACAATGAAAGTTTCTGCAATTTGGGATGCAATTCGTGAAAACGGATCCCAAGTCCACTGACAGAAAATTATCTGGTTCCCTTTGCACATTCCTAAACACAACTTGATTTCTTAGATGGCATTACTTGATAGACTTCCAACAAAAGTGAGACTTCACCAAATTGGGATTATCAATGAATGCTATTGCTTATTCTGCAACGATCCTTGGGAAACAAGGGAGCACCGTTCCTCCATTGTCATATGGCTAAGCAATTATGGAATTCTGTTTTCACTCACACTAGTCTGTAACATTCCATAACCTCTTGGGATGCTTTTTTTGTGTGGGCAAACTCTACATGGAAAGGTAAATCTTTGCTAACTTTGATTTTGAAGCTTGCTCTTAATTCTCTCATCTATATCCTATGGGAAGAAAGAAACATGAGGCTCTTTCAAGGTCACTGTAGAAACACCCAAGAGCTGTTCACTGCCATTAAGGATGTGGTGCGATTTCAGCTGAGGGATAGGAACATAAATAGAAATGATAGCACTAATTCTACCCTTTGTACACTTTGGAATATAAACTGCTCTTGATTCTTTTGTAAGTTAATTTTTTTTGGTACACAAAACACTGCTGGTTCTGTATCAGATTATGTTCTTGTTGTCGAACTTGTTCTTTGGATAATGAAGCTGATTAATTTATCCAAAAAATAAAAAAGAGGGTTGGTCGTTAAATATTAAACAACATTAAATGATCATTAAACGAACATGTTCGTGAATGTTAGTGAACGTATTGTCTCGCTTGAACATACCTTGAGCTTCACCTTTGAGCCTTTCTACCTCGAGATCCAGCTCCTCTTGGTGTGCTTTCGTCGCCCCAAGGACTTATTGCGAACTCATCATGGCATCAGGGCCATGGCTAGGTTATTGGAAGCCCTGTGCAAATTCTTGTAAAGGAACCCTTATATCTCAAACTTATTTTTCTGAAATAATAAATGATTAATTTCATTAACTTAAAAACCTGATAGACATACTCTATTTCGGGGCCCCTGGGCAAATTTGAACTTGTTTTTCCCAAAAATAAATTTGTTTATTAACGAGATTCGAACTTAAGATCAACAAAGTCATGGGCCCAATGATCTAACCACTGCTCTATATCTATTTTTTATTTCTTAATGGCAACAACTGATAGATATACTTTATTTCGGGGCCCCTGTTTTTTGAGGCCCTGCGTCGTCGCACACTATACGCTTCTTCAGCCACGCCCCTGCATGGCATTCCCATGCTTGGATACCGACAAAGCTCTAGAGCCCATCGAACTTTCTTCTCGTTGAACACGAAAACCTTTAAAAACCAAACAAACACAAACACAATATTAAAAATCTAAACAAATACAAACGAACACGAATAGTTTCAAAAATGAACAAACAAACACATATACAATCATATTCGTTCAAGTTTGATTCAAAGATGGTAAAAAAAAAAGACTTCTTTGATGGTCGGTGAGTGGGCTGAATTGAATTAAATGTGGCTGTGGGGGGAGCCACGACCGTATGCGTAACCATGTGGATGAACTTGAGCATGAAACACAAGTTGGGATGCGATGTGTTTTAACTCTAACATGCATGATTGAGTTGTCTTCAGACATTACAAGTCAAACTACTTATATTAAAACCAGGTTTTGTCCTACAGGTATTCCTTGATTAGTTTATCTAAAAAACATGCATATATACAATAATGCATTAGATTCTTCTACGTAGACAGGCTCTCTGTTATCAAAGGCAAATGGAGAAAACAACCAGAGGCGGTCACAAGGAAACGAAGATCGGTAATCTATGCATACCAAGGACGAAAGGGAGCAACAAGAACAAACGGTTTAAACTTGCTTTAAAACTTCCATCTGTGTTTTGATATTGATTTAACCAAATTCTTTTAAGACCCTGATTTAATTGATTTGACCAAAGTTTTTCGTCACCCCTGATTGAAGAAAATACGTAACCAGGGGTCGGGCCATTCTTTCATAATAAATGCCTACTTACATCTTGTAATTCTCTTTACTTTCTATCGTCTTTTTAATATCTAGTTTTATAAAATAATATTCATTAATTTATTTTAAATAAAAACTATCGATACATTTAGGAAAAATTCTATCACACTCTATGAGTGCGATGAACACTACTAATGATGAGTATAATTAATTTAATTTATAAAATTTAAAATTCTAAAGGGTTAAACGTACAATTATAAATTAGTTAAAAAATTAAAAGTAAAATATTTATAATAATGGGTAAACTATAACAGTGATCACTTAACTATTGTCCCTTTTCATTTTGACCACTATTTTTGAAATTTTATCAATCAGGTCACCTAACTATTTAAATGCATTCAATTAATCCATTTGTCGTTAATATTTAATGGAGAAGCGACAATTAAAATAGTTGATATAATTACATATTGGTCACTAATACTTATATATTATATCAATTTGATCCTAGTTTTACTAAATTAAAATAAAATTAACCTTTCGACTTTGGCTTAGGAATCCTAACATAATATAAACTATCAATTTGGAACAAAAAACTATGTTTTGAATTAAAAAGTTAAATCCAAGTATCTAATTAGAGATTAAAATGAAAATTAAGTATCACATTGAACATTGAAATCAAATTCAAGTATCAAATTGAAACCAAAAAAATTAAAAACACGTTACTTTAATTTTATGGGTGCTTACTAACGCTCCTGCATCCAACAATTCATCTAAATAGCTTTACATCAAGCACATCAAAATGTAAAAATAAAAACAAAAAATTATGAAGTCACCGTTCTTGCATTGCATAACTTCAAACTTCCAAAATTGACACATGTGAAGTTCAATGTTTAAAGATCAAAACAACTGCACAAACCTCAATAGAAAACTTAAAAAAAAACTCATCAACTTGTTGTGGCCTTGCTGGGAGCAGATTTCGACATTCGATTTCTATGTGCATTAAAAAAAGATTTCTATGTGCAGCTTATTCATTTTCACTCGTTTTTTTTAATAAAATAGTATCAAATTATACGCGAGATTAATCACTGTGGGTGATAGTTTTTTATTTTAATATTTAAAATTATATTTTATTATATAACATAAATATATTTATTGGTTAGGATTTTGCTTTTATTTGTTTCTTTTTCCTTTTTAAAGATATTGAAATTGTTTTCTTTATTTTATTCTATCAAAGTCATCAAAATTCCAATGTCAATTCCTTTTACCCAACAAATGATGACTTTTACAATTATTGTTCAAAACAACCTATTTCCCAAACCAATTTCTCAAGATCCATTGTCGAATCCTTTTACCCAGTGACTTTTACAATTTTTTTGTTGCTATTACTAGTTTTGAGGGTTAAAATTATTTTAATATATTAAAATTAGGACTAAATTAATAGAATATATAAGTTACACTGACAAAACATGTAATTATATCAAATATTTTAATTACCACATCAGCTTCTCAGTTAAATATTAACATCAAGTGACTTAATTGAATGCATTTAAATAGTTGAGTGACCTGATTGACAAATGGAAAGGGGCAATAGTCGAGTGATCATTGTTATAGTTTATCCTTTAATTTTTTTAACTAATTTATAAGTATACGTTGAGCTATTTAGAATTTTAAATTTTATAAATTAAATTAATGGTGCTCATCGTTAGTGGTGCTCATCGCCACTCGTCCAACGCAGAAGAATCATCCATACATTTATCATTAGATTATAATATGATTAAATAAAAATAAAATTTAAATATTTATTACATGTTTGAATCAAAATGTAAATTAATATGTTATTACTTAAAATAAATTATTTTTCTATTTTATAATAAAAAAATGTTGTATAGAAATTATATAAAAATCACGTCTCCAATTGGCTTTTAACTTTTCATGTGTGCACGAATCAACTTATCATAGTAGTTAAATAGATTATCATTGTTCTTAGAGGTCATAGGTTTAAGCATCAATGATTGTAATATGATGACTGAATGGTCATTGTCATATCGAATACTAATTTATAGTTACCTTAATTTAATTAAAAAATATACTTTCCAAAGTGTACATGAAAGTTATTTTTCCTCCATTTTTTAAGGAAAATGTAATTTTCAAAGTTATTTTTTCCAATTGCATGGGGATAAAAATGTCTACTCATTATATTTGCCTAAATGGAAGCCTTGAAAACTGCAACTTGAAAATTCATCCCTCGCACATCCACATAAGTATTGAATTAATATAATAAAATAATAAAATGGTCATATTATAATGATTTTTAAGATTGTGGTGATACCGTAATCATAATCAAAAGTGTTATAAATTTTAAAAAATAAACCACTTTATAATGTTTGTAATATTTATATTATGTATTTATTTTTCTTAAGTTTTTCTATTTTTAAATAAGAATATCTATTTTTTTGACACATTTTTCTCTGTTCTTGTGAAACGTTTTTTCTCTGTTCTTGTGACATATTCCTTATGATTTTCGGTAAGTTTTCGCATATTTCTGTTGTCTTTGGTGCTTCTACAAAGACCCTCACAGCATTTTTTTTTGATTGGTTTGTCGGTGGTTACGTATTGTCATATCATCTCTTTTGTAAATGGTCGTTTGTCGATATAATCAGAATTGTGTAGCGAAATAGTCTGTCAAATTGTTTAGTTCGCTCACCACTCCTTTATCACATCAGAATTGTGTAGCGAAATAGTCTGCCAAATTGTTTTGATGTTTAGAATATTCATTCTCTTAGTATCTTTAAACTTAATATTTTAATTTTATGTATGAGTTTTTCGTGACTATTGTCTCTAATTTTCTCTTTAGATGCGTTGTAATTTTTATTACTCTATTTTTATTAATTAAATTTAATTGTCATTGTTAAAAAAATAATTACGATATTAATTATAATCACATCTGTAATTAAATGGAAGGCCTAGTGAACTGCAATTTAAGAACTCATTTGTCACATATCCACAAATTAGAGTTATAATATTACATAATGGATTCATTAGATTTTATTTAAGATCATCGTGACATCACAATCATATTCACAATTTTAAAATATTATGATTTTCCTAGAAACAAATCACAATGTAATATTTATTACGGGGACATTACAATCGCATCTATAAAATACATTGCAATCATAATTTAATACTATACGCGTACACATGTACATATATTTTCATGTAATACACACAACATTGCCGATAGACAATTCCGCAAACATTTAACCTAAGACCAAACAAAGTTCAAACTTGAAAACAATCGTTTACCCCGCTAGTTGCAGAGATTCAGTCAAGATACAACTAGTACAACGAGAAGCGGGAACTTGTGGTCCATACCCACTATTATTTTATTGATTCTCAATGGCCAAAACCCAAATCTCATCAAACTTGGGTCAAACTTGAGTACGTACTGTCTGTCCATCATCCATTATTGGTAAGTTTTGCTTAAGCTTGACAGATTAAAAGGAAAAAATGGCGAAGGTTGTGGCTAGGGTTTGGATTGGGCAAGAGTCATTTTCTTAGAATTAATAAGACAGAAAGAGAAAGACAGAGATATGGAATGATATTGTGATGTATGGTTCACAGATATGGTGGAGAAAATAATAGCAAAAGGGATGATTACCCGAAAGAAAAGGGTGTGCACTACTACACACTATACGTGATAGCCCACTTCTTATGACTTATGACCCATGCACACTATATCTATACATATCTATACATTATTAAATAAATGGGGTTTTAAATAATATCATTTGGATCGAATGATAAAAAGATTCGTCTACCTATTAAGTTTATCATATCCGAATCTAATCTATTAAGAAAAATTTAGATATTAAACGATTTGATACAAGTTATCATAAGATACGATCGTGTTCATGTGACATTTTTTACTAATGCAAACATTGGAGAGGTTTAAGTTTAGGGATTGAGTTATCATAATTAGGGACTGGTTAGAGTAGTTAGTTGTCATCTGATAATTTTATTCATCTATTGCTCTAATAAAACAATAAATCTTTCTATTTTTCATTATGTTATTATTAATTAATACTATGTTAACCTCGGAGACTACGTCTATTTTCGAGATTACACTAATTTATGTAAAATTACTCCTAAAACAATAATTTTTCGCAATAAATCGTTCAATTTTTCATTATGTTATTATTAATTAATACTACCATCGATATTATTTTATATCAGTCCTATTTTCTAGTCACTTTCCCAACCAAATTAATGACTAAAAGAAGTTGGGATCAAAAGAAAAGACTGGACTGGAATTTTCTATTAGTTACCTACAAACCCACGTGGCGAAAGAGTTTTTTTTTGGGGGGAAGAGAAGCTTTAGTGCAAATGCATGATAAGGATATGAAATCTCATGATGCTAATGTCAGAAATCAAACAAATAACACAAATCTGAAAGAAAAAATAAAAACATGAAAGAAAGAGGCTGCTGCAGCAGCTGGCACAGTCATAATTGTAGGGGGGGAAGGGAATATACAAGACTGTTTACAAGTTGAACTCAAGCAACATAACACTAGGCAAATAAGGACCAAAGTAGTGTTTTTTTTCCTTCTTTCCAGTGCACCAAAATCAAAAGGAACTGTGATCGAAGATCCCCTTATTGAATGCCATTAATTGCATATGTTTTTGTGGCGCATGCATGCTTCCTACAGCGTGTATAGGATTCTAAACTAGACACAGCAAAATCATTGTTCATCTCTCCTGTTAAATTTTCATGGGATTCATTTCAAGTTTCAGTACGTAAAACAAAACTGAACTCGACTGCAGAATGATTTGCATCTTGGTAGAAATAAAGCATTATTATTTTCATTATGGAAGAGCATAAAATTTTGGGAAAATAAAGCTGAAACTGGTTCGTTAGTTCGGTTCAAAAACTGGTTCGCCAAAGCTGCTTATTTTACTGCAAATAGAAGCTAGTTTGTAAGATGTGAATTCAATTTCCAAAACTGTACTTGCTAGACCTAGCTATGGAGGGTATCCTCTTTAACAGCATTTCATATCGGAACCTGGAGCTCCAATCCAAGGTACAGCATGGTGTGAAGCAAAATCCCTGAAATTCTTAATGCATAGGGTAATCAAAAACTCTATAAAGAATAAAGAAACCTACTAATGGAAGATTGCAACAACTGTAGATAACTAAAGATATACTATGTTTAACGTGTGATTATATTCACAGTTCAAACGGAATAAATTTGGACCAAACTCATACAGAATGAAATTTAAATCATACGGCCTTCTTGAATCAAATTTATCTTGCAATTCGGGGACGTGTTTGGTGACCGTTCATCCATTTTAATTTGGACAGAGTCATATTCGACGAGATAACAATCGTCAGATAGTATTTCTATGCAAGAGAAATGAAGGCATGAAAAGAGAATGAGAATAAAGTAGGAGAAGAAAGTGTTGCGGAAGACGGTTATCGGATAGAGCAAAATCGCAACTGATAATTTGAGAAAATAAAAATGAAGATAAAAGAGACACAAAATTTACGTGAAAAACCCCTGAATAATTTAGGATAAAAACCACGGGCAACGGTAGAAGAATTTCACTATGAGAAAATAGGAATTACAACTTCTCTCAATCGACCAAGGAGAAAACAATGATAATTCTCTCTTGATAAAAAAGGAGAAAACAACTCTCAAGAAACTCTCTAAATTCTCTCTAGTATTGGAAGAAAGCTAGAATGCTTTGGGATGGTTTTGAAGCTAAATGAGCTAGGGTATTTATAGTAGAAGCTTTAAGGACTAATCTTGAAAATACCCTAAAAGTACAATGACTAAATGTGTAGTTTTACCATCTATGAATTTCAACCAAAATTGCAGCCATCTTTGAATCAATAGCCGTCGGCTGCTAACCATTGTTTTAGACTTTTATTTTCAATAATCTCCCACTTGAAGATTTGATTGAAACAATCATATCTTCACACCATTCTTTCTACCTTATACCTTCATGTTGCTTATGTTTCTGACAGGCCACAAGAGGATCGACACCAAGTAAATTTATCAGCATTGATCGCCTTTATCATGAAATCTGCTATGTTGTCTTTGGTATGGATCTTCTGCATATCTACCGTCTCTTCTTCCACCTTTTCACGAATGAAATGGTACTGAACTCGTATGTGTTTTGTCATTGAATGAAATGATGGATTCCTTGCTAGATGCAAGGCGCTTTGACTGTCACAAAACAAAGAGACATACTATTGATTGTGCCCAAGCTCCTCCAATAGCATCTTCAACCAAATTACTTCTTTACTGGCTTGTGTAGCTGCTACATATTCTGCCTTTGTTGTGGATGTAGCCACAACTGACTGCAATTTTGAAACCCAGCTTACAGCTCCACTAGCAATTTTGAACACATATCCTATAGTAGATTTGCTTTTATCCAAATCCCATGCATAGTCAGAATCTACATAACCATTGATTAGTAAGTTTGATCCTCCGTAACATAATGCAATATTTGAGGTCCCTTTGATGTATCTTAGGATCCTCTTTACAATATTCCAATGCTCTTTGCCTGGATTTGCCATGTACCGACTAACCACTCCCACTGCTTGTGCAATGTCTGGTCTTGTGCATATCATAGCGAACATTAGACTTCTCACTGCTGATGCATACGGTACTCGAGACATCTCCATCCTCTCTTTTTCACTGCTAGGACTCATACTGGAGGATAATTTGAAGGTAATAGGAAGAGGGGTAGAAATTGGCTTACAATCTTGTATGCTGAATCGTGACAAGATCTTCTTCAAGTAATTCTTTTGTGAAAGCCAAATCTTCCTATTACTTCTGTCTCGGTGAATTTGCATCCCTAGAATCTTGTTTGCTGATCCTAAGTCCTTCATTTCAAATTCCCTAGCCATTTGTGCCTTCAATTATTCAATATGATCTTTGTTGGGTCCTACAACCAACATGTCATCTACATACAATAGCAATATAACAAAATCGTTATCACCAGACCTCTTGAAATAAGCACAAGGGTCTGCATTAAGTTTTTTGTATCCAAGGCACATAATGAAGGAATCAAATCTCTTATACCAACACCTCGGCGCCTGCTTTAGACCGTAGAGAGATTTGTTCAACCTGCAAACCAAGTTCTTCTTTTCTTCTTCTTCAAAACCTTCAGGCTGGAGCATATAAATATCTTCTTCAAGATTTCCATGAAGAAAAGTTATTTTAACATCTAGCTGCTCTAGATGTAAGTTCAATGTAGCACACATTGCCAAAACTACTCGAACTGTTGTTAGTCGAACCACAAGAGAAAATATTTCATTGAAATCAATATCTTCTTTTTGAGCATATCCTTTGACCACCAGTCTTGCACGATACCTCTCAACTTGATCGTCACCATTTCGCTTGATTTTGAAGACCCATTTGTTACCAATTGGCTTCCTTCCTTGTGGTAGTGGCACAAGGTCCCATGTATTATTTTTATGAAGGGCTTCAATTTCCTATTCTATCGCCATCATCCATAGTGAAACATCTGAGCTGTTTATTGCCTCCTGGTATGTTGATGGTTCACCATCCTCTATTAAAAGGCAGTATGCAATATTACCTTCTATAATATAATCTGAGTGCCAATTGGGACGTCTTCTCGCACGATCTGATTGACGAGTTGTTGGAGCTTCAGAACTCTCTGGTTCTTGTTCATCATGTGTTGGTTCTGCTTTTGAAGAATCTCATTGTTCAACCTTCTTTTCCACATGTATCTGTGTAGTCTCTAACTTTTCAGCACTATCGTCGTCTTCTTTTCCTTTTAGTTTATCTTTTACAAAGATAACATCCCTGCTGATGATCACTTTGCGGACAGTGGGATCCCACAAGCGATACCCCTTGACTCCATCAGCATACCCCTAGAATTTGCATTTCTTGGATTTTGGATCCAGTTTTGAGATTTCTTGGGAGTTGTACATCACGTATACAATACTTTCAAATACATGGAGGTTTGAATAATCAGCTGGTTTACCAGTCCACATCTCCATTGGTGTCTTCAGCTCTAATGCAGTTGATGGAGCTCGATTCACCAAATAACAGGCGGTATTGACAGCTTCTGCCCAGAATGATTTTTCTAGGCCTGCATCTCTCAACATTGCTCTTGTTCTTTCTAACAAGGTTCTGTTCATCCGCTCTGCCACTCCATTTTGTTGAGGAGTGTTCGCCACTGTGAACTGTCTTTTGATGCCTTCTTTCCTGCAAAAGTCATCAAATTCTTCGCTTGTGTATTCTCCTCTATTATCTATTCTGAAACACTTGATCATATTTCCAGAATCAAGTTCCATCTACGCTTTGAAGTTTTTGAAAGTTGAAAACACGTCTGACTTCTTCTTAATAGGGTTCACCCAACATCTCCTGGAGTAGTCATCAATAAATGAGACAAAGTATTTTGCTCCACCGAGGGATGTTACTGGTGCTTGCCATACGTCAGAGTGAACCAATTCTATAACACTTTTGCCTCTAGAATTTGATGTGTTGAATTTCAACCGGTGTTGCTTACTTGTTATGCAATGCTCACACAAAGGAAGTGATACCTTTGTTAAGCCTGGAAGTAGCTTTTGCTCCACAAGGATTTTCATTCCTTGTTCTGACATGTGTCCAAGTTTCTGATGTCATAGCATTGTCGAATCTGAACTACATGAGGCAACAGAGGCTTCTGCTTCTACCAAAGTCTCTCCCTTCAGCATGTACAAGTTTGCAGCTATCTTTTCACCTTTCAACACCACAAGCGCTCCACGGAACACCTTCATGATTCCTTTCTATGTTTCAATCTTGCTTGCATTATTATCCAACAATCTGTATGATAATAAATTTTTCTTTAGGCCTTTCACGTGCCGCACATCTCGAACAATTTTAATTGTTCCATCATACATCTTCAATTTGATGGTTTCCACGCCAATGATCTCTAAGGCATGATCATTGCAACTATACACAGATCCTCCTAAGACAGGTTCATAATGATGGAACCATTCTCTTCTTGAGGTCATGTGATATGTTGCTCCCGAATCAATGAGCCATATATCTGCAAATCGTTTTCTTCCTTCCACGGTGGTTGACGCTTCACAGCATAGAGCATCTCCATCTTCTGAAGTGTTTGCGGTATTACCTTATGGATTGGAGTTTTTATTAAGACTCCAACAATCCTTCTTCAAGTGACCCTTCCTTCCACAGTTGTAACACTTTAAATTCTTCTTGCTCCTCGACTTCGATCTACCATGTTTGTGACTGCTGCTTTGGCCACGTTCTGTTGATCTCCCTTTCATCGTTGTCAACGCTTCTGCTTGTTGCAGATATGTCTTCCTTGTTCTTGCGCCGATTTTCTTCTTGTAGAACAGCAGTTGCAATGTCATCGAAGACTAGACTGGTGACATTAATGTTTGTCAAGTTGATGATGAGTTGATCATACGAATTCGGTAGACTTTGAAGTAGAAGTTCAACACGTTCTTGTTCTCCTATTTTACAGCTTAAGGATGTAAGCTGAGAAAATAAAGTGTTCAGTGTATTTAAGTGCTCCGTCACTGAAGTAGATTATGGCATACGGAGAGTATACAATTTTCTATTAAGGAAAATTTTATTGTGCAGCGATGTGGCCTCGTACAATTTGGTGAGATGATCTCATATCTCCTTAGATGTCTTCTTCTCCTCGATGCTTGACAATACTTCATCTGCTAATGCTAGATGAAATTTTACCATAACATTCCCGTCCATTTTGATCCATTTGTTGTCATCTGTGAAATCTATCGACCTTTCACTGATAGCTCCTAGACACCCGTCTTTCCTCAGAATTGCCTTCATCTTCAATTTACACAATGAGAAATTTCTCCCATTGAATTTTTCAATATCAAATTTCGTTGACATAGCTTATTTTACGGATAGTTCTCACTATTTCACTATCGTAAATAGTTCTCTGGAACCTTCAAAGAATGGGTAATACCTTCTTACTTTCTTATATTGGATGATCCACCTTTTGGTGGCAACCACAAAGACAATAAGCAGATATTACACACTCTAATCTAGCTATGATACCAATTGTTGCGGAAGACGGTTATCGGATAGAGTAAAATCGCAACTGATAATTTGAGAAAATAAAAATGAAGATAAAAAAGACACAAAATTTACGTGGAAAACCCCTGAATAATATAGGGTAAAAACCACGGGCAACGGTAGAAGAATTTCACTATGAGAAAATAGGAATTACAACTTCTCTCAATCGACCAAGGAGAAAACAATGATAATTCTCTCTTGATAAAAAATGAGAAAACAACTCTCAAGAAACTCTATAAATTCTCTCTAGTATTGGAAGAAAGTTAGAATGCTTTGGGATGGTTTTGAAGCTAAATGAGCTAGGATATTTATAGTATAAGCTTTAAGGACTAATCTTAAAAATACCCTAAAAGTACAATGACTAAATGTGTAATTTTACCATCTACGAATTTCAACCAAAATTGCAGCCATCTTTGAATCAATAACCGCCGGCTGCTAACCATTGTTTTAGACTTTTATTTTCAACAGAAAGTGGTCAGTATCCTCTCTACATGTGATTAAGAAGTATTTATATAGTGACTCAAGCGGTTGATGCCATAGGATTACTTGTAAATTAGCTGATTAAATAGATTTGATTATAAAATCTTAGATTTCACTTAAAAGATCACGTAATATGTTAGAAGTTTTATTTATGCATTATATTTGGACAAAAATCCATAATACTTTTGTACTAGAAGGATATAAATTCTCAGAAGGTTCTGAGAAGCAAAAGAATTTATCTAAAAACTTAACTAGCAAAAAACTAATAATTTCATAACGTCTTTTCCGGATTCATAACCGACCTAAGTTTCTAAAGTATCGTCTCTTCCATTAATGTTGCTTTTGCAGTCGATTTAATGCATTAATCATTCTTTCAAAGACAATCTCTTTCATTCTTTTTTTTTTCTCTTATATCAAGGCAGCTCTATCATCATCATTTCATGTCTCGTCATGCCTTTTCATCCAAGTAATTCCAGTGATGTCCCCCCTTTCTATGCCTCTTTTTTCACTTCCCTTTCTATGAACATCGCTCTGTCAACTTCAGTCCTTCACCTCTCAGATATTTCTCTTGTACCCCTTCTTCTCTCCTCCTATATACTCTTTCCATTTCATGGACACGCTCTCTTTGTAATCCAAGCTTTTGTTTGATTCTCTTTGTTTTCTTCCACAATGGAACCCCAACAACAGCCAAATGAAGAGAATGGCGACAGTGGGAAAGGAGGGTTTGTTTGTAGGCAGAGTAGTACACGGTGGACACCCACCACTGAGCAGATCAGAATATTGAAAGAACTTTACTACAACAATGGGGTTAGGTCCCCCAGTGCGGATCAGATTCAGAGGATCTCCGCTCGGCTTAGACAGTACGGGAAAATCGAAGGCAAGAATGTGTTTTATTGGTTTCAGAACCACAAGGCTCGCGAGAGGCAGAAGAAAAGGTTCAACACCACAACTAGTGATCACCACGTCCCCATGCAAAGACCTAATATTGCTGCTAATGGTAATAATAACAACAAGTATCCCATTCCCACCATAACTCCAGGTAATTGGTTTCTGATGTTTTCTATTTCTCTTTCTTTCTTGGTGTTCTTTTTTCCCCAATGAATTGTCTGTTTTGCAGGTTATTCTTCTTCAAATGGCGTGCTTACTGTTGGGCAGATTGGGAACTATGGGTATGGTAGCAGCAGTGGTGGTGCTACATCTTATGCTTTCTTTGACAAGAAAAGATTCATGGGAGAAGAAGAAGATGATGATGAAGAAGGTGTTGCTCCACATATTGAAACCCTTCCTCTCTTTCCCATGCACGGCGAAGATCACATCAATGCTTTCTGCAGCAATCTTAAGCCCCAATCAGATAGCTGCTACTCGGCGAATTGGTACCGGTCCGATGAAGGCGGCTACACCGGCGCTCGTGCTTCACTTGAGCTCAGCCTCAACTCCTACACCGGCAGATCACAGGATTCTATCTGATGAAATCTTGTATTGAATCATGCTAGTATAATTAGATGCTTGTCTACCGGTGATTATTATGGTGTAAAACCTATGAGTCGGTGCCTTGTTTCTTGTAAATTAAGATTAATTAACGAGTGATTATGAAGTTTAAAGCTTAGATAAACCTTGGTTTTAGCAACAGAGATACACTGCCTTGCTGTCGGAGCTAATGAAAGAATTAATGATCTGGTCGTTTTCAAGCAGAAAAGGACTGCAGGTCGACTGAAGATGTTTGAACAATCAATTCCAAGAGGGAAAAACACTACGAACGACTAGGTGATGAGTTTTCAGTTACATATAGCTTCCGTTTATGTCAAGTTTACACGAAGAAAACTGGAAAATTAAGATTTGGATATGATGACACAAGATACGGAGCAAAATATAATTATAAATTATTATAATTAAAGTTAAGTGTATTTAACTATTTGTTAACAATTTCTAGCCTAAGTGGTTAATTTTTTTATTTAAATCTTTTTTCTTTTTTAAGATTGTGAATTCTGTATTCATTTGGAAAAAAAAATTATACTTTCCCTTTTCGCAAGAATTATTCAAAAAAAGTTAAATTCACAACCTAAAAGAAATATAAGAATTGTGTCAATTGAATCATTTGATTATGATAATAAAATTTTATATTGTTATTTGATAAAATATGATCCAAAATATAAAATAGTAATAATAATAGAAGATTGTCTCACAAGATACAACAAGAAGATGAAGACTGGTATAATACAATTGCACTGATCAACATTATAACCTCGTTTTTTTCTATCGACAATAATATTAAGGGTAAATTATATCGTTCCTCACTGAACGTTACTCTCTGTCCTATTTTACTCACCGTACTTTCAGTTTTTCTATTTTGCTCACTAACTTTACAGATTGAATCATTTTGCTCACTCAGCCGTTAACTTTTTAACGGTGTTATGACATGGCACAAATATCAAAACGGCGTCGTTTTGAAAAACAAAACGACGTCGTTTCGAATCCTCTTCTTTCCTCCCATTGTTGTCGCCAACCACCACGTCATTTTGTATTTCGGCCACCATCGACCGTCATTGATGGTGGTCGTTTAGTCTCAAAATTCATGGGTCTATTTGTCTTGAACCCCCTGAGTCCGAATCTGTTGGTTGTTTTATCGAAAAATGTCCCCAAAATCTTTGAATCTCGATTGAAACAATTCGACTTTCTCACTTTCAATCTCCGATTCTTGGACTTCGGAGCAAGTTCTGACAAAATGGAGGTCGAATTCATATTCAAGGTTTTGAGGCCCAAGAACCCATGAAATTCGAGACCAAAACGGTCACCATCTACGACGGTTTACAGTGGCCGACGGTAGCATCCAACCACCTTTTGTTTTTATTTTATAGTTGGGTGAGCAAAATAGGAGTGAGAATAAAGTTCAGAGCGGAACAATGTAATTTACCCTTTATATTTTTAATTATTTTATATTAAATAATAAAAAATAACACATCATCACACCATCAAAGAGTTAAAGGCAGAGTGAGCAAAATGATTTAATCTGTAAAGTTCAATGAGCAAAATAGAAAAATTAAAAGTACGGTGAGTAAAATAAGAGAGAGAGTAAAATTCAGTGAGAAACGGTGTAATTTAACCTAATATTAAAAGTAAAAGAAAATATTATTTGAATATGTGTTTAACCTTGTTTAAAAGGAATATTTACTCTAAAAAAATATAATATTTAACGTAATATATTAGCAAAAATCAAGATTGCTGTATTTAAACACTGGATTTTTAACAAAAATGAGAATAATAAGTTTTAAATTCAATAGAAAACGTTTTACAAATTTTCATATTAATATTTTCTCATTAAAAAATAAAAAATATTATAATAAAGTATTTAATAAAAAAAAATTTAAATAATTTTATATTCCACTAATCATATAATAAATTTTATATCTTAATCAAATTAATTAAACTTGACAATTTAATACTTTAGGTAAACTGCTAATTATTAGGGGAAATCTTATATTTTATGGAAAAAGTTATTATAGTAAATTAGTGAACTAAAAGTCCCTACACCTATTACGCTTTATTTTGTTATTTGACGGACGACCGCTTGATAAAAGACTTAAATAACAGTTTATTATTAGAATAACGATTATTATAAAAATATCGAATAAAATAATTATTTCACAAATGTAATATCTATAATGATAGTAACAACATTCAATATTATTATAATCTTGATAAATGCAATTGAACCGTAATTTAAATCCTTGTGTTTCTTCATCGAATGTCTACCAATGTCTTTACCACTCCCTCTCTCTCTCTCACGTGTGAGAAGACTTGCCCAAGTCGGGCAGAGGCTCTCTCTCGGCAAGCTGATGAGGGAGGTGCGTCGGTGGGTATTCGTAGCTTCTCCGACAGCAGTCGAGGTGGCTCTCTATTTGTTTTTGTTCCAGCACAACTTTTGGTTTCATTTACCCAAAATTGACACCATGTTCCCCTAGAATGAACACTTTTGATTGAGTGAGCTTGGATACGCGAATCCATCCTGAATAATTGTGAAATGCTTCGTGTTTTCAGCTTTAATTTGTTGTCCACTGCTTCTTTGCATTGTATTTGGCTTGGTTTGATTCCCATTTTTCAAAATAAATTATTCAAGTCATATTTTCTCATCAAATCAAATTATATTACAAATACATGGATAAAAGATAACGATAAATATTACAAAATGAATGATAATATGAAAATAAATGAATAGATTATTATTTGATATGAAAAATATATCTTACAAAGATGATTTTAACAAGCAATTTCTTATGTATTGTAATGTCACCTTCTTTTATAATTATATTCCCAAAATCATATTGTAAAATAATTTTAATAATTTTCTATAATCATTGCTTTTGATTCATTGACCAAACTAATTCAGATCGAATATTACAGTTAATTTTCTCATTAAAGGCAAAGCTTTCATTTCCATAGTCTTCTAGCAAATTGCTTGAGCAGTCTCCATATACCACATTTGCTGCAGAGAAACTAAGACTCTTTCTACCTAAAGATATAACAAGCAGCCTCCATGATATTGAAATGCACCGGTGAACTCTGTATAATGTACAACTGTAGCAGCCATTGCTGCTGCTCCCTTGGATAATAAAACTCAAAGCTTATCCAAAAGCAATACTAAAATCTACTCAATGTTCCCACTATAACATCTCTTAATAATTAACTCATTTTAATAACGATAAATCCCTTCATGGGATCCAAGATTCGAGAGCATGATCCTCACCGGACATTCCCACCTTCCACCGATCCCTTCTTCATAACATAAGGATAACATACAGTATTCTCTACTTGCAGAAAAAAATAGTAACATGATCGGGATGGAAAGGAGTATATCATAACAACCAGCATGTGAAAAAAAGAATTAAACTCGAAATCATTCGTAATCGCGGCCATGGAAGTTAGATCTCGGTCCAACGAATTAGATGTACAAGGTTTTCAACCATTTATACAAGAAATACCGGTCAAATTATACAATTTAGTATTATACAGAAGTTATATAAAGCTCTCTACCATTCTCACCATCATAACTAATGAAAACCAAAACTATACAATTATCATATATTTTTCATGCAACGATTCAAGTAACTAATGTACGAGAAACCACCGATAGAACATAGTAAATCGCCATTATCCAGTGCAGGCAACCCCAAATAAGCAGTTTTCCATTCTAATTGTAAGTCGCCTCAGATATCAAATGATCAAATTATTGAAGGGTATAAAGCACATCAACCGCATCATGTTTCTGTGTATCACAATGCTTGCATAATCCAGCAAATAAAAGGTAAAAGCCACCAGTTTATCAACTGACCTATTGCATTGAGCTCGAGAGGCGTAATTGTGATTGTTGCATTTTGCACATATCCAATCTCCACTACGCCATTGCTTTGCTCTGATAAATGGAGGATGTTAAAATTCGTAGATTTAGAAAGCAATCCTATGAATCTCATGAAAAATATCATATTTGCTAGGCATATTACTCAGCATCTTAATGCAAAAAACTGAACATAAACCTGATTGGATTCTAAACGCAGAAGATCATAGTACATTGTCAACTAAATGATCATCTCTGTAGCAAACTACATTTCAGCCTACAATCAGTAAGAAGCAAGAGAACTGAAAATAGAACTCAAGAAGCAAACAATAATCTATCCCAGGAGCAGTTCCAGACGCTAAAAATCAGTTACAATATCCAACAAGATTAAAGAATTGAAAAGTAAAATTTATCGAAAAAAATTATTAATTTGTCTGAGATATATGAAAAGCATGTATATAAGGGGTCAACTTAATCGAAACTTACCCTTTTCCGAGAAAGGTTGTTGTTGCAGCTTGAGGAGGGAATGGAAACGGCCCTGGCCAATTTGAAGTGACAACAGGAATTAGAATGGGATAGGAAGGATATGCTCCAGGTTTTGGGTCACTGGTGGCCCCTACTCTTTGGTCAAATCCAGGACCCTGCAAACCCAGAAAAGGGGAACATTAGTTAAAAAAGTCAAAGCCTCCCGGAAACTACCATTAATTATACACGCCATGACAGAAACTGATTACTTACATGTCCCGAATTCAATCTTTTATGTTCCCAATCATGTAAGAATTCTTCAGATGCTAATCGCTTAGTTCCATACAGACTTTTCGATATAGAAATTTTTTACATGTAAACTATTTTTTGGAGACTAAAAACTTAGAGCTTTTTTTGTTGTTGTTTTTATTAATTTATTATTTAATTTATTTTAAAGAATAAAATAAATAAATTAAAATTTAATTAATTTAATCAATTAAACCAATACCAACATCGCCTGATCAATTAGAACATCACCGGCATCTTCATCTTTCATCCCTTTCTCCTTCATAAGTTGCAAAAGTCAAAGAATAGGGTAAATCAACAAATTTTACCAAGAACAAAAGTAACAATCATTCAATTGTTTCAAAGCTCGCAAAACCTAACATAGACTTCTACATTCCTTCAGTGGCCGAATACAACTTATGATCACTATCTTGAACCCATCCCAAAATCATCACCACCGAAAATCAAACCAAACAAATACCAAATAGCAATAAATGATCAACTTGATATAAAAATAAGTGATCAAACTGTATATTTTCCTATTTATGTTTTAAAATAAGTGATCAAACTATAAAATAAGTGATCATTTTAAGTGTCTAGTCCGTAACGAAAATTAAAAGAATTTAGCTCAATACCAAAATAAGTGTCCAAACTATATATTTTTTAAATAGGTGTTTAAACTATTTTTGACTCATCTAGGCGTCTAATGTTACAAACGTTATCACTTTAGGTGTTCGGATAGTCAATGGCGTTAATTTTCCTCAAAAAATATTGAAAATATTATTATATATATAATCCTAATTTCTCTTAAATTATAAAACAACCCAAAAATCCTTAAAATCTCCAAATCCTAACCTTAACCCTCTGTCGCCGCCCTTTTTTATCACGATCACCATCGTCGATGTAGTCCCTGCCATCCTCCTACTCATATGTCGTCGTAGTTACCACCTATTGGTTGTCATAATTGCATGGGATCACGATTTTCATCATAAGGTTCACAGTATAAAATGTCGAATCATCATTGATCGATCACGATTTCATAGGGGTTTTGATCGTCAGGGGAGGGGAGTTGAGTGGAGCTTCGTTGAGGGAAAAGGACGACAACCAACGTGGGTTTAAGAGTTTAAATGAAGGTTTTCAAAGTTTTAAGTTTATTTCAATTTTTTTGTATTTTCTTTTTAAAAATATACAATTTTAATTTTTTAATTTTAAATAAATTTTTTAAAAGTATCAGATTGAGACATGTGTCACTTAGCGGGAGAAATTAACACCGTTGACGATCCGAACACCTAAAGTGGCAGCGTTTATAATATTAGACACCGGGATGAGTTAAAAAATAGTTTAGGTACCTATTCGAAAAAAGATGTATAATTTGGACACTTATTTTGATATTAAGTCAAGAATTTATTAAATAACACCCAACACATTTAGATAATTTTAAAATTTTATTTTTTAAATAGATTTAGAAATATTATTATATTTTAAAAAACGTTAAATTTTTTCTAAAATCTTTAAAAAAACCTCAAAGTTTTTAATCTCAAAACAAAACTCCTTATCGGTTGCTATCACCGTCACGGACTACCCATTCTCCTATAGTTAAACCCCACTACCAGCAATCGTTCTTTCCGTCGTCACTGTCAGTAGCATCGGAATATTCTAGGTTTGACAAATTTCTCATTCCAACAGGAACTTTTCCGGTCAATTCATTGTTGAAAAGTTCAAACCGCCAGAGTTTGTGAAAATTTTCAATCTCCGATGAAATTTTTCCTGATAATTAATTCATTTGAGAACCAAATCGATAAATCCGGTGATGAAGTCTCCAATGCACTTAAACTTCTCCCCCACAATATCTTAAGGATGAGATCTCCAATGCTGCAATTCGCCAATTCTACAAGATTGGCCATGTTTTCAAGCTAATTTCATGGCCCGTTTCTTTTTTTGAATAAAAATGAGGACAAAACCCGTTTTCTATTAATTTACTCCTAAAACACTTAAACTTCTCCCCCACAATATGTTCTTTCACTATTACTTGTCTCATCCTCAAGAGCCGTTTCTTTTTTTGAATAAAAATGAGGACAAAACCATTAAATCAATTCCTGATGTGAATATAATGGGGAGCATAGATATCTTTATGAGGAATATCTAGTAATTGAGGCGGAAATGAGTCAAAAAATAATAAGAGAACCATCTAGTGGAGTGTCCATCTTAGTGATGAAGTCAGTCGCAACATTTGTTTCTCAATAGATATTCCTGAAATCTAAAAACCATGCTCTGTTATACAGATTTGCGACTGCTCTCACAAGTGCAAAGGGGTTGTCTATAGACGGAGAGGAAAGTAGACGAAGAGCCTTAGAGCTGTTAGCCTGAATAATAACACGTTCAAAACATTATTGCCACTCTATTTTAAGACCTTAAGCATAACCCAAAGTTCATCTTCTAGAACAGAAGTATCAAACAAACAATCGTCAGTTGAAGTGCGAAAGAGTCCCCAGTTGAATGTTAATGAGTTGTTTGTGAAAGGGCAACATCTGAATTGATGCAAACCCATCTATTATCAAGAGGTGACCAATGTATTTGGATCGGTTGTGGAGCAATAATAGTAGTCAACTACTTAACAGAATCGAAATAAAGCTTGCTCCAAGAAAAACCAACGTAGAAACACGTTGGAGAATCAAGAGGAATGCCTTGAAAAATTCGATTATTACGGCTTTTCCACAATTGCCATTTTATAAAGGAGAATAAATATTCCACAATCCATGTGTTTCACTGCAAGCAGTGTTGGAAATAAAACACTCACACAAATAACTTTTATTGAAACTCAAACAAATATTACAAGAGCACTCTCACTCAAAAACAAGAACTACAACTCACTCTTATAAGACTTTCCTTCTTCACTCACTTAGAAGCTCTTAATTTTTCTTGATGCTTAAAACTAAAATGGGGAGGGATATTTATACTATTCAAGAATAATCCTACACCACATGAATAAACTAATTTAAACCATTACAAATTCAACAAATACCTAACTCTCACCTAACTAAATTGATGTAAGCAATGACATCATTACTTAAATGATGTAAGCAATGACATCTTTACTTAAATGATGTAAGCAATGACATCAATTTAGTTTGGGTTTGGGTTTAGGCTCCCATAATGGATCAAGTTTATGATCCAACACCCCCCCTTAAACTTGATCTCGTGACCCCTAGTAGGTTCCTTAATCTTATGAAGTTTTCACTTTTCAGTGACTTGGTAAAAATATCGGCAACTTGATCTTGTGACTTCACGTATTCAACTTCCACATCGTTTCTTGCAACACACTCCCTTATATAGTGGTAGCGAATGTCGATGTGCTTGTTTCGATCATGGAATACTGGATTCTTTGATAAGGCAATGGCTGATTTGTTGTCGACACAAACCTTGGTAGGCTCTTCTTGTATCAAACCTATCTCTTTCAATAGATTTCTAAGCCAAATTGCATGACAAACACATGAGGTAGCAGCAACATATTCCGCTTCACAAGTGGACAATGTGACAATCGGTTGTTTCTTTGACATCCATGTGAACGCAATATCTCCCATGAAAAATACGAATCCATTAGTGCTCATTCGATTATCTATGTCTCTACCCCAATCACTGTCGCTATATCCAACAAGCTTGTAATAATTAAAAACTGAATAGAACAAGCCAAAGTCAATTGTACCTTTCAGATAGCGAAGAATTCTCTTTGTGGCTTTAAAATGGGTGGTTGTTGGAGATTCCATGTAGCGACTAACCAATCCAACTGCGTGAAGAATATCGGGTCTCGTGCAAGTTAGATAGCGTAGACTTCCTACCAAACTTTTGAAGAATGTTGGATCTACACTTTCGCCTTCTTCATGTTTGGTCATCTTGATCCCGTATTCTGCCGGTGTGCTTATTGGCTTACAGTTCTCCATCTTGAACTTCTTTAGTATCTCCTTTGTATAGCTTTCCTGTGAAATGAAAATTTCATCCTTTTGTTGCTTAACTTCAATGCCAATGTAGTATGCCATGAGCCCCATGTCTGTCATCTCGAATTCTTTCATCATCACATCCTTGAATTCATTAAACATGCTTGGGTTGCTTCCAGTGAAGATCAAATCATCCACATAGAGACACACGATCAAAATATCTTCATCTTTGATCTTGATATATAGATCATGCTCGTAGGGGCATTTGTTGAAGCCATTCTCTTGGAAGTACTTGTCGATTCGGCTATTCCATGCCCTTGGTGCTTATTTTAGCCTGTAAAGAGCCTTCTTCAACTTCAACACCTTGTCTTCATGCCCTTTGACTTCATAGCCTGATGGTTGCTGAATGTAAACTTTCTCTTCAAGAACTCCATTTAGGAAGGTGGACTTTACATCCATCTGTTGTATCTTCCACTTGTTTTGAGCTGCCAAAGAAATGATTAGTATGATAGTCTCCAATCGAGCAACAGGAGCAAATACCTCATCATAGTCAATTCCATCCTTTTGACTATAGCCTTTAGCAACTAGTCTCACCTTGTGCCTTTCAATCTCTCCTTTGGCGTTTTGCTTTGTTTTGTACACCCATTTGACACCTATCGCCTTATGTCCCTTGGGAAGTGAGGTAAGTTCACATGTGTCATTCTTCTCGATGGCCTTGATTTCTTCATCCATCACATCTCTCCATTTCTTTTCTTGTACCGCTTCTTGAAAGCTCACTGGCTCACAATCGGCAAACAGACAAAATAATGTAAGATTATCTTGTCGTTCAGTTACCTCATAGAGATCTATAAGGCTTCTTGTACGTTGTACAACTCTTTCACTTTGACTCCCACTTGACGATGACGAAGGTGATGAGTCTCCTTGAGTGGTTGATGTTGGTGAAGTGGGTGGAGTTGCAAGCTCTTGTTGAGATTCATCTAGTTGTTCCCTCATTGTCTGCTCATCTTCTTCAAACTGAGGAAAGAAATTGAAGTCATCTGTATAAGAGTTAAAATCCCATTCTCCTTCTTCGTTAAAGACCACATCTCGACTAATCACAAACTTCTTATTATTTGGATTGTACAACTTGTAGCCCTTCGAATTTGCATCATAGCCGATGAAGATAAAACTCTCGCTTTTATCATCAAGCTTCGTTCTTCTCTCGTCTGGTACGTGAACATGGGCTATACTTCCAAAAGTTCTCAAGTGGGAAATTCCAGGCTTTCTTCCAATCCATGCTTCTTGCGGTGTCTTTCCCGATACACTTCTTTTTGGAGATCGGTTTGTCAAGTAGACTGCACACGCTACTGCCTTCGCCCAAAATTCCTTGGGTAGTTTCTTGCTTTTGAGCATGCTTCGTGCCATGTCAAGGATTGTTCTGTTCTTTCTTTCTGCCACACCATTTTGCTGGGGGATCTAGGAACTGTCATTGGTCGACGAATTCCATTTGCTTCACAGAACTCTTGAAACTCCCTGGAAGTAAATTCTCCACCTCGATCGGATCTCATGGCTTTGATCTTTCTACCACTTTCTCTCTCCACTGCTGCTTTGAACTTCTTGAAGAGTTTAAAAAGATCTGACTTCTGTTTCAAGAAATATACCCAGGTTTTTCTTGAAAAATCATCAATGAAGAGAAGAAAATAGTTACTGTTACCGAGAGAGCTTGGCTTGATCGGTCCACACACATCGGTATGGATGAGCTCAAGTGGCTTCTTGGCTCTTGTCTCTAACTCCTTTGGAAAGCTTTTCCTGAATTGTTTCCCGACTAGACACCCTTCACAGAGCTGGTCAGGATGGTTGATGCGAGGTAGTCATTTCACCATCTCCTTCTTAGATAACAGCTCTAGACCTCCAAAATTGAGATGCCCAAATAGAAGATGCCAAAGCCATGATGCATCTTTGTAGCAAGATTTCAGGCACTTTGCAACATCATTTTGTATGTTGATCAAGAATATTCTATTCTTTGACATCGGCACTTTAGCAATTAAGTTATTCTTATCATCTTTTATAGAAATATTATAATTATTCATATGAATATCATAACCTTTCTCTACCAGTTGCCCTAAACTTAAGATGTTACTTTTCATATTGGGCACATAGTAGACATTTGAAATAAATTGATGTCTCCCATCTTTCAAACGGATAAGAATGTTACCTCTCCCTTTCACTGCTATTGTGGAATCATCTCCAAATGAAACATTTCCTCTTACTGACTCGTCTAGCTCCACGAACATGTCTTTCCTTCCACACATGTGATTGCTTGCACCACTGTCAAGATACCAGGAATTTGCTTGGCCACCATCAGTTTCCTTTCATGCTAGAAGAAGAGTTTCTTTGCCATCTGTCTTTTCCTCCACGTAATTGGCCTTCTCCTCAATTTTGTTGTTGGGAGCTCTACATTCTGAAGCATAATGGCCAAACTTCTGACAATTATAAGATCGAACTTGAGATTTGTCATGCCTTGAGTTTGGATTGATTCTTTCACGGCCTCGTGTTGAACTTTCTCCTTTCTCATAGTTGTTGTTGGAATTGTTGTTGTTGTTGTAATTCCAGCCTCGTCCACGACCTCAACTTCTACCTCGTCCATGACCTCTACCTCTTCCTTGGCCACGTTGGTTTCTATCATTGTGTTGGATCTCATGCATATCCTTGAGTTACAGCTTGAGGAGTTGCTCAGTAAACTCATGCTTCTTCTTATGCTTCTCTTCGTATGCTTGCAATGATCATTGGAGTTGCTCGATTCTCATTTCTTCCAAGTCTTTAGTCTCTTCAATCGTCACGACGATATGCTCAAATTTGGGATCCAACGAATGGAGTATCTTCTCTATTATCATCACATCTTCTAACTTTTCACTATTTCTTTTTAATTGATTAGAAACAGCTACTACTCTTGAGAAATAATCTGAAATAGACTCAGATGCTTTCATGTGTAAGGATTCGAATTCACCTCTTAATGTTTGGAGACGAACCTTTTTCACTTGCTCAGATCCTTTATAAGAGGTTTACAGCTTCTCCCATGCTTTCTTGCTAGAGCTTGCACTTGAAATCTTTTCAAAACCATCATCATCTAATGCTTGATAGATGAGGTAGAGAGCCTTCTTGTCTCTCTTTCTTGAATCCTTCAAAGTTGTCTTTTGATCTGGTGTAAGAGTAGCAAAAACAATATCATCCACAATCTCGTTATAACTTTTCTCTATGATATCTCACACATCTTGTGATCCAAGAAGTGCCTTCATTTTGATACTCCAATTGTCGTAGTTGTTGTTGTTGAGTGTCGGAACTTAGAATGGTGCCATACCATTTGCCATATCTATCAATATAATGAGATTTTGTAAAATCCGATTGCACGGATGAATCCGAAACGCCGAAAAAACCTTGGGAGAGACTTGGACAACTCGGTCAAGGGCTCCAACTCGACTGACTCATCTCAACTCGGTGAGTCAACTCGATTTTCTAGCAACAGTCTTCCGGCGGTACGTGGTGGTGCGTCAAAACTCAGATTGAGAAAATTCTGGCGGCGTCTTATTCCTCTCATCGAGATCTTCGATCTTTCCAACTCGCTCTGATACCACTTTGTTGGAAATAAAACACTCACACAAACAACTTTTATTGAAACTCAAACAAATATTACAAGAGCACTCTCACTCAAAAACAAGAACTACAACTCACTCTTATAAGACTTTCCTTCTTCACTCACTTAAAAGCTCTTAATTTTTCTTGATGCTTAAAACTAAAATGGGGAGGGGTATTTATACTACTCAAGAATAATCATATACCACACAAATAAACTAATTTAAACCATTACAAATTCAACAAATACCTAACTCTCACTTAACTAAATTGATGTAAGCAATGCCATCATTACTTAAATGATGTAAGCAATGACATCTTTACTTAAATGATGTAAGCAATGACATCAATTTAGTTTGGGTTTGGGTTTAGGCTCCCATAATGGATCAAGTTTATGATCCAACAAGCAGTATCAATATGCAGATTATAAAGTAGTCAAGCTTTAAGAGGAAGATCGAAAAAAAGACTATAGGCCATACCTTGTCACCAAAGCGTTCCAAGCCTCAAATTAACCCGAACGGAGAGGCAATCCCTAAAGCTATGAAAAAGCGATTCAGTCGCATGATTACAAGTAGTACAAGAAGAGTCAGAACCAATATGTCTAGCACATCGGATTTGATTTGTGAAGAACTTATCCTGAATTGCAAGTAAGATTTTTTGGGATACATTCCGACACACTAATTCACTAAATTAAACACCACTGAGGATTTTTATCCGTCCAATTCATCCTGTCAAGAGTGACATAAGCACTACAGAAGGAAAAACAATACTTTGGATCTTATTTCAAAAATAATCGATCCAAACCATTATTCATAGAACGGGGTTGAATACTTCAGGGCTAACGGGTGAATCATGTTTTGCAGAAGATGCTTATTCCAGTTAGCATTTTGACAAACCATATCACAGACCCATAACTCATCATCAATTGTTGCTATGGTTGAAACATAGTTGGACATAATACCAAGGTTTGGAATCCAAAGATTATGCCAGAAATTAATAGAACCTCCATTACCAATAGACCAACTAGTGTTTGCGGTGAGGGCCATGCGTTTGCAATCAAGCGCTCAAAGGGGAGCAATTTGGACGATGAATTGAATAGGGTAAATAAGAAGAATTCTATATTTTTCTCGGAGAAGCTGGATCTATAGAGCTCCTGAAGTTTGAACGATTGCATTGCAGATCTTGAATAACAAAACAAAATTTTGAATTTGTATTTTCCGATTGCCTAACCCACCATGAGAGATAGGTTGGCAAAGCCTGCTCTATTTTACAAAAGAAAAATGAGGATAAGCGGTATTCGAACCCCATTTGAATCTTCGCACGATGTTGTCAATCGACTTTGTATTCCTTACTATCCAAAGGTATGTACAAATTCAAAGCAATCAACATCAATTGACTTAGATTACTTTGTTTAGGTTAACATTGAACTTACTTGACTGTAAATATACCGAGAGTCAAGTGCTGCTAGGTTCAGTTCTGCTGTTTCCTTGATACCCTATTAAGCTATAAAAGGATTGTTGATGTTCTGGACTAGTTGAATAGGAAAACATATCACGAGCGTAGTTAGAAAGCGCGCTTTCATTTCTTGAGCTTGTAACTTGTATAATATTGGGGACATTTTATGATTTTAAAGTTTCACTTTTGTCAATAATCTAGGATTTTATTTGGCTTCATGTTAAGTGTTACTCAATTTTCCTCCAAGAGGAAATTTCTGATCAACTTTTGGTGGGACTTGAAAAATGAACTGCTTCTTTCATGTGAACAGTGCTTATTGTTTATATTTTTCCGGGACATTGTAAGTGAACACCCAGAAAGGTTCTTTGTAGTTGAAATTATCAGAGAAAAGATATTCATGCAGTATCGGAACGAGGTTCCTTATGCATGCCAGGTATGGACTATAGTTATTAAGATTGCCAGCAAGATATAATCATCAAGCAAACCCCACCAAATCAGATTTAATCTTCAAAAATTTCCAGGTAAATATGGTGAACTACAAAACAAGGCCAAATGCAAAAGATTTCATACAAGTAGAAATTGTTGTTGAGAAAGACTCCCAGAAAATCATCCTCATTGGAAAAGTAAGTATTATCTTTTGTGTTTTAGACTTTTTGCAGTTTGCTTGATGCATCAGTGGTCCTTTGTGCCTGTTGAGTATGTTTGACTAAATAGAGTCAAATTTGATCAGTGTTTGATATTTTCAAATTAATTAATTTGAATTATGAAATCTAAATAATGTACACTGGCATGTGCACGCATATATTCTAAGCCTTGCATTTGATACCTTGTGTCCCCTACAATTGAAGGGAGGGAAAGCTCTAAAAATACTCACGACAGCTGCTCGGATTGGCATAGAAAATTACTTACCGAAGAAAGTCTTCCTTGAGGTGAGAACTTAAATCACAAAGCTTCTCTTAAATTATATATTGTGAAATGTTCATGGTTACAGAAGAATTGGCGGCAATATGAAGGGCTTCTGAAATACTATGGCTATGGAGGGCAAATTCGAGCACAATAATGTTGTGAAATTCGGGTTAATTTCCACCAATAAAATATTCACCTTTAAACTATTATCTAGGTGACTAGTGTGAAAACGATTATACTAAAAATCACCCCAAGGTATATTCTCAAGAAAGAGGAGGGGTCACAATGGTCCCTCTTAAAACCCACTTTCTTTAGACAGAACTACCAAGACAAGTAATTTTAATAGGACAATAATTAACAACAACTATACCCGACAATAGCTATTAAATAGACATAAAAGAGAACACCAAAATATTTCACTAATAGAAGAAATATTACAAAGAGAGAAAGAGTACAAATAACCTTTAATAGTGAAGAAGGCTTATATTTGTGGGATGATCAACTAAGGAGGAGGAGGGCTCTACTTATAACAAAAGAATTTCCCCTCCTCCTTATACACAACCAATGTGGGACTTTGCCAAAAAACCAACAAATCTCCACCTTGGCAAATTCCACACACATCTCTCAAAAATCCAATCTTCAGTAGTGTATGCAAATTCATCTTTCAATTTGTAACAATATTGACCAAGTATAAACAATGTTTAAACCTGACCGCAGTTACCACTTTTGTCAACATATCAGCAGGATTCTCAGTGGTCCGAATCTTCTGGATTATGACTCAACCTTCTTCTAGAATTTCTCGTACAAAGTGATATCAAACATCGATGTGCTTCGTCCTTGCATGGTAAACCTGGTTCTTTGCTAAATGAATAGCACTCTGACTATCATAGTGCACTTTGATGTGTTGTTGTTCTATTCTCAATTCACCAAGCAACCCTTGAAGCCAAATTGCCTCCTTCACAGCCTGTAGCTGCCATATACTCTCCTCTGTAGTAGACAAAGCCACTGTTGACTGTAAGGTGGACTTCCAACTGATTGGTGCCTTTGCAAATGTAAACACATAACCAATAGTCAGAGTATACCGCAGAATCCATCTTGTTTGTCTGAATCACAATACCCAACTACACACTGACCATCTTGTTTGTCTTGCTGAAAGACCAAACCAACATCTACGGTGTTCAGAATATACCGCAGAATCCATTTCAAAGCTTGTTAATACTCCTTTCCAGGATCATGCATATACCGGCTCACAACCCCAACTGCCTGTGAAATATCAGGTCTCGTACATGTCATTGCATACATCAAGCTACCAACAACACTTGCATACGGAACCTTTGACATGTATTCCCGTTCTGCATCATCCTTAGGTGACATGGATGCATCGAGCTTGAAATGAGGAGCAAGAGGTGTACTAACTGGTTTTGACTTCTCATTCATGCCAAAACGTTTTAGTACCTTCTTCAGATATTCTTTCTGAGACAAACAAAGCCTCCCCAATTTCATATCCCTTGATATCTCCATGCATAGAATCTTCTTCGCTTCACCAAGATCCTTCATCTCAAACTCCCTGTTCAATTGAGTCTTTAGTTTCGCAATTTCTGTCTGACTCCTGGAAGCTATCAGCATATCATCAACATAAAGAAGAATATATATATAGGATCTGTCTTGTAGCTTGCGTAAATACACACAATGATCATATTTGCTTCTTGTGTACTTCTGCCCTATCATAAACTTGTCAAATCGCTTGTACCACTGCCTTGGAGATTGCTTCAATCTGTATAGCGATTTTTCTAATTTGCACACCATCTCTTCTTTTTCAGCAACTTTGAATCAATCTGGCTGAGTCATGTAGATATCCTCATCCAAGTCTCTATGTAAAAATGTAGTTTTTACATCCATCTGAACTAGTTCCAAATCCAACTGTACTACCAAAGCCAACAAAATTCTGATCGAGGAATGTTTTACAACTGGAGAAAATACTTCATTATAATCAACTCCCTCCGTTTGAGCGTAGCCTTTAGCCACCAATCTTGCTTTGTAGCGGATGTTATTCTTGTCAAGAAATCCATGTTTCTTTGCATATACCCACTTGCACCCAATTACCTTCTTTCCCTTCGGAAGACTAGCTAGTTTCCACGTCTGATTCTTTTGAAGGGATTGCATTTCTTCATTCATGGCGATCCTCCACTTTTTATGTTCTGAACTTTGGACTGCTTCATTAAAAGTGGCAGGAACGTCATCAATTGCAATTGGTGATGCAAAAGAGACCATATCAGCATAACAGTCAGGTTGTCTAATGGTCCTCTTTCCCTTTCTGAGTGCAATTGATTCATGTTGCTGTGGAGGTTCTTGGGTTTGAACCTCTTCTTTATCTGACTCTTCTTCTACCATAGGAGAGTCAACATCAGTTTCTTTACTGGCTGGGACAATTCTGCTTCCTTCATACTCCACCTGTTTGGGAGTTCCATCTGTCTGTTCCAATTTTTCTGAAGTCACATTTCTCAACATGGTAGATTCATCAAAGGTAATATCCCTGTTGAAGATTATTTTCTTTATTTCTGGACACCAAAGACGATAACCTTTCACACCAGAGGTGATCCCCATAAAGATCACCTTCTTTGCTCTTGGATCCAGCTTTGACCCCTTAACATGGTAGTATATAGTGAAACCAAACACATGTAAGGAATCATAATCTGTAGCAGGTTCTCCAAACCATTTCTCTAATGGTGTTTTACCACCAATAGCAGTCGATGGTAAGCGGTTGACAAGGTGACAAGCATAGACCAAATCCTCAGCCCAAAATTCTTTGCCTAACCCAGCATTAGACAACATACACCGAACCTTCTCCACTAATGTTCGGTTCATACGCTCTGCCACCCCATTCTGTTGTGGTGTACCTCTGACAGTGAAGTGCCTGACAATACCTTCCTCTTCACAACTTTTAGAAATGGATCATTTTTGTACTCTCCACCATTGTCTGTACGGAGACGTTTGATTTTTATGCCTGTTTGAGTCTCCACCATCTTTTTCCATTTAAGGAAAAATCCTAGTACCTCATCTTTTGTCTTCATTGTATACACCCAAACTCTCCGGGAAAAATCATCAACAAAGGTGACATAATAGTGTGTTCCTCCCAATGAAGTTGTCTTGGAAGACCCCCATACATCTGAATGAACATAATCCAAAATACCTTTAGTATCATGGATTGTTGTTCTAAATTTCACCCTCGTTTTCTTTCCTTTGATGCAATGCTCACAAAAAGCTAATTTTCAAGCCCGGGCACCCTTCAATAATCCTTGATCTATCTGCAATTTCAAGGATTTTTCACCAGCATGCCCCAAGTGCATATGCCATAACCTGGTTACTTCTGACTCCTGTTCATCAGTAGAAGCTGCCACTGCTGCTGTCCCAACAATTATACTACCCAGAAAGTAATACACATTGTTTCTTTTCCGGATTCCCTTCATTATCACCAGTGCACCAGAGATAATCCTCATAATCTCATATTTTGCCCTCACTTCTAAACCTTTTGACTCTAAGGTTCCCACAGAGATGAGATTTCTCATTAAATCTGGTACATAATGGACACCTGTTAAGGTTCTGATTGATCCATCCTGATTCCTCAAGCGAATTGAACCAATCCCAAGTGTGTCAAGAGGAGAATTATTTGCTGTGTAGATAATTCCACCTTTTAGTTCTTTAAAATCAAAGAACCATTCTCTATTGGGGGTCATATGGTGGCTATAAGCTGAATCTAACAGCCATGAACTGGAACAGCTGGTTGATGGCGTAGCAGCGAATGCGAAATCTGAATCTGCATTATCATACTCGACCACATTTGATTTTGAGACATCCTTCGCCCTTTTAAGTTTGTCTTTATTCTTTAGCCTGGGACATTCTTTCTTCCAGTGCCCTTTTTCTCGACAAAAGGCACATTCATCTTTGCTCAATCTGAACTTTGACTTCGATCTCCCTCTTCTTCCTTTATTCTGACTCTTCGAACGGCCTCTAACAACAAGATCTTCTGCTTCGACACTTATGTTTTCTTGTTTGTCTTTTTTTCTCAATTCATAACTATACAAGGCAGCAGTTACTTCACTGAGAGACACATCAACCTTCCCATGAAGTAGAGTAGTTTCAAGATACTCAAACTCATCAGGAAGTGATCCCATCAACATTAGAGCCAAATCTTCGTCTTCAAAAGTCACGTCCATATTCATCAGATCAGTCAGCAGCTGATTAAAGCTACTAATGTGATCATTCATAGTGGTACCTGGTACATAGTTGAAGCAGAACAATCTCTTTTTCATGTAGAGTTTGTTCTGACCGCTTTTCTTCAAAAATTTCTCCTCGAGTGCCTTCCACAATTTACTTGCAGAAGTTTCCTTAGAAAATACATACTTCTGCTCTCTAAAAAGACACGATCGAATAATACCATATGGCATTCTATTGATCCTCTTCCATTCTTTCTCCTCAACATCATCTGGTTTCTCTCCTTCAATAGCAATGTCTAGTCCCTGCTGAAATAGGGCATCTAGAACCTCACTTTGCCACATGACGAAATGACCGGTGCCATAAAAAATCTCCACTACAAATCTAACATTTGTCATAACATTTCTTGCCAAAATTGAAGATGAAGAAGCGTCTGCCATTTCTGCTACAAATTCTATTTAATAGCTGCCAATGCGGAATGTCAATTATCCCAAGGAAATTTTTTTCTGATGTGGAAGATCAGCCTAAGCCGCAACCACATAGCATAATAAAATAAACCAATAGCTCTGATACCAATTGTTGTGAAATTCAGATTAATTTCCACCAATAACAGATTCACCTTTAAACTATTATCTAGGTGACTAGTGTGAAAACGATTGTACTAAAAATCACCCCAAGGTAGATTCACAGGAAAGAGGAGGGGTCACAATGGTCCCTCTTAAAACCCACTTTCCTTAGACATAACTACCAAGACAAGAAATTTTAATAGGAAAATAATTAACAACAACTATACCCGACAATAGCTATTAAATAGACATAAAAGAGAACACCAAAATATTTCACTAATAGAAGAAATATTACTAAGAGAGAAAGAGTACAAATAACCTTTAATAGTGAAGAATGCTTATATTTGTGGGATGATCAACTAAGGAGGAGGAGGGCTCTACTTATAACAAAAGAATTTCCCCTCCTCCTTATACACAACCAATGTGAGACTTTTCCAAAAAAAACAACAAATAACACGTCCCACATTTTGTTCAGGTTATTATATAATTTATTTGAGTAGTTTTATGAAAAATGTTTGAATCAGTTTTGAATAAAAGTTGGGTTCAAGAAATGACACTTCGGTTTCAGATTTCATCTTTTATGCAATTTTTATAGACAATCTTTATATTTTATCTTCCCTTTGGTTGGTCATGGTTAAAGCATGTTGAGAAAATGCTTGGAAGTAAAATTCGAATGATAACCAGAAGGGAGAAATCTTACCGGTTTGTTGTCAACGGCAAGAATGATATCCCCGAGTATCTGATTACCAGCAAATCTCACCGGTTTGTTACTGAGAACCTAAAGAACTTAGAAGCTTTACAGCTTATCGAGGGATACAGTCTGAGAGTAATCAAACGTATGGGTGCACCTAAAAAATTTCAATCTAAATTTGGGATACTTGAAGGATAAGGGTTTCAAACATGAGTGAAAGAGTGGGTCGTGGAGCAAAGCACAAGGGCAATGATAATCACATGATAATTTTTAACAAAAAAAAAAAGCAAATGGATAATGTGATAACGGAATGATAAGACAAGGTCAAACTGATAGAAGAATTTGTACAGGTACCAAACTGGAAATTTAGTTATAGTAAAGAGACCAAACATGGGGTAGTTCTGCGGTGCGGCGTCTAAAAAACGGTTAATATACGGCGTGACCGGCTAAACAAGTGACCGGTTAAAATTTAGACCGGTTATGTTATATTATTTAACCGGTAATATTATAAAGTACAATAACATATTAGGTAGCGCTTATATAATGTAATAGGTAACGCTTATATTGACCTATTTTATAAGTAAACCGGTATATTTATACCGATAATATTGCAAATTTACCTATTACATTATAATATGTTGAAAGTGTCCATACTTTTTTATAAAAATTATCGATACTTTTTTTAAAGTTATGTAATTTATGTTTCAATTTTTTAATAGTGTTTCATGTTTTCCACCTACAATATTAATTTAATAATTTCATTTGCACAAAAAATTATTTGATTGTTTTGATATTTTATAAAATAATATTTAGAATTTAAATTTAACAATATTAACCAAAGATAATAATAAATATGTAATATATATGTTTATTGCTTTTAATTTAATAATAATATATAACGTAACGTAAAAAATAAATCATTAGACACCTATAATTACTAAATTAATATCTTAAAACTCACTCAAAAGATAACCTTAAATTAACGTTTTCTACAGTGAAAAAAGTATGGACACTTTTATAAAAAGGATAGATACTTTTCAATATAAGCACTACCTATTACATTATATAAACGCTACCTATTACATTATATAAGTGCTACCTATTACATCATATTTTTACCTATTATATTGAAAGTGTCCATACTTTTTATAAAAAGGATCGATACTTTTTTTAAAGTTATGTAATTTATGTTTCAATTTTTTTTAATAGTGTTTCATGTTTTCCACCTACAATATTAATTTAATAATTTCATTTGCACAAAAAATTATTTAATTGTTTTGATATTTTATAAAATAATATTTAGAATTTAAATTTAACAATATTAACCAAAGATAATAATATATATGTTTATTGTTTTTAATTTAATAATAATATATATCGTAACGTAAAAAATAAATCATTAGACGCCTATAATTACTAAATTAATATCTTAAAACTCACTCAAAAGATAACCTTAAATTAATGTTTTTCACAGTGAAAAAAGTATGGACACTTTTATAAAAAGGATAGATACTTTACAATATAAGCACTACTTATTACATTATATAAACGCTACCTATTACATTATATAAGTACTACCTATTACATCATATTTTTACCTATTATATTGAAAGTGTCTATATTTTTTATAAAAAGGATCGATACTTTTTTTAAAGTTATGTAATTTATGTTTCAATTTTTTTTAATAATGTTTCATGTTTTCCACCTACAATATTAATTTAATAATTTCATTTGCACAAAAAAAATTATTTGATTGTTTTGATATTTTATAAAATAATATTTAGAATTTAAATTTAACAATATTAACCAAAGATAATAATATATATGTTTATTGTTTTTAATTTAATAATAATATATATCGTAACGTAAAAAATAAATCATTAGACGCCTATAATTACTAAATTAATATCTTAAAACTCACTCAAAAGATAACCTTAAATTAACGTTTTTCACAGTGAAAAAAGTATGGACATTTTTATAAAAAGGATAGATACTTTACAATATAAGCACTACCTATTACATTATATAAACGCTACCTATTACATTATATAAGTGCTACCTATTACATCATATTTTTACCTATTATATTGAAAGTGTCCATACTTTTTATAAAAAGGATCGATACTTTTTTTAAAGTTATGTAATTTATGTTTCAATTTTTTTAATAGTGTTTCATGTTTTCCACCTACAATATTAATTTAATAATTTCATTTGCACAAAAAATTATTTGATTCTTTTGATATTTTATAAAATAATATTTAGAATTTAAATTTAACAATATTAACCAAAGATAATAATAAATATGTAATATATATGTTTATTGCTTTTAATTTAATAATAATATATACCGTAACGTAAAAAATAAATCATTAGACACCTATAATTACTAAATTAATATCTTAAAACTCACTCAAAAGATAACCTTAAATTAACGTTTTCTACAGTGAAAAAAGTATGGACACTTTTATAAAAAGGATAGATACTTTTCAATAAAAGCACTACCTATTACATTATATAAACGCTACCTATTACATTATATAAGTGCTACTTATTACATCATATTTTTACCTATTATATTGAAAGTGTCCATACTTTTTATAAAAATGATCGATACTTTTTTTAAAGTTATGTAATTTATGTTTCAATTTTTTTTAATAGTGTTTCATGTTTTCTACCTACAATATTAATTTAATAATTTCATTTGCACAAAAAATTATTTAATTGTTTTGATATTTTATAAAATAATATTTAGAATTTAAATTTAACAATATTAACCAAAGATAATAATATATATGTTTATTGTTTTTAATTTAATAATAATATATATCGTAACGTAAAAAATAAATCATTAGACGCCTATAATTACTAAATTAATATCTTAAAACTCACTCAAAAGATAACCTTAAATTAATGTTTTCCACAGTGAAAAAAGTATGGACACTTTTATAAAAAGGATAGATACTTTACAATATAAGCACTACTTATTACATTATATAAACGCTACCTATTACATTATATAAGTACTACCTATTACATCATATTTTTACCTATTATATTGAAAGTGTCTATATTTTTTATAAAAAGGATCGATACTTTTTTTAAAGTTATGTAATTTATGTTTCAATTTTTTTTAATAATGTTTCATGTTTTCCACCTACAATATTAATTTAATAATTTCATTTGCACAAAAAATTATTTGATTGTTTTGATATTTTACAAAATAATATTTAGAATTTAAATTTAACAATATTAACCAAAGATAATAATATATATGTTTATTGTTTTTAATTTAATAATAATATATATCGTAACGTAAAAAATAAATCATTAGACGCCTATAATTACTAAATTAATATCTTAAAACTCACTCAAAAGATAACCTTAAATTAACGTTTTCCACATTGAAAAAAGTATGGACACTTTTATAAAAAGGATAGATACTTTACAATATAAGCACTACCTATTACATTATATAAACGCTACCTATTACATTATATAAGTGCTACCTATTACATCATATTTTTACCTATTATATTGAAAGTGTCCATACTTTTTATAAAAAGGATCGATACTTTTTTTAAAGTTATGTAATTTATGTTTCAATTTTTTTAATAGTGTTTCATGTTTTCCACCTACAATATTAATTTAATAATTTCATTTGCACAAAAAATTATTTGATTCTTTTGATATTTTATAAAATAATATTTAGAATTTAAATTTAACAATATTAACCAAAGATAATAATAAATATGTAATATATATGTTTATTGTTTTTAATTTAATAATAATATATATCGTAACGTAAAAAATAAATCATTAGACGCCTATAATTACTAAATTAATATCTTAAAACTCACTCAAAAGATAACCTTAAATTAATGTTTTCCACAGTGAAAAACGTATGGACACTTTTATAAAAATGATAGATACTTTACAATATAAGCACTACCTATTACATTATATAAACGCTACCTATTACATTATATAAGCGCTACCTATTACATCATATTTTTACCTATTATATTGAAAGTGTCCATACTTTTTATAAAAAGGATCGATACTTTTTTTAAAGTTATGTAATTTATGTTTTAATTTTTTTTAATAGTGTTTCATGTTTTCCACCTACAATATTAATTTAATAATTTCATTTACATAAAAAATTATTTGATTGTTTTGATATTTTATAAAATATTATTTAGAATTTAAATTTAACAATATTAACCAAAGATAATAATAAATATTTAATATATATGTTTATTGTTTTTAATTTAATAATAATATATATCGTAACGTAAAAAATAAATCATTAGACGCCTATAATTACTAAATTAATATCTTAAAACTCACTCAAAAGATAACCTTAAATTAATGTTTTCCACAGTGAAAAAAGTATGGACACTTTTATAAAAATGATAGATACTTTACAATATAAACACTACCTATTACATTATAATTATTGGTTTTGATGTTTTTTGGGTCGATACTTATAGTTATTGTACATACCTAAATATGTACTGCGAATTTAATATTGTACCCACCCTTTAACTACCACTACCAATACCACATCCTATTGAAAGTAGCACGACTGAAACATGTTCAAAATGAACCTTTGCTTACATCTCCATCAACTCCTGGATTACTGAACTTGCACAACAAAATTTTTGCCATGGATAATACTGATGTAGACAATGTTAAGCCAACCGAGGAATGTCATGAAGTACATAATGTTGATGAATCTGACATATTGGTTGGTCAGCTCTTCTGTTCACGTGATCAAGCTTGGTACTTTTACAAGGGATTCGCACAGGAACATGGGTTTAGTGCACGTAAGGGAACAACATGGCTTGACGTGGAAGAGAATGTGAAGACACAAGAATTTTGTTGTTCCAAAGAAGGGTTTCGAGTATCAAAAGTCAATACTGTTGATCGTCAATGTGCTCATACGTCAGTCACAAGAACATGATGTAAGGCTAGAGTCGTAGTTACAACAACAATTACAAACGATCAGTGGGTTATAAGTAAGTCTGATCAGAAACATAATCATGCATTGTGCACACCTGCTATGACACCATTTATGCGTTCTAATAGAGCTGTAAGTAAGGCTGATATCGATGAGGCAATAATATTGAAAGAGGTCGGTGTTGGCACGTCACAAGTAATGAACTATTTAACGCAGCAGGCAGGGGGCTATCATAATGTTGGATTTACACATAAAGACCTCTACAATGCACTTCAAAGAGGTAAAGCAAAGGAAATCGTTGATGGGGATGTGAATGCGCTTATTACCTACTTTGATTATAAGAAACATGATGATCCCGGGTTTTTTATGACATACTTGGTAGATGAATCGGGGGCATTGTATAATCTTATTTGGTCGGATTCTACATCGAGATCGGATTACACATGCTTTGGTGATGTAATTGCGTTCGACACAACGTACAAAGATAATTTGTATGGTCGACCAATTATGCCTATTGTTGGTGTCAATCATCACCATAACACAATTGTGTTTGCCACTGCCATAATCGCTGACGAGACGTCTCAATCTTTTGAGTGGGTGCTACAGAATTTTTTAGAAGACATGATGAATAAATCACCTATTTCAGTTGTCACCGATGAGGATAGGGCAATGCAGAGGGCTATCAAATCTGTTATCCCTTATGCTAAGCACAGATTATGTTCTTGGCATCTTTCTCGCAATGCACAAGCTAACATTGGTGACCCAAAGTTTACAGCAGCATTCTCAAAATGCATGGCTTCCTGGTGGACAACCAAGGAATTTGATATTCAATGGCGTTCGGTTGTTTCAGAATTCAACGTCCAAAAGCATCCATGGGTGATTGAGAAGGGAAATACACGGCACTTATGGGCACAAGCATATCTAACCGGTCATTTCTTTGCCAATATTCGCTCAATACAAATGTGCGAGTCTATGAATGCTTCACTAGCTATTGCATTGAAACACAAGAAGACATATTTAGATGTTGTTTGTGCAATTGAAGATGGAATTAGTAGAATGCGTATGAACGATTTGAAAGTGGATTACTTAAGTTCCCATACGAAGCCCATCCAAATCACAAAACTGGTCGACCTTGAAAGCCATGCCGCTGCGATTTTTACCCGCGAATCTTTTCGTGTGATCCAAGATGAACTTATACGGGAGACATTGTACCGGATTGAGGCAGAGATTAAGTCCTTATCAGATGAATGTCAACATTATATTTTGTCAAAGTACGAAGAAAAAAATAGGAAATTTGAAATTAGTTTTGATTCTCGTACGAAAACTCTAATTTGCTCCTGCAAAAAATTCGAGACCGTTGGACTTCCGTATTGCCATCAACTTCACATTTTGAAGCACTTGGACTACACATATTTGCCCGGGACTTTGATTCAAAGTAGGTGGACTAATGATGCGAAGGCTTCTGCACCCAGTTATGTTGATTTGAATGTGTCTCCAGAAGTGATGCAAATGGCAAGGTTCGCTGCTCTACGTTCAACGTCAAGTAGGTTATGCTACATTGCATTAAAGACAGACGAGTCTTTCAAAACCGCAAGAGATGAGATGAAAAAACTAATAGAAGAATTAGAAAACTCGTTTGGTTTGAATGATTCAGTCAACTAGAGCATTGTAGTAAACAACGTTCGTGACCCTCAACGAAAACAATGCAAGCGAAAAGAAGTACCGAAGAACAAGGTCGAGAAGAAAATTAGGCGATGTGGGTACTGCAATGGTGAGGGACATAACAAACTAACATGTCCTCAAGTCAAGCTCAGTTTGAGTACAAGCACACAGCCTACATCAACTGATTTTTTCGAAGACGGAATGGAATGACAACGATCTCCATATATCGTAAGTATCAACATGACTCCTATTGTGTATAAGAAACATGTACATATAAATATTTTGAATGAAGGAAGAAAAACCGCGTTACTTAAAATTAGCGACACAATATTAAAAAGTGTCGATATAGGTTGTAGACCTATTCGCTCATAAAACTGGTATATTTATACCGGTTATATTACAAAATTATCTATTACATTATAATTATGGGTTCCGATGTGTAAATGTCGATACTTTTTGACAAGGTATCGATACATTTTTCTTCCATTCTGGACATAAAGTACCGACACAATATTAAAAAGTGTCGATATAGGTTGTAGATCTATTCGCTCATAAAACCGGTATACTTATATCGGTTATATTACAAAATTATCTAGTACATTATAATTCTGGACATAAAGTACCGACACAAAATTAAAAAGTGTCGATATAGGTTGTAGACCTATTCGCTCATAAAACTGGTATATTTATACCGGTTATATTACAAAATTATCTATTACATTATAATTCTGGGTTCCAATGTGTAAATGTCGACACTTTTTGACAAGGTATCGACACATTTTTCTTCCATTATGGACATAAAGTACCGACACAATATTAAAAAGTATCGACATAGGTTGTAGACCTATTCGCTCATAAAACCGGTTATTTATACCGGTTATATTACAAAATTATCTATTACATTATAATTCTGGGTTCCGATGTGTAAATGTCGACACTTTTTGACAAGGTATCGACATATTTTTCTTCCATTCTGGACATAAAGTACCGACACAATATTAAAAAGTGTCGATATAGGTTGTAGACCTATTCGCTCATAAAACCGGTATATTTATACCGGTTATATTACAAAATTATCTATTACATTATAATTCTGGGTTCCGATGTGTAAATTTCGACACTTTTTGACAAGGTATCGACACATTTTTCTTCCATTCTGGACATAAAGTACCGACACAATATTAAAAAGTGTCGATATAGGTTGTAGACCTATTCGCTCATAAAATCGGTATATTTATATCGGTTATATTACAAAATTATCTATTAAATTATAATTATGGGTTCCGATGTGTAAATGTCGACACTTTTTGACAAGGTATCGACACATTTTTCTTCCATTCTGGACGTAAAGTACCAACATAATATTAAAAAGTGTCGATATAGGTTGTAGACCTATTCGCTCATAAAACCAGTATATTTATACCGATTATATTACAAAATTATCTATTACATTATAATTATGGGTTCCGATGTTTTTTAAATCGACACTTTTTGAAAAGGTATCGACACATTTTTCTTCCATTCTGGACATAAAGTACCGACACAATATTAAAAAGTGTGAAAACTTTGTTGTGGATATCATGGAAAATAATGATATAGTAATGTGTTTCGATACATTTGCAAGCAGATGTAAAATACATTAATAACTAGTATTGATATTTCAACAATCCTCAAATGTATATTTATACAGAGAAGCAAATATGGAATAATTAATAAAAATATACACACAATATAATCACACCAAAATATACATACACAAGAATGTTCAAATAATGTACCGACAAACGAAATTAATCCGATGAAAAAGGGTTATTTCTAACGAAGTCCGGAACATTAGAGGCCTTCAACAAATTTTCCAAATACTCTCGTATGTTTCCGCCTTTTTCTGAGGACATACATAAATAATTTCAATTATCAAACTAATGAGGTGCAATTTTACTAACAATAAACTAAATTCGCATAAGCATGAATAAATTTGTGTCATACCTAGAGCATTGTCGTTCGAATGGGAAGCAGCGTCAAAGGTATGTGGACATATGTAATTGTATTTCTATATAAACACATAAGTTGTTAAAATAATCAATGTCTGAACACCTGTTCAACTGGAAAAATATATTGCATAAATGCAACTTACCGGATTATAAATCATTTTTTTCGCTAAATCATCGACCAAAAGTGTACTTATCTCGTTAAAATCTGGACACGCGTCCCAAACATCATTGAGATCTTTACAGTAGGTAACAGTATCGTATGTTTTGCATTTTGCTTGATCCTGTTCACAAACAGTCGAACATAAATATGTAGGAATCATAGACAACGAAAAGTCAGCAAACTGTAATGACATTCATCTTACCCACACGAATAGAAAATGCTCAGAAAATAAAGGTAGTTTCTCAAGTACACGGTCGACGTTATGCCTGAGATTGTAATCAAGTTTGAATGTTAACATTCAAATGTATATTAACGATTTTGACTACAGTAATTCAATTGCTCCAAACATGTTCTAACCTCATCTTTGAAGACCAAAGGGCAACAACAAAATTTTCGACACAAAATTGCATAAATTCAAATAATCCTGTTCTGAGGACAACATCTACAACATCTACAACATGTTCTGAAGACCAATGTTTGGAGCTGTTTTGGATTTGGATTTATACTTTGCTATCCACCAATAATCGCTGTCTCGAAGCGTTGAATGTTTTCCCCCACTAGGCCGGATATACCATGTGAGCATTTTGTGAAACACTCTCGACTCTACATCGAGGTGAATTGGGCTATTTCTAGCAACCCGTTTAATTGTAGACCAATCTACACCATTTTCATCTGAATCCCCTTTATTCGCTACACCTAAACCCTCCGCAATAGTTTCCGGAGATATATATATATATCCTTCCCCATGACATGTGTATTAATTCCTATTATATTAGTCTTATTAGGCTCGTGTTGTAAGGAAGCATTGTTGTAGAAGACTCTAACTAGGTTGGGATAATATCTTGGTTCTACACCAAGAAATTCAAGCCAACCCCAAGATGTAAATGTGGATTTAAAACTAAATGCATATTTATCATCAAACAAGAAACCCAGCTCAATGACACGTTCGGGATGAATCTTCCTTACTTTAAAACTCGTCTGCCATATTTGTTTCTCCATATTGGATCTAAAGTTCAGAGTTTCGAAGGACCTGATTTCCTCAGAAGAATCGTTTGTTTCAGAAGGAGGTTGTGGTTGAGAAGAACTGGGTTGAGAAGAGCTTTGAGAAAGACCGCGCTTCTGACGCTGACGTTTTGGAGCCATTTTGGTTGGATGCTATTACAATGGAACACAAACACATTCAGGAAAAAAACTACAATATAGAAATCAATCAAACCCATAAAATATCGATAAATTTACCTGAATATCTTATCGTCACTGTTATGATAACGCTAGTATTCTTCGGAGAGGAAGAGTTATCTTCTGCCTACTTGCCTTTATGTTTAGGGTTTTTCGATTTAGAGTACTATATATAATGAACGGTGGAAAAACACTTGATATTTAAATTAGTATCGACAAAACATTAAACAATGTCGACACATTATTTAGACCTATTCTCTCATAAAACCGGTATACTTGTACCGGTTAGATTGAAAAATTACCTATAAAATTACCTATTACATTATACTTATGGGTTTCGATGTTTATGGGATCGACACTTTTTATATATGGATCGACACTTTATTGTTGCACCCTGTTTGCCATTCATTCTGGACCAAAAATATCGACACAAACTACAAAAGTGTCGACATATTATTTAGACCTATTCTCTCATAAAACCGGTATACTTGTACCGGTTAGATTGAAAAATTACCTATTACATTATACTTATGAGTTTCGATGTTTATGGGATCGACACTTTTTATATATGGATCGACACTTTATTGTTGCACCCTGTTTGCCATTCATTCTGGACCAAAAATATCGACACAAACTACAAAAGTGTCGATACATTATTTAAACCTATTCTCTCATAAAACCGGTATACTTGTACCGGTTAGATTGAAAAATTACCTATTACATTATACTTATGGGTTTCGATGTTTATCGGATCGACACTTTTTATATATGGATCGACACTTTATTGTTGCACCCTGTTTGCCATTCATTCTGGACCAAAATTATCGACACAAACTACAAAAGTGTCGATACATTATTTAGACCTATTCTCTCATAAAACCGGTATACTTGTACCGATTAGATTGAAAAATTACCTATTACATTATACTTATGGGTTTCGATGTTTATGGGATCGACACTTTTTATATATGGATCGACACTTTATTGTTGCACCTTGTTTGCCATTCATTCTGGACCAAAAATATCGAAACAAACTACAAAAGTGTCGATACATTATTTAGACCTATTCTCTCATAAAACCGGTATACTTATATCGATTAGATTGAAAAATTACCTATTACATTATACTTTTGGGTTTCGAAGTTTATGGGATCGACACTTTTTATATATGGATCGACACTTTATGGTTGTACCCTGTTTGCCATTCATTATGGACCAAAAATATCGACACAAACTACAAAAGTGGCGACACATTATTTAGACATATTCTCTCATAAAACTGGTATACTTAAACCGGTTAGATTGAAAAATTACCTATTACATTATACTTATGGGTTTCGATGTTTATGGGATCGACACTTTTTATATATGGATCGACACTTTATTGTTGTACCCTGTTTTCCATTCATTCTGGACTAAAAATATCGACACAAACTACAAAAGTGTTGATACATTATTTATACATATTCTCTCATAAAACTGGTATACTTGTACCGATTAGATTGAAAAATTACCTATTACATTATACTTATGGGTTTCGATGTTTATGGGATCGACACTTTTTATATATGGATCGACACTTTATTGTTGCACCCTGTTTGCCATTCATTCTGGATCAAAAATATCGACACAAACTACAAAAGTGTCGATACATTATTTAGACCTATTCTCTCATAAAACCGGTATACTTGTACCGATTAGATTGAAAAATTACCTATTACATTATACTTATGGGTTTCGATGTTTATGGGATCGACACTTTTTATATATGGATCGACACTTTATTGTTGCACCTTGTTTGTCATTCATTCTGGACCAAAAATATCGAAACAAACTACAAAAGTGTCGATACATTATTTAGACCTATTCTCTCATAAAACCGGTATACTTGTACCGGTTAGATTGAAAAATTACCTATTACATTATACTTATGGGTTTCTATGTTTATCGGATCGACACTTTTTATATATGGATCGACACTTTATTGTTGCACCATGTTTGCCATTCATTATGGACAAAAAATATCGACACAAACTACAAAAGTGTCGATACATTATTTAGACCTATTCTCTCATAAAACCGGTATACTTATATCGATTAGATTGAAAAATTACCCATTACATTATACTTTTGGGTTTCGATGTTTATGGGATCGACACTTTTTATATATGGATCGACACTTTATGGTTGCACCCTGTTTGCCATTCATTATGGACCAAAAATATCGACACAAACTACAAAAGTGGCGACACATTATTTAGACCTATTCTCTCATAAAACTGGTATACTTGTAACGGTTAGATTGAAAAATTACCTATTACATTATACTTATGGGTTTCGATGTTTATGGGATCGACACTTTTTATATATGGATCGACACTTTATTGTTGTACCCTGTTTTCCATTCATTCTGGACCAAAAATATCGACACAAACTACAAAAGTGTTGATACATTATTTATACATATTCTCTCATAAAACTGGTATACTTGTACTGATTAGATTGAAAAATTACCTATTACATTATACTTATGGGTTTCGATGTTTATGGGATCGACACTTTTTATATATGGATCGACACTTTATGGTTGCACCCTGTTTGCCATTCATTCTGGATCAAAAATATCGACACAAACTACAAAAGTGTCGACACATTATTTAGACCTAATCTCTCATAAAACCGGTATACTTGTACCGGTTAGATTGAAAAATTACCTATTACATTATACTTATGGGTTTCGATGTTTATGGGATCGACACTTTTTATATATGGATCGACACTTTATTGTTGCACCCTGTTTGCCATATTGTAAATTTGCCTTTTACTTTAAAGTGAATTTTGTAGTTATTGTACATACCCTCAATATATATGGAATGACCATTCATTCTCGCACATGATGACAATTATAATGACATTTGGTATAATACAGACAATAATCTCTATATATCGTAAGTATCAACATGACCCTTAATGTGTATAAGAAATATGTACAACAACATACTGCTAACTTTTCTCATCTCATTCATAATTATATTCACATACAAAATTATAAATCGTATACAAAATTATAAATCTTATACAAAATTAACCCTACATTTACATCATTGCATCCTTTTGTTATTCTTATGTATCATGGCAGCTTTTGTTATCTCCTGTCTTCGTTGATTTTGATTGTGGCTTACGAGATCGTTTAATATTCGCGATCGATCCCACTCTCCAACAACCTATATTCAAATTGTCAGAACGTTAAGTATTGTAAACTACAACATTCAATCTACGACTTTTAACAATTTTACCACAAACAAATTTTTCTTTCCACTTACAAAATCACCAGTTGCCCCTGTAGAACCGATCGATTCCATCCATATCATCACATACATGCCGCAATCATGTCTGTTACAAAATTTGAAAACCACACATGTCAATTATGATGAATACTGCATAAATTAAGCTTTCTATTTGTGATAACATCTCATACCCATTCAATTGCTTATTCTTCTTATGCTCCACAAATTTGAAATTTTTCAAGGGATACTTTCCTAGAGATCCACAGGATTCAACCCAAATGTGTTTCTTATTATAAAAATCTAATATTTTAATCTGCATTAAAATAGAAGAAGTTATGATCCAAAAAAATTATGCATTATAATTTACATAATGTCCTTTCATACATACATACATACCAATCTCTTAGCATCCTTCACTCTCTGTTTAGCTGCTTCAGTTGTAAACATACTATCATATATTGTTGCAACAAGATCTACCATATCCAACACCAACAGATACCAATGTGAATTATGGTAGTTTATTGTGATCATGATCTGCAACAAATTTCACACCCAATTTGACAAAATTCAACATTCTATATCCGAAAACATCATTTGCAATTGATATGGTGTCTTACCTTCTCACAGTCGGTGAATTTCACATAATTATTCAATATGGGACCCCAGAAGGTAGCAATACTCTCAACACTTTCTTTGTTGTTGGCATCCAACGCCTGCTGCTGCAATTACGCAACAAACATTATTAATTTACCGTCTATAACACTACTTATCTCCATTTATTAATTTAACTCACCGCTAAGTGGTATGGAAGGTAGTCAATCCTCCGGAGTGACTTCTGAGAATCGTAGCATACTGTCCAGGCGAGCAAATCAATAACCTAACAAAATTAATAACACAATCAGAACATATTCAATAAGTTTTAACATTTTCTACTTTCTACTTACCACACCGCCAACCCATTCCGTAGGCTTCAACGTTGCAACGTCGTATACACTAGCGAATTGATTTCCCATTGAGATTACAGAATATCTGTATGAATCATTAGGATTAATATGTTGTCATGAAATATTTAAATATAACTCACAAAGCAATATATTTCACTTACTCCGATTCTAACTCACTATTCCATAAATAATCACAAATTACAGCTTCGATGTCATCAATTTCGCTTGGAATATCCGCTTTTTCAACCTACAATTTTGCATACAAATTTTTGTCACAACAACATAATAAAAATCAAATTAAGTTTTCTTTTATTCAACTTGCCTTCTGCTTCTTCTTCCGGGGTGCAGGACATTCCGAATCCAAATCTGCTGCTATAACACTCTCCGGTGTATAAATGACATCGACTTCCTTCCTCCTCATTTCTTCCATCTCTTCTTCTTCCTCCTCCCTCTTTTCTTCTTCATATTTTTTCAGTTCATCGTATTTTTTTTCTACATAGCTCTTCACCTCTTTTATTTCACCCTTCAATTGATCTCCTTCATCCAAGTATTTATTAACCACCCCCTTCATCCCCGTAAGTTCACTCCTCAATTCCACAACCTCCTTCACCACTCCCTCAAATTTTTCACCCGTCACCATCTTAATATCACCCCTTAACACCCCAACTTCTTTCACCACTTCACCCCTCAACACCTCTACTTCTTTCACCACTCCATCTATTTTTCCTTCCACTACCCCCTTATGCCTCTCAAGTGTATCTTCGTCTCTCTCAAGTTTCTCTTCGACTCTATCAAGTTTCTCTTCGACTCTTGATTGTCTTTGCATGATATCAAATTGGAATTTTTTGATATCCGCCAATTCACACATCAAAATGTCGAAGTTACTATGTTTTCCCTCACCGTCGTCCCACTCACCGTCATCCCCCAATACAACCATCTCTCATTTCTTCTCCTCTGCCTCCACTACCTCCTCTACATCCTTCCCAATAACCTTCAAAATTAAATTACAATATTAAGACATTGATTATATTCTTAATATTATTTAATTACATTTATTACCCTTTCTTGCTTCTTCGCTCTATCCAACTTCAACTTCACCATCACTCTAACCACCTCTTCATTCCCCCATGCACAGATGCGTGCCACTCCGGTTCTTTCATAAGCCGGCACTGCCTCACAACCCGACCAAAAATCGAACAGTGCAACCTGCATTTATAATAAAATTTATATTTTTATATAAAAATACAAAAAAAAAGTTCTTCAACTCATTTACCTCTAAGATTGCTATACACCCTTTGAGGTATCTTTGGCTGCCCGTTTTAAAGGTGATTATTGATTCAATCAATCTCGAATGGATATATTCAGCCCAATTGAATTCACCCTTCAAGCCTTCATCACAAATGAGCTTCATATGTTCCTTGTTCGTTGACGTATGACCCGTTGGACAAAGAAAGATACCGATAAGGTATAATAGAACTCTGGCCTTCAGCTCATCCCCAACGTAAGATCCACTTTTTATTTCCTCTTCAATTTCAGCATATGTCACCTTCTGTTTCAAACCATATTTGGAGGCAAGTGCTTTCCAGACCTTACTCTTACAGACTTCTACAACACTTTTGCCTTCATTTTCTACCCCCAATACGGCTGCAGCACATGGGATCCCGAGAGGAAATTAAAAATCACCATACTTAGCAATACATTGTCTGACATCAAATTGCGCCATCAATGATCGACACAATTCCCTCCGAATAGGTCGATCCCTTACTCCTACCAACGATCCAAAACCTATTTCTCCCAGCACATTCAACTGACCATTCTCCTTAAGGTGTTTAATTAATGAATTCACCCTTTTAATGTTGCATCTTGTCGACACTTCCTATATTTTTTAACAATATATAATGTTATAGTTCTTATATATTTTGTATCAACGTATTTACAAGTTTAATGAATACCTTATTTTCATGTGCTTTCCTCCGTTCTTTGTATTCTTTATTATCATTCCTTGACTGTGTGATGTAAGGTTCCTTTTCAGCATCACTCATTGAATTCCATTTGGACCTCACATCTTTTGTCACATAATATTAAACATAAACGTTTCTTAATCAATACATTAACACTAAATACTACTCAATGTCAATTTCATTTTACATACCGAACCGCTCTGTGTGCCATATTCCTTCATCCTTTTGCATTCGGCCATACTGTCAACATTTAAAATTTGTAATCAATTTAAAGTTTATCGATACTTTAATCCAATTACCATTTCAACAATAATAACAAAAAGACATTAATACTTACTAGAAGTACATATATCCACCCTTTGGTTGCTTTCGAGTCTCGGCCTCAATTTCAAAGTCATCTACGCCACCAACAATTTTCCAACCCATTGACTCCATTTTTTCTTCATATATCAGTTTACGCAAATCAAATTATTTTGTTACATACACTTTATTCAATATACAAATATAGATAACTACTCTTGTGGTAAAACGATTTTCTTCAAAAGAATTTGAATATCCACTACAAAATGTGTCGGCACATTTATACAACCTATAATATCATTTTCTACCTATAATATTTAATAAAAGTATCGACATTTATATTTTACCTTCAATATCACTTTCTACCTGCAATCGGTCCTAAATGCTTCTTTACTCCAAAACCCCAAACAACACATAAAAACCCTATTCGCGATTACTGTAATAATAAAAAACTAGGGTTTCGACAACATACTTTTTGATTCGACTGCATCAACAAACAAACAAACATCGCTTTAGAAACGCCTTCTGAAATGCAGCAACAATTACGCTTCGATTTCAAAAACTCGTCCGTTCTATCGATTTTCAGAGGATATTTAGATATGACCTTTATATTTTCATCGGATATGTTATTTATATTTAATCGATACAAATACAAAAGTGTCGATACTTTTATGTCAGGTGTCGATACTTTCGAAAGGATAATTACCTATTTCTTTGAAAGTGTCGATAATTTATTACACGTACTTACGAAAGTATCGACACTTTCAATATATCCGGTATCGTTTTACCGGTTTTATCATATTTTTACCTGTTATATCGTTGTGGATCGATATATTTTTTTAAAGTATCGACACATTATAGACGCTAAAACTGCTTCTCTTTTAAAATCACAAAGTGTCGATCCTTATATAAAGTATCGACACTTTCAATATATCCGGTAACGTTTTACCGGTTTTATCATTTTGATACCGGTTTTATCATATTTTTACCTAGTATATCGTTTTGGATCGATACATTTTTTAAAAGTATCGACACTTTATAGGATTTAAAACTGCTTCTCTTTTAAATTCACGAAGTGTCGATCCTTATATTAAAGTACCGACACTTTAAATGTATCCGGTAGCGCTTTACCGGTTTTATCATTTCAATACCGGTTTTGTCATAGTTTTACCTGTTATATCGTTTTGGATAGACACATTTTTAATTTGGATCGACACGAACCGACAAGTTAAGTTTGCCGGTTGCACAATTTTTTAATATTTCTTCATGACTTAGACCTACTACATTATTATTAGTCAACATTTCCGGTAGCGTTAAACCGAATTTGTTAAATATATTTTAATATATCCGGTAATGCCGTATATTAACCGTATATTAACATGCATTTCCTGAGACAATCCCCCAAACATGTATTAAACCAATCACTTATATTGGCCAAAGCTCACTCTTTCAGCAATGATATTATTGCAAGGGCCCTAGCCTGCATTTCAACTTAAGAAGTACAACAAAAGTGCTGGTTCTTCAATAATATTTTATAATTTCTTAAGAACTAGAAGAAAAGTGACAGGGTTAATTTCTTGTTTGGCCATTTCTTGGTCCACTATTTTCGCATAATTGTTAAACAAGGTATCCAAGTTTATCCCATCTCCAAAATGGTTGTACAACATGGATTCTTGGATTGCCCTCACGGTCATCGCCACCGCAGTGCCGTTGCTCTCTCCACCTTTGACTTGTTTCTCGATCTCGAACATCTCGACTCTTTCCAATTCGAACGAACCCTCTCTTCTCACTTCGTCTTCTATTTCATTTCTCGACGCTGCATAAAAGTGTACATCGTAACAATCGACCTTCTCCTTCTCAATTTCTCCCTACCAAAAAAAAAACAGAACAAGTCAACAAGGAATATACATATTCATTAAGAATTTGTTAGCGGAAATATAATCAAAACGAGATTAACATGATCGAGATGTTGGAAATCCGGGACCTGTGAAACTGATATGGCCAGACATCTTGAGAGAATTTCCCAAAAGAAAGAGTTGCCTCGATCGACATGCTCGTGGTCTATTCTTCCCAATGTAATGAGCACCATTCTCCCGTTCGTGACAAGCTCTTCCGATCGTGATTTCAGGAACAATGAGAAATCATCCTGGAATTGATTCCAATATGCTCGGGACACACTTGCCGGGCTCGAGTCTGATATATAAACGTTTCCTTTGTTGATAGACTTGCCATGCTCATCGTAAAGACCTGGAGGTACCTGCATAACATGCAAATAAATGATTACTAGGAAAAATGCAATTTAAGTCACATCAATCAGGGCTAATATTGATAATATTTAAATTTCATATCATGTTACTTTCATATAATTCTATAAAAGAAAGTATAATGTAAAAAAAATTATCTTTAATATTTGATAAAATAGATTTGTTATGTTTTAAGTACTTTTTCTCCTAATGTTTTATTTTAGAATAAAATATCCCATATGATTGGATGAAAATCCTTAATTGATTAACTATTAACACTTATCGTTAGCGTAAATAAGTGATAACGTGATACATATAATTTTCGTCTAAATGAGCTAAAATGGAATAAATCTGACACATATCAAAACACTTATAAAAAAAATGGACTAAACATTAACATTAAGGTGAGTTTTGATATTATGCTAAAATGAACCAGACCTTGGAGAGCCAGTGCAAGCTGTAAGAAGAGTAGATGAAGTGCAAGCAATTATTGGGGAACAGTCTTCCATAAAACGAACCAGGATAACCTGCTATGAAAATATCCGGACACCTTTCATTTCTGTCTTTCTTAAGGTCCCTATAGAAATCAGGCAGTGACTTAAACACCGAATTGAAGTCATTGGTCGGAAGATCATTAAGGAAAACTCGAAACTCCGGCAAGGGGTGAAACATTTTGTGGCTATCACCTCCTTCCACAGCTTCAACGACGTCTTTGATGAGTGACAAAGAGTTGGATCCTGAGGAGCAGCCCAAATCTGCTATTCCCAGACTCTTTGGAGTCACTTCGTTGTAAAGCTGTTGAATCGCTTCCACGGTTATGTGTTTCACCATATTCGAAGCTTTTTTCTGGTACAGAAAATAAAGCAAAACCAGTCAAGACACACGGATTTAAATTTCAGTTGCAGTTGCTTGTAATTATTACGAATATTATTATATTTATTATGAGTATTACAATTTAGATGGTATCGTTGTCGTTGTATAGTGACCAATATTATTATTACGATGACAGACTGCTATTTAAATCCTTTCAACACGAAAGAAAATAGTGAGGAAAATGGAAGGGGAGGCCAAACCTGGAGAGAAGAGTTCTGGGCATAGCTAGTTTTGCCTGCTCCTCCATTCATATGAAACACTTTCTCTATATCCATGCTGGAAAAGTTAGATCTCTTACCGGTGAAGGTTCTTGATTTAGTCCCTTTTTAAAGCCAAATTTTAATGGTAAAAGCTTGCCCTTTTTTCCCTCGTGAGATGGTGGGTGAGTATCCATTTATTGAGTAAACTACCACATCAATTAAGTCTGTTTTGTTATATTATTATTTACGTACAAATTATCACATCAATATAGTAATTTATCATATCAACAATGTAAATTATTATATTAATAACAAATAGTCAACAGCAATTTCTATTAACCAAAACACTATAATAATTTACTTTTCAATTTAAAAAGTACATTAAATACAAAATAAATTTAAGACCATTTACCTTAAGAAACAATAAATATACAATAAAATATAGTAATTTTTAAAATAATTGGAACCTCGCATATGTCTAATATACCCTATGGCTGCTGAGAAAGCAAACCTTATCTCAGATTCTGTAAGTGCTTCTATTGGTTTATGATGGGACATCCATTCAAAGTCCTTTCATGTACAAATTAAAGCTTTAATTTGCACGGTCATGAACAAACCAACAAAGTTATACTCAACTTTCCATGCCCCATGAATTCCTAGGGTCTAATTCTTTGGCTGAAATTATAGGGTGAAAAAAAATGATTAGATGGTTTTTAGGATAAATTTATGGTAAATATAAGATAATATATGTTTAAATATTCTCTTAATTAATTAACAATGAACGTTATTAATCATGTCAATACTTAAATTCGTGACCTCTAGAGACAATAATGAGTCTTACCCACCAAGTTCAATTAGTTATTGCAATTAGATGTGCTTTATATAAGCTACAATCAAATTTCTAAATAAATAATTAATTTTTTTTATATAAAAAATAGTATTTTTTTCTCTTTATAGGTGTCGAGTTTAGATAATGGTGTCTATAGAGTGTATGTTATATTAAACAAATACTACCTTATAATCATTTCATAACATTTAAAAGAATAATATATAATTAAATTGACGTAGTAAAGATTAAGATAGTAAAAAAAGAAAAAATAATGAAAAATATTAAATGAATTTTTGAAAGAAAAAAAATTAGGCCTATGGATAGGTGAATAATTTTATATTAAGAAGGTAAACAATTTTATATTAAGAAGGTGAGCATATAAAATTATAAGAAGAATCGAATTTATAAAATTTTAAAAAAATAAAAATAAATTACAAATAAAAAATATAACGTTAAATAAAAAAAATCAAAAGTATATAGTAATTTAAAACTTTTTAAGAGACCTCTGTCCTTATTTGCTCTGTGTCCATCCCTAATCGGGTGCCTTTTCTTTATTGAAATACGGGTTTAATGTCCGGCATACTGAGCTGTGTTTAATTTTACTTGGAAGCAATCGGTTGGGATGAGTTTGTGCACCATTTGAAGCCTTGACGACGACACATGTCTTTGGTTCTGTGTTGTCTTGTCATGTCTTTGTCTTTTGAGTGTCCAATTACAGAGTTCATCAAATCACAGCGTGCGTTAAACTTGGGTCAGGCGTAGGCAAGAGTCGTGCAAATGGCAGCCAATCACCCAGCAACCCATAAGCTTGGTTGAACATGCGAATCAGACAAATGAACGACCGTATTAAAATTCATTATCAAATAAAAGGAATAAAAATATAGGAATTATGGAGTGTTAAACTGATGGTGTTGCCAAAGATTCAAAGGAGTGGGTCAGGACGGTCCATTAAAACCAGTAGGGGGCATATGCACCGCACACAGAGGAGCACAATTGAACCATTAGGATGATTTCCCATGTCATTCTCACTTTAGCTGTGCTTCCTTTTCTTTTTTAATTAATATCCTCCATATGCAATACATTAATGAGTTAGGACGCAGTCATGTCCAAGCACAAACTTATTTCCTTCTTTTTTTGCTTCCTTCACGGAACTAGCCATTGTCCACGGCGATTTTTCTGATATGTCACCGTTTAATAATATATTTTTCGATTAGATATTGTTCAGATTATATTTTTTGATCTAACACCTTTTGCAGAAAGGAGCGCCCCCTGCAGCGTACTTTATGTTGATTTGATGTCACGTGAGGTAAGGCGCCCCCTGAAGCTCGTCTTATACTGACATGGTATATACGTGTGTAAAGCGCGACCCCTGAAACGCGCCTTAGACCACCTAAGAGTATAGCGTAGGGCAGAGGTCACGTCTTACCTTTACAACAATTATATTAGACGCAGAACAGAGGTCGCGTCTTAGCTTTATCTGATATAATTATGTAAGGCGCGGTGTAGGTACTGCGTCTTGTAGCTTTTCCCGGCTATAAATACCCTTTCCCCCCGGTAACTCCTTACATATCCTCTCGATTAGAAAAAAATCAATACAACAATCCGATAATCTTCTCATATTTAATTCAGAAGTTCGTGCGATTTTTCGTTATAAGGTAATTTTGTGATAAATTTTTTTATTATACTTGTTGTTTATTATGATTATTTGAAAAAATATTATACTAATTGTACTTTAATTTACATTTACTTCAAGTTAATGTTATTTGATAACCGCTAATGAAGATTAAAAAAACGATACAATTATACGAGATTGGACGTGATGTTATATTAACGAATAACTTATATTAATGATACAATAAGTATTAAATGATAAATGATAACCAAATTACAATAACTAATATTAAATGGTAATAAATAAAATTAGGCAAAATAAATTAACAAAAAGTCCAACAAATTTAACAAAATAAATTAAAATAAATCAAACCATATTAACGAATTAAAGTAAGTATTAAATGATAAATAATAATAAAATTACAATAAAAAAGTCCAATAAACAATTACAATAAAAAGTACTAAATACAAATATAATAAAAAAAAATCTATTGATGCCTGCGACGCGAATATGTTCCGTAGGGCGGTGGCTGTCGGTCTCGAGGAGGATTTATTCGTATCACTGGTTGTGACTCCTCGATGTCATCATCATCACCATCATCATCATCATCCTCGTCCTCGTCCTTGTCGTCGTCGTTGTCCTGAGCAACTAAATTTTGTTGATGAGGAGCTGATGACGATGAAGCACCTCCATAGAATAAGGACCCTGGAGGTGTATGACTGACTATCCCACCGGCCTGCGAAAACTGAGAAAACTCATAAAACCCAGACATCGCTGAGTGTGAAAACTGTACAGGAGGTGTCTATGTTGCGGCCATGAGTGATGAGGTTGAACCCGCCAAATATCCAGTATATGAACCCCAAGTCAGATCTGCAAACATAGACCCATAATAGCCTCCATGAGGGGTCATAAAACTCTATGAAGGTGGCGGGGGCGGGGTCATAAAACCAGGTGAAAGCGGGGTCACCATCCAAACATCTGATGGGCCCCTCAACTCAGGTGGGATCACCGTCCTCACATCATCATTAGAATATGACACACATTCAAATTAAATCAAATATATATAATTTTTATCAAAATAATAATCTAATTATATAACTATAATCTAAAATCGATTTTTGAACATTAAAATTCATACATGTGTGTCAGCATTCTGATCGATTAACACCCTAATTTTTTCTAAATTATCAGGTAGCTCCTGATGATTTTTCCTGTCAGTAGACCACCTATTCAACGAAAAAAAATTATTATACACTGTATAAAATGATTAATATACGAAATCAGTTTTATAATTACCTCAAGAGTAGCAGAAATACAAATGGATTCTTCATAACAGGACATAAAAAGGGCAATCGATACCATGCCCAAGACTGCAGCAGCAGGAGGCATCCACCGATAGCATTACTCATGTAGTCAGTGGCTCGACACATCACCCTGTACAGGAAAGCCAAAACTGCCGAGCCCCAATTGAGTGATCCGGCCAGACGAAAGTCGACAAGATGTTGCAACCACATACAGTGAACATGGTTGCGCGATTTGTCTGGCATCAACAACCCTCCTATTAGTTGTAGTATGCGTGCACATTCATATATTTTAACTTCATCATCTGACGCGTCCTCACTCAACTCCCGAAAATTGGCATCTAACCAATTTAACAGTATCCGACCACTGTTAAAACTTTTCGGGACACGTCCTAGATTATCCCGACACAAATCAGTCCAGGAACCCTGCGTGATCCCCGATATCACATCTCCATCCACCGGAAGCCCCAGGTGCATAGAAACATCCTCAAGTTTAATCGTGCACTCTCCGCACGAAAGATGAAATGTATGGGTCTCCGGCCTCTATCGCTCTACTAAGGCAGAAATAAGGTATGGTTCTATCTTATAGTGACACTGATATCTACCTATGTAACCGAATTCAGCCTCTACTAAATACGGCAAGACACGGCTATGTATCACTAACTTAAGGTTCCTAATAAAAAGATCTAATACATGATCCTTCTCCTAAAATTAAATAATTACAAAAATTAATTCTTAATCTAATAATCATGCATTAAATAAATCAATAAATTATTACTAATAATTTTAATTAAATTAAAACGTTAAAATGTTACCATATCAGCAAAGTGTCGATATATATGATTTTCATCCAAGCGAAGTTGAGAGAAGTTGAGAGAATTTGATGTGATGAAAGTGATTGAGGATGGGGGTATTTATAAGGAGGGATTGGGGTGTGAAACGTCGGGGTAGGTGGGTAATTATAGCTAAGGCGCGCCACAAGGGGCGCGCCTTTGTGACGCGTGGCAGATTTTGAGGTAAGGCGCGGCCCCTGCACTGTGTTATACCTCCTTTACACGCGTGTATACTATGTCAGCATAAGGCGCGCTACCCCACGTGACACCAAATCAACGTAAAACACGTTGCAAGGAGCGCGCCTTTCTACAAAGGGTGTTAGATCGAGAAATATAATCTGAACGGTGCCTGATCGAGAAATATATTGTTCAAGAGTGATATATCGGGAAAATTGCCTTTGTCCACGCATTGCCAAAATTTATGGTCTTTGCAAAACTGTGTTGCAGATGCAACTCAACCTTCTTCTTCTTCTTTTCTTTTTTCATGTTTCGGGGCATGAATAATCATACTTTTGACTTTCTTGATATGTGGGCTTGTCAAGAGTTTTAATAGATTTATTATAATTGAAACTGATATTTTATCTAAAATTTAAGAGTTAACTATACAGTTGGTCACTTTTATTTCAACTTTATAAATATATAGTCACTTGATTCAAAATAAACTTAATTCGTAATAACTTTCGTTTCGTTTTAATTAAGATGTAGTTATTTACCCTAACAGGTCGTTAAAGGTTTAGTAATTTGATGACATGACACATTAATAAAATGATTTAATTTTTGTTTTAACCCTTGAACTTTAGATAAAATTTATTAAAAGACTTTTTTTATAAATCTAAAGCAGTTTAAGGATAAGTTTGTAATTTATCATTTTTAATTTTTTTTGTATTTGTGGAAAACTAAAAACAAACTTAACTTTATCTATCATGGATCATGAGATTTTGTGGATTTAACTTGGAAATTAGCTCAAAATTCTCATTCTCATCTCATATTTTATGAGGAATTTTAGCCTGGTTTTGACTAAAACAAGCACAAGATAGCTGGGAATTTTATAATTTAGAAACACCTCAAAAACTTGATCCTTTATCAACAAGCAGAAGAGGCCTGCCCAAGTGGGTTTCAGAAGTTCAAAAGAGAAACAAATACTCGCAAAACCTTTTTTTCCCCAGATATACCTATGACTACGGCTACAGGTAAGCATTTTAGGGTTCTTCCAGGTCAACCTTCGCGTAGATTCTTTATTTTCCTTCCCTTGAAAGCATGGTTTTTAGAATCGGACCGGTTAGCGAATCAGTCATGCTATCAGTTCATTGGTTCAACCGGTTAAATCGGTTCGATCGGTCGGAAGAACCGGACGACGTCATAATTATTTAAAAAATTAAATAAAAATACCAAAAATATTTAATAAAAATATTTTTTTTATATAACAAGTCATATTCAAAGCAAGTCATAACATATTTAAGTTAAAAACTATAAAATCAAGTGAAACAAAAATGATTCAAATTAACTCCAACATAATATTTAAGGTAAAACATATTAAATATTAAATATAATTATATAACTATAATTAAAAAATAAATTTGGGGCTAAAAAAATCATAACAAAATGATATTGTTTGGTTTAATTTTTTTTAAAAAAAAACAATCTCACATGGCTAAGAAACATAGAAGAGCATCCCAAAAGTCTAAAGAGTAAAAATATGAGAACAAAACAATCTCACATGGCTAAGAAACATAGAAGAACATCCTAACTAACTTCTATAAATAATAGAGATAATTTGACATTCAAAATCATAGAGCCTTTTGGTGAGCATTGAGTGAACTATTCTTTCACTTCAAGTAAGCTCGAATTTTAGTCTTCAATTGAGCTTCTAATTTTTTTTTGAGTTCAAGTCTTTTCGAGTTTAAGTTTTAATATTATATTTCGAGTTCGAGTTAAACTTGATAATTTTTAGCTCGTGAGTTTGAGTCGAGTTGAACTTACTTTTAAAGTTTTCAAGTTCGAGTCGAGCTCAGCAATACTCGAGTTCGACTTGGCTTGTTTAACAAACGACGTCGTTTGGTTTAATTTAAAAAAAATAAAATAAAATTGATGGTTTTTTTCGGTTTTCAGCCGGTTCGATTTGAACGGTTCAGCGGTTCCGACCGGTTAATTAGTAACGGTTCAACCGGTGTAGATTGAATCGGACTATACAACGATTCCCGATTGAACCAGACTAGATAACGATTCCCGATTGAACCAGCCGATCCGATCCAATTTTCAAAACACTGCTTGAAAGTCACATGGTCATAGTATTAGTATTTCCCAATAGGAATCTCCATTGTTACACTACCAATAACCTGATCTTCTTCTACTGGAGCTACTGCATCAAGAAACCCTTTTTAACTGCTTAATTCCTTCTGCTGAAACTAGAAATCATCGTTGTAAAGTGGATGCTAGACATGCCATTTCCTTTTGTGATCGATATGCATTCGATCCTGATAAGAACAAAACCACATGTACAGTATCCTAAACATTAAGACGTGAACCGCATAGTGTGACTTAAGTTTACAGGAAGCAATAATTTTGAAACCCATGCAGGGTCATGTCACCACGTGGCCTGTCACTGTTTGATATTTTCTCATTATCTTTATTTTTAAAAAATACCAACAAGGGTTGGTGTTTTAGTGAAATCTTTAAAAATAATTATGTTTAGTGAAATTTTATAATATATATATATATATATATATATATATATTTGATGAAATTTTAAAAATATATACTTTACATAATTTTTAAAATATATATATGGAAGAATTTTAAAAAATATATACAATTTGATGAATTTTTTTTAATAAATCAATCACCATTCATCATAAATTTGAAGTATCCTTTTTTCTTTTAATCTGTAAAGAAATGCAGTGACTTAGAGTCATATCAATGGTCTTATCATCTTCCAGTAACATCTGCAAACATGGTTTTCTATCACAAGGTGAAACAAAGTCAAGGAAACATTGCAAGCATCAAAGTGATCTGAAAAATATGGTTCAACTTGGTCCAAAGCGGCTCCTCCATTAAGAATGCTTGAAGACATTTATACTGAGAAACAAATTCCTGAGGTTTCTTAAAAAAAAAAAGAAGAGAAAATCGCCTCAGTGACCAAAAATGCCTTATAATATACGATTTTAACCAACTTTTTTTGGATTTGCCAAAATGACCAACAAAATCGCAACGCGAAATAAAAATCGCAACGCGATCCCCAGAATCGCAAATCAGTTTCCAAAATCGCAACGCGATTCTTGAAAATCGCAATGCGATAGTACAAATTCGCATTGCGATTTTCCAAAATCGCAACGCGAATATGAAAATCGCAACGCGAACACATAAATCGCAACGCGTATCCGTAAATCGCAACGTATATCCGTAAATCGCAATGCGTATGGGTAAATCGCAATGCGTATCCGTATATCGCAACGCGTATCCGTAAATCGCAACGATAATACATAAAATCGCAACGCGTATCCGTAAATCGCAACGCGATATTTAAAGCGCCATTATAATCGCTACGCGTATTTTATTTTCAAATTACAAAAACGAATATTAAGACAAAATCCCGTAATCGCAACTCATAACCTAAAACCTAAAATCACAACTCAGTCCCATCTCCATCTCTCACTCTCTACGGCGAAGAAATCCGTCCCCATCTCCGAAGATTTCCGTCCCCATCTCCGGCGAAATCCCTCACAACCATTCACGGTCAGAAATCCCTCACAATATTCAGAAATGGAAAATCAACCTCCGAGGGTTAGTTTTTTTAATTATTTTTATTTTGAAATTTTTGCATTATTGTAGGTTTTTCATATTGAAACTGATGATAAGTTTACTGGTCATTTCAATAATAGATTAACCATTTCACTTAGATTTCATTTAGCGTTACGATTCTGTCGTTGCGATTTTCATTTCGCGTTGCTATTCTCTCGTTGCGATTTTCAAGTTAGTATTTGTCTTTGTCTTTGTTCTGTCTTTTGGTTGAAGTAATGCAATCCATTCAAGTTTCAATTTGCAGAAGAGTCGCAACGAGATAAATGAAAATCGCAACGAGAGAATGACTGTCGCAACGAGAGAAATGAAAATCGCAACGAGAGAATCGCAACGCGAAATGAAAATCGCAACGAGAGAATCGCAACGCGAAACCAAAATCGCATTGCGATTTTCATTTCGCGTTGCGATTTTCATTTCTCTCGTTGCGACAGTCATTCTCTCGTTGCGATTTTCATTTCAACCAAAAGACAAAACAGTGTTGCAAATTTTAGTTTCAAGAATAAACTACTACTTTTTATGTTTATTGTTTTTGGTATATCTTCACAGTGTAGTTTTTGGTATATCTAACTTGGTATGTTTATTGTTTTTGTAGAAATTTTTTTCGGCTGCATTGACATTAAGGAATAAAGTTAGCCTAGCCACTACAATTGCTTCGAAGCTTTCACCTGCACAAAGACAATTGTTTGAGGAAACCTGCTTCGGGCCATGGCTGAGAGTACAGCATCCGGGTGGAGATGCTAATTTGACCCATTTGTGGCTTCAGACCATGACATCAAATCTACCCGACAGTATACAACGTGGTAAGGAAGAGATATGGTTTCATTTTCCACCAGCGTATACTTGTTTTGGGCGGAAGGAGTTCTGCTTAATCACTGGTCTACGATTCGGACACGATGATGTAGGCCGATACACTCGTCATATCGCCCGCCCATCATGGTTATCCCGGGTTTTTCCGAATGAGTCAATGGAGAAGCCGAACCTACACGTCGACGACCTGAAGAAATTGTTTAATAAGAAAGATGGTTTCACTCGGATGGATGACGTCGATGTTGTCCGAGTATGCCTTCTACTACTTGTGTATGCCGGCTTTTTAGGCAGAGAGGCCAGACAACCTATTCCTCGGGTGCTAATAATATTGGTAGAGGACCTGAATGCATGGAATCTGTTTCCGTGGGGTTCGTATATATGGAAAGCTACCTGGACTAAGTTGTCTACTGCCTTTGATGACCGCAAAAGTTTGCGTGGCGATGGGTCGAAATACACTTTGTCAGGCTTTGTTTGGGCCTTTAAGGTAAGAATTTCTATATAATGTTTCTAAAATTATAATTAATTATTTAACAATTACTAATTTTGTTATTATATTGTTTGTAGATTTGGATATTCGAGGCTTTCCCCAGCATGCGTACATATGCAATAAAAATGTCAAATGATATTCCCAGGGCTATTTCCTGGAAGAGGAAAACTCTGTTGGATTGGGAAGACTTAATACCATATGCGACAATAAATAATGTAAGTTAACACAAATACTTTCATATAATATATAAACAAGTTATTAATAGTAGACGTTTAACTTTGTTTGAGTTTTTATATTTTAGGAGGCCAACATTCCATTACAAAGACTGACACCCACGGAGGAAGAGCTTGCCACTGATTGGTGGCAAGCTAGTCAGAGTTTTTTGATGGCACGGATGATGAGCAGCATCCACTTCCTCCAATTCGAGAGCCATCACCTCACCTAGAGCCATCACCCGATCGACCCGACTATACACCTCTAGAACGAGAGCCATCACCTATCCGTCACATCATCGAGCCTCTTCTCCACCATCACCTCATGATAGGCGACCGGAAAAGATGCCACGACTCCTATCTCCCTGTTCTCCACCTCCACCTCCACGGGATGAGTCAAGGGAGTTACGTGATGAGGTCAATGCCTTGCGTGAGGAGATCGGTACTCTACGCGATAACGATGGTGCATGGCGTGTGGAGGTGTCAACTTTACGTGGTGAGGTTGCCGCTCTACGTGAGATGATAGTATCGTTGCAGAATGAGGTTCATACTCTACGCAACGAGGTAAGTTTAAGATTTTCCATATTTAACTTAATGATAAATTTACTCGTAATTTCACTTAGATTAGCCATTTCACTTAGATTGCTTAGTAAATTTATTCGGTTGCTGCCAATTCTGCTAAACTGTGTATTCTTTAACACTGTGAAATAGTATTTGTCTTTGTTTTGTCTTTTGGTTGAAAGTAAATTTGTTCGGTTGCTGCCAATTCTGCTAAACTGTGTATTCTTTAACACTGTGAAATAGTATTTGTCTTTGTTTTGTCTTTTGGTTGAAAGTAAATTTGTTCGGTTGCTGCCAATTCTGCTAAACTGTGTATTCTTTAACACTGTGAAATAGTATTTGTCTTTGTTTGTCTTTTGGTTGAAAGTAAATTTGTTCGGTTGCTGCCAATTCTGCTAAACTGTGTATTCTTAACACTGTGAAATAGTATTTGTCTTTGTTTTGTCTTTTGGTTGAAAGTAAATTTGTTCGGTTGCTGCCAATTCTGCTAAACTGTGTATTCTTTAACACTGTGAAATAGTATTTGTCTTTGTTTTGTCTTTTGGTTGAAAGTAAATTTGTTCGGTTGCTGCCAATTCTGCTAAACTGTGTATTCTTTAACACTGTGAAATAGTATTTGTCTTTGTTTGTCTTTTGGTTGAAAGTAAATTTGTTCGGTTGCTGCCAATTCTGCTAAACTGTGTATTCTTTAACACTGTGAAATAGTATTTGTCTTTGTTTTGTCTTTTGGTTGAAAGTAAATTTGTTCGGTTACTGCCAATTCTGCTAAACTGTGTATTCTTTAACACTGTGAAATAGTATTTGTCTTTGTTTTGTCTTTTGGTTGAAGTAATGCAATCCATTCAAGTTTCAATTTGCAGAAGAAGAAATAGTTTACTTTCGCAACACGAAACTTAAAATCGCAACGCGAAACCAAAATCGCAACGCGAAATGAAAATCGCAACGACAGAATCGCAACGCGAAACCAAATCGCAACGACAAGATCGCAACGCGAAACCAAAATCGCATTGCGATTTTCATTTCGCGTTGCGATTCTTTCGTTGCGATTTTCATTTCGCATTGCGATTCTGTCGTTGCGATTTTCATTTCGCGTTGCGATTTTGGTTTCACGTTGCGATTTTGGTTTCTCGTTGCGATTATCATTTCGCGTTGCGATTTTAAGTTTCGTGTTGCGAAAGTAAACTATATCTTCTTCTGCAAATTGAAACTTGAATGGATTGCATTACTTCAACCAATAGACAAAACAAAGACAAATACTAACTTCAGGGTATTAGTTTGAAACATATTTTCTTTGTTATCTGATGCATTTGTGAACTATGATAGAATAATGACTTGGGTGAATACAATGCAAGTTTGAAACATATTTGTCTTTGTTTTCACTGTTTAAATATCATGTATGTTTATTTACTGATTTTTGTATTTAATTATTTAGCGGCCCGATAGAGTGGATGCTTTACGTCGGGTTATGCTTGCACGACGGAGTTCACGCATCAGACAGCGTGCACGTGCTATTAAGTCTCCGTACACCCCAATAGTGCGAAGACACCGCAAGAAGAAGCCCGACTCGCCTGTCATCCCTCAAGAGTCCACTCCTATCGTTGAAGAGGCCCCCCTATCATTCCTCGAGAGTCCCCTCCCACCGTTCAAGAGGCCACTGTCATCATTGAAGAGGTCCCTCCCACCATTCAAGAGCCCGATTCACATGGCGTCATATGTAGGCTTCTTGAGAAACCCTCTGACGTGCCGGACATGATGGATTCAAGTTGGCTCTCGTATGAGTTACCGGCCAGTACCATACCGGTATCTGAAGAGGAGAGGGAACAACTACCGGACACAATTCTGGATAACACCCTTTGGGCTAAGACCGCTGTTGATTTTTATCTACATGAGCGGAGCCAGGGGTGTTTCACTGACATATGCAAGCTCACCGATGATATCTATTTGTTGCTTGATCGGTCTTGGTGGGGCGTATTATTAGGGGTCGAAGATAATGGCTATTCGATGGGGGGTAAGTCTTATATTTTTCTTATATTTCAATTTGATTAATTTTTTTTAAATTTATGTAAGTCACTAATATATGTCTTTTTTTGTAAAACAGCATATCGATGCGTGGGTGACACGTCTTCTAATAATAAGAAAACTTAAGAAAAATAAAATATACGATATACAATTATGCCGACGTCTTTTAACGCCGTTCACTTGAAGAATGCACGAGATGAATCATTTGATTTGGCAATGGACAAGCTAAACTTTATCCTGCATGGTGGGAGGTCGATAAGATTAGTATTTTAGATTGAGTTTAAAGGTTTTATGAAATAAGTGCGCAAATGAATGAATTATTACTTATGATTGCAGGTGTTTATCCCTGTTTTGGAACGTAAACATTGGATTCTCGTCGAGCTTCAGCTCCCATCCCTTAAGACAATAGTGTATGACAGCATGATAAATTACATATCATTGGCTGATTTAAGAGATGTTATTAAGGGATGGAGCTCTCATTTGGCTAAATTCTTGGATGCGATCAATTATTGGACTCGTTCTGGAAACAAGAAGCCAAAGAAGCTCAATATTACAGTTATTAGAGACGAGACCGCGCCACAACAAACGAGCGGAGCCAGAGGAGATTGTGGTCCTCTCGTATGCTTGGCGTTGGAGCGTTTGACGACGGGAAGCATCAAGTATCTACCTCCCACCGATAGAGATAGAGCTGCAGTAGGCTTGTGGTTTCGGCATTATATGGCTAAATCGATATATACGAGACGCTGCCTACCTGCATCCGCGTTATAAAAATGTCCATAAACAATTGGTAAGTTTATATACTTTTGGTTTGAAAATGTTTGGTTAAGTACCTAGAATTCAATAATTTGCTGTTTGTAGGTTTTAGATGTGTAGAAAGTGTTGTTTGAGCAAATGTTTGGTTTCTGCAGGTTAATCTCAGAAGTGAACTGCGTGAAAATGATGTATGGCTGCAAAAGTTGATTCAATAGTTTAATTGATTGTTTTTTTGATTGTTTAATTGATTTGTAAAAGTTGATTCAATAGTAGATGATCGGAAATAAGAATTATTGCTTATTTTTGATTGTTTAATTGATTTCTAAAAGATGATTTCTAAAAGTTGATTGTGTAATTGATGCGAACATAATTCTTATTTGTGCTTGTTTAATTGATTGAAATGTAATGGTTGATTTTGTTGATTTCAATCTGCATTATGTTGAAGGCAAAATGACTATCGCAATGCGAAATGAAAATCGCAACGAGAGAATCGCAATGCGAAATGAAAATCGCAATGCGGAAATGAAAATCGCAACGAGAGAATCGCAATGCGAAATTAAAATCGCATTGCGATTCTCTCGTTGCGATTTTCATTTCGCATTGCGATTTCATTTCGCATTGCGATTCTCTCGTTGCGATTTTCATTTCGCATTGCGATTCTCTCGTTGCGATTTTCATTTCCGCATTGCGATTTTCATGTTGGGATTTTCATTTCGCATTGCGATTCTCTCGTTGCGATTGTAATTTCCGTGTTGCGATAGTCAAATGCATGCCTAATAGTGATAACAACTGAATAACAAGAGTTGGTTAAGTCAAAATGGTTGGCCTGAGTCATTAATTCAACTGAAAATGTTAAAAGTTCACACATAAAATCCACATAATACAACGTTTGCATTTAAAAATCACCTAGTTAACAGTCCCAAAAGGTGAAGCCAATTGTGATTGGGATTTTAAAGATGATTGCCTTTTGCTTGACACCATATGAGCTTTGGATTTTGATGAGGATCCATATTTTGGTAGAGGAAAAGATGATTTTGATGGCACTGGTGATCCACATGTCAACCTTGTATGACCACTTTCCTTGCACCGACTACATGTCGATCTCTTCTTCTCTTCACCCTTAGACGGTATACGATCGTGACTTTTTGGTCGGCCAGGTAGCCTTCTGTCCATGGCTGGTGGCAAAACTGTTTGTAAGTCATCTGGTATGTCCCACTCAGAAGGATGTGGAATAGGGTAGACAATCTCGGCATAAGTCTGTCGATAAACTTCTGTAGTGTAGCAATCCATAGCGTATGCGCTTGAATCATCTTGGTTTAAATGAAGAGCAACTTTTATAACATGGCCACACGGATAACCAGATGTTTGCCATTTCATACAACTACACGTCTTTGCATTTAGATCGACTAGCCCATTTAAGTTATTATCCAGTACTTGAAACAAAGTGTTTGAACATGGTTCAACTCTCCATGACGTTGACTTCACAACACGTTTCGTTATCTTTTTTTCAGTCCATGGTGTAACACGATGTTCCAATGTTCCTGTAAATTTAAATAAACAATACTTAGTAAAATATATAAATATGATAAGTTACGAATTCAAAGAAATAATACCTGCATGGTTTCTTTTTGTAGTACCACTGTTGAATAGAGGCTCGAAAAAACTCCATTAACATAGTAATGGGTAATTTCCGGGAATGACGACTTAATGCGTTGATTGATTCTGCACTATTAGACGTCATGAAACCATATCTTGCTCCAAGTTGATGTACTCTTGACCATCTTTCAAGCCCGACATCTTCTACTGTTTGAGCACACTGAGGCAAAACACGTCTTAAACAATTTATGCTTATTGAAATCCACTTCCCGATAAGCTTTTACAGCCTTCCAGTATGTCCATTTGTGCTTTTTTATACCAGCAGACCTTGATTTTAGATTTCTATACAAATGAACACCACAAAGTCCATGAAAAGCATCTGGGAAACACCTTCTAACAGCGTTGTCAATTGAGTTTGCCCTATCGGATATGATTGTCAGATTGCTAATAGGACCTATGCAATCCCTAAGATGCCCCATAAACCATGTCCATGAATCAGAGGTTTCAGATTTGCCAACCCCGTAAGCTATTGGCAATATCCCATTGTTAGCATCCATGGCTACTGCTAATAAGTTACTCCAAGGTATCGACCTTTCAAATGTGCTCCGTCAACTATAATAACTGGGCGCATGCAAGTAATAAACGAACGAATCTACAAAATAATATACACAAGAAATATAATCATTTAAATGTGAAATGCATGTAACTAACAAAAATGAGTCAACAAAATTATATTGATTTACTAACCGTAGCACCAATGGCGATAAACAGCAACTCAAAGCGTCCATCTCTATCTGTTTTGATATGAGTTACCGACCCAGGATTTTTCAGCTTTAAATTGTGACAATAAGCCGGCAGTTGGGCAAACGATGCTTCTGGCGACCCCCTCAACAATTCCAAGGCATAACATTTGGCTCTCCAAGCTTGAGAATATGATATACTAATCTTGAACCGAGCATTCATGTCAGTCATAATTTCATGTCCCCGATATACCCTGCCATTCAAAAACATTAACTCAGCCAGAAAACCACCCAACACCTTTTTGTTTGCCTGTCTATGGTGAGGAAAAACTTGGGTTCTTGAACATGTATGTTTATCAATAAAAGTCCTAACTTGAAACATTTTGCAATCTTTTATTCTCTTTGCAATCATACGCCACGTACAGTTTTTGTCAATCATACACCTTGTTTCGAAACGATCTTTGCTTGATTTGTTAACTTTTAGTTGATAGCCATCTTCCACACATTTCGTATACAAAGCTATCTTCAAGTCTTCCTTTGTATCAAAACAATCATCTTTCTTGATACGAATAACTTTTGTGTAACAATCAACTGCTTTCTTTATCAACTCTTCTTCCGGTATCTGAAGTAATTCTGGCATATTCCAGTTATACGCCCGTGGCATTTTCTTTTCTTCGGGGACTTTTTCTTCTTCTTTTTCTTCTTCAGGATTATATGAATTACAGAATGGATGTTCAACATGTTCATTCACAGTCGTAACTTCCTCCTCATTATCATCAACAATACATTCTTCGGCAACGGCTGTTTCATCATCAAAATTCGGGTATTGACCAATATCAAAATCATTACACGCAGGGTCTGTTTCTTCTTCTGAAACATCATCAAAATCCGTGTATTGACCAATATCAAAGTCCGGATATTGACCAAGACCAAATTTCGAATACTGACTAGTACTCACAATTTTTTCTGTTGGCTCATCATCGTCTAACTGGTCAATACGAAAACCGGAATTTTGCTGAAAGTTGATTGGGATTTGGATTAGAGAAAGGTTGTGGGTTTTGAGAAAAACTTAGTTGATTACTACCCGCTACTGACCCAACAATACTACTTCTAGGTTCAACAACATACAATGTAACATCATCTTGTGAAACACTAATGTAAGCAATGAATCGTTCAACATCTTCATTGTCGGTTAACAAATAAACTTTACCATTTCTCTGATAAGATAGCCTAAATCCACTTAGGGGCTCTAAATTCAATTTATTTGAAACACGTAGCATTAGAGTTTCATAAGTTAACTTTTGTAAAGACAATTTTAGTTGAAGATTCATGGGTAAAGGCATATTGTAAAACACCATGAACATTATCCCATGACCCTCCAAAACACAAATCTATCCAAACATGATCAACATTAGATGATTTCATGGTTGTAAATTAATTTACTAAACAGACGAGCTGCGAAACTAAAACATGTTGCCGGATTGGAAAGGATGTCGTTGGATATAGGAACGGATGTCGCCGGAGAGAGTGATAGATGGAGATGGAATGAGTTGCGATTTAGGGATTTAGTTTATGATTTCAGTGTTATATACCCAAAATTTCAGTGTTGTGATTTACAGATTCTCGTTGCGATTTACGGATTATCGTTGCGATTTACAGATTCTCGTTGCGATTTACGGATTATCGTTGCGATTTACGGATACGCGTTGCGATATACGGATACACATTGCGATTTACCCATACGCGTTGCGATTTACGGATACACGTTGCGATTTACGGATACGCGTTGCGATTTATGTGTTCGCGTTGCGATTTTCATATTCGCGTTGCGATTTTGGAAAATCGCAATGCGAATTTGTACTATCGCATTGCGATTTTTAAGAATCGCGTTGCGATTTTGGAAACTGATTTGCGATTCTGGGGATCGCGTTGCGATTTTTATTTCGCGTTGCGATTTTGTTGGTCATTTTGGCAAATCCAAAAAAAATTGGTTAAAATCGTATATTATAAGGCATTTTTGGTCACTGAGGCGATTTTCTCAAAAAAAAAAAAAAGCGCAGGACTTAATGATCTGCGGTGAAGTGCTAAAAAGCTGTGTTTAAGACATTTTAACGTATTTTTCTTGCCAGGATGCGCCCACATGTAATCTCTGGGACACTCCCGCAACTGGTATCGCTTCACACATAAGTATCGGGGATTCCTTTATTCCCTTTTCGTCTGTTAAGTAAAATTGTAACTCGGCCTCTGAAGGCGCAGAATCCCTCTGAAGGCGCAGAATCCCCCTTTGCATCAGGGGACTTTTCAAATCCATTTGGAACTGGAGATGATGCATCATGATCCTTTGGAAAAATTTCTTCAACTAAACTATTAAAAATGGTAAATTGAAAATTTGTCCCTAAACCATATTAGATTTACAAAAAAGTCTACGTTAAATTTTATCTAAAGTTCAGGAGTTAAAACAAAAGTTAAAGTATTTTATTAACATGTCACGTCATGAAATCATTGAACTTTCAACGACCGTTTAAGGGAAGTGACCAAATCTTAATTAAAATAAAACGAAATTGACCACATCTTAATTAAAATGAAATTGACCACATCTTAATTAAAACGAAATGAAAGTGACTACGAATTAAGTTCTTTGAATCTAGTGACCATAAAACAGAAACAAAAGTGGCAAACTCTGTAGTTTATCCAAAATTTAATGATCAAAATGATATTTTATCTAAAGTTTAAGGTTTAACTAGTATTCTATCTAATGTTTAGGGGTAAAATTAAAAATTAATCAATTTTAATTAATGTGTCATATCATCAAACTAATTAGATTTAATGACTATGTGATTAAAAGGAAATAATCGATAGCATAAGTAACCAAAGTTTATCAATAATGTAAGTAATCAAAACTTAAATTTTTTTGATTACAAAAGATTATGAAATTTATCATGATGGCTAATGGTGTCAGATTAAATTTTTTAAATTTAGTGAGTAAAAGTATACAAATATGAAAGAAAATTGACCAACTCAGTAGTTCACCCATAAATTAAATTTTCAAAATATTTTAAAATAATTTATTAACGTAACACTGTATTACATCAGTAATTCAAAACATATAAATTGTTATACAAATTCTATGAAAAACTTAATACCTTAATGATCATTTGCACTAAGATCACATCAATTTGATTAAAACAAGAATGGTTGATGATAAAATTTAGCTAGAAAAACAAGAGTCAAGAATAGAAGACGCAAACCGTCATTGTACCTATTTTTCAGCAGTGGAACGAGGTACTGGTCGAGTTCGGACAAGAAAGTTGAGTGTTTTTCTGGAGCAAGGCAATCTCCTTGCACATCTCCAACCCAACGAATTCAAAGGCAATGTAGTATGAATTTGCCCACGAAAAGACGAAAAGACCGTTTGGTCCGAGATGAATTCCCCGACTCCCAACATTTTTTGAATGGAGAGGCCTTGCATTTAGCTCAGATTTCAAATCTGTAATGAAAAAAAAAAGATTATGCATGTGTTTCAAAAGTTAAAAAAACCAATTCGAACACGAAAGCTAGAGATTTGGGTTTTAAGTTTCTTACATGTTTTAATGCTGTTGGTTAGTGATATTTAATATCGTATTTGCAGAGATTTGAGTCCAGGGGAGGTCGACGACTGCTTGATTCTTCTCCCCTTTACTGTTTCTCTGTCTGCAAAAATTCCTTATTAGCTTCAAATCATGGCTGAGACCCAAGGTTTTCTTATTCTAAACCTTTTCTCTTTGTTTGATTTTCATGCACGCTTAGATTGTCTATTAACATGTTTATAGGTATGGCCGTATGGGAGTAGGACATAAATGAGAGCCCTTTTTATCTGTCTTGTTAATCTCATTGTACATTTCTTTTTTCCTTTTTCTGTATTGATTTGGTACCCTTATCTGCTGTTGAATGTTGATTATGGTCGTTTGTTGTGGCGTAACAATAATGGTATTCTGGTGATAAATTATTTAGTTGTTGTTTTGTTAATGATGATCACTCGGAAGCCAAAACTTAATACTAGTAGATGAGAATGCTTGGACTGGTTTCTGTTAGTATATATTTATTTCAATGTCAATAATTAGTCCATTGTATCAGATGCGGACGGGTCAGCAAAGAAGACGACAAGGAGTGCATCCAATAAACTCAGGAATTCGATGTCAAAGAGAGGTAGGAGGAGCAGTAAAGCAATGTCTATTGAAATTGATGATGAGCGTAGTCCGGAGGAGGTGGAGTCTGTTGATGCCTTTCGCCAGGCACTTTTATCGGAGGACAAGCTACCTGCAAGACATGACGATTATCATACGATGCTCAGGTTACTATCTATCCGGTCTCTTCATTTCCATTAGAAGTACTCATGTCTGACATATTGGGAAATGAATACGAAGGTATAATCTTCTAAATATATGATTTTTTTTATTTGAAAATCGAGCATACCCTTTCGTACAAAGTTTGTACAACATAGGCTCATCTATTTTGTTGTACAGAAATACACTCATATGTTATAAGACTTTAAGTTTCATTGTGTATTCGGGTGTTAGCAGGATGATTAATGGGTTTGCATGTGAATCCAATTGTAGAATGTAAGTTCAAGAAGGATTTGAGAAGCAATGCACAGTCTGATTTATGTGGCCATTTATCCGCAAGATTTCAGATAATAAGATGTCCAACTATATTATATTTAAGTTTCAATACCGACCTCTCTATAATGCAGGTTCTTGAAGGCCAGATGATTTGACCTCGAGAAATCAAAGGAAATGTGGATTAACATGCTCCAATGGAGGCAGGAATTTGGTACCAACACAATTATTGAGGTATTCTTCTGACAAAACATAAGATTCTTCTATGAACGTTCCTGTCAAATATGGCATTTCTAAAAAAGCTCAGGAAGATGACTCCCAGTCTCCCATTCCCTTTAGGACTTCGACTTCAAGGAGCATTCAGAAGTGTTGAAATATTATCCCCAAGGGTACCATGGGGTCGATATGGATGGACTACCAGTTTATATAGAAAGACTAGGCATGGTAGATGTTGGCAAGCTCATGCAAGTGACGACAATGGACCACTATCTCAAATACCATGTAAGGGAGTTTGAAAAGACCTTCCAAATGAAGTTTCCAGCTTGCTCAATTGCAGCCAAGAAGCATATTGATCAAAGCACAACCATCTTGGATGTGAATGGAGTGGTAAGTGAGATTCAATAATCACTATATCTACGATACAACAAATTCAATACTCGGTTTAACAATTCCGGACTTAATCCTGCTGGTTCTTCTAGTCATCCTCTTTGACCTTCTTTGTACGAAAAGGAAATCTCATTTCAAACTCTAATCGTCCAACTCAGTTATTTTCACAAAGACAGAAGGAAAAATTTAATCATGCGTAAGAATGCCTTCTGTCTTAGTTTCGAGTTAATGACACAGGGTCTTAAGAGCTTCACCAAAGCTGCAAGGGACCTTGTAGGTAGTCTTCAGAAGATTGACGGTGATAATTATCCAGAGGTACTGATTTCCTTAACATTATTCATGCATAATAGCCAAGGTTTCGATTTAGTAGAGACTTTTATACATTAAATGATGGAATTGGTGATGTGCAATGTTGTTGCTTTTCTGCAGAAGTTGAACCGCATGTTCATCATCAATGCAGGTTCCGGATTTAGAATGTTGTGGAACTCTGTCAAGTCTTTCCTTGATCCTAAGACCACAGCCAAGATCAATGTAAGGATACATATTACATTGGCTTCCTCACACTTGAATTTGCAAAATTTAACCGATAAGAAACTAATTGGTGAAACCGATTACATACCAGGTTATTGGCAACAAATTTCAGAGCAAGTTGCTTGAAATAATTGATGAAGGGTATATTCCCGTGAGATTATCTAAATTTTGTTTATTTTTCATGATGTTGAAACAAATCACTGGTGTTACTTCTTTTCTTCTCATATATATATCTACATATATATTTTTTTCTTGTTGGTGCTCTATATCAGTGAATTGCCCGAATTTTTGGGAGGCACTTGCACTTTGCCGATCAAGGAGGTTGCATGCTTTCCGACAAGAGTCCATGGAAGGACCCAGAGATCATGAAGGTGAGCCAGTCGTTTTTATTTCTTTTTTATCAGTTGCAGTCATATTGATTATCTAGTATGGTTTGTAATCAGGATTCTAGGCACTCCTAAACAATTTTTTCGTCTAGCAGATGGTTCAAAGTGGTGCTCATAAAGGCTCAAAGCAATCGCAGGCTGAAAGCACTGACGAGAAAACAACTTCGGAGGATAAAATTGTGATCATGGAGGTTCTACTTTCTCTATCAACATGCACCTAGCTCGCTCTTATTCCCTCTATATCGATGACCTATGTTACTCTGGCACTTCATTTTTCAACGAAGTAGTTTGTTTCACAGGCGACACAGGCTAGTGATCCCGCCGATGCTGAGCCAGTTGCAGATGCTACAGATAAACAATCAAAGAATCAAGTTGAGCATCCGGAATCCGCTCCTGTACTGGATATTGTAAGTTTAGCTGCCTTCTTTCTGAATACTGTTAATTATTAGGAGATTTCAGGACCTAAAATGTGATATAAGTTGTGAAAACTATAGAAGCCTTATAGGATGCAATGTCTATCAACATAGTTTCTTCTGAAATTCCCAGGTCCCAAAGGCATCAATGGAAATTGTTCCAGTGGTTAAAGAACCTATAGATTTGGCTTTGCAGAAAAGAGAACTAAATGAAAATTTTGTTCCTCTACCGAAAGGTACATGGCTTACTAATATTGTGATTTACTCTGCATGTTCCTTGATCGTGCGTCAATGTCGCGTTTGTTATTTTCTTTGTGTCATAAGTGTCTAAGGTAACGTATTAGGATTCTAAACTATAGCAGGTGCTAAGGTTTGTTGTGGAAATTACAGATTCTTTTACCAAGCAAGAAAGTCACAAGAACCTTGACGTGGTTAGCTCTCCTCTTTTCAATGGTGTGATGACCTTTGTTATGGGAGTCGCCACCATGGTGAAAGTGACACGCAACATGCCGATAAAGACCAGCGACAAGCCTCCACTTCTGGTTCCTAACACAGGGGTTAAGATCAAGGAAATTCCAGTCCAGGCACCCCAACCAAGCATCAGTCCTAATGAGTTGGAAGCGGTCATGAAACGCATGGCCGAGTTGGAAGCAAGACTAGCTGCTATCAACATGCAATCTACAACAATGCCCCCAGAGAAGGAAGAAATGTTGATTTCTGCACTAAGCCGGGCTGATGACTTGGAACAAGAGCTTATGGAAACCAAGAAGGTAACTGTTGCTATTTTTTGATGAAATTATTTACCAGTCATACAATTGACTATCATATTAGCACAGGCTAAAATGACACGTATCTATATTGCTTCGACTCTTCTTTTCTCTTGAAGTACTATAATTCAACACATATTTGGACATGGGTTTGGGATTTAGTCCTTCAAGGACCATTCAAATACATGGAAATCTAACTAGTAAAAAAAATATATATATGCATGGAAATCTTGAAAATTTTATCACTTATGTCAAACACTCGTACCTGAGTGTGAGTCATATACAAAAGAGGGATAAGAAACTACAAAGCTCAATCTTTAGTGCCTCAATGTTTCATGGACTTAAAAGGTGATTGTCATTTCCTTTCACTTTCAGGCTCCAGAGGACTCAGTTGCTCAGCAGCAGGAGCTCGTGGAATATATCGAAAAAAGGAAGAAGAAGAAGAGGACTTTATTGGTAAGCTATTAAGATCATAATATCCCCCCCCCCCTTTATCATTTGCTTATGAACTTGTCTCATTTTGGACACCTCCATTTGCCCGTGTTCCAGTTTTGGTGACGGATGAGACGCCGTAGCCTGCCCAATGCCGAGGAAATAGGCGGTGGACCAATTTGTTTCTTAACAAGGCCAAGCCACCCACACTCTCCCAATGCACTCTGGTCATCTAAAAGTTTTAATTTGATCATGAAATTGGCCTGCAAGGACCAATGTACATACATATTATACCTGTGTCCATGCATGAGTCCGACCTTCTTCTATTGTTATTTTTATCTGCCTGGTTTAGAAACCAGGGCTTTCAAAGCAAGGACATGAATTCCCCTAGAAACATGCAGGGGAGTTTAATTTTTGTCAGTCTTAATATAAATTCCATTCTTTTATTGAAGTACAAAATTAATGTAAATTGAAAAACTATTTTAGTTACCAAAAGATATCGTCGATACGTTTTTTTTAACCGAAATTATTATAAATTGTATAATTTTTTAGAGTAAAAAAGTATTTTTTTTTAGATTAAAACCGATTGCAACATAACATTCTTATTGTAACTAGAATTATTAAGTTTAAACAAATAATATTATAAATTAAAATAAGTCACAAATTAACTTTTAAGTTAACCTCGCACAGCATAAACTACCGTAAATGTTGACATCAATTTTACAAATGAGAAGGCAGATGAAGACGGTCTAAACGCCGTGTTTACTTGGAAAAAAAAGGAGGTGAAGGAGATGGAAGGTGTGATTGAAGAATTCACTTTGATGATCGAAGGAAAAGCAAAGTCAAAAGGCAATGGAGATTGGCGAGAATGTATTCAAAGGAAGAAGACATCTTTTCCACACTTTTATCAATGCAAAGCCAACCCTTTGTAGCCACTGGGGAGATGAGGTAATAAAGTGTCATTAATAGATAAAACTGGAACACGTGTTTGCAGTATATAGTTGCTGTCATTTTGTTAATTAATTGGTTATACACCCCACAAATCTTTGGGAATCAGTACTTTTCCACTGTTGGTATTACCAAATTATCTAACCATGAAGAAAAAGAATTCTTTTCTGTTCACTTCCCTCAAAACAAAATGGTGGAAAGTAGAGAGAAAAACAAAGAAATTTCAAGTGTACGCATGGCAACGTTTAAGCAAAATCAAACGGCAAATTATTAAAAAAATGGAGAGAGAAAAAAAGGAAATGTTAGGGTGATATTTCCTAAAGTTTAAATATATAAAATGTGTTTAATGTATGTTCGTTTTTTTAGTTCAAAATTTAATATTTTTTTTAATTTAGTGTCTAACGTTTCATTTCGTAACTCAAAATAGATCATGTCGTGACAAACCGTTAAGTTTAACCGTTAACCCATTCAAAAGGCATTGATTGAGAGAGAGATATCGGGGCTCTTTTTATCTCTCTAATAATTAATTAAAAAGCTCTTTGAATTTTTAGCTCTTGCTTTTTGCTTTTGAATTTCAAAATGGATTTGTTGGGAGTTTTTCTCAATCGACTCTTTTTATCTTTTTGATAATTGACTAAAAAGTTTTTTGAATTTTTAGCTTGGCATCCTTGCTTCTGATTCGCTTTTGAATTTCAAAATTGATTTGTTGGAAGTTTTTCTCAATTGGCTTCGAAGGTATTGAATTTTGTTTCTCTGTTTTCTTTTTGGTTTCTTACAATGCCACTCTTTTGTTTATGTTGGATTTAGAGTTTTGATTCAGATGGAGTTGAGTTGTATGTATTTAAGCTAAATTTTCAATTTCTGTATTCTTTTAGCTGTGTTCGACATTGGGATGGAATAAAGAAATAATTTTTTTCAGCTTTTTTCCACGACGTTTTTGTCGTGGTGTTGGTCGATCTACTCATGCAAATAACAAACATTCTAACGGACAATGTCGCTGGCCAGTAAAATCTGCCAAGTTTATTCTAGATTTGCTAAAGAATGTAGAGAGCAATGTTGAGGTATGCCTAGTTCACAAAAGGCAATTCAGGCGATTTGAGTGTCGGGTTTGGTCGTCAGTCGTTGTTGAGGTCGTTAGCAGCGACGGGCACCTCCATGATGGTCAGAGATGCCTGATCGAAGGGCGAGGAGCTTTTGGGGATACACACAGAAAATCGAGGGAGGAGGAGAAGGGGGTTCTGGTTCATTCAAATTTAATGATCCGTCACGACGTAATCCATTTTAAGTTACGAAATAAAACATTAAACACTAAATTAAAATAAAAAAAAATATTAAGTAATAAACTAAAAAAACCAACATACGTTAAACAATTTTTATATATTTAAATCTTTCCTAAAACCCGCAAACCAAAACAGTACATATCTGTCGTTTATGCCTCAAGGGAAAATTCCATGTGAGCATCACGTCGTTGTCCCTGACCTGTAAATCCAGAATCTGATCAGATCAGATAATTTGGATTAGAGATAAGTATTCGATCGAGTCCAGTTAAAAAGTTTAAGTTATTCAAATTGATGAATCATATTTTATAATTAAAATTTAATTTAAATTTTTTTTTGAGTCAAGTCGAGTTTATAAAATTTGAGTTAAGTCAAGTTAATTTTTTGAGTTTCTGTTTAAATTTAATTATAAATATTATAATAATATTTAATTCCAATTTAAGTGACTTTCTTTAACCATATATAAAATACAAATATATTTTTTCATTTTTTTTCATATGTAATATACATATATCATATAAATTCCAAGAACTCTAGTCAAACTTAAAAATAAATCTACTAATTACTAAAAATTTTGAGTCATTTGAGTTGTCTTTCATAACTCGATTTGAATTTAAAATTTTTTCGAATTTAATTTATAAAATTACAATTAAAACTCAAATCAAATCTAATTTTTTTGAGTTAAATCAAATCAAAAAATTTAATTTTTTAAATTAATTCGAGTTTTGATTGACCTACTTTAAATAAGAGTTATGCAACTTTCTTGGGAAGACAAATGAAAGGAGTTTTTTTTCTCCTTTTTATGGAGGAATGATCTCAAAGTTGTGAATTTGAAGCTGGTAATAGAGTTTGAGGAAAAGGGTTGGCAAAAAGTGGGGTTTTGGGGAAGAAACGAAGGCCAAAGTTTGGAATTTTACCGAGTAATAATTTGAATTTCTAAGGAAAAAAAGTGAAGAAGCTGATTTAAAAAGATCAAAGCAGGAAGTAAGATTATTCTAGACCCCTTTATATGCTTTTCTTCTTTCTTTTGGGGTTAAAAAGTGGGGATTTTAATGTTAATTTTTTCCTGGGAATTTCAGGGAAATGGCGACGCTTGTGGAGGCACCAAATGGAGTGAAGCGAGAAGGGAAACATTACTACTCAATGTGGCAGACCCTTTTTGAGCTGATTTAAAAAGATCAAAGCAGGAAGTAAGATTATTCTAGACCCCTTTATGCTTTTCTCTTTCTTTGGGGTTAAAAAGTGGATTTTAATGTTAATTTTTTCCTGGGAATTTCAGGGAAATGGCGACGCTTGTGGAGGCACCAAATGGAGTGAAGCGAGAAGGGAAACATTACTACTCAATGTGGCAGACCCTTTTTGAGATTGACACCAAGTATGTCCCAATCAAGCCTATAGGGAGGGGAGGGTACGGCGTCGTTTGCTCATCAATCAACAGGGAAACCAATGAGAAAGTGGCTATAAAGAAGATCAACAATGTGTTTGAGAATTGTGTTGATGCGTTGAGAACTTTGAGGGAGTTGAAACCCCTCGGACACATTCGACATGAGAACGTGATAGCCTTGAAAGATGTTATGATGCCCACTTAGATAACGAGTTTCAAGGATGTTTATTTGGTCTATGACCTTATGGACATCGATCATCAGATTATCAAGTCCCCTCAGCCTCTTTCTAATGACCATTGCAAGTATTTTATTTTTCAGGTAAGTTTTTTGAAGTTAAATGCAGTAATTTGGGTCTTATAAACTGTATCAGCTTTAACGGTAATTCTGGATTTAGATTATTATATAGGAGTTTGCATTATGGATTTTAAGTGCTTGAAATGGTTCATTAGGCTTGTTAGTAATTACCATGATTTCCCCATTTTTGAAGCATTAATAGCCCGCTCATTTATACTGCATTACTGTGCAATTTTAGCTTTAGGCTTTGATGAGTTCTGTTCCGTCATCTGGTTGCTACTAGTTGTAGAAAAAAGAAAAGGCTACTAGTTCTTTGGCTTATTACAACAATTTTTACTTTACCAGTGGAAACTCGTTAATAGATTCATGTCGACACAAGATGATGGCAGTCGAGCTGGAGTTCAAGGAATACAGATGCATATTCGATGAAGGAGAGTTATTCAGTTCATTGTTGTTCAGGATCTCATAGGCTATATTATGTGATGTTCATCGATTCATATACTTAGGGTCTTTTCTGATTTTTCTGCATCTGCATCCATTTCCTTTTAGCTTCCCTTTCTTCCATTTTGTCCACTAAACAACGGGTCACTCGGTCAGTGTTTCCTTGTAAAATGGTAAAGAATAGAGTACGGTTAGTCCTCCCTCACCGTTTTCTCATCATAATTGCTTCACTCAACTGCTTGATCAGATGCAGACTCATTCTATTTGGTTTTCAGGATAGGATATGTATATCTTAAAAGAAAAGTCTGAAAATACGATGCCTGCTTATCAGCAACACACCTAGAGATACCGAAACTTTCTGAGACTGTTTCATGTTGAATCTCGAGTAATAGTGAATCTCTCTTCCGTTGCTACACCGAAGAAAACTTAGTTCCATATAAAGTTGTAAACATTTTTTAAACTTCTGTTAGATATTAGTCTGGTTGTGACTAACCTTAGTAATATGTTTTTAGTTACCAGGAGGGTTAAAGTACCTCCACTCAGCAAACATCACCGAGATTTGAAGCCTGGGAACCTCCTTGTCAATGCTAACTGTGACTTAAAGATATGTGATTTCGGGCTGGCTCGAACCAACAGAGGCAAAGAACAATTCATGACAGTATGCTGTCACCCCGCTGGTACCGGGCACCTGAGCTCCTCTGTTGTGACAATTACGGAACATCCATTGATGTTTGGTCTGTAGGATGCATCTTTGCAGAGATTCTTGGTCGCAAACCCATATTTATTACTGTCACAGAAGCACTCCTACATCCTTACCTGTCAGGGCTATATAATCCGAGGTGCAATCCACCTGCTCAGGTCTCGAGATAGACGAGAACATGGGAGAGCTGATGATTAGGGAGATGATGTGGACTAAAATGCTTCACTACCACCTAGAGGGTATATGAACATGGGATATATAATTATTGTTTTGAGAATATTTAAAATAAATATTATTTTATAATCACTTTAATTTAATCGAAAAAAAAAACTCACAAAACTCTAATAACTTATCCACGTTTGGTTTTACCCTCTTTTATAAATCGTTATTTCATTTGTCCCATTCTATCATCTCTGTTAAAAATAAATTTCACAGATCAATCATAATTCACTATATCACATTTTAGTTTTAATTTTCTTTATCTTATTAAATAAAATTAATTTTAAAAAAATTATAAAAAATGTCAAAAATACCCCCCTCTCATCCACTGTCCACCCTCCCCCCATCGAGCAAGAAGAAGACTTGTTTGCCATTGACACCCGGTCACCGGCCGACGATTTCCGAATACGACTGTGAATAGACGATATTCGAACTCACGACAAACTTTGAAGGTGATAACAATGGCAAGGCCATCAAGAAGTTGAGCAACTGGTTCATCAACCATAATCCCATCTAATTTGAGCAACTGGTTCATCAAAAGCTCAATCAAATTGACCACATCTTTCTCACCTACTCTCCCACCCTTTGAAATGATTGATTCAAACGCTGAAACCTAAGATAACGAGACAAAAATTGTAATTCAAACCTTAACCAAAACCCAGAATAAAGACTGCATGATCATACGAGAATTTGAACGTATTTCCAAGCTGATTTCGGAGATGGATTTTGAAGCCTTCTCCATCTTAGCATTCTTCCTCATCTCCAATAATCGTTTTTCTTGACTAATCGGGTCTTTGATTAGAACAATCTTGGATTTGTCCTTCACACCCGCCATATCCAGAAACACCTTGGAATCCCTCTCTGTCTTTGTATAACAGCTTTTGATCTTGATGGTGTAATCCGGTTGGTCCGGTCAACATCTTCTTCAATTCCCTTGCAAGAAAAACCCAATTTGATTTTATTTAAGTCACTGGAATTAAACTGATTTTTTTGGGGAAAATATATATATTTTACCGTATGTAGCTTGCGAATTGATGTGGATTTCGTGGTAGATGGAACCATATTTGACTCTAACTCTAATAGTCGGTGGTGGGATTGAGATTCGATCGGAATCCGGGCTTCGCTTCTGAACCAACATGCTTCCGGGTCTAAGCTCCCATTCACGGCCGGCCGGTTCACCTCCACCGCCTGAGGCTGAGCGGCCGTGTGTATTTAGATGTAGTAGTGGTCAAATCATTTTTGGTGTATTTAGATTGGCGCTGGAGAGAGATGAAGGAAAATAGAGAAAACAAGGTGTGTTTGGGGGAGGGGTTACGGTGGAGGTGGAGGTGGGGGAGGGGAGGGGAGGGGGAAAAGGGTAGTTTTGGTATACCATATGTTTTATTTTATTTAATATAAATTTATTTATTCAGATAAAAAAAATATATATTAAAAGGTGATTTGGTGTGTTCTGATTAATTTGTGAAATTTATTTTTAACGGAGTTGATGTAATGAGATAAATAAAATAACGATTTATAGTTGAGAAGATAAAATATCTTAAAATTATTTTAAAAGATAATTCGATACAAATAATATAGTTAGAGTATAATAAACACAAATTACAAAACACAAACTTTGACTCATTCATGAATCTGACTTTTAGTTTCTACAAAACAATGAATTTAATCTATTCGCTAACATTCATAATCCTAACACAAACATACATAGAAAACAAGTATATTGACACCCAGGAAAAAGAACAACACTTCCTCTTTCACTTTAGAGCATTCCTTTTACAATATTATCTCCATATTTATATCATTAACATTACTAATCACTTAGTCAAATCATCACCGATCGTTTTTTTTCTTCTTAATTTCGATTTACCCAGTTAAAAAATAATTGATTGACAATGCTTCTTTGTAAAAAAGAAAAAAAAAAGGTGCTTTTGGAAACGATGCCCCTTTTATTAGGGATGTCTCATGAAAGATAAGCTAATATATGATTAATATACGATATTACTGGATACATTAAAAGATATTTAATAAATTCGGTTTAGCGTTACCGGAAATGTTGAGTAATAATAATGTAATAGGTCTAAATCATGAAGAAATATTAAAAAATTTGACAACCGACAAACTTAGCTTGTCGGTTTATGTCGATACTTTATAGAAATGTATCGATCCACATCAATATAATAGGAAAAAATATGACAAAACCAGTCACGAAAAGACAAAACCGGTAAAGCGCTACCGGATATATTGTAAGTGTCGATACTTGAATATAAGTATCGACACATAGTAAATTTAAAGGAGAAGCAGTTTTAGCGCCTATAAAGTGTCGATTCTTTATAAATATGTATCGATCCACAACGATATAACAGGTAAAAATATGACAAAACCGATCAGGAGAAGACAAAACCAGTAAAGAGAAACCGAATATATTGAAAGTGTCGATACTTTAATATAAGTATCGACACATTGTGAATTTAAAGGAGAAGCAGTTTTAGCGCCTATAAAGTGTCGATTCTTTATAAATATGTATCGATCCACAACGATATAACAGGTTAAAATATGATAAAATCGGTCTCGAAAAGACAAAATCGGTAAAACGCTACCGGATATATTGAAAGTGTCGATAATTTAATATAAGTATTGACACTTTGTGAATTTAAAAGAGAAACAGTTTTAGCGCCTATAAAGTGTCGATACTTTATAAAAATGTATCGATCCATAACGATATAAAAGGTAAAAATATGATAAAACTGGTCTCTAAGTGACAAAACTGATAAAGTGCTACCGGATATATTGAAAGTGTCGATACTTTAATAGGTACGCGCAATAAAGTATCGATACTTTCAAAGAAATAGGAAATTATACTATCGAAAGTATCGACACATGATATAAAAGTATCGACACTTTTGTAGTTGTATCGATTAAATAGAAATTACATATCCGGTGAAAATATAAAGGGCATAGTTAAGTATCCTCTGAAAAATAAATAGAACGGACGAGTTTTTGAAATCGAAGCGTAATTATTGTTGTATTTCAGAAGGCGTTTCTAAAACGAAGTTTGCTTATTTGTTGCTGCAGTCGAATCGAAAAGTACGTTGTCGAAACCCTAGTTTTTTATTATTACAGTAATCGAAAATAGGATTTTTATGTGTTGTTTGGGGTTTTCTAAGTAAAGAAGCATTTGAGACCGATTACAGGTAGAAAGTGATATTCTATGTAAAATATAAATATCGATACTTTTATTAAATATTATAGGTAGAAAATGATATTATAGGTTGTATAAATGTGTCGATACTTGAAGTATTGAGTGTTCTCATTCATTTGAAAGAAATAGGGATTAAGGTTTTTGGGTTTGGTTTGGGGATTTCAAATTGAAGCCAAGAAGGATTTGAGACTGATTATATAATATTATAGGTAGAAAATAAATATGGATACTTGTATATAATATTATAGGTAGAAAATGATATTTTAGGTTGTATAAATGTGCTGACACATTTTGTAGTGGCCATTCAAATTCTTTTGAAGAAAACTGTTTTACCACAAGAGTAGTTATCTATATTTGTATATTGAATAAAGTGTATGTAACAAGTATTTGATTTAATTTGCGTAAACTAATATATGGATGAAAAATGGAGTCAATGGGTGTAAATATTGTTGGTGGCGCAGATGACTTTAAAATTGAGGTCGAGACTCGAAAGCAACCAAAGGGTGTATGTCTTTTTGAAATGATAATTGGATTAAAGTATTTAAGAACTTTAAATTGATGACAAATTTTAAATGTTGACAGTATGACCGAATGCAAAAGGATGAAGAAAGATGGCGAACACATCGGTTCGGTATGTAAATTGAAATTGACATTGAGAATTATTTAGCGTTAATGTATTGATTAAAAAACATTTATGCTTAATATTATGTGAGAAATGATGTGTTGGAGAAATGGAATTCGATGAGTGATGTTGAGAAGGAACCTTACATCGCACAGTCAAAGATGGATAGTGAAGAATGCAAAGAATGGAGGAAAACAAATGAAAAGAAGGTATTCATTAAACTTGTAAATACATTGATACAAAATATATAAGAACTATAACATTATATATTGTTAAAAAATGTAGGAAGTGTCGACAATGTGTATTATTAAAAGGGGGAATTCATTAATTATACACCTTAAGGAGAAGGGTCAGTTGAATGTGGTGGGAGAAATGGGATTTGGATCGTTGGTAGGAGTAAGGGATCAACCTATTCGGAGGGAATTTTGTTGATCCTCGATGGTGCAATTTGATGTCAAACAATGTATTGCTAAATATGGTGATTTTTCATTTCCTCTCGGAATCCCATGTGCTGCAGCCGTCTTGGGGGTAGGAAGTGAATGCAAAAGTGTTGTAGAAGTCTCTAAGAGTAAGGACTGGAAAGCACTTGCCTCCAAATATGGTTTAAAGCAGAAGGTGACATATGATGAACTTGAAGAGGAAATCAAAAGTGGATCTTACGAGGGGGATGAGCTGAAGGCCTGAGTTCTATTGTACCTTGTCGGGATCTTTCTTTGTCCAACGGGTTACGTCACCGAACAAGGACTATATGAAGCTCATTTGCGATGAAGGCTTGAAGGGTGAATTCAATTGGGCTGAATATGTCCATTCGAGATTGATTGAATCAATAATCACCTAAAAATGACAGCTAGAGATACCTCAAAGGGTGCATAGCAATCTTAGAGGTAAATGAGTTGAAGAACATATTTGTTTTTTTTATATAAAATGATAATATAGTTATTATATAAAATTATAAATTTTATTATAAATGCATGTTGCACTGTTCGATTTTTGGTCGGGCTGTGAGGCAGTGCCGGTTTATGAAAGAACCGGAGTGACATGCATTCGTGCATGGAGGAAGGAAGAGGTGGTTAGAGTGATGGCGAAGTTGAAATTGGATAGACCAAGGAAGCAAGAAAGAGTAATAAATTTAATTAAATAATATTAAGAATATAATTGTTGGGATTTTCGGAAGCTCGAATCGACAACCGGAACGGTTTGTAAAGAGGGATCGGAACGATTTTATGTTTAGGGAGTAAGGAGATTGAAAGATAGAGAATTGCACAGCAATTTATAGTGGTTCGACTTTCTCAACCAAAGTCTACGTCCACTACCTTAGTTCCTCACCAAGGATTTTCCAACAAATTCACTAATTTGTTTTTTCTTTTGAAGACAAAAAGATAACCTTACAACTCCCTAGTTTTTTGGGCTAAACTAGAACCTTTCCCTAGCTTTTACACGGGATAAGCTAGAACATTTCCCCTTTATAAAAGGATAAAATAAGTAAACAAGAAAACCTCTCTAAGGTAGGTGTTTACAAGATTGAGCTCACAAGAACAAAATATTTACAAGAGAAAGATGAAATAAGAATGAAAAACTCTTCTCTTGTGTTTAATTGCTTGGATAGTTGTTCTCTTTCTTCTTCAAGTGTCCTTAGCTTGTATTTATAGCTTGGAATGTGTTTGATGTTGTATATAGCCGTTGGGGATATTTTGGAGCCGTTTGGGGTTGATTTTTCTACTAAAAAAGACTGCCCATAACATGGTGCATCGATGCATCGATACACATCAGGATGCACTAAGTGCATTCGAAATAGAGTGCATGGATGCACTGCAGGGGTGCATGGATGCACTTTGACACCCTTTATCATTTTTGCTCAAATCCGAATTTAATGGACTTTGAATTATTTTTGAAACCTTTTTAAAACTTTGAATAAATTCAATTCAAGTCCAAAAACATTTTGCCTTAAATTTGTTATATCGAAACATAAGTCAACAATAATCAATGTCTTAATATTGTAATTTAATTTTGAAGGTTATTGGCAAGGATGTAGTGGAGGCAGAGGAGAAGGAAGAAGAGATGGTTGTATTGGGGGATGACATTGAGGGAAAACAGAGTAAATTTGACATTTTGATGTCTGAATTGGCTGATATCAAAAAAATCCAATTTGATATCATGCAAAGACAATCAAGAGTCGAAGAGAAACTTGAGAGAGTTGAAGAGACACTTGAGAGACATAAGGGGGAATTTGAAGGAAAAATATATGGAGTGGTGAAAGAAGTTGAGGTGTTTAAGGGTGAAGTGGTGAAAGAAGTTGAGGTGTTGAGGGGTGAGCTTAAGATGGTGAGGGGTGAAAAAATTGATGGAGTGGTGAAAGAGATTGTGGAATTGAGGAGTGAACTTACGGGGGTGAAGGGGGTGGTTGATGAATACTTTGATGAAGGGGGAAAATTGAAGGGTGAAATAAAAGAGATGAAGAGCTATGTAGAGCAAAAATACGATAAACTGAAAAATATGAAGAAGAAAAGAGGGAGGAAGAAGAAAAGAGGGATGAAGAAGAAAAGATGGAGGAAATGAGGAGGAAGGGTGTCGATGTGATATATACACCGGAGAGTGTTATAGATGCAGATTTGGATTCGGAATGTCATGCACCCCAGAAGAAGAAACAGAAGGTAAGTTGAATAAAAGAAAACTTAATTTGATCTTTATCATGTTGTTGTGACAAAATTTTTTATGTAAAATTGTAGGTTGAAAAAGCGGATATTCCAAGCAGAATTGATAACATCGAAGCTACAATTTGTGATTATTTATGAAATAGTGGGTTAGAATCGGGGTAAGTGAAATATATTGCTTTGTGAGTGATATTTAAATATTTCATGACAAGATATTACAGATATTTTGTAATCTCAATGGGAAATCAATTCACTAATATATCTGACGTTGCAACGTTGAAGCCTACGAAATGGGTTGGTGGTGTAGTAAGTAGAAAGTACAAAATGTTAAAACCTATTGAATATGTTCTTATTGTGTAATTAATTTTGTTAGGTTATTGATTTGCTCGCCTGGACAGTATGCTATGATTCGAAAAAGTCACTCCAGAGGATTGGCTACCTTCCATACCACTTAGCGGTGAGTTAAATTAATAAATGTTGAAAAGTAGTGTTTTAGACGGTATATTAATAATGATTGTCGCGTAAGTGCAGCAACAGGTATTGGATACTAACATCAAAGTAAGTGTTGAGAGTATTGCTACCTTTTGGGATATTGGGTAACTATGTGAAATTCACTGACTGTGAAAAGGTAAGACACCATACGAATTACAAATGATGCTTTCGGATATAGAATGTTGAATTTTGTCAAATTGGGTGTGAAATTTGTTGCAGATCATGATCATAATAAACTACCATAATTCACATTGGTATATGTTGGTGTTGGATATGGTAGATCGTGTTGCAACATTATATGATAGTTTGTTTACATCTGAAGTAGCTAAACAGAGAGTGAATGATGCTAAGAGATTGGTATGTATGAAAAGACATTATGTAAATTATAATGAATCATGTGCGAGACTGAATGGTCATTCCATTTCGTCTTCAGAAAAAATCAATTGATGTAGGTTGTGTGCTTGTATTCAAATTGAGCTTGACTTGAGGACATGTAGTTTGTCATGTCTCTCACTGCTGCAGTACCAACATCGCCTAATTTTCTTCTCGATCTTGTTCTTCGGTACTTCTTTTCGCTTGCGTTGTTTTCGTTGAGGGTCGCGAACGTTGTTTACTATACTGCTCTGATTTACTGAATCATTCAAACCAAACGAGTTTTCAAATTCTTGTATTAGCCTTTTCGTCTCATCTCTTGCGGTTTTGAAAGACGCATCTGTTTTTGATGCAATGTAGCATAACCTACTTGGCGTTGAACGTAGAGCAGCGAACCTTGCCATTTGTATCACTTCTTGAGGCACATTCAAGTCAACATAACTGGGTGCAGAAGCCTTCATATCCTTAGTCCACCTACTTTGAATCAAAGTCACAGGCAAATATATGTAATCCAAGTTCTTCAAAATATGAAGTTGATGGCGACACGGAAGTCCAACGGTCTCGAATTTTTTGTAGGAATAAATTAGGGTTTTCGTACGAGAATCAAAAATAATTTCAAATGTTATATTTTTTCTTTGTACTTTGTCAAAATATAATGTTGACATTCATCTGATAAGGACTGAATCTCTTCCTCAATCCGGTACAATGTCTCCCGTTGAAGTTCATCTTGGAACGCACGAAAAGATTCGCAGGTAAAAATCTCAGCGGCATGGCTTTCAAGTTCGACTAGTTTTGTGATCTGGAAGGGCTTCGTCTGGGAATTTAAGTAATCCGCTTTCAACTCGTTCATACGCATTCTACTAATTCCATCTTCAATTGCACAAACAACATCTAAATATGTCTTCTTGTGTTTCAGTGTAATCGCTAGTGAAGCATTTATAAACTCGCACCTTTGTGTTGAGCGAATATTGGCAAATAAATTACTGGTTAGATATGCTTGTGCCCATACGTGTCGAGTATTTCCCTTCTCAATCACCCATGGATGTTTTTCAACGTTGAATTCTGAAACAACCGAACGCCATTGAATATCGAATTCATCGGTTGTCCACCAGGAAGCCATGCATTTTGAGAATGTTTCTGTAAAGTTTGGGTCACCAATGTTAGCCTGTGCATTGCGAGAAAGATGCCAAGAACATAATATGTGTTTAGCAAAAGGGATAACAGATTTGATAGCCCTCTGCATTACCTTATCCCCATCGGTGACAACTGAAATAGGTGATTTATTCATCATGGCTTCTAAAAAATTCTGTAGCACCCACTCGAAAGATTGGGACGTCTCGTCAGCGATTATGGCAGTGGCAAACACAATTGTGTTATGGTGATGATTGACACCGACAATAGGCATAATTGGTCGACCATACAAATTATTTTTGTACGTTGTGTCGAACGCAGTTACATCACCAAAGCATGTGTAATCTAATCTCGATGTAGAATCCGACCAAATAAGATTATGCAATGCCCCTGATTCGTCTACCGAGTATGTCATAAAAACCCGTGATCATCATGTTTCTTATAATCAAAGTAAGCAATAAACGCATTCACACCCCCATCGATGATTTCCTTTGCTTTACCTCTTTGAAGTGCATTGTAGAGGTCTTTATGTGTAAATTTAACATTATGATAGCCCTCTGCCTATTGCGTTAAATAGTTCATTACTTGTGACGTGCCAACACCAACCTCTTTCAATGATGTTGCCTCATCGATATCAGCTTTACTTACAACTCTATTAGAACGCATAAATGGTGGCATAGCAGGTATGCACAACGCATGATTATGTTTCTGATAATACTTACTTATAACCTAGTGATCGTTTATATTTGTTGATGTAACTACGACTCTAGCCTTGCATCCTGTTCTTGTGACTGGCGTATGAACACGTTGATGATCAACAGTATTGCCTTTTGATACTTGAAACCCTTCTTTGGAACAACAAAATTCTTGTGTCTTCAGATTCTCTTCCACGTCAAGCCGTGTTGTTCCCTTACGTGCACTAAACCCATGTTCACATGCGAATCCCTTATAAAAGTACCAAGCTTGATCACGTGAAGAGAAGAGCTGACCAACCAATCTGTCAGATTCATCAATATTATGTACTTCATTGCATTCCTCGGTTGGTTTAACATTGTCTGCATCAGTATGATCCATGACAAAAATTTTGTTGTGCAAGTTCAGTGGTCCCGGAGTTGATGGAGATGTAAGTAAAGATTCATTCATTCAACATGTTTCAGTCGGGAGTCGTGCTTTCAATAGGATGTGGTATTGGTAGTGGTAGTTGAAGGGTGGGTACAACATTAAATTCACGTGACATATTTAGGTGTGTACAATAACTACCTAAATATGTGTCGATACATTTTCTAAAAGTATCGACCCAAAAAACATCGAAACCAATAATTATAATGTAATAGGTAAATTAACAATGTAATCGGTATAAATATACCGATTAATTAGAAAACATGTCAACATAATGTATCGACACTTGTGTAATTTGTGTCGATACTTATCGTCCAGAATGAATGCCCAAACGAGGTGCACGCATAAAGTGTCGATACAATTATTAAAAGTATCGATCCTAATAAAATCGAAACAGATAATTATAATGTAATAAGTAAATTTACAATGTAACCGGTATAAATATACTGATTTTATGTTAAAATAGGGGAACATAATGTATTGACACGTTTTATATTTGTGTCGATACTTTTTGTCCAAAATGAATGCCAAAAGGGTTGCACGCATAAAGTGTCGATACATGTTTAAAAAGTATCGATCTTAAAAATATCGAAATCGATAATTATAATGTAATATGTAAATTTACAATGTAACTGATATAAATATACCGGTTTTATGAGAAAATATGTCATCATAAAGTATCGACACTTGTTAAATTTGTGTCGATACATTTTGTCCATAATGAATGTCAAACGGGTACACGCATAAAGTGTCGATACATTTATTAAAATTATCGATCCCAAAAATATCTAAACCAATAATTACAATGTGATAGGTAAATTTACAATGTACCCGATAGAAATATATCGGTTTTATGAAAAAATATGTCTAAATAATGTATCGATACTCTTTAAGTTTATGGTGATACTTGTTTCCAGAATGAATGCCCAACGAGGTGCACGCATAAAGTGTCGATACATTTAAAATTGTATCGATCCAAAAAATATCGAAACCGATAATTATAATGTAATAGGTAAATTTGCAATGTTACCGGCATAAATATACCGATTTACTTATAAAATAGGTCAATATAAACGCTACCTATTACATTATATAAGCGCTACATAATATGTTATTGTACTTGATAATATTTCCGGCTAAATGCCTATTTTATTATATAAGCGCTACCTATTACATTATATAAGCGCTACCTAATATATTATTGTACTTGATAATATTTCCGGTTTAATGATATAACATAACTTATTTAAATTTTAACCGATCACTTATTTAATCGATCACGACATTTTTTAGTTTTTTTTTTAAGCGGCACAGCAGAAGTTCCCCCTTTCATTTGATATGTATCGTCTCCATTATTTTTCAGTTAAAACCAAAAGACACTGAAAAGTTCTGTTGTATGTTCCAACTTCCAAGGAAAGGTTGAGGGGTTTAAAGATATTTACTCTCTTGCACGGCTTGCTCTCCATATCCACCATGATTATGGTTATGGATTACCCAAACGTATCAAGAGTCTGACAAAATCAACACAAACAAGGCAAGTATAGCTAAGACACCACAAATATGGGTATCTCTTTGCCTTTCACTCTCGACTCTTTTTGTTAGATATGTTTTCTACACGAGTTCAAGGAGAAGAAAGAAAGTACTAAAGCTAGCACCAGAAGTATTTGTTCTGTCGTTTACTCTTGAACAAACCTTCTACACCATGAGTTCTGGTCCTCGTAGAGACTATTATCAGCCCATGTTTGCATCCAAAACTCCCCATTTTTTCAAAATAATTCTTCAGGAAGCTATTGGGCATGGGATGCTTGTAAGTATTTCTTCTTCTTTTTCCCCGTTTCATGATATTTCTGCTTTGTAATCAGATTCATTCGTGAAAACTTCCATTAACTGATCATCAGGGGATTCCTAGAAAATTTGTGAGAAAATATGGAAACCAACTGTCAAGCCCTGTTAAGCTTGAGGTCCCAAGTGGTGCAATATGGCAGGTGGAACTTACAAAGAATGATGATAGGGTGTGGTTCCAAAAGGGCTGGCGAGAATTTGCAGAGCATTACTCACTGGAATTCGGGTCCTTTTTGGTTTTCGGATATCAAGGGAATGATCATTTCCATGTATTAATTTTCGATAGAAGTGCTTCAGAGATCGAATATGCCTGTAGGAAAAACAAAGAAAAACCAGACTTGCTATGTCAACTACCACAAAAGAAAATGAGAACTGGTTGTTCATCATGTGAAATTGGAATTGATTTTAAGTTATTGGATTCATCTTTGCACATTAACCTTGATGCCCCCAGCTTTGAAGCCGGGAATCTCAAGAAAAATGAGAACTCACATAGTTTTAAGGCCACTGTTGATGGTATACATGGATTCTTTATTTCAATTTTAGCGGTGGTTATGTTCGTGCCATTTTCTTTTGTTTTCTGCCTTTTGATAGTTGTTTACTATGATTTCGAGTCCATCTACGACAGGAGTTGGAGGAATTTCAGCTTGTGGAAATCTGAAAACGGAACTTTTATGCTGTTCCCAAAGGTTGACAGACACTGAAAAGGCTCGTGCAAGTCAGATAGCTAATGCCTTCAAAAGTACTGAAAATCCAGTTTTCATGGTGGTCTTGCAACCATCATCTGTTAGTAATGGTTATCAAATGGTAACGTGTAAAACGAGAATCTGTATAATCTCGAATGCATCATTTTGCTGACCCGAAATTACGAATTGTTTACTCTTTGTTTAGACTGAAAAAAGTTTTATATTCTGGTTTATTTTCCCTTCTTGAATTCCAGGCTATACCATTGGACTTTGCTAGGGAATTTTTGATAAAGCACAAGTGTAATCTGACCTTATGCAATTCCGCTGGGAAAACTTGGCCTGTGAGGTACTACGTGAATGCAGGAAATAGAAAACGGCGGGCACAACTGTATGGTGGCTGGCAGGCATTTGTGCAAGAAAATCATCTTTGTGTCGGTGACATTTGTGTTTTTGAGGTAATTAAGCTCCATCAAATATTACTTAGAGTGAACATCTACCCGGTTGTTGAAAATGCAAGCAAGGCCTGCAGGTCACAGGGTGAGTAGCATCTGTGATACAGGTTATTGGTATAATGATCGGTTTGTTTATATGACAACCTATAGAGATCCCTTGTTTCTTCTTGTCATTTCATTTTGTTGCAGCTCATAAGAGCAAAGTCAGTCCAGTTAGAACCTGCATGGTCAGTGATACTGAACCTGATTGTCAACAAACTCGATGTTCCTCCATCTCCCAAGAATTTAAAGGCTTGAATCTAGATGAACAGGAGAATAGCATGGATTGCATATATTCGACTAAAGAATTTTGGGGTCATAATCTTTTTCTTCAAATGTTTTTTTAGTTTAAGCAATGGTATGTTTCCAAAGTTAGTTGTCCTAAAAGTTCCGATTTTAACAGATGAAGTCGAATATTCTGCAAAACATGACAATGGAGGAATATCAGGTGCCTGGGGATGTCTGAAACCTGACCTTATGGACAAAATCCAGATGCAACCATCGACTCCAACGGAGAAGCAAAGAGCGGCTGATATTGCAAGTTGGTCTTCATCAAGATTACGTGAGTACAGAAGTTAAATATAATCTTCGATAAGAGTGCTCCATAGATCAATCCATGTACTAGCACTAGCAGTGAAGAGGTTGATGATATATTTTTGTTGTTTCAGGAAGTAGGAAAAGTAAAGATAAATCCCATTTTCCAAGTCCCCTTCCTCGAAAGAAAATGAGAACTAATTCACCTAGTCAACGTGGAACGAATACGAAGCTAGAGGTTTTATCTTCTGGTATAAGCCCTGATGCTGGGTTCAATCTTGGAAATCTCAAGAAAGTTGAAGGTATGCTTTCTTTATTTCAATTTTGGCAGCGGCTTAATGTTGAGATGCTCATGTCATTTTATCCTTTTGTAAATTACAGCTGAGAGGTGTGTAAAAACTGAGGTTTTCAGTTGTGTGCAACGGTTGACAGCCACCGAAAAGGTTCGGTCTGTTCAGATAGCTAGTGCTTTCAAAGGTTCTGGAAGCGGAAACCCGGTTCTTGTGATGGTCATGCAGCCATCATACGTTAGCGAACCGTACAAAATGGTAACTTCTAAAAGTTAAAACTATAACCTGCCTATTTTCGTATCATCATTTTGCTGTCACCAAGTAGCTTAAAATCACAACTTATGCAGCTCATTCTTTGGTTTCTATCTCTTTCTTGAATTCCAGTTTGTACCATCAGACTTTGCTAGGAAATTTTTGGCAATGCACAGGTGTAATTTGACCTTATGCAATTCTGCTGGGAAAACTTGGCCTGCCAAGTACTATAGCAATCCAGATAAACATCAGGCAGCAAACATCTATGGTGGTTGGCGGGCATTTGTAGAAGATAATCATCTTTGTGTCGGTGACATATGTGTCTTTGAGCTAATTAACCATCCTGAAAGTGAATTTTTAATGAAAGTCGACATTTACGCAGCTGTTGAAGATATAAGCAAGGACTGCAAGCCACCGGGTGAGTAGAACCTGTTAATAGGTCATTAATTCGATGATCGATTTGTTCATGTGACACTCTGCGGAGATGCTTGATTGCTTTTTACCATTGTAACAGCTCATGGGAGCATAGCCAGTCGAGTTAAAAGCAGGAGCTTGGTCAGTGATAACGAACTTAATTGTCAACAAAGTCGATTTGAAGACCTGACAGACTCGTACATTGAAATCTTGGATGAGTTTCCTGTGAACCAGAAAACAAAGGAGAAATTGGCACCTCAAGCGGAAGGGGACTAAGCTCGAGAATGAAAAGATGAGCATGGATAACAAAAGTAGGTGATATCGTTTGTGTTTGGAATGTTTTTGAGCTTCTTGTTGTGATGCATCCCATGATATGTTTATTTCTTGTCTCTGGTGAGATATCTGTTGAATCATCTCTTCTTTATTTGTATATCTATTCAAGGATGCAGAATACTTGGTGTTAAAGCACATATATATATATATATATATATATATTGCTGAAGGAACTGATGAAGTGCAGCAGAATAGTAACTCCCTAGGAAACAATACCAGAAACTGATATGAACACTCGCGTTTGGTTGGGGGATTGGCTATACCATTCTTCACTTATTTAATGATGAACATATTCAATGGTATGGATGGAATGTCATTCACCCTCTATTCCTACCTCTCTTGGAATAGCCTTTCTTCGTAGATGCCAAAGAATGATTATTCCATGCAATAAGGAATAACGAAATAGCCCTTGGGTTGAATTGAGTTTGGTTTATAGATGGATTTTTTTCATTATAATCGTAAAATATTCTAATAATTTTTTTTAAAACAAACGAAAGTGCCGGGAAGATATTTAAAAAAAAAGAGTGCCAAGAAGTTCTATTGTGCGACATGTTTAAAATACGGTTAAGAAAATACGTTACCGGTTTTGTTATTATTTTTTAACAAAACTGGTAAAAAATTACCTAAAACATTATTATTTCTCTCGGACAGCCTTTTGCATGCACCTATGATAGCCCCTTCACTATTCCGGATTAAAACTCCTGACCATGCACACTGTTTTGCATGCAAGAAACGAGTGTCGAAGTTAATCTTTACCATTTGCAAAGGAGGGGAGCCCAACGGACCACAGTCACCTTTGGAGGGCCATTCAGGCTCCTATTTGCCTCATGAAATTCTTTGCATTGAACCGTAACCATGGTAAGAAGTTCCTCCACCTTCATCACTGTTTTCATGTTGGTTTATGTTTCTTGCATACCACAACGCCCACAATGTCACAGTAATTTCTGTATGCCTTGATCTATTAATAGCGTTATAAACCCACTTTAACCAATCGAATAAATCTAATTCATAAATCTGGACTGGCCATTGAAACCCCAATCGAACCCACGCTAGAGTAGCTAATTTGCAATCTCGAAAAAAATATGCACCCCCGATTCAAAAACATTATGACATTGAGCACATAACGGATTATTCAGGATACGTCAGTTATATAAATTCTGGCGAGCAGGGCAAAAATTCCAAACCTGGATTTTGATTTTTCTTTGACAATAACACTACCAAATATTGTGAAACACCGCCATATTTATAACACCTTAGTCCAGTTAGACCCTAAGATTCATGGATTACAAAGTTACACGAGACTACCGAAATAGTGACTATTTTTTTAAACTGCTCGTAAATCTCTAAAATTTAGACATCCATAAAGTAATAGAAAAACATAATAATAATATGCATTTACAAATAATGAGGAGGTCCCAAAATACATCCACAAAATAATACAAAATACTGAGTTTCAAAAGAGTTACGACTGAATACTTGATTTTTCTTTGACAATAACACTACCAAATATTGTGAAACACCGCCATATTATAACACCTTAGTCCAGTTAGACCCTAAGATTCATGGATTACAAAGTTACACGAGACTACCGAAAAGTGACTATTTTTTTAAACTGCTCGTAATCTCTAAAATTTAGACATCCTAAATAGAAAAACATAATAATATGCATTTACAAATAATGAGGAGGTCCCAAAATACATCCACAAAATAATACAAAATACTGAGTTTCAAAAGAGTTACGACTGAATACGTAACAAGGTCATAATAGTACATGCCCTCTAAAGATGACTTAAGACGTACTCTGAAAGGTCTCTGGAAATCTGAATCTGTTGCACTGGAATATCTGATGACGATAGCTCCCCACGACCTGCTCCCTAAGAACCTACGTACGGAAACATATTCCGAACACTAAGGTTACGAGTTCAGTGCCTCACTGAAAATTGTACTATACTAAATGCGTTCATTAGATAAAGTGACAAGTGGCACAAGTCTGAGTGTACAACTACTGGACTGATAATATGTGGCTGACATCATGGTACGGCTGAGGGATTCTGCATCTCGGAGCTCACGCACCCCTCTAGCACTGTCGAAGTGCCATCGGGTACTCCTAGGTGAGATTCTGAATTCTGCATCGGAACGTACACCCACCGACTTACTCCGTCAAGTCTTGGGGTATATGCACCTTGTCGGCTAATATAGTACCGTGGCACTGACTTGGATCCACTAAATGTCGTAAGGAACTCGAGTGTCCTGATTGTTTCCTGAGTGTCCTGATTGTTTCCTGAGTATCAACCAAGGTTAGTTTTATGTGAACCTAGCTATTTCTGTTTCTACTATTATGATATTAATTATTGTTCTCGCTTGAAGTTAATTTGAGGATATATTGAAGGGTTGAGGTACCTCGAGTCTAACTCCCTTAAAAACTGGCTTTTTTGTCCAAAACAGATTGAACGTATCAATACTAGCCTAAGAGTATCGATACTCCCGAAAAGTTTCGATACTTTATATAAGTACTGATACTTTTAAAGATTTTGTTTTGCCTAGTTTCAAAACTTTCTGAGAGTTTCGAAACTATGACACAGAGTATCGATACTCTTGAAAGAGTATTGATACTCTTGCCTAGAAACTCACAAGTTTGCCCGAGAAAAAAACAAGTTTTGATACTATCTCTCAAGTATCGAAACTCAACCTGCAGAAAACATAAGATAGGTGCAAAAACTCCTATTCTACTATCCCAAAGACCTTAGTGAGGTTCCCAAACATTATTAATATTTTATTAAGATACAAAGGAGCCTAAATAGGGCCTTAGACATGTTTATAACTCTAAAACATGAAATCTACCATGAGAATGCTTCAAGATTATGCAACCTACTACATTTAATCTAAATGACTTACATATGGTATAGTTGAGTCAAGAGTGAGTGACCTTTGATGCTATACTGCTGGAAACGTCAAAGACTCAATTTTAAGTAGAATTTTCCTTTCGCTTATCTTTGGAGTCTTCTCCAACCTCTTGCACTAAACAAAACCAAATGCAAGGGTTACTAATTGTTGCTAGAGATTAAGGAGGGTTTTCAAACACTTCCTAAAGCTAGAAATATCTGAAAAATAGGTTGGAACCATCTAGTTTCTTAAACATGTTTTTACAACAATGGCCAAAATTTGTTCTGAAGGTCTCAAATGAAAGTTCAAGAGGTGTTGATTTTGGTTCTTACCTTGGTTTGATGAAATAGATTGAAACTAAACCAAATCCTCCACCTTTGCTTAAGAGAATGATGAAGAAGAGGAATATAACTTGGGAGAAGAAAAGGGAATGGAAGAAAAAGAGAAGGTGAAAATCAGACGTGAGATCACCAATCTTAATTGGTTTTCAGCCTTTACTTTGAATAATTGTATATTTGCTTCCTTAGTCCTTCTGATTTTAGTTGTAAGCTAAAAATACCCTTTTTATCCGCAATTGGGTTCAATCCAAGCCTAATTCCACTTATTCTTGGGTCAAGGCTTCCTACAAGCTAGAGATTTAATCCAAGGCCCATTTTGAGTTAGCCCAAACCTTCTAACATGGGATTCGGGATGTTACAATATCTGTTGGATCCATATTAGCTCGAGGAAGCAAAACCCTATACCCACTTCTCACTATATACATCCCAGATTTCTCTCCACCCCAAACCCTGCAATCAGCCTGATCAAAACTTGATAAAGTGATACTAAGAATGATATCCGCTTCAGCCTTACTTAACAAGTTTCGAACCAGCTCAACCTTCCAACCCCATGTTTCCACATCAGTCAAATCCACCACTAACTCAACCAAAATTTTCCTCGTGGTGGCAATTTGAGTTGGCCATTTTGTAGGCAACAAAAAATCATTCCAAATAAAAATTGAATTTCTATTACCTACCTTCTATCGTAGCCCGATCAGAAGAAGACCTTCGCACTCCAAACGCTCTTCCAAATATACAAAGGTGTTGACCCTAACCTTGAAGATAAAAAAATCTCCACCGACATAATATTTTGCCTTGAATAACATCCTGCCAAAGAATTCGGATTCTGAAACAGCCTTCAACCATGTTTTGTCAAAAGTGCTACATTGAATTTGCCCATATCACGATACCAATTCCCCTTGACTCCTTCAGTTGGCACAAGGACGACCACTGACACCAATGAATCCCCTCTCTTGTATTCTATCTTTTGCCACCAAAATCGAGCCATAATCACTTCTAATTCCGAGCAAAGGGTCTTTGGCAACAAAAAACACGGCATAACATACAAAGGAAGAGCGAATTTAATAAAAACCTCTTTGCCCCATGTGAAAGAGTACAGAAGCTCCAGCTCCTAATTCATCGTTGAAATTTATCTTTCAACCCTATAAAAGCTCCACGTTTGTTCCGTCCAACCAATGCGGGGAGCCCCAAATACTTTTCTGGATTTGATTCAAAAGATACATTAAAAATACACCTGACATCACACATGTGGTCACCAACAACGTTCAAACTGAATAACAACCTCGATTTATCTCTTGACCAGAACTACTCCCATAAATATCTAGAACCTCCTTAATCTGAATAGCTGCTCATTCAATGGCCTCTCTAAAAATGATACTATCATCTGCGAAAAGCAAGTGAGAAATCCGAGACGTATATCCATTTAACCGAACCCCCAACGCCACCTCTGCCTCAATCTCTCGATGAAACATTGCCGACAACCCTTCACTACGTTGCCACATTCCCTTTTCTTCCTGAAAGAATGAAACATTTCATATACAACCATAATGTTGTTCGTTATTAATCGCCCTGGGACAAACACACTCTACGCTTCGTTAATGCAAATTTGCAGCAAGCTCTGCATCTTATGAACCAGCATCTTTGAAATAATCTTATATAGGACACTACAAAGACTGATTGGTTGAAATTGTTGAATATTGTTCAAGTTATCCACCGTTGGAATGAGAACAATATGAGTGTAATTGATCTGCCCTATGTCAAATTGTCCCTCCAAAACGCCCACACAGAAATCCGCAGCTTCTCCACCAATAATATGCCAGAAACATTGATAAAACGATGCACCTAGCCCATCTTCCCCAGCAACGTTTAACGGATATAACTATTTAACAGCTGTTGTGACCTCTTCAAAGGTAAAATATCGAAGCAAATTATGGTTCATCTCGTCTGAAATGCATGAATAAATCCCCTCCAAAATTCGACCATTCGTTTCAGTGAATGATGATTCAAACAGAAATTGAAAATAATCTTTTGCAAGTAATTCTATATCATCTTCACTGTCAACCCTCCTTCCATCTTCTGCCATTAGTGTTGTAATCTTATTGCGTCGTTTCCTTTGAAAATCAAATTAGTGAAAAAAAGAAGTATTGTTGTCATTTGATTGCAGCCAATTCGCCAGTGTCCTCTACTTCTAATACAACTCTCTTTTATTCGCTTCTAGATTCATTTGCAGTTTGGTCTCAATAATTTCCCCTAGGACATCATCCATCGGATTCATCTCCGCCAGTTCTATTAAGCGATTTTGAAAGTGCTTAAGCGAATATTCCTCAAACATGTTCTTCCGAAGCCAAACCCCTATCAATCTTTCCAGAATATTCGTCCTCACACTTTAGCCTCTCTCCCATGTATACCATAATCCCTCAAACCCAATATCGGAAAGACTACATTCATCAATCACATCACGGAAAGCTCTCATATGTCGTTCCCTTCTTACCAAGCTACCCTTTTTTTCAAAAGAATACATTATCTCGTTAAAATTCCCAATGACTAACCATGGAATATCAAGTGAGTCATTAAAACTGCGCAAAAAAAAAAACTAGGAAGCCTTCCTATTATGTTCCTCTAGAGCTCCGTAGAATCTTGTACATCTCCATTTTCTACCATCCACACCCGTGGAGATCAGTACATCAATGTGAGAATTGGAGACTGATCGAAGCATAACCTCATCAATATTTCTCCAAGCCATACATAGCCCTCCTTTTGTACCCATAGGCTCAATCTCAATACCATACCAGAAACCACACGACCTTCTAACCTTAACTATCCTAGACTTTTGTAGTTTTGTCTCCATGAGGAAAACCACATAGGGATTTGCATCTCGCAGCAAATGTCAGAGATGACGGAATGTTCGAGGCATCTCTAATCCTCAGACATTCTAGCTTAAAATTTTCATGGTTGTCGGCTGGCTTGGTTACTCAGGCATGCCGATAAAAATGAATTGCCAATAATATTTTCCTTCATTTCGGTTGGAGCTGCTAGAACACTCCGAAGTCGCTTAGCACTTTGTTGTTTTTTCAAAGGATCCTCCTCCTCCACCCTCATCATATTCCCATCCGAATCCTGTTGAACCCCCATATTTGAACCAAGGTTCTTGAACTTGTTTTCCACCCAAATTTTGGTTTGTCTTTTCAGAGCATCTGATGGAGCCGAGACTGTTACCTTCTGCATCACATTCGTGTTCTCCATCCCACTAGACTCACCCTTCTTACACAACCACGGGCTAGTCAAAGCCTCATTTTTTCGAAAAGGTGCCCTAAGCAAAATATCCCATTGTGCCACCAAATCCTTCTTCTCCTTTAACACTCTCAATGGGCAAAAATTTTCCCCATGTCCCAACTTCCCACACAAAAAGCAAATAATGGAAGCTTCTCATACTGGAAAACAACATATCCAGCCGATCCATTTGGTAGAACTAGTCGTTTTTTTCGTTTCAACTACTTTCTCACATCCACCCCTACCCTAATTTGCATGTTTCCACGACAGCCAAGGATAACAACCTTGTCATCATACTCCTTAAAAACCCCAATAAATCTTCCTATTTACTTCACCACCTGTTTTGAAATATTACTCATCGGTAAATCATTCACAAGTATCCAAAAATTGATTGTATTCAACTCTACTCCCATTGGATCCTCCTATTCCTTCAATCGATGCAATATTAACATATGAGAATTGAAGTACCATGGTCCCTTAGAGTCAACCCTATCCATATCGACTTCATGAAAGAATCGAAACAAATATCTTCCCCTTCCCAAATCAGAAATCGAAATCCCCTAATTGGGTGCTAAATATTCGCTAAAGTAACCTTCATGGCTTGAAAATTGATCAAATTTGCATTGAGAAAACGCCCAACCATACAGTTATCAAGAGATAGTTGCGTGGGACTTTTTGATTGGGCCAGAACTAAATCCTCCTCCTCTTCATCCCCTATCATCAAATCTTCCAATTCATGTTCAATCTCCCCCATCTCCCACTAACCGAGATAGACAAATCATAAAAAGCAAACAAAAAACACGAAAAAAATTGAGTAACACTCAGAAAAACTGACCAAAAGGTAGAGCAACTACATACCAAAAGACGGAGAGAACCCTAGCACAGAAAGTAAATATTTTAATAATTAAATATATATTATTTAAATTTAATTATATTTAAACATATTTTTTAAAAGTAAAAACTATATATATATATATATGATTTAAAATAAACTAGATTATTTAAATGGGGTGGACTTGGATTTTTCTAGACTTGTTCATGTGTTAGACGACCTGATCAGGATCAAGTTTGTGTTTTGATTTTAGGATAAACTACGTATTTAATTATTCATTTATTCTCGTAAATTTATTTTAATCATTTAATTATATTTTTTAAAATTCATATATAATGTTATATTTTAGTTTCATTTTAATTATTCACTGTTAAAAATAAAAAAATATTGGCATAGTAATTTTATTTTTTCAATAATAACATGATATTATCTTGGGAAGTCAATACACACTAATAACAATGTTAACTTTCTAACCATGAATGACAAAAAGAAACAAAACGTAATATTAAGAATAAGTTTAAAAATTATTGGGTGATGAGAACGAAATTATGAGAAAAATAGATTATTAAATATGTTATTAAATAAATAATAAAATTAAAAATTATATAATAAAATAGTAAAGGAAAGAAAGCTGGAGTGGATTCGTTCCTAGTTTCATGATGACCCATCTAGAGAAGCGTGGGCATTTCTGTAAACAAATTAGCTTTGGAGCCCATATAAAATGAAGCACCAGAAATAACGGTAGCGCGTGATGCGATCGGCGGTCGAGGTCAGGAGCCTGTTTTTTCTCCTAGTAGCCGCCGCCGCCGCTTTTTTATTTTCAAATTTCTGAATGAAATGTCACAATCACAGTGGCAGCGGGAAACTGCAGCCGCCGGTGCGGTGGCGGGCTTCGCCACCGTAGCCGCGATGTACCCTCTGGACATTGTCCGTACGAGATTTCAAGGTCACTCTGTGTGTGTGTGTGTGTATATACGCAATATCTTAGTCAAAGATGTTTCAGACTTTTATTTTGTCGCTGATTGGATTGAGCTTTATACAGTTAACGATGGTGAGTCACCAATTTTCCGACTTACAAGAACACTGCCCACACCATTTTTACCATTACTCGCTTAGAGGCTCGCACTTCATCCATCCCTTCTCTTCTCTTATTTTTTCTTGTTTGTTTAGCTTATCAAATTGTATTGCTTAATACTAGAATTTTAAAGCTACTGAATTGATCATATAACCACGAAATCGTGTGATTATTTTATCTATATCATCTAGAGAATTCAGTGACTCCGTATTTTCGTAGTCTAAGGTACTTTCATTTGGTTGTCTTCATGTAAAGTTTCTTTCTTTCTTTCATTGGAGATTACAGTTTCTCTTTGTAAAGCCCCTTTTCCTTTTGATAGCTAACAGTTTTGTGGGTTGATCATGTAGGGTTTGAAGGGGCTTTATGCTGGCTTTCTTCCTGCAGTTTTAGGATCCACCGTTTCATGGGGTTTATATTTCTTCGTTTGGCTGTTATATCTGTATACATATATGGATTATTATTATAGGTTGAAAAATGTATTGTGACAATCAATTAATCTGTTGTTCTATTGTTATTCCTTGTAGCTATGGCAGAGCTAAACAAAGGTATTCTAAAAACAGAGAGGAGAAGCTTAGCTCTGGTCTTCATCTTGCGTCTGCTGCAGAAGCTGGACCTTTGGTGAGTATAAAAAACCGACAGCTGATATTAGAAGACTCAAGAAGAATTTACTTTTAACAGTAAAATTTTGCTAATAACCGAGCTTAAAATCTTTAAGGATATGGTATAAGATGCTAACCGACAATAGCATGTCAGTACATGTTGCTGCAGTTGGATGCTAATTGAGTTGTCTTGGTTTAAGTTAGTCATCTACTCATATTCTCTCTGCTAATGCTAGGTTGGTCTGGTCTTTAATTGACGTTAAACTAGATGGTTTAAAATTTGTATTCTATTAACAATTGGAATCTTATAGCCTTTTTCAGGTTTCCTTGTGCACAAATCCTATATGGCTTATTAAAACAAGATTGCAGCTTCAGAATCCTCTAAATCAAAATTGACGTTATGCTGGTATATATGGTCAGTTCTTCATCTTAACATTAACTTGCTAGTAATGTGCTCCAAGTCTGAGATAAGCATTTCCCCTTGATAGTTAAGAGTAACTCTGGCTCCAAGTCCTGCAAAGATGTCGATGCCTGAAATTTTTGAAGATACACCTTTTTCTTTGTAGATTTCTTGTGCTAGTTGACATTTCTCGCGATGATTTAACACTATTAAACAGATATGGTTTTGAGCACTGATGAGAAGTTAGCCACTTTTGAAAACGATAGATGATCAAGAGGTATTTATATTTTTCAACATGAACACCTTTTAGTGCCTTAATGTTTTCACCCAGAATTGTAATACATGAAAATGGATTTCTGTTGCTGCTATTTCTTCAATATTGTTTTGTCTTAATTATTTCAGATGCCTTAAGAACAATACTGAGAGAGGAAGGATGGACTGCACTTTATAAAGGACTTGGTCCTGGTCTCTTGATGGTAGTTTTCTGTCTGTTTTACTCGTATTTTTTATCTTTTTTCACATCACTATATGCTTAATGCTTATACACACACATACCTTCCCACCAAATTGTTTAAGTAATACCCATGTTACTCGAGAGTCAAATGTGAGTGCTTGACATGGGTATGTATCCAACACGGCCACACGGGTATGTTCAAATCTTTTTCAAGCTTTTTATTTATTTGGAGAGCCTATATATCCATCTGTGGATAAGTGTCGAACATGGGAGCCTGACATGGTACTTAAAAGAAAATGAAGAGCCGGAGCAACATAACCCTATACTTCTTCAATTTACTGCATATTTGGACTTTAGCAGGTCTCTCATGGAGCTATTCAGTTCACAGCATATGAGGAACTGCGTAGGATAATGGTTGATTATAAAACAAGAAAACAGAAATCTGAAAGTGCCAGTAATTTGTTGGTATGTAAAGCAGTTCCGTTTGTCTAAATTTCGGGTTTACATGCATAACAACCGACATACAAACTCATGATTTGTGCCATATGCTCGTAGTGTCTATGTTCATTGTGTTTTTGGGTTCATGGTTTAACAAACTCAAATAAATCTGGAGATATTTAATGACTGATAATCTGAACTATCAAGATCGTTTTCAGTCTCATGGTTCTATCATTTGAGGAGGCTACAACGGATAATGATTTCTACCAATCTCCATCATTTTGCACAGAACTCATTTGACTACGCTTTGCTTGGGGGGTCATCTAAAATTGCCGCCAGTCTTGTTCCATATCCATTTCAGGTATGTGTCGTTTTAAGTGGTGTGAAGCATTTGTATATAATCATATTCTCTGAGCTGGCTGGTCATGGTGTGCCTTACAATGGTATTTTTTTTCAGTGTCGGAACCGTCTTTCGGTTGGGTCCCAGAATTGGGCTTCGACTTGAAAAATATGGATTGGAGTCGCCACCGATCACTTTAAAAATATTTAGGTGGATCGGACACCCTCTTACCTGATCTGCGTTGTAACAGAAACGTATAGGGTTCGGGAGTCGGTTACAGTCAAGGAAGGATTAGCACCCTTGAACCGCCTTTTCAGTACCAATTAATTTAACGGTTGTCTTTAATTGCGAAAATTAAAATTTAAATTAAAATTTAAAATATTCGATTCAAATTACTTAACTTTGATTAATTGAAAAGTATCCCTAAAATCAAAAATATTATTAAATAATAAATAATAAATAAACATTAAATAAATTAAAGGGAAAAAATAAAAAAACAATAATAAAAAAAAATGAATATAGTGGAGTGACAGTACTCTTAAAGTTAACTGACAAACAAGACACAAATCCATAACCTGAAACATGCATGTGGCAACCTGGCTTTCATGTTGCTGTGCATGTGTAGTTAAATGGAATAGGAGGATTTGGAATTACCAAGCTTGAGAGTTTTGTTGAATCTCCAGTAAAGAGCAGGTCCACAAATGCTTCCAAAATCCATGGTTTAGGTAGATTCACCGACGCAACAAATGAAGTTTATGTAGGCGTCGACCTATATACAAATTCCTTGGTATCTCCTCGGGCAGTGGTAAAACACTCGGTTCGTGCTCTGTTTTATGAATATTCCAGTGTAAACCTTCATCTCCAGGTTACCAAAGCTGATAAGATAGTTCGTTGGAAGCCGCCTCTAAACCCAGCAGTGAAAGTGAATTTTGACTCGGCCTTCATGGTTAAAGTGGTGGCAGCATATCACGCGTTGGAGTTTGCAGCAGACTTGGGCTTTTTCATTTGCCATGTTTAATTTCATCTTCAGGTCTGGAAACCTTGTTGCTCATTTGTTAGCCATCGACAGATATTATGGGGAAGAGGAGTGAATAAGAGAGATTCATGTATTTACGTTGACCATGGGCTTGGTGTTCCAGATGTTAAACAAAGGAAATCAAAGCTTAATAACTGAACTCCCCCTAGATTTGAAGGTCGAGTGGCGTTTTATCGCTTCTGTTGATGGAATTGAAAGAGAGAAAAGAGCCGAGAATCGTGGAGAGGTGGGTGGTGAGATTATGGACGTTGTGGGGGTATTGAAATGGTAGAGATAACAATAGAGGTTCCCTTATTTTTGGGTAGTAGTGGTGGAGTAGTGGGGTTGAACATGGGTTCCTACAAAAAAATAAAATAAAGAAATTATTAATAATAATAAATAAATTATAATAATAAAAATATAAATATAAAACCCGGTCAAAAACGGGTGTCTACAGCTGCCCCTCTTTGCACATTCTTGTATTAACAAGAATATGGCAAAGACGAAAAAGACAACCAGTTTTTGTCTGGTCTTCTAAAATGTGATTGAGTTTCCTGGAATTGGGCCTTTGTCTTCTTCTCAGTTTAAAGATTTCGGCTTGAAAATTCTTCCAGAAAGTAATTCATCGCTGTTATCGAGCTGAATGAAATCGAACTCGTCAGGTCTTTGGTTGACAAATAGCCCTTCTTGCCTTAAGCTATGTTGCAAATGATGTGCCTTGGAGCTGAGTGCAATCGAACTCGAAGGTTTGGTGTTTTAAGAGAAATATTTTCAAAGGTTTTTTTTTTCGTTTCAAGAGAAACTGTCTCAAGGGAGGCAAAACTTTGTTTCAAGAGAAACCTATTCAAAAATTGGTGTTTCAAGGGAAACTGTCTCAAGAGAGACAAAATTTGTTTCAAGGGAAACTGTCTCAAGAGAGACAAAATTTGTTTCAAGAGAAACTGTCTCAAGAGAGATAAAACTTAGTTTTTAGTACATTAGTCTTAAACGAGACGACCCCTTGTTTCGAGAGAAACGATCTAAAAGGCGATCGATAATCTGCTTGTTCCTGAAGATGAATATTGCCGGTGGGTACGATTCCCTTCGTCGTGAAGTTGAAATCGTGGATGGTCCATTCGTTGTGAAGTTGAGCCTTGAATTGGATATCCTTCGTCGTGAAGTTGAAATCCAATCTAAAGATGAATGTTGCTTGTGTGTACGATTCCCTTCATCGTGAAGTTGAAACCGTAGATGGCCCCTCCGTCGTGGAGTTGAGCCTTGAATTGGATATCCTTCGTCGTGAAGTTGAAATCCAATGAAAGTTGTGTTGTCTCGAGTCCAATATCATTCGCTGTGAAGTTAAAATTGGCTCCGAAATTGGGAAATTGTTTGTTGACAACCAGCCGTCCCTTCGTTGTGAAGTTGAACTTGAACTTGTGTTGTCTCGAGTCCAATATCCTTCGTTGTGAAGTTAAAATTGGCTCTGAAATTGGGAAATTGTTTGTTGACAACCAACCGTCCTTTCGTTGTGAAGTTGAACTTGTGTTATCTCGAGTCCAATATCATTCGCTGTGAAGTTGAAATTGGCTCCGAAATTGGGAAATTGTTTGTTGACAACCAGCCGTCCCTTCGTTGTGAAGTTGAACTTGTGTTGTCTCAAGTCCAATATCCTTCGCTGTGAAGTTGAAATTGGCTCTGAAATTATGAAGTTGTTGTTGACAACCAGCGGTCCCTTCGTCGTGAAGTTGAACTTGCGTTGTCTGGAGTCCAATATCCTTCGCTGTGAAGTTGAAATTGGCTCTGAATTTGGGAAGTTGTTGTTGACAACCAGCAGTCCCTTCGTCGTGAAGTTGAACTTGCGTTGTCTGGAGTCCAATATCCTTCGATGTGAAGTTGAAATTGGCTCTGAAATTGGGAAATTGTTTATTGACAACCAGCGGTCCCTTCGTCGTGAAGTTGAACTTGCGTTGTCTGGAGTCCAATATCCTTCGTTGTAAAGTTGAAATTGGCTTTGAAATTGGGAAGTTGTTGTTGACAACCAGCGATCCCTTCGTCGTGAAGTTGAACTTGCGTTGTCTGGAGTCCAATATCCTTCGTTGTGAAGTTGAAATTGGCTCTGAAATTGGGAAGTATTTATTGACAACCAGCGGTCCCTTCGTCGTGAAGTTGAACTTGCGTTGTCTGGAGTCCAATATCCTTCGCTGTGAAGTTGAAATTGGCTATGAAATTGGGAAATTATTTGTTGACAACCAGCCGTCCCTTCGTTGTGAAGTTGAACTTGTGTTGTCTCGAGTCCAAATCCTTCGCTGTGAAGTTGAAATTGGCTATGAAATTGAGAAATTATTTGTTGACAACCATCCGTCCCTTCGTTGTGAAGTTGAACTTGTGTTGTCTCGAGTCCAATATCATTCGCTGTGAAGTTGAAATTGACTCTGAATGAAACTGAAAAGTTGTTTGTTGACAGTCAATCGCCCCTTCGCTGTGAAGTTGAGCTACCACCATCAATTTTCGAATGCGCTCGAGTCCAATATCATTCGCTGTGAAGTTGAAATTGACTCTGAATGAAACTGAAAAGTTGTTTGTTGACAGTCAATCGCCCCTTCGCTGTGAAGTTGAGCTACCACCATCAATTTTCGAATGCGCTTTTGAATCGAGTATATTTCGTTTTGAAGTTGAAATTTGACTCTAAAAGCTGTAAAAAATGTGTGTGCTAAAAATGATAAATGTGATGCTCTTAAGTATGTCTAAGATGCATGCAACATAAATGAGTTATTTTTTTATCTCTTGGTTTGGTAACCCAAAATGTCATTTTTTTTAAAATATCGAAATATGCTTTGGCATTTCATTTGGGTGTGGACAAAATAATGCAACTAGAATGACCAATTACTAGACATTTTATTTCGGTCCTCTGAAATCTTCCATTTGTTCAAGCTTTGTAGGCTCCTCCAACCAAGGCAGTGCAAAAAATATCAGTCTAAAAATGAAATTCTTTAGTGCTCGTGTGTAGTCGACTATAACAGGTGTTCCTTAACTCTCTTAGTCCAACATTACCGAAAATTTCGTGCTTAGATAAATTTGATTTATTTTTCCGTTATCTGGCAAGCTGGATCCATAAAGCCGGGGCGTTTAACCAATTGCTTTAGAGGGACCACTTAACATTATAACCAATTTTATCATGTTCACTGAAGGGTTCATTTCATCACAGAGTCTTCAGCCTGACAAGAGCAGTGGAGCAAACACCGAATTACCAAGTGTCCGAGCAATGTCATGGTTTGAACGTAATCTACTCATAAAACCAGGGCTTTCAAGTTTCCTCTATAACCAATTGCCTTAGTGGAATAGCTCTGCTTTACGGATTTAATTTCTTAAGATTGTCAAGAAGAACCGGTTATAGTCTAAGTGTTGTTAAAAGTCAATGAATCTTATCTTTAGAGTTCAATTTCCTAGCAACTGCCTAAACTAGATTTGCTTACTCGACTATTCCATATGTGAAGATTATTATAATCACTGAACGTCTTAAATAAAAAGTATAGCAATGTCATATGCAAAAGGATGCCCCATGTTGTCCGCACCTTATGAAAGGAAAATGTCACATTGGTTAATTGCAAGAGCATGGTACGGTGTTTGAGTGTATATTCTGGGTAATGTCAAAGTCCTTGTTTTAAATCATGTTACTTTGTCAGGGATTCGTAACTTTGAACCATTTACAGAGTTTCTTAATTCAGTTGATATTCAAAGAATTGCAGTTTGCAAATGTGATTTATTGCTCGTCACCATTAAGTAACATAATTTGATTAAAATGTTCTTACAAAACTTGAGAAAAAATGGAAAAAAACAAAGTCAACAGAATGCCTCAAATGATGAAATGATATTCCTCACTTGGTCCCCCAAGTTGTTGAAGTCGATCCAATTCTTGTTATGTATTTTCTGTACGATTCTCTTGAATGTGGAGTAGTTCTCGATAGTGCTCCCTGGGACACTGCTATAATATTCGCAATTAGCGTTCTCATCATACTACCTGGGGTACGGGGGCTTTATGGATTTCTCTGGATAGGGTGACACCCACATGCGCGTCAACAACTGTTGGCAAAGTTTCTTATATGTCATAGGATCGAAATGTTATCCTTTTTAGTAGACATGTGAATGTAATAAAAAAGAGAAAAGTAATGCGAAATATGCAGGAATGCATGATGCATGCAATGTTCGAGGCATTGATCCAAAAATGTGTGTTATTAGAAATAATCCTTATTGGGGACAAAAGTGTTTTATCTTTTAAGAGACAAAAATATCCTAACAGCTTCTGATATGTTGACTAGTCTTCTACCTTCGTCTGTCACCAGTTGAATCACCTGTTGAACCGCTCTGGCTTATCTGGATGAACCGTGCAAATGACGAGTTGTTTGCCCAAAAAAAAATCTCGAAGGACTGCACCTCCGGCTTTCGCTTTCTGCTGAGTTTGTTCCCTAACGACAATACCATTGGAGCCCTCCATCGATAAAAACTATCTGAAACTTTCTTCTTGAATTCGTCAGCAATGACATTTAGCTCAGCTAGGGTTTAGCCATCTTGTTCTCGTAGTTTTCGAAAGGAGCGTCCGGGTCAGTAACATTTTTCTCATCTTGCCCCTGTAACCTTTGCCAGTCAGTTCTTCAAATATAGACTTTCGTTGTGCTTGATGTAGACCCGGTTCATCCTGAGTCCTTTATAATGAAGCAGAGTGATATACTCTTCAATTGTGGGCACCACGTCTTCTGGATTGAATATGACGCATAGTCACCTTGTAGATTGCCCTCTGCATTTTCATCTCTTGTATTACAACCCCTTTGTCCATTAATGCAGATTATTCATGTTTAACAAACACGTTTTTGGTAGATCAACACCTCTTTTAAATAATGCAAGTGATGAAAATAAAATGAAAGAGAATAAAAAAATAAAAAAATAAAAAGAGTTAGTGAGGTAAATCAAAACAATAAAAATGAACAAAAAAAAATCCTACCCCACATGATATCTACCCTATATGCTTATTATTCTTACCCGGACATGATCTCTATCCCACATGCTAATTTCAAACAAATCCTAACCGCATATTTGTCTAGTTCACATGCTTTGGAATAGAAAATAAAGCAGGAAATAATCTCGAAGCAGCCTAAGGTTTGAAATGAGGTTTTGGGGTGGGCTCTAATTCCCTCTAGTCTCCCGGTTTAAGTTCTAAAAGGGTACCCGAGTTCTCATTGCTGGTGCCCCCTTGGGCTTGCCAGACCCCTTAGTCCTAAGCCTATTACAAGCTTGCGTGGACTAAGTTAAGCTCGATAGGACACATTCCCTTATGTCTGTGCGGTGAATAAATTCACACGAAGACGTAAGGTATATGAATCCCGAAGGCTACTTGCTAGGCATATGCGGTGAATAAATTCACACGAATGCATCGCTTTCACCCCCACTTAAAACGGGTTCGGAGCTCGGGTTTAGAGCTTAGAGATGACAATTTTGAAAAAATCTGAAATTATTAAAAAACGTCAGTACAACTATTTATTTGAAAAATAATCAAAGGTAAATAATTAAAATCAAATAAACAAATTAAAATTTAAACTTGTAATTTTCGCTAAAAAAGACAACCAGAAATTAATTTCGGCCTGACTCACTTACCTGTCCCCAGCGGAGTCGCCAAGCTGTAGGAACAGTCTTTCGGTTGGGCCCTAGAATTGGGCTTCGACTTGAAAAATGTGGATTGGAGTCTCCACCGATCACTTTAAAAACATTTAGGTGGATCGGACGCCCTCTTACCTGATCTGCGTTGTAACAGAAACGTATCGGGTCCGGGAGTCGGTTACGGTCAAGGAATGATTAGCACCCTTGAACCACCCTTTCGGTACCAATTAATTTAACGGTTGTCTTTAATTGCGAAAATTGAAATTTAAAATATTCGATTTAAATTACTTAACTTTGATTAATTGAAAAATATCCCTAAAATCAAAAATATTGTTAAATAATAAATAATAAATAAACATTAAATAAATTAAAGGGAAAAATAAAAAAACAATAATAAAAAAAATGAATATAGTGTAGTGACAGTACTCTTAAAGTTAACTGACAAACAAGACACAAATCCATAACCTGAAACATACATGTGGCAACCTGGCTTTCATGTTGCTGTGCACGTGTAGTTAAATGGAATAGGAGGATTTGGAATTACCAAGCTTGAGAGTTTTGTTGAATCTCCAGTAAAGAGCAGGTCCACAAATGCTTCCAAAATCCATGGTTTAGGTAGATTCACCGACGCAACAAATGAAGTCTATGTAGGCGCCGACCCATATACAAATTCCTTGGTATCTCCTCGGGCAGTGGTAAAACACTCGGTTCGTGCTCTGTGTCATGAATATTCCAGTGTAAACCTTCATCTCCAGGTTACCAAAGCTGATAAGATAGTTCGTTGGAAGTCGCCTCTAAACCCAGCAGTGAAAGTGAATTTTGACTCGGCCTTCATGGTTAAAGCGGTGGCAGCATATCACGCGTTGGAGTTTGCAGCAGACTTGGGCTTTTTCATTTGCCATGTTTAATTTCATCTTCAGGTCTGGAAACCTTGTTGCTCATTTGTTAGCCACCGACAGATATTATGGGGAAGAGGAGCGAATCAGAGAGATTCATGTATTTACGTTGACCATGGGCTTGGACCTCAGCTTGGTGTTCCAGATGTTAAACAAAGGAAATCAAAGCTTAAGAACTGAGCTCCCCCTAGATTTGAAGGTCGAGTGGCGTTTTATCGCTTCTGTTGATGGAATTGAAAGAGAGAAAAGAGCCGAGAATCGTGGAGAGGTGGGTGGTGAGATTATGGACGCTGTGGGGGTATTGAAATGGTGGAGATATCAATAGAGGTTCCCTTATTTTTGGGTAGTAGTGGTGGAGTAGTGGGATTGAACATGGGTTCCTACAAAAAATAAAATAAAGAAATTATTAATAATAATAAATAAATTATAATAATAAAAATATAAATATAAAACCCGGTCAAAAATGGGTGTCTACATTCAGGTTATTCGAACTCCAACTCAGGTAAAGGAAAATTTATAACCTTTTGTTTGTGCATACAATTGGATTACTGAAATTCTTTAATTAGGAATAAACAAAGCTTTCATGAGACGGCATGGATGTTTCCTTGAAACATGGATGAATAAATTGGACTACCTTTGTCCGACAAATATCCAGAAATGTGTATGGGAATCTTCCGACTACCCTAAAAATATATAGAAGGGCTAGGAAAATTGAGCATACACGAGCGTTTGGTTTGTATTTAAGGCTGTAATTTGAAACTACCTCTTTATCTTTTTCAGCAAAGACCTAGTGACGAGGGAATTCCAAGATATATGAACAGTTGGCATGTTGTGAAGGAAACAGCACGGTGAGAACATATCGAAACCCGAATTTACCATCTTACCGCTGAGAATAAACTTTAGTATGTATTAACCATTGTGAATGCTATTATTTGCAACTTCCTTCCTCTATAAGTTGATTTCTTTCTGGTATTAAATGACTTGCAGGTTTGAGGGTCTTCATGGATTTTACAAAGGGATAACCCCGAACCTTCTGAAAAATGTTCCTGCTTCTTCGATAACATTTATTGTTTACGAAAATGTATTCAAATTGTTAAGACCGTTAAGAAAGAATGGTTGAAGAAGGCGTCAACGTCAACAATGAATGCATGGGGTTGAGAAGGAAGAAAGATTCAGGACACATCAACTTAATTAAAGTACAAATATCACAACTTATTTTGGCAATATTATTCACCCGTGAGATATACATTTCGATCATCTTATTCTACGGCTATATCAAATTCGATGTATGCTGTCAGAAGCCATGCCATTTGTTAGCCAAATCAATGGTCTTCATGGAAACTGCTTGGATCTTCCCTTTCCCATTTTCAGCTCAGTTTATGAAATCGACACTGGATGTGGGAAAATGAAGACTACTCGATCGTGTTTGTTTTCCCTGCTCCAGGCTTTATGAATCGAGAGAGTGTGGAAGAACTTTATACGGGTTGAGTATCCCATTGGGGTCAAGCAGTTTTTTTATGGAACCCATCGTTTTTACCTATCAAAACAAATTCTCGATTTAGACGCCTTGAAGCAACCATGACCGGAAGAAACAAAATTAGCAGGCAGAACGTTGTAGTATTTTTTTTTGTTTAGAAGAAAACTCACGGTTTCTGGAGATTTGCTGTAATAAATCTTGTTAGCTTTCATCAGTCCCAGGCCATGTTCGGCACTGATACTCCCCCGGTGCTTAGATGTCCATTCGTAGACATAGGGTTCGATTTGTTCTAAAATCTGTGCAATATATTGCAGATGCTTAATAAAAATATTGAAGCATTTCAAGTTTTAAACAAGGATCTTACTTTATCATCATACTGCGGAGCAGATACATTGAGATGCAAATTTCCATCCCCCAAGTGACCGTATCCAACTACTCTGGCCGAATCACCTGAAATTTTAAGATGCAGTTAGAGTGGATTTTTGGTGACATTTATATTGTGAAATGCTGGACTAGTAATTTACAACTTTTGAATTAATAGGAAATGAAAACTTCTATACATAGAAACGATAACAACTTTTCTGACCAAGTCTTGTTCTCATGTCATCCACGAGATCATACATCCTCTCGACAGGCAATGACAAATCATATTTGTAAACTGCACCAGCTTTCATCAATGCTTCTGGCACGCCCTGCAACGTAAGAGAAGGAACATTGAAACTAAATCCTTGAATATAAGATTAGCAGCGTCCCCGATGATTATCAATTATAAAAAATGTGGTATTGAGACGTGAACCTCACGTATTCGCCAGAATGAGGATGCTTGGTTTATGTCTTGTGCAAGAACACCATCAGAAATTAAACCACCTTCCATCGAGCTAAGTAAGAAGGCCTCAAGTTTCTCCCTGCAGGAATTCTAATAATTTGTAAACACATGGAGATACCATGGGTGTTGATAGCTTAAAATAGATATTAGAAGGAATCCCAAAATATAGTACAATCATCTACTGATCCTTCCCCTTTCATTCAGGAAGTGGAGCCAGAAGCGATAAGAACCAAATTCCGTAAAACGGTTAATGAAAGATCATTTGATAGCATCAAGTTCCAACATATCCAAAAAGGAAAAAAAAAAACTCAAGAGGTAGGTTCAATCTGTTAGTTGATTTTAGCCATTTGATCTAGCAATCAAGGTTTGAGCTTCAGTTAGGTTTGTGTTATGAAAGCACGGGATTTAGTATAGAAAAAAATGTATTAAAACAGGTTTATTAACAGTACATGGATAATAACCAATTAACAATGATACCTATCATATGATTCATCACTGCCCGTCGTCTCAATTAGAACATAAAAGTTGTGCATTGGGGCAGGTAATGGATTCCGAACTCCATCTAAATGATTCAATACCTGGCAGATATAATGCAATAAGTAGGAAGCAAATAGAAATAGTATAAAGAATCAACAATGCTTCTATTCCGACCTTCATTCAACAACAAAGACTTGCAGGACTATATATTAATAGATCAGAGAATTTCAACCAATAGTCCAGTCAAAATATAAAAGTAAAAAAAGGGTATCCAGCAGCAAAATTAATAGCATATGATGCACATACTGGGAGAAGAGTTGCAGTATGCTACAAAAAACTAACCAAATCCATGGCCTCGATATCCAAAAACTCAAAAGCAGATAGAATCTCCCCCATTTTTCTTTTTGCTTCCATGAGTAGTTTCTGAAAAACATAAGAAAGAAAATGGTAAGCAGAAGAAAATGTCTCGGCTATACTATTATTATGCATTAGTTGAGCAAAAACTGATCCTAAGAAAAAAAGTATTATGGAAGCAGATCAAACCTGGCAGCTAGAATAGTCTCTGCATGCAAGAAAAGCTATATTAACCGAAGACAACTTGGGCGGGGTCAATATAGAAACTTTAGTTACAATTCCCAGAGATCCTTCACTTCCTACACCAATGATAGAAGAAACATAAAGGAAGTTGAATTCATTACTGAAAATGTACTAGAAACAATCCACTACTAAAGGCACTCACCTATAAACAAATGCTTCAGGTCATACCCAGTATTATCTTTACGCAAAGTCCCAAGCATATCAAGTACATCACCATTTGCTAAAACAGCTTCAAGACCTTCAATGTTATGGCAAAGATAGTAGTGTTAATAATGGTTAAATGGCTAGACTATGTTCAACTCCTCAACTTCAAGATCGTTCACTTCATTCTAACATTAACATTAATCCATCTCCAGAGTTTCATGTTTCTTTTTCTTTTAGAAAATGAGCTTCAAACACCAAGAAGAAACTTGAAATACTTTAAGACTTGTCTAAGCAACCATAAATCCCAAGTACAACAGCAAATATGCATAACCTCATATAACCAGATGGACGAGAATGTAATGCCTTAAAATTTTCATATTAGCAGTTTCACTATGCATAACATTCAACAGGCTCCTTTTCAATTTTCCTTTCTGATTAGCAAAACTACCTTACTTCTGTATGTTTACACAGAGGGAATAAAAGGGCAGAAAAAGGGGGAAATTGAAGAAAATTAGTCCGAAGTTCAGATTCAAAGGCGGAACAAGCAGATGCCTCACCAAGTACATTCCCATGAAGCGAACCATAACGTACAAGGCGCAAACCACCAGCATTAGTTGAAACATTTCCACCAATTTGACAGCTTCCTTTCGCACCTAAGTCCAGAGGCATGATAAATCTGAAAAAAATAAAGCATGTACGGATATAGCATGAGTGAAAGCAGATTAATATCCACATATATATTGACAGTAGCAAGCAATTACCCTTGGTTGTCCAGGAAAGAGATAAGATTTTCTAATATGCATCCTGCTTCACATACCAATATACCACTGACCTGAAATATAGCATACAAAAATCTTTTATACATAAGTGGTGGCGAATTTTCTTTTCCTTTACAAAGTGGTTTCATTTAGTGTTCTGAATTGATCAGGATCGATCAGGCTTACTAGATGTTATTTCCTTTTTGTTCATGAAGTCCGATAATGCAATTCATTAGGTACCAAGTGGATTTTGATAAATAGAATCCACATTGCATAATCATGATTCAAAATGAAATGTCTTATAATTAGTGGTGAACAAAACTTGACTCAAAAAAATTTCAAATTCGAGTTGAGTTACAAAATAGAACTAGAATAACTCGAAATTTTAGTAATTAGTGGATTGATTTTCAAGTTTGAGTCGAGTCCTTCAACTTTGCATGATATATGTATATAACATATGAAGAAATATATATGTATATTGTATATGGTTATAGAAAACCTTTTAAATTGGAATCAAATAGTATCATAACATTGTACATATTACAATTAAATTTAAACAGAATCTCGAACAACTTGACTTGAGAAAAAATAAATAAAATTGAGTTATAAAATAGGACTCATCAACTTGAATAATTTGAATTATTTTATTCGACTCAACTCAAATTGATTGAATGCTCACCCCTATCCATAATTGGCCAAAAAATAAAAGCAGAATAAGCAAGAAACAAACAGAGAAATAACATAAAAGCATACCGTGTCAAAACTTATGATATTATTCATTGAGCCAACATTGACAATAACCTAAAGAATTAAATCAGCAAGAGCAATTAATTAAATACATGAAAAGAAGAAAGCCTCAACCAAAAGGACTATCAAACAAGAGATTACTGATCAATAATTGGAAACAATTCCCAGCACCTCATCAAAGACAGGCACACTGCCACCAACAAGGCCGGTATTTCCCCCTTGAGGAACAACAGCCAAACACCTCGAATTACAATAATTCAGAATCTGTGCCACCTGCAATACAGAATTGAATATAAAAATACATACAAAGACCTTGTTTTAGTAGCGGTGAAGATACAACAAAGATGGACGAGCGAAAATTAAGAAAATGAACCTCCTCAGTACTTCGAGGTTGAAGCAAAAGCTTGCTAGAGCCTCTGTACTTATGCATCCAATCTGTATTTACAGTTTCAAGCCTATCCTCATCTTGAATAACACTTTTCTCTCCTAGTAAATGCTTAAAATAACTAATATCTTCGGAATTTAAAGTCGAAAATGCAGGATTTCTCTGAACAACTGTCGACACTGAACTGAAACATCTGTACCGAATCGCATTCGCTTCTCCGAAACTTTTGTAATCTCGGATCAGATTGAAGGTCGGCTGACAACTTTTTTCATTCAAACATCTAAATTCTGTTGAGAAAAACGTAATGATATCTAAACCATATTAATAATTCTTAAAACGATAGTACGATACTCAAATTTTCTGAAGAACGATTGAAAGGAGTTGAGCTCAAGGCAGCGGATAAAACCTGAAACGGAACTTAATTGTCGGTTGAGAATCGACTTCAATGATCGCCGGAGATTGCTTGTAGCTCTCCACTTCTCCATTTTCAGTTGCCCTTTTTGTTTGGCCAGTCGTTTCGTGCCTATCCAATGGGCGAAAGTAGGAGAGCTGTACTTAAACACGAATTCTTAACAAAATATTACAGCTTGATGAACTAATCAAAAAATTCGACTCGCTGATTCCAGATTCCAAATCGAATACCCAATTTAATTTGATATTATTTAAAAAAGGTAAACTACAAAAATGGCCACTTAACTATGGGTCAGATCAAGAAATGGTCACCATTTTCAAAATAGTCACATATATACCACTAAATTATTTAAATGGGTTCAAAAGAGCCACTAATTATTATAAACGAAACCCCGAATCTAACGTGGCCATAAAAAACTAACGGCGGGTCCTCTTGAGCATCTTTTCAGAAAATCATACCTAATATCAGTATCGGTAAGATATCTTATATTTGTCTTATTAGTGGCATGTATATTATATATGTATATTGCTTTATCATAATTGTTTTAAATGGTTTGTAATAGTAAAATAGGATCATTTATTTTTTATTTGTCTAGTTATATTCGTATTTATAATTGAATAGTATATATATATATATATATATATATACACGTTTATGTTTTTAAAATGGTTTTCTAATTAAGCAATATTTAGGCAAGTTTTTAAATAGTTTATGAATATAGTATTAAATTGCCTAAAATTGGATTCGTTTTGAACGTTTAAATATTATTTTATGATTTTACACGATTGTTGAAATAGTTTAAAGTTGAAAAGGGAAAGTTTTTTAAATGAAACAAAAATTTTCAAGTGTTTATGATCAATGAATGTCTGTAAAGTTGATGCACCATCTTTAACTCGTATTTCGATATGTATACGAGTTATGGGTGTTACATACTTAACAGATTAAGTCATTGAAAGGTGAACATAATTATGTAAGGGGGTTTAAAAATCAAAATGTAACTTCTAAGTGGCTAACTAAGAAGTAAGCAAATGATTTTTATGTTGATCCCACATTCTCGATTAATTCCCTAAAACAAGTTGTCCACAAGGATTGGGCATCATAGTTCCAAAGAGTAAGTGTATTAGGGCAAGAAATTTGGCCCTCGAAAAACTGCTTGGGAACCATAATGAACAATATGCAAAATTATATGGTTACCTAGGTGAAGTCAGATACTCAAATCCAGGGACATCAACCGTTTATCATTTAGATAAGAGACTTTACATGATATTTTATTTGTGTATGCAAGCAATAAAAGATGGCTTCAAGGCAGGTTGTAGGCCCATCATTGGTCTGGATGGATGTCACTTAAAGGGTATTATTAGGGATATCTTTTGGCTACTGTTGGAATAGATGCAGATGACTCAATTTATACAATAGCATTTGTTGTTGTGGAGAGTGAGAATGAGTCATCATGGTGCTGGTTTCTGAAAATATTGGGCAATGATTTGGAGATAAACAACTCTCACAACTTCACCTTCATGACTGATAGACAGAAAGTTTAACTTCATTTTGTAAAATATCTTACCCATTAAAGTTGTGTTTTAGTCTATAGAGGGTCTGATGGAGGCTACGACAGAACTGTACCCTTACGCAGAGCACAGAACATGTGTTAGACACTTGTACTCAAATTCTAAGACCAATGGATTTGTTGGAAAAGCATTGAAGGACCAGTTGTGGAAAGTTGTAAAGGCAACATATGTTAGGGAGTTTCAATCTGCCATGGATGAATTGAAGGTGTGTTAAAATTTGTATTTTAGTATATTATGGACTTCCATTATAACTAATCTTCCTTGGATAAGTTTTGTAGGTTATATCACAAACTGTTTGGAAGTGGTTGTCAGCTAAAAACCTCAAGCAATGATCAAAGTCACACTTTTCTGTCAGATGCAAGTCGAACATGCTTCTAAACAATAATCGTGAGTGTTTTAATAATGTAGTTACTTTTATCTATGAATACACAAAATTTTATTTTGTTTATTAATTAGTACTATTGCTATGAGGTCAGATAATTCTCGAAGCCAAAGATAAGTCCATCATTATATTGGTGGAGCCCATCAGAAGAAAATTGATGCAAAAACTTAGTAAAAATAAGAATGAAGTTGAAAAGTAGATTGGACTTATGTGCCCGAAAATTCAAAAAAAAAAAAAACTAGACCATGCAACATCAATAGCACATAGATATAACTAGTTCCTTAATACCATTTCTATTTTTGTTTAAATTATGCTAACTGTTTATTTGATTTTTATAGTTGTTGGCTCGTTTATGCTAGTGCAAACATGTACCAAGTTTCATGTGGTCCTTCCGGCCAGCATTTTGTAAACATCCAAGAATGAATATGTTCGTGTAGAAAATGAGAATTAACAGGTCACTTTTGTGCTAAATTGTTTTATCAGATTTCATGTTATTTCTGTTTTATACTAAGTAAATCTTGTTTTATGTAGGCATTCCTTGTGTACATGCAATTGTTGTGATTTTATCACTTGAAGATAGACAAAAAAATATGCTCACCATTGTTATTTTGTGTCAATCCAAAGTGTTATATATTCTCATTTGATCAATCCCATGAGGGATGAGAAATAATGGATTCCTGAAGATACATTGGAGCTTATCCTTCCACCTGTCTTTCGAAGACCTCCAAAAAGATCACACAAAAAATGAAGAAAAGAGGTTGATGACTGACCTATACTTAGTCGGTTTCAAGGAATGGTGTCAAATTTTCTTGCAAAAGATATGAAGGAAATGAACATAATGTTAGAACATGTAAAGGAAAAGTTAATGATAATCTCATAAGTTTTTTGTTTGACTAACTTTAGTGAGTCATTATTTTGTTGTTTCATAGATTATATATATACTTAAAGATGTGATTATGTATTGGTCAAATATTGTTTTTTGTATTGATTACAATCCAAACTCAATGAATTTATGATATTATCAGTTTACCCTTATTTTAGTGTGTTATTTTTTAACTTGCTTAATTCATATTCTTGTCTATTGACAATATTACTTCACCTTCTTCAACTAATTCCTAATCTTGCTTAATTCACAATATAATAGGAAAAATATTTTTTTCATTACATATTTGGGATTTTAGTACATCACAAAAACAGTTTACCCATTCAAAAACATCATCCTTAAAATTACAAAAAATCTACATATCCAACCCCATCAATAGTAAAAACAAACATTCCATTAAAAGAAGGAAAATTTCAGCAATCTCAATCTCAAGCAGCAAATTTCTAGCATTTTAAGAGCACATTGTTCCCAAAATGAAACCGACCAAGAGCACAGTACCAAGAAGCAAAATAACAAGAACTCGTTCATTCTTCATTTCTCTCTTAATAGAAGCAACCCTTCTAAGAAAACCAACAAGTATCGCTTTTGATCTAGGGTTCACTGGTGGATCATACTAGCAAAAAAAAATTATATCCGTTACTTCTTTTCCATATTTCTCACAACCCCAAAACCTCCTACCTGAATTTTCATCAGTCCAACCTATCGTTAGCGTTGAACGAGCTTCACAAAAGCACACTCGATTCATATCTGCCTCCATTGTCATCTACAACCTCTATAGATTTCCTTCCTCTCCACAAAATGATAAGAAAGAATGGAGAAAATATTGAAAAGGGGTTTTAGGGTTCCTTCAAATTCACAAATATTTCAATGTTATTCTTTCCACTGTGTTGAGGTGGTATTTTGATCTGGAGGCTTTTTAAACCAACGTGGAATAAAAATTTGTAGAAAAATCCATGTCAGATTCGTCGTTTCGTTTATAACGGCCAGTGGCTCTTTTGAACCCATTTAAATAATTTAGTGGTATATATGTGACTATTTTGAAAACTGTGGTCATTTCACGACATGACTCATAGTTAAGTGGCCATTTATGTAGTTTACCCTAAAAAAAGGGGTACACCACACACTCCAATTTATCCAATTATTATTGAAGCGTTTTCTGCGTTTATCATGAAAATGTAAAATTTTCAATTTGATCACTAACATTTATTATTTATCTATTTTAGTCCAAATTACAGAAATTGAAATTTATTACAATTTGATAATTGAAACAAAAATGTACTTATAACTAGATAATTAACAGTATAGTTTAACTACTGATAAACTGTCCAAATAAATAATTTAAAATAATTTGAATTAGTAATGATTTCATTTTAAAACCTTTAATAAATTTAAATGATTAAAACTTAAAATAATATCAATTTCAAATACTCAAAATTAAATTAAATCAAATCTCTACTAAAAAATAGCTTGAAAATTTTTATGTATTTATATGCATACATATTCATTACATATTCATCAAAATGAGAAGCTGATTCAAATATTATACGTAACTAGTACTTCACTTTCAATTGCCACGCAAAAAATGCTTCTCTCTATTTTTTTTACAATTAATCTTGATAAATACAAGGCAATATCCATTTACAGATAACTCTCTATCATTTGACATTAAATGCTCACACATCTGACATTTATAGTGCTCGAAACCTAAGTCCTCAAAGAATAATGACAGTTTATTTATCACGAAATCCACTTGATTCATGCCAGAAAGTCACGTCCAAAGATTCTTATTCAATGTAAACAAGGACACGCTAATACAAACAATCAGTGTATGATCTTTTGTTTCAACCGTTGGATTAGGAGATTCTTGAACTAGTCAACCTTGTTTATGAAAAGATTTTTAAAAAGTCTGCCCAAACTTTTAGAAAACCACAATGGCCACGTTTTTTTGCCGAACCAAGGCATTATTATATCACTCATTTAACATGACGTCCGATTGAACGATCTCAAGGGTAAAATGAAGTAATATTCTCATTCTATATCTTAGATTCGAAAAATTACATTTATAGGGTATGCATACATTGTCAACGATTAAAAAAGATTTGAAACAAATACTATATTATAATCATGAAACATGTGTATAAATAGCAGTGAATATTAACAAGCAGATCTTTCAACGCTAATGGAGCTTGGAGAGTTGAAAAACTTAAAAGCTACAATTGGATCCAATTCTTGAAACAGTAAGTACCAAGAAGGAACCAACCAACAAGAAGGTATGCAAAGAGGGCCAAGAAAAACAGATAAGTTGTTCCACCAAACACAAGTCCAAGACCAGATACGACTACAAATGGTAAGAAAGATTGCAAAAATCCGATTCTGTTCACCCACTGGCCTTTGAGTAAGACGAGAAGGCCAATGGTTACTACATTCCACCCACCAGAACCAAAGCCTAATCTGTTCAGATTGTTTGCTACGAATGAATGGCAGTTGCAGGTGAAAAGGCTGTATGCTCGGTGTTGGAACTCCATCGTGCTTTTTCGAAGAGCATCATCCCATGTTAATGCCTCTCTTCTAGTATCATCATGATGGCTTTCAAAATCCCCTTTGAGTGCAGATGAATGGGTAGAAATGCTGCATTCCTAGTTTAAAAAAAAAAAAACTCCATAGATTACATCTTTAACTATGGCAGAATGATTGAAAAAGAAATACGCTAGCATAAATGCTGGCATCAACACTTCCTGTCATTGGCACTGAATCAAATTTTTGCTCTCATATCAACCAAACCGAAGTGCATCCATGAATAAAAGAAAACACAAGTTATATTCTACATCAATGCAAACTTATTTCCGGTTATGGACATCATCCTTCACTACCAACACCCCAAAATATTTGCCCCCAAATCCACCACAGTGCATTCACATCATTGAAAAGAATAGGAACTTATAGTCTATTACAGTTCCTCCCAATTAAATCCTCATTTAAGGCAAAGGTGTAAAGAAAAAACGGAACTGATAATTCCAACTTAAAATGTCTGACATAGTGTCTTCACAAATCATTGAAAATCATGGGAAATTTTAGTCTATTACAGGACAGTTCTTCCCTATCAAATCCCCATCTAAGGCAACGGCATAAAGCACAATGAAACCGATAAATCCTACTTCCAAGTTCTGCCATAGTGTATTCACAAATTATTGAAAATCATGGGAAATTATATTCTATTACAGTTCTAACATATCAAATCCCCAACTAAGGCAAAGGCGTAAAGCACAATGGAACTGGTGTATCTTACTTCCAAGGTCTGCCATTCACAAATTATTGCAAAGCATAGAAATTCGGATAGTGTAGCCGCTCACAATTCTTCCCTATCAGATCCCCCAACTAAGATAAGGGCATCAAGCACAATGGAACCAATAAATCCTACATCAGAAAAGCTGCCATAGTGCATTCACAAATCATTGGAATTTACAGTCTGTCTATTACAGTTATTCCCTATGAAATATCCAACAAAGGTAAGCGCATAAAGCACAACGGAACAGGACCAATAATTCTTACTTCAGGAAATCTGCCATAGTGCCATATCATTGAAAATAATAGGAATTCATAGTCTATTCCAGTTATTCCGTATCAAATCCCCAGCAAATCCTACTTTCACATTCTTAACTAAAGTTATCATTTAGTTATCCTGCACAGTAACCTTTTTCCTTTGAAACAGTAAAAGAGATTCAAGAAGGTCACGACATGAAATTTTATACCTTATCTTTGTTAATTTGCAAATAGCGAGCCACTGGTCCAAACGTGAAATGGTCAACGCAAACAAAATTAGGCCCTGCAAAATCTAGAATAGTTCCATCTTCTCTGCAAATCCCAACGTGGCCGATGAAAGGAATAAACCATGAAAGAACGGGTAGAGGTGTCCAAACGATGCAGCATGGAAACCGTTCTCTTCTCGGATCAATATCCATACTACGAGGGTACGGGAAACCAGCTTCTACCATTAACTGGTGATCCGAATCTACATGTTCTTGCATTGCCAACTGATCTAAAATTGCGAAAAGAAAGAAAGAAAAACCCGTCGATTATTCCTAACCAGATTGAAAATTTGTTATAAATTTTTCGAATCAATCATCCATTAAGGAAGGAGAGAAGATTGGATTCAAAGCAAAATAAACGCCCGAAATTTGTATTAACAAATGAAAGAGGGTTTTCGTAGGAACTGGTAAATCATGATTATTCGATAATGGGAAACTTGAGATTAGAGCGTACCTTTGTCGTCTGAGAAAACAAAGGAAGATCCAGAGAGTGCCCCAGCGATGGCCCGGCTTCTCTTCTCAAATTTGGTGTATGTTTGGGAAGTGAAATCTGATATTCTTACGCTGGTTTGGTATTAGTATATATATATATATATATAATACTTAATGCTTCTTTTATATTTTGTTGGCGGAAAATTTTAGAGTGAGATAGTTTTAATATATAATTAAAAAAAATGTTATCAGTTTTTTTATTATTTAAATAATAAAATTAATAAAAAATTATTTAAAAAATTATTATTTATATCTAAAACATCAATATTTTTTAACATTTTCGATAAAGTATTCAATAATAACAAAATTAATATAAAAAATAACAAAACTAATAGAAACAATAATATTTACAATAATTTTTTTACTGATTTTATTATTTAAAACCGATAACACTTTTTTAACCTATATTAATGTGGCACGTAATCATTTCCTTTTTTGGCCAACTCTGCAAATTATGTTTTGTTGGTCAACTCTGCAACACATTTCAATTTTAGTTTTTTATTTTCATATGTTCCAAATCAAACCAAAATTAAAAAGAAATCAAATCAAAATTATGTTAGGGTAAATTACGTGAGTACTTAAACTATCAATTTCATTCCTTTTTAGTACTTAAATTCTTATTTTTTTTAAAACCATACCTAAAGTTTAATTTTTGTTTCATTTTAGTATATCGATGTTAAAAACTTTAATTTGTGTTTCATTTTAGTATCACGTTCAAAATTTAATACTAAGTTTTGAACAAATTGAAAGTTTAGATACTAAAACATATCAAAATTTATAGTTTAGATACTAAACGAGTTAAGTTTTTAATGACGGGTACTAAAATGAAATGAAAACAAAACAAAACGTTATGTATGGTTTTAAAAAAATTAAAAGTTTAAGTACTAAAACATACCAAAAATAATAGTTTAAGTACTAAATGCGAAGTTTATTTTTTATTTTAAAATTGTTATAATATAAACTTAAATAAATAGAATTATAAGACTAATAGTATTATTTTTTTATGAATTTAAACTTGTACCCTCAGTTTATGTTTGAAATCTATTTTGTTTTTATATGTTGAGCTTAAAAAATAGTGAATAGTAAACAAAAATTGCAAAATCCAAGCCGGGTATTTCTTTAGGACCAGTGATTGTAAAACGATCCAGCTTGACCAATGAGACATATGCAACCGATCGTCCAGTTCTTCCCCTTAGCATCCCTACACGTTCTTGTAGCAGAGGCTATATATATGTATATAACAATTTGGAACGTAGATGATTAAAAGAATTGCATTGTTCAATGAATTGATCATTTATTAGCATCTCTGGTCCTCTACACCTGCCCTAAGCATTCATGTAATCGAAGGGCAAAAATGCATCTACGAAATACCAAAACATACACATATAAACATGTAAGTACGCGTCAGAATCAAGATGGCTTTAGAAAATCTAATTACTGGGAAATCATCCCCACGCCATCAAGAACCCCGTGAAGAGATGGGGTGGCTTCGCCGATGCGCCAGTTATACACTATAATAACCTTCTCCAGGCAACCAATTTTGACAAGAAAAATGTATGTACTGAAATAACTCAGATCCCCAATCTTTTTGGTTAACTCTTTCTGGTTTGCCATACACATCAATGCTAACCACAGGAAAGAACCACATCAAAATATTTCAGAAGAATTGCATCTTATGAACGCAGACTTTCGAAAATCCAATTGTCTCAGAACAATTGTATGGGAAAAGGATCCATCGAAAGAAGTATAGATTAACATCTACATTTAAAAATGTACTTAAGAGTTAAGACCTAAACTAGAGTCCTCCATAACGACAAAGCAATATAAGATAACCTCACAAAGGCCATACCATTATCACAGAGCACTCATCGAAATCTTGATGTGAAACTAAATTCACAACCCAGATATGATTCTGTAATCCTCAAGCAGTTTTGTAGTTCACGAATCAGATCAAATGATTGCATTTCCTTCTTTCTAACAGTTGATCAACTTCCAGTTAGAAGCCTTTGCAGTGTACTATTATCGACTGCAGCTCCGAGACCTAAGTAATCGGAAATAAATAAGAAAGATGAAATCAATACGTATACGTCTAATGTCATGAAAATCAAATACTATGGAGACACAAAGTAGCTAACCATCAGAGCCTCCAATATACTTTCCATTCACAAACACTTGCGGAACAGTGCTTCGACCTACCAAATCAAGGACATATTGGATTTTACCTCCTTCGTCTAAATAAAAAACTCATCAAGTCAGTACTTCATCTAAAATTACTCTTTTTGAACATATATAGAGAACAAACGAATCAGAAGCAGATACCTCGGAGATCAAGCTCTACAACATAAGGTTTCTCATTTAGCTCACTTAAAATGCGCTTGGCACGAAGGCAATACCTACGGACAAGATAAAACCGAAAGAATTAGGAGCAACCCACCATATTATCTAATAACAAAACCCCAAGAATCAAAGTTTCAACTATACTTTTGAAGAAATACCCAGGAAGAAAATGGGGTCAAAAAGTGGAAACAAGATTGACTATGCGGGGAAATAGATAACTATGTTACCCGATTCTCAATTATTATTACTGGAAGGTTTAAATGTAAAAGAAATGGAGGAAGATGGCACACGGCCAATAGGATTTGGAGAAGATAACGATCTTGTTGAGGAAGATGGCGTTTTGGACAAAGGTGGAAGGTGAATTATTGGCTTTGGCTAGCGTCAGAGTATTTCCAATCAACAGCAACACCAACACTTCGCCCATGGGTGTAAGGATCAACCTCGACCGCCTCACCATTTCTTCTATTTCTTTCGGAAATTTATGGGCTTTTGTCTGTAACTTACAAATGACTGGATTTGACCAATTTATAGAGTTTTCGTGTTCTCTTTACACATCAAGGTGTTTATTTGACCTTGAAGGTATTATCTCCGGCGCCTTGAGGCTAAACCTAGTCCATTGGACTTCGAAATTTGAGATTTTGCCCCGGCAGTTATTTGCTCTATAAATTCGCTCTTGAGATGGATTTTAACTAAATTAGTTATTTCTCGGATTTTCTCCGCTCAACACTTAGTTGAAAGAAAATATTATATATATATATATTTTTTAAAAATAGTTAATAATAATTATAAATTTAATACAATAAAATTTGATTAATTTTAAAATTAATTGAATTAATTAAATTTTATTCGATTAATAATTTTAAAAAAAATTGATCCGACTGACAATTTTCAAATTTTAATCAATTTGATTTTGATAAATTTGATTCCATCATTGACTAAACTAACCGATTGAACACTCTTACTATGCTTACCAAGCTAAAGCTTTGTAAAATATTATTTTAGTGATAATTATTAGATACACATGTAAATTTATTTATTTTAAGGTTAAAAGTTCAACTTAAAGTTTAAAATTTAAGGTTTACGTTTAGAATTTAAAATTAAAACTTTATGACGTTAAAGTTTAGGTATTGAGAGTTTAAATTTAAATATTTAAGATTAAAATAGACATTGTATAAAATAAATTATGGAGTACAATCTTAATATAAAATAGTAATCCTTAATTTATTTGTTTATATCCATAGTACAGATATAATATGGATTGTTATATGCCTAACTTGAATAGTGAACGATACACTACCGTTACAGCTTATGTTTAAAACTTTGGCGAACAAACAGTCAAAATGCACACAATTGTTGTGGTTACCTATAATCTAGGGTGCCAATAGCAACAGGATGCTCCTTTATTGCAACATCCCCTTTCATAAAGTTCACAGACCTGTTGTCCTTTGGGCGGAGGTCTGCAAGAACCAACTCCGTTTGGAGGAGGAACATCGTAGTTCGAGTGCCTATGCATCGAGGACATCCCCCTACTAAAACTCGAATCTCTTCCCTGAAAATCAAGGCCCTCCTATTGGCTTCCTCAATAAGTGCCTAAGTTGATGCTTCCATTGCACTGGAAGGTCCCCTGACCGATTCCCCAACTGAAGTTCCTAGCTCCTTGACCTGAGCCTCCCAAATTGAAACTTAAGTTTCCCTTAATGGCTTCCCAGTTGGGTATCGTAGCTTCTCGACCTGCTCTCCAAGTTGTATTTATAGCGGTCATGTCCCAAGTTGTTACTGCTAGTGCAGGAAGCTGCATGCCTGAACCATCTTCATATTGGTTAACTGAGACATCGTTTTCAGAACTCGTGGATAGGGGTGGGAATAGGCCAGGCCAGGCCAGGCTTTAATAGGCCTGAGCCTGGCCTACAATGATATTTGTAGGCCTGAGCCTGGCCTGTAACCTGTCAAAGGCTTTTATTTAGGCTCGACCTGGCTTGTTTAAAAGCCTGGCCTATTTAATAGCCTGGCCTGTTTAAAAGCCTGTTTCACTATAAACATTTAATATTTCCAGTTTTGTCACTAATTTTAGAGTAAAGTCCCTATTAAGTCACTCTAACTTAGCGTATTTTACGAAGTAGTCACTTTAAATAGGCCAGCCTATCAGGCTTTTTAATAAGCCTAAGTCTGGCCTATTTAATTTAATAGGCTTTTAAAAAGGCCCGAGCCTGGCCTTTTTATTAAATAGGCCAGGCTAGGCCAAGCTTTATATAGGCCAGGCCGTAGGCCGGCCTGGCTTTTTACCACCCCTACTCGTGGAAGAATGCCTGCCAGAATTCTTCTGAGCAACCATCAAGAACTTCAGACTCAGAAGTCCCAATTGTCTCATTGGTCACGGTCGACTTAGATGAGATTCGTAGATCATTTGTGGAGCTCAAAGCATCGCTTTTTCCTGGTTCAGGTGCAGGGCTAAAACAATCAGGTTCAGCACCTCGAGCCAACTCTCCATCGCAACGTAAAATTGATATAGGTGAAGTCAAGCCATTAAGAGACTCCATCGCCTCGACTTCGGCCAAAAGATCAGAAACCGACTCATTGCCAAAAGAATACTCACTGGGGTCAGGAATAATTGGATCCCAACCACCTGCATTTTCTGCAGGATCTGTGAGAGAAGAATGTGTCAATTGGCCGCTTCCTGAACTTGGAATAGCTGCATGATCACTTCCCAAGCTCGTTCGTTTCAAAGAAGACTCGAGCACAAGATCTGAGTCTCATTCCTCCACAGTATGTCTCACAGGGGTGGAGGCATACTGACCCCATTCACCAACTACTTCAGAACGCAATGGGCCATTACCAACTAGACTAGAAGCTGTACTCCAACTAGGACCCGAATCTTGATGAAGAGCTCTCGAAGAAAGAGACTGTTTGGTTTTAGTAGCCCGGGTTTTAGATTTTTCCTGGTTCAACTCTGATGTTGAGATAGGAATATCTGGGAAATCAATGTCATGATTGTTCTCTGCTGCCTCAAGAACCCTAGCCAGAGAAATAAGACAACAATTAGGATCCCAACCCTTTAAAGCATTATTTAAAGGTGATGTCCAGCTTTGCCCACAGGATTTGTTTGATTTTCCCCCAGTATTATCTTGCTTCACATTTCCAGAGATAACTTGACCTTCAGAGGTCCTGTTTGAACTTTTGTTCAAGTTAATCGAACCACAGTCCCATTTTTCAGCCCTATGACCTGTGATGTAACCTCCCAAATTACGGGTTAGTGATTAAATTATAAAATTTCAGAATTTGGTGATTAAAGTAGAATATTTGAATAATTCAATGATTTATTTGGGAATATTTCCGGAAAGTTGTTAGTAATTATCTAAGGAATTAAAGGGAAAAATGGTCATTTGACATTAAAGATATTTTTATCCCCTTTAATAAGAGATAAAAACGTGAAAGATGAAAACATTTCATCTTCATCTTCATTTTTCTTCTTCCTCCCCGTGGAAGCTAAACAAAGTTGAGTTTTATGATTTCTTGATTATTTGTTGATTTAAAAGTTGGGTTATTATTATTAGATGATAATTAAGCTTAAGGAAAGCTTAATTTGTTCTAAAACAACAAGATGAAAGGTATATGAGAGATTAAAGATTTTGGGTTTTTGAATGAAATCTTGGAATAGAGTTTATAATTAGAAGTGGAAGTCAAATTTGACTTGTCATAAGTGAAATAAAGAAGTATGAAGTATTAGAAGTGAATTTAGAACATGTGGAAAATTTGGTATAATTCTTAATTTTAAGAATCATAATGAGATATGGAAGATAAAGATGGTTTATATGGATATAAGTTGGTTTAAGTGATGGTAGTTGAGTTTAATGGTATGATATGGGCTTAAAATAGAAGAATTGAGTGAAGAGTTGATGATTTTCGGGTTTAAACAACAAAATTCTGGATTTTTCAGAATACGCAGGGGGTACAGATTTCCCCCTGGGGGGTATCGATTCCCCCCTAAATGAAAAATGAAAAATGGAATTTTGGTTAATTAAACCGGATTAAGTTATTAACATCAAGTCTAAGGTTTAGGCTTCTGATAGTTGTTTTGAAATGTTATATTTATGTAGATATTGAGCCTAAACAAGTTCCAGAATAGTCAAAAGATTAGGATTGAATCAAAGCAAGGCTAAGGTGAGTGCAATTTATTTTGCACTTAGGTTCTTGAACAAACATTAGCTTATGATGAGCCAATGATGGAGTTACCATGGTAAGAAGTAACTTTTAAAATATTATGTGTGTATTAATATATAGAAATATATATATATATATATATATATATATATATATATATATATATATATATATATATCTTATATGTTACATGATTTACATGTTTACGTGAAAATGCACTAGTGATATATGTGATGTATTGGAAACATATAAGAACAAGAGATGATATGATTTGTATGAATCCATGAGTCACATATGTGAATATAAGTTGTATGCATTATATGTCATGTGAACATAAGAGGATAGAGCACATTATATGATATGGGATTAAGTGATGAAACATAGATGATATATATATGATGATATAAGAATAAGACATGAATCAAATGATATATATGTTTATGTGAATCCATGCAAAGTGATATGAGCTATGTGACATATGAATATGAATTCATATGAAAAGTGACATGAATTACATGAAAGAAATTACATGATTACATGCATATGTGAACGAAGCTATGAGCTTATATGAATATGTGAAATGATATAAATAATATTGCACATGTTATGTGATATGAGAGCTAATGGTATAGTTGGCATGCCAAGAGTCGATGGTTACAGTGGTCCTACGGGACATAGTGGTCCTTTGGTATAATACAGTGGTCCTACGGGATATAGTGGTCCTTCGGGACAAATTCCAGTGCCCCTAGTGGGAATTTTACGAGATGTGGTGACAGCATTTGTGCACAACCTCAATGCACTCACATATCCTTAGTTCTCACAAGTGTACCATGGGCTAATTAAAGAGATAAAACAAATATAATATACGTGATGTATATGCTTTTGATGATATGAAATGTTACAAGAATTATATGATGATGTGTTTATTGTTTGGTTAAGAATGTTAGATACAAGAGCATATGACTAAGGGATTAAGGATAATGCTAAGAAGGTAAATGATGATATGTTTATTCCTTGGTATAATGATGATAAAATGAGAAATGATAAGCATGTTCATGATGTTATATTATATGATATGTGTGTGTATGTATATATTATAGAAAAGAATATATGCATTGGTATGATAAGATAATATCAAATGTTCATGCATTGTAGAAGTTACAGTTAGCATATAATTATGTTTTATATGCCTCACTAAGTCAACGACTTAGCGTGTGATTGTTTCACACGTAGGTTTTGAAAGCGAAAAGAGAAGTAAAGAGGAATAAGACAGGTCAGTTCTCCTTACCGAAAATCAGATCAGAAATGTAATTGAATTACATGTATTTGGTTATATAGAATTTAGTTGGCATGTAATATAAAAGATTTGAATCTGATATGTTTTAATCGGTTTTGTAAAATCATATGATTGAATTTTATAATATTTGGAATGTGTATATGTAAATTGATAAATTTTATACAGATGAAACCTCAGATTTTTATAAATTTATACGTATTTTACGGAAGTATTGTAGTAGTACTGTAGCTGTGTATCGATTCCTTGTAGGAGGGGAATCAGTTCCCCTCTTTGAATCTGAAAAATTTTAACATTCGGGGTACTGTAGTAGGTATTGTTCATCACTGTTCATACAGTACTGTTCATACATATTTTACTGTTCATAAATACGTTTTTGATTGGAAATTTTTATGCGAAACATAATTTAATAGAATATTGTGGTATTTTCTTAAAATGAGTTCAAATGTTTTGATATTTTGTAATAATATCGTTTTTAAAAGTCAATGTGATATCTCAGACTCGTATTCGGGTTGGATACGGGTTGGGGTTTTACATGTGATAACTAGATGAGACTGTGTTTCACATGGGTTCCCAAAAAACGTAGATGAAGGAAGTGAACTACTAGCTAGAGGCTGGCTAGGGAAGTAGTTATCACCCTTCACAGAATCCCCGTGTGGCAGGACTTCCCGACTGTACTGCATTGGAAGGGACAATATCTAGGGGAGCAGTACAAGAAGATTGAGAGCCCAATTCTTTACCCTTTGTAGACTCAATGTTACCACAACAATGACCACTTGCATCATTCTGCATTGAGTTCGAGCTCCCCTCCACCTGTTTACTTTCCATCTGATCCACATTCAGATCCCAACTCTCTCTAACATCTCCAACCCTGTTCTGATATCCATCATTCGGGGTAAACATTACATCCTTAGCTAGTACGCAGGTTTTATGGAACAGCTGTTGCAGTTGGCTGTACCGCGCAGCCAAAGCATCAGTTAAGAGAATGGAATCCTCTTGCCTTTCACTTGTTCTCCATATTCTCAAATCAGGTGGGAAAAAGCCACTCATTTTCCACCTTTGTAACATTGCCATAGGAAATGGCCCATGAATTTTCCCAAGTGGATCTTGATAGTGCCATATTTTATCTGTCTCCATATTATTTACAGATAGCTCCGTTTCTGTAGAATGCAGTGTTATGCTAGATTCTCTGCTTCTTATATCACTCAAGACATCACCTCCCTTTTCCTTCACATTAAGCAACAAAGAAAACTCTTTTGTGTGGCCCTTCACATCAAGCAAAGGCGTCCCTTCCATAACAAATGAGTTCTCTGCTTCTAGAGGTTCAACTTTGTTCAAAAACTTCTGTGGTTTCATTGTTTTTCTTCTCTTGGAATAACTAGCTCCTAGGTCTTCAAAAGACCTTTCCAAGCTAGCGCCTTTAGCAATTTCTTTCCATGGTTTTTTAGCTTTAATAAGCTCACTTAAACTTAAAGATAGCTTCTCTTTCAATAAAATCCAATATGTATTGAAGAGATACTCCCAACTAGTTTGATCATCAAAATCCACTTGCACCTGCACATGGTAAATTAAAAGGCGTTTAAGTTAGACAAAAGCTCTTCACTCTAAGGTAATCTAAACATGCCAATTACAATGGTTACCAAACAAGGAAGTACAATTAATCGGAAAAAGAAGGTATGGGGCATTCAAAAAGAAATTAATTGTACAAGGAATAGTTGATCATACCATTTCCATGGTTCCTAATGCAGTGCTTTCAATCATCATTATAGTTCTCGTGCACAATCCACAAAATCCTTTATTTCCTCTTACGTTCACATAATCAGCATCTTTAGTACAATTCTTGCACAATGAATATGTGCAAGTATAGCACATAATACGAGGCCTTCTGACATGTGCTACATATGTGCCAACCTGAAATGAGCAACAAGTAGAACACCAGAAAATTAATGGAACAAACAACTTAATCAATACTAATAATTGAAATAAAAAAGTTAGCAAAATAACCTTCCGATATGCAAGAGTCCAAGAAGTCAATGAACATACACGAAGCTACAGTTCAGTATGCACATAGAGACAGTATGATATCGTGAACTAGATGAAAGGCTAATGCAATAACTACTTCAGAAGCAATAATACACGTCAATATGACGGGCACAAGAAGCCACCATTCGATAGATACGAGTTAAAGGTATGATACCATATCATAATTAAGCTAAATACAGTAAATCCAGTAACTACGCAAGAACAAGTAATCCAAACTCATGACAGGCATGGAAAGCTACCTTTCGACATGTACGTGTCAACGGAACAACAGAAGAACAGTTAACTAACTGCAAAGCAAGCAAAGAGGAACATGAATATAGATAGAGAAAATAACCTCAGTGATCAAAAATCTCATATAATATACGATTTTAACCAATTTTTTCCGGATTTGCCAAAATGACCAACAAAATCGCAATGCGATCTCTAATTCGCAACGCGATCTCCATTATCGCAAATTCGTGTTGCATTTCGCGTTGCGATAATTGAAAATCGTGTTGCGATGGTCTACAGTATCGTTGCGATTTTCCCAATTCGCAATGCGAATAAGTAAATCGCAACGCGAATTGGGAAAATCACAATGCGATACTGACTATCGCAATGCGATAATACAAAATTGCAACGAGATACTGACTTTCGCAACGCGATTCTGACTTTCGCAACGCGATTTACATAGCGCCATTCGTATTAACGCGTATTTTTTTTTCAAATTCCAAACACGAATTTTTTCTTAATAAATCGGAAACTAAACCGTCCACAGTAATCGCAACTCATAACCTCAAACCCAAAATCACAACACTCAGTCACATCTCCATCTCTCACTCTCTACGGCGAAATCCGTCCCCATCTCCGAAGATTTCCGTCCCCATCGCCGGCGAAATCCCTCACAATCATTCACAGTCAAAAATCCCTCACAATCATTCAGAAATGGAAAATCAACCTCCGAGGGTTAGTTTTGTTTTATTTTTATTTTGAAATTTTTGCATTATTTTAGGTTTTTCATATTGAGATTGATGATAAGTTTACTGGTAATTTCAATAATAGATTAACCATTTCACTTAGATTTCTTATTAAATTCATTCGATTGCTGCCAATACTGCTAAACTGTTTAGCCTGTGAAGTTAGTATTTGTCTTTGTTTTGTCTTTTGGTTGAAGTAATGCAGAAGAAGAATAGTTTCGAGAATGAAAATCGCAACGCGGAAATAACTATCGCAACGAGAGAATCGCAACGCGAAATAAAAATCGCAACGTGAAACCAAAATCGCATTGCGATTTTCATTTCGCGTTGCGATTCTCTCGTTGAGATTTTCATTTCGCGTTGCGATTTTCATTTCGCGTTGCGATAGTCATTTCGCGTTGCGATTCTCTCGTTGCGATAGTCATTTCCGCGTTGCGATTCTCATTATCTCGTTGCGATTTTTATTTCAACCAAAAGACAAAACAGTGTTGCAAATTTTAGTTTCAAGAATAAACTACTATTTATGTTTATTGTTTTTGGTATATCTTGACAGTGTAGTTTTTGGTATATCTAACTTGGTATGTTTATTGTTTTTGTAGAAATTTTTTTCGGCTTCATTGACATTAAGGAATAAAGTTAGCCTAGCCACTACAATTGCTTCGAAGCTTTCACCTGCACAAAGAAAATTGTTTGAGGAAACCTGCTTCGGGCCATGGCTGAGAGTACAGCATCCGGGTGGAGATGCTAATTTGACCCATTTGTGGCTTCAGACCATGACTAGCGATCTACCCGACAGTATACAACGTGGTGAGGAAGAGATATGGTTTCATTTTCCACCAGCGTATACTTGTTTTGGGCGGAAGGAGTTCTGCTTAATCACTGGTCTACGATTCGGACACGATGATGTAGGCCGGTACACTCGTCATATCACCCGCCCATCATGGTTATCCAGGGTTTTTCCTGATGAGTCAATAGAGAAGCCGAACTTACACGTCGACGACATGAAGAAATTGTTTAATAAGAAAGATGATTTTACTCAGATGAATGACGTCGATGTTGTCCGAGTATGCCTTCTACTACTTTTGTATGCCGGCTTTTTAGGCAGAGAGGCCAGACAACCTATTCCTCAGGAGCTAATATTATTGGTAGAGGACCTAAATGCATGGAATATGTTTCCGTGGGGTTCGTATATATGGAAAGCTACCTGGACTAAGTTGTCGTCTGCCTTTGATGACCGCAAAAGTTTACGGGGCGATGGGTCGAAATACACTTTGTCAGGCTTTGTTTGGGCCTTTAAGGTAAGAATTTCTATATAATGTTTTCAAAATTATAATTAATTATTTAACAATTACTAAGATTTGTTATTATATTGTTTGTAGATTTGGATATTCGAGGCCTTTCCCGCCATGAAGACATATGCAATAAAAACTTCAAATGATATTCCCAGGGCTATTTCCTGGAAGAGGAAACGTCTGTTGGATTGGGAAGACTTAATACCATATGCGACAATAAATAATGTAAGTTAACACAAATACTATCATATATAAACAAGTTATTAATAGTAGACGTTTAACTTTGTTTGAGTTTTTATATTTTTAAGAGGCCAACATTCCATTAATGAGACTGACACCCACGGAGGCTGAGCTTGCCACTGATTGGTGGCAAGCTAGTCAGCGTTTTCTTGATGGCACGAATGATGAGCAGCCTCCACTTCCTCCACTTCGAGAGCCATCACCTCACCCAGAGCCATCACCTGATCGACCCGACTATACACCTCTACAACGAGAGCCATCACCTATCCCGTCACATCATCGAGCCACTTCTCCACCATCACCTCATGATAGGCGACCGGCAAAGATGCCACGACTTCTATCTCCCTGTTCTCCACCTCCACGGGATGAGTCAAGGGAGTTACGTGATGAGGTCAATGCCTTGCGTGAGGAGATCGGTACTTTATGCGATAACGATGGTGCATGGCGTGTGGAGGTGTCTACTTTACGTGGTGAGGTTGCCGCTCTACGTGAGATGGTAGTATCGTTGCAGAATGAGGTTCATACTCTACGCAACGAGGTAAGTTTAAGATTTTCCATATTTAACTTGATGATAAATTTACTCGTAATTTCACTTAAATTAACCATTTCACTTAGATTGCTTAGTAAATTTATTCGGTTGTTGCCAATACTGCTAAACTGTTTATTAACACTGTGAAGTTAGTATTTATCTTTTTGTTTTGTCTTTTGGTTGAAGTAAATTTATACGGTTGCTGTCAATTCTGGTAAATTGTGTATTCTTTAACACTGTGAAGTTAGTATTTGTCTTTGTTTTGTCTTTTGGTTGAAAGTTTGAAATATATTTGTCTTTGTTTTCACTGTTTAAATATCATGTATGTTTATTTACTGATATTTGTATTTAATTATTTAGCGGACCGATAAGGTGGATGCTTTACGTCGGGTTTTTCTTGCACGACAGAGTTCACGCATCAGACGGCGTGCACGTGCTATTAAGTCTCCGTATACCCTAATAGTGCGAAGACACCGCAAGAAGAAGCCCGACTCGCCTGTCATCCCTCAAGAGTCCACTCCTATCGTTGAAGAGGCCCCTATCATTCCTCGAGAGTCCCCTCCCACCGTTCAAGAGGCCACTGTCATCGTTGAAGAGGTCCCTCCCACCATTCAAGAGCCCGATTCACATGGCGTCATATGTAGGATTCTTGAGAAACCCTCTGACGTGTCGGACATGATGGATTCAAGTTGGCTCTCATATGAGTTACCGGCCAGTACCATATCGGTATCTGAAGTGGAGAGGAAACAACTACCGGACACAATTCTGGATAACACCCTTTGGGCTAAGACCGCAGTTGATTTTTATCTACATGAGCGAAGCCAGGGGTGTTTCACTGACATATGCAAGCTCAACGATGATATCTATTTGTTGCTTGATCGGTCTTGGTGGGCCGTATTATTAGGGGTCGAAGACAATGGCTATTTCGATGGAGGGGTAAGTCTTATATTTTTTCTTATATTTTAATTTGATTATTTTTTTTGTAAATTTATGTAAGTTACTAATATATGTCTTTTTTTGTAAAACAGCATATCGATGCGTGGGTGTCACGTCTTCTAATAATTAGGAAACTTAAGGAAAATAAAAGAAATACACGATATACAATTATGCCGACGTCTTTTAACGTCGTTCACTTGAAGAATCGACGAGATGAATCATTTGCGTTGGGTAATGGACAAGCTAAACTTTATCCTGCATGGTGGGAGGTCGATAAGGTTAGTGTTTATTTTAGATTGAGTTTAAAGGTATTCATAAATAAGTGCGCAAATGAATGAATTATTACTTATGATTGCAGGTGTTTATCCCTGTTTTGGAACGTAACCATTGGCTTCTCGTCGAGCTTCAGATCCCATCCCTTAAGGCAATAGTATATGACAACATGATAAATTACATATCATTGGCTGATTTAAGAGATATTATTAAGGGATTGAGCTCTTATTTGGCTAAATTCTTGGATGCGATAAATTATTGGACTCGTTCTGGAAACAAGAAGCCAAAGAAGCTCAATATTACAGTTAGCAGAGACGAGACCGCACCACAACAAACGAAAGGACCCAGAGGGGATTGTGGTCCTCTCGTATGCTTGGCGTTGGACCGTTTGATCACAGGAAGTATAAAGTATCTACCTCCCACCGATATAGATAGAGCTGCAGTAGGCTTGTGGTTTCGACATTATATGGCTAGATCGATATATACGAGACGCTGCCTACCTGCATCCGCGTTATAAAAATGTCCATAAACAATTGGTATGTTTATAGGCTTGTGGTTTGAAAATGTTTGGTTAAGTACCTAGAATTCAATAATTTGATGTTTGTAGGTTTTAGATGTGTAGAAAGTGTTGTTTGATCGCGTTGCGAAAGTCAGTATCTCGTTGAGATTTTGTATTATCGCATTGCGATAGTAAGTATCGCATTGCGATAGTCAGTATCACATTGCGATTTTCCCAATTCGCGTTGCGATTTACTTATTCGCATTGCGAATTGGGAAAATCGCAACGATACTGTAGACCATCGCAACACGATTTTCAACTATCGCAACGCGAAATGCAACGCGAATTTGCGATAATGGAGATCGCGTTGCGAATTAGCGATCGCATTGCGATTTTGTTGGTCATTTTGGCAAATCCGGAAAAAGTTGATTAAAATCGTATATTATATGGGATTTTTGGTCACTGAGGTTATTTTCTCATATAGATAACGCGAATACAGGCTTTTAACACATTGCAGCAGTTATATTGATTAAATTTAAATGAATGACAAATATTTACAAGTAGTAACTAAAATGCAACATACAACAGTTCCATTTGGCCTTTGATTTAAAGAATGCGTCATCTCTTTTGATACAAGCTGGATGGTATGCCTTAGGACAGCCTCTAACCGATAAAATACAATATAACCAGTAATAGTAAATAACACAAACTGAAAAAGGAAAAGAGAGAGAGAATATATAAGCCAACATAAATAGAAGAAGATTAAAAAACTATACCAAATTTATGTAGTCAAGAAGAAGATCATGAATCGATATATATGAATTATTGGTACGATTAAAAAGAATTAAAGATCGTACATAGACATCGGCATGGAAATTCTATATTGAGAAAAAAGGTTAATAAATTTTCAGCTCAATCTCTAGATATCGTCCGGCTAGCTAGAACTCTCTTCCACTTTCTTCCGTTTGCTGATCATCAAAACAACAGAAAAAGAAAAAAAGACGATAAAAATAGTAAGTTTTCAAAACTCACCGGCGATCACAAAGCACGAGACTCCCGCCATCAAAGCATATAAAGCAAACATCTTCTTCTTCATCCTGATTCGCCCTTTCCCTTGATTTTTAGGCGGCCTTCCACGTCTGCACTTCCCAGCTGTCATCCCAACAACTTTGACTACATTAGCCGCCACGTCAGCTTTCCCAACGATCATATCCGGAATCATGAGGCATTGATCGGGCCTTTTCAACTCATCTCCCCGAAAAGAATCGCGATTCAGACAATCACAACTGTTCCCAACATCAGCACAAGCCATGGTGATCAATTTCCGGAATTAAGAAATGGAGGGAAAAAAACAAAAGTGTTCTCCTATTAGTTTTTCCGAATAAAGAAGACAAAATAAATGAAAACCCTGCAGATGAAAATGGGTGGTTAGGCAGTAGTAGGTACATGGAAATGGAAAATGGGAACTGGGAGGGCGTTTTTCCCGAAAAATTATCAATGATCGGTATATTTATCGATCTAACACCGATCAGATTATATTTTATGATTTAACACTCGTAGCAGTAAAACGCGCTCCCTGTCCCGCGTTCCTTGCCCCGAGCTATATGCTGATTTGGCGCCACGTGGGGTATAACGCACCCTCTGTACCGCGTTATATGCTGACATGACTTACATATAGGTATAACACGACCCCTAATCCGCGCTATAGCTATTTATCTGACACGTGGGGTATAGCGCGGTACGGGGGGCGCGTTATACCTTTAATTACCGCCAATCCTCCCTATAAAAATCTCATCCTCTATTACTTTCATCACATCATATTCTCTCAAATTCTCTCAAATATTCTCTCTATTTAAGGTATATTTTATAATATTTTTAATATTATGTATTTAATTTATTTAAACATTTTACTTTATTTAATATTTTACTAATATAATTTTTTTGCAAATATATAATGGAAGGCGGTCTACTTCGCTTGGATGAAAATCATATATCTCGACACTTTGTTGATACAGTAACATTTTAACATTTTAATTTAATTTAAATTATTTGTAATAATTTGTTGATTTATTTAATGCATGATTATTAGATTCATAATTAATTTGTGTAATTATTTAATTTTAGGAGAAGGGTCGTGTATTAGATCCTTTTATGAGGAATCTTAAGTTAGTGATACATAGCCGTGTCTTACCGTATTTAGTAGAGGCTGGATTTGGTTACATAGGTAGATATCAAGGTCACTGTAAGATAGAACTAGACCTTACTTCTGCCTTAGTAGAGAGGTGGAGGCCGGAGACCCACATATTTCATCTTCCGTGCGGAGAGTGCACGATTACACTTGATGATGTTGCTATTCACCTAGGGCTTCTGGTGGATGGAGATGTGATATCAGGGATCTCGCAGGGTTCTTGGACTACTTTGTGCCGGGATAATCTAGGACTTGTCCCTGAAAGTTTTATCGGATGTAGGATACCGTTAAATTGGTTAGATGCCAATTTTCGAGAGTTGAGCGCAGACGCCTCTGAGGATGAAGTTAAGATGTATGCACGGGCATGCATACTGCAGTTGATAGGAGGGTTGTTGATGCCGGACAAATCGTGCAACCTAGTTCACTGCATGTGGTTGCGACATCTTAGCGACTTTCGTCTGGCTAGATCATTCAGTTGGGGCTCGGAAGTTTTGGCTTTGATGTATAAGGAGATGTGTGGAGCCACTGACTACAGGCGTAATGTTATCAGCGGATGTCTCATGCTGCTGCAGTCTTGGGCATAGTATCGATTGTCCTTTTTATATCCCATTCGTATTTCCACTACTTCTGAGGTAATTATAAAACTGATTTTGTATATTAATAATTTCATACAGCGTATAATAATTTTTTTCCTTGAATAGGTGGTATACTGATAGAAAAAATCATCAGGAGCTACCTGATGATTTAGAAAAAATTAGGGTGCTAATCGATCAGAAGGCTGGCACACATGTATGAATTTTAATGTTTACAAATCGATTTTAGATTATAGTTGTATAATTAGATTATTATTTTGATAAAAAAATTATATAATATTTGTTTTAGTTTGAATTGGTGTCATATTGTACTGATGATGTGAGGGCGGTGATCACACCTGTGTTGAGGGGCCCATCAGATGTTTGGATGGCGATGGTCCCTTTGATCTGTTATGCGACCGTCGAGTGGCACTCTACTGATCGTGTGCTCCGACAGTTTGGTTGTTTTCAACCAATTCCAGAAGCACCTCGCAATATGGACGAGTTGCATAGCTTAGATAGAAGCGACAAGACAGATACAAATTGGCTGGTGAGGCATCATGAGTGGGTCGTGTTGTGGGAGGATCGACATCGGCTCCTTCCCCGTAGAGAGCCCATTTTTTATGACCTCTTGATGTTTGTTGATGGTTATTATGAGTGGTTCAACAGTAACGGAAAATCATTTTTGCTTCCCGAGGATGCACGAGGGCAGACCTTTCTACGACGTCGATAGAGACGTTCACCGACACAGCATCATCGTCCTCCAACTCGTGGACGGAGAGCAGGTGTTTCCGGTTCATCCTCAGCTGCACCAGCAGGACCTTCACAGCAGCCACCGTAGTTATTTATGATGCCGTAACCATATATGATATCGCCGCTTTTCCATTTCCAGATGCCGCCGCCTTTACCTGGTTTTATGACCCCGCCGCCACCACCGTCACAGATGACCCCTCCTGGAGGCTATTATGGGCCTATGTTTGCAGATCTGACTTAAGGTTCATATACTAGATATCTGGCAGGTTCAACCTCATCACTCATGGCCGTAGCAAAGACACCTCCTGTACAGTTTTCACACTCAACGATGTCTGGGTTTTATGAGTTTTCCCAGTTTTCGCAGGCCGGTGGGATAGTCAGTCATACACCTCCAGGGTCCTTATTCTATGGAGGTGCTTCATCGTCATCAGCTCCTCATCAACCTAATGTACCTGCTCAGGACGACGACGCCGACAATGATGAAGATGATAGCGAGGAGTCAGAACCAGTGATACGAAGAAATCCTCCTCAAGACAAACAGTCATCGCCCTACGGAACACATTCGTGTCGCAGGCATCGATAGATTTTTTTATTATATTTGTATTTACTTTATTTTATTAAATTTGTTGGACTTTTTTTTAATATATTTAAGTTAATTTTGTTTATTACCATTTAATATCAGTTATTGTAATTTGGTTATCATTTACCATTTAATTCTTATTGTAAGTTTGTTGTATTTAAAATTATATTCAAATACCAAATTGTTATTAGTTTGAAAAAATTTAATGATTGTGTTTATTTTTTTAATCTTCATCAGCGATTATCGAATGACATTAACTTGAAGTAAATGCAAATCAAAGTATAAGAATTATTATTTGATAAACAAATACATCATTTCCTCATCAATTGTTACTTGATGGCAACAGAAGTGGACATGTTTTTCTAGTGTGTCCTGAGTTTCTACAATGCCCACATCTTCTGTCTTGTATAGATCTTTCTAGAATATCCATATCGCAATGATTTCGATTAGATTTTGGACGACCACGCTCCCTCAATAAACTCGAATTTGGTACAATCGGAAGCCAATATTAAACCTCATCAGGGTCTTTGTCATTACATATAGGGGGAAACTCAAATTCGTATACCTTAAAAACTTCAGATAGTAGGTATACGGGATCCACAAAATGGTTACAGTCTTGACGTGTATGCGAGCAAGCTGCTATTACATGAGAGCATGGATACTTCAGAGCTTGAAAAAACCCGCAGTCGCACGTTCTGTCCCTTAGATTTACTCTTAACGACACAGCTTCAACCCCTTGAAGAGGTCGCGATAACTCTGTGACACGAAATATTTCATGCCTTCTAGATAAGCTTGTTACATACATTCCATTTTATGCATCAATTTTTTTTGTAGATCTGCAACTAATCTAGGGTGATAGACATGACCGCCTTGCATCCAGGTTTGAGCTTGTCCCCCGATCTTTGCAAAAAGCGCCCCCAAACAAAAATATATAGTCTTTATCAAAGCCGCTACTGGTAAGTGACGTGCACCCTTTAAAGTTGAATTGTTTGCCTCTGCCAAGTTGGTCGTCATATGTCCATATCGATATTCACCATCATATGCGTTCATCCACATTTCTTTATCGATGAGGCTGATGTAATCGTATCCTTCCTCGTTCTTCGCCCGTAAATCTTGAAGCATTGATTCAAACGTTTGAGGAAGTAGTTCGTAACCTGATAAAAAAATGTATAACTTACAAACTTGCTTTCTTTGCAAAATTAAAACGATTGAAAGAAAACAAACTACATCAGTTTCACTTACCCATGCGCACAATTAATTGACGCTCATCATTCTTCTTGTACCTTCCATGATAGTTCGCAGCAATGTGTCGGAGACAATACCTATATTGGACAAAGGGTGGTTGCCACATTGGACCCAAAGACTCCATTACTGTTTTGATCCCAGCTCCGCGATCTGAAATGACACAGATGTTTTCCCTCTTGATAACATATGCACGTAAATTTCGGAGGAAAAAAGACCAAGATTATGCATCTTCTCCTTTGACAATAGCAAAATCAACTGGAAGAATGTTGCGATTGTCATCTTGGACAACTGTCAATAATAAAACTTGCTTGTATTTTTCATACAAGAAAGTCTCATCGATCTGGACCACAGGCTTGCAGTATTTGGCAACATTAACGCACTGTGGGTAACTCATAAAAACCTGGTAGAATTGGCTTCGATCGCGAAGAACTCGATCATTATGGTATGCATAGAAGGTTTCGAAGTCCACAATTGTCCCAGGATTCAACGTTCGCACTAGCCTAAACCAACCTGGAAGTTCGTTGTAAGATGCATCTCATTCGCCATGAATTTTGACAATGGCATTTTGTTTTGCCAACCAAGCTTTTTTATAGGAGACATTGTACCCATACTGCAATTGTATAGCTAAAATCAATACTGCAACAGCTATATGAGAGCTTGTTTTTACCATGGGCATGATGGCTTGGCATATCATTTCAGAGTCCAAGTTGGGATGATCTTGGTTGACCCCTCCAGCACAACATGTGTGAGGATCGTTGTATACTGTTAGTTCTCATATGTTGTTTTTCCTGTTCATTTTCGATATACGAACCATCCAATTGCATCCATTTTCGCGTCGGGCATAATAGCATACATATTTTTCGGTCGTCGATCGATTGACTCTGGACTGAACATAATTACGGATATTGTAATTTTTTATAGCCATCACCGCTTCTTATTTGCTTGAAAACTCCATGCCTAAATATAACTCACCATTATTTATTGATGAGTAATATCCATAGTCACCGAGATGAGGCATATCCACAAATTCTGGCCCGTACATTGCACCATAATCAACTTCATACATGTGTGCATGAGGGTCAGTTTGTGCCACATTTCCTGGAACTTCATCATCATCGGAGTTGAATTGCGGTGATTCTGGGTAAATGAATAGTCCAGTCTCAGCACCATCCGCACCAGGCTCACGAAGCGGTTCTTCTGGTGGAGATGATAGTTCCTCCATGCTCTCCACATTTAGGTCGAAGAACCTACTACTTACACTCCTTTCCCTTGAACTGGAAGGCATATCGACATTGAGATCGAAAAAGCTCGCAGTCGAATGCCTCCCACTGGAGCTTGAAGCCATCGTGTCAAATGGGAACTGCACAGATGGTTGTGTCGATGGCATCTCCATATGGTTAAAGAAATTTACAGATGAATGTCTTCCCCTTGAACTGGACGCGGTGTTGCCATACGGATTGTTCGTGGACCCACCTCGGTACATATCGTAAGGAGTTACGGATGAATGTCTCCCCATTATGGCATTAAAATCATTACACATTACTGTAGTCGGGCTGTCAACTTGATCAACTTGTTCAGCCAGCCCATAGTGGGAGCTTAAAGATTGACCCCGAACAGCACGCACTTAAACAAAATATGCATACATCTCAATAGTGGCGTCTGAATAATTACTTTGAGCTTCAACCATCATTTGAACATCATCATTGTTCGAAAGTTCAAACACTGTATAAGTTAATGGCAACAATGATGTTGGCAATCTGTACTGCAATGACGACATTCTTCTACTACTTCCAACATGAATCTTCCTCGAAATCTTCGTTATCAGCTCCTCAAGAGTTATGTTTCTCTTGAATGATATTTTAACACGATCATTTGATACGAAAACAACGCCGATTTCATCTTCTCGAATTTCACCATCATAATAAACAATAGCTGAAAGTCGCGCCATTCTTTGAGTTTAAAAGTGCGGCAGTATTATATCTGCAAAAAAAATAACTGAAACAAATTTGATTAAATAAATTATATATGAACAAAAATACAACACAATAATTTTTTTACACATCAACGTAAATAATTTAAATAATATAATTTTATATTATTACATGTACCGCAAAACTATTTTGACTTATACTCTTGCTTTTCAATTTTACAAACACAAAAATTAATTGAAAATAATTAGTATAATATTTTTTCAAATAATCATAATAAACAATAAGTATAATAAAAAAATTATAACAAAATTTATAACGAAAAATCGCACGAACTTCTAAATCAAATATGAGAAAATTACCAGAATTATTACTCGTTGACGAAATTATTGTATTAATTTATAAGTTAGAGGAGAGAGATGTGAGAAGATGTGAGAAACTTAACAGGGAGCGAAGGGTATTTATAATCATATAAGGCGCGGTACTTGTACCGCGCTATATGTAATTATTCAGATATCGTGCTAAATATAATTCATACCCAGGTATAGTGTTGAACAGAGGCAGCGCTATACCCTACGTGGAGTATAACGCGGATCAGGGGTCGCGCTATACCCACGTGTAAGTCATGTTAGCGTATAGCGCGGTACATGGGGCGCGTTATACCCCATGTGGCGCCAAATCAACATATAGCGCGGGGCAGGGAACGCGCTTTACTGCTATGGGTGTTAGATCAGAAAATATAATCTGATCGGTGTTAAATCAGTAAATATACCGATCACCGGTGATTTGTCGGGAAAAAGGCCAATTGGGAGGGGGCGTTGTTTGGCAGCCAAAAAAGGAGAGGAAACGCGGACACCAGTTAATTGTGTTTGGGTTGTGAATGTGAGTTTGAAGTCAAACGCGGTTAAATGGAGTGGGGAGAGTGATCAGAAGATTGAGTCTCGTCCGAAGCAGCAGAAACAGCAGTAGCAGCACGTGGCTAATGGGCGACAGTGGTAAGTAAGTTGGCGAAGCAAAAGCAAGAAAGAATTGGGATTTGGGGCCCATTGGTTTTAGTAAATTTCAATTTCCGGTGGTGTTATTATGCTGGCTGGCCTATGTCTATGGTCCCGTTTTCCCACTATGTGAAAATCACAGAACGTGAGTCAACATATCAGAGCCCAATGTTGGCTTTCTAGTAAACGCTTTTACTATGTTTATGCTGTGGGATTGAGTGATGAAAATGTGGGGTGATTCTGTTGTGACATAATTTAATATATTATCAAAAAATAATAATTTTGGATGAATTATAATATTTTAGGTTAGATGTAACTGAAAATATTATAATCTTTCAAACATTTTTTTATTAAATTTGAAAAAGTAAAATTTTTATTTGTCAACCAAAAATATTAAGAATAATATAACATTCTAGTTACACTGAACTTAAAATGTTATTATTATATTTTTTGTTACGTTTAAAATTATTATTTTTTAATCTTTAATTAGGTTATCTTCTCTTAGACTTCTCTGAAAATACAATTTTAATTCTATTTTAATTTTTAGTATAAATTATATATTTAATCATTCATCTATTTTCGCAATTCATTTTGGTCATTTAATATTACCATTTTATTTCAAAATCATACCTAAAGTTATATTTTAATTAACCGCCAAAAAAATATTCTATTGATGTTAATGTGTCATCATAAGATATTATCACTATCATTAAAAAATTAAAAAAATTATCATGTCAATAATTTTATTTATTTTTCTAACTACGAGTGATCAAAATAAATTGAAAAACATAAAATTAGGTATAATTTTAGAAAAGAATGATTATACGATTAAAATGAAACTGTAAAAAATAAATGAATGATTAAATATGTAATTTACCCTAATTCTTAATTCAACTTAAAAAAAAAAGTGTTGGCTAAGAAACCAAGGTGGACAACTCACGGTCTGAACATTTGGCCCTTGCGTCCGCGTGTGTTTTCTAAGTTGTATTTGGAATTTAGTGTAAATGTTGGACATTTATAGGGCCACCACGTTGATTGGTAAAAATTTATCTAAATGGAAATAAAATGGTCGAATAAATGAAATTGCCATTATGTTGTGTTTTTTGTTTGGCTAGAGGTTGAATCATGCATGCATGTATCCACTGCTACTATACAAGCTCTATTATATTAAGGTTGTTTTCTTATGCACATGCAGAAAAAAGTGTTATTCTGGTATTTAATCTATGCTTGTTTAATGATTTGATTTTCTCTCATTCATGTTGTAATAAACTATTATTACAATTAATTGAGTATTAGTTCACTTATTGTTATTATTATTCTCATATTTAAGAGTTTATAAATTTAAACATATTTAAATTTAACGACGGGTCTAGAACTATTTTTAAAGATAGATACATATATTGATAACGTAAAATTTTGGTAGACGAGTACGAATAAAATCTTAAGAGGGATACCATCAATAAAATAAAATGATTAATTTAAGATAGACAATAACCAAATGTACATCCACCTTATGTTTAAATGTAATTGTAAAAAAATCAGTATCTTGGAGAACCATTTGCTCACTAATAATTTTTATCCGCTAAGAGTCTTTTTGCCTCAGAATAAAACTTTAAGAATCGAAATATATAAAAAAAATTAAAATAATTATTTAATTAAATATTAAAAAAAAATTTAATATTATTTCTTACTTAATCTATATTAAAATATAGTATAAAGAAAGAAGATAAAAATATACACCTAAAATATTATCTTCAAGAAACGTATGATTGAGTAGAAGTAATCTAAAAGCATTCACTTCATTTATAGTTTGATGATAACCTCAAGAATTGCCGACTATAGTATATTTTCCGGTAAACTACACATTTAATATTTTAATTATCATTTTTTTCTATTTTGATCATCTAATTATTATTTTTTTCAAAATCATATTGGAAATTTAGTTTTGATTTTATTTTAGTCACTCGTTGTTAAAAAATTAACGATGTTATTAATGTGTCATCATAATATAATATTACATCATCATTAAAGATATAAAAACCGTCATGTTAACAGTTACATTAAATTGTTTTAATGGTGTATGAACAAAGATATAGAAACAAGACTTAAGAAAAAGATATTTTCCATTCAAGCTTAAATGATTACACATAGATGGGGTCTATATATAGCCCAAACATACACAGCTTAAAGCCCAACGGCTGAAACAGAATTAAGAAACCGAATAACAACCTAGCCACGTCAGCTTAATTCTTATACTCTAACAGTACACGTGTAGGTTACTTTCCCCCCCCCCCCCCCCATCTTACATGATTGCCGTCACGCCTACTCTCGAACTCCCAATAAGTTGATTTTCTGCTGTTTTAGGCAACAGCGGAATTGCCTTTGGAGTTTTGGAGATGGTTCCACTGCCATTACTTGCCGCATATCAATATATGATGTTGTGCAGGTGAAGAAGTTGGTGCTGTGTCCTTAATGGACAAGGCCAAGGATTTTGACTTCTATCTTCCTGGGTTCATATGAGTTAGTTGGTCATCTCATTTCCGCAGAGCTTAATATCACTTTACTTAGTATCAGCTTTGGGATTGTATATTGAAATTCAGTGGTTTTTTAAGAAAAGGGACGAGTCCTTTGAATTTTCATTGGCCTGTTGGAGACTAGCATGTTCCTTTTGTTACATAGATCATTGTCATTAGGTAATGGTTCACACGAAAGATAGATTTATTTTATGGCATTTATTCTTCGTGTTGGTAGATGTGATGCACCTAATGAGAGAGAGAGAGAATTGGAGCTAATAAAAAGAAAAGTTCCTTGCCGGGACTTAAATCCGGGTCTCTCGGGTGAGAGCAAGTATCCTAACCAACTAGACTACAACGGATTGATGTTTAAGATGATAAAACCGGTATGTTTACTGATATTTTAGCTTAAGTCGTGTTGACTGTTCAGTTAATAACGGGTTAAAGCAGTGTTGGAGTTTGGGGGTGCTGACCTCATATATGCTGCTCTGGGTTTCCTCTACATATCTTATGATAAACATTTGGGTTTTCTCGATCACATTCTTTCATGCATCCACCATGAAGAAAGATCAAGGAAGAAGAAAATTATAAAAGAAATTATGTCTGAATGGTTTACAATGAAACAGGTGAATATATTCTATATGCATAACCAAATTATTGAAAATCCATATCAAAGAGGCTGGCATCTTCACGGAATGAAAAATGTTTTGTAACAAAAATGCAGCAAAATTTCCACTTCACAAATCTCTTAGTTTTCTCTTTAGATCATTTTCATCTATAACAGAGGTCATATTTCAAAATTTAATACAAACAGGAACCTTATCGATCCCAATATCTATCAGCATAAGGAACGTGAGGTTGGCTATGTGAGGAGAAAGGTCACCTGCCAACTTGAGAGATGATAGACGCCAGGCAGTGACTCGTCTTCGATGTCGTCGACCGTATTTTACTCATCACCAGTTGCAGAAATGCTGAGAATCTAGTATTCGAGCCTTGAAGGCAAGCAATGGTTGTACTTCAGTTTCATTCCTTAATGTCCTGGATTCAACATGATCCAGCTTACAAAGAATGCAAAAGAACAAAAGAGAGGAACTAAGTAGCTTTGATATCATGGAATTAGTAAGAAATTCAAACACCAATGCCCCTCCATCAGTATTTGGTTCCTTATTTTGATAGAACATTGTCCAGGTATTACTTGGACAGGTCGATTGTTGATTCATTCAATTTGACCTTTATGTGTAAGAAGACGATAGGGGAGAGCAAACAAGAATTTATGTGTGTTTTTTTTTAATAAAAACTAAAACAGCTGAAGTGAAGCCATTGGAGACATTTTGGTCAAAACTAATCATTTCTTGCCCAAATTGATCAAACCGGTTTTGTTTAATAAAACGGAGAATGAAATTTAGCACATCAAGTTGAGATGGCCGAGTTGGTCTAAGGCGCCAGATTAAGGTTCTGGTCCGAAAGGGCGTGGGTTCAAATCCCACTCTCAACAAATGATTTTTAAATTCTTGTAATAAGGCAGGTCCACTATGCTACGGACTTAGACTCTCCTGAATTGAGTTTCATAATAGACATCAAACTATTTACACAGAGAAGATGTTGTAATTTGGCAATACATGGGACCAGAAATGTCCCTATCAAGCATTAGCCTGAACTAAGGAGGTACGGTAAAAGTCCCTATCAACGGGCTAGTTACTTTTTCGCAGAATCCATTTGAATTCCGTCATTCACCTTTCATTGCGAAGTTTGTCTATACCCCGGATCAAAGCTATTGCTGAAAAAGAAGCCACAGGATCATTAATGAATTGGATGGTCTGCAGCAAACAACGCTAAAAAAGAAAATGAAGTTGTTCGCATTCTTTTTTGTGTTTTTCCCCGCTGCATGTCAGAATGAAATATCCAACATCTCCATGCTCAAGCTCTCCATCATGGCATTTTCCATGAATCCACATTCCACAATAGCTGGTGCAGCCCTGTTAAAACTGCTGAGCCAACTCGGCTAGTATGAGCAAGACGAGAGTGGAAGGATTGGGATGTTCTCACAGCTGCAGAGCTATCCGTCCGGATCATGGAAGAACACTTGATCTAACACTACTCCCTTCATCTTCTACCACCGCCGTCACGTACTTCATTCCCATGTCTTCAAGCAGGGATAAACCGAAGGGGGTGCTGGGATTGATCATTTTTGGTTCAAAGATTGTTTCGAAGTCATCGGTCAGTGGATTCTCAATCGAGTACCAATGCCATAGCTATACAACCTGGCATTAGATCATGGTGGATGATGAGTCATTTAATGCCGTTTCATTGAAAACTAAAAGAGAGAGGCAGTAAGGTTACCAAGCTCCATTGAATTTGTGGTCCCCTTTATGAAGAAAATATTTGGGGAGTTCAAATTCAAGTAATTATATGGGGATAGTGTTAGATCAAGTGTTCAACCATACACAAATGTTAGTGTTTTTTTTTTTTACGATTCCCCGTCAATTTCCTAATATATGCCTTACAAGTTCATGTTGTAATATGAATCCACGTTCAACCATACACAACAAAGATGATGATAAACTAATACTGCAAAACGCTTTCATAGTTAGTAGAAAGGTTGCAAGCTGATTATTGAAACATAGAATCGAGGGAGGGGGTCAGTGTGGGGCTGAGGGAGATAAATTATAACCAAAAGCCTTTTATTATAAACAAGCAAATAATCTCAAAATGGTTCAGAAATTAAACGCCCCCAAGCAAACTAGTCCCAAGCATCTAAAAGGTCATTGTCAAGTGGTAAATATCACTCAAATACGACATAGGCAGAATCAAAAGTAATTCAGAGTATTCTCGGATACAATTTCCCAACATAGAACTAGTTGCGTCACCAATAATCAACCTGTTCTCTTGATGATGTGAACTCCGCTATCGGTATCCACGATGTCACTTATCTCACCAACCTTAAGGCTATATGTTGCATCCTCAAATGGCTTTTGCATCTGCCCTCGACCAAAAGAACCTGCAAAAGGAAATGTTTGTATAAGGTTTGATTCAATTATGGTTGATGAAAACTGATAGACTTGGGGCATGCTAACTATGGGATATGCATAATGAAAATTTGATGTCCTTGCTCTAGGCACACGCTAGTGGATATTTTTTCCCTTGATCTTATGTATCAAACAAGAACAATGACATAAACATAAAATGAACAAAATTGCAAAATGTCCTAGATTTTAACTATAGGTTAGGTTCCTAAGCAAAAGGGCTGGTTTGACTTGGAATCTTGGGATCAACCCCTATAGTCAAAACTCCATACGGATAACAATCAAGAAGAGTTATAGAAAAAAATTCAAAGTCATTTATAATTTATAAATGTATAAATATAAATATTAATCTTTGTTTCTTTTTCAGAGAAATAAGGTACAGGAAAACACAACAGGGCTTTAACCTAGTAAGAGAATTGCAGAAATATCATCAGTACATAAAGAGTATGAAAGCAGATAACAGCTTAAAAAAACAAATGCAAAGTGCTTCTGTCATATTCTAATATAAAACAGAGAAATTCTGCAAAATGCTAAAACAAAATCAGGTAATTCGGTTTGCCAGGTTAAAATATTGACTTGCAAAGCAATCACAACCATTGAAACATATAACTTTAAGCCTTCAAAGGAATACGCTTGCACACAAGTAAATAATCAATAAAACTAGAGTTATTAATATATTGGATCACTCTTAAGCTGGAGAATGTGAATGCTTTAACAACAACCAATTGAGTAAACCAAGTTGACTATTACATCTCCAACTGATTGCAGGGAATACCAAAGTTCAAGCATCTTTGACTTCAGTTAAAACTCTAAAGAACTCCAAACCCTAGTTATAACCAAAGTGACCCATTAAAAAAAATTTGATAACTAAATGCCCCCCAAGGCCCCAACTGCGATTATATTTTCAGCTAAAAAAGTCCCAAAATTCTAGTATCTAAGCCTTCAGTTCAAAACTGTTTTTATTGTATTTCATACCCTAGTTATAACCAAAGCGACCCATTGAAAAAAATCCGTAAATATATGCCTCAATTGCCATTATCTTTTCAGTTAAAAAAAATCCCAAAATTAGCATCTTTGAGACTTTAATTAAAAAAACTGTTTTTAACGTATTCCGAGCCCTAGTTATGACCAAAGTTTCCATAAATTTTTGCCTCAGTTAGGATAATCTTTTGAATTGTTAACTCAAAGTTCCTTTTTCCTCCTCCCATAATTCAGCTTCTGCCAATTTTCTAAGAAAAAACAGCAAATAAATTCTAATTAAATAACAACTAAATAAGCAAAATCATTTAAAGTATTCAACTTTTGCAATCAAGCGAAAAGAACTACCGAGATCCCCGCCGCGTTTAGCGGAGCTGCAATCAGAGTATCGACTGGCCACCTCGCCGAACTTAGCCTTGCCGGAGACTATGTCTTCACGGAGGGATTTGAGCTGTGAGACGGCGGCGTCTCGGGTGGCCTTGGAGATGACTTGACCTTCTGGATCCTTCCAAGAAAACTTACGGCGGGAGCCTGTGTGCTTGATCAGTATGTGCGATGCCCTCACTTTATCGGCCGCCGATGAAGATGACATCTTGCTCTTCTTCTTGTGGTGGTGGTGATGGTGGTGGGTAGAGGTCTTGGGAGCTTTATCTTTATGTTTATCCTCCTTCGCCGCCGGTCGATCTACGGATGAGATCGGAGATTCCTTCCTCTTGCGATCCGAATCTATCTTGGCTGCTTTTGGGAGACTACAAAAGAAAATTAGAAACGATCAGTTATTGTAGTGAGAGTGGGGCAGCGGGTGCTTTCCAAGTTTTTATGTAGAATATGAAGCTTTGATTTTGTTTTTATAAGCTAAAAGCATTAATCGGTAAACTATGCAAAGGTCCCTGAATGTTTTAGATGCTTAAATTTTAATTATTTAATTTTAAAAAATTACAACACAAACACTAAACTTTTAATTCATTATTATTAAGATCAAGTGCACTTAGAGAAATCTAACGTTACACATTAAAATTTTCTTCCCTGCTTCTAAAACTTTTCTTTCAAATTGGTCAACTACTCTTTTAGCCTTTGTTTTTACTATTATTTATTTATTTCTCCGATAAAAAAATATCAAGCTACAATCTTCTTCTTCCTCTCCTCTTCTTCCATTTAAACTCATGGAAAAATCTTCAAATCTCTTTAAATTTTAATCAAAACTAAAAATTAAAACTTTTTTAATATGTTACTATAAATCATCAAATTAGTTTGAAGTTGAATTATATTAATTATCTAGCTAAACAAAATCTTCTCATCGTTAAGACTGACTTACAAACATTCCATTCAATAAAGATTTGTCAAAATCGAAATTAATAATTTTTCTTTTCACTTTTTTCCCTTTACTTATTTGTTAATTTTAATTGTTTAATGTTATTAATGGTTGTGCTGTAGACAATGATCAAATGGAATTGGTGATAGTGGCTAAAGTTTTGGTTGGCTTGATCATGGATGGTGAGGGAGTGTGGGCTGTGTTTGGAACTGGATGAAGTAATGGTGATAAATAATTCAACAACCATGAGAAAATGATAAAAATTATAAAATATGGTGAGTGTTGCATTTAGTGACAATAAAGATAGAAAGAATATCAAACAATGACGACACAAGTGATCCAACATCAATTATCAATTTGGAAGATTAAAACTTTTCAAAAGACTCTAACATGCCGTGTCAATTTTTTTAACAGCAATTGATGCCAATAACCATAATATTAGTAAATTAGAAGTTCAATGACTGTACTATTCATGACCAAAGTCGCAAAGACGGTAGCGGTTGGCAAAAGATAAAAAACAATGCGTTCCTTGCAAGTACAAAATGTTGATGTGACGAGGGAAGCTGGTGAAGTAACCTGTTTCCGGTTACGATGAAGGAAAACGAGAATAAACCTTTCAGGTTAACTTGATTTGCCGGAGATAAACAATGAGTTTCTCGAGGTGTGATGTAGGAAGACATTGCAACTTAGTAAACTATATAATTGTGAAAGATGCATATAGAAGGATGGCATAAAATAATTTCAGGTAAAACTTCAAATTCAAAACACAAACGTCTATCGTATAAACTCTAAGCAGTAGTCCAACAAGTATTGGCACAAGTGGTTGAGAATCAAAAATTTTAACTTGTAAGGTCAAGTTCGAATCCTAATCACTTTTAGTGGACAATTTATAAATTCTTATGTAAATCCCAATTGAATATTAGGTATGTACTGGCGCTGGACTGAGGAGCCACCCATGACCTAATTTTTTTTTTTGTACCAAAAAAAACTCCAGGCAGTAGCATTATCCGAAAATTCAGACAAAATTTCTGGCATAAATGTGCTTTAATAGTCTTGGAACATAAAATAATTATAAAAGCCAAAAGAACTAAACCATCAAGTTGTAGTAACTAGTAACCTACTTGGCCTATGCTTTATCGGCCTTGGCAGCAGCTTGCCCTCTGAGCCTACCAGTACTCCTTGCAGCAATAAGACCAACCTTTTGACCAGGTGGGGCATCGCGTCTAACAGTACTAGCATGACCGATGTGTTGATGGTTACCACCACCGTGAGGATGCTCATCTGGGTTCATAGCCACACCACGAACCTGCCTAAGGCGGTAAATGAGACGAGACAGATCGTGAGCTACTCGAGATCGACTCGGTCAAGGCTCAATAAATACTCAGATCGAATGAACTCGAGCTCGACTCGAATTCTTAACGAGCCAAAACGAGCTATTTGATACTTGACTCGAAAAGCTCGTGAGCAGCTCGAAAATATAATATATTAAGATTTTATTTTTAAAAAAACAAATTATTAATAATATTAACTTTTATGTGTTGATTTTTTTTAAAAAATACAATAAGACTTTCATGTATTTAAGGTTCATGTTCGAGTTTGAGGATTCAATCTTGTTAAGTTTAAGATTTTTTTTTTCATTTCGAGCTTTTTCGAGCTACTCACGAGTTTCAGTTCAAGATTTCGAGTTCAAGTCGTGCTTAAAATTTTTAAGCTCACGAGTTTTCTAATCGAGTCGAGCTCTATTTCAGAGTTTTCGAGTCGAGTCGAACTCAGCAATACTCGAGCTCGACTCGACTCGTTTACACCCCTACTTAGGCCAGCAGTTCCTCTTCACTCTATACTTGTGGAAAGCATTACCAGCCTTAAGCAGAGGTTTCTCAGTCCTACCACCTCCGGCGACTTGGCCAATCATAGATCGGCAACCACTTGGGACAATCTTCTTTGCACCCGATGGAAGCTTGATCCTGTAAAGTTACAATCCAATAATCTCACTACCAAGTTAAACTATAAATAATCACCATCCACTCACTTCCAAGAATCAAACTAAAAACGAACAGAACCACTCATCCTTGTGCATCAATATGTTATTTCATTTTATATTCCATCAATTCATAATTCACGTTGGGCCAATCCCAGTTTTTCACATCTAACAATATATGTTCTTTTCTCATATTCAAGCACAATATTGATAGTTAACCTTAGACTGTCGCAAAATTTATATGAGTAATGTTTGGGTAAGTTTTCGTTTTTACCATTAATGTTTTAAAATTTACAAATCGGTCATTAACATTATCATTTGTTACAAATTGGTCATTCGTCGTTAACAAACGTGACGGAAAACACCCGTGGCATGTTAACATCAGTTAACATTCTTATAAATAATGATATATTTTTATACAAAATAATGTTTTTTAGTTATAAAAACAAAAAAAAAAAATTAATATGATGATATAATGATTATTGATATGATGAAAAAAATAATAAGCACATAGGTCGTGATATTGTTTAGGGAATAGACCGAACTACATCCGAAGTGACTCGTGATGATATCATCGGCACCAAGTAAATTTTTGAAGCCCCTCCCACCTCCATGATTCAAGAAAAAAAAACTTAATTTCTAAGTAAAATTTTGTCCAAAATTTTAATTTAATATTACTTGAAGTGATCTGAAAATATAAAATTCCAATATTCAAGCTAGTAATAATATACCAGACAAAAGTTCCATAACTTGAAATGATAAATTTGTGAATGCACATTTATGTATTTCCCAAAAAGATGTTATACCGAAGCACGAGGAAATACATGAATACCAATAATGTTATGGGGCTATCAATAAGACGTATAAATCTATTTATGAAATATTTACCAGGTTTAGAAATTGAAATCCCAATAGCTTTTTTGCAGATAAAGGCAATCGGAGCTCCAAAATAAATTAGTTATAGACACCAATTTACACCACCTAATGAATTCATCGTGATTAAAGCAAATGTGGTCGTATCATCGGATATAACACGAGCTGAAAATTTGCTTTTCCTTGGACACAAGCCAGACCTTCGGCCGATTTATTTTTATTATCTCGAATATATCCTTCGGGTGGATTCAATTTGTTTCTTCTTGTGGTTGAAATAAATTCTATCACGAATCTATAACGAACTACTTCGACTTGACGATAATTAAAAGAAGAAAATATCCATTAGTTACCCAATCTACAAAGCTCTCGGAATATTCACCGATGATATCATCACGAGTCACTTCAGATGTAGTTCGGTCCATTCCCTAAACAATTTCACTACCTATGTGCTTATTAATCTTTCATTTAATTTTTCATCATATCAATAATAATAATTAAATTTACAATTTTTGTTGTGATAAAATTTAATTTATTTAATTACAAATTAAATTATAATATTGTTCAGAAAATGAAAAACTTAATAAAATTAATTTTAAAAAATTTTATGCACAGAGTGAAAAAATTTCTTCACAAACAAGATTTTAATATTAGAATTAATTTAAAAAAATAAAAAAAAAGCGTGGGGAAGAAAAAATGTTAATTTTTATTAAAAAATGTTAATTTTTATTAAAAAAATGTTAATTTTTATTAAAAAAATGTTAATTTTTTTATTAGTTTACCCTAACATTTAAAAAACGTTAATTTTTTTGTTTTTATAACTAATTTTAAATTTTTGATTTTCTTTTTTTTAAAATATATCATTATTTATAAGAATTAAAAATAAATATATTTTAATTTATTAAAACAATAATCAAATCGAAAGAATATATAAATAACATGGACTATTTATGTAATTATACCATCCAAGTAAGTCTGTTAACTGCTGTTAACAGGCCACGTGTGTTTTCCGTCAAGCCTGTTAACGGCGAGTGACCAATTTGTAACAAACGATAATATTAGTGATTGATTTGTAACTTTTGAAACATCAGAGGTGAAAATGAAAACTTACCTAAACATTAATGACCATTGGAATAGTTTACCCTATATATAAATAGAGGTAAGCAATCATAAATCAATATAGATGGAACAGTGGGGGCGTTATTCGATCTTCGAACAATGGATGGATTCTCTAAAGTACTAGGAATATGCTCTATTGTTGAAGTGGAGTTATGGGGAATACATGAAGGTCTCTCGCATGCGTTGAATCTTGGCGAAAGACAAATCATAGTTGAAACACATAGTTTGGAGGTCATTCGGATGCTTAAGGAAAACGCTAATAGAGGATCGGTATTTACGCTGCTAGACCGGGTTAGTGAATTATTAAAGCAAGAATAGACGGTTATTTTGAGGCATATAAACCAAGATGTGAATAAGGTGACCGATAAATTAACAAGATTAGCTACAGCAAGAGGCGATGATCATACGTTTCCTACACTCCACCGCTGGAAGTGGTTAATTTGCTACAACAAGATTCACTTGCTTGTAATTTGGCAGTAGAACATTAAGTGTTAGCTTACATCTTTATTTCATCAAAAAAATATAGATAGAACGGATCCAAATCATAATTAAAATTAAAACATAGTAATAATTAAAAAAAACGCCTGGTGGTATCGTTATCAGGATTGTGACTAATAACAATGGCGTAATCACCAGAAGCCCTAGCGAAAACACCGCGGTCACCGACATGGTGTTCAACTTTACAAACGACGGCTCCTTCATGGATAGATCTAAGAGGCAAAACATTTCCGACCACGAGGGTAGCCTTCTTACCACAACACACGAACTGTCCGGTGTACATGCCCTCGGCGGCAACGAAGAATTCCTTTTGCTTCTTGTAACGGAACGGGTGGCGGAAGACGACTCGGGCTAACGGGGCGCCCCGCCCTGGGTCGTGGATGACTTCGGTGACGACACCTTTGAGGTAGCCATTTCTTTCTTTCTTTCTTTATTTTTTGAAGGATTTGAGGTAGATATTTCGTTCGACGAATTCGAGGCTGCGGAAACGGGCGGAACCCGGACCCTTACGCAAAGTATCAGGTCCAAATAACATGGGCTGAGACACTGGGTCTAACTTTAGGGAGCACTATGAGATGAATCATTTTCTTTCATATTTATGTACTTTTATTCATTAAATTAAAAAAAAAACAATTATACTATCTTAACGTTATTGATTCTTTTTTTAAATAAGATAGTACTGTCTTTTATTATAATAAAATTGAAAAGACCCGAGACAAACGAGACTGTCTCCGGAAAGACGGATTAATATATAGTTAATATACGATGTTACTGGATACATTAAAAGATATTTAACAAATTCGGTTTAGCATTACCGGAAATATCGAGTAATAATAATGTAATAGGTGGAAATCATGAAGAAATATTAAAAAATTTGGCAATCGGCAAACTTAACTTGTCGGTTTGTGTCGATACTTTATAAAAATATATTAATCCATAACAATATAACAAGTAAAAAAATGACAAAATCTGTCTATAAATGACAAAACAGGTAAAGCGCTACCGGGTATATTGAAAGTGTCGTTATAAAAATGTATCTATCCATAACAATATAACAGGTAAAAAAATGACAAAACCGGTCTATAAATGACAAAACAGGTAAAGCGCTATCGGATATATTGAAAGTGTCGATACTTTATAAAAATGTATCGATCAATAACAATATAACAGGTAAAAAAATGATAAAATCGGGTTATAAATGACAAAACAGGTAAAGCGCTACCAGATATATTGAAAGTGTCGATATTTTATAAAAATGTATTGATCCATAACAATATAACAGGTAAAAAATGACAAAACCGGTCTATAAATGACAAAACAGGTAAAGCGCTACCGGATATGTTGATAGTGTCGATACTTTATAAAAATATATCGATCCATAACAATAAAATAGGTAAAAAAATGACAAAACCGATCTAGAAATGGCAAAACAGGTAAAACACTACTGGATATGTTGATAGTGTCGATACTTTATTATAAGTATCGATACTTTTGGAATTTAAAAGAGAAGAAATTATAGCGCTAATAAAGTGTCGATACTTTATAAAAATGTATCGATCCATAACAATATAACATGTAAAAATATGACAAAACCGATTTCGAAATGACAAAACCGGTAAAGAGATACCAGATATGTTGATAGTGTCGATACTTTATTATAAGAATCGACACTTTTGGAATTTAAAAGAAAATAAGTTTTAGCGTCAATAAAGTGTCGATACTTTATAAAAATGTATTGATCCATAACAATATAACAGGTAAAAATATGACAAAATCGATCTCGAAATGACAAAACCGGTAGTAAAAAAATGTGCTTGTGTGATCATTTTTATTTCAGAATTTTTATTTTTTAATACAAAAAGTTGGATATTTTAAATAAAACCCAGTAAGAAAATAACAAAAACTTTGCAGTAACAAAAGAATAACATTGGGAAACCCACCATGTTATCAGTTTCTCAAAGAACAAAAACCCAAAAACAAACATCTCTCAACACAAACTTATGATATACTCTTATTATCTCCATAAGATAAAGTTATGCCAGTTTTAGTTTCTTAAAGAATAAACTTATGATTGAAGAACTCAAACTGGTGCACGCATAAGTGTCGATGCATTTATGAAAAGTATCGATTCAAAAAACATCGAAATCGATAATTATTATATAACAGGTAAATTTACAATGTAACCGGTAAAAATATACTGGTTAATTAGCAAATAGGTTTACATTATGTATCGACACTCTTTAAATATGTGTCGATACTTTTTTTCCAAAATGAAAGCACAACGAGGTGCACACATAAAGTGTCGATACATTTAAAATTGTATCAATCCCAAAAACATCAAAACCGATAATTATAATGTAATAGGTAAATTTGTAATGTTACCGGTTTAAATATACCTGTTTAGTTAGAAAATAGGTCAATATAAGCGCTATCTATTACATTATATAAGCGCTACCTAATATATTATTGTACTTGATAATATTTCCGGTTAAATGATATAACATAACCGGTCTAAATTTTAACCGGTCACGTCATCTTTTAGGCGCCGCACAGTAAAATCACCCTAGATAAACACGTGTCCTGCGACAACATACAAGATAAAAAAAAGAACGTAAAAACAACAAAGGGGAATGTTTTACAGAAACAAAGAAAGAAAAACCAACAAATGTACTGATAAAATAAAAAGAGGGTTCTCATCTACTTCGCTTGATCCCGATGAAGAAGAAAATCAGCAATGCCAGCAAAATCAAAGAAAGTTCTTCTGCATGTCTCTTTTGAGGTCTCAAAAGCCTACAAGTGTTTAAAATGTCTCGGAGCTTTCGAATCAATCTGGTGTATCAACCCATCATCTGTCTTTCGCAATAGCTGCTTCGATCAGCGGGTGAGCTTCCTCAAACCAAATTGTTGCAGTAGAGACAGACCAACTTAATTGGGAAAGGTGGTGCGCCACTGTGTTACAAGCTCTTGCTGCATGTCTAAATGAATAATCAGTAAAGTCCTTACACTTCATTTTCACATTTAGAAAAAAACACGAATTAATAATCCGATAATGATATTAAAAAAAATAATGAATAAATATCATTATAAATTAATATATATTAAAGGGATAAAACGAGTTTACTGTCTTAAGATTGTTAACTGAGATAACAATCTGAGATGAAATCAATCCTAAGAAAATCAAACAAAGAAGTTAAACTTCATAAAGTAAATCAAAATTAAATAAAAATAAAAATATTCCTTTTATTTTGATCAGTTGAGATCGAAATCAATTGAAGTATGTCGCTACACAATTTCTTTAAGACAAATTTTTTGTCACTCCTTTAGTGCTCGAGTTCGTTTGTCGTCTATCTCCTAGGATACAACAACTTATGATAAGTTACAGTAGCACATCTGTAGAGATCACGAACGTTCATTGTCTTCGACTATCACTAAAAAACTAGTGGAACAAAAGAATATTTCTAAGGAGAGAATAATTTTTCAAGAGAATAAAAATTCTTGAATTCTTAAATATATATTATTTTAATTTGAAATATACAAAAGTATATAATTATCTTTAATATTCAAAGTTAAAAAGATGACGAATATCTTTTTAAATTGACATATTCAAAGAGTAATTATCATATTAATATTCAAATTAAATAATATATTTAATTTACAATGGTAAAAAAGAATATGAATTTAATATAAATATTAAATTCATCAATTAAATTCACTCTTATTACAACAATCCTCACATGAATGAAATTGATGATTTAATCAAAAATATTTTGGCACGATGTGGTGATAGCCTCTACGATTGATAGTTGCATAGGATAGGTAAGTGTCCTCCTTTGAACATTCCCTTGTGACAGTATATTTACTTTACAGAATAAACAATAGGTGTGATGTCCTTGAATTGTTCTTTCGTTTGTGTAAACGATAACATACTTCACACAACTACCCCTCTGATAAGAATTTAGTTCTCATGTGTATGTCCTTAAAGCCATAGACATCGCCTGGTTCTGCAAGAGTTTGAGAGAAATATGACCTAATAATCTCCTTAAAGAGGCCCCCACTTCACTTAAACATGGGTAACTTATGTTGTTCAGCTCACCACATCACACAATGGTCATTAAAAGCTTTGCTTAGCATGTACCACTTAGATCACTGTTTACATCTTAGGAACGAACTTGGGATAATAAACCCCTATAGTGACCATACACGGTTATGTAATTAGGTTGTCTATTTGAACCTAAATCTTGGGATCTCCAGTCAACAATGTAGGTTTTTCCTTCACATAACGCTTTTAAATTTCTAAGGCTTTAGTCACATTCCTTTAGATGTTTTCTCAACTTGATCTCAATTTAACACTTTGGTTAGCGGATCCACAATGTTATCCTTTAATCTTACAAAATCAACAATGATAACTCAATTTGAGATATGTTGTCTATGGTATTATGTCGACGATGCATATGTCTCGACTTACCATTATACTTGCTAGCCACAGTATAAGCATACTGTGGGCACATGTTTAAGCCATTTAGGAATATCCTCCAAGAAATTCCAAAGCAATTCAGCTTACTCTCTGGACTTATCTAGAGCTTCAAACTCAAATTCCATTATGAATCTGGATATAACCGTTTTCTTAAGGATTTTCATAACATTTTTTCCTTCCAATGTGAAACATATTCACTTGTGTCGTTGATATCTTAAATATCAAATTCTAACTAGCATCGATCTATCCATCTAAGATAGTAGAATAGTCAAAGAAAATACAATCCATCATTTAGGATTTATTTTCATTTATTTTGGTAATATGACCATTACATTCTCAAGACAACCCCCACATTTTCAAGTGTTTGTATGACATAGGTTTTCAACCTTTTCATAACTCATGTGGTGTCTTGTCTTTTTTCTTTGTTTAGGGACCTCAATTAAAAAGTAATTAGTTGACAGAACAACTTCTCTCCCCCCACATGTTATGTGACAATTCAGAACTTCTTAGCATTGAGTTTATTGTCCAATTCTTCCGCTTTGCTACTCCATTTATTTTAGGAGAATATAGTGATGTCACTTCATGAATAATATCATGTTCTACATAATCACTTCTTACCATCTTAATTTATTTATTAAGTTGGTTTTCAACTTCATGTTTATAGAAAAAAAAAATTATAACTTCGTTTTGCTCTTTTAGCAAATACACATAGCAATACTTTGCTATCATTAATGGAGATAATAAAACATTTATTCTCCCTCGTTTTTTTCCATTATTACGAAGTTTAAGAACTTGGTCACTAATAATTCATTAGTACCAACATCTTCTATTTCGTATCTATGGTTCAATTGTACACATTATATTGTGTATCCGATAATACATTCAATATGTATTTCCAACACAGGAAATCATAATACTTTCAAGATCCGGTAATAACGTTTACCTCATCCTCTCTAATAATAGAATGATCATCTCACATTTGGTCAAATTCACCGTGACCAAATAAAATAACATCTTATGTTATCACATCTTGAAATTCTATTCATAGTATTTTACAAGTTTCTCATCATGGCTCACGACCACCGATAATCACGGTTTTGTTTAACACATGAAACTATAATTAATAATAATTCCAACAATAAACCAAAACTAAATTTTTATTTATTCTATCAACATAATTTAGTCATGAACTAAAATTCTAAAACAAATAAGCAACACTATTGTTATTTTCCAACAATTTTTTTATAGAAATCAAATAATTTTGTTACTGAAAAAAATTAAAATCTCAATTGATTTCAAATATGAAATCAAAGATTCCAATAAACAGAAAATTAATTCTTGTTTATTTTTGATTTTGTTATCAAACAAAATTAAAATTCTGAAACAAAATCAGTAACCAAATTACTTTAACGACAATTTCTGTTATACAAATTTGTACACTTTGAAATTTTAGCAAACATGTTAAGACGGTAGGATAAATCCTGAAACAAATTTATTTGATATCTCGTTTTCCCACGATATCTGAGCCATTTCATATTAAGAAAGGTAGAAGAGAGAGTTCTGAATCATTTCAGACTAAAGGGAAATATTCAAATTTTACTTACTTGATTGACTTCATCGTTGTCAACCAAAACCTGAATTCTTAATCATTAACTTAACCATTGTTAATCGAAACTTAAACCTTCAAGATTAAAGGTGTGCCCCACAAAATGTGCAACCACAAAGATCTTGCAAAGATTTTGAAATCCAATTATTTAAATCCTTACACATAAGTCAGTGGAACCATGTCTCACATTAGAAATTGAATTCAAAAAGTATTCCTCAAAGAATTTGAAATTCATAAATTCAAAATTAAAGGAAACTTATCTTTAGCATAAATTCCTCTTGATTTTCGCCCAATATTTGTTTTGTTGAATTTTTGACACTTCCTATGTACACAATAGGGATTAAACACGCGAATTCTATATCATCTCGAAAGCAATAAGAAAATAAAATTCGTCTTAAGATTGTTATAAAAATTATGCATTGATAATCCGAGAATGATATAAAAAAAATAATGAATAAATATCATTATAAATTAAAGGGATAGAACGAGTTTATTGTCTTAAGATTGTTGACCGAAAAACAATCTGAGACGAAATCAATCCAGAGAAAATCAAACAAAGAAGTTAAACTTCATAAAGTAAATCAAAGTTAAATAGAAAGAAAAATGCTCCTTTTATTTTGATCAATTGAGATCAGAATCAATTTAGCTCTGCCGCTACACAATTTCCTTAAGACATATTTTCGACCACTCTTTTGGTGCTCGAGTTCATTGATCGTCTGTCTCCCAGGATACAACAAGTTATTATCAGCTACAGTAGCACATCTGTAGAGATCACGAACGATCATTGCTTTAGACTATCACCGAAAAACTAGTGGAAGAAAAGAATATTTTCTAATGAGAGAAAATAATTTTCAAGAGAAGAAAAATTCTTGAATTCTGAGTTGTAAAAAACCTAACAGATTTGCTCACTATTTATAGGGGATTTTCAAGAGATATTTAATTCAACCAAATATCTTCTAATATTCAACTTTAAACAGATAATAATATCTTTTAATTTGAAATATTCAAACTATTTTTGTCATTCAAACTTAAATAGATATTATTTTAATTTAAAACATACAAAAGTATATAATTATCTTTAATATTCAAAGTTAAAAAGATAACAAATACATTTTTAAATTAACATATTCAAAGAGTAATTATATTTAAATCAAATAATATATTTAATTTACAATAATAAAAAAAATATAAATTTAATATAAATATTAAATCTATCAATTAAATTCACTCTTTTTCTAACATCGAAATCTTAATAATCATCCTGTATAGGGGTTTGGAGCTTCTGTATCACAGTTAGGAATCCCCTTCAATAATCACCTTCCTGAAGTTCAACTCCTGTGCTAGCCTGATGGCCTGTTCACATGTTGTTGCCTCTGCTACACAAGGATCGAAAATGTTTAAGTCCAGGTAAGATCCAGCAGCCACTAATAATCCATTGTGATTCCTTATAACAATTTCAGTTGCTGACATAAGATTATTCTTGTCAAATGCAGCATCGAAATTGACTTTCATGACATGCATAGGGGGTGGGAGCCAACCCGCAACAGATGAAACATTAGGATTAATCTTTGCGGTGTGCAGGGATCTTGCTCTCTTAAATAGGCTTTGATAAATGTAGTAATAGCAAAAAGGTTATTCTGCGCATTGTCGTCAATTACATTGTTTCTATGACTCCAAATGGCCCATATAGCAACGAAAAGAGAATTACAATCTGGAATTGATAGGCTGAGGGCGAAGTGTGCCAACCAGAGAGTCCAATCTTGAAAAGGTACATGCTGAGAATATCAATTTACAGAGTTGCAAATACTTGAGTTGAAAAGGTACATTGTTGGATCAAATGAACAATTGATTCAGGGCCTTCACCACAAAGCGAACAGGTGGTGTGAGTGGTGAGATGCCTGGCAGAAAGGTTGCTGAAAGTTGGCAGGTAATTCTTAGCCGAACGCCGTACTAGTATTTTAATTTTAGTAGGGATAGGGGATTTCCAGAGTCTATCATAAAACGCTTGCAAAGCTGAGGAATAATTTGGATATTATTCTGTGTACCTGTCTCTGAATTATGTAGTAGTAAGCGATAGCCAGACATCACAGAATTTTTCTCGGGTGCGGTCTCCCTTCTAAATAAGCATATCAGGTTGGTTGGTACTTGGTAACATTATTGATTTATTAAATTTCGATTATTTGTACTCTTAGTTATTATATTTTAGCTTAAATACACCTTGTCCCCTTAGCTATACATTTTTTTAATGAGTTGTTCCTTAAAATATTTTTCGAGACGTTTTGTCCCCTCAACTTTAAAGCTTTACTCCGTTTGCCCTATATCATTAACACCGTTAAAAAATCTCACTGACCGATTAGAACACACCATGTCACCTCTTAATATTTATTTATTTTTATCTGAATAAATAAAAATCCATTAAATAAAATAAAACTTATAGTATACCAAAAATGTCCTTTCTCCATCCCTTCTCCGCACCTCCACCATAAACCAACCCCCCTCAACCCACCTCCATTTTTCTTCATCTGTCTCCACCCTAAATATTATTCCAAAGCTAACATCCAGAATTCTTTTGCTTTGAATTACCAAAACCCAGATTGGAAACAAAACCTTAATGAATTCTGTTCCTTTAGCAAAAAAACAGAGAGGAAAACTTTGAGCCGATCTATAAGCCATGTTTCAACATCCTACCCTGTAACAAATGTGCAGTTTTGACAAACGAAAATGCAAAAATAAATAAAAATACAGAGTATTGAAGCTGGAAAAATAGAGGCAGAAAGAGAGAGGGTGTGATTACATCGAGACCAAGTCCTTTGATGTGTGTAAGTAACGATTCTTTGCTTTTTGGCTATTGATTGAACCTATTCTATTTTCATTTTTTTCTATATAACTAATTTCTTTCTTTGAATTTTTAGTTTTTTTTTTTGCTTCTCTTTTGTTTTCTCTTTTCTGGTCGAGAAAAATGACCACAGTTTTTCAGTTTTCTTAAACTTTCTCCAACATTTAGCACTATTTATCAATTTGGAATTTGGAAAAAAAAGATTGGGAAGACCAAATTAGAAAGCTTTGTTGAGGTGGATTTCAAGGAATTGACATTCTTCCTATTTGTTTTCTCTATTTGTTACATTATTATTTACTTATAAAATCGTATGTTTGTCTCAAGGGACTTACCCTATTTTACTTATCAAAAATGGAGAAAGCGAATATGATAAATTTAATCTACTACAACGACAAAAGTGACCCTTAAACCTTTAGTTATTAAGTCTTTAATTCTTGTTAATTTGATAATATGACACATTAATACAAAAGAATTAATTTTTAATTTAACTTTCAATTTTAGGTATATTTTTAATATGACCTAAAATTTAGATAAAACATTAATTTGATATTAAATTTTAAATAAAACATTAACTTGATAATTAAATTCAATCGTAGTTTTCTATCTCCCACCACCATTCACCACCCTCATTGACGCTATTCACCGTTGATCCTCAAAATTTATATAGTTCACTCTTTTTTAGACCTAAACACAAATCAGATGTCTGTTTCATCAAAAACTATTTTAAACTTAACAATTCTTTTTTAGACCTAAACAGAAATCACATGTCTGTTTCATCAAAAAAATATTTTGAACCTAACAATTCTAACAAAAAAACGCATCAGCTTCCTTTAACATTAAACCATAATAATGAATTTATCATTAATATTTTTCTTAAAATAAGGGCACAAAAAATCTAATCAAGACACATATTATGCGTGCTGTTTATTTTTAAATAAATTTTTTTATATTTTTCGATTCATTGTTATTTATTTCTTTCATTTTTATCATAAGCAACATTAGTGTAAAAGAAATCATTCGAATGATTGTCACATGAACAAAGACATTCTCTTCAAAATAAGTCTTTCAAAAAACATTTTCACGTGAACATACCTTCATTAAAAGGACACCATCTTAGTTAAAAATATCATTTAAATAAAAATTATTCTCATAAAATGATAAAACAGTAATTTTACTAAAAAATCAATATAAAATAATTATTTATTAATATAACACTCAATGATCATTATTTATCAAAATGTCATCCATTTGGATAAAAACACGTTTTACAAAAAAAAATATTTTAAGCATAGTAATAAAGACTATTTCTAATTTGGTAATACGCGTGAAAAGCACGTTCTGCATGAAGCGCATTTAGATCAAATATATCAACTCTTATATAAAATGGAGGTTACTAATGACTAGTTGATTTAATAAGATAAGATATTAGATTCTTTAAATTAGGTCAAAGATTCAAATTCTGGTGTTTTCGAATGAAGCAAACTGGATTGGGAGAGTCACATTCACCTCTGCAGTACTCAAACTGTATTAATCGATCAATAGATTAGATACCAGTGATTAATTCAAAAAAATTATGTGAGTGATTTAAGGTTTTAAAGGTTGGGCAAAATTGACCCATTAGGCCATGCAATATATTTAATTGGCTCGTTAGGTTAGTGATTAATTTCAGTAACTAATTGTAAAATCATAATAAATTAAAAAAAAATCGTTGAACTTGTCACATTGAGATAACGAGTTCGTTTGGAATTTAAAATCAACTAACAATTGGTCAATTAGCAACTTTTGAAATTTCAAAAAATATAGACGTTGAAACTCGTCACATCGATGTGATGTGTTCGGTCCAATTTATTTAAAAATAAAACTTTTAAATAATTTATTACAAACTAATTTATTACAATAATAAAAGTTTTTTTAAACTAATATAATTACTAAAAAATTTACTTATATTTTCGTAATTATTGACGATGCCGAGGAGTAGTCGAATAATAATGACGTGAAGCTTGTCGATTTCATTGTGATTGTTTGCCTTAATTGTCTTCATCTTCGTTTGCTTCTTCAACATGAGGTGTATTGAACATCATTCCACTTTGAGTTCTACCTTCAAAATATGGTGATTGAGTATTTAAAGTATTTGACGCCATCATTGACGTCATTGACTCGAATTGTTAACTGAAGTCGGTTTCTTGTTGACCATATAAAAGATGATCTTATTCACCCACAGGTTTTGTCGAAGATGGTTGAACATATTGCATTGCATCCATGAATCTCCAACTCAATTCGGTCGACTCTCCACTAAAGCATGATATGGAGGATAAAAACCATAACTGATTTGAGATGCAAAATATTTTGCAGAATCATAATCAGAAGTCGAAGATGTTGATAATGATGATTTCTTACCTTTTGCATATTTGACCTTCATTCCTTCCATTCAATCCTTTTACCCTGGTGTTGTTAAATATGGTTTCTCATTTGCTTCATAATTTCAGAAGTAGAGAGATACTTATAAATATAGATAACATCAAGATGTAACATTTTATTTCGGGTAGACATTTTAAGGAATTCTTAAAAAAATATTTTTTTTCTCAAGAGTAATTTTTTTCTTCTTAACAATACACAATAAAAATTCTAAACCGCAAAAAACCTATTTATAACCCCAAATCTAACTTCTCTAAATGACTATAATTTTAAAAAATCTCATGGAACTCATCACCTCAACGTAACGAGTTTTAATATGACAGTTTTTCCAAATATGTTTTTTAATTTATTATAATTTAAAAATTAATTACTAATTTTTTTTTAAAAAAATACTAGACTCGTCACGTTGACGTGACGAGTTCGAGAATTATATAATAATATTGGACCTCACTTATTTGGGACTATTTAAAAGTATTTTTTGGATAAACTCATTACGTTGACGGGACGAATTTTTCCTATATTATAACATTTACAGTAGATCCTAAATAAAATTTTGGGTGATCTAATGAGCCCTAAATAAAATTCTGGATGATCTAATGAGCCAATTAAATACACCTGGGCGAATTTTGCTTAAAAGGTTGTTATTAAGTTGGGTTTTGGTTATTTGGGCTATATACCGAAACGATCTGATGGGCTAACAACCAGACAAATAAAGCTCAGTACTCGTTTCATCTACTTTTGTTTATTTCATTTGTAACCGCCGTAAACTTCATTTCCCCTTTTTTCTCTCATATCTCCTGCCACCATAGTTGTTCAACAGAAAGGAGGTGAATTATGAGCCTTTACACTAGTGATTCCTGGAATCGGCTTTGCGTTCGAGGGCGAGATGGAGTGCTGGAGGCGTTGCCTTTCCGCGGTTGGATATATCGGCCGTATTTTGCTGAAAATGGTATGAAAATTGCACTAGATCCGACGGACAGGGAACCATTATTCAGAGTTGAGTGGCACACTTTGAATCTGCAAACTCAAGAAATCAATAAGACTCTGAGTACGATGCCACCCGAGGCTCGTCTCTCTGGAACTGCCGTTGCCTGTCGCAACCGCGTTTACGTCCTTGGGGGAGCATGCTCGGGGGATCCCTGTTGTCCCGATAAAAGGTTTAACGAAAGACACTTGCATAACTGTGTTTTCATCGATCATGTTTAGAAATGGATCATCTTCCTGAATTGGCTGAGCAAAAACGCTTCACCGTCTATCATTTCGCCATAGCTCCATGTACCTTGAAATCCACTATTGTGTTTTGGAACCCAACAGAACCTGCAAACTACTGTATGAAAATAGATTTCAAGAGGGTAAGCTGCATTGGTGAAATACATTAAATTTAATAGTTTTCTTGGAATGTTATCCCATCCATGGACGCAAAACTCCACGAAATTTCTTGTAGTAATCACCCATGGTGAACCTGCATTGATTTTGTGCAGGATAAGTTGATTGGATTTAGTTTTTCTTCAAAATATTTATATTCTCTATCGAACTACATGTAAATTCACAGTTGAAGTTCTAAAACTGACCTCCACAAATCTTGAAGGCATCTGGTTTTCGAGTTTCAACATCATAGTGAACTGGACTATTGCTCTTGTGATATAAATTGGGGTCTACAAAAATTCTGTTCTTTCTCTTCCCTTGTGTACAAATCCAACATTTTTCACCTCAAAACGAAAATGAAGGCTTAGTTTACTAGGTAAAAGTTGGAGTTTGAATAACTAGAATATTAAAAAAGATAACCTTAATCAAAACCAAAATTGAAAATATAATCCCTAGATTGAATGGGTATAATTTAAAACACAATGGTGGTTTGTGCTTACTGTTTCCAGCCCGGATTGCTAGTATATGTTAATACTAACATTCTTCATGCTGTTCATATACACTAACAGTATAGTCGTTTGAATGGGTATAAACTCACTCGTATTTATAAAAAAAAAATCTTTGTTTGTTGGTTGGAATTCATCACACGAAGATTAAGAGTTTCAATTTTTAAAAATTTTCGAGTTTACAAAACGGTTACACTTTCAAATTTCTAATGGTGGAGGTGACGAGTTCCTTATTTTTTTTTTAAATTTCAGATTTCAAAAAAAATAATATACTTTAATGGAATTCGTCATACTCACGTGATGAATTCTAAGAAATAATATAAAAAATTCCACCCACTAGGCCCACAAACATGAATCCATTAATAATAGCATATAAACTACATGATTGATCAATTTCATTTAAATTTTGCACATTTTCCCATTGAATTTAAAAAAAATACCATATTTACTAACTTTTGTTTTTATTTAAGGATAAACTAGATAAATAGTCACTAATGTTTGAGTAAGTTTTTGTTTCTCCCACCAAAGTTTCAAAAGTAACAATTTGGTCACTAATGTTATCGATTTGTAACAAATTGGCCAATCGATGACGTTAACTGATGTTATTAGGGATAATGTAGTGCTGATATGGCGTATTAAATCGATTGATGTGGTGCCTTTTAACCACGCGGGACAACCTTGTTGACCATTTGACTTCAATTCTCTATCATCAGAGCATATTTTCTCATTCCCTTATATTTCTCCTTTACTTGGCCTTAAAACTCACACAACCCACTCTTTAAAGATAAAGACTCTTATTTTCATTCAAAACTTGGGTTTCTCAGCAAAAGGAAATTAACCAACCTATATGAGTTTTACCCTTGCTAATAAAATAATCAATCAGAATGATAACCGTGTCGTGGTAATCCACTGCCTTAGAAGCAAATTCGCCCCGATGTGTGTAATCGCTACAATGGACGAACATCCCCCTGAGGTTAACACGACTCTCCAAGAATCTATACACCCGAAAACTAGAGTGAACTTGGTTGTATTGTTATTCTCTCAACTCAAACAACATTAAAAAAATGAGTGTTTCAAAGCAAATGTTTGCTTGGGATGATACTAAATGAATGAAATTGCTCACTATTTATAGGCTAAATAGTGAGGGCAAAATGGTCATTTCCAATACTAGTGGAAATACCTAATTTTGAGCATATACTAGTGGAATAACCTAACTAGCATATTTCCAATATTTAATTGAGCATTATTAACACTAGTGGAATAACCTAATTTGATCATATACTAGTGGAATAACCTAACTAGCATATTTCCAATATTTGAGCATTATCAACATTCCCCCACTAATGTGAAAGAATGCTTTCGTAAAGATGAGAGCAATGAAGTTAAAACATGAGAAGAGCAATAGCGAGATTAGTTGCTTAAGCACTAGTGAACGTATCTGGAACTAGTACATAGTGATGATGAGCAATCCTTCTCTTAGATAAGTGAAACTAGTCTTGAACTTTCTAAGATTGGGGTAAACTCATAATGCACAACTAACCCCTTTATCTACCAAAGTCCTCGATGTGTCTACAAAGAGTATATACAAAAGCGTATATATGTTTAGCACTCTTTCCTCAGGATTCTAATAAGTGTACTAGAAAAATGGCCCAACGTTTTTCATAGAAGGTGGCTAATCCTTCTCATTTACGTAGGTTATTTCATTAAGTTTATCTCAACATAAACCACTCAAATTGAGCTATAAAATAATTAAGAGCTTTTATAATAACTCAACCGCATAAAAGGTATGGTGACTTTCTTCAAGTTCATTATTAATGAACCACCCAAACTCTGGGATAAGAAGTCATTAAGAATAAATATTCAACATCATAATTTGGTGAATTCAATATTTCCTTCTCACTTGGAACTCCCATTCAATATGTCATTCTCACTAGGAAGTTTGAATTCATTAAGAGTTTAATAAAACTCATCCTTTCAAGCCGTAAGTTCATCTAGTCCTTCGCGATTAGAACTACCTACTCAACTCTGGGTTATGAACTTATTAAGAATAAATATTCAGCCAAAATCGATAAATTCATCAAGTCTTTCTCACTAAGACCACCCAAAGCCTGGACTATGAATTTATTAAGAGCAATTAAGCTAATCCTGGGCATGCACATTATTCATCATAGGGATAGGCAGTAGGAATATGCACTATGAGTCTTTCCATGGTTTCGTTTGACCACATGGAACTTAGATAACTAAGTTGGGTATCTACCATGAATTCATCAACCAATGGGCTTTAGACCCATCCCCCTCGACGAATCTAGGACCAAGGATTTGCTAGGTTCCTTTCTGACTTCATATACTCTAAAGAGAGCACTCCGTTCTTTATTAAGTGTCTAATTGATTCATGCCTTATGTGAATGTCTATTTTCTTACCATTGTACACATATCGCAGCTTGTAAATCACACAACAAAGAAATCGAAGGAAACGGTCTTCCCCACAATAGAATATCTGCTAACAAGCTTCTGAGCTACTCGGCTTCTTACCCAGCTAGGTCAAGAGCTATAAACTCTGACTTCATGGTAGAACGAGCAATACAAGTCTGCTTTGATGATTTCCATGAGATTGATGCTCCACCTAAAGTAAAAACATACCCGTTCGTAGAACTTACATCATCATTATCAGAAACCCAGTTGACATCACAATATCCTTCCAGTACCGCAGGAAATCCAACAAACTCAAGTTTCCAATCCAAAGTACCCTTAAGATACTTCAGTAAGCATCTAAAAGCAATCCAATGTTTACCACTTGGATTATGAGTATATCTACTTAGTCTACTCACAACATAAGTAATATCAAGCCGAGTATGGTTCATTAAGAACATTAAGATTCTGATTAATTTAGCATATTCTGTTTGGGAAATGCTACTTCCTTTATTCTTAAAGAGATATATGCTAGGGTCACAAGGGTTCGAACAAGGAGACTTCAAAACTGTCAAATTTCTTTAACACTTTCTCAAGATAGTGTGCTTGACCTAAAGAAAATCTCTTTTCAGTTTTGGTAATTTTGACTCCTAAGATTACATTGACTTCTCCCAAATCCGTTATCTCAAATTTAGTGGACAAGAAACTATTTGTTTTGTTAATGGACTCAATGTTAGAACTGAAAATCAATATGTCATCAACATACAAAACTTATGATGACGTAATCAGTACCAAACATCCTCAAATACATACAAGCATCTGAACCATTCACAACAAAACCAAAACTAAGTATAGTTTTATGGAATTTCTTGTACCATTGTTCCCATATAGATCTCCTCATCTAGATCTCCATTCAGAAATATGGTTTTAACATCCATTTGATGTACTCGCAACTTATGAATGGAGGCTAGTGCAAATAATGCACGGATCGTTGAGATGTTCATAACGGGAGAGTAAAAATCAGAGTAGTCTAAAACAAACTTTTGAATGAACTCTTTGACAACTAGCTTTGCCTTGTACCACTAGATTAAACCATCTAGTCTCATTTTCTTCCGGAAGATTCATTTGCTACAGATTTGTTTAAATCCTCTAGGCAAGTCAACTTATTCCCAAGTATGATTAGACATTATCGATTGTAGTTCATCATTAAAAGCGATTTTCTAGAAACTAGCATCGATAGATCTTATAGCTTTTTTAGGATCCTCATATAATATTTAAGCTATATGATGAGAAAGAGAGTCTAAATCATTTATCTCAGAAATAAAGTAAGTGATAAAATTCGGTCCAACTAGCCTTTTACTTCTTCTAGGCTCTAAATCAATTTCTTGAGAAGGCCTAGCAGGAATACTAGAAAAAGTGGACAGAATATTTTCTATTTGTGTTTATGCATTTAATCTACATTTTAAGACACCCCACATTTCTAACATTTTGGGATATCCTTAAGTGTCTTGTAAATCATGTAAACAAATACTCAATCATACTAGAGTAAAGTTTGTTATGAGTTTTAGCCATAAAACTATATTTTAACAAACTCAAGTTTTGTTTACGCATAATTATATTCTCAAAGTTTTGAGAAGTTACAAATCATTAAGAATAAAATGAATAAATCATTATGAAATAGATAATCTCTTTTCTTTCCTCTACTTAGGAAAAACATTTAAAGAGATTTAATAGCTACAACATATTTTTAGTAGCAATAGTGTCTATCATATTCTCATTCATGATAATCAACATATTAGCCTTAAAGAGATCATCATATATTTTTATTTACTATGAATAAATTTGGTATTCCACTCAACCAAATTAATCTCTACACTTTTAACTTCTGCACTAAGTTTTAAGAGTTTTTATCTTGTCATAGTATTTTATAAATTGGAATAGTGAGCATAGTAATGAACAATGCACCATGTAGGTTTCTATGAAAGAGAGGTGGTGCACTAGGCACGCTTAAGTACCAAGTCTTCATAGAACCAATCCTAGACATGCACTTTCATACTCATCACACTACTTTCCAATAAATCATTTTGTAGATTTTCTCTTTCTTAAGGCTTCTTAAAGAATTATGCTTAATACTTTTAATCACAATAGTAACTTATTAAGCATATATATTTCGGGCTTGCACTACTACCTTATCCTTAGTAGTACTACCTTAGTCTTTACTAGTGGTTTTTATCTCATTTCATAGTATCCACTAAGTTTTAAAGACTATCTTAAAGGCTCATGCAATCTAATTTATGTATTAAAAAAACATGAATTAACAGATAACAAGTATAAATAATCTGACCTCGCAGGTAGAGTCATAATTTCCAAATAGACTTATTCATCCTCACCATGCATGCTACTTCACCTTTGCATCATCATTTTTAATCAACATGATCCCAAAATCCATCGTGACAATCTCTTCATCTGAACCATCATCTCTTTTAAATATTCTGAAGTCCAATGAAGAATATACATGGTTAGTCATGAAATTAATTTACTAACAATAATTGAAAAAAATATTGATAGTGACAAAATCCTTATCTTTAGGATTTTGGTTCCTTATCTTCAAGAGATTGTGGAAATCAAACTCAAATTTAACAACTATTCAGTTTGGAGAATCTCCTCGTTCAACATCATCACCTTTATGATTATCCAAAATTACAACCGTTCTGTTGTCTTTATAAATTTCTCAAAAGAAATTATTTGTATGATAAAATAGTTGATATTTATTTTCAATTTAATATTCAGAAACTGAATAATCTTACCTCACATGAAAATAAATAGTTACACATCTCCACATGAACCAAAGGTTGTTATTCTCCAAGAGAATCAATTTCCATTATAATGGAGTCATTAAATCATAATCTTTATTGCACAAATATTAGCAATATATACTCATGTATAATAGCAATATATATTCATTAAAATGAGAAAATAGCTAATTCACCAATATAGCTATGTATACACGTTAAAAGCAATAAATGCTTATTAATTTTTTTTATTCAAACATTAATTCATTTAAAATTCAAATGAATCATCAATAAAAAAATATTATTAATGCATACACAGTCGATGTACACTAAACACAAAAGTTCCAATTAATCATGATAACATATTATCATATATTCTGCATGGTTTTAGAACCACCCAATGTAGTCAAACATGTCTTTTTAGACCACTCCAAAATTGCAGTGGTTCTATCACATAATTGGTGGTTTCATTTGTATTTTAATATACCACTCAATGGTTTTATCACATAGCTTAATCACAAATGCCTTTTTTATTTATCTTTAAAACCAATGTTGAAACCAATGTTAATTAGTTTTAATTTCTAACTTTCACATGGTTTTAGACCTCATGTATAAAGGCATTTAACAAAACATTAAAAACAACTGTTTAAATGATGTGTCTAACGTGCAGAAAATTCTGCTTTTAAACATTTCTAACATATGTTCATCTTATAAACAAGAACCGTTTGAGTTTCTTACTGATAATTTTCCAGTGATCATAGAATTTATCTTTCTTCACAACACGAACAATAATAATTATTGTCGTATTTAGCAGCAGTAAGAATCTGCTTCTAAATTGTTGGTAAAATAGACTGCTGCAAAACGAGGTGTTAACACTGACTGGAAAATATTAAATAAATTAATCAATCAGAATGATAAACGTGTCGTGGTAATCCACTGCCTTAGAAGCAAATTGGCCCAATGTATGTAATCGCTACAATGGACGAACAACCCCCTGAGGTTAACACGACTCTCGAAGAATTCATACACCCGAAAACTGGAGTGAACTTGGTGGTATTGCTCTTCTCTCAACTCAAACAACACTAAAAAAAGATGAGTGTTTCAAAACAAATGTTTGCTTGGGATGATATTAAATGAATGAAATTGCTCACTATTTATAGGCTAAATAGTGAGGGAAAAATGGTCATTGCTAATACTAGTGGAAATACTTAATTTTGAGCATATACTAGTGGAATAACCTAACTAGCATATTTCCAATATTCAATTGAGCATTATCAACACTAGTGGAATAACCTAATTTGAGCATATACTAGTGGAATAACCTAACTAGCATATTTCCAATATTTGAGCATTATTAACATCATGGTCCGAAGTTCACTTGGTTCTGCTGTAATTGTTCTGTCGGACTTGATCGAAGTCTTGATAATTCAACATGGTTTGATATAATCCAATTCGATTCAAAAAATTTAAATTCAAATTGAATTGTAAAATATAATGTAACGATTGAAACCACCTTTTTAATCTTCAAAAAATTTTGCTTTAATTTATTTCCAAATTCATTATTAAAACAAAGGTTATGGTGAATTAAAATTACATCCCGCGGGAAGGGAATACGATTGCGGACGGCTTAGCTAAGATGGCTTAGCTAAGAAGAACCTGTGGAGATCCGAGCGGATTTTGAAGCTGAGAAGAACCATCGGATATAAAGGCTGTGAGCCTACCTTTGTATTAAAAAAAATACATAAATTATTATAGTTTATGTATTTTGAAAATATTTTCATCATTATAAAATATTTAAATTATATAAAAATTTAAAATTAAAAAAAATACAACGCAAACGCTCCTTAGTCTATTTTTCTCTTAGTCTGGAGGTAGATTGTCTGACAAGAAATCTACGATAAATAATACTATAATGTAGAAAATATTAAAACAATCCTTCTTCCTTTCCCATAATTCATTGCAACTCAAACTGCATAAGTAAAACATTGAACCTTTCTTGGAGTTCATTACAACTGGAGTATAAAACAATTAGAATTTTACAATCTTTTTCCCCTTAAATTTTGTTCCTCAAGATATGTCCTGCAACTTTTGCAGAAAATACGTACGTTTTAGACACGCATGCGCACATGTATATGTAAGCAGAAGATACGTTTTATACACAAACATGGTCTTTGATAAACTTTTTCAACATTCAACAAAGTGGCAAATCCTTGGGCGGAGGCAGAATCGATTGGTCGGCTCCCTTTCCATCTTCAACCACAAATGCCATTTTCAATCCCCACCCAGTATGTAGCTCCAAATGGCAATGCATAAACCAAACACCTGAACCAGCAAGATTCAATGAAATTCAAAACATATTAATCAAATTCGAGTTTTTCTATATCGGACATGGATGTTTATTACCTGGATTGTCTGCTCTAAACCGAATAGCGGTCCATCCCCCAGTCGGGACATCGACAGTGTTCCTTTCAACAGGATCGACCAAGTTGTACTTAGCCGGATCTTTGATAGGATCAAAGTTCCCGATACCAGTTCCGACAACGAAGAAGTTATAGCCGTGGAGATGGAACGGATGTGACTCGACCGTAAGGAGATTAGTGTCTTGAAGCACTAGCTCAACTGTAGAATTGAAGGCAATCCTTCTAAGCCTTGTCCCATGTGCAGTGCCAAGGTTGGCTGTTAAGGGCTCACCAGTGTAGTTGAATGGCTTAAGAGGTTTATCAGGGAAATCAGTTCTAAAAAACCCACTGATATTGAAGTAATGAGCTTGGAGAAGACCAATTTTAGGCATCACAAAGGAAATATTGTTCAACGAGGCTAAGATTCGTGTGACATTAACGCATGTCAGGCAAGGTTCTTTGCCGAAACCGACAGTGTAGAACAGTTTTCGGTACTTTAAGGGGCACATTTGCGGGAAAATTTGCAGAGTTCAAGCTCTTCAGGTTTCTGTTGTAATTCAAAGCGAAATCTGTGTCGTTTGGAGCTGGTAATTGAGGAAGTGTAGGAAGAACAGTGTTTGGGATTACTTTGTATTGGAATATCCCTGTAGCTGTTTGTCTACAGGAAGCGGAGCATCCATGAAAGGCCTCGCAGCCATGAAATATCTGTCGGGGGATCGATCAGCTCGGACGAGAACGTTGGTGGTCTGCCCTGGTGCAATCAGTATTGCCCGAGTGAAGAACGGCTTTGTATAAACCGCATCGACCTCAACTACCATCATGTTGTGACCAGCTATTGCAAAGAAAAGCTCGTCATTGAGGGCAGCATTGACGATCCTCAGCAAGTACGTTTTCCCGGATTCGACTTCCATTGCAAATGTATCTGAAAATGAAAACATTCAGGATTGAACAACGATGGTTGCAAGTGAAAACTTGTTTTTCGGCAAAAGTTTTCGGCTTATGCTTCTCGGAACATGGAAAAAGAGGTCCCGGTTTGCCATTGATTATGTGTGCATCCGACATATTTGGTGGCAATCCCATGTTAGTTCCTTGCTTGACAATCTCTTCAACATCTTTGTGCCACCATTCACCTGCACCATCAACACAGTTTTCACCATAATATCATCAGAATCACAAAGAAACTTGTAAAAACCAATCCGAAAACATCGACTCTAGAACCGACCTAATACGACAATCTGTTCCATATTTGGCTTCGGGAATGGAAACGGCGTTCCCAGTTTCGGCTTGATGACAATGGCTCCATAAACCGTAGCCCTGAGCCAAAGAATGTGTGCATGCCACCATAATGTTCCTCTTTGCCCTGTTACATTGAAGTCGTAAGCGTAGCTATTCCCGGTCTGAATCGGACATTGCATTATGTAAGGCGGTCCATCCGCCCAACCGTTCCGATATTGCTTCAATCCATGCCTAAACAGATCGTCAAAACAACACATTACAAGAAACTTCGTTTCAACTTTTTTTTCCTTTCCTGCGAATAGTTTATCAAAATCCTACCAGTGAATCGACATGTTATATTTCGCATGGTTTGTAACATTGACAATAACTCTATCTCCCTCTTGAGCATAGATTGTAGGCCCTGGAAACCTCCCATTTACCGTCACGATCGGCTTCGCATGGCAAAGTCTGCTAACATTCTTCACTCGAATCTGTTCATTAAGCACATCATTTCGAGTCGAAATTACGAGAATTTAAACAAATGAAATGTTCATTTCTGAGCATGCTCACATCAAACTGGTAGTTCCTCACAGCAGCTTCTGCAGGCAAAGTAACGAGTACAATGAAATCGAAGAGAAAAAGGGTCGTTTTCGAAACGAAAAAGCCGTCGATCGCCATTCGAACTAAAACTTTGAAATTCTCGATGATTGTATGGATATGAGACATGAAGGTTGAAGCATATGAGTTATTTATATAAACTCTAAAAACAGAGCGAATTATAGCAAATTGTTACGGACAAGGGAACGAAGCTGATTAGGTAAAAAAATTGCAAAGGAGTCTTTGATATGTCCAAAGCTTGTAAGCAAAATACTGAAAGAGACTTCAGTCTCCATTGACAGGCGTAGAGGTTGAGATTGTGATGCCATGAAGCAAAATATTGAAACAAACTTCCCATATCCGATTTGATTTTAAAATAATTCAAAGCTTTGGGATTGAAAGGTATGTACCAACCTAATCCTTCATATAGCTTTACCGCTAAGGAAAGGGCGCTTTTTTTAACATCAGATTCTAGGTGTTTTTTTTAAGTTAAAGTGATTACAAAGTAGTATCTGTTCTAAATATTTTTAACCATTTGACAATAAATGCTCAATCACCTTGCTACAGCCGCTGGTGCTCAAACTCGTGATCTCTAAGAACAACAATGATTTCTTTAACCACTAAAATAAGTTGGTTAATGTAATTATAGGGTATTTTTTTTATAGAATGCGTGATTAGTAGGTAATATTTGTTTATAATATTTCTTAATTCTCGATAAATAATGCAAACACATTGCAAACGTAACTTCCATAACCCCTATATAGAACAACATTCACTTTTATCGCTCAAGACACTTAATGTATTCACAAATTAAATAAAAACAACGTTCTCTTTTCTTGTAACCACTTAATTCTACTGTCATTTACAATTTATAAAAATGTGGGTTTAAATTCGACTACTAAAAAAATAAAGGTGAATACAAGTCAATAACAACGTACCACACATATTGATGTCACAAATAATGCTCTCATGATATCTCTTTATTAATTAAAATCATCATCTTTTATGAGTAATTAAGTTATGTTTTTGGGTTAAACTAAGAAAAATAGTAGTTTAAGTATCTTATCAGATTAGGAAAACATAAAGTAGCCAAGTGAAAATCGGGTATAATGAAGGGGCTAATTTGTGAATAAGGTTTGTAGATTTAAAAAACTAAAATCAGAAAGACTTGCTTCTAAGCATTTTGTAGCGGTTCATTGTAAGTCCGAGTTTGCTTATTTAAGGGCACAATTGTTTTTGGGTTAAACTAAGAAAATGAGAAACATAGATGTTTATTTTATTCCTTTTGATTTAGAATGTATTTTGGGTGCTGGAACCAAAGTCTTCCAAGAACACCAATAAGTACTTTAACATAAAGGTTACGTGCTCAAACCAAACTTATCAATTGCTATAAATGTAAATAAAATATCGATTAGTAAGCAGCAACCTATCTGCAAAGAAGCATTGTCACCAGCTTACAGAGAGACATATTCCAACCCATTGGCTGGGGCATTTCTTGGCCATTGTCGTGGGCTGTACACCTATCCTAGGAGTGGGCTGTACACCTATCCTAGGAGTGTTCAATCGGTCGGTTTGATTAACAGATCGAACCGAATTATTTAAATTATTAATTAATTTTTTTAACTGTTAATTAAATTGGAAGTTTTCAAAAAAAAAATATAACCAAATCGAACCAAGTTTGATTAATTCGGTCGATTAACTGAAATTTATAAATAATATATATTATATATTAAATATTTAATAATTTCAGTTAATCAATCGTTTTTGAACCGAATTAACCAATACCGAGGTTTAAAAATCATTAATCGTTAACCAGTCGAATCTAAAATCAATCTATCATTTAATAAAAAAAACGTCGGTTCAGTCGATTAATTTGATTAAAACTGAACTTTGAACATTCATACTTACCCTCATTCACGAAAGATCCACTTGCAAATAGGGCTGAACATTTGACCCAAATTCTATGACTTTTGACTCAACCCGATTTTATAAGATTTCCTTTTTAAATTTAAGTTTGAATTAAATTTTGAAGGATAAAGTTAAGCCAAATTTAAATTAAGGGGGAAAATACTAATATGACCCAACCCTATTTGCAACTTTGAGTGACAGGAGAAGAACTGGCTAGGGGTTAATGAGCTTAGTGCATGAATATATGGCCTTATCGAAAATAAAGCTAGTCCAATTTTACACACAATGAGGAGCTTCAACCCTTTTATTTGTCGCCTTTCCTTGCATTAATATTTCATGGAGCTGGTTATAAAATGCGAGAGAGTTGAAGCAGCCTTCTTCCTCATAAAAAAGACTTAGGGGTTGTTTGTTTACTTCAGAATGATTAAGCGCTGAATGATTCAAATATTGAATGATTCAGAGGCTCTGTATGAATTAGCTCTGAATGTGACATGTTGTTTGATAATGGCTCTGAATCATTCAGAATGTAATTCTGTGATGAATCATTCATCACTGTTTTGCTGAATCAGTAGCACTAAATCATTCAGAGGTGCAAAACAAACGCGCTGAATGCTGAACGGTTCAACATTCAGCGCTGAATGGTTCCATTAAGAGGTAAACAAACAACCCCTTATTGTCTTTAGGATCTGATGCTACACCGCTTCTCAATAACTTAGGGGATCGACTCTATTACATAAGTTGATTCCTAATTTTTATCTCATATTATGACATAAATAAGCAATTCTTATTTATTGTATCGGTCCAAAACCTCGCTAATTGATCTTTACGGTGCTTCCTCTATCAATTAGATCTTTATCCAAAGAATAAAGTAGAGAAAATAACCTCAGTGACCGAAAATGCCTTATAATATACGATTTTAACAAACTTTTTTTGGATTTGCCAAAATGACCAACAAATTCACAACGCGATCTCAAATTCGCAACGCGAACTCCAATTTCGCAACTCAGTTTCCAGTTTCGCAACGCGAATCTGTAAATCGCAACACAGAAGTCAAATTCGCAACGCGATAGTCAAATTCGCAACACAGAAGTCAAATTCCCAACACAAAAGTCAAATTTGCAACGCGGAATTTCAAATTCTCAACTGAATTTCAAATTCGCAACATGAATTTAATTTCGCAATAGGTTTTAGTTTCACAACACAAATGTTCTGGGTATATAACAACGCAGTAGCAGGAACTCATAACCTAAATCCCTAAATCGCAACTCATTCCATCTCCATCTATCACTCTCTCCGACGACATCCGTTCCTATATCCAACGACATCCTTCTCCATCTCTAATTTTTTTACATAATTTTATTTCTATATAATTTTTCAATGATTTCTCTCCCAAATTATCAACTATCAACTTAATAAAGGTATGTTTTTCTCTAAGTTAGTGATGATATCTAGTTTATAGCTCGTTTGTTTAGTAAATTAATTTACAATTTATAGAATGAAATCATCTAATGTTGATCATGTTTGGATAGATTTGTGTTTTGAAGGGTCATGGGAGAATTTTCATGGTGTTTTACAATATGTGCCTTTACCCATGAATCTTCAACTAAAACTGTCATTAAAAAAGTTAACTTATGAAACTCTAATGTTATGTGTTGCAAAGGAATTGAATTTAGAGCCTCTAAGTTGTTGAACCTAGAAGTAGTGAAGTTGGATCAGTAGCGGGTAGTAATCAACTAAGTTCTTCAACCCCAGTTTATGGTGCTCACAATGTACAACGTTGTTATCAACCTCAAAATTTAATGGTTCCACCATAATTTCATCACCAAGAAAATTTTGTTTCACCACATTTCCAATACCAAACAAAATATCAAACACAATCTCAAAACCCACAACCTTTTCCTAATCCAAATCCCAATCAACTTTCAGCACAAAATTCTGGTTTTCGTATTGATCAGTTAGACGATTATGAGCCAACAGAAAAAATTGTGAGTACTAGCCAGTATTCGAAATTTGATCTTGGTCAATACCCAGACTTTGATCTTGGTCAATACTCAGATTTTGATGATGTGATGGAAGAAGAAACAGACCCTGCATGTAATGATTTTGATATTGGTCAATACCCAAATTTTGATGATGAAACAGCCGCTGCCGAGGAAGATGTTGTTGATGATAATGAGGAGGAAGTTACGACTGTGAATGAACATGTTGAACATCCATTCTGTAATTCATATAACCTTGAAGAAGAAAAAGAAGAAGAAGAAGTCCCCGAAGAAAAGAAAAAGAAGAAAATACCACGGGAGTATAACTGGAATATGCCAGAATTACTTCAGATACCGGAAGAAGAGTTGGTAAAGATAGCAATTGATTGTTACACAAAAGTTATTCGTATCAAGAAAGATGATTGTTTTGATACAAAGGAAGACTTGAAGATAGCTTTGTATACGAAATGTGTGGAAGATGGCTATCAACTAAAAGTTAACAAATCAAGCAAAGATCGTTTCGAAACAAGGTGTATGATTGACAAAAACTGTACGTGGCGTATGATTGCAAAGAGGACAAAAGATTGCGAAATGTTTCAAGTTAGGACTTTTATTGATAAACATACATGTTCAAGAACCCAAGTTTTTCCTCACCACCATGGAAAGGCAAACAAAAAGGTGTTGGGTGGTTTTCTGGCTGAGTTATTGTTTTTGAATGGAAGGGTATATCGGGGACATGAAATTATGACTGACATGAATGCTCAGTTCAAGATTAGTATCTCATATTCTCAAGCTTGGAGAGCCAAATGTTATGCCTTGGAATTGTTGAGGGGGTCGCCAGAAGCATCGTTTGCCCAACTGCCGGCTTATTGTCACAATTTAAAGCTGAAAAATCCTGGGTCGGTAACTCATATCAAAACAGATAGAGATGGTCGCTTTGAGTTGCTGTTTATCACCATTGGTGATGCGGTTAGTAAATAATTATAATTTTGTTCTCATTTTTGTTAGTTGCATGCATTTCACATTTAAATGATTATATTTCTTGTGTATATGATTTTGTAGATTCGTTTGTTTATTACTTGCATGTGCCCAGTTATTATAGTTGACGGAGCACATTTGAAAGGTCGATACCTTGGAGTAAACTTATTAGCAGTAGACATGGATGCTAACAATGAGATATTGCCAATAGCTTACGGGGTTGGCAAATCTGAAATCTCTTGTTCATAGACATGGTTTATGGGGCATCTTAGGGATTGTATAGGTCCTATTAGCAATCTGAAAATCATATCCAATAGGGCAAACTCAATTGACAATGCTGTTAGAAGGTGTTTCCCATATGCTTTTTATGGACTTTGTGGTGTTCATTTGTACAGAAATCTAAAATCAAGGTCTGCTGGTATAAAAAATCACAATTTGACATACTGGAAGGCTGTAAAAGCTTATCGGGAAGTGGATTTTAATAAGCATATAAATTGTTTAAGACGTGTTTTGCCTCAATGTGCTCAAACGCTAGAAGATTTTGGGTTTGAAAGATGGTCAAGAGTACATCAACTTGGAGCAAGATATGATTTCATGACGTCTAATAGTGCAGAATCAATCAACGCTCTAAGTCGTCATTCCCGAAAATTACCCATTACTATGTTAATGGAGTTTTTTTGAGCCTCTATTCAACAGTGGTACTACAAGAAAAGAAACCATGTAGGTATTATTTCTTTAAATTTGTAACTTATCATATATATTTTACTAATGATTATTTATTTAAATTTACAGGAACATTGGAATGTCATGTTACACCATGGACTGAAAAAAAGATAACGAAACGTGTTGTGAAGTCAACGTCATGGAGAGTTGAACCATGTTCAAACACTTTGTTTGAAGTATTGGATAATAACTTAAATGGGCTTGTCGATCTAAATGCAAAGACGTGTAGTTGTAAGAAATGGAAAACATTTGGTTATCCGTGTAGCCATGTTATAAAAGTTGCTCTTCATCTAAACCAAGATGATTCAAGCGCATACGCTATGGATTGCTACACTACAGAAGTATATCGACAGACTTATGCCGAGATTTTCTACCCATGTCCACATCCTTCTGAATGGGACATACTAGATGACTTACAAACAGTTTTTCCACCAGTCATGGATAGCGGGCTACCTGGCCGACCAAAAAATCACGATCATATACCGTCTAAGGGTGAAGAGAAGAGGATATCGACATGTAGTCGGTGCAAGGAAAGTGGTCATACAAGGTTGACCTGTGGATCACCAGTGCCATCACAATCATCTTTTCCTCTACCAAAAAAAGGATCATCATCAAAATCCAAAGCTCATATGGTGCCAAGCAAAAGGAAATCAAAATCAAAATCCCAATCACAACCGACTTCACCTTTTGGGACTTATTAACTTAGGTGATTTTTAAATGAAAACGTTGTATTATGTGTATTTTATGTGTGAATGCATACATTTTCAGTTAGACATTCATTAGTAACTTGAGTTTGAACATTGCTATGATCTGTTCAGTTGTTATCATGTTGGGATTTTCTCTTGTGTTTGATTGCTTGGATAGTTTTTCTCTTGCTTCTTCAAGTGTCCTTAGCTTGTATTTATAGCTTGGAATGTGTTTGATGTTGCGATTAACGCGAAAGTCAAATTCGCAACGTGAAAGTAAAATTCACAACGCGAAATCGCAACGCGAATTTGACTTTCGCGTTGCGAAAGCTTACCTTCAACAGGTCTTTTTTACCTTCAACATAATGCATATTGAAAATTAAACAACAAATCAATTAAACATTATTGTGGGTACATTATTTGAACATTGTTATGGGTACATTATTTGGAAAATAATGTTCCGGACTTAGAAATAACCCTTTTTCATCGGATTAATTTTATTTTTGTGGGTACATTATTTGAACATTGTTATGTATAAATTTGTTGTATATGTATGTTTTGGTTTGATTATATTGTATGTATATTTTCATTCAGATGAGATGGGATGTGCATAACAAAACAATCTATCTCTTCCATGTGAGTACTTTATTCCAACCATGTGACAAGTGTGACAACCCCATCAACTCACAACTCAGCTTTGAACTCAATCAATATTATCTTTTAGCTTGCTGGTTCATAAAGCATGTTACTTGAACAGTATGAATCAATTATGCAATTTCCATGTTCAATTTAACACTTCATTTCAAATTCATTTCATATGTAATTGAAGTTTGAATTTAAATTTCAATTTGAGTTTGAATTTCAATATAAATTTCGGTTCCACTATAAATATTAGCCCAAGCCTTTGTTCCATCCAAACAACAACTTACTCAATGGAATAACTAGCCAATATGCATGTTATCATTGATTATTCCTAATTTCCATTGTTTTTTTTCAACTTTAAACGCAAGGGAAATCCCGACCATCGTAATTTTTGGTTAACAAGCAAGAAGATTGGATATCCAAAGAATGCCTTTCGGATATTATCCATTTTAATCAGCTCACTGAGGTAGTTTAACCCTAAACCGAAACTGTCTTAGCTAAACATATTTGATGTAGAAGCAGCTGCAGATTTAAAATCTCAATGGTGATGCATTTGGTTCTCAAACAGTTAAAGCGTCAGAAACGTTTTGGGCGTATAATCTGGGTGGTATACGAGAAATGCAACAAATGGAAACTAAAAATCCTGATAATTGAGGGCTACAACTTGTAATAATAACAAAAAAATAATAAGTTCGAAATGCTTCCGAGTACCACCCAAATCATAAGTTCGAAATGCTTCCGATGCTTTAAATGTTTGAGAACCAAATAGATCGCCTTCGAGATTTTAAATATGCAGCTGCTTCTACATCAGCTATGTTTCTCTCAGACTGTTTCGGTTAACGGTTATCCTATCTTCATGAGCTGGATGAAATGGATAATATTCGGAAGGCATTTTTATTTATATAATTTTATTTATATATAATTTTTCAATGATTTCTCTCCCAAAGTATCAACTATCAACTTAATAAAGGTATGTTCTTCTCTAAGTTAGACATTCATTAGTAACTTGAGTTTGAACATTGCTATGATCTGTTCTGTTGTTATCATGTTGGGATTTTCTCTTGTGTTTGATTGCTTGGATAGTTGTTCTCTTGCTTCTTCAAGTGTCCTTAGCTTGTATTTATAGCTTGGAATGTGTTTGATGTTGTATATAACTTGATGTTGTATGTTGCGATCAACGCGAAAGTCAAATTTGCAACGCGAAAGTCAAATTCTCAACGCGAAATTGTAAACCGAAAATCGCAACCCAAATTTGACTTTCGCGTTGCGAATTTGACTATCGCAACGCTTATTTCGCGTTGCGAATTTACCTTTCGCGTTGCGAATTTACCTGCAACAAGTCTTTTTTGCCTTCAACATAATGCAGATTGAATTTAAAACAATAAATCAACTTTTACAAATTAATTAAATAAGCAAAAAAATAATTCTTATTTACACATCAAATTAAACAAATCAACTTTTACAAATCAATTAAACAAGCAAAAAATATTTCTTATTTCCTCATCAATTAAACAAATCAACTTTCAATGTAAAATTCAATTAAACAAGCAAAAAAAGTGTACCCCAGACTGTTGTTTATGCACAAATACATCAATTTCACGTAGCTCACGTCAGGAATAACCTGTAGAAACCAAACATTTGCTCAAACAACACTTTCTACACATCTAAAACCAACACTTTCTACACATCTAAAACCAACAAACATCAAATTATTGAATTCTAGGTACTTAACCAAACATTTTCAAACCAACAAAGAGTATATATGTTAATAGCACTTGCTCAAACTTACCAATTGTTTATGCAAACTTTCAGCACGCGGCTGCAGGTAAGTAACGTCTCGCATATATCGCTCGAGCCATAAAATACCGAAACCATAAGCCTACTGCACATCTATCTCTATCTGTGGGAGGTAGAAGGTGTTTACTTCCTGTCGTCAAACGCTCCAAGCACATGCATACAAGAGGACCACAATCCCCTCTGGCTCCCTCTGTTTGTTGTGGTGCGGTATCGTCTCTGATCATTGTAACTTTGAACTTTTTTGGCTTCTTATTTCTAGAATTAGTCCAATAATCAATTGCGTCCAAGTATTTTGCCAAATGAGCGCTCCATCCCTTACAAATAATATCTCTCAAATCAGATAATGGTATATAATTCAACACGTTATCATGTACCATTGTCTTCAGGGATGGGAGCTGAAGCTCGACGAGAAGCCAATGACGACGTTCCAAAACAGGGATAAACACCTGCAATCATAAATAATTGTGCACATCAAATAAAATTTATGAAAACCTTTAAAATATTCAAAAAAATAAATACTAACCTTATCGACCTCCCACCACGCAGGATAAAGTTTAGTTTTTCCATTACCCAACGTATATGAAGCATCTCTCGGATCCTTCAAGTGAGCTACGTGAAAAGACGTCGGTATAATAGTCCATCGAGTATTTCTTATTTTCCTCAATTTCCTTATTATTAGAAGATGTGACACCCATGCATCAATATGATGTTTTATAAAAAAAATACATATATTAGTGAATTTATTAATAATTTAAAAAAAATTAATCAAAACGTAATATAAGAAGAATATAAGACTTACCACCCCTTCGAGATAGCCATTATCTTCAACCCCTAATAAAATACCCCACTAAGACCGATCAAGAAACAAATGAATAACATTGTCGAGTTGGCATAGGTCAGAATAACACCCTTTGCTCCGCTCATGTAGATAAAAATCAACTACTGTCTTAGCCCAAAGGGTATTATCCGTAAATGTGTCCAGTAGTGTTTCTCTCTCCTGCTAAGGAATGGTACTGGCCGGTAACACATACGAAAGCCAACTCGCATCCATTATATCGGGCACGAGAGGGGGTTTATCAATATGTCGACATATGACGCCATGTGAATCAGGCTCTTAAACAGCGGGCGGGACCTCTTGAACGATGAGAGGGGCCTCTTGAACGGTGGGAGGGGCTTCTTCAATGATGAGAGAGGCCTCTTGAACGATAGGAGGCGCCTCTTGAATGATGATAGGTACATCGGGCTTATTCTTATGAAGTATTGGCACTAGTGGGGTGAACGGAGACGTAATGGCACGTGCACGACGTCTGATGCGTGAACCCCGTCGTACAAGATAAACCCGACGTAAAGCATCTACCTTATCGGGCCGCTGAAAATAAATTGATACATAAATCAGTAAATAAATAAATAAATAATGCCAAAAAAAGGTTATTTGCATTTTTAGTATAGTATTAAACAAATTTACCTTATTGCGTAGAGTATTAACCTCATTCTGCAACGATAAAACAATCTCGCGTAGAGCGGCAACCTCATCACGTAAAATAGATACCTCACCACGTAGCGCACCATTGTCATCGCGTAAAAAATCTACCTCGCCATGTAAAGACCAAACCTCATCACGCCATGCACCATTATCTTCACGTAAAGTACCGACCTCATGACGCAAAGCACTGACCTCATCACGTAACTCCCCTAACTCATCCCGTAGAGGTAGAGAACAGGGAGATAAATATTGTGGCGTCTTTTCCGGTCGTCTATCATGAGGTGATGGTGGAGAAGAGGCTCGATGATGTGATGGAATAGGTGATAGTGGAGGTGGAGAAGAGGCTCGATCAGGTGATGGCTCCGGGTGTCGAGCTGTAGAATCGGCCCGATCAGGTGATGGCTCTCAAAGTGGGGGGTGCTTATCATCCATCCCATCAAAAAACCGCTTACTAGCTTGCCACCAATCAGTGGCAAGCTCAGCCTCTATAATGGATAGTTGGCCTCCTAACAATATAAAAGCTCAAACAAAGTTAAACTTGTACTAGTAATAACTTATTTATATATGGTATTATTTGTGTGTTAACTTACATCATTCATCGTCATATATGGGAGTAACTCTTCCCAATCCAACATGTGGATCCTCTTCCAGGTAATAGCCATAGGAATATCATTTGATCTTTTTATCGCATATGTCCGCATGCTGGGGAAAGCCTCAAATATCCAAATCTACAAAACAATATAATACACAAACATTAGAAATTGTTAAATAATTAATTATAATTTTGGAAACATTATATAGAAATTCTTACCTTAAAGGCCCAAGTAAAGCTTGTCAAAGTGTATTTAGAACCATCGCCCCGCAAACTTTTTCGGTCCTCAAAGGTAGACGACAACTTCTTCTAGGTAGCTTTCCATAGATATGAACCCCACAGAAACAGATTCCATGCATTTAGGTCCTCTACCAATAATATTAGGTCCTCAGAGATAGGTTGTCTGCCCTAGTTACCTAAAAAGCCGACATGCAAAAGTAATAAATGGCATACTCGAACAACATCAAGGTCATCCATGTGAGTAAAACCATCTTTAACAAATAATCTCTTCAAGTCGTCGACGTGTAAACTCGGCTTCGACTTTGCCAGCTCAGGAAAAACCTGAGATAACCATGATGGGCGGGAGATATGACTAGTGTATCGGGTTACTTCATCGTGTCCGAAGCGTAGACAATGATTAAGCAAAACTCCTCTCGCCCAAAACAAGTATACGCCGGTGCCAGAGGAAAATGAAACCATATCTCTTCATCACCATGTTGTATCCTCTCGGGTAGATCGTTAGTCATGGTCTGAAGAAACAAATGTGTCAACATAACATCTCTACCCGTATATTGTACTTTCAGCCATGGCCCGAAGCAAGTATTCTCAAACAATTTTCTTTGTAGAGGTGTAAGCGTCAACACAATTTTAGAGGCTATGCTTAATTTATTCCTTAAGGTCAATGCAGCCAAAAAAATTTCTACAAAAACAATAAACACACCAAGTTAGATATACCAAAAACTACAAATTATACACTATAAACAGACAAGATATTAAATAGTGAAAACAAAGCCAAATATGTTTCAAACTAGCACGGTATTCATATGCTGTCATTTTTCCATCATAGTTCACAAAATGCATCAAATGACATTCCAGAAGTAAGAACTTATATAAACATTTAAAAGGAAACATATAGGTTTAGTATTCAAAACTATTCTTCTGTAAATTGAAACTTGAATGAATTGCATTTCTTCAACAAAAAGACAAAACAAAGACTAACTTCACAGGGTTAAAGACTAAACAGTTTAGCAGTATTGGCATCAACCGAATGAATTTACTAAGCAATCTCAGTGAAATGGTTAATCTTTATATATATTTAAATTACTAGTAAAATTATCATCAATATAAGAAAAATCTAGTAATAATACAAAAAATTCAAAATGAAAATAAGAGATTAAAAAACTAACCCTCGGTGGTTGATTTTCCATTTCTGACTGTGAATGGTTGTGAGGGTTGCTCTGAGAGATGGAGATAGATGAATTTCCCCGGAGATGGGGATGGATTTCGTCGGAGATGGGGACGGATGTCGCCGTAGATAGTGAGAGATGAAGATGGGACTGAGTTGTGATTTAGGGTTTTAGGTTATGATTTGCGATAATACTGTTTACATTTGTGTTGCGAAATTAATATTGTATTTCGCGTTGCGAATTTGACTTTCGCGTTGCGAATTTGACTATCGCGTTGTGAATTTGACTTTTGTTTTGCGAATTTGACTATCGCGTTGCGAATTTGACTTCTGTGTTGCGAATTTGACTATCGTGTTACGAATTTGACTTTTGTGTTGCGAATTTGACTATCGCGTTGCAAATTTGACTTCTATGTTGCGATTTACATATTCACGTTGCGAAATTGGAAACTGGGTTGCGAAATTGGAGTTCGCGTTGCGAATTTGTTGGTCATTTTGGCAAATCCAAAAAAAGTTGGTTAAAATCGTATATTATAAGGCATTTTCGGTCACTGAGGTTATTTTCTCAATAAAGTATCAAGGCATATGTTTCTTCATATTTCGACTTCTATGAAGTTTCTTTTTTTTGTTACAGCTGAAAAAATCGTTTTTGGGATGATGCAATATGTAGAAAGCCTTTTTTTCTAGTATTTTCTTTACTAGCGTATTTAAGCTTATTTAGTTCTAAGGAGATATAACCTAATTTAAGACTAAAGAAATGTGCATAAAAAAATATTAGAAAAATCATAACATTTTAGGTTCTGCGCAACTTAAAATGTTAATTTTTTCTTAATATTTTTCAGTTGAAAACTTTCTTTATAATATTTTCGGTTCAACAGAAATATTAAAAAGTTAACATCTTAAGTTAAATCCAACCTAAAATACTATAATTTTTATAATATTTTTTGTCATTCTTTTTTTCTCGTTTCTTAACTTTAAATTAAATTGACCGTACAATATAACTATCATAAGATGTGGTCCACCAAAATCAATGAAAATGGAAGTCCACCACCAGTGATTATGGCGGTTCACCCGCAAGGCTGGCTCTGGCGGGCGGGGCCAGACAAGACCAGACCATTGTCTGCTATCTACGGGGCTATGCTTGGAATTGGGGAACTTCTGTTGTGCGGCGCCTAAAAAATGGCTAAAAAACGGTGTGACCGGTTATGTTATATCATTTAACCGGAAATATTATCAAGCACAATAACATATTAGGTAACACTTATATAATGTAATAGGTAGCGCTTATATAATAAAATATGCATTTAACCGGAAATATTATCAAGTACAATAACATATTAGGTAGCGCTTATATAATGTAATATGTAGCGCTTATATTGACCTATTTTCTCATAAAATCGGTAAATTTCAACCGGTTACATTGTAAATTGACCTATTACATTATAATTATCGGTTTCGATGTTTTTGGGATCGATATAATTTTAAATGTATCGACACTTTATGCATGCATCTGTTTGTGCTTTCATTTTGGAAAAAAGTATTGACACATATTTAAAGAGTGTCGATACATAATGTAGACATATTTGCTTATTAACGGGTATATTTTTACCGGTTACATTGTTACCTGTTAATAATTATCGGTTTCAATGTATTGGGATCGATACTTTTTATAAATGTATCGACATTTTATGTGTACACATCGTCTGGACAAATGTATCGACACAAATTTAAAAAGTGTCGATACTTTATGTTGACCTATTCTCTCATTAACCCGGTATATTTCTACCGGTTACATTGTGAATGTATCGACAGTTTATGTGTGCCTGTCGTTTGGCCATTCATTCTAGACAATAAGCATCGACACAAATTATAATAGTGTCGATACGTTATGTTGACATGTTTTATAATTAACTGGTATATATATACTGGTTACATTGTTTAATTTACCTATTACATTATAATTATTTATTTCAATGTTTTTGGGGTCGATACTTTTGGAAAATGTATCGACACATATGTTTACATATGTATCGAAACAAATCTTTGTGTTTACTAATTTTGTCATTAAAAAAGTATATTTTTACCACCTATATTGTAATTTTACCTATTACTTTAAAGTTATTGAATGTTGTAGTTATTGTACATACCTAAATATGTCCTGCAAATTTAATGTTGTACCCACCCTTCAACTACCACTACCAATACCACATCCTATTGAAAGCACCACTAAAACATGTTGTTCAATGAACCTTTACTTACATCTCCATCAACTCCTGTTGGGACCACAAAAATTGCACAACAAAATTTTTCCATGGATCATACTGATGCAGACAATGTTAAGCCAACCGATGAATGCCATGAAGTACATAATGTTGATGAATTTGACATATTGGTTAGTAAGATCTTCTCTTTACGTGATCAAGCTTGGTACTTTTACAAGGGATTCGCACGGGAACATGGGTTTAGTGCACGTCGGGGAACAACACGGCTTGACATGGAAGGGAATGTGAAGACACAAGAATTTTGTTATTCGAAAGAAGGGTTTCGAGAATCAAAAGTCAATACCGTTGATCGTCAACGTGCTCATACACCAATTACAAGAACATGATGCAAGGCTAGAGTCATAGTTACAACAACAAATACAAATGATCAGTGGGTTATAAGTAAGTCTTATCAGAAACATAATCATGCATTGTGCACACCTGCTATGACACCATTTATGCGTTCTAATAGAGCTATAAGTAAGACTGATATCGATGAGGCAACATCATTGAAAGAGGTCGGTGTTGGTACGTCACACAAGTAATGAACTAATTAACGTAGCAGGCAGGGGCTATCATAATATTGGATTTACACATATAGACCTCTACAATGCACTTCAAAGAGGTAAAGCAAAGGAAATCATCGATGGGGATGTGAATGCGCTTATTGCTTACTTTGATTATAAGAAACATGATGATCCCAGGTTTTTTGTGACAAACTCGGTAGACGAATCAGGGGCGTTGCATAATCTTATTTGGTCGAATTCTACATCGAGATCAGATTATATATGCTTCGGTGATGTAATTGCGTTCGACACAACGTACAAAGATAATTTGTATGGTCGACCAATTATGCCTATTGTCGGTGTCAATCATCACCATAACACAATTGTGTTTGCTATTGCCATAATCGCTGACGAGACGTCCCAATCTTTCAAGTGGGTTCTACATAATTTTTTAGAAGCCATGATGAACAAATCACCTATTTCAATTGTCACCGATGGGGATAAGGCAATGCAGAGGGCTATCAAATCTGTTATCCCTAATACTAAGAACAGATTATGTTCTTGGCATATTTCTCGTAATGCACAAGCTAACATTGGTGACCCAAAATTTACAGCAGCATTCTCAAAATGCATGGTTTCCTGGTGGACAACCGACGAATTTGATATTCAATGGCGTTCAGTTGTTTCAGAATTCAACGTCGAAAAACATCCCTGGGTGATTCAGAAGGGAAATACTCGGCACTTATGAGCACAAGCATATCTAACTGATCATTTCTTTGCTAATATTCGCTCAATATAAAGGTGCGAGTCTATGAATGCTTCACTCACAATTGCACTGAAACATAAGAAGACTTATTTAGATGTTGTTCGTGCAATTGAAGATGGAATTAGTAGAATACGTCTGAACGAGTTGAAAGTGGATTATTTAAGTTCCAAGACGAAGCCCTTCTAGATCACAAAACTGGTTGAATTTGAAAGTCATGCTTCTGAGACTTTTACGCGCGAATATTTTCATGCGTTCCAAGAAGAACTTCAACTGGAGACATTGTACCGGATTCAAGAAGAGATTCAGTCCTTATCAGATGAATGTCAATATTTTTATTTGAAAAAGTACAAAAAATAGGACATTTGAAATTAGTTTTGATTCTCGTACGGAAACCCTAAATTACTCATATAAAAAATTCGAGACCGTTGGACTTCTATGTCGCCATCAACTTCACGTTTTGAAGCACTTGGATTTCACATATTTGCCTGGGTCTTTGATTCAAAGTAGGTGGACTAAGGATATGAAGGCTTCTGCAACCAGTTTTTTTGATTTGAATGTGCCTCCAGAAATAATGCATAATGCAAATGACAAGGTTTGCTTCTCTACGTGCAACATCAAGTATGTTATGCTACGCTGCATCAAAGACAGACGCATCTTTCAAAACCACAAGAGATGAGATGAAAAGACTAACAGAAGAATTTGAGAACTCGTTTGGTTTGAATGATTCGGTCAATCAGACCAGTGTATTAAACAACGTTCGTGACCCTCAACAAAAATAACGCAAACGAAAAGAAATAACAAAGAACAAGGTCGAGAAGAAAATTAGGCTATGTGGGTTCTGCAACGGTGAGGGACATAACAAACTAACATGTCCTCAAGTCAAGTTGGGTTTGAATACAAGCACGCAGTCTACTTCAACTGATTTTTTTTAAGATAGAATGAAATGGTTATTCAGTCCAGCATATGATGTTAGAGATATTTGGAATAATGCAGAGAACGATCTCCATATATCATAAGTATCAACATGACTCCTACTGTGTATAAGAAACATGTACAACAACCTATTGTTATTGCTAACTTTTCTCATCTCATATATAATTACATTCACATTCAAATTGTCAGTACGTTAAGTATTGTAAACCATAGCATTCAATCTACGACTTTTAACAATTTAACCGCAAACTTATTTTTAATTCCACTTATAAAATCACCAGTTTCCCCTCTAGAACCGATCGTTTTCATCCGCCATCAACTTCAGATTATCCAGGTTAATCATGTTGACTGCATAGCCAATAAAACCTGGGGGTCCAAATGGTCAGCTAGGAATTGGTAAGGCAAACTTCCTTTTGGGGTTTAGGGACTGAATCCCTCCAACGTAAGGAGTTCATGTTTGAAGATTACAACTATATTCGTATAAAATTAAAATTAATTCTTCCACAACTGAATACAACTATTTAATGTAATGTTTGGTCATGTACTCCTTACTTTGTAGGGATTGAGTCCCTAAACCCTCAAAGGAAGCTTGTCTTACCAATTCCTATCTTACCATTTGGACCCTGAAAGGGTGTTTTATTGGCTATGCAGTCAACATGATTATGAGCTTCCTTCATCATTTTGCATTCATTCAGACTGTAGAGATTTGAAATTTGTAATCAATTAAAAGTTCTTAAAAACTTGAATCCTATTACCATTTCAAGAACAATTACATGAATACATTGATACTTACTGGTCACTTTCGATTTTCTTCAATGTTGATACACTGGGGCTCCATTTGAAGGTCATCACCGTCGGAGTGGAAGAGTTCCATGCCTTTAGGGTTTTTTGATTTGAGTTTTGTATATAAATAATGAAGGGAAAAAACACGCATAATTTTAAAAAGTGTCGACACGAATTTAAAAAGTGTTGACACATTATGTTGACCTATTTTCTATTTACACCGGTAAATTTCAACCTGTTACATTGTAAATTGACCTATTACATTATAATTTTAGGTCTCGATGTATTTGGGGTCGATACTTTTTATAAATGTATTGAAACTTTTGCGTGGACATCGGTTGGCATTCATTACGGACATAAAGTATCAACATAAATGTACAAAGTATCGATATATTATGTAGACCTATTTGCTCATAAAACCGGTAAATTTAAACCGGTTACATTGTAAAGTGACCTATTACATTATAATTTTTGGTCTCGATGTATTTGGGGTCATTAATTTTAATAAATATATCAACACTTTAAGCGTGCACATAGTTTGGGAATTCATCATGGATAAAAAGTATCGACACAAATAAATAAAGTGTCGATACATTACTTAGACCTATTTTCTCATAAAACCGGTAAATTTAAACCGGTTACATTGTAAAGTGACCTATTACATTATAATTGTAGGTTTCGATGTATTTGGGATCGACACATGTTATAAATGTATCGACACTTTTTTGTGCACTAGATTTGGAAAATACAATATGGACAAAAAGTATCGACACTTATTGGATTTGTGTCGATACTTTAAGTATACTTGTTTTCTCATAAACTGGTATATTTAGACCGCTTACATTGTTATTTTACCTATTACATTATAATTATGGGTTTCGATGTTTTTGGGATCGACACTTGTTATAAATGTATCGACACTTTGTTGTGCACTTGGTTTTTAAAATACACTCTGGACAAAAAGTATCGACACTTGTTGGATTTGTGTCGATATTTTATGTATACCTATTTTCTCATAAACCATTATATTTAGACCGGTTACATTGTTATTTTACCTATTATATTATAATTATGGGTTTCGATGTTTTTGGGATCGACACTTGTTATAAATGTATCGACACTTTGTTGTGCACTTGGTTTTTAAAAGACACTCTGGACAAAAAGTATTGACACTTGTTGGATTTGTGTCGATACTTTATGTATACATGTTTTCTCAAAAACTGGTATATTTAGGCCGGTTCCATTGTTATTTTACCTATTACATTATATCTATGTGTTTCGATGTTTTTATTATCGAAACTTGTTATAAATGTATCGACACTTTTTCGTGCACTTGGTTTGGAAAATACATTATGGACAAAAAGTATCGACACTTGTTGGGTTTGTGTCGATACTTTATGTATACATGTTTTCTCAAAAACCGATATATTTAGGCCGGTTACATTGTTATTTTACCTATTACATTATATCTATGTGTTTCGATGTTTTTAGTATTGACACTTGTTATAAATGTATCGACACTTTTTTTCGTGCACTTGGTTTGGAAATACATTATGGACAACATGTATCGACACGAATGAATAAAACAAATTCATTATGCACATTATCACTAGTGTTGATATTTGAAAAAGGTAAGTTGTTACCTTAGAAATGGAATTTGATGTTTTCTCCCGATGCATCCATTGAGTAAGTTGTTTTTTGGATAGATGGAATTTCAGTTTAGAGCTAATATTTATAGTGGAGCCGAAATTTACATTTAAATTCAAACTCAAATTGAAATTTAAATTCAAACTCTAATTATAAATGAAATGAAAATGAAATGTCATGTTAAATTGAACATGGAAATTGCATAATTGATTCATATTGTTCAATTAACATGCGTTATGAACCATAAAGCCGGTAAAAGACAATATTGATTCAGTACAAAGCTGAGTTGTGAGTTGATGGAGTTGTCACACTTGTCACATGGAAGAAATAGATAGACCCATTCGAATGGAATATTTACTGTATAAGTCACATGTTATAATGTAATATTTATATTAAAAGACACATTTACTGTGTTATATGATTTAGTTTTTTTGAATGGAATGAAAATATACACACAATATAATCAAACCAAAACATACATACACAACAAATTTATAGATAACAATGTTCAAATAATGTACCTACAAAGAAATTAATCTGATGGAAAAGGGTTACCGCTAACGAAGTCCAGAACATTAGGCACCTTCAACAAATTTTCTAAATACTCGCTTATTTTACCACCTTTTTCTGAGGAAATAAATAAATAATTTCAATTATCAAACTAATCAGGTGCAATTTTTCTAACAAGAAACTAAATGAGCATAATCAGGAATAAATTTGTGTTATACTTAGAGCATCGTCGTCCAAATGGGAAGCAGCGTCGAAAGAATGTGGACATATATAATTGTTTATCTAATAAAAAATATAAATTATTAATCAATCAATCTATGAACAACTATTTAACTATAAAAATATGGCATGAATGTAACTTACCGGAGTATGAATCATTTTTCACGGTGAATCATCGACCAACAGTGTATTTAGGACTTTAAAATCAGTAAACTCATTCCAAACATCATTGAGATCTTTACAGTAGGTAAACTTATCTTCTGTTTTGCACTTACTTTGATCCTGTTTACAAATAGTCGAACATAAATATGTAGGAATCTTAGACAAATTAAAGTTAGCAAAGTGTAATGACAATCATCTTACCCAAATGAATAGAAAGTGGTCGGAGAACAAACGTAGTTTATCAAGTACACGGTCCATGTTATGCCTGAGATTGTAATCAAGTTTGAATGTTAACATTTAATTGTATATTAACGATTTTGGCTATAGTAATTTGAATTGCTCAATAGTTCTAACCTCATCTTGGATGACCAAATGGCAACAACAAAATTCTGTAAACAAAATTGCATACATTCATATAATCCATTTCTGAGGATAACATCTGCAACATGAAGAAAATAAGATTAAAGTTGTACGCTTATATGTTAAAATAATGGATACAAAATAACAGAATTAAAACCTTCTGGATGTTTTGGGATATAGGCAAGGACACTATTGACATAAAAAATTACTAGTTTTCTTGCAGGCGGCTTTGCAGACACGATATACTTGTTTGGGTCATCATCATCATCTTCATTCTCATTGTCATCTTCATTGACCGCTTGGTTGTCTACATCTGTTAAAAAATACATTTCAGAATGTGTAAATGTTTAGAAACATAAATAATTAATTACCTAACTCGTTTGATGTCATTGCCGTAATTCATTACGCAACATGGAGACTTCATCGCGTAATGATGAAATATCGGCTCGCATTCCGCTCACAAGGGAATCAATATGCTCCCGAAAATTGACCATGTATTTCATCACTGTCGTAATTGTGACATCCTGTCCAACTTGAGCTTCTGGAGCTTCTGCAGCTTCTTCCATCATTGCGTCTCCCATTGGTTGGTCGTCTTCATTGTCCTCCCTCTCCATATCTAATCCGACATCCTTGACACGCTTCCAACCGGCTTTTTCAACAAAATCATATCCCGCTTTTTTAATAAATAACATGTCAATCTTGCGGGTTAATAGAACATGGGAGTCAAACAAAAAATCAACTTTTTTTTATTCAACAGATGGGTTATGACACATCCATATGGTAGTGAAGTTGAATTTGATGTTCCCTTTGTGACTATATATACAGTTGTATTAAAAATCAATTTAGTAATGTTTGGAGCCGTTTTGGGTTTGGATTTATACTTTGCTATCCACCAATAATCGTTATCTCGAATCATTGAATGTTTTCCCCCACTAGGCTGAATAAACCAAGTCAGCATTTTGTGAAACACTCTCGACTCTAGATCTAGGTGAATTGGGCTATTTCTAGCAACCCGTTTAATTGTAGACCAATTTACATCATTTTCATATGAATCCCCTTTATTCGCTACACCTAAACCCTTCGCAATAGTTTCCGAAGATATATATATATTCTTCCCCATGACATGGGTATTAATTCCTATTATATTACTCTTATTAGGCTCATACTCGAAGGAAGCATTGTTGTAGAAGACTCTAACTAGGTTGGTGTAATATTTTGGTTATACACCAAGGAATTCAAGCCAACCCCAAGATATAAACGTAGATTTAAAACTAAAATCATATTTATCATCGAACAAGAAACCCAAGTCAATGAGACGTTCGAGACGAATCTTCCTTACTTTAAAACTCCTTTGCCATATTTCTTTCTCCGCATCGGATCTAAAGTTGTCAGTTTCGAACGACATGATTTCCTCAGAAGGGGCGATTGTTTGAGAATGAGGTTGTGGTTGAGAAGAGATGGGTTGGGAAGAGGTGGGTTAAGAAGAGATTTGAGAAAGACCCCGCTTCTGACGTTGACATTTTGGAGCCATTTTGGGTGTGGATGCTATTATATTGGATCAAAAACACATTAAGGGAAAAAAAGACCACTCTGCAAATCAAACAAACCCTAATTTATGGCAAAATATCGACAAATCTACCTGAATATCTGATCGTAACAATTATGAACACTGGTATTCGTCGGAGTCGATGAGTTCACTTCTGCCTTTAGGTTTAGGGTTTTTTGATTTAGAGTTTGTATCATATAAATAATGAATGAAAAAAAACGAGTAATTTAAAAAGGTATCGACACAAGTTAATAATGTGTCGATACATTATGGTGACCTGTTTTCAAATTAAACTGGTATATTTATATCGGTTACATTACAAAATGACCTATTACATTAAAATTTTGGGTTTTGATATTCTTAGGATCGACACTTGTTATAAATGTATCGACACTTTTTTCCTGCACTTGGTTTTTAAAATACACTCTGGACAAAAAGTATCGACACTTGTTGGATTTGTGTCGATACTTTATGTATACATGTTTTCTCATAAACCGATATATTTAGACCGGTTACATTGTTAATTTACCTCTTACATTATAATTATGGGTTTCGATATTTTTGGGATCGACACTTGTTATAAATGTATCGACACTTTTCAGTGCACTTGGTTTAGAAATACATTCTGGACCAAAAGTATCGACACTTGTTTTATTTGTGTCGATACTTTTTGTACACCTGTTTTCTCAAAAACCGGTATATTTAGACCGGTTACATTGTTAATTTACCTATTACATTATAATTATGGGTTTTGATGTTTTTGGGATCGATACTTGTTATAAATGTATCGACATTTTTTTGTGCACTTGGTTTTGAAGTATATTCTGGACCAAAAGTATCAACACTTGTTTTATTTGTGTCGATACTTTTTGTACACTTGTTTTCTCAAAAAATGGTATATTTAGACCGGTTACATTGCTAATTTACCTATTACATTATAATTATGAGTTTCGATGTTTTTGGGATTTATACTTGTTATAAATGTATCGACATTTTTTGTGCACTTGGTTTAGAAAGACATTCTGGACCATAAGTATCGACACTTGTTTAATTTGTGTCGATACTTTTTGTACACATATTTTCTCAAAAACCGGTATATTTAGACCGGTCACATTGTTAATTTACATATTACATTATAATTATGAGTTTCAATGTTTTTGGGATCGACACTTGTTATAAATGTATCGACACTTTTTAGTGCACTTGGTTTTGAAATACATTTTGGACCAAAAGTATCAACACTTGTTTTATTTGTGTCGATAATTTTTGTACACCTGTTTTCTCAAAAACCGATATATTTAGATTGGTTACATTGTTAATTTACCTATTACATTATAATTATGGGTTTCGATGTTTTTGGGATCGACACTTGTTATAAATGTATCGACACTTTTTAGTGCACTTGGTTTTGAAAATACATTCTGGACCAAAAGTATCGACACTTGTTTTATTTGTGTCGATATTTTTTGTACACCTGTTTTCTCAAAAATTAGTATATTTAGACCGGTTACATTGTTAATTTACCTATTACATTATAATTATGAGTTTCGATGTTTTTGGGAGCGATACTTGTTATAAATGTATCGACACATAAGTTTACTTATTCTCTCATTAAACCGATATATTTTACCTATTAAGTTTGGGAACCATACTTGGACAAAATGTTGGAATCAAATATTTGTGTTTATTAATTTTTTCATTATTATATTCTATTTTTACCACATATAGTGTAAATTTACCTATTACTTTAAAGTTATTGCATTTTGTAGTTATTGAACATACCTAATTATGGAATGACCATTCAATCCCACACATGATGACAATTATTTTAGTGACATTTGGAATAATGCAGACAACGATCTCCATGTATCGTAACTATTAACATGACTCCTACTGTGTATAAGAAACATGTACAAAAAACATTTGGATAACTTTTCCTATCTCATACATAATTACATTCACATAAAAAATTATAAATCGTATACAAAATTAAAAATCTTATACAAAATTAACCCTACATTTACAACATCCATTCTTTTTGTTATTCTTGTGTAGCATGGCAGCTTTTGTCATCTTCACTCTTAGTTGATTTTGATTGTGGCTTACGAGATCGTTTAATATTCGCATACGATCCCATTCTAAAACAACCTATATTCAAATTGTCAGTACGTTAAGTATTGTAGATCACATCATTCAATCTACAACTTTTAACAATTTAACCGCAAACTAATTTTTACTTCTACTTACAAAATCACCATTAGCCCCTCTAGAACCAATCGATTCCATCACATCATCACATAAATGCCGCAATCATGTCCATTCTATTGCTCGTTCATCTTATGCTCCGTGAATTTGAATCTTTGCAAGGGGAAATTTCCTAGAGATCCACATGCTTCTACCCAAATACGTTTCTTATTATAACTATCTAATATTTTTATCTGCATTAAAAAATATAAAGTTATGATCCAAAAAAATTATGCATTATAATTTACATAATTTCCTTTCATACATACCAATCTCTTAGCATCATTCACTCTCTATTTAACTGCTTCATATGTAAACAGACTGTCATATACAGTTGCAACACGTTCTACCATATTCAATACTAACAGATACTAATGTGAATTATTGTGGTTTATTGTGATCATGATTTGTAACAAATTTCACACCCAATTTGACAAAATTCAACATTATATATCCAAAAACATCATTTATGCTTATTCGTTTGGTGTCTTACCTTCTCACAGTTGGTGAATTTCACATAGTTATGCAACATAGGACCCCAAAAACTCACAATACCCTCAAAATTACAGACATTGTCCAACGCATGTTGTTGCAATTATGTGACAATCATTATTAATTTACCGTCTATAACATTACTTTTCAACATTTATTAATTTAACTCGCCACTAAGTGGTATGGAATATAGCCAATCGTCCAACCTAACTTTTTAGAATCGTTTACTTACCACACCGCTAACCCATTCACTAGGCTTCAACGTTGCAACGTCAGATACACTAGCGTATTGATTTCCCATTTAGATTACAGAACATCTGTATGAATCATTAGGATTAATATATTGTCATGAAATATTTAAATATCACTCACAAAGCAATATATTTAACTTACCCCGATTCTAATCCACTATTCCATAAATAATCACAAATTGCAGCTTCGACCGGTTCAATTCCTCTTGGAATAACCGCTTTTTCAACCTACAGTTTTGCATACAAATTTTTGTCACAACAACATGATAAAAATCAAAATAAGTTTTCTTTTATTCAACTTACCTTCTGCTTCTTCTTCTGGGGTGCAAGACATTCCGAATCTAAATCTGCATCTATAACACTCTCCTGTGTATAGATGTTAGTGACATCCTTTCTCCTCATTTCCTCCATCTTTTCTTCTTCTTCCATCTTCTCTTCTTCAAATTTTTTCAGTTCATCATATTTTTGCTCTACATAGCTCTTCATCTCTTTTATTTTACCCTTCATTTTCTCCCCTTCATCCAAGTTTTTCTCAACCACCTCTTTCACCCCCGTAAGTTCACTCCTCAATTCCACAACCTCCTTAACAACTACATCAATTTTTCCACCCGTCAACAGATTAAGTTCCCTCAACACCTCAACTTTATTCACCACTACATCTATCTTTTCTTCCACTTCCCCCTTATGCCTCTCAAGTGTCTCTTTGACTCTTGATTGTCTTTGATGAATATCAAAAAGGATTTTTTTAATATCAGCCAATTCAGACATCAAAATGTCGAATTTACTCTGTTTTCCCTCACTGTAATCCCCCCGACCGTCATCCACCCCTATAACCATCTCTTCTTCCTTTTCCACTACCTCCACTGCCTCCTCTGCTTCCTCTACCTCCTCTGCCTCCTATACCTCCTTGACAATAACCTTCAAAATTAAATTTTTATTAAGACATTGATTATATTCTTAATATTATTTAATTACATTTATTACCATTTCTAGCTTCCTCGGTCTATCCAACTTCAACTTCGCCATCACTCTAACCACCTCTTCCTTCCCCCATGCACGGATGTGTCCCACTCCGTTTCTTTCATAAGCCGACAAACTATCACAGCCTGACCAAAAATCGAACAGTGCAACCTGCATTTATAATAAAAGTTATCATTTTATATAATAACTATACTATTATTTTATATAAAAAAACAAAAACATTCTTCAACTCAGTTACCTCTAAGATTGCTATGCACCCTTTGAGGTATCTCTGGCTGCCCTTTTGAAAGGTGATTATTGATTCAATCAATCTCGAATGGACATATTCAGCCCAATTGAATTCACCCTTCAAGCCTTCATCGCAAATGAGCTTCATATTTTCCTTGTTCGTTGATATATCACCCGTTGGACAAAGAAATATCCCGACAAGGTACAATAGAACTCGAGCCTTCAGGTCATCCCATTGTAAGATCCACTTTTGATATCCTCTTCAACTTCAGCATATGTCACCTTCTGATTCAAACCATATTTGGAGGCAAGTGTTTTCCAGTTCTTACTCCTACAACACTTTTGTCTTTGATTTGTACCCCCAAGACGGCTGCAGCAGTCGATACCCCCCAGAGGGAATGAATAATCACCATATTTAGCAATACATTATTTGACATCAAATTGCTCCATCAAGGATCGACACAATTCCCTCCAAATTGGTCGATCCCTTACTCCTATCAACAATCCAAACCCCATTTTCCTCAGCATATTCAACTGATCATTCTCTTTAAGGTATTCAATTAATGAATCACCCTTTTTATGTTGTACCTTGTCGACACTTCTTACATTTTTTAACAATATATAATGTTATTGTTCTTATATATCTTGTATAAACGTATTTACAAGTTTAATGAATACCTTCTTTTCATGTTCTTTCATCCGTTATTTGTATTCTTTACTATCATTCCTTGACTGTGTGATGTAAGGTTCCTTTTTAGCATCACTCATCAAATTCCATTTCAACCTCACATCTTCTGTCACCTAATATTAAGCATAAACGTTTCTTAATCAATACATTAACGCTAAATAATACTCAATGTCAATTTCATTTTACATACCGAACCACTGTGTGTGCCATCTTCCTTCATCCTTTTGCATTCGGCCATACTGTCAACATTTAAAATTTGTAATCAATTTAAAGTTCTTAAATACTTTAATCCAATTATCATTTCAACAATAATAACACAAAAAGACATTGATACTTACTAGAAATATATATATCCACCCTTTGGTTGCTTTCCACCCATTAACTTAATTTTTCGTTCATATATCAGTTTGCGCAAATCAAATCAAATACTGCTTACATACACTTTATTCAATATACAAAAATCAATAACCACTCTTTGTGGTAAAACGGTTGGTCTTCAAAAGAATTTGAATGGCCACTACAACAAGTGTCGGCACATTTATACAACCTAAAATATCATTTTCTACCTATAATATCATTTTTTTACCTATAATATCATTTTTTACCTATAATATTAAATAAAAGTATCGATATTTATATTTATCATCTACCTAGAATATCACTTTCTACATGTAATCGGTTCCAAATACTTCTTTACTTCGAAAACCCCAAACAACAACACATAAAAACCCTATTTTCGATTACTATAATAATATAAAAAACTACGGTTTCAACAATGTACCTTTCGATTCGACTGCAGCAACAAACAAACAAAACTTCGCCGTAGAAACGCCTTCTGAAATGCAACAACAATTACGCTTCGATTTCAAAAACTCTATATATTTTCAGAGGAAATTTAGCTATGCTTTTATATTTATACCGGATATGTTATTTATATTTAATCGATACAAATACCTAAGTGTCGATACTTTTATGTCAAGTGTCGATACTTTCGATAGGATATTTACCTATTTCTTTGAAAGTATCGATAATTTATTACACGTACTTATTAAAGTATCGACACTTTCAACATATCCCGTAGCGCTTTACCGGTTTTGTCATTTTGAGACCGGTTTTATCATATTTTTACCTGTTATATTGTTATGGATCGATACATTTTTAAAAGTATCGACACTTTATAAGCGCTATAACTTCTTCTCTTTTAAATTCCAAAAGTGTCTATACTTATATTAAATTATCCACACTTTCAACATATCCGGTAATTTTTTACCGATTTTGTCATTTTTGAGACTTGTTTTGTCATATTTTTACCTGTTATATTATTACGGATCGATACATTTTTTAAAAGTATTGACACTTTATAGGCGCTATAACTTCTTCTCTTTTAAATTCCAAAAGTGTCGATACTTATATTAAAGAATCGATACTTTCAACATATCCGGTAGCGTTTTACCGTTTTTGTCATTTTGAGACCGGTTTTTTCATATTTTTAGCTGTTATATTGTTATGTATCGATACATTTTCATAAAGTGTCGACACTTTTTAGGCTCTATAACTTCTTTTCTTTTAAATTCCAAAAGTGTCGATATTTATATTAAATTATCGACACTTTCAACATATCTGATATCTTTTTACCGGTTTTGTCATTTTTAGACCTATTTTATCATATTTTTACCTGTTATATTGTTATGAATCGATACATTTTTTAAAAGTATCGACACTTTATAGGATCTATAACTTCTTCTCTTTTAAATTCCAAAAATGTCGATACTTATATTAAAGTATTAACACTTTCAACATATCTTATAGTTATTTACATGTTTTGTCATTTTGAGACCGGTTTTGTCATATTTTTAGTTGTTATATTGTTATGGATTGATACATTTTCATAAAATGCCGACACTTTTTAGGCGCTATAACTTCTTCTCTTTTAAATTCATAAATTGTCAATACTTATATTAAATTATCGACACTTTCAACATATCCAGTAGCGTTTTACCGGTTTTGTCATATTTTTACCTGTAATATTGCTGTGGAGCAATACATTTTTCATTTGTATCGACACAAACCGACAAGCTAATTTTTTCAGTTGCCAAATTTTTTAATATTTCTTCATGATTTAGACCTACTACATTATTATTACTCAACATTTCCGGTAGCGCTAAATTGAATTTGTTAAATATATTATAATGTATCTGGTAACGCCGTATATTAGTCCGCATTTCCTGAGACAATCTCTTGGAATTGCCTAATAAATCCGCCACACATTTTCGATTCTTTTAAGATTATTTTACGACAAGGTCAAAAATTATTTGGGATTTTAACCCCCTTTTTTCATTCTTTTCTACATTGTTTGTATCTATATATGTCTAATTCAAAATTTTATTTTATATCTTGTGATAAGTATTTATAGATGAAATAATGAGAGGGTTATAGTGTTGAGTTTGATTTCTTGATCCATTTTTCAAAATAAAACTCGAATCTGATTTCACTCTATGCAAATATATTTATAAAAAATATTAAATTTATTTAATAAAATAAAGATCTAATTGAATATATATATATATATAAGTATTATTACAATTATCCTTAAATATATAAAGTATAGTTATATTATTTTTCTTGTCAAATATTTTTCACCCAAAACTAACCTAACCTAAACTTATCCTCTGAAAAATTGACCTGACTGAAATTTGAACTCGAAGGTTTTTTTAAACCCAACCCAATTAGATCGAATCAGTTCAGAACCTATTGGGTTCTAGTAACATGTCCATTCTTAGTATTTAATGATATAATAACATTTTAATTTTTAAAATTTATATAACTTATTATTTTGATCTTAATCTAAAATAATTTAATAAATTACACAAACCAAATTATCTTAGCGGTTAAAGGAATAGTTGTTATACCTAGAGTTCTCATGTTCAAGCACCACAAAATTGTAGGGTATTTGAACGTTCATTATCAAATAGTTGAGAATCTTTAGAACATACATTACCACTTGTAAGAACACTAGATTAATCAAATAATAATAATTTAATAAAATTTATTATTTATATTTATATTTAAAATTATTATTATTATTTAATCTTTATTCTAGTCCTGAATTGATTGTTATTCTCTCACTAATTTTATATTACTTCTATGTTATTTTTTTGGTATAGTAACATTTTAACATTAATTTGTTGTTGTTTTATGGAAGAACACAATTATCCAACTGCTTCTTTGGATCGATGAACTCTTTTAAATTGTCACTATCATAATAAAAAATTAAATTGATAAAAAAATTAAATATGAAGTTTAAATTAAATTATTTTAAATTAGAAGATAATAGATAGAATATATAAATTTAAGAGATTAAAAATATTATTATATCTAAAAACATTAAATGTTAGCTTTAATTTAACGAAAAAATAGCATATCTATAATAATATTTTTTATCGACTGATACGTTTATAAATTTTTTTCTTAAAAATGACTTGTTTGTTTAGTCATAATTAAATGACCTTGAATGTAGGGTGTTTTTACTCAAAAATCACTCAAACAATCAATAATTACATGTCAGATATTGTTTCTTCAAATATTATCGATCAAATACTCTTTTTGACAGAATGATAATAAAGCGCATTTTAAGATACACGCCTTATAGACGTGGACGGAAGGCTCGGATCATGAACCGACCTTCTTGGGGTTATGTCCGAGCTGACGTCACGGTGGAAAAGCGTAGGGGAATTTGACACATGGCGGAAGTCACGAATCATGATCTGCACCTCCCATTAAATTACCACCAACCCCCTTTAATACAACATAATCGCCCGTCTCCCTCCCCCTCCCTCCTATAAATATCCTCAAATACAACACTCAAATCACAACAAAAAATTTTATTATCTTCCTTATCAATTCTTGTAGCAAAATTTAAGTAAGTTTTGTTATAGTTTTTAGAAGCTATAAATTTTTTATTATATTATAATCATTTAATAGTTTATTATTTTATTATTATTTAATTTACTAATTTTCTTATTACTTTTTGTAGCTATAAAATGGAAAGCGAGTTGTTGCGTTTAAATGAGAATTATCTGTCGAGTCATTTCACCAATTGATGACCATTTTAAATTGTGTTATTTTAATTATTTTGAATGTTTTATTTGTTTATTTCTTTAGTATTAGTTTATATTTTAATTTCTATATTATTTATTTAATTAGGGGAATGACCATATATTAGATCCATTTATTTGTAACGCTAAGTTAGAGATACCGAGTGTTTGGTCGTACTTAGCTGAGGCTGGATTCGGTTACATAGTGAAATATGAAGGCCACTGTAACCTTGAATCCAACCTTATTTTTGCATTGATCGAGATGAGAAGACTAGAGACACGCGCATTCCATCTTTCGTGTGGGGAGTACACTATTACACTGGAGGATTTTTTTCATATATTTGGGGCTTCTGGTAGATGGGGATGTTATTTCTGGTGTAGCGGATGGTAATTGGCATTCGTTATGTGAGGAGTATCTTGGAGGTATTCTGCCTAATTTCAACGGTGGTCGAATAACGTTATCATGGTTGGCTACAACTTTTTAATATTTAAGTGAAGATTATTCCGAGAAACAAGCTAAAATATTTGTCTGGCCTTGCATATTATAACTCATAGGAGTGATCTTGATGCCCGATAAATCTCGCAACCAAGTTCATTGTATGTGGTTGTGTCATCTTGAAGATTTTCACGTTGTCGGTGGACTCAGTTGGGGCTCCACAGTTTTGGCATCTCTGTATAGAGAAATTTGTCGGACAACTGATTATCTAAAAAATACTATCAACATATGTCTATTTCTTCTCCAATCATAGGCATAGTATCACATGCCTTTTTTATGTCTTGTCGTGAATAACACGTTAGTGTTCCCATTATTGTTGAGTAATTTCATTACTGAGTTCGTATATAAATAATTTTTTGAGTATATAATGAAATAATTTTTTACATTGAATAGGTGACTGACAAGGAAAAATCATCATGATATACTAGATGGACTAGAAGAAATTCAACTACTCATTGATTAGAAGGCTGATACATAGGTATGTATTTAAATTTTATTCTTTACCTTTAATTATCGTTATATAATTAAAATATTATTTTAATAAGAATTATATATATTTGTTTTACTTTGAATGGGCTCCTTATTCTACTCAAGAAGCGAGGCTTTGCATCCTACCTCACTTGAGTGACTCATTAGATGTATGGATGGCGGTGGTCCCTCTAATATGTTATGTTATTGTTGAGTGGCATCCTATTGATCGTGTGCTCCACCAATTTGGTTTTGTACAACACATTCCTGAAGCACCTAAGAATCTCGACAATATGCATAACATCGATACACTGGGCAAAAAGGATGTCAACTGGTTATTGAAGCATAGCGAGTGAATAATGATCTAGGAGGATCGACGTGGACGCATTCCCCTCGGGAGCTGATTTATGTGGATTTTTACTCTGTTGCGAGTGATTATTATGAGTAGGTCAACATGAATGGGAAACCATTGAAGAAACATGAGGCGGGAGCATTCATCAACGCGATAAAAACGTCCACTGTCACAGAATCATCAGCATCTGACTCGTGGATGGAGAATAGATGCTTCCGGCTCGCCCTCAACTGTAGCATCGGAACCATCATTGCAACCACCGTCTACATTAGTTTACATTCCCAACATGCTTGTAACCCCTAATACCCGATCCAGGAATCTGAGCTGGATACTTGAGCGTGTTGGAGAAATTGAATCTTAATTAAACATGCAAACATTACATTTAAACGTTTAGGGATATTTTGGTTATTTCACATCACATAATAAATCAATAGGTCAAATGACCCAATTAAGGTTAGTACATGTTTAAAATGTCATAAGGAAACAACACGCAAAATTTCATACCAATCGGACATCAAACAATCACTCAATTGATCATACAAGATTAAGGACCTGAACGTAAATATAAAAAACTTGTGTACCAAACAGTAACATGCAAATGAGTGTTACATTATGTAATTAAGTATGTTAAAGAAGTGATCACTCAAATCTCATCAAATTCCAATTTAAGAGTTCAAGTAATTAAGCAAATCAATTCCTGGGTTAAATTGAACTCACATAATCATTCAGGGGTTAAATTAGAATTTAAGAATACTTCAGACCTTTAATGAATGCAATTTCACCTTTTTCTATCGAGCAAAACAGTTAAGTGATCGATCCTTCCTTGAAAATGATTGATCATTTTTCACAGGGGATCAATCCTTTTGAAAAGAGATCTATTATTTGCAAAACTGAAAGTTTGGGATTAATCATTTTTCTGGAAAACTGCAGATTTGCTATGAGCATGCATATTTGGTCAACTAATCACCCACATAAAAGTAATCATGGACTAGGAACTTGTTTGGACACTATTCAACCACTTCATACATGTCAAAACAAAGGTGTAGCATGCTCTATAACACAAGTCAACACATTAAATAAGGATTTGGCACCAAAAGGCAACAATTGCATAAAAGCTCATTTCACCTACTCATTTTTAGCATTTAAGGTCGTTTCATGCAACCTAAGAGTCTAACACGTTTAGTTTACCAAGTTACACTTAACTGAACACTTTAAACACTTCTTTAGGGTCTAAATCAACATTTGAGTAATCTAACGCTTCAAGCAACAAGCTCATACTTATAAATCCAATGTCAACAAATTAACACAACATCAAATCCCAAACGTAGATTCACTTATTACAAACCAAAATCCAACATTATAAGTCCAACAAAGTGAATAATAGGTATAAGTCCCAACAGTCCCCAAATTACCACATAAAGTTTCCGAAAACATATATGTAAAGCTTTATGCCTTAGCGTTGCTTGATCACACCGATGTCATGCTCCTTACCGCCACAGTCGACTCTAATCCTCTGGAAAAATGTTAACAACGAGTGTGAGCTTATAAAGCCCAGTGAATGACTAACATTTAAAGCAATGCACATAACCAAGATAAAATCAATAATATATGTTCGTATGTAACTTGTTCCTTACTCTACACATATAATTCAACATCGCAAACTTGAATCATCAGTTAATATTTTCCAAATCACTTGATTTCCATATTAAACAAACATTAAAGGACCATATAGTTCAAAAGCAATCACAAGCACACATGCACAATTAACTTACTTGACAAGTCACGCAATCACAAACATTTTTCCATTTTAAGATCAATGGCTTTTGTTTGAAACACAACTCACTCATTGGATAAACGAACTTCATACAACTCCCATTTTACTTACGGACTCACATAGATCTAAAACCTCAAATTACAAAGTAAACTCAACGCCCAACTTACCCCGTATCTTCTAGAAGCAAAGCTCAACGTACCATCCAAACCTCGTATAATCCCGAATCACACACTAACACAAAACACATGGATTACTCTTTCCTTGGCATGACATTCATATCCAAAGGTCCTATTAAGAACAATAGCCAATTAATATAATTCACCAAGAGCGGTTGTCAATGATGCATAGTTTTCACATATCAATTCAAATACAATTTGAAACACACTTAAGGATTTGGTTGTGATGATCAACCCACATATTTGGACAGTGATAAAGTTTAGCTCATCCAATTCACATTCATAATATATATAGATTTTCACAAAATTGTTTCCAAAATCCTATGCATCATTTGCAACACATTACATTCTCATTTCCAACGTAAATGGAATCATATGTAAATCTACATAATTCATTTTTCATCATCACAATTAACCAAATAACACAATATACATATATCAGAATTAAAATGCAACACTAAACAACCTCAACCTTGAACCATGTTCATTTCCTAAGAATGAGAGCCACTTACCTTGCTGTTTGAAAATCGAAAACACTTCCAAACACTACCTCAACGTTCACCAAAATCAAAGCACCAAGTTTCCTCAACCGAAAACACAATAAGAACCTTGCAAAACAAATTAACATATCAAAATCTAATGTAAAACAAAGCAGAATCATCTAATTCCAAAATAGAGCGCAAACGTCAAAAATACCAAAAACCTTACTGAAATGTCACTCCGAAAGCTCTAAATCAAAACACACGAATCTCCGTACTAAAAGCTGATAAACAACAACTAGAATTACATCTAACTCAGCTAGAACCACACAAAACAACATCTACAAACCTAAATTCTCGAATTCCTAAAAATACCAAAAATCGACATTGTTTTCAAGAAATCAACATCCAAATCGTTTGTGATAAAAAATGATTTAATAGGATTATAATCACTTCAAAAACAACTCAATTTCATTAAGAAAACCTCAAAATCAATTCAAGAAATTAGCACATTAATTAGCTCCAAAAATCAATTAAAATCTTAGAAATCATTTCAATTCAATCAACAATTCAATAGAATCATTAACACTTAGTCACTTGCCCTCAAAGCTTGAAAGAAAACCAAGGAAAAGATCCTTACCTTGTTGGAAAAATAGATTAAAATTGAGATCATCAATAGAACTCCATTATGATCAAGCTTTAAAAACAAGAAAAGAATAGAATAGTAACATGATAAATAAAATCAAGAGAAGAAAAATAAAAATAATTGATAAGCTTCATTGGGAGAAAATAAGAGAAAATGGAGGAAGTTACGGAAAGTTACCAAAATGAAAAATAAGAAGGAAATGAAAAACACGTGAATGAAAACAAGTAAATAACGAAATATAATTTAGATTAAAATGAATCTAGTTGGAAAAATGGTAAAAAGGGAAAATTAAAACATTTTAATTTAGGAGGGAAAACTCTAAACATAAGCCTTGGTATAATTGCTTAATAGACCTTGGACATTGTGAAAATTTACAAAATGATAATCGAAATTATAATTTCCAATTCCTTCAATTCGTCACCAAATCATTCAATTAAACTTTCATAATTAAAAATAATCATCTAAAATCACTTAAAACCTTTCCAAAATATTTTTAAAACCAAAATATAAATTTTAGAAAATTTTCTTTTTTTTTTTTATCGAAAATCTCGAAATTGACCCGAAATCGACCCTAATTACCAGACCTAATTTTAGGACGTTACACCGCCACTATACATGGGTACACTGTCGGTTTAGATGACATTGAAACCATTTTAGATGGCACCGCAGTCGTTTCAGATGGCACCACAGCCGTTTTAGATACCACCGCAGTCGATTTAGATGTCATCACCCAAGGTTTTATGACACTTCTTGGCGGATATTATACTGGTATGCTTATAGATCCAGCGTGGGCTTCTTATGATGCTTATTTGGCGGGTGGTGATTCACCATAGACATAGATAGCTCCAGCTCAGTATGGATCGCAATCATTGATGTTGATTTTTTTTGCAGTTTTTACAGTTTTCTATGAGCGGTGGGATGATTAGTCATACACCTCCACGATCCTTATTCTATGGAGGTGCTACATCGTCATCCGTCCATCATCAACAAAATGTAACTGCTACTACTGATGATGATGATGATGAGAGTGAGGAGGAAGAGCAAGTTATACGAAGAAACCCTCATCAAAATAGACAATTGCCGCCCTGTGGAACACATTCAAGACGAAGACATCGATAGACTTGTTTAGTTTGTAATGTTTTTATCTAATTTTCTTTGTTTATCAGCAAATGTATTGAATTACGACCTTCTTATTTATTTTGTTTCTTAATGTTGTTATTATTTAATTATTTAAATTGTAACGTTTGTATTTAATATTTTTATTTAATTGTTTAAATTGTTTTTACTATTTAGTTTGTAAAGTTTTTATTTAATTTTCACTTGCATAGCCTATTACTTGTTGATGCTCAAATGACATTAATTGAAAGTAAACGAAAATGAAATAACACAAGCTGATATTTCAGAAACTACAATTACATTGTGATGCTCAACGGTTACGTGATGATAAAAGAGATGGACAATTTTTCCTATTTTGGCCTAGATTTCTACAATGCCCACATCTTTTGTTTTCTTTTAATGTATCTCAAATATCCATATCACAATGAATTTGAGTGGATTTTGGACGACTTGCCTCTCTAAATAAGGACATATCTGGTACAATTGAAAGTCAATTCTGAACCTTATCTGGGTATTTTTTATTACCTATCGGGGGAACTCAAATTCATATACCTAAAATATGATTGTAAGTCGGTATACGGGATCCACAAAATTGTTATATTCTTGACGGGTATAAGAGCAAGCTGTTATGACATAAGAGCATGGATACTTTAGAACTTGAAAAAAACCCACAGTCATACCACATGTCTTGTAGATTAACTCTAAACGAGTTACCTTCAATCCCTTGAAGAGGTCGTGGTATTTCTGTGACACGAAATAATTATTGGGTTCAAGAGAAGCTTGTTACAGATATTCTATTTGATTCAGTAATCCTTTTTTTTAGACCTGCAACTAATTTTGGGTGATAAACATGACCGTTTTTCATCAATGTTTGAGCTTATCACCAGAGCTTGGCAAAAGTGCTCCCAAACGAAAATACATCATTTTAACCAAAGTTGTTACTGGTAAATGGTGCCCCCTTTAAGGTCGAATTAATAGACTTAGCCAATTTGGTTGTCATATGTTCATATCAATATCCACCATCGTATGCATTTATCCATATTTTTTTGTTGATTAACCTAATGTAATTGTATCATTGCTCAATTTTTACTCACAAATCTTGAAGCATAGACTCAAACCTTTAAGGTAATAGTTTGTATTATGCATGTCAAATGTAGTACTTATTATTAAGTTCCCATAAAAAATTGAAAATGATTGAGAAATAAATTTAGGCATTGTGGCATACCCATGCACACAAGTAATTGACATTCATCATTCTTCTTAAAATTTTCATGATAGTTCGTGGTAATATGTCAGATACAATACCGATGTTGGACACGGGGTGATTGCCACATTGAACCCAAAGAGTCCATTGTTGCTTTGATCCCAGCTCCGCGGTTTGAAATAATGCAAATTTTCTCTCGTGACAACATGTAAGCGTAAGTTTTTGAGGAAAAAAAACACAAGAATATGTATATTCACCTTCAACAAGGGCAAAAGCAACTGGAAGAATGTTGCAATTACCATCTTGGTCAACTACCAATAGTAAAATTTGCTTATATTTTCCATACAAGAATGTCCCATCAATTTGGACCACGGGCTTGCAGTATTTCACAACATTAATGCACTGTGGGTAAGTCCAAAAAAGCTAGTAAAGTTGATATCGATCGAGAAGTACTCGATCATAGTGGTATGCATGGCAAGTTTTGAAGTCGAATATTATCCCAGGATTCAGTCTGTGCACTATCCTAAACCAATTTGGTAGTTCGTTGTAAGATGAATCCCACTCGCCATGAAGTTTTTTAATGACATTATGCTTTTCCTTCCATGCTTTCCTATAGGAGACAATGTACCCATATTGAGACCATATAGCTGAATCAACACCACAATAGTTATATGAGAGCTTGCTTTGACCATGGGCATGATAGCTTGGTAGATAATATCGGAGTCCAAGTTGGGATAGTTCTGGTTGATCCCTCTAGCACAACATGTATGAGGGCCGTTGTATAATGTTGTTTTCATATGGTGTTTTTCTTATTCCTCTTCGATACACAAACCATCCAGTTACATCTGTTATCACGTTAGACACAGTGACATACATACTTTTCGATGGTGGATTCGGTCGACTTTGGAGTGACCAAAATTACAAATGTTGTAATTCTTAATTGCAATCATGGATTCTTCTTTGGATGGAAACTTTATTTCGGTATATAACTCACCATCATTGACTGATGAGTTAAATCGGTTGTCACCAACATTAGGCATATCAATAAATTCTAGCACGTACATTGCATCATAGTTAGCTTCATACATATGTGTTGGAGGTTTGGTGTGTACCATATTCGTGGAAACTTCATATACATCATCATCATCGTAGTCCATATTGAACTGTGGTGATTCTAGCTCTAAAAATTGTCTAATCTCAGCACCTGACTCACGAAGAGGTTATTATGGTTGAGATGAGGGTTCATCTGTGATACCGATATTTAGGTCGAACAAGCTGGTAGTTGAATGTCTTCCCCTTCAACTTGAAGGTATCATGTTAAACAGACTTTGAACTGAGTGATATGTCGCATACATCTCCATATTGAGGTCGAAATATCTCGCAGTTGAATGCCTCCTCCTAGAACTTGAAGTTATCGTGTCAAATGGGTACTAAACAGATTGTTGTGTCAAGGGCATCTTCATATTAAGGTAAAAAAATGGCATATGAATGCATTCCCTTGAACTGGAAGCGATGTTTCCATACAGATTATTCGTAGAGCCACCTCGGTAGAGATCGTAACAAGTTGTTGACGAATATCTCCCCATTGAACTTGATGAGATGGTATCAGAACATGGATTTCCCATTAACAAGTTAAAATCATTATGCAATACTTGATTTGGGCGGTCAACTTGATCAACTTGTTAAGCCAACCCATACATTTGTGTAACAACGTTTGAATTTTGATTCTGAGCATAAACCATCATAGCAACATCTTCATCGTTAGAAAGTTCGAACGTTGTATAAGTTAACGAAAATAATGCAGTTGAAAATCTGTACTGTAGTCTTCTAGTACTTCCAACATGAACCTTCCTTGAAATTTTAGTGATCAGCTTCTCAAGAGTGATGTTTCTCTTGAAGGATAAGGTGACAAAATAATTTGATGTGAAGATAACGCCAATTTCATCTTCCCGAATTTCTCCATCATAGTAAACAATAGCTAAAATACACCCTATTTTGAGAGTTTGAAAGATTGAAAGTTTTATATTTGCAAAAACGAATAATTGTTTCTAATATATGATCATTCTGCTAATTAAATAAATAATATACGAATTAAAATATAAGCTAATACTAAAAAAATAAAAAATATTCACAATAATTTAAATAACCCAATTTAATATTGTTACCGTATCGGCAAAATATCTCGAGATATGATCTCTCCTTCTATTTTACAACCTCAAAAAATAATAAAAATAATTAGTACAATAAAATTTGGTCAAATAAATTAAATATGAAATAAATATAATATAATAAAAAATAATTTTATCTTCTAAAAACTATAACAAAATCTACTTGATAGAAGGAATTTATAAAATGAAAATTGTGAATATAATTTTGGTGTGATTTGATATTTGAATTCGGGGTATTTATCGGGAATGGATCGTCTGAGATTTAAGACAGTTACGGTAATAATAAAATGGGTAATAATTGAGGGGAATCATTAAATGCGCACTTCATGATTTGCGCCTTATGTCTACGTCTGCATAGCTCATATCCTGAAACACGCTTTATTATCACTCTGTCAGAATAGATGCTAGATCGGTTATATTTGAAAAAAACATACTTGACAAGTAATTATTGATTGTTTGGTGATTTTTGAGTGGAATGGCATGATAGAAAACCCTTTTATAATTTTGTAAATTAAAGGAGAAATTGATTTGAAAGGCATTTCAAAGGATGTCCCAAAATCCCATCAAATATTATTCAGATGGGTAAATAAAGATGTATCCCCGGAAGTACTGGTTAGTTGATTGCCACGTTCTTAATCATCAATCATTCTCTTTTTTTTAACTCACAAAAATCCTTAGTGCTGGTGATAAGACCCAAATATCATCCTCAGTGTGGGTGCTTGGCTGTTAGAATGGCGGCGCTGACGGTGGTTGAGGCAGTGGCGTAGGGGTTAGCACTGACGTGGACATCTAAGATTCCCGCTCATAAAAATAGAAAGTTGGTATTTTTTCCCTCACCAGAAAGGCATTTTTAATAATTTCTTTCACTGTTAACTGGTTTTTCATATTAGTTTGTGGTATTAATTAAACTGTGGGTCGTGTGGGGATGCATCTGAGCTGGTTCTGTTTTCGGTTGATTTGAACCAGTGGGTTTAGAACTGTTTTTTCCACATATCTTTATTCTCTAGCTTTTAGTTTAGGTGAAAAGGAATTCATTTTCGTGTGTTCTTATGTCATTATTGGTTGTTTGATCTTTGGGTTTTCCCTCTTTTAGTTTATGGGTATTAATTGTTATTAAAGTTTGAAGATTTTAATCTTTGGGTTTCCCCTCTTTTAGTTTATGGGTATTAATTGTTAATTTGTTATTAAAGTGTGAAGAATTTGATCTATGGAGTTCAATTTCATAGGAATTTGCTTTTAATTGAGTTGAGATGTAAATAATTGACAAAAGTTTATTGTTTTTGCCTTTTTGGTGTTTTTCATGTTATATATTTGCAATTGAATATTTAGAGAGGATTTGGTATGCTTATAAAAATATGTCTCTTAAGAGTATGATGCGAGAGTTTAAGGAAATGAAAGATGGTATTGGGAACATATCAAAGAGAGGTGGGGAGAGCAAGCTTTGGCGTAGCCGAACTCGATCCCATGTAGTTTCGGATCAGCCTCCGGCGGAATCCGAATGCGTCAAGCAATGCCCTTGGGCGAATCTGCCGCCCGAGTTGCTCTTAGATATCATCCATAGGGTGGAAGAGAGGGAAACAGCTTGGTCTGCTCGAGCTGCTGTTGTTTATTGTTCTGCAGTTTGTAGGTCTTGGAGGGAAATTACAAAGGAGATTGTGAAGACTCCTGAGCAATGCGGAAGGCTAACATTTCCGATCTCATTGAAGCAGGTTCTACTCTTTTCTTATTGAAAATTTGCTATTTTGATCCCAAACTATTCAGATTTTAGCTAATTTTACATCAAGGGGAGGTAATTGTATACGTGTTTCGGTCTATTTCAATGAAAGGGTAAATGAAACTGCAAGAGGTTGAATAAAGTTTGGAGTAAACCAGAGCTGGTATTCTGTCAGAATCGGAGGAGAAGATGAAGAAATCGGAAGAGAAGAGGAAAAACGAAGGAATTAGGAGGAATTAGGAAGAGATGAACGAGGGTTAGGGATTATGGAGAGTAATTTGGGAATTGAAATGAAAGAAGGAATTGAAGCACGAGGAGCAAATGGATTAAAGTTACCTGATGAAGGAATAAGCGGGCCGAAGATATCCCAGGGCAATGTGGAGTGGCCCAAGCAGAATGGCACAGTACCTGTAACAACCAAAGAATGATATAATAAGTTTGTTAGACAGTTTGTTAGCATAGAATGCCATCTGGCATTAGTAGATTCTCTATACCAGCTTGTAACTAAATAAAAACTGTTGTGTAATCAACATTTCTCTTTTATGCAATGAATGATGAATTCCTTTCTACTATCTCTTCTCTAAATTCTTCTCTCTCATGACTACTCTTTCTTTTAATCTATAACAATTGGTAATCAGAACCTCGATTCTGGCAAAAGTTGAGTGGGTATGCCAAAGAAGAATCAAGTTATGGTAGAAATTGATTTGTCTGGGATTCAAAAAACAAATTGAAGATCTAGCTGCGTTGGTGAAGAAAAGCCAGGATGAAACTGATCCACCTAAATGGTGGGAAAATCAGGAGAATAGAATCACTGCTTTGGAGTCCAGAATGGCTACTAATCAAGGTTATGTTGAGAAACTGCTTAGAATTTTGACAGGCAGGACAGAGGAGAAGGAGCATTCTATTGATGAACAGGTACAATCTCCTGATACTTCTAAAAATAAGGAAAAGAATCTTGTTTTTGGTGACTGTAGTGAATGACAAGTCTAGATTTACTTATAAACTGGATGAACCTGGGATATTAAAGACTAAACATGATGCTTGTTTAGCTCTTAAGAATAGTTTTATGCCTGAAAATCAAGAGGGTGAAAACAGTGATTCTAGACCTAATATGTTTGGACGGGAAACTGAAAAAAGGGGGCCATGGGGTTTATTTACCAGTTCAGGAACTATGTGGCACAGACCTAAGATAAAAGTGCCAATTTTTTATGGGGTTAATCCTAGAGGATGGATTCAAAAATGCTTGAAATATTTCTATATTTGTAGTGTTCCTGTTGAGCAAATAGTAGAGGTAGCTACTATGTATTTGACAGGCAAAGTAGAAATATGGTTTGATGGATATATAATGCAAAAGCACCATGTAACATGGCATGAATTTGAAGCTGATATATGTCACAGATTCAGTGATAGATCTTTTTGTGATATTGTGGAAGAGTTCACTAAATTGACTCAAAAGGGGTCAGTTGAGGATTATCAAGAAAGATTTGAGGAATTACAACCTTATATGTTGTTACAAAACCCCACTTTAACTGAGGAATTTTTTGTCTCACTTTTTATTAGTGGGCTAAGAGATGATATCAAACATAGGGTCAAGGCTTTGGATCCTAAGAATTTGTCTGAAGCATGTAAACAGGCAAAACTTTATGAGTTATCTATTGAGTTTGAAAATAAAAGGTTGAGGCCTATTTTTAAATCCCCACCCTACCCAAGCCCCATTATTAGTTCTAAACATGCTTCACTGCCAGTTAATTCAAAACCTACAGCAGTACAAAACCCAAGGCAAAATCTTATGGGTTACAGGAGACAGAATAATATTTGTTTAAGTGTGGTGATAAATTTATTCCAGGTCATCAATGTAAGAACAGACAGCTGAATATGATTACTGAAGATTCTAAAAATCCATCATTGGATTTTTTTCCTACTGATTCAAAATAGTCTCTACAAGCAGAAGAGGAAACTCTAGAAATTTATATGAATGCGATTACAGGCTCTATTGGACATAGTACATTGAGAATTCAAGGATCTATTCAGAGCAGATCATTGAATATCTTAATTGATAGTGGGAGTACACATAGTTTTTTGACTCTAAAATGGGCTGATGATGGCATACAAGTTACTACCCATTATCCTTTGGCCATCACTGTGGCTAATGGCCAACAATTATTTAGTTCTGCTAGATGCAACAAGGTTGAATGGCAAATGCAGGGATACACTTTTGTACATGATTTCAGATTGCTTAAATTGGGTGGTAGTGATATGGTATTGGGAGTTGATTGGATGAAATTATTTAGCCCTATATTGATGGATTTCAATAATATGACCTTGAGTTTTGACCATCAAGGAGAAAAGATATGTATTCAAGGACAACAACCTTCATCAGAATTACAGCAGATTTCTATGGCTACCTTACTTAAAATGACTGCTTGGGATTCATGTATTTTGGGTCACATTGTTTTATTGACCATGTCAGGGAATTCTCCTCCTATTCCTACTGAAATACAACAATTATTGGACAAGTACAACTGTGTTTTTGCTGAACCAGAAGGATTACCACCTCAGAGGACTCATGACCATGTTATTCCTCTAAAGCCTAATGTTACACCTGTTAATCTAAGACCTTACAGGTTTCCTCGTAATCAGAAAGTTGAGGTGGAAAAACAGAATGCCAGTATGTTTTCTTCTTCTGTTATTCAGCCTAGCAAAAGTCCTTTTGCATCACCCTGCCTTTTTATTAAAAACAAGGATGGCACTTGGAGATTTTGTGTGGATTATAGACATTTAAATAGTATGACAATCAAAGATAAATTTCCTATTCCTACAGTGTAGGATTTATTGGATGAGCTGCATGGGGCAGTCTATTTTTCTAAGATTGATTTGAGGTCTAGATACTGACAGATTAGAATCAGACAAGAAGATATTTATAAGACAGCTTTCAGAACACATCAAGGCCATTATGAATTTAAGGTGATGCCTTTTGGCCTAACTAATGCTCCTGCTACATTTCAGGCTCTTATGAATGATTTATTTAATTCCTTCCTTAGGAAATTTGTTTTGGTTTCTTTGATGACATTTTGGTTTGCAGCAGAAGTATGGAGGATCATATGAGGCATTTGCAACTGGTTTTAGAAGTTTTACAAGTTAATCAATTATTTGCAAAATTGTCCAAGTGTTTTTTTGGATAGCAGCAGGTGGAGTATTTAGGGCACATTATTTCTGCTGCAGGGGTGTTTACTGACCCTAGCAAGGTAGAAGTAATGAAGAATTGGCCAAGACCCAAAACCATTAAATATTTGAGGGGATTTCTTGGATTAACAGGGTATTACAGGAGGTTTATCAGAAATTATGGTATTATTAGTAGACCTTTAACAAAGCTTTTAAAGAAGGATGGGTTTCAGTGGAATTATGATGCTTGTATTGCTTTTGAAGCCCATAAAAGAGCTATGTGTTCTGCTTCAGTTTTAGCATTGCCTGATTTTTCTAAAACTTTTTATCTGGAAATATATGCAAGTTCTGGAGGTATTGGGGTTGTCATTTCACAGGAAGGTAGACCTATTGCTTATTTGAGTAAGGCTCTAAGCCCTATACATTTAGCTCTTTATATTTATGAAAGAGAATATCTTGCTATTCTCTTGGCTGTTTCTAAGTGGAGACATTATTTGGAGAGTAGACGCTTTGTTATTAAAATTGATCATGAGCCTTTGAAGTTTCTGCTAGAACAAAAATTGACTACCACTATTCAGAAGAAGGGATTAACAAAGCTTTTGGGTTTGGACTATACTATACATTATAGAAAGGGGAAACTGAATGTTGTTGTTGATGCTTTATCTAGAAGATGGGAAGACCAAGCCTAGTGTTTTGCTTTAGGAGTGACTGTTTTGATTCCTACTTGGGTGCAGGAAGTAGAGGAGAGTTATCAAGGTGATACTTTAGCTCAGAATTGGATTTCAATTTTGGCTATAAATCCTACTAAAGATAGTAAATGGAAATTTTCTAAATCTGTTCTTAGATACAATGACAGAATCTATATTGGGGCTCATGGAAGTCTTAGGTTGAAAATTATTCAAACCTTACATGACTCTCCACAGGGAGGTCATTCAGGAGTACAGGCTACTTATTACAGGGTTAGGTCTAATTTTTATTGGCCTAAACTTAAACCTATGGTTACTGCTTATGTAAGGTGTTGCACAGTTTGTCAACAAACAAAGGTGGAGCATATTTCTAAGCCGGGTTTATTACAACCTTTGCCTGTCCCTAGTCAAGCTTGGGAGGTCATTACTATGGATTTCATAAAGGGTCTACCTACCTCATTTAAGAAGAATTGCATTCTGGTTATAGTGGATAAATTTACAAAGTATAGTCATTTTCTGGCCCTATCTTATCCCTATTCAGCAGAGGTTGCTAAATTGTATTTAGATAATGTTTACAAGTTACATGGCCATCCTAAGATGGCCATTTCAGATAGAGATAAGACTTTTACCAGTTCTTTTTGGAAGGAGTTGATGAAACAGTTGGGTACTCAGACAGTTTTCAGCACTGCTTACTATCCAGAGACAGATGGTCAAACAGAAAGAGTTAATCAATGTTTGGAGCAGTATTTAAGGGGTTTTTGTTTCTATCAACCTAAGAAATGGGCTACATGGCTATCTCAGTCAGAGTGGTGGTACAATACCACTTATCACACTACTATTAAGCTTACTCCTTTTCAAGCTTTATATGGATACAAACCACCTATTATGGTTTGGTCTACTGATACTACACTACAAGCAGTACAAAATATTACTACAAGCAGAGAGCAAATCAGACAATTAGTGAAACAGCAGTTAGAAATGGCTAGTAATCGGATGAAGCAACATGCAGATAAGAAAAGGTCTAAAAGGATTTTTATTGTTGGAGATAGGGTTTACTTGAAACTGCAGCCTTATAGACAAACCTCGCTTGCTCTGCGAAAAAACCTCAAGTTAGTAGCTAAGTATTATGGTCCATATACAATTTTGGAAAAAATAGAAGAGGTGGCGTATAAACTGGACTTACCAAATTCTTCGAAGCTCCACCCAGTGTTCCATGTGAGTCTTTTGAAGAAATTCATCGGGGATTATGCTACTGCTACCACTGATCCTCCTGCAGTTGATGAAGAAGGACAGTTAAGCATTAAACCTTTGAAGATTATGGGAAGGCGTATAATAAATCGACACAATCGACCAGTCACTCAACTTTTGGTTCGATGGACGAATATGGATGACTTGAATGATACATGGGAGGACTATTCAGTTCTCAGGGGTCAGTTTCCTGATTTTGATCCTTGGAGACAAGGCTCATCTCGTGGGGTGGGTATTGTCAGAATCAGAGGAGAAGAGGAAGAAATCGGAAGAGAAGAGGAAGAATGAAGGAATGAGGAAGAATTGGTAAGAGAGGAACGAGGGTTAGGGATTATGGAGAGTAATTTGGGAATTGAAATGAAAGAAAGAATTGAAGCACGAGGAGAAAAGGGATTAAAGTTACCTGATGAGGGAATAAGCGGGCCGAAGATATCCCAGGGCAATGTGGTGTGGCCCAAGCAGAATGGCCCAATACCTATAACAGCCAAAGAATGATATAATCAGTTTGTTAGCATAGAATGCCAGCTGGCATTAGTAGATTCTCTATACCAGCTTGTAACTAAATAAAAATTGTTTTGTAATCAACATTTCTCTTTTATGCAATGAATGATGAATTCCTTTCTACTATCTCTTCTCTAAATTCTCCTCTCTCGTGACTACTCTTTCTTTTAATCTATAACATATTCCTTGGTGTGCTCTGGTTTGAGTCGGCAAATACCAGAGTAGCAATGAAGAGCTCTATCAAATATATGCAGACTTGAGAATTAGAGCAATGAAGAGCTGGCATTCCTTTATTGCTTGTAGGTTCATTTACCATTCTTCCTACAAGACCATCGAAAACATGCGTCTGTCAAGAACTTTCTGATTGTTGGTAATTCAATGTCTTGTCGTGGCATTTCCGTCATGAAAACGGCATTCAACAATAACTCTCGTGTCTGTATAATTAATGGTAGTGGCTGTTTTCTTGTTTCTCCTCTTAAATATTTATATCTTCTGTTTGTGCTTATGAACAGCCTGGTCCTCGTGAGTCTCCGATACAATGCTATATTAGAAGGGACAGGGCAACTTCTACTTATCTTTTGTACTTTGGTCTGGTACCGTGTAAGTAGTCTCGTTTATATGTCCTTTTGTATTTCTTGTAAACTAGTTATTGATTTATCATTTTTCTTGAAGCATTAATATCCGAGATATATTCAGACATGGGTATGGGGCTATGATATTACCCTTTTCAAGACCCTTCACGTACGAATGATATGAAGCTTGCTCTCTCTTTTGCATGTGTTAACTTGTGTTGCTGCTTTGATTACAGCCGAAGGAGAGAGTCATAAATTGCTTTTGTCAGCGAGAAAAGTCAGAAGGGCAACATGCACAGACTTCGTTGTAACTTTGGCTGCCGATGATTTTGCTAGGGCCAGCTATTCGTATGTCGGTAAACTAAGGTAAGTCTTGCAATTTGATATCTTATGCTTCCTTGATTACACTAGCTTGATGCCGATGATGGCATATTGAGTTCCCTTTCAGGTCGAACTTTTTGGGTACCAAGTTCACCATATATGACAGTCAACCTCCGTACGACTCAATGATCCCATCGACTACCCATTGGAGATTCCACTCTAAGCAGGTGTCCCCGAGATTACCTGCATGCAACTATAGCATAGGTACCATTACCTATGAGCTCAATGTTCTGCGAACCCGAGGACCGAGGAGAATGCATTGCATTTTGTATTCAATTCCTGCATCTGCTGTTCAGGAAGGAGGCACTGCCCCAACACCTTTGGCATTGCAGCAATCCTTCGACGACCATCTTTCTCCCTTACCTAGTTCAAAACTGATAGAGACTGGCTCCCCAAGCCTGGCAGTCACACCTTTATTTTCCCAGGGCTCAGGAGAGCCGTTAACCCTTAAAAACAAGGCTCCTAGATGGCATGAACAGTTACAGTGCTGGTGCCACAATTTCAGGGGTCGTGTGACGGTGGCCTCTGTTAAGAATTTCCAGCTTGTTGCAGCTGTTGAGCCTGCACCTAATGTATCACCTGAAAACCAAGAGAAGGTAATCTTACAGTTTGGAAAAATTGGCAAGGACATCTTCACCATGGATTATCGATACCCCCTATCCGCTTTCCAAGCCTTTGCAATCTGTCTTAGCAGCTTTGACACCAAACCAGCTTGTGAATGATTGGAGATCCGTATCATTGGTGTTGCCACGGATTCGAATCATCAGCTCTATCGCAGATCAGAAAAACAGCCTGTAAAATGGTAGCTTGTAGGTGAGAGATGTACAACTTTCTCCTGTAATGCTTCTTGTATTTCGGTACTAGCGTTTGTATTCGGATGGAAGCTTTTCTTGTACGAACTTTGCTGGTTGATTCTTAGCTTTTCAGTGCATCATGCAATCTGACATATTTTGTTTGGGAATCTTAATTAGAATCAAAACTAAATTAACAGCAATTTGTCTATATTTTCAGATACAGAATGTTGATGGCGTTGCCAAATCCCAGAAAGCAAATCTCTCCCTGGAAGAGAAACATCTCACCGGGTAAAGATTTGCCAACCATAATATTGACATAGTAAAATCCCAGTTTCATTTCTGCTTTTTAGGTGCAGTGGATCTTGCGAACGCAGGTAATTTCACTCCAAACAATGTTTTACGAGACTTCTTGTCTCTGGAATAGTCTTTATCATCTTTGGATTTGATGTTGTTGGAGTTAGAGCATTTGTGTTGTTCATCATCATCACCATTGTCATGTTTGGTATCCCGAAGGAGCCGAAGCAATTCCATTGCACTTGTCTTTCCTTTTTCACTTCCGTTAACCGATAAATCGAAAAGGAGAGGAAATATACAACACTCATCCATCACCAAGCGACAGTATTCAATACTCTGTGAGCACAACATAAGGAGAATAGCCACCGCATGCTCTTGGTCCTCGTGGCTGCCCATCTCGAGTACCGCGGCAATAGAAGCAATGCAGCCTGATGTTCGAGCGATCCAAGTCCTAGCTTCTTGGTTACTGCACAAGTTTCTTAACACGACAATGCATTGCCTTGCAAGTGTGGTGTCTTGTAAGTATGGAGCAAGTTTCGGTAAACACTCTAAAGACACCAAATCGGAACAAATATTGGTGCTTGAGGACAGATTACGCAAAATTTTGAGTATCTGTTCCTGGTAATCTTTGATGTTCGAATCGAGAATGTTTAACATGGAAATAAGAGCACCGGATGCAGATATCTTAGATCCGCAACAGCTCTCTGTGCTCTTATATCATGCAAAGCATTAGCACTGCTCAAAAACTTAATCAGAGGTTCAGTGAAATTCTTGGACGACAAAGAAAGACAATCTAGATCACCACATTTGAAATGGTTTGTCATGTCTTGAACCATCTTGTATTGTGTTTCTCGATCAAGCTCGGCAAGGCCAGAAAGACACTCCAAATTGTTCACACTTGTTTTTCTGAGAGATTGATATCGCCTAAGATCTTCTCTGGTCTGCTCAGGCATTGAACTCGAGCCAACTTCAATCCTGTTCCGAGATCCATCTGAAGTATAACTAGTATCTAAAGATCCAAGTGACATACTGCTAATGTCTAATGGAAAGCGAAGATCATTCATAGAACTGCCGAAACTAGCTATGGAAGTGGAAGAAATTTTCCAATGAACAAAGCTCGTCTGGTTGCATGCTTGGGTCCTGAATGGTGATTCCATATTTCCTACACCATTTTGTGATCAGATCCTTCATGGAAACATTTGGGGTCAACAAAAGATGGTCCAGTTTCATCTCGGTTTTAGGGCATGTGTCATTACCATCATCAAACCATTTCTGGATCCAAGTCCTCTCAAATGTTTGTCCAGAAGCAATGACAACAGGATCATACATCAATCTCGAAGATATGGGACACTTAAATTCCTCAGGGGGTATTATAGCTCGATTTAACGTTTCCGCTTGAGGATCATACTGCCCATACTCGGTATGAGATTCGGCATAAGCGGAGTGAGTATGCACCGCAAAGGCTCCTTCATTCTGATCACTAGAGTTGTCTGTTTGCGATCCAATAATCAAGTTAGCATACTTCCTCAACAGGTATAGAAGATATTTCAAGATCTTTTTCTTTTGTTGATCACTTTCACTGGCTTTTTCGAGCAACTTCTTTATAGATCTTTTCTCTATCAAGATGGCCTTTGGAGATGTAATATGAAGTCTTGATGCTGCAGTTTGAAGAGCTTTCATTTCGGTATGCTCCATTGAATCCAATGCCGCAGCTCCTCGCTGGAGTAATTCGCGTACAACTTTCCCTGCCTCTTCCTCAAATTTATCAGGGACAAAATTTGCAGCTCCTAGATCATCGACAATTCGAGAGATCTGCAGTAACATTTCGATATCAGCTTGAAGACACAACAGGGGTATCATGAAAGGAAGTCATCTAAAAACTAAAATAATTTTTTTGACAGTAAGGCTACTCATCATGTTGGCTATTTGTTTGAGAGAATAGAATAATGAAAATACAAGAAATTGTCGGTGAAAGAAGGGCAAATAGAAGATTAATAAGAAATGTAATCTGACAAACCTCATCAACCAGCATAACCGGAACCATACCCTGAATTTGGCATAAACATTGTTCAAACAAATTCTTCATTTTTCGGCATCTCGAGACTATGGCATCGGTCGTTATTGCCTGAAAGTAATTGCAGAGAAATCAACCAAAAGGTATATTTTACAATCACGAAAGTAATTAATCACAAAAAACATACCAGGTATAGTTTGCTGGATTCACTGCAGTACTGAAGAAGTAACTTTGCTCTCTCGATCACACCATTCAATGAGCATAGAGCCTTTATTACCACGGAGCATCTCGGTCGAGCTTCTTCGATTTCCGGAAATATCTTTACAATTCTATCAACAAACGTCCTAAGCTCGGTGCACATCATGCCATGCACCTACAGTCATCAAGGTTTGAGACAGAACAATAAAGGATTCATGCTACTTCCTTGAACAAATACAAATGCAGAAGATTTCTCATATTTTGTAAAGCATTTTAGCGTAGCTCAGCCATCAAGTATGAATCATTATCGATATGTTCAAATCTAATCCGACTTGATTTGATCATAAAACTCTGATTAGATTAATCCGAATCCTACTGATCATTGCAGTAGTTAACATACTCATGTTGGATGAATATCAGACACTCAGGAGACACGAATTGTACCTTAAAGGAGATAGGATTCGGCAAAGTCTCGACTACTTCCACTATTTCGGCAGATTCAGTCTCCATACAAAAGATAGTTTCCTGGTTAAAGAAACAGAAAAGTACTTAGCATAATGGTATAATTCTCAGAAGAAAAAAAAGATGAAAAGGGTTTGCCATATTGGTTGTGCCAACATTTCTAAGGGTAGCTTTACCGTGAAACTTCAGTCAAATAAGACAGACCTACCAAAAAAAAATTATTAACCAAGCTTTTTGTATGTACCCCACCCACCCTCCAAAAAGAAAAAGTTGTCCATATTACGTATCAGCAGGCTTAATCATGATGAATAAATATCAAGTGTGCTTTTGGATTTTCTTCCATAAAGAATTTCTTTGAAAATATTGATTTTGAAGAGGAAAACAAGATATGAAAACTGGGAAGCAGATTAAGAGGGAAGGGGAAGAGAAAACTCACCTAGAACAATGATGAAAGAGAAGTTCCTTCTTCTTTTTCTGTATGTGTATTCTTGAAGAAGCTATACGACAAACACCTGATAGACACAACTTGAACAACCGGAGCCAAATACTTATGTCTAAAAGAAGTAAGTGCTTCAGAGAAGATATGGTTTAGCCACCAGAAGAACAGTGACTCTCACTTGCACAACAGTCAGAAAAGCCAACTTTTACTTTTAGAAGTAATATAAACTGAATTCTTTCCTTCAACTCCAAGTTAGAATTCAAGGGGTCAAAATAGTAGTTTTGCAGCTATACCATAGAGAAGCAAGGAGAAAAGGAAACAATGGTTCAGAAAAAGCTTTAAAGGTGACCAAGATGACATGATCGTCTCGATGAGAAAAAAGAAGCCACTTTTTTGCTCTAGCTGACAATCCAACACTCAAAAAACCCTGAAAAGCAAGAGATGATGAAGAAGAATAAAATCTTTCATATCAGGAAAGCAAAACTCGCCAATAAAGAAGCTGTTCTTTTTCATTTTTCTCTTGTCTTGGACTATGATAATGGAAGTCTTCGCAAAGAAGAAAGTTTCTTACGTTTGATTTTGGACTTAATCTGTATGCAAATTAAAAGAAAGAAAGAAAAAGAACAGTCGATGGCTTTAAAGCTCTCTCTCTACCTCAGACAGTTTATCGAGTCACGGGAGCTGTCTCACACGCCTGTGACGCCTGTGATGACTGAGAGCCTTTGGTTATTATTGTGTGGGTCAACTGACAGTATGGGGAAAAATATACTGAAAGCCACTTTATTATTAGTAAGTTTACTATTATATCACTGAATTTAAAAAAGTTACGATCGAGTCGTCACATTAACCAATCGTAATAATCATATCACTATGTGATTCAATATCAAATGGAAACTAATTGTTTATTTAAATTTTGAATATTCATTTATGAGTAAGCTTATATTTTGATCACTCAAATTTGAGTTGTGTGCAAATTGGTGCAAGATCTATTCTTCATTGTCTTTATGTTTTTATTGGACAAAATTTTTACGATAATTTTATATTTCATGAATCTATAAATAAAAAATAAATTGTGTCCATAAATAAGAAAATGAGGAATTAATCTTACACTAACTTATAAAAACATTTTACTCATAATTGAAAGTTTAATGATTAAAATATAAATTTATTCATAGTGGGTGATCAAAATGTAAATTTATCCAAAAAATGATTTTCTAATTGAGTGACTTTATTATAACGTTTCAAAATACGATGATCAAAAAATGTAAATTTATCCAAAAAATGATTTTCTAATTGAGTGACTTTATTATAACGTTTCAAAATACGATGATCAAATTGCACACTTACTAATAAATAAGGTGACATGTGGTGTACTTTGAATCCAACGGTGATTAAAAATTTAGGTTGTGGTGATCACTGACGAATATAGCCGCCGTTTCTTGGCTCCGACATGTATATAGTTACTGTATGACAACTTTAATATATAATTAAAAAAATATCTTATCAAAAATATTATTATTTTTTTAATATTTTTAGTAAAACACTATTTAATGTATTATTTTTTTTCTGAAAATATTATTTTTCGTTAAATAATTTTCGGTAGAACTCAATATTAATATTTTCGGTAGAAAAAAATAATATTTTAGGCAGCGCTTTACTGAAAATGTTAAATACTTTAAGTAGCGTTCAGTATTAATATTTCCGATAAATAAAATAATATTTTAAATAACGTTTTACCAATTAAAAAGATAATAATATTTTTGATAATATCTTTTCTTAATCTATATTAAAACTACTGTATATCCCGACACGCAGTCTCTATTTAACAAAGTGATGGGAAAAGTCGAAGGCGTAGCCAAGTAGAGAAAAACCAAATCCACTTCTTAAATATTAGCTAATTCATTATATATATATATATGAAGCGCTGAAAATTAAATTATCTTATAAAAATGTTTTTTTATATAATAGGGTGATTATAAAAAATTTCACAATCTCCTAAATGATGTAGACAAAAAAAAATCAAGAAAATTATTCATGTTCATTTTCAACTTCCGTATAGTTTAGGTATTGTTATTGAATTAACTATAAATCCAATAATATAGTTAGTAATCTAAAGGAAGTATGATGTTATTATACTAACATGGGAATATTAGAGATAAACGTAAGATTTTACGTTAGAGGATAAATTTTAAAATCTTAAAGGGGAGTTGAAAATAAATTATCAATAAAAAATATAATAAAATGTTTAAAATATATAATAATTTTAAAAAAATTAAAAATGAATATTAGCTCTTTCAATATGAACAATTCAAAACTTATTTTACTATAAATCCAATAATCATTAACATTTTTTCTCTTCTTATTAATGAATTAGTGATACACCTGATAACATTGTATACAAGAAATACGACGATAGAGAAATTTATTCAGCATTAACTGAGATTTATCTTATTCGTACAATGATGTTCAGGTGAGTTGGCAAACTTTTTATGACGAGCTTAGGTTACATCGTGAACAATAAAAAATAAGGGTAAAGTGTACAAATGGTTTCTCCGATTATATGATATTATTTTATTAAGTCTATGGACTATTAAAAGTTTTAAAATGATCCTCTAATTATAAAGAGTTGTTTTGTTTAGTTCTTTGACTATTAAAAGTTACAAAATTGTCACTTGACTATTCATTATGTTCTAAACTCGTTCTTTTCCGTTAAAAATTTGATGATAGTCTGAGTTGTATGTTAACTTACTAATTGAGATATGATAAAATCTGATCTCATATATAATCTCAAACTTGTATCATACCTCATGTTGAAGTCCAACTCAAAAGATCATTAATTTTTTAACGAAAAGGGGCTAATTTGAAAAATAATAAATAGTCGAGTGATCATTTTGTAACTTTTAATAGTCGATAGACTCGACAAAGTAATTCCTTAACTTTTAATAGTTAAGGGGCTTAATAATGTAGTATCATATAGTGTGAGACCATTTGTGCACTTTATCCAAAAAAAAAATAATTATGTTTTACATGACACGAGCTTGCTCTTTTGTTGTAATATTTTCCACATGTTAAATTAATATTTTTGTTACCCCATTACCGTTTTCATGAGTTTGGTAACTAATGATGGGTCAGTAATCGTGCATCAACTTTTTCTTCTTTTCTGTGTGTGAGGTATCCTTTGTTCCAAGTGTGAAAACAAACGATCATTTAGGAGGGAAGTGGAACAAGTTTCTGAGTTGAAAAACTGATATTTTCTATTCTATTTTCCCCACACTGCATGGTTTTTCCAACCAAAAATAGGGCCAGATCAATACAAGAAAAATACTAGTAAAAAGGCTAAAAAGGAAGAATTAACTGAAAGCAAATCAAGCTTCCACGGAGATCGAAAGAGAAGATACACAGCAGAGACGAAAAGCAAGACAGACACCTGTTCTGTACGAAAAGCCACTGGGGAACGACAGGGTCCCCCCTCCCCAATTTCTTTCTTGTTCCTTTGATAAATCTTCTTTCTTCTTCGTTCAGGTACGAGTATGTGTTTTTTTTTTGAAGCATTTTGCATGGCCATTGGACACCGTTTAGGTGATCTTAAATGGCTTGTAATTATGTAGAAGATTTCATTGATTTTGATATGATGATTTTCTTCAGGTTTTCTCTTTTTCAACCGGGTGAATACGGGAGGGGTGGCGGTGGTTCTTGGTTGGAAGTGCCTGCCAAGTTAATGCAAAATGGTTTCGTCCCCTGAGAGTTCCCCATCTTCATCCAATTCCACACAAGATAGCTCAGCCTCAAACCCACCTTCATCATCCAATTCCACAGATGATAACTCACCATCATCATCACCACCAGCACCAGATAGCTCACCACCACCACCAACACCCAAAAGTTCATTGCCACCTCCGCCGCCGCCCAGAATCCTATCGCCACCACCGCGACCGAAATCCTCTCCACTGCCACCAAAACAACCACCACCCAAGCCACCGACATCTGTTAGTAAAAATCATACTAACAGTACTCCTCTATTCCACGCTCCTCCGCCTCCTCCATTACCTTATCCTCCTCCTCCTCCTCCTCCACCTGTGAAAAATGTTACCGACAACTCTTCCTCAACTCCTACCAAAAATGGCAGTGGTAGTTCCACGTCTAACGATTCAACGTCGGAGAGTGGGTCGAATGAGAACTCGGAGACAAATCTCGTTGTGGGTGTAGCTATAGCGGCAGGAGTATTTCTCTTTATCTTTGTCATCGTTCTAGTAGTATGCTGGCAGAGAAAGAAGAGGAAAAGAAATCCCCGATTACTGTTCAATGATGAACCTAAAGGTGATTAAAATGACACAAATATGGACTATTCTTTTATTTATCCATGATAAACTACTTAGTTCTCTATTTATTCACAATTTTATTTTAATATATTAATTGTATTTTCTAAAATCATATTTAATATCACGTTTTAATCACCTAATATTAAAAATTTGATGGTAATATTAATATGTCATCGTAAAGTAATAAGCTAATAGTCACATCATCATTGAAAAATAGCTACATCAACAAATCTATTTAACTTTTAAATATTGATGATCAAAATGAAACTAAAATCTAACATTATGTATGATTTTAAAAGAAATAATTGGGTGACAAAATGGAGTTGCATGAATAGATGGATGACTAAATATGTAGTTTACCCTTATATCAATTTTACGATTTAAGTGACTGATAAAGTTTGCATGGGTCATGAGTTATTATGCAGCCGGTGGCGATGATCCGTATTATAAAGGCACGATGCAACGCTTATGGGGAGAATATGGTGCCAAAACAACCCCACAACATGGCAGTGTTGTTTCTAGTTGTGCATGGGGTTCAGCTCCTGCTGGTGGTGGTGGAGGATGGCGTTCATCATCCCCAATCCAACCACAAATGGTGAGCGGTGAACTAAGCTCGCTGTCAACGGCACCGCATAGTAATTTGGCACCCCCTTCACCAAGTATGACTCTTGGAATAAATACTGGAACTTTCACTTATGAGGAGCTTTCAGCAGCTACTGACGGATTCTCTCAGGCCAATCTGCTCGGCCAAGGTGGGTTCGGGTTCGTGCACAAAGGTGTGTTACCAAGTGGCAAGGAGATTGCAGTCAAGAGTTTAAAAACTGGTAGCGGGCAAGGCGAAAGAGAATTCCAGGCCGAAGTCGAAATAATTAGCCGTGTCCATCATCGGTACCTCGTGTCCTAGTTGGATACTGCATTGCAAGACAACAACGCATGTTGGTGTATGAGTTTCTTCCAAATAAAACCTTGGAATACCACCTCCACGGTAAATTATCAATTTCGCATGATTATTCATTGATTATCCTTAAAGCTTAAGTATCTTCGTTAGAAGTTGACCCTCCCCACAACAATCGCAGGAAATGATCGCCCGGTTATGGATTTTCCGACTAGACTTCGAATTGCATTAGGTTCTGCTAAAGGGCTTGCTTATCTTCATGAAGACTGTGAGGAATCTAAAGTCTCCCTCTTCCCTTCTATCGTTTTTCATTCAATCTTTCTCTAAGGCTTTTCAATTCTTCAGGTCATCCTCGCATTATTCATCGTGATATTAAATCAGCTAATATTCTGCTCGACTACAACTTTGAAGCTAAGGTAGACTCTCTCTTAAAATAGAACCACTGTTTTAATACACATTCCTTCACAGTCAAACGTTTGCACATTTTTATGCAGGTGGCTGATTTTGGATTGGCTAAGCTGTCTGAAGATAACCACACCCATGTCTCAACTCGTGTGATGAGAACATTCGGGTAACAGTAAATAAGTGTAAAATATTTGAGAAATTTTAGATCAAACGGCTTATCACACATGGTTTTTTTTCCTTGTATAGGTACTTGGCTCCAGAATATGCATCGAGCGGCAAACTGACAGAGAAATCCGATGTTTATTCATTTGGAGTCATGCTATTAGAACTCATAACCGGAAAGCAACCTTTGGATCCGACAAACGCAATGGACGATAGCTTAGTAGATTGGGTTTGTAAATTCGATGTTCAGTTGCCAAAACCTCAAGATTCATACAGAAATGATGCGTTACTGTTAGTGTTTTTCCTCTGAATCAGGCTCGGCCTCATTTGACTCGCGGACTGGAGGACGGCGACCTCAGTCCACTGGTGGATCCACGTTTGGATAATAACTACAACCATGAAGAAATGAAACGCATGGCGGCCTGCGCTGCCGCCAGCATCAGACATTCAGCTCGGAAGCGCCCCAAAATGAGTCAGGTTTTCCCAATGATCCCCAAGACTTCCTTCTTTCTCTTCTTAATTTATACTCTGGTGTCGGATTTTCGAGTTTGAATCAAAATTGTTATAACGAATGTATTATGGAAAGCAGATAATGCGTACTCTGGAAGGGAACTCTTCATTAGATGACCTGAACGAAGGAGTAAAGCCAGGACATAGCACAGTGTATGCGTTTGGAGGAACAACAGATTATAGCAAAAGTTCATACCAAGCCGACATGAAGAAGTTCAGAGAATTAGCATTCGCAAGCCAGGATATGAGTGAGGACTGAGAACAAACCCTTACCTCAAGCGCACCGGAGGGATATGCGCTTTTCAGAAGAACCACGATATCTTAACAAGCTATATCGCCTTTAAAAGAAAAAAACACAACACTGCTCCTTTAGATTAATAACATAGTTGGTTGCCTCAAATAGTATTTTCCAGCTCCGTTAAATTAATTTGGGATCCTTGCTTGTTCATCAAGTGTTTTTCTTCCTTTTTGTATTCAGGACTAAAAACAAAATCAATTTTCAGGTGATATTTCAGTGTAGTATAATAAAATTGGCTCGCAAAGAATTTCCTTCTAAATTCTAAAATTTAATTTTATATTTTTATTGATGTTTTAGTTTCACACCCGTTAAAATTTTATTATTTCATGTCTTCTCATTTTTTTAATATAACTTCTTAAATTCGCATCTTTAACATAAAATCCTATGAATGTCCTTGCTCCTATCTATTATAGTATTTGATGATATTTCATTTGCTATGAAATTGCTTCTAAACCACTTGGCCCAATACAAATAATTTTCATTCAATAAACTAGGGGGTAAACTATGCCAATAGTCCCATTTATTTCCAGTCTTATAGACTTTGGTCATTGGTTTATTAATTAAATGCATTTGATCTCTAATGTTATCGATTCGTTCGGTATAAATCCCTCAGTCTTTAATATCTGTTAACCTATTAACAGAAATATTACATGGAAGTTAAAAAATAAAAAAAAAAAATCACTGCTTCCACGTGTTCATTTCTTCTTCTTTCTTTATTTTTTTTTGCTCACTTGTTTCCCCATTTCTCCTTCCATCAACTCTTTTACTGTCTTCAACAACACTCAGGAACTCTAGTTTCATCCCATTCCTCTCGATTCAACTCGTAACCCTACCTTTATTTTTTTAGCTCTGGTTTATTCTTCTTCCTATGGTTTCATCCCATTCTTCTTTTTATTACAATCCCTCCCGGTTTTCTTATTATAATCCCTCCAGAAAAAGAACATGAGATAATTTACTAACCACAACCACGAGAGATCAAATTAAAAAAAAAACCAAGCAATTAAATATGGGAAAGAAAGAAGAAGAAGCAAAGAAAAAAAGGTTGAAAAAAAAATGAAATCAAAACAATCTCCATCAAGGGTTTTCGGACAATACTTTATTGCTTCATCATTCTCTCACGTTTTTCCCACCCGTAAGCAAACTCAAAACCAATCCTATCTCTTATATATATATATATATATATATATATATATATATATATATATATATATATATATATATATAGACAGTTTTAGATTAATTTTTCCCTTATTCGTTTTGGGAAAAATTGAATATGAAATTAGTTTTAAGGAAGCAAAAGAATATTTGAGTCCCAAAACTTCGAACTAGCTATCGTCATTATCAGACTTTCTAAATCAAAAGCTGCCCACATGTTCTAGCGTTCCCAAAACTGTTCATGTATCCCCTCTCATTTTCTTTTCTCCATTTGGATTTCCCAGAAAATGTATTTTTTAAATCTCATTGATTATATCAAATTTATTACGATAACCATATTTTGGTAGGAGAAATCAAGACCTTTTTTATCATTATTGTCACCAAATGAAAGAAAATCCATTGACAAGTAGAAGGAAAGAAGGTGAAGAAGAGAAAGATGATACTATTAATAAAGTTGTCTTCGAGCAGTTCAAGCAAGATAACTTTTGAGAAAATAGATTCGACATTAAGTTCAAATGTGTTGGTGAAGAAGAAAATTCAGTTAATTCAAGAAAAGTACGAAAACCATTTGAAGGTATTCAATGTTGTGTTATTCATTTTTCGTGTTTCTTAGAGAACAATCTTTTCTTTTTACTTGCTATTGAAATGAACATGGACGATTCTAGAACTTGAAACTTTTGAACAAGTGGCATGCATGGTTCTAGTTCGAGGGAAAGTGGGGATAATGACCACCTCTATGCTTTTATATTTGACGTGAATTTTTTTTGAAGTTTTTTTAAGGGCAATGGTGTTAATTAGAATGGGTTGTGGGACTTTTTTAAGGGTAAGAGTGTTATGAACAAACTTAAAAATTAAAGAAATTAGGGATTTAAGAAGTTGAGAAAGTAGAATGAAGAAGAAGAAAATTCATTCAAATGCCAGATAGGATGCATATTACATTCCCCTTCATATATATGCAGCTCGCACAAAATTCTAACAATATTATTTTTTTACAGCTGGCAATACTACTCCAACTAGATCAATCCTTCCCAAGCCTACATCCAGTTCCCTTTCTCCTGATAACTTCAACCTCTTTCTCTTTCTTTACATGGTCTGTCTGCTCTAATTTCAGCCCAAGCGTGTCTTGTAATTTGGTTCTAACTGAAATCAAATTAGCACATCCCTCTTTTTCGTTTGAAATCCCTAAATCGGCATATGCCATCCCTAATTTCCCCATTTCCATTGAGAGCCATAACATCCCCCCCTTCTTCACCTAATCCTTGTCCCTAAGGATTAAAGTCTGAAACTGTGACTTTGGAACAGAAAAATCTTCCAAATGGCTTTTTTCTTTCCCAAATTTGACCATTGAATTAGCAATTGAGTAACGACATTGTTATGTCGTTTCACCATTCTCTTATTTTGAACAATGACAGGATATTGTTTGTATTCACTCATCTCCGGTGGATCCCTCAAGGTAATCACTTCTTTCTCACTTTTCCTTTCAACAAGCTAACATGAAAAATAGGATGAATTTTTGAATGTGTAGGTAATTTCAATTCATAAGCCACTAATCCAATCCAATTTTTCAACTTATAAGGGCCATAATATCTAGAAGCAAATTTCAAGTTTTTTTCTCAAGGTAAATGAAGATTGTTTGTATGGTTGTACTTTCAAGTACGCCCCTCCCCTTCTTTAAATTCTCTGTCACTTCTTCTTTTGTCTGCATTCGTTTTATCTGATTTTGTGCTCTTATCAAATTTTCTTTTAGCTACCTTTGCAATTGCTCTCTCTCTCTGCCATCACTTATTGAACCGAATGTACCATAGTGTCGTTTGTCCATGTCGTCATTGGGGATTTGTACTTGTTGGGAATTATGAGACTAAAAAGATCAACCGAAATATGTTAAGAGGGGTGAATTGACCAAATAAAAATTTTGGGAGTATGGAGAGTAAGGATAGGAAATATGTACAACTATTTATAGTGGTTTGACTTCCTGAATAAAGTCTACATCCACTATCTTAGCTCCATACTAAGGATTTTCTAACAAATTCACTAATTTGTTCTTTCTTTTTTTAGGCTTAGAGTAACCTTTTAAAACTCCCTAGTTTTCAATGGCTAAACAAGAACCAAACCTTTTTTACAAAAGGATAAAGATAATGTAAACAAGAAACCTCTCAAAGGAAGGTGTTTACATAATTAAGCTCACAAAAACACTCTATTTACAAAAGAAAAGGAAAATAATATTGAAAGAGCTTTTCTCTTGATGTGGATTGCTTGGATAGGTGTTGTAACCTTCTTTAAGTGTCTTTAACTTCATTTTATATGTTGGAATGAGTTTGAAGACGTTTATAGCCATTGGGGACTTAAAAAATGCAAAATAAAACTGTCCAGACACAGGAGTATCGATACTCAGGCTGGGAGTATCGGTATTGCTCTAATAAAAACTAACTGTTTATGATCTTTGGAAAGGGAATATCGATTCTAGTGTTTAGGGTATCAATACTTACATAGTATTGATACCAAATTTGCATTCTGGAATCTGATCACATTGAAAAACAACAGGCAGTATAAGTATTGCCATGGGAGTATTGATACTTCCCTTACCATGGATATCGATACCATAAGAATAATATCGATATTGTTCATGTGGTATTTATACTGCAAAGAACAATATCGATACATCAAGTTTAGAAATTTGTTTTATGTTAAAATTCAAGTTTTATGGACTTTGAATTATTTTTGAAAACTTTGTATAAATTTAATTTAGTCCAAAATATTTTGCCTTTAAAATTTGTTATATCAAAATAGGTTCAACAGTACCCCACATAGAGCTTTAAAAGTTGTTACACCTAAGGTTGTATAATGGTTAGTTGTTGAAAACATTTTGATGTTTTCGATATAACAAATTAAGTATAAATGAATTTTAAGATTTTACAAATGATTTTCTAAGTATATTCGATTTAATTACTCGAATATCAAAATATTACTCAAAGTCTTTCAAGATCAATTTCAAACCTTACTAAATGTGTAAAATTGTGTTTTATACTTAAACTATTTTTTTAAACAATTTTCACAAAGTATTTTGAACCAAAATAAAGCTTAAAATCAATTTTTCAAAGTGATGCACCGATGCACCAATCAATGCACCGATGCACCAATCTATACATCGATGCACCAATGAATAAATTGAACATCGAATGCATTTTATGCATCGATGCACATACCATGCATCGATGCACAAGCCATGCATCGATGCACTCAGGCTATTTTGAAACATCGAATGCATTTCATGCATCGATGCACTAAGGGTCCAACGATCAAAATATTTGAATTTTACACTTGATGCACCTTGTGCATGCATCGATGCACTGACGCTCCCAACTGATTTTATTAATTGTTTTCACACATAAACGGCTCTGTTGACTCCACTAAGTATCCCCAACGTTCAGAATCAATTAAAGGAGTATTTAAACAAGTTCTGAAGCCATTGATCAATAAGAAACAACGAGAAATTATTGAGAAACAAGAGAGAAAGCATCAAACATCAAGTTTGTGCAAATCAAGCCAATTTTCCTTTATTATTCATTTTGCTTTCAAGAACACAATCTGTGCTCATTTTTAATTATCTTTGAGTGTTCTTATCTTGTTCTATAATTGTGCAAACATATTACCTTGTGAGGTTTTCCTTGTAAGTTTGCAAATTTGTGTATTTTCTCTTTGAAAAAGAGTGCACAAGAATTGGGGTATAATTCTTGAGGGAGTTGTAAGGTTACTCTTTGTCCTCAAAAGAAAGAACAAATTAGTGAATTTGTTGTAAAATCCTTAGTGTGGATAGCTAAGATAGTGGACGTAGACTTTGGTTGAGAAAGTCGAACCACTCTAAATCGCTATGTAACTTCTTTCAATTTTCTGCAAAACCTTCCACCAACTTTTTAATTGTCAATTCACCCCCTCTTGCCCGATTCCGTCGATCGATTAACTCAACAATTGGTATCAGCCTCACTCATTTGAAGGTTTAATCGCCTCTTGAGTCGATTCGGGAAGAGTTAAATCGATAAAGATGGTGTCCACTTCCGGTTCATTCTCCATGAAAGAATCCAGACCAATTGGCGTGCCTCCACACTTCAACGGAACAAATTTTTGTCGTTGGAAGAGGTTTATGATGATATTTATCCACGCATTTGATATGGAAGCTTGGATGATAATCGAGAAAGGGTATTCATCTCCTACGAAAAAGTCAAAGAAGTGGAGTGATCAAGAACGGAAGAAAGCTCAACAAAACACAAAGGTTATGCACATGTTATGCTGTGCAATTGATCCTAATGTATATAAAAGAGTTTCTTCTTGTTCAAGTGCCAAGGTAATGTGGGATAAGCTTGAGGATATCTATGGAGATAAGGAAGAAGAAGAATCAATAAAGGTGATGTGACCATGAACTCCAAATATAGGAATTTGATTCCTAAATTTATAGCTAAAATGATCTTCTTTTGAAAGCTAAAACAGACTTGGAAAACAAAATGAAATGTTGAAAAGGAGTTAGAGCTTTCAAAACTAAAATCTGAAAACTTTGAAAAAGAAATTTTCAAATTAAACAAACTTCTTCTAGAAACGAAAATGGATTTTGAAAATCAAAATAAACTCTTGAAGAAGGATTTAGAGCTTTCAAAAATGAAATTTGAAAGTATTGAAAAATAAAATTTTGATTTGAAGGTTAAGCTTGAATGCTTAACAAAAGAAAAGAGATCATTTAAATAATTCATCTAGTTCATAATGACAATGTTCACATTGTCATTATGATGGTCATAAGGAACATACTTGTCCTTTAAAGAAAGGAAAAAAATTTAAAATTAGACAATTATGGGTTCCAAAAGGAACAAGGGGCATTGAAACTAACATTCACGGATCCAAAGCAATTTGGATACCAAAATCTACTTAAATGTCTCTTGTAGGTGTATGGGAGCAATGGTGATGAAGATGATGATATTCAATATGCTCTAGCCACACATGAAAAAGGAATGAGTAACCTCTAAACTTAATGTATTTATTTTTATTTGGTTGCTCATTTAGTTTATGCATGCATGAGGTTTTAAATGTTCTTAATGATTATGTGTTATCTCATGTATGTTGAAAGATATTGTATGATGAACATAGTAATTTTTTGTAATGTTTTATAAACTCTAGTTCATTATATTAATGTTTTGTCAAAATTATTTTTAAAATGTAATTGATATCTATTTAACAATTGATATCGATTCTTCAAGAACTTTGGTTTTACAAATTTTTGACCTTAAACTTTTTAATGTTTATGCATAGATTTCAAATTTTCAATGATATCAACTTTTAATGCATAACGTCTTTAAAACTTTATGCATATGCACTTAATCTCTATAATCACCATTGCATAATATTTTATATGTGAATAGATTAAAGCATAATCTTTTGAGCATTAGTCAATTTTGTGATAAAGGATTCAATGTCATGTTTGAAACTAATGTTTGTAAAGTTATTGACACTGCATCTAATCGGATTATGCTTGTTGGTCATAGAATAGGAAACATTTACATGGTGTATTTAGATTCCATAGATATGACTAATTTATGCCTAGTTGCTAAGGATGAGCATGATAGTTGGTTATGGCATCAGAGACTAGGACATGCTAGTATGAGTGTTTTACAACGGCTAATTCAAGGAGATTTAGTAAGAGGGTTGCCTAAACTAAAATTTGATAATGATAAAATCTGTGATGTTTGTGCTAAAGGAAAACAAAAGTGAATTTCTTTTAAATCCATTAATGACGTATCCACTAGTAGAGTATTACAATTGATCCATTTAGATCTTTTTGGGCCATCTAGAACTACTAGCTTGGGTGGAAAACAATATGCATTTGTTTTGGTAGATGACTATTCTAGGTATACTTGGGTTTTATTCTTAAGTACTAAAGATGAAGCATTAGAAATATTTATCATGTTTTCAAAAGTAATCCAAAACGAAAAAGGTTACTCTGTAACTAGTGGTAGGAGTGATCATTGAACTGAATTTGAAAATCTTGGATTTACTGAATTTTGTAATTCTAATGGTATTAGCCATAATTTTTCAGCACCTAGAACCCTTCAACAAAATGGAGTTGTTGAGAGGAAAAATCGAACTTTAGAAGAAATGACTAGAACCATGCTTTGTGAAAACAATTTGCCAAAATATTTTTGGGCGGAAGCCACAAATACCGCTTGTTATGTTATTAATCGAGTAATGATTAGGCTTATTTTGAAGAAAACACCATATGAACTTTTTAAAAATAAGAAGCCTAACATTATATATTTTCATCATTTTGGATGTAAATGTTTTGTTTTAAACAACGGTAAAGATAATATTGGCAAATTTGATGCTAAAAGTAATGAAGGAATTTTTCTGGGTTATTCTTTAAATTCTAAAGCTTATCGAGTGTTTAATAAAAGAACTTTAGTTGTAGAAGAATCTATACATGTTGTTTTCGATGATAATCTCCTTCCGAGGAAAGATTCTTGTGTGAATGATGATGTAGGCATTATAAATACAAATGACGTTAGACATGACGTTGGAGAACCATCATCAAAGGAAGAAACGAAAGATGAAGAAACCCATGATCCTCTCCAGAATCCAACTATTGAAGAAAGGAAAATATCTTATCCAAGAGAGTACAACTATGTCAAGGATGGTGAGATTATAGGTGATCCATCCAAAGGTGTAACAACTCGATCTTCTCTTAGAAATATTTGTAATTATGTTGCATTTATCTCATGCATAGAGCCTAAGAATATTAAAGAAGCATTAAATGATGAACATTGGATTATGGCTATGCAAGAAGAGTTAAATCAATTTGAGAGAAGTAAAGTATGGACATTAGTTGAAAGGCCTAGTAATAAATCTAATGTAGGTACTAGATGGGTATTTAGGAATAAGCTTGATGAGAGTGGTAATATAGTGAGAAACAAGGCTAGACTTGTTGCTCAAGGGTATACTCAAGAAGAGGGCATAGACTATGATGAAACATACGCTCCCGTAGCTAGGATGAAAGCAATTAGAATGTTATTAGCATTTGCATGTTTTCATGAATTTAAATTATATCAAATGGATGTTAAAAGTGCATTTTTAAATGGTTTTATAAAGGAAGAAGTGTATATGAAACAATCTTTTGGTTTTGAAGATTTAAAATTTCCAAATCATGTTCTTAAATTGACAAAAGCACTTTATGGTTTAAAACAAGCTCCTAGAGCTTGGTATGAAAGATTATCAAACTTTTTAATTGAAAAGGGTTTTTCAAAAGGTAAGGTTGACACTACATTGTTTTTAAAGCATAAATGTAAAGATTTATTAGTAGTTCAAATTTATGTTGATGGTATAATATTTGGTTCTACTAATGATGTTCTTTGCCAAGAATTTTCTAAGCTAATGCAAAGTGAATTCGAGATAAGCATAATGGGGGAGCTCTCATTTTTATTGGGACTCCAAATCAAGCAAAGAAAAGATGTCATCTTCATCAATCAATTTTTAAAGCATAAATGTAAAGATTTATTAGTAGTTCAAATTTATGTTGATGGTATAATATTTGGTTCTACTAATGATGTTCTTTGCCAAGAATTTTCTAAGCTAATGCAAAGTGAATTCGAGATAAGCATAATGGGGGAGCTCTCATTTTTATTGGGACTCCAAATCAAGCAAAGAAAAGATGTCATCTTCATCAATCAAGCTAAGTATGTCAAAGATATGCTCAAGAAGTTTCGACTGGAAAATGGGAAACCTCATGACACTCCAATGAGCTCATCAACAAAGCTTGACATAGATGAAGGAGGTAAATGTGTGGATGTTAAATTATATAGGTCAATGATTGGTTCTTTGCTTTATCTAACTCCAAGTAGACCGGACATTATGTTTAGTATTTGCTTATGTGCTAGATTTCAATCATGTCACATTTACTAACTGTTAAGAGAATCTTTAGATACCTTAAGGACACTCCTAGTTTAGGATTTTAGTATCCTAGAGACTCTAGTTTTAGCTTGCATGCCTTCTTTGATGCGGATTATGGAGGATGCAAATTAGATAGGAAAAACACCTCCGAAACTTGCCAATTCCTTGGAAATATGTTGATTTCTTGGTTTTCAAAGAAATAAAATTATGTTGCAGTATCTACCACTGAAGCGGAATACATTTCAGCCGGTAGTTGTTGTGCACAAGTTTTATGGATGAAACAAAAACTTTTTTATTATGAAATTGAAGTATGTATCATTCCTATCAAGTGTGACAATACTAGTGCTATTTGTTTCACTAAAAATCCCATCCAACACTCTAGAACTAAGCACATTGAAATAAGACATCACTTCATTAGAGACCATGTTGCCAAGGAAGATTTAGTTCTAGAATTTGTTGATACTTTGCACCAATTAGCGGATATCTTTACAAAACCTTTAGACAAGGAAAAATTTTGGAAACTTATGAGAGAATTAGGTTTAACTGACCTATCTTCACTTAGTGTTTAAAATAATTTTAGCACTTTTAAGAATAAATGAAAAACACTTATAATAGTAATTTTTTATTTCATTCGTTGCTATTAGTTAGGGGGAGTTTATGTTCTTTGGTGAAAATTAATTTTATGTTCAAATATAGTTTAAGGATTAATTTGATTAATTGAACATGATTAATTTTCAATATATGAGTTGCTAATACCACTAGAGCTAATTAATTTAGCATTTTGAGTGTTTTAAAACGGATTTTTTGACATTTTTGTGCTTCATGCATCGATACACTTAACAGTGTATCGATGCATCCCTTTGAATGTGCATCGATACACCATGAAGGTACACCGATGCACGCCTTGAATGTGCATCGATGCACAAGACCATGCATCGATGCATCCGTCGGGTTTTGGGTTTAAAAATGCTTATTTTCTTATTTGTTTCAAACCTTAAAACTAAACCCTCTCTAGCCGTACGCCTCTCTTCCTCTCTAAATTCTCTTTTTTGCTCAAAATCAACGAAAATTTGTCAGATTCTTCGAGCTTTTCATCTTTTTATCTTGCTACTATCATTAAATCGTGCAACACAACATCACATTCCTTTCAAATCCAAAATTTTCAAGGTAATATTTCAAAAACCTCTGTTTTATTGATTTTTGAACTTAGAACTAGTTTTGATTAGTTCTAGGATGAACATTATATCAGACATTGATTGTTTGATGATTACAAACTAGAGTTTACAACTAATTTCATAAAAAACTTACAAATTTTCAAAGAATCTTTTGAATTTTTGAAATAAAATAAAAAAGCGAAAATCTAAATTTAATTTTTAAATTTGATGTTTTGACTTAATTATGTTATTTTTCATGAAAAATATACATATTATGATTTTTCAAAAATTATTTTCAAATAGTTTTCAAAACCTTGCCCATTAGGATTCGGTTTAGAGAACCTTGAATTATTAAGGACTCAATTGAGTTTTGGGACTGATTATTTTGCATACATGTGTTTTAAAATTGCATGTTATATTCCTTATTTCATTCCTTAATCATGTCAAACCCTAAACGTCCTAGGACTTCATCGAGTCATTCTAACCGACCTCCTAATCTCGTTCCTCCTCTACCTAATACTCTTATAGGATCCAGTTTTAATATGCTTGAACGTCGTAGAGACGACTTGTACCATAGGTATATAAATTCTTTCAAATCTTATAGAATCCGGGAATAGCGTATTCCTTCTCTTCAAGCCATGATTAATATTGACTTCGAATACCTTCCGATTCTCAAAACATGGAAGTTTGATAAAATGTTTCACCTCAAACCTATCGTCTATCATTAGTTAGTCCGCATTTTCTACTCTAATGCAGTATGCATTCAAAACCAGACTCAATGTGGAACTATAGCAATCAGATCCTACCTTTTAGGAAAATATATTAATATTGACCCAGAAACTATAGCTTCACATTTTGGGTTAGATGAAGATGGTCTTTATAATGAGAATGAAATTGTGGATTATCCATATGTTTCAAATGCTAGTGTTAGTACTCTACGATCTCATCACGATCGTTTTCTTTATTTGATGATCTCTTGGTGGTTTAGACCATCTGGAGGTAGGTACTCAACTCTTCGTATTAGGGATTTGTGGTGGATGCATTATCTCAAGAATAAGAACAAAATAAATTTGTCACACAATATATTTAGTCAGCTAGTGGATATCATAAACATTGTTCCTTCAAAACATGTCGAAACATTAGTTTATGGATGTCTTATTAGTAACCTTTTTATCAAACTCAGTCTAAACGTCTCTCTTGACAATCCCATCCTTCTCCAAAACCAAATCAATCTTACCTCGCTAAAGAAAGCTGATTGGAAACAGGACGAGGAAACTGGTCTATGGGTCTTTCGACCTTCTAACTAAACTCCGGGAGCTAGTTCTTCTCGAGCTTCTCCTAGCTCCTCTCGTACTCTTCCGGCACCGGCTGTAGATGATGATCCTGAGCTTCAAGGATTATTTCAAGACATTGAAGATCTTGCCAATGCGCTGGCACTACAAGAGGATCAAGTGCCTCCATATTTTTGTTCATTTTTGGAGACATTTGATTTACGGTTTGCTTCCATAGAATCCCATTTGATTGCTAATAACAAAGCAGTGAATCATCGCTTAGGCGCTTTGGAAGATCAACAAATGGAGTTTCAATGACAGATGCTTGCACTTATAGATGATCTTTCTCTTGAGATACAAGCTCGATTTCCTCCTTCTCCCGATCCTCCGATGGAGTAGATTTTTCCCTTGTTATGCTTTCTTGAATTTAAAACTTGGATTGATTTTGATGTTTCTGGATTGTTTATTTTGGATGTCTAAATTTTTTGGTTGTTGGATGTTTGAACTTATTTGATATTTTATGGATTTTGAACTTAATATATATTTGGTTTGGTTGAATTTATTCTTATTTTTTGCATCATTAGACATATATGACCAATTATGCCATTTCACATTTGATTATGAATATTGAATTATAACTAATGGCTAATCTCTCTTTTGATCTTTGATCTTAGCAGCTTAAGCTATATATATATATATATATTTAATCAATTGGCTATGTTTTTCAAAACCTTGTTTAAAACGTTTTACAATCTTTTTGATTTAACAAAAAGGGGGAGAAGTGTAAAAGTGTTAAAGGGGAGAAGTGTTAGACTAAGGGGGAGTAATTTCAAACTTGATTTCAAAATCTTAAAATTACTAAAATTTTTTGTTATATCAAAAAGGGGGAGATTGTTGAAAACATTTTGATGTTTCGATATAACAAATTAAGTATAAATGAATTTTAAGATTTTACAAATGATTTTCTAAGTATATTCGATTTAATTACTCGAATATCAAAAATATTACTCCAAGTCTTTCAAGATCAATTTCAAACTTTACTAAATGTGTAAAATTGTGTTTTATACTTAAACTATTTTTTAAACAATTTTTACAAAGTATTTTGAACTAAAATCAAGCCTAAAATCAATTTTTCAAAGTGATGCACCGATGCACCAATCCATGCATTGATGCACCAATGAATAAATTGAATATCGAATGCATTTTATGCATCGATGCACATACCATGCATCGATGCACTCAATGCATTTGATGCATCGATGCACAAGCCATGCATCGATGCACTCAGGCTATTTTGAAACATCGAATGCATTTCATCCAATGATGCACTCTTAATGCACCGATGCACTAAGGGTTCAACGGTCAAAATATTTGAATTTTACACTTGATACACCGATGCACCTTGTGCATGCATTAAGGCACTGACGCTCCCAACTGATTTTATTAATTATTTTCACACTTAAACGACTCTATTGACTCCACTAAGTATCCCCAACGTTCAGAATCAATTGAAGGAGTATTTAAACAAGTTCTGAAGCCATTGATCAACAAGAAACAACAATAAATTATTGAGAAAACAAGAGAGAAAGCATCAAACATCAAGTTTGTACAAATCAAGCCAATTTCCTTCAATATTCATTTTGCTTTCAAGAACACAATCTGTGCTCATTTGTAATTATCTTTGAGTGTTCTTATCTTGTTCTAGAATTGTGCAAACATATTTCCTTGTGAGGTTTTCCTTGTAAGTTTGCAAATTTGTGTATTTCTCTTTGAAAAAGAGTGTGCACAAGAATTTGGGTATAATTCTTGAGGGAGTTGTAAGGTTACTCTTTGTCCTCAAAAGAAAGAACAAATTAGTGAATTTGTTGGAAAATCCTTAGTGTGGATAGCTAAGATAGTGGACGTAGACTTTGGTTGAGAAAGTCGAACCACTCTAAAGCGCTGTGTAACTTCTTTCAATTTTCTGCAAAAGCTTCCACCAACTTTTTAATTGTCAATTCACCCCCTCTTGGCCGATTCCGTCGGTCGATTAACTCAACAATTAGTATCAGAGCCTCACTCATTTGAAGGTTTAATCGCCTCTTGAGTCGATTTGGGAAGAGTTAAATCGATAAAGATGGCGTCCACTTCCGGTTCATTCTCCATGAAAGAATCCAAATCAATTGGCGTGCCTCCACACTTCAACGGAACAAAATTTCGTCGTTGGAAGAGGTTTATGATGATATTTATCCAAGCATTTGATATGGAAGTTTGGATGATAATCGAGAAAGGGTATTCATCTCTTACGAAAAAGGCAAAGAAATGGAGTGATCAAGAACTGAAGAAAGCTCAACAAAACACAAAGGCTATGTACATGTTATGTTGTGCAATTGATCCTAATGTATATAAAGGAGTTTCTTCTTGTTCAAGTGCCAAGGTAATGTGGGATAAGCTTGAGGATATCTATGGAGACAAGGAAGAAGAAGAACCAATAAAGGTGATATCTTTATTAGCTCTCACAGAGCCAAATGTATCTTCTAACTCAAATAAATTAAATTCAAACTCTTTTAATGAGTTACAAGATGCTTATGATGAATTATTTTCGGAGTTTGAGACCATGAACTCCAAATATAGGAATTTGATTTCTAAATTTATAGTTAAAAATGATCTTCTTTTGAAAGCTAAAACAGACTTGGAAAAACAAAATGAAATGTTGAAAAAAGAGTTAGAGCTTTCAAAACTAAAATCTAAAAACTTTGAAAAAGTAATTTTCAAGTTAAACAAACTTCTTCTAGAAACGAAAATGGATTTTGAAAATCAAAATAAACTCTTGAAGAAGGGTTTAGAGCTTTTAAAAATGAAATTTGAAAGTATTGAAAAAGAAAATTTTGATTTGAAAGTTAAGCTTGAATGCTTAACAAAAGAAAAGGAGATCATTTTAAATAATTCATCTAGTTCAATAATGACAATATGTTCACATTGTCATTATGATGGTCATAAGGAACATACTTGTCCTTTAAAGAAAGGAAAAAGATTTAAAATTAGACAATTATGAGTTCCAAAAGGAACAAGGGGCATTGAAACTAACATTCACGAATCCAAAACAATTTGGATACCAAAATCTACTTAAATGTCTCTTGTAGGTGTGTGGGAGCAATGGTGATGAAGATGATGATATTCAATATGCTCTAGCTACACATGAAAAAGGAATGAGTAACCTCTAAACTTAATGTATTTATTTTATTTGGTTGCTCATTTAGTTTATGCATGCATGAGGTTTTAAATGTTCTAAATGATTATGTGTTATCTCATGTATGTTGAAAGATATTGTATGATGAACATAGTAATTTTTGGTAATGTTTTATAAACTCTAGTTCATTATATTAATTTTTGGTCAAAATTGTTTTTAAAATGTAATTGATATCTATTTAACAATTGATATCGATTCTTCAAGAACTTTGGTTTTACAAATTTTTGACCTTAAACTTTTTAATGTTTATGCATAGATTTCAAATTTTCAATGATATCAACTTTTAATGCATAACGTCTTTAAAACTTTATGCATATGCACTTAATCTCTATAATCGCCATTGCAGAATGTTTTATATGTGAATAGATTAAAGCATAATCTTTTGAGCATTAGTCAATTTTGTGATAAAGGATTCAATGTCATGTTTGAAACTAATGGTTGTAAAGTTATTGACACTGCATCTAATCGGATTATGCTTGTTGGTCATAGAATAGGAAACATTTACATGGTGTATTTAGATTCCATAGATATGACTAATTTATGCCTAGTTGCTAAGGATGAGCATGATAGTTGGTTATGGCATAGGAGACTAGGACATGCTAGTATGAGTGTTTTGCAACGGCTAATTCAAGGAGATTTAGTAAGAGTGTTTTGTATAGTATCAGTGCATTTGATGCATCGATGCACAAGCCATGCATCGATGCACTCAGGCTATTTTGAAACATCGAATGCATTTTATCCAACGATGCACTCTTAATGCACCGATGCACTAAAGGTTCAACTATCAAAATATTTGAATTTTACACTTGATACACCGATGCACCTTGTGCATGCATCGATGCACTGACGCTCCCAACTAATTTTATTAATTATTTTCACACTTAAATGACTCTATTGACTCCAATAAGTATCCCCAACATTCAGAATCAATTAAAGGAGTATTTAAACAAGTTCTGAAGCCATTGATCAACAAGAAACAACAAGAAATTATTGAGAAACAAGAAAAAAAGCATCAAACATCAAGTTTGTACAAATCAAGCCAATTTTCCTTCAATATTCATTTTGCTTTCAAGAACACAATTTGTGCTTATTTGTAATTATCTTTGAGTGTTCGTATCTTGTTTTAGAATTGTGCAAACATATTGCCTTGTGAGGTTTTCCTTGTAAGTTTGCAAATTTGTGTATTTCTCTTTGAAAAAGAGTGTGCTCAAGAATTGGGGTATAATTATTGAGGGAGTTGTAAGGTTACTCTTTGTCCTCAAAAGAAAGAACAAATTAGTGAATTTGTTGGAAAATCCTTAGTGTGGATAGCTAAAGTAGTGGACGTAGACTTTGGTTGAGAAAGTCGAACCACTCTAAATCGTTGTGCAACTTCTTTCAATTTTCTCTGCAAAAGCTTGCACCAACTTTTTAATTGACAATTCACCCCCTCTTAGCCGATTCCTTCGATCGATTAACTCAATATTAGTGTTGTACCACCATTTTGCTAAGGGTAGCCACTTCGCCCAACTGCTAGGTTTGAGAAAACACATGCTCCTTAAGTATTGTTCTAAACACTGGTTCAGTCTCTCAGTCTGTTCGTCCATCTCAGGGTGATACACAATACTAAATAGGGTTGTGGTCCCTAATTGCCTCATTAATTCCTTAAAAAAAAGACTTATAAAAGTCTTATCCCTGCTCGAGATAACAACCATATGGGCTCCATGTAGCTTGTATACTTGATCCAAGGAGGTCCTATCTATATCAGTCACAATATACGAGTGGGATATGGCTAAGAAATGGCCATACTTAGAATACTTATATACTATCACTAGTATATAATTGGATTTCAGGAAAGGTGGTAATCCCTCGACAAAATCCATGGTAATAACTTTCCACACTTGACTAATTACTAGAATAGGTTGCAGCAACTTTGGGGTGGTTAAGTGCTCTTTTTTGTTCTCTGGTAAATCTCACACTGCCATATATGAGTCTTTACTTTAGCCTTGAGTCTTGCCTAGTAGAAATAAAGTTTAATCATATGATAAGTGGAATGGATTTCGGAGTGTTCTCCTTATGGGGAATCATGCATACTCTCCAGAATTTTCTGTCTCAATCCTCCATTATCCCCCATATACAACTTGTTTTATATCTAAGTATTCCCTTAGCAAACTTCTAACCCAACCATTCTTCTTGAAGTTCAACTACTGAAGTAATAATGTACTTCTATGTTAAAGGATCTGACTTATAGCTTCATTTCACTTCTTTAACCCATTCTGGTACTAACACAGTCGTAGTCACCGTTAATTGCCCTTGTTGTTTTGTTCCTCCTCCCATAATTTGTTATTATTCAAATTGCCTTGATAATGTGTCTGCTACTACATCAAGCTTCCATTTTCTGTACTGAATCATATAATCTAATCCCAATAGTTTGGATATGCCTTTTTTTTAATAGTAGTAGTCAATTTTTACTCTAGCAAGTGTTTCAACGGTTAATGATATGTTTTTATTACAAATGGATCATTATCCAAATAGTGTCTCCATTTAGATATATACATAAGGATGAATATGTGTTGTTTCTCGTAAATAGACATGTCTAAGTGTCTAGAACCCAACATTTTACTCAAAAAGGCTATCAATCTTCCCTCATGGCTCACAACAGCCTTTATTCCTCTAGCAGTTGCATCAATTTCCAAGTAAAAAACCTTACTGAAATTAGGAAGGACTAACACTGGAGCTTGACATATAGCTTCTTTCAATTGATTAAAAGAATTTGTTGTCTCCGTATTCCAGCCAAATAAATCCTTTTTAGCAGGTTGGTTAGGGGTTTTCTTATACTTCCATAATTCTTCACAAGTTTTCTGTAATACCCTGTCAACCATAAAAATCCTCTAATCGATTTGAGGTTCTTGGGAATTGGCCATTGTTTCATAGTGTTCACATTGGAAGGGTCTATAGAAACCATTCTCCATAAATAATGTACCCCAAATATTCTACCTTGGGCTGTCAAAATTTTTTCTCTCATTTTTGTGAACAAATTGTTAGCCCTCAAAATCTCTTATACCACTTTCAAATTATTTATATCGGTTGTAATATTCGAGTTGTAAACTAGTATATCATAAAAAAAAACACTAAGACTAACTTTCTCAAATAAGGACCAAACAACTCGTTCATAAGAGATTGAAAGGTTACAGGGGCATTAGTCAGCCCAAAAGACATCACCTTGAACTCATAGTATCCTTGATGCGTCCTGAATGTTATCTTGAAAACATCCTCTTCCTTCACTCTGATATGCCAATAGCCTATCCTCAAGTTAATTTTAATAAAGTACGCAACCTTGAATAGTTCATCTAATAGGTCCTTAACTACCGATATTGGAAACTTGTTCTTCAATGTTAGGGAATTTAGTTGTCTAAAATCTACACAAAGTCTCCAACTTCAGTCATTTTTCTTTACTAGTAGACATGGAGAAGCAAATGGGCTACTACTATTCTAAATTATAGAAGCAAACATCATTTCTTTAATTTGTTTTTCTACCTTTACCTTTTGTGAGTACGAGAATATATATGGCCTTAAATTTACCGGTTGAACACCCTCTTTGAGTACCATCGCGTGATCATGACTTCTCTTGGGTGGTAAAGCTTTAGTTCCCCGAATAAGTCCTGATAGTATTCTAATATAGGTTGTTTCTCCCTAGGAACATTATTATCTAAAACTTCAATATTCAATAGATAGGCTTCTCCCATCAACTCTGGGTCCTTTTTAGTCATCTTTTGCAACTTAGATTCATAAATAAGTCTAACAGTTATATATTATTTTCCCTTGTAGAATGATGTCTTGGTATTCCTTCTTAAATCTCATCATCATATCATTAAAATATAGAATTATGGGGTTGTACCTCTTTATCCAATCCATTCCCAAAACTATATCATTGCCCCCATATCCAGCATTCTAAAGTCATACTTGAAACTATTTCCTTGTATTTTCCAATTTAACAGATTGCTTCTTGCAGTGCTGTAAATTTTTTCTCCGTTAACTATGGTAATGGAAAAATGACTGGTTTGTACTATATCTGCTCATTCCTTTGTCCTTCTAGGAATAATAAAGTTGTGGGTGCTCCCATTATCGACCAGAATATTCAAAATTTTACCCTTAATCAGCCCCTAAATTCGTAAGGTATTATACCTTATATTTCCAGTGAGAGCGTTGATAGATATCTTCAAATTCCCTTAGGTTTTTTCTTATTCTTATTCCAGTTCCTCCTTGTTATTTTCTTCAATTTTTGGCTCCTTTCTTTTCTCCATCATGTTGAGTTGTTTTACCTTGCATTGATGGCTCAGACTGAACTTCTTCTCACACTTAAAACATAAATTGTGTGATCTTCGATAATCGATCAAGGTTTGCTTTTTTTAGGGATTGACAGTATTGACATTAAGGTTTGTTGGTGGGTTATAGGTTTTTTGGTTTGGGTTGTGCGATCCTGTGAAATGGGTTTTGATGGCACATTGTTTCCTCTTACTTTCGATCTCCAAGGCTAGTTCACATAACTTAGCTTTCCTGTAAGCTTCATCCAAGCTTTTAGGTTCGTACATCCTCACTCTATATTTGATCTCATCTTTTAACCCACTCAAAAAAATGAATACAAAATAATTTTCCCCCAAATGCTATAGTATAAATGGTTTGAGCTCTTCAAATTTTTCCTTGTAACATTTTACTGTAGATTTCTGCAATAATTTACTGGACTCTTTGATCACATCAGTATATGCTTTGTCACAGAACCTATGACACAAGTTTCCTCTAAACTCGTTCCATGTGGCCTTACTCTTTTGCATGATATACCCATCATACCAATTCTCAACTTTTCCCGTTAAATACATTGTTGTTATCTCCATATATTGTTCTTCAGGAATAACAAAAAATGGAAAAGTATTTTTGGCATTTCTTAACTCAGTTTCTCAGGTTAATTCCTTCAAACATTTGCAACTCGATTTTGGGTCTCAGTGTGTATGTTTGATTTGGTAGATTTTTCTCATACATGTATGTTTATTTAGTGAGTGATGCTTCTCCAGGTTCTTGACTATTTCCCCCCAGTTTTAACTTTTGTTTTGATAGTGGTGGTGTAAGTGGGTTAAGGTTGAAAGTTTGGTCCTTAAGATTTTTGCATAGATTTAGCAGTTACTTGGTCAACCTTCTCAGGGGAGTTTTGTGCAGATTCGTTATTTTTGTCTGCACTACTCAATATTCATTGTAAAATCCCTTGAGTCTCATCCATCATTCTCTCCAGGTTTCTCATTCTGTTTTCCCAGTCATCCTTTTGGTCTTCCCACCATTTAGGAATCTGAGATTCGTTCCTTATCTCTTCTTGACTGGTTTGTATGGTTGCTGGTTCAACAGTCTCACCCATTTGTTGTGTTTTTTTTTGTTTATTCAACTTGGCGTTAGATCTTTAAAAACAACTCTGATTACCAATTGTTATGAATAAACTTAAAAATTGAAGAAATTAGGGATTTAAGAAGTTGAGGATGTAGATTCAAGAAGAAGAAAATTCATTCAAATGCCAAATAGGATGTTTATTACATTCTCATTCATATATATGCAGCTCGTACAAATTCTAACAATATTTTTTTTTATAGCTGGCAATACTACTCCAAATAGATCAATCCTTCCCAAGCCCACATCCAGTTTCCTTCCACCTAATAACTTCAACCTCTTTCTCTTTCTTCCTATGGTCAGTCTGCTCTAATTTTAGCCCAAGCATGTCTTGTAATTTAGTTCTAACTGAAATCAAATTAGTCAATCCCTCTTTTTCGTTTAAAATCCCTAAATCATTATATATCAACCCTAATTTCCCCCTTTCCATCAAGAGCCATAACAAAGAGTGTTGATGAGAATGAGTGGAAGAAGAAGAAAAATAATGGTGTTGGGGAAAGAAGAAGAAAAAGAAAAAGAGTCAACGTTTTAAGACACATGGTTTTTTCTTATTTTATTATTTTTTAATTGCCAACTCAGACTTCCGTTAATGGGTTAACGGAAGTTAACAGCTGAGGGACCTGACCTGGATAAGTCGATAACATCAGGGACCAAGCGTACTTAATTTAAAAACTGGTAACTAAAGTCAATTAAACCGAAAACAAAAGAGACTATTAGCATAATTTACCCCAAATAGAGATATAATTTAAAATAAAGATTTTTCTATCATAAACTCAACTCCACCCCTACCCTAACTCTCTCCTTCATAAACACATCTTGACCTGCCTTAAGTATGATTTTTAATAAACAATCTCATAAGATCTAACTGATTCAAATAAAATAAAAACTATTGAATTCAAATATTTTAACTATCCTAGTATAGGTAAGAAACTTATTCTTAATCAATAAACAATCAACAAATGCAAACCAATATAAAAAATGTCTTTGAATGCAAAAGTGGCACCAAATTAAACTTATGATAGGGATAAATTATTTCATTATTTTTTTGAGATGAGAATTTCATCCAAACATAACTTGGCACAGTTAAGTTTTTTTTTTTAATTTGGATTTGAGTTTAGTTGAATAGGATTTTTAAGGTAAGATCAAGTTAGGTCATATTTTTTTCTTTTAATTTCATTTTCCTCAAGAAAAAAATATCTTAAGATTTTAAAACTTTTCTTCCTTCAAGTTGACACTTGTCGCTCTTCTTTTGTCGTCACTTTTGTCATTGTTCTATGATTTGTCCAATCGAAAAGATCATTGAACTACTCTTCTTCTTCTTCTTGTATTTCTTTCTCTATTTCTTTCTTTTAGTTCAAACTCATTTAAAAAGCCTTCCAATCTCATCAAATCTCAATTGAAATTAAAAGTTATAACTTTTTGATATGTCATTTTAACCGTTGGATCAACTTGAAACTGAATTATGTTAATCTACTAACTAAAAGAAATTTTTTCATCATTGAAATTTACCGACGACTGCTCTATTCATCAAAAACTCCCTAAGACTGAGATGAGTAGTTTTCTCTTTCTCTTATTTTTCTTTACTTCTTTGTTTATTTTTGTTATTTTTTATTGTATGATGCTAATAGTGGTTGTGGATGTAGATGATGATCAAATGATGCTATTAGTTCGTTTGGAAACGGATGGTGATGGTGTTCCAGTTGTGCTAGGTACTTGGATGAAATGATGGTGATGAATAGTTCGATGATTGTAGGAAGAGAATTGTGAGTGTTGTATGTGTTTAGTTACAACAATGATCAGAAGAATACTCGATGGTGATAATACACATGATCTGGACATGACTGACAATTTGAAAGCTTGACTTTATATGGTTTTTAATTAACAATTGGTATTTGATCTATTGATTGACTAATCTAGACCGAATTTTGCAGAGGCCCATTATGGGTGGGTGATCATCCCAACCCAGTTTGCTCTGTTCGCAATCGTTAGGTTTCAAACTTCTGACCTTAATTAAGGAATCTAGTGCCTCATCTCACTAGAACAACTTCTTTTTTTTATTTATGTTTTTAGGAGTTTTTAACGTGCCACGTTAGTTTTTCTTAGTGATAAAAACGAAAATGATTGCAACGAAAGCGAATTAAAGGTTTAATGATTATAATGTAAGTTTTAAAAGTTTAGATATTAAAAGCATCATAAAAGTTCAATGACCATTAGGGGGTATTTGGTTCGCGGAAAAGAAAATGATCTTTTCTGGAATTATATTCGCATGTTTGGTTCACGGAAAAGATCATTATCATGTAATAACTTATCATCAATAGTAGTATTTTAGGGTTAAAATGGTGAGAATGTCATTACCTCGAAATTCTTAGGTAATGAACAATTCCAACCACTTATAACATAAAAACCCCTGAAATAATAATTTTTTCCACATAGATCCTTATCAATTCTTATTCTTCGTGTTGTACTCAAAATTATAAACTTAATAATAATAATATACAAAAAGTTTAATTTAATAAAATATTAATAAATTTGAGTAGTTAAAATTATTTTATATTTTCAATATTTAGTATTAATTATTTATAATTTATGAGTTAAAATATTATTATTATAAAAATGTAATTATTTAAAATAATATTTAATTTTGAGTTATTAAAAAATAGATCTTATACATTAAAAAATAATATATTTGTCCACTCGAGATCACAATATTATTTTACATATTATATTATATTTTATATAAATAAATATGATGCTTATGAAAATTATTTAAAATTATAAGTTTGATATACTAATTATATTAATTATATGTTAAATTTATTTTTTTAAAACTTAGACAGTGTAATAATTAAAATATTTGTATAAGTTTTCATTCAAATATTTATAATTTAATATTAAATTTTTACTTGTTAAAATATGCATCTAAATAATCTTATATTACCCCAACCAAATACTGTAATCTTATATTTTTCTGTTAACCAAGTGATACAACATTTAATCTTATTCCAAAAAATAATCTTATATTCTGTGAATCAAACGTACTCTAATTATTTAATCTTAAACTTTTCCTTTATATTTAAATTTATTTATTTTGATCATTCTAATAATGTGCCATTAGACACATTATTAGTGTCCCTTGCTCGGAAAAAAAAATAGTGTCCCACGTCAATATTGGAAGGACTAAAACTTTTAGAAAAAATTATCAAGCTTTAAAAATTTGAGGACTAAAATAAACATATTATGGAATTCAAGAACTAAAATATAAATAACTGTTTCCTATTATATATATGTAACAAGTAACTACCTAACCCCTCGATTTGTTTCGGAAAAGAAAGAGACCCTAGCTAAGCCTCCTTTGATCTTCATTCAACATGGGAGATTACAACGATGCCTTCATGCGCAACCAAAACGCCGCCGTCGTTCAGGCCCGCGTTAAACCCCCTCAGAATCGCGCCAATATTCAACAGCTCAAGCTGGTTCGTTCTTTTAGCGCTTGTTTTTAAGAGCGCGATCCGATTACGTTTGATCTCGACTTGTTAGCTTTAGATTATTGTAGATTATAATTTTATGTGTGCTACTTTCCGTTTTCGAATTCTATTTGGTTAATTTAGTTTTATTTTAGTCTTTCGAAATGAAGATTTGCTGTGATTTTTGAAATACTGGATGCGGGTAAAAAATTAATGTGATCTAATTCTGAGGGGTGGGGTGGGGGATTAAGATGATTAAATACGATTTTGTTTACTTTGCAGATTGGGCAAAGTCATCCTACTGGTTTAACAGCCAATCTTTTGAAGCTCTTTGAACCACGACCTCCGTTGGAGTTTAAACCGCCTCCTGAGAAGAGAAAATTGCCTCCGTACACAGGTCATTGTTGTGTATTTTGTATTTGAATTCGAAAATTTTCATTTATTGGTTTTTTTGGCTTTGTTCTTCTTTCTTAGGGATGGCACGGTTTGTAAGTCACTTCGCCGAGCCAGGAGATCCTGAGTATGCCCCGCCTGTTCAGGAAGCAGAAACACCTGTAGGATACTTATTCTTAAGTAGAAGTTATTGTGTTTTTTATTCTGTGAAATGCTTTGCATGATTAAATTGTTTTTGGTACCGTTTCTTATGTTTCTTTCTTTTATTTTTTATTGATTTTAGAATTAATTGTCAGTGATATGATATGTCATTGGAATTACGAAAAATTAGGATTTTTAAGATGTATTTCTAACTTAACCGCCTGAATTAACCGAAATATTTTGGCTGGTTAAGTCTTGATTTTTTTGGGTAACAAGGAAAACTATAAAATTTGGTTAATCTGTTTCAGTAATAGTTTTACACTACTGAATGAACATTCCTAGACTTTAGTACTATTAGCTGATTAAACCTGTGTGAGTGTGTTGTGAAAATGAATTGTACATTGCATTATGGCTCACTGACTTAATTTGATGGAAGGATAAGGTTTTAACTTATGTTATATTTTGGAACGATTTTCTTTCTTTCTGAATTAGGCACAACGAAGAGCGAGAATTCATAAGTTGCGACTAGAGAAGGGTATGGAGAAGGCTGCCGAGGAGTTAAAAAACTGTAAAGTCTCATTTCTTTAAGTTTTTTGGATAGAATAGTGGCCTCATTAAAATCCCCCTTCTAATCCTCCATGTTATGTGAGTAACATGAAGGATTAAGGAAGAAGGAAAAGAGTGCCTAGAAAATTTTATTCATAAAAACAATAATACATAGGTAGAGCCTAATAGACTCCAAAACCACCAAATGAAGAACATAAGACTTAACTCCAAAACCTTACAACACAGAATATAACACTTCCTACAAAACAACATAACCAATATAAACCAAGAATCACCCTATCCCATCTTTAGCTAGTTTATCAGCTTCCCAGTTTGCCGCTCTCAAAATATGCTTTATAATAATATCCTTTCTTGCCAACAGCGCAACTATATCGTTCACCAAGGATAGAAACAAAGGGGGGCATAAGCCCGGATTCTTGATCCACTTCAAAGCATTAATTGAGTCAGTTTCCAGAATAAACCTCTTATTAAGAACATAACCTTGCTCTTCCATAAGACACAACCCCATTTTAATCGCTAACAACTCTGCCATTATAGGACCTCCCCCTACTGGTTCAGAGAACCACTGAAGCAACACACCTTTAGTATCCCGAACCAGACCACCAATACCTCCTTTATCCCAACCCGAAACCATCGCTCCATCAACATTTAGCTTTAAGAACCCATCCGGGGGAGGAACCCAGCAAGAAGATTGAGAGCAGTCCTATCGTTTCTTTTCCCTCGAATCGGCAAGTTTTAAATCACCTACTAGTGAATCTAAGGAATAACCACATCGTTGAACCTTGCAACAAACCAAGAAGCTACTCTAAATCGAATGATGAAAAACAGTCTGACCAAATCCAGCTTTCCATTCTGAAAGATAATTTCATTTCTACATTTCCACACTGACCACATCACTGCCCTTGGAATGAACTTCCAGATCGAATATTTAGGCATTAAATCATCCCACAAAATGAAAAATATCAATGATATGCTTTGGAATCACCAAAGACACATTCCACATTTTCAAAAATGTTGACCACAGGCCCCACACTATCTTACAATGCATAAATAAATGTGAAACTGATTCCAATTCACTACCACACAATACACATAGATGATCAATAATCTCGGTCACTCCTCTCTTCACTAATTCCTCTTTAACCGGCAATCTCTGATGTGGTACTTGCCAAACAAACGTTTCCACCCTTGGAGGTGCAATCCCTACCCAAATATATATGCTTATCCCAATTTTGCTGATTCTGCCCAGACTCGTCTTGATCAATGAAGGTGTTGATACAAGATTTCGCTGTATAGCAGCCCTCTCCATTCCCTAACCAAATCCAACAATCATCTACATCAGTAAATAGGGAGATATTATTCAACATAGCAATCAACTATAACCATTGCTTAAATTCCCAATCAGCCAAATTTCTTCTTAATTGGATGTCCCACACCCACCCCGAGTCATTATTCTCCCCAAACTCCATCACTTTGCCCTCTTTATTGTTAGAAAGAACAAAAAGTCTAGAGAACAAAACTTTCAAAGGAACTTCCCCCAACCAAACGTCATTCCAAAACTCCACAGCTACCCCATTCCCTGTCTTCAAACGCATATTCCGTCTAACACAATCCCCAAAACCATCATTGTTGAAGAAGTTTTTAACCACACCTTTCCAAATCCACGATGCACGACCTGTCCAGGAATTCCCCATCATAATGGAATTTGAGTCCAGATTATAAACACCACACACCACTCTCTTCCACCAAGACCACTTTTCTGATGCAAACTTCCATACCCATTTCCCTAGCAAAGCTCTGTTCAACAGTGATAAGTTTGGGATCCCTAAACCCCCCAATTTTTTTGATTTAGTAACCAACTTCCAGTTGACCCAATGGATTTTTTTCTTATCCGCCGAACCCCCCCACAGAAATGCAGCCATGATAGAATTAAGTTTTAGTAACACAGAAGCTGGAATTCTGAAAATGGACAGAAAATAGACGGGGAGAGAGCAGAGTACCGATTTAACCAACACTACCCTTTCTGCTAACGACAAGGAATTAGCCATCCACCCACTCAATTTCGCAGTAAATCTCGTCACTATTGGCTCCCACATAGTAGCCGAGTTCCTCCTGTACCCCAAAGGTAAGCCTAAATAATCTGATGGAAGATAACCCACCGAGCAACCAATATCATTTGCCCAAGTAGCCAACTCTCCATCCTCAACATTAATACCATAAATCCTACTTTTAACTAAATTTAACTTCAACCCCACCAAAAGCTCATAAATTAGTAGAACTCTCCTAACATTCCTCAAATCACGGGTGGAACCCTTATTGAAGATTATAAGATCATCCGCGAATTGTAGATGTGATAACTTGAATGCCCTGTCTTGAACTCCTAAATCAAAACCCGAAAACAGTCCCATTTCTACTGCTTTAGTCAACAAGTGCAACAACTCCGCAGCCAAATTGAACAGCAAAGGCGAAAGCGAACATCCCTGTCTTAGTCCTCTAGTTGTTTTAAATTTCTCCGTAGGTGACCCATTAACAAAAATCGAAATCGTGGCTGTTGACATACATTGAAACATCCAAGACCTCCACTTGTCACCAAACCCCATTTTGCTCATTACTTGCAACAAAATTGACCAATCAACCGAATCGTATGCTCTCTTAAAATCCACCTTGAAGACAACTCCCTTCAACCCTTTCTTTCTCCAATAGTCGATACTTTCATTTGCAATAAACGAATGGTACAATATGTTTCTACTCGGAATGAAAGCGAATTGAGACGGACTAATAATATCATTAATACACAAACTCAATCTTCTCTCTAAGACCTTAGAAAGAACTTTATATAATCCCCCCACTAGGCTAATTGGCCTAAAATCTTCCAACCCCTCTGGATTTGCTCTCTTAGGAATAAGGGAAATGAAGGAATAATTCACCTCCGACTCCCACTCCTTTCCCTCAAAAAAATCCTTAAAAAACAGCATCACATCTTCCTTCAAGAAATTCCAGAACTTCTTAAAAAACCCTAAATTCAGACCATCCGGACCCAGAGCTTTATTACTATCCGCATGAACAATCACTTCCCAAACTTCCTCTTCAGTAAATGGCTTCTCCAATGCTGAACACTGACCTTCTGAAAGTTTAAGAAATTCCAGATTTAATTCCTTTGCCCCCAGTGTATTTTTTTGACTAAACAACTTCTTGAAGAACTTCAGCACTTCGGCTTTAATTAATCTTGGATCTTCTATGACTTCATTATAAACTTTGAGGAATTTAATGCAATTTATCCTCCCTCTAACTGCTGCACTATGATGAAAATACCTAGTATTCTTATCACCCTCCGAACTCCATTTCAACCTAGACTTTTGCAGCCAAATCGATTCTTCCTTCTTTTGTAGCTCCCATAATTCTCTCTTTGCTTCCACAATAGCTTTCATTGACCCCCTGGAAATCCCTTGTTGCAAATCCATTTCCATTTCCTGAATAGCTTTCTCCAACAATCTGATTTGCCCTGGTAGCTGAAGATAACCCTTACTAGACCATTTCTTTGCCTCGTCCTTCACCCGATTAAGAATTTTGGAAATGGACAATGCCTTCTCCTTTGTACCGAATTTGAGCAGCTCCTTTGTACCGAATTTGAGCAGCTCCTTCTTCACCATCTCACTAAAACCTTCCTCCTCCAACATATAATTAAACAAACGAAACGGCTTTGGACCCCAATTACATTCCTTATTCTCCAACACAATAATATTGTGATCAGAAACGAACCTTGGTTGAAAAATTTGACTCATCTTGGGAAAATAAGAAAAATATTTCTGATCAACCAAAAACCGATCCAACCTCTCAAAAGTGGCAGTTTCCCTATTATTACACCACGTAAACTGTCCTCCGACTAAAGGCAAATCAATCAAATTTGCTCTAGAAACAAAATCTCGAAAAAGACTCATTGATACCGAATTCACAACACCTCCCCGTTTCTCTTCCTGAGTCAAAATGGCATTAAAGTCTCCACCTAAGCAAACTAGACATTCCACCTGATCCAGAAAGGAAGTTAGTTCCCTAAAAAAACATCTCCTTATCAGCCTCCACACTTGGACCATAAACATTTACAAAACAACAAATATCTGGTCCACCATCCATCCATCCCTTTATTGCCACAAATCTACTATGGATAACCTCTTCCTTAACCATAAATACCTTCTGATTTCACAGAGTTATTAAGCCACCAGCAGAACCTACAGCAAGCACAACCACCGAACCAGTAAGAATTTTGCCTCCCATTTTCCTTACTAACAAAGAATTGACCTTTTCCAGTTTTGATTCTTGAAGAAATAAAAATATAGGTTTTTTCTCCTCCACAAATCTCCTAATAGCTCGGGCTTTGACCTTCCTACCCAAACCCCTAACATTCCAACACATAATAGACCACTCTACCATCATACTTAACTTATTACCATAATCCCATGATCTTACCACCTCCTCTTAATCATCTCTATCTTTCACCATAGAAGCAACTTTGGACACAATCTTTTTCTCCTTTAAATTTGACCCCCAATAATTTCGAGACATTCCAACATTCCAATGCTTCTACCACCCCCTGTTTCTCATTTTCAGAATCATAATCAGCATCCTTACCACCACAACTTTTAACATCCCACCTCCTAGCATAAACCTTGTTATGAAAACCTCTATCTGCTTTACTAACCGACGCACTTCTCCCAGAAGGATGTCGCTGAGTCAAAGAAACATGTCCAGTCTGTATACCAAATTCTTCCTGTGTGACTTTTTTAGAAACTGCAGTCTTAGTCCCATTTGTATTTGATATTGGACTTTCCTGCTCAGGCCCAAACACCTGTAACCCACCCTTGCTGGAAATCAGCCCATCATCTTGGACAACTTTATCTTGCCCCAAGGTGTCTCCTGCTAAGCTAGACACTCTTTTTCTCCCTTCAGAAAAAACCCCTGACATTTTCTGATTACTGTAACCTTCCCCTAGTTCTGTCCCCTCACTCCCAATGTCAACATTAAAACTCTCATTGCCTTCAACCTTATTTTTCAAATTTCCCTCGTTAAGTGAACCACTCCCCTGTGAAGTACCTCAAACCCACTCCTCAACCCTATTCAGAGATTCTGACATCGGCTGGATATTCAACTGCCCTTGCAGACCTCCTCGATCATCCCCTTTGCTTCCTTCCGACGAGGACTCCTCCCAAGGATCCACTGTTCCTCCTCCAGAACCGTCTTCTCCATCCCCATCATCAAGCTGAGGAAAGAAGTCATCGCTACTTTCCACCTTAATCTTAATAATAAAAGACCTTCCATAAGTATTAATGGTTACTTGGGGAGGAATGTCAAACGGACTCTCCCTTAACAACATCTTAGCCACCCTGCAATCTACTCTTTGTGCCGTTTGCTCTTGAATCTTCACTAATTTGCCCCATCTCGACGCCAAACTGGTAAAGAATGAAACTGACCAACAATTTAATGGAACACCGATCATGGATACTGCACAATAAGGTAATGGAACACACTTCTCCTCCATCACAGGCTCCAACCTTTCAAACCAAAAGGATAGGGCCTCCCACTTAACTTCCACTGCTACATCCTTCTCCTCCACCAACTGGAATACTATCAAATATGCATTTTTTGCATATCCCCATCTAACCACCTTGACATTAATTCCTTCATTACTTAAAGCCCTCTGCACAAATTCGACCTCAAAAATCTCTTTGCAGATACCAGTTAAAGACGATCTCAACCATGACCTTTCCTCCATTGGAATGAAGACTTCCAAAGGCTTCTTCTCCTCCCTCTTATCTCCAAAACTTCCAACTGTATTGCCCTCAACTTTTTTCACACCCACTACCGTATCCTTGTATGTTCTACCATCATGGAACCTGTTCAGCATCTCTTTCTTTCCTACCTCAGCCTCTAGACATACTGCACTTTTCCTTTTCAATATCCCCACACCTACACTTCCAATCTCTGCAACACCATTGCTCTTCAAGTTCCCCGGAAAACTATTCCTCTGATATTTCGCAGTCGACACTGATATTTTCATCCCATCAACGAAGACGTTGTTCATCTTCTCCTTGGCGTTAACCAAATCCTCCTTGCTTGCAAAGTGCACAAAGGCAAACGTCTTATCCTTATAATTCGGTCTCCTATTAACAAATGGAATGAACACTTTAATCACCTTGCCATGAAGGCTAAACGATCCCATAATACACTCCTTTGCACTCTCCTACTAAGATTATCTACGGATGCCACCCACGATTTTGAATCTGTGTCCTCTATGCAGATGATCCAAATAACGACCCCAACATTTCAGGTGATCCATACAAGACATTGTTTGTTGCTAGACTTGTAAGTGAATTTGCCTAGTTTCACATCTAATTTCACATATCAATTATTACTGCTTGAATAAGTTACTAGCTTATATTATTTTTTGCAGAATTATGAGACATCCGAGAGTAGAATTAAAAGGGAGTTTGAGTCTTATGGACCGATTAAGCGGGTAGGTATTTTTGAGAACCCTCATGCGGTTTGGTAAGAGGTTATGCAGCTGCTTTATCCTCTCTGTTCCCTTGACAAGATTTTAGTTTCATGATATAAATTTAAAGCCTTAAAAAGTTTTTCGTTTGCAGTATTTTCAAAACAAAGATATACCTTTTTGTGTAAAAGTTGATTTTTTGACATATATGCATATTTGCTTAAGCATACTAAAGACAAATTCTTTATATGTTTGCTTAAACTTGGTATGCTGTAATTTGTCATTGTCTATCTTTTTAATTTTTTATGGTACTTTTAAATGCAATGTATGCAACTACTCATTAATATTTACGAGTGCACTGAGCTTCTGCCTTTTCCGTAATGTATCATGTTTGAGTGTCTGTTCAAGTTGTCGAAAGTAAAACAGGTATCACTGGTAAGGGGGAATTTGTAAATTTCACTTGACCCATTGACAAGTTGCTTGAATATGGTAGGATGTAGAAATCATCTCCAGAAATAGGTGAACTTTCCACACTTTAGGTATTGTTCTACCATTAAGAAGCTTCTATAAAAGGTACCTATGGTAAGGGGCTGATTATTTTGTTTCTCGTTCCCCACTATCTTACAACCCTATTCCAAACATGTTTTTTCATTCCTGGAAAGCAAAGTTGAAAAGCTATGTTGAACGGAGCTGTCGTGCATTGTGTACCTTTTGGCCTTTATTTTCAAGCAACAAAAGATGGCTGACATCTGTTCTTTTCATGCCCTGGGTAAAAAATTGGGAGTATTAGCATCTCTTCCTTTTGTTATCTAAGTTTTTAGCTCATTCTTTTCCTGCTAATAAAAGCTTTACTTTTGGCTTTTAAAGGCTATCAAAAACATATCATCGGTTGAGAAGGTGTTCTGGTATTTTCTAGTCTCTTAACTATTTTCTATTTTTTTTTAAATATTTCCTGGTAAGGGGAGTTTAGTTTGTTCAACAATTGGTAAATATGCCATGATACATCGGTTTATCTGCAACTCTAGCAATGGTGGTCATCGTCTCACAACGGCAGCCCTATGATTAAAAGGTGAGCACGGCTTTTGAGGCATAATGCCTGCCTGCCGTGCCATTTAGGAATTTTCTATTTCTAACATTTTGTACTGCTAGAACTTAGCTGTGGAGATCAAGCATCAACAATTATAATTATGTGATTCCCATGAGACTGTTTTTCTTCTGTACTTTCAACCGTGTTAATTATTTCTTTGTTGTGACCAGGTTCGGTTGGTTACTGATAAATCCACAAATAAACCAAGAGGCTATGCTTTCATCGAGTACATGCATACTCGAGACATGAAAGGTTTGCTTTGCTTTGATTATCTTGTTTTCTTTTGAGCCGGAAGTCATAGAATGCATTTTTAATATATGCTTTCAAACATCTCTCAGCTGCTTATAAACAAGCTGATGGGAGGAAGATTGATGGAAGAAGGGTTCTTGTGGATGTTGAGCGTGGTAGGACAGTCCCAAATTGGCGCCCTCGGAGGCTAGGTGGTGGACTTGGAACAACCAGGATTGGAGGTGAAGATGTTAGTCAAAGGTACTTTATATTGGTGGTTATACATCATATTGTAATGCTGATGAATAAATGTTGGTAGGCCACCTTCAATTCAGGTTTCTTCGGAGAGGTAAGCTGAACTCCAAAATTTTTGCTTGGCCAATGTTCTCATAAAACTTGAAGTCTACTATTATCAAGCTTGGACTGAAATACCTGTTTATTTTCCTGAGATTAAATGCTATGTTTGTTTTTTCTTGAAATTTAATGCTATCGTTTGCTACTCAGGGAACAAGTTCAATCAGGACCATCTCGTTCCAAGGAGCCAAGGATTCGAGAGGATCGACCTGGTGACCGGTAAGATTTAGCTTTGTTGTTCCACCAACTTTTATCTTTACAATCTCTGGTAAATTTAAATGTTGCTGGCTGAATACTTATTTCAGCATAATTGGGAGAATTCATTTTGCCTTGAACCATTTTCTAGGCTTTTGTGATTGTGTCAATCATAATTATATTATAATTATCTGTTTTATCTTGGAAATCTTAGTGAAAGGGAAAAATCCCGTGATAGAGGAAGGGAACGGAAGAGGGAGCGTGAAAAGTCTCGTGAGCTCTCCCATGACAGACCGCGCTCCCATGACAAACCAAGGGATCGGGATAGAGAGGATAGACACCACGGAGATCGTGAAAGAACTAGAGACAGAGATAGGGAAAGAGAGAGAGACCGTGGTCGTGATCGTGGCCAAGCACGTGAACGAGGCCGGGATCGTGGTCGTGACTATGAGCGTGATAGAGAAAGAGATCGTGAGAGGGATAGGGACAGGGATTATGATGTTGGCGACTATGACCATGACCGTGGGCGTTCCAAGGATAGGGATAGGGAATCTGATTATGACCTTGTTGAGTCCAAACATGAGAGAGAGAGGCACAGCGAGAGGGACTATGATCATGGTGAGCCAGATGAGGATCTCGGATGGTATGAACAGCATGGTCATGGGCGTAGGCGTTCAGATGTAGATAACCAACACTACTATGATCATCATCGAGGTAGAGCAGAATACGATTTGGATGCCCATGGTGATCGTTATGATCAATATGGTGGCCGTGATCGTTATGATGGGATGGAAGAAGATGATCACAGGTGATTTCGATAATAAGACAATCAGGTTCTTGAAATTGAGCCACTGCTTTCTCTGTCATTGCACCTGGTTTACTTTATATCCCAACGGAACTGTTTCCAATCTGCTTTCAGGAGTGTTTCTGGAGTTGGAACCTTATAATCGTATTCTTATTTTTATTTTAATTGCTTTGTTGGTTTAAGATCTATGCGACTGTCCTACATTTTGTTTGCATCCGTTTTGCTTAAGATGCTTTAATTGGGCAATTTAATGTTATTGTATTGTTGTCGTTTTGATCGATGTACTCGTGTAGAGTTGCTTTTTGGATCCTGCAATCGGTATTGGGCTTAATTTTTTGGCGAAGGAATTATTCTAGGATTGATGTAGAGTGTAGGCTCAAATTAGTTCTTAGACAATGTACTAAAAAGGATAAAAGTGGTTGCTTGGGATCAATCTATGCTTTTAGGGTCCGATATAAACCATTTTAAGGTTAACGGAGAAGCTTCTTCCACGCAATTAGGGTTATAAATGAGATGAAATATATAACGAGTTATATGAATTTGACTCGGTTAAAGTTTGTTGAACACTTAAATTGAATGGACTTAACTCGACTTGAGTTCTTGATAACTGAATATATGATATTTGACTTGAAAAGTTTGCTAGTAATTAAAAAAATAATATATGAAAATCTTAATTTTTAAATTAAATTATTAATGATATTAACATTTATATGTATTGCAATAAAAGGTTTTTATACATTTAAGGTTCATATTCGAAGAGTTTCAATTGAGTTAAGTTTGAAAATATTTCAAGTTTTTTTAAGTTAAGAGTTTAGTTTCAAATTTTGATTTCAAGTTCGAGTTGAGTTTGATAATTTTAAGCTCATGGATTTTTTAGATGAATCAAACTCAATTTTAAACTTTTTGAGTTGAATCGAGTTCAATATTACTCGAATTTGATTTGATTAGTTTACTGCAATTAACTTGGGGTGATGGAAATATGGATTCCAGCTATGTGAATTGCTTCATTGGCTTATGTGGTCAATATATACGAGGCAAGGACATGCTACTAGAGATGACAATTTGTAAATGAAATGAAAATTCAAAACAAATATTACATCTGTGTCCCATAAGAAATATGTCTCCAACGTAGAGGTGGTTAGAGGGTACGTTAATTCAGTCGTGGACTCCCATGAAGAATAAGTGTTGACGCCTAGCCGAATGCGTATTCTCCAATCCAAATAATATGGTCACAGCCAAGCCATGTGGACATGAACACACCAGCTAATGCTATGAAGATGAATGCGAGGTCACAAATCTAAGCCATTTGAAAACATTGTTTACCATTAGAGATGCCAAATGAACCTAAAAAAGGGATAATAAACTAACCAAATATGTTGATCCCCAGATGTAGAAATATCCATCGATAAAATGAATGAGCCACAACGTTATATACGACGTAATTGCTGTAGGGAGTTGTAAAATAACGCTACAATAAACAATGTCATCCATAAGTCAATTTGATCTGATCTGCAATAATGCCGGCTTAATAGGAAGACATACATATATAGAGAGAGAGCTTTTACTCAAGTAAAAGACAATCGGATTATTAGAATGTGAATCTAAACCATCTAATCAAATGATCATATTAGATTATAAATGGAATTTAAGTTGCTCATTTTTGGTAATTTTCTCACGACTGGAACATATTTTAAAAAAAATCAAAGTTAATAATACAGGGATAGACCCACGTAACCTGCTAAAATTTAATTTATTGCTAGCTGGCTATATCCACTTAGTTTTGCAGTCATAATAATCCTACTGCTAACATCGTTACTAAATCATTATAAAATATTTTCAACGTAAACATTGAACTTTAATTTTAGGTTCAATTAGCGTATTGAGTTATTAAATTGTTAACATCATGGTGACATAATTATTTCTTTCCCATACATTTTAATTTGTGTATTAATTTTATCATTATACTTTAAATGGCTTCAATTTTAGGGACTACATCTTTTTTAAGTATTAGTTTGATTTGCTAAAAAAGTTGTTAACTTTTTTTACCATCACGGTTGGTTAGTCATAATCCGACAACAATCGTCATTCGTGACAATATCGGAGTATCAAAATGTTCACAAATCAATAATCTTTCTTCTCCTCATATCGAATTTTTCATAAAATCCACTTAAAATCGATAAAAAAATCACTTAAAGATTCGATATTCTAAAACTTCGATCTCCTCCGACAATCATTTGATGAGACTAATATCAACGTATGTTGTAAGTCTTTTCAAAAATATCTCACTATTTAGATTTTGGAATAAAGAGCCGAAACTCTAAAAAGTAATAGATTTGTGAATTTAAAAAAGATTATGTGAAAATCTAAATCAGTAAAATGATAGAAAAATATAAAACTAGTTCATTAATGTTTAAAATAGTCATAAAAAAAGTCAAAGGATATGATTTTCGATGACGACTAAAAATTAATGAAAAAACCCAACATTGATGAGAGAAGACGATGGGATAGAAATATAAAATATTTTTTGATTTCTAAATGAGTATACAATTACATATCAATGTCAACCTAACACATTATTCGATTATTAATAATTTAATGATTCAATATTTTAATTAAATTCAAATTTTATTATTTAAAATAAAATATTAAAAATCTTATTAAATTCTAAATTAAATTTTAATTCTACCTAAATGAAGGGGAATGGAATATTCTAAGAAAAAAAAAGTATTTCTAATAGATATAGATCTCATTATTGGGGAAATATGAAAGAATAAAGTTGGAAAATTTAATCAATGGACAAATGTTATTTGCTCATAGATATTGGGAGTGCCTGGTCTAGCTTATTATAAATTCAAAAGCATTATTTATGCAGAAGAACGAGCAAGGTGAAAAGGGGTGACAACTGTTGTGGGCATCTTGTCGATATCCTCTTCAACCCCAATCGGAGAGGAACATTCAGCTACTCACCTCAGTCACTCCAAAATCATTGAGAATTCACCGTAAACGAAAGCGAACCCCGAACTTCACTGCTTGCTCCCCAATCCTCCGCTCCTTTCCTGCCTTTGATTCAATTTATCATACAGTTCCAGTTTCGGCAATACCCAAACAAGGAAGACACTCTGGTTCGAGCGATTGCTTACAAAGATCGGAGGAGAAAGATACCCGTTTTTCACGAAATGATAACTCGGTCTAAACTCGTTGAGCAACTCAGAGATTACCAGATCCGATCTCAAAACACCTACCCTGCTCTTATCTTTTTCTCTCCCAAACCCCATATCGCTTCCCGGTACGTTACTCTTTTTATCTTCCTTTTCATTTTCGTTTATTTATAAGTATTTTAAAGTGCAGATTTTGCATTTTATTGTATTTTTCAGTACACGAGTGTTTGTTTGATTGATTTGTAATCAGAAAGAGTAATTTTTTTTTCATTTGTCTTGATAAAGAGAGTAGTTTATGAAAACTATTTGCTTTTTATGTGAACTCCACGAATAATTGAGTTTTTAATATTGGGAATATGTTATTGTTCCAAGTTACAACTTCAATGATCATTTTGCTGGTTAATAGCTAATTTTGAGTTCAAGAAATCGACAAATTTTGCAAATTAAGCTTCTAAGAGTTCATTGTCGAGAAAATTATTGTGCTCTATTCAGCAATTGGATAGAATTTATATGTTCTTCAAATGCATTTAACTTGAAACAGACTATGGAATCTGGTTTTGAAGTTTACTGTTATATCCAAAGAATGGCTTTAAGTTAATCATCTTGAAGTTTTCTGTAAGAGATTTAACTTTTGAGGATTTGGGGTTGTCTAGGTAGGTTGAATAAAAATTTCCTCTTAACATTCAAAACAAACCATCCAAAATTACTGTTTTTGTTAAGTTATTAAGATGGATCATTGCACGTAATTTCTTCAAGCTTTAAACATTGTGAAAGAATCATTGTTTTGTCGCCGTCCATTGATGGATTTCATGCAATTGAATGAGGACTCGAAGGGTGTTAGGTCATTTCTGCTATTTTCTAGTTATTGTGGTTTTATCTTCTAAGTGTTAATCGAGTCACAAGAGTTTCAATTGTCACAGATGTAAATTGCTGTCTTCGTTAAGTAAATATCCATTGGGTTTTGCAGTCGCTTTCACTGGTGAAAAACAACTTAATAATAGCCCAGGAAAAAAAACTAGACCTGCCTACATTGGTGCTACTGAAATATATGGGAGGAATGAACTTATTTTGAAGACAGTCGAAATGGATCACCCGGATTTCTGTTGAGAACACTGGTCTTTTCTTGATGATATCTCAATGTGCCAGAACATACAATTCATTGCTTAATCTTACACACTGTCCTCATCTTTCATCGGATTTCATCACTGATATGAAAGTATTGTCACTGTCCTCTGAATTACACTGGTTATCCTCATCCCCAGAAAAAGGGTTTCATGTTATTCACACAAAAATTCCTCATGTGAACATTGTAACATATCATGTCTCCTTTTTGCCTTTCTCTTGCGTTACTTCGGTTGCAAAATGAACTTTTACATGTTCTTGATGTGATTCTGTTCGCTTTATGCAGGGCAGATGTAGCTGTGGCTATTTTTTGTGCCTTTGTATTTAGTGTGTTAGTCCTATTGTCCTATTTGTCGCTTTATTTTCGGCACTTCGGGCTTTCCTTGATCACTATATGTCTTGGTATATTTCTTCCAATATGCTTGAGAGGTTATAGGCAGGCTCTGGTCAAGAAGAGGGAGAGAAAGTTTCTATTACCCTTGTCTATGTGAGCCTTTTATGGCACTGAAAGTAGTTTGATTCATCATACGAGCTGCTGGCGAATGGCTTATTACCTGTTTCCGCAAACGGGGCACATTCGGACATCCTGTAAATTGATCTTGGTCAGCGAACTAGATGGTACAACTTCACAACACCATACATGAAAGCCCGTGGTAATTTGGCAGACACTTTGAACCTGTAACATTTCACAGTTCTTTGTACAACGAAACAAACAGTATGCCTATGAAATGAGGGCATTGAAGAAGAAAAAGAAACCAATTTTAGATTGAAACGGCAATGGAGAAATAACTCCATATTTTCGGCCAATATACCTTGTTTGGTGTGAAAGGAAAAGAGAGAATAAATTTTATATATTATATTCAAGGGTGCATTTAGTTTTCTTTGTCCTTATGTTTTTGCTTACGGTTCTTTTTTGTGTTTATATGTTATTGTCATATAACTAGTCGTTTTCTCAAACCATCTAGGTTAGTACTCATATGGGAAGTTTCATCACGAATTAAACAATCTCAATGTTTAAGAGATTTATTATAATTCTTTACAATCTCAGATTCGAACATTGTATACATTCGAAGTATGACTATTTATTGTTAAATGATATGAATACTGTACACGCCAAAAGTATGTGTATTCCTTAGATTATAGGTTCTAAATTCATTAATAGTATCCTCTTCTTTTATCTAAAATCTTCTTTTCTCTTCTAAGTAAAGGTTTGATTTAAAATTTATCCAAAAAAATTTAATAATTTAATAAAATATAATTATAAAAATAGTTAAAAAAAATTATATATGTGTGTGTGTATTACTCTAAAATCTTAAAATCTTACTCTAATTGGTATGGTTGATATGCACTAACACAATGTTAATCGAACTATATCCAGTACACTAAAATGATAGTAAGATACTAAAATTTAATGGAAATAAAAATTAAACTATTTGATATCGATCCAATTTAAACCCAAAATAGTATACATTATAAGCAACTATTCACATATAATTATTTTTTAAGATTTAGAATTTGAACACCGTAACTATTTACTTTTTTTTTTTTTTTAATTTGACTAGGACATTTTATCTTAATCTTTAAAGATTATAATAGTTATCAGAATACTACAAAACAAAGTCATTGTTTTAACCATTAGAAAAACAGAATTTATTACTCAAACTAGTTATTACTACTAAGCCAGGCTATTTTTTCATTGTATATATATATTTTGCCGTAACCTTTGACATGCACGACTGAATGGTGTCGAAATCATAGAGGCGTATGAATAGCGGCAAAGTAAAGCCATTTGGTTGTCCCTCGCCGATTGGTGGGCCTCGTCGTCCACCTAATCAAAGCTTTTACCGTTGCCGGTGAGAGAGCACGGAAGCTACGTCCCACTCCACACGTGTCCACCAACATTTTACACTTGTCTTCAACTTAACAAAGGCACAACGTTTCTGGTATCCTCTCAACCCCTTGCTTAAATTTCACAACCCGAATGAGCAGTAGTGCCAAAATGATCGCAATCCGATCAATTCGAGCTCAGCCACCTTCAGTTTTCACCCCATCTCTGAAATCTTCTCTAAGCCACCGCAGAAACTCGTTGATCAGCTTCAGGCCTACCATCACCACGAGCTGTTCTTCCAAGCAACCAGAAAGCATGAACCGGAAAGACGACAACCCTAAAGAGAAACCCGGGTTAGTATCAACCAAACATCATTTAGTCAAGATTTTGGTTTAAACGGTTTCTTTCTTGATGAGCTCCGAGTTGTTTTGAACTTGTGTTTTTAAGGGACGTGATGTCTGATTCATTCGGAGAAGGATATGCCACGAGGTCAGAAGAAGAAGGATTTGGAGGGATTTATGGAGGGAATTATAGGTTATCTGATAAAAAAAACAGAGAACGAGATCCATGCAAATCATCCAGGTAAAACTTATTTCAAGGCTAGGCACTAATTTGATTCTTCCTTGTGTGTTTTTAATGGAAACGAGTTTTTTTATTTTGTCTGTGCATGGAGATTATGACAAGAGTCAGGGGAGTGAAGTGAAGGAGAAGGAGAAAGCCAGGCATCAAACTCACATACCCAATTAACTTGGTGGAAGGGAAGATGTAATAGTTGTGATGAATTTCTATTATGTTTTAAGCAAAAAAAACATTTCACTTTCTGTTCACTCTTAATCTTTCTTTATATGTACATTAATGGCCTGTTGCCCATAAAATCTTTATGTTATAAGTATATTATTAATTATATGTTATCAAATTAGAGGCCGTTTATCATATTATTATTACTTAAACTTTAATTTAGGACCTTTTTTTATTAAATTTTGAAATGACGTCTTTTTTTATGTAGCGAAGGGCAAAGGAAAATAATGTACTAAAAATTATGAGAAATGTTGAAGATATGTTGATATGAAATGTGTGTACATTTCAAAGATGTGTCAAACATCAATACAAATCAAACATTTTAATGACGATATCTTGTTTTCCATTATTTAGATAATGTGATATATAAAAAAAATTATCCACATAATTCAATATGATAGTCGTCTAAAGTAGAAAAGTTCAACAGATAGATCAATCATTAAAATTATAAATAAAAAATAATGATATTTTAATCGGTCTTTCAGATAGTAATGTCATCTTAATCGGTCAAGAAGAAGGACAACGTAGATACCTGTTGCGCTGAAGATAACGAAAATTTGGCCACGACTGATTAAAACCGAAAAGCTCCATGGTTTCATGTCAATGACCCATGAGGAATGGTTGGTTACAAACTTGAAGAACCAAGGTGGCTTTGAGTTAAATGAGATGCACTGGGAGAAGCTATTTGTTGTCCATTGTTGGAAGATTTGGAAACGCCGGTGCAGGATGCTGTTTCAATCGGAGCATAATGAGCATGATGATTTGTTGGTTTCAAGCTTTCGTTTTCGGGATGAAATAGTGGCAGCTGAGGGAGCAATCCATAGAGGTAGAACGCTGCACAGGGAGATGGTTGGTTGGAAACGACCGCCTGGGGATTGGGTTAAAGCTAACACTGACGGGGACGTTGCGGGGCCAGACGGTAGGGCTGCAGTAGGTGGAGTGATCAAGGATGCTGTGATTTTTTGGTTTCTCAAGCAGCGTCGGTATCTGCTCGGTTTTAAACACTTATGGGTCATTTATGATGTACTTTTGCATGCTTGGGACCTTGGTTTCAAGAAGGTCCTTGTGGAAATAGATTGCCGTCGATCTAATCAACAGGACTGGCCGGTCTGCGGATAATATGGTGATCTTGATGCTGATTCGCACCGTTATTAATAGAAATTGGGAAGTTAAGGTCGGTCACATTTATCGTGAAGCCAATAAAGTGGCAGATAAGCTGGCTGCCATGGCGACGGATCGCTCCATTGGAGTGACGCTGCACAGAGTTAAATGAAAAATAATGGTTAAACGGTTTAAAATACATCAAAAGATAAGGGATATATCAATATATAGACAAACACGTGTAATAAATATAGATAAAAGTATGTCATGATTAAAATCATAAAATAGACTTATTAAAAATTAAAAATGAGGAAAAAATAAAGATTCAATATAAAAATAAAATGATAATAAAAAACTGATCTTCGACAATTAATATCAAGGTTAAGACTATTGTTGATAAACAAAAATGAAAAAAGAAAGTATGAATGACACATTACAAATGAGAGAAGCTAGAAAAATTAAGGTGTGAGGAGCTAAAAATGTAAACAAAATAGAACTTTTGATTAGATTTTTTAATATTATTTTCTTATATTTGTTTGTATCTATCCTCGATTACATTTTGACAAGATTTTTTTTCTTATATAGGGTCTTTATATATGATATTAAATTTTTAATTTAATTAGAGACTTTTATCAAAATAATAATAATGTAAGAGTTATTATAGGCTTGGTAATTTAAATTTTATATTGTTTAGATTTTTATTTTTTTCAAGTGTTTATAATATCTTTTAAACATTTATTTATTACTGAAATAAACAAAAGGTGACAATTGAGAATCATTGCTTTAAAAGAATGTTTCCTGTGAATTATTTTTCACTGGAGGGGAGAAAAGAACGGATATGGATTGGGAATGATAAACGATGACGTCATTCAACAAACAACAAAATTATGCAATCAAGGAAGAGGGCATCCCATTGAAAATCTCGTTTTCAGATATTAATACATCAATAGAGTACAATATCATATGTATCACCACAACAAACAAAAATGCACATCATCTGGTTAATCAAGAAAAATCAGATATTAGGAGAATTCAACTTACAGATGGAGGTGGGGGAGGGGTGCCATTGACCTTTGTGGCATAGGAGGCCTTCCACCCATTTGCTGTTGCGGTGCTGCTGCTGCTGCATATTGTGGCCAGCCGTGTGGTGCTCCCATCAACATTGCTGGTGGAGGCCTTGAAAGACCGGACATTGCCTGTGGAGGTGGAGGCATGTTCAGTGGAGGGGGCCTGTACTGCATAGGTGGAGGTGGCATGACTGGAGGTGGCATTTGGTGTCCGAGATGCTGTGGTTGACCCTGCCATGGTGCTTGTCCACCAAGCTGCATCTGTGGATAGGGAACATTTTGAGGGGTAGAGGACGAGCTACTGGGACCGGGCTTGGAGGGACAGTACCATTCAAGAAAGGTCGTGGAGGCACCGGTGCACTCATACCACCATTGGCCTGGGCACCAGAAGGTAGCGTCGGAGGTCCGCTTGCAAACAAAGTATGGGGTCTACTCTTCTGGGAACTTGGATTACTTGCGGCCAACACTCTTGTCAATACACCTTTTTGTCCTACTAGGATTTAAACTCCTAAAAATAAGATAGAATTTTGCTAGGATTCAAACTCCTAAAAATATGATAAAGTTCTACTATTATTTAAACTCCTAAAGATAAGATCCACAAGCATTATAAATAGTCATTGTAACTCACTATTATAACACATTCGGAGGAGGATATACGAAATACCAAACAAAAAATTACAAGCAACTCGTAGCCATTTTTCGAAGCATTTATATTTTGAAAGGTAAAGTTCATACATTCGCATATTATTTTTCCTTACCTTTGCTGTGTTTTGATTTCAAAAGAAAACTGAAAGAAGTGTTTTTGGCCGATGAACGGGGGCGTTTTCGAGATCTATTTTTGTAGATCTAGTCCATGATGCTTGTGTTTTTGAAAAACTATTCGCATTTTTATAAACGGGTCGTGTGGATCCGCTTGTTTTGTCGTTTTTTTCTTCGAATGGCTTTTAATTTTGACCTCTAATTTATTTTTTATTTTAATTTAACCCTTATTATTTATATGTATATATGTATATATTTAATTATTTTATTTATTTATTATTATAATTTTTTTCATTTTTCTTTGCGTTATATTATATTATTTCCTATTATTATATATATTATTATTAATTTTTTATCTATGTTTACTTATTTACTATGTTTTTTTTATATTTTCCTAACGTATATATATTCTTACTTTATTTATTTTATATTTCTATGATTTCTATTTTTTTAGTTAATATTATATGTATATTTATTTTTCATTTATTTATTATTATTATTACTATTTAGTATTTTATTATATTATACATACATTTTTATATTTTTATATATATATATATTTTATTATTTTATTTATACTATTTATTTATTTTCATTATATTTTTAGTTTTTTTTGCTCTTATTATTATTATTTTTTTTAAAAAATACTTTACTTTTTTTATTCTTTTTGTATATATATTTTATCTTCATTTATTTTATTTTATTCAATTTCATTTTTTTTCATCCAATTATTTTATGTTTATTATTATTGGTTTCATTTATTTCCTTGGTTTACTCTTTAGTTTTGTCACTTTATTTTATTATTATTATTTTCTTTTAAAATCTTATTTTTTAAGGGTATTTCCGTAAACTCATTAAGGGTAAGTAATTCGGATCAAATTTTACCTTTTAATTTAACTTGCAATTTTCTTAATCAAAGACAACTGGAAATTACGTAATACCGAAAGGACGGTTCAAGGGTGCTAATCCTTCCTTGACCGTAACCGACTTTGGAAAGACGCAGATCAGGTAAGAAATAGGGTATCCGATCAACCCATTTGTTTTAAATAAATGATCGGTGGTGACTCCAATCCACATTTTTCAAGTCGAAGCCCAATTCCGGGGCCCAACCGAAAGACGGTTGCGACAGCTTGGCGACTCCGCTGGGGACAGGTAAGTGAGTCAAGCTAAGGTAATTTTAGTTGTCTTTTTAACGAAAAGGGTAAGTTTAAATTTTAAGGTAACATTTCGATCTTTTTTTATTTACTTTTGATTATATTTTCGGGTAAATAGTTGTACTAATCGTTTTCTCGTGATTTCAACCTTCAAATCTTTTTCATTTAAGGTTCTATACCTGAGCTCTAAACACTATCTTAAGTGGGGGTAAAAGCGACGCCTTCGTGTGAATTTATTCACCGTGCGGGCCTAGCAAGTAGCCTTCGGGATTCATATACCTTATGTCTTCGTGTGAATTTATTCACCGTGCGGGCATAAGGGAATGTGTCCTCTCGAGTTTAACTTAGTCCACACAAGCCTGTGATGGGTTTAGGACTAAGGGTCTGGCAAGCCCAAGGGGGCACCAGCAAGGAGAACTCGAGTACCGTTTTTAGAACCTAAACCGGGAAACCATGGAGAATTAGAGCCTACCCCGAAACCACATTTCAAAACCTAAGATATTTTTACCCTAACCATTTTCTTTTTTGTGTTTTTTTTCTTTCGTCATTTTATTTTTATTTTACTAATCTTTTTGCCTTTGTGTTTGTTTTCTAGCATTTGCATCATAACAAGAGGTTATTGATCCTTAAAAAATGTTTGTTAAACACAAAATAAATCCGAATTAATGGACAAAGGTGTTGTAATACAAGAGATTAAAAACGCTGAGGCATGACTATGGTCCGAGAAGACTCAGAAAGAGAAGGGAGACAGTCTTCAGGGAAATTATGTGTCAAAGCTTGTTAGTTATGCATCTGTCAGCCTGAAACAAAATGATGTCCAAGAACTGCGAAATATTTGGGACAGTTAGGGGAATGACAGAAAGTAGAAGTTCAGCCAACGATATGGTGATATTGCCCTCTTACTCCATGTCAAGACTGATGAGCCCCTGCTCCGAGCATTAATTCAATTCTGAAACCCGGGATATAGTTGTTTCACCTTTAACCGGGAGGACATGGTGCCTACAATTGAAGAGTATACTACCCTACTGCACTGCGAAAATATCAGACTAGAGAGGGCATACATCAAACACATCAAGAGTCAGCCTTTCAAGAATGAACTAGCTAAGATTGCAGGGGTTGATGAAAAATGGGTGACTGATCGACTTCGACACAAAGGTAACAGGAAAGGAATCGAGTGGATCCATATAAAGTAACTAATGAAGAACCACCCTGATGAATGGAAGACTATAGATCTTTTTGCACTGGGTCTGTACGGTTTGATTGTCTTTCCGAAGACCTTGGGGTGCATCGACACAGCCGTAGTAGAACTATTTGAACAACTTCCAAGGCGAGTCAACCCAGCACCGATCATCTTAGCCGAGACCTTTCGGTCTCTTAATCATTGCAGAAGAACTGATGGAGGAAGGTTCATTGGATGTGTTCAGCTCCTTCAAGTCTGGATTCACAGCCACTTCTGGAAGACTAACGGGGTTGCCTACCGCCGATTCAACACTACCTATTCACTATTGGGAGAGTTCATCACTATGAAATGGCATGAAGGCGCTTCGAAGGAAGAATTGATGAAGGTATTCACTCATCTTCAGGACCGGGATATCACTTGGAGAGCCCCCTAGTTGTTTCTCAGTGACGTTCTTTTCTGATTTGGGGATTCTGACACTATGACCTTACTTGGACTTTGGGGTACAGTTGGGTATGCTCCGTTGTTGGCACTTAGACAATATGGGGCACGTCAGTTTATCCTAGCAACATACGGATTATCTACATCAGAGTTTGTGTATCACGGTGACAGTTATAAGAAGAGGATCAAAGAGGCAGCCGAGTCATGGAAGAAAGTATCCCGGATGGATGTCGTGGCTGCCAGAGATATGCTTACTCCGGATTATATAGAGTGGCGAAGATTGAGAAAGAATGATAGCATCCCGATGCCAGACTGTGAAGACACCCGGACCATGGAGGAACATCTCAGGCCTGTCCCTTCTGAACTTGAGATAGTCAAGGCAGAGTTTGAAGCTGTGAATAATGAGATGAAACAGAGAGTTAAGGAACTTGAAGTTGAATGTTATCAATGGAAACTAGATGCCGATTCTCAAAAAGATAGAGCAGACAAACTAGAAAGAGAGCAGAAAAGAGTCTATTTTAAGCTTGAAGACTTGAGAAAGGGGTACCAAGATAAGGTCAAGGATAACTCCTGAGAATCCATATGGTTGATCTGGAGAAACAACATGAGAAAGATGGTAAAGCAATAGCTTCAAAAAGCGAGCGAGTGAGCTTCAGATATTGCCCTTTCGATAGGGGTTTGCAGTGGTGTTTCTGTTGGGAGCAAGCACAACAAAAAGTGAAGGCCAGAGACGTAGTCATCCGAGATTTCCTGGATCGAGTACAGAAGGCAGCTCGACATCTACACGGCCTGGCAAAGGAAGCTGGAGTGGTCCAACAAGGCATACAACCAGTAACAGATGAAAACAGAAGACTTGTTAACCTGCTGGAAGCTGTTCGGGGTCTAGAGGATTTAGTCCGAATGTATCTTTGATTGTTTTTATGTCTCTTACAAAATAAAACATTTTTGTCGAAATAATGATTATTTATAATAATGGGCACTTTTCTGGATCAATGCCTCGAACATTTCATGCATTTTTTTCATTTTGTGTTGTGCATCTACATTTCATTTTTAAGCATTTTCATAAACATGAAATTTCTTCATGGAGGATTCGATGAAGTGGTTTTAACCACATGACACCAAATGGAAGCAAGATTGTAACATCAAAAGAAAAAAATTGAAAACAATACAGTAGGAGCCTGATCAGCTGATTGTAGGACAAAGCCTGCCAGGATGATCTAAGAAAAGAATCCCCATATTCTAAGGGCTACGATGTTGAAGCTGTTAGCAATTACCACATAAGAAGCCCCAAACATTCCTCTGAAAACTATAAGGCGCTTGCCGAAGAAGGGGGCATGGCATATACCATTTGCACTTAGATGATTGTTTTGTTTGAACACATCTTTGATCTTTCATGTTTGCTTAATATTTTAAATGATTGAATTTATGTTGCTTTCTAAGGTGGAGCAATTGAACAAATTTTAATCTTTAGTTCTTCGAATATTAAATGAATTAATGATTCTTTTAATTCTTCAAGAATTATAGATTTTTGACATATGAAAATATTAGACATTTCTTACCCTATCTCAAACCCATAATAAAATACCTTGATTTTTTGCCCAAAACAACTCGTGGTCATTACCAAAAGACGAAATTTTGACATTACCTCCTTTTGAAATTCTTGAACATTGCATTTATCTTTTTTGATAAACTCATACCTTTCTTTGAGTCAATAAGATCACACCACTATCTTTTTTAGACTCAAAAATAACATTTCTTACCATTAAAACCCAAGGCATTGAGTTGTTCATTTTAACATGAGCATTCTTCTAAAGAACCAACTTGGAGCATCTCGCGGGGAGCCTGAACATTGAGACATCTGGGAAAAAAAAAGAAGAATTCGTTCGAAATAATTCTATCATACATTAATTACATTGTTTTCATGTAAATAGAATTAATCTTGAAAATCTATCCCCCTGGGGATACCTCTTCTGTGAAGATTTACATGTATAAAATGATGAACGACTTTCTTTCTTTATCCCTTCACAACAAGAGAAAAAATATATCCATTGTGTCCCCTTTTGAGCCTGTAGTATTTTTCTTCTGATTCAACCCTAACCAAGGATCACCCTCTACACTGGGGGGCAAGGTGGAAGAAATATGCTCACATGAGCGAAGACATTGATTCAGATGAGATACCAAAAGGTGAACCAAATGCCAAGTGCGAAGATTCAATCAGAACAAAAAGGGCAAAAAACAAAAAAGAAAAGAAGCAAAAAAGAAGAAAACAAAAAAAAGAACAAAAATCAAAAAAGAAAAAGGGACAAAAAAGCACATGCAAAGATTCTCTAAAGACAAATGGTACATCAAGCTTCAAACTATGAGATTGATCAAGCACAATCATTCCCGAATCACTGAATCACTTCACTCGAAGATCATAGAGCATCAAGAGATAGAAACATTTTGAGCAAGATTGAAGGCATCAGAATGAATTGATCATTGGTTCAACACCCTGAAGCACTTGTTTGGGCCTATTTATCCTTTTCTTTTATAACCATGAATATTGGCCTACATTACGTGCCTTAAAAGTCTCTTCTAATCATACATGGATTTCTAAACAAAAGAGAATATCTTCAGATTTCATCCCGCCCATCAGGATTAATCTATGTTTGCAAAAAACAATATAATTAATGCATGGTAGAGAAAAATAACAAAGGGGAGTTCAAGACGTAAATCCTGAATAACGTCTTGAAACCAAAGGATGATTCGAGTTGAAAACCTGAGAAGGCGGCTCGAATATAAAAATTGTGCAACTGAGACGATCACACAAATTCCTTGATAAGGCATCGCACAATCCAAATGTGACTATGAAAGCTGGGAGTCAGAGAACACTTCCAGTAGAGGAGCATGCAAGCTACCCTATCAAACCTTTGAGCATCAAATGCCAAACCTTTGACCAAACACAATAACCTGAGACCTTTTTATCTTTTCCTTAACCATTTCCCAAAGATAACTTTGATCTTGGCACATGTCAAATAGCTATAATTTATTGAAGGATTAACATTGTAATTAAACATTTGATATCCAATAAACTCTAGTTTTATGATTCGTCTCAATTGTAAAACCGTGAAAGAGACAATATTTTCAGAACTTTTGATTAAACATTTTTCGAAACTCTTTGTTGATATTTTCAGAACTTTGAAAATAAAAGATAAAGAAAAACATTGTTTTTCAAACAAGACAGTCTCTCTAGAGTGGATCTTGGTAAATGACATGTGACTCTTAGACACAAAACTCATGCTCATAATCAATGCTGAAGCAAGAAATGAGGAACATTTGGGGCATCTTCGAAGATTCAACATCAAATATTGGGGCATTTTTGGATATTAGGGCATCATTTGGGAATTCAACATCCTAATGCAAATTATCAGACCTTTTTCAGGAGATAAAATATAACCAAATCATGTTACATGCATCTTATGCATACATTTTAGAGTATCATATTTATTCTCCACATAAATTCAACATCCTAATGCAAATTATCAGACCTTTTTCAGGAGATAAAATATAACCAAATCATGTTACATGCATCTTATGCATACATTTTAGAGTATCATATTTATCATTCTCCACATACATAATTTTTTGCAGCTTTTAGAGTCAAGTTTCAACTTCAAAACGAAGGATACTCGACTCAAAAACACCTTTAAATATTCATGTTGGTTGCTTAACTCAGCAGCAAGAAGCTACACTTCGACCAACTCGACAGATTGAAAGTTTCTCTCGAAACAACACAATTTGCTCGAGAGTGGATTTCAACTTCACGACGAAGGATATCTAGCTCGAAGCCAAACTTCACAATTAAGGGGTCTCCATGGTTTCAACTTCACGGCGAAGGGAATTGTGTCCACCCGCAACATACAATACTTGGATTTCAACTTCACGACGAATGATATTAAAGTCAATGCTCAACTTCACAACGAAGTGACTATCCGCGATTTCAACTCCACGACGGAGGATATCGTGCCACTCGAGACAACACAAGTTCAACTTCACAACGAAGGGACGGCTGGTTGTCAACAAACAACTTCTCAAATTCATAGCCAATTTCAACTTCACAGCAAATGATATTAGACTCCATACAACACAAGTTCAACTTCACGAGAAGGGACTGCTGGTTGTCAACAAAAAAATTCTCAATTTCAACTTCACAACGAAGTATATTGGACTCCAGACAACGAAAGTTCAACTTCACGACGAAGGGATTGCTGGTTGTCAATAAACAATTTCCCAATTTCAGAGTCAATTTCAATTTCACATCAAAAGATATTGGACTCCAGACAACGCAAGTTCAACTTCACGACGAATGGACCGCTGGTTGTCAACAAACAATTTCCCAATTTCGAAGCCAATTTCAACTTCACAACGAAGGATATTGGACTTCAGACAACGCAAGTTCAACTTCACGACGAAGGGACTGCTGGTTGTCAACAAACAACTTCCCAATTTCAGATCCAATTTCAACTTCACAACGAAAGATATTGGACTCCAGACAACGCAAGTTCAACTTCACGACGAAGGGACCGCTGGTTGTCAACAAACAACTTCCCAATTTCAGAGCCAATTTCAACTTCACAACGAAGGATATTGAACTCCAGACAACGCAAGTTCAACTTCACGACGAAGGGACCGCTGGTTGTCAACAAACAACTTCCCAATTTCAGAGCCAATTTCAACTTCATAGCGAAAGATATTGGACTCGAGACAACGCAAGTTCAACTTCACGACGAAGGGACCGCTGGTTGTCAACAAACAATTTCTCAATTTCAACTTCACATCGAAAGATATTGGACTCCAGACAACGCAAGTTCAACTTCACGACGAAGGGACCGCTGGTTGTCAACAAACAATTTCTCAATGTCAGAGCCAATTTTAACTTCACAACGAAGGATATTGGACTCCAGACATCGCAAGTTCAACTTCACAACAAAGGGACCGCTGGTTGTCAACAAACAAAATTCTCAATTTCAGAGCCAATTTCAACTTCACAACAAAGGATATTGGACTCCAGACAACGCAAGTTCAACTTCACGACGAAGGGACCGCTGGTTGTCAACAAACTTCCTAATTTCAGAGACAATTTCAACTTCACAGCGAAGGATATTGGACTCGAGACAACGCAAGTTCAACTTCACGACGAAGGGACCGCTGGTTGTCAACAAACAATTTCTCAATTTCGGAGCCAATTTCAACTTCACAACAAAGGATATTGGACTAGAGACAACACAAGTTCAACTTCACAATGAAGGGACGGCTGGTTGTCAACAAATAATTTCCCGATTCCAAAGCCAATTTCAACTTCACGACGGAGGATATTGGACTCGGAACAATGCTACTTACTTGGATTTCAACTTCACGATGAAGGATATCCAATTCCAGGCTCAACTTCACGACGAAGGGGCCACCAGCGATTTCAACTTCACGACAAAGGGAATCATGCACACAAGCATCATCCATCTTCAGATTGGATTTCAACTTCACGACGAGGGATATCCAACTCAAAGAAGGATTATCTGTCAACAAAGACCTTCGAGTTCGACTACGCTCAGCTCCAAGGCACATCATTTACAGCATAACTCAAGGCTAGAAGGGTTATCTGCCATCAAAATTGTCGAGTTCGATTCCATTCAGCTCGATGACACATCAATCGCACTACTTTCCGGTTACAGTCGAGGTTTTCAAGTCGAGAAGAGGACCTGGGTTAGCCGCGCCTGAGTGACAAGCAACCATTTTCAAGCAGCATAGCTTCAGTCAAGAAAAAGCTATCTGTCAATGAAGATTTTTTAGTTCGATTTCGATCCAAGGTCTTTAAACCGAGAAGAAGACCGAAGGGCAACAAGAAACCACATGCTGATTCAAATTCCGAACTACGGCTTCAATTTCATATCATTTCAAGATGAACTCGACTTCACGATGGAGGAGTCATCCGTAACTCAATTCAACAGGGAGTTATTGAAACATCAAAGTCAATTTTCAACTCCACTGAACGAAAAATGCGTCTTTTAATCTTTGCTCTATCCCCGTTATACGACTATGGGCAAAGAAGGGCAACTATCAACACACTTTTTCATCCTACTAGGATTCAAACTCCTAAAAATATGATAGAATTTTGCTAGGATTCAAACTTCTAAAAATATGATAGAGTTCTACTATTATTTAAACTCCTAAAGATAGGATCCACAAACATTATAAATAGTCATTGTAACTCACTATTGTAACACATTAGGAGGAGGATATACGAAATACCAAGCAAAAAATTACAAGCAACTCGTAGCCATTTTTCGAAGCATTTATATTTTGAAAGGTAAATTTCATACATTCGCATGTTATTTTTTCTTACCCTTGTTGTGTTTGATTTCGAAGAAAACTGAGAGAAGTTTTTGGCCGATGAACGGGGGCGTTTTCGAGATCTATTTTTGTAGATCTAGTCCCCGAGGCTTGTGTTTTTGAAAAACTATTCGGATTTTAATAAACGGGTCATGTGGATCCGCTTGTTTTGTCTTTTTTTTCTTCGATTGCCTTTTAATTTTGACCTCTAATTCATTTTTTACTTTAATTTAACCCTTATTATTTATATGTATATATGTATATATTAATTATATTTTTTTATTTATTATAAAAAAAATTTCATTTTTCTTTGTGTTATATTATATTTCCTATTATATATATATATATATATTATATATTATTTTTTATCTATGTTTACTTATTTACTATATTTTTACTATTTTCCTAACGTATATATATATATTCTTACTTTATTTATTTTATATTTTTATAATTACTATTTTTAGTTAATATTATATGTATTTATTTTTCATTTATTATTATTATTATTACTATTTAGTATTTTATTATATTATATACATTTTTATATTTTTATATATATACTTTTATTATTTTATTTATACTATTTATTTATTTTCATTATATTTTTAGTTTTTTTGCTCTGATTATTATTATTTTGTTTAAAAAAATACTTTACATTTTTTATTCTTTTTGTATATATATTTTGTCTTTATTTATTTTATTTTATTCAATTTCATTTTTTTTCATCCAATTATTTTATGTTTATTATTATTGGTTTCATTTATTTCCTTGGTTTACTCTTTAGTTTTGTCACTTTCTTTTATTATTATTATTATTTTCTTTTAAATCTTATTTTTTAAGGGTATTTCCGTAAACTCATTAAGGGTAAGTAATTCGGATCAAATTTTACCTTTTAATTTAACTTGCAATTTTCTTAATCAAAGGCAACTGGAAATTACGTAGTATCGAAAGGACGGTTCAAGGGTGTTAATCTTTCCTTGACCGTAACCGACTCCCGAACCCAACACATCTTTAGAAAGGCGCAGATCAGGTAAGAAATAAGGTATCCGATCAACCTATTTGTTTTAAATAAATGATCGGTGGTGACTACAATCCACATTTTTCAAGTCGAAGCCCAATTCCGGGGCCCAACCGAAAGATGGTTGCGACAACTCTCTCTGTATTACAAAGAAAAGTTTTAGAGCTACTTACCCATAGCTACAGCAAAGACAGCCGGCATAAAAAATAATAGCCCAAAAAAGGGGACATGATGGAATAGTTGGCTGCGGAGAAAAACGTAGAAATGAACCTGCTGGGGTGCCATGACGCTCCCCTTTCGTGTCTTTCTTATATGCATACGAAACTGTTATTTGGCGGTTACAGAGATACTGGACATTCGTTGCCTGTAAAATCAAATAGAAAGTAGACATATTTTGCACGATAGAATAAACAAGCCAATGATGTATAAGATAGCTGTCACATCACATATTCACATTCCATTATAGCAGTTATAACAACAAAAAATGCCCTTTAATGAGCAGATAACATGCGGGTGGCAATGCGAACATACCTCAATAGCAGCATCGGATGCCTCAAAAGAATCATAGCTGATGAATCCAAAACCGCGTGAATTTCCAGTATCAGGATCTCTCATTATCTGATGTTAGAAAGCTATCATTAAGAACCCACAATTATAGTGCATAATAAACAAAATGTTGAAAAAAGAACTATCTTAAAATTACTTAACCTTCTTATCAAATTTCCAAACCCACTATCAAGGGATTTCAAGAGATAAGCAGAAAAAGACTAGGACTTACTCTCAGTTCTAATATCATTCAGTTCTCCAGAAACAAAAATTAGTGAATAAGCCATATAAGCATCCAAATCCATCTTATATATTATGCCATTTCATGACGATGCAAATATATAAAAGCCAACATTAACTTGGAAAACCTGGCCGCTCATAAGAAAAGCGCAAAACCCTCAATTATTCTCACAGGTTTCAACTTCATCTCATCATCAATCACAGATAAAGTTATGATAGCAAACACTTTAGTTAGTATAAGTCAAGCAGCAGCAGAGCATTAATAAACAAGCAAAATGAAGAGATGTAGAGATGCATTTTCACATAAAAAATGACCTGTTATTAACCAATTATCAGTTGATCTAACAGAATAAGATGTTAGCTCCCTTAAACAATGTCAAGGATTCAAATTCTGACGTTACAAACAAAGAAAATTGATTTAATAATTTTTGGCTCCATAATGAACCTCTAGAGTATTCGATACAGATTAATCAATCAACAGATTGAATACCAATAGTTATAACCAAAGAAATTGAGCTCATTAAGCAACTGCATGGCATCAAATAAAATGAAAAAGAAAAGAGCATCTGTAGAGTCAGTACCTTGGGCTTTGTAACAATGACTCCAAATGCACTAAAGGTATCATACAAAAGTTTCTCTTCCACATCCTGCAAGTATAGTCCGATAATCACAAAGTTAAAACAGGAAATCTATGACTTCATAGCAACTCTATAGTTCTAATAGCATACTAATACTTACTGGATCAAGGTTCCCTATAAAAAGATTTGCACCAACATCTAAACTCTTTTTATCCTGAGATGCCTGAAATCAAATTAAAAAATAATAATAATCAACACAAATAATGGTTACTTTGATTCAAGAAAAAATGCAATAGTATTCAAATTTCGGAATTTCTTACCTTATTTACACGAATCGGTTTTCCATAAAGCTTAATCATGTTGAGCCCCTTAATAGCCTAGAAAACCAAACAAATAAATCTAATTATTTAAAAAGGAAAAAAACTGAAACCAAGGGCTAAAATACCTGAAGGGAAAAGACATACATAATCAGCATCTTCTTCACTTCGGAATTCGACGAATCCATATCCTTGATGCAAGTTGGTCACTCTATCTTTCGGCACATAAACATTAACTGAAATGATAGATGGAAACCCAGGCATTTGTAATTAACTCAATTAACATAAGAACCCATGTTCGAAACAAAATTAAACCCCAGAAGCTTTAACAGTAACAAAAAAACTTGATATTATTAGGCGTACCAACATGACCGGCTTGAACAAATAATTCCCATAATAACTCTTCAGATAACTGGAAAGTAAGTAAAAGATTTCAAAATTTAGAAATAAACAAAAATTAAGGGGAAAAGGGGGGGGGAAAGGAAAATAGCGAGAACCTGAGGATCAAGATTGCCGACATACGCAGTGGCGTCTTGGTTCCTCTCAGCGGAGTGTTGACCAAGCAAGTTTGCTCCAACTCCCGGAGCGATTCGCGTTGTCATTTGCTTCCTCCCCCTTCCTTTCCTTTCCTTCTGGTTCTTTCGCCAAAATCCCTGATTAAGCTCTGCTCGAGTTTTCTGGAGATCTGTGACCTACGTACGGGATAGCAAGCGGTGGGCGGCGTTCGTGGGTGGACTAAATTGGCCTACTTTTTGGTAACGGGTTCTCAATTCTCTAGCGTCGGCCTTGCTATAGGTGGGTTGAAATTTGAGGCCCAACTTGAAAGTTTTGATCCCCCTCCCTTTTCTATTTATATATTTATATTTTATTAAATATAAATATAATTGCAATTTACATTATTTGAAAACTCTATAAAAATGAATTTATTGATTGATTTTAATGATTAAATTAAGTTTCATTTTCTCTAAAAGATTCGAGTTTATATATAATTATATCTGTTAAGGTATATGTATTTTCGATGACTATAAATTTTGAGCATAAATAAAAAATATATATATATATTTTAATTTAAGGCCAATTATGCATAATATTAACATATTTTCATCATATTTATCCCTCTAAATGCATTTAATCGCTCAACGGCATGTCAAAAAGATAAACAATTTTTTAACACAATCAACATTAAAAGATCATAGTTTAAACACGCCAAATAGATTTAAATGTAAAAGTACGTTCTAAAATCTCCTCTCGGTTAAATTATGCATATTTGGTCTTTTAACGATTCAACAACATTCAATCACCTAAACCATCATTTGAAACTTGTCTATGCAAAGGAAAACACATGATCATGCATCATATCATGATAACCAAGCCAGCATACTTGAAACATCACTTGAGCATTCAAACATTCATGAATCTTACATACCAATGTCCAAATCAAACCAAATGGTTCAAATATACCGATTATATAGTTTTCAGAATACAAATTTTAAATACAACAAAGTGTACGCGAAATCCCTTACTAGTACTCCATGCCAAATTACTTGAAGTAAATAGGGTTTGTTATAATTTTTTAAAGGTTGGTCAAATTCATATCAATATCTCACGCCTCTTTAAGCTTATGGCATTACTAACTCCTCGTGCGTGTGAAACTACATATTAATTTAACTTTTTTTAGTAGAAGCAACTAGTATTATTAAAAACGTGAAAATATTCGAAATTATAATAAGAGTTTTCAATTATTATTGTAAACTAAATATATAATTTGAACTTTTATTATAACATTAAAACTAGTCAATTGAGATCATATAAGGATCATATATGGAAAAGATTAAAACCCCAACTATAAGACTTGAACAAAAATATATACAAATAAATATGATTGCATCGACAAACAAACCACAAAAGGGAATTAAATTATTGAAATACCATCGAGAACTGCATTAAAGTCGAGCATCATAAGAAACTATCCACAAACGTAAAATCACGCATCCAAATGTCCATATCAGGGAAGAACACAAAAGTGGAGATAAATGTGACATAAACTATAATTATTCTTATATATAAAAAAAGAGAACATGTGGTTAACAACCAGCATTAAAGTCGGACAAAGGAAAGAGTGGATAAGGGTGAGCGGCTAGGGTTTCACAAACTAAAATATAAATATTACATATTAACTTAACTTAATTTGCGCTTAAAGAGCAACACATAATGAAATAAACAATAAATAAATGAAACTAGACAAATTATCGGGCCACTTGTTCAATATGAATTCAAATTATCAAATACATATAGTTAACATCTTAAATTTTATGACATGTGAATTATATCTAATAATTTCATGTACATTACGAAGACATTTAAGTTCATTTAATCAAGTGTTCACACCTACAATATGTCAAACTTTAGAATTCTACTCATTTCTTAATTTAAATGGATTTTTGGTTTGCAATATGTGAAAGAAATTTAATATTAATTTACAAAAAAACCACATGATTATTATTGTTATTGTAAACTCATATACTCCAATAGAATGTTGTATTACTCTGTTTGGTTTACTTAACAGGAATGTAAGATTATAGTGTTTGGTTAGAGGAATATAAGATTATTTTGATGTATATTTTACCAAATTATTCTTGTGATATATATAATTTTTAACTAGTAAATTTTAATATTAAATTATAAATATTTGAATGAAAATTTATAAAAATATTTTAATTATTACATTATCTAAGTTTAAAGAAAAAATACATTTAACATATAATTAATATAATTAGTATATCAAACTTTTAATTTTAAATAATTTTCATAAGTATCATATTTATTTATATAAAATATAATATAATATTAAAAATAATATTGTGATATCGAGTGAACAAATATATTAATTTATAATGTATAAGATCTATTTTTTAATAATTCAGAATTAAATATTATTTCAAATAGTTATATTTTTAAAATAATAATATTTTCACCTCATAAAATTATAAAATAATTAATATACTAAATATTAAAATATAAAATAAATTTAATTACTCAAATTTATTAATATTTTATGAAATTAAACTATGTGTGTATTATTATTAAGTTTATAATTTTGAGTAAAACACGAAGAATAAAAATTGAGAAATATCCATATTAAAAATTTTATTATTTCAGAAGTATATCCAAGATGGTGATAATTGTTCATTACCTAATAATTTTAAGGTAACGACTGTCCTATCATTTTAACTAAAAAATATTACTATTGATATTAGATTATTATATGATAATGATATTTTTCGTGAATTAAACATTATAATATAATTCTGAAAAAAAAATCATTTTCTTGTAATGATCTTTGCCTTAAACCAAAAAAGAGAATATAATTCCTAAAAAAATCATTCATTTTAGTAATAATATTTTCCATGAACTAAACAACCCATAATCCTAGGCGATTTTTCTCGATATATCACCGGTGACTGGTAATATTACCGATCTAACACCAGTCAGATTATATTTCCCGATCTAACACCCTTAGCAATAAAGCGCGCCCTCTGTACCGCGCTATATGATGATTTGGCGCCACGTGGGTATAGCGCGCGCCCTGCACCGCGCTATACGGTGAGCTGGCGCCACGTGGGTATAGCGCGGTCCTTGCAGCGCGCTATACCTGTATATCTGACACGTGGGGTATAGCGCGGTGCAGGGGGCGCGCTATACCCCTAACTACCGACCCCTCCTCCCTATAAATACCTCCATTTTCAATCAATTTTATCACACCAAATTCTCTCAAATTCTCTAAATTTCTCTCAAATACTCTCTTTTTAATGTATATTTTATAATATTTTTACTATTATATTTTTACTTTATTTAATATTTTACTAATATAATTCTTTTGCAGATATATAATGGAAGGCAGTCTACTTCGCTCGGATGGAAATCATATATCTCTACACTTTGCTGATACGGTAACATTTTAACGTTTTAATTTAATTTAAATTATTAGTAATATTTAGTTATTTATTTAATGCATGATTATTATATTAATAATTAAATATCTCGACACTTTGCTGATACGGTAACATTTTAATGTTTTAATTTAATTTAAATTATTATTAATAATTAGTTGATTCATTTAATGCATGATTATTAGATTAAGAATTAATTTTTGTAATCATTTATTTTTAGGAGAAGGACTGTGTATTAGATCTTTTTATTAGGAATCTTAAGTTAGTGATACCCAGTCGTGTCTTGGCGTATTTAGTAGAGGCTGGATTCGGTTACATAGGGTAGATATCAGGGTCATTGTAAGATAGAGCCAGACCTGATTTCTGCCTTAGTAGAGCGGTGGAGGCCGGAGACCCACACATTCCATCTTCCGTGCGGAGAGTGCACAATCACGCTTGAGGATGTTTCTATGCACCTGGGGCTTCCGGTGGATGGAGATGTGATATCGGGGATAGCTTCCGGTTCTTGGACTGGTTTGTTTCGGGATAGTCTATGACGTATCCCGAAAAATTTTGTCGGAGGTAGGATACCGTTAAATTGGTTAGATGCCAATTTTCGGGAGTTGAGCGCAGACGCCTCTGAGGAAGAGGTTAAGATGTATGCACGGGCATGCATACTGCAGTTGATAGGAGGGTTGCTGATGCCGGACAAATCGCGCAACCTAGTTCACTACATGAGGAAGATAGCCCATTTTTACTGACTTCTTGATGTATGCTAAGGATTATTATGAGTGGTTCAACAGTAACGAGAAACCGTTTCTACTTTCCGAGGATGCACGAGGGCATATGTAACACCCCAACCCGTATCCGACCCAGATACGAATCCGAGGTGTCACATTAACCTTTTAAAGCACGTACTTGTATAAAATAGTGAGTAAATTAAAACTTTTATAACATATAAATGACTAATTTACATAAAAGACATTTTTATTATTACAAAACCAATCAGAGCGTGTATATTTCACTTATTTATTTACATATAACTATTTGAAACATTTATAAAACTGTTCATAGCTTAAACAATATATTCTTTGAAACATGCCAACAGAACTTTATATACTAAATACATATTATTCACCTCTTTTCTGATCTGACCTTTAGTAAGGAGAACTGACATGTCTTGCTCCACATTGCTCTTTACTCTTCTCGAAACCTATGTGTAAATCACTTACACGCTAAGTCAAAGACTTAGTGAGGCATATAAACATATAAGGTAAACGATAACTAATAATCATACCTAAACAATTACTACTATCTTTCATATCACTCATACTTTATGTAACGAATATATGCATACATATATGTCATTATCATTCATATCTCTTACTCATGTTCCTATGATCTCTTATGCCATATCATATAACATATACCATAACCAATTGCACATACATATCATGTCATGTAAACCATATATATATATACTATCATAAAACACGTACACCCAAGCAACTATATTATCATCTTTATTTTTCTTATTTTATCACTATCATTGATTCCTTTCATCATGGTCTTATAAGTTACCATTTGTACAATCAATATCACACATGAAATACACAAGGAAACAAACATTATCATATCACTTTATTAATATTATCTATTTAATAGCCCATGATACACATGTGAGAACTAAGATATGCGAGTACATAGAGGTTGTGCACTAATACTGTCACCACAGCTCATATAATTGCACCGAAGTGCCACGTATATTGCACCGGAGTGCCGCGTAGAATTGCACCGTAGTGCCATAATAATGTCCATAAGGACCACATATCATTCCTTAAGAATCATATACATATACTAGGGATCAAGTATGTGTCTCACCAGACTTCACACATGTTCCAAAGAATACATATATGTCCCGAAGGACCACATATCATTCATTAAGAATCATATACATATGCCAAGGATCAAGTATGTGTCTCACCAGACTTCACACATGTTCCAAAGAATACATATATGTCCCGAAGGACCACATAGACCCTCGACTCTTGGCATGCCAACTATACCCCTAGCTCTCATGACACATAACATGGGCATTATCTTTTATATTCTTTTACATATTCATGTAACCATATCATATATTCATATAAGCTCATGGTTTCATTCACATATACATGTAATCACGTAGTTCATGTCAATTCTCATATGAGTTCATATTCATATAAACATAGGATTCACCCTCATGTATCACATATACTTTCTCTTTCATATGGCTCATAACATTTCTCATGTGTTCATATGACATGTAAATCATTGTCATCTTATCATGTTGTCACATAAACATATCATCTTACAATACATACAAAAACATATCAATACCTATATTCACATATACATATCATTTCATTATCCTTATTATTATTCTTATCATCACCATTAATCCCTTTTACTCACCATATTCATATCAATAACACATATACTCATGCACACATATAAATCATAACCAATACATACTTCTATAAATTCATGTTTTTCACTATTGTAAATAGACTTATCGCAAGTCTTATTTTCCATTGAACCTCATATACTAAATAATGTGCACTTACCTGAGCCTTGTTTGCTTTGAATCACTATTAATCCTTAGATTGTTCTGGAACAAGCTTTATTCTATATCTACATCATAATAATACATTGATACATATCAGTATACTAATTGATATCTTCTAAATTGTCACTTCTTAGGCTAAAAGAAAAGCCCATTTCATCTTTTAATGAAGGTATACATCGATGCACTGCACAGTGTATCGATGCATTCCCTATCGGTGCATCGATGCACTACCTGTGCATCGGTGCATAAAATACATTCGATGTTTGTTTATTACTGGGATGCATCGATGCATGCCTTATGCATCGATGCACCAATTGCATTCGATGTTTTTAGATTAAAAGAGTGCATCGATGCACTACTTGTGCATCGATACACCTTTAAACAATTTATGGGTTTTAACCTTGATGCATCGGTGCACTATGAATATGCATCGATGCACTCTGCCCAGAATCCTCTTTTTGAACCCGAAAATTCATTCTTTTTGGATTAAATCCTTCATATTTCAACCCCTTTCATATTCATAACTTACATATACATACTTAAACTCATTAATATTCATTTATCTCATCTTTAACCTCTAAATTCCATCTTTCATATGGAAATCAATAATCATACCCAATTTTCCATGTTATCCAAACTTAATTCTAACACTTCTAACTTCTTATTCTTATAGATGACAAGTCAAATTCATCCTCCAAATTCATTTAAACCTTCTTATTCAAAATTTCACTTAAAAACCCATTTTCTTTAATCTCTTCTAACCTCTTCATCTTTGAGTTTTCACTTATCTTTAGACTTCTTTAAGCTTTCTTACTTTCCAAAGAATCAAAACCAACTTAGAATTCAAATAATAATCAACTAATAAAAATTATCACCTTTGCTCTTGGCTTCCACGCGTGAAGAAGAAAGGAGGAGAAGAAAACTCTGGAAACTCATTTCCCTCATTTCCCACATTTTTATATCCCCTAAAAGAGAAATAAAAATCTTCTCTTAGAAAAGACCATAATACCCTTATTACTTTCAAACTTTACTATTAAATCCAACCTCAAATTCTCCAATTAAAATTCTGAACTTTTAACTTATTTCGAAATTGAACACAATGCTTTCAAAATTCACCTTTAGGTCACTAGCATAATATTGAGGATGTTACAGTAGACCTTTCCACGACATCGACAGAGACGTTCACCTACACAACACCATCGTCCCCCGACTCGTGGATGGAGAGCAGGTGCTTCCGATTCATCCTCAACTGCACCAGCAGGACCTTCCCAGCAGACACCGTAGCCATATATGATGCCGCCATCGCCTTTCCATTACCAGATGTCGCCGCCGCCGCCTTCACCCGGTTTTATGATCCCGCCACCGCCACCGCCACCGTCACAGATGACCCCTCATGGAGGCTATTATGAGTCTATGTTTGCAGACCCGACTTGGGGTTCATATGCTGGATATTTGGCATGTTCAGCCTCATTACCCATGGTCGCAGCACAGACACCGCCTCCTGTACAGTTGAACCATAATCAACTTCATACATGTGTGCAGGAGGGTCAGTTTGTGCCACATTTCCTGGAACTTCATCATCATCGGAGTTGAATTGCGGTGATTCTGGGTCAATGAACAGTCCAATCTCAGCACCATCCGCACCAGGCTCACGAAGCTGTTCTTCTGGTGGAGATGATGGTTCCTCCATGCTCTTCCCATTTAGGTCAAAAAACCTACTACTTGCACGCCTTCCCCTTGAACTAGAAGGCATATCGACATTGAGATCGAAAAAACTCGCAGTAGAATGCCTCCCCCTAGAGCTTGAAGTCATCGCGTCAAATGGAAACTGTACAGATGGTTGCGTCGATGGCATCTCCATATTAAGGTCAAAGGGATTTGCAGATGAATGCCTTCACCTTGAACTGGACGCGATGTTGCCATACAGATTGTTCGTCGACCTACCTTGGTACATATCGTAAGGAGTTACGGATGAATGTCTCCCCATTATGGCATTAAAATCATTACACATTACTGTCGTTGGGTTGTCAACTTGATCAATTTGTTCAGTCAGCCCATAGTGGGAGCTTAATGATTGACCCCGAACAACACCACTTGACAAAATGTGCATACATCTCAATAGCGGCGTCTGAATAATTACTTTGAGCTTCAACCATCATTTCAACATCATCATTGTTCGAAAGTTCGAACGCTGTATAAGTTAATGGCAACAATGATGTTGAAAATCTATACTGCAACGACGACACTCTTCTACTACTTCCAACATGAATCTTCCTCGAAATCTTCGTTATAAGCTCCTCAAGAGTTATGTTTCTCTTGAATGATATTTTAACACGCTCATTTGATACGAAAACAACGCCGATTTCATCTTCTCGAATTTCACCATCATAATAAACAATAGCTGAAAGTCGCGCCATTATTTGAGTTTAAAAGTGCGGCACTATTATATTTGAAAAAAAATGAAACAAACCTGATTTAATAAATTATATATGAACGAACATATAACACAATAAAATTTTTACACATCAACGTAAAAAATTAAATAATATAATTTAATATTATTACCTGCACCGCAAAACTATTTCGACGTATGCTCCCGCTTTCCAATTTTACAAACACAAAAATTAATTGAAAAAAATTAGTATAATATTTTTTTCAAATAATCCTAATAAATAATAAATAAATAAAATTATAACAAAATTACCTTATAACGAAAAATCGCACGAATTTCTAAATAAAATATGAGAAGATTACCAGAATTATTGACTCGTTGACGGAATTGTTGTATTAATTTATAAGTTAAGAGGAGAGATGTGAGAAATTAACCGGCGGAAAATGGTATTTATAGCGAGGAAAGTTATACAAAACGCGGTACCTGCCCCGCGCTATATAAAATTATGTCAGAGTAAAGGTATGTCGCGATACATGCCCGCGCTATATAAAATTATTAGGAGTAAAGGTATAGCGCGGTACCTGATCTCGCTATACCCCTACGTGGCGTATAGCGCGCTGCAGGGGCCGCGCTATACCCACGTGGCGCCAGCTCACCGTATAGCGCGGTGCAGGGGGCGCGCTATACCCACGTGGCGTCAGCTCACCGTATAGCGCGGTGCAGGGGGCGCGCTATACCCTACGTGGAGCCAAATCATCGTATAGCGCGGTGCAGGGGTGCTTTACTGCTAAGGGTGTTAGATCGGGAAATATAATCTGATCGATGTTAGATCGATAATATTACCAGTCACCGGTGATATATCGGAAAAATCATCCTAATCTTAAGTCCCAAGACACGTGTCCAAAAGGAATTGGCTAAAATAACAAAAAGTTCCAATCAATGACAAAAGTTGTTTGACTTTACACTAATTTAAAGCAAACCACCTCTGCACCTCACCTCTTGTGTCCGAAAACAATGCACAATTCAGAACACTCCATTGAACGACAAAACAGCACCCCCACAAATAAACTGTAAAACTTTAAGGGTAAATTCAGTATTTAACCACTTACTTATTCTCATAGTTTTATTTTTGTCATTAAATTATTATTTTTAAATTATATCTACTAGTACGTTTTATATTTGTTTTAATCATCCGGCATTAAAAGATTAATAATGATGTTGAAGCATTATCATAAAATGATTTAATGTCATCGTTGAAAAAAATTAAAAAGCTATCACGTCTAAGGACAAATTAGTTAGGTGACCAAAACAGAATCATGAAGATAGGTTGGTGACTAAATACGTGGTTTACCCAAAATTAAATTAAAAGTTCTAATCTCTTTATCTTATTAGTTCTTAAACACATAATCTAATTCTAATTAAATTGACACTAATATTTAAAATAATTATTTTATTTTTCTTCCATGAAAAGTAATCCAGCTAGGGTAGGGACAAACTCAGACCAAAGGAACTTTAGCAAGATCTCTCTTTCTCCATTATCTTTCTTCCTTTTCTCTAAAAAAAAACTCTCATGAAGTTCCTCTGTTTTCTTTAAACTTATCTATATCTGGGATCTTTCTCTGTTTTGATTTGGTATTTGTTTGATATTGTTATTTTATGTTTTTTTATTCAGCTTTGACCTTCTTTCAGCTTTTTGGGTTTTATTAGATTTGTTTTCTGGGCTTTTGGATTGAATTTCAAAGGTTTTAGGGGTTTCAAAGTTTGGGTTTAATCATTAAGCTTCTTTGGGTAATGTGAATTTTAGTGAGGAACTGAGCAGAAAAGCTGGTTGGTGGCCTAAAAGTTCAATAAAAGCAGCTTGACTGGTAGATGAGAAAATAGAGAGAGAGAGAGAGAGAGACCTCAAATAAGAAAAATCGAACTTTGTGTATGCAAAAATAGTTCTTTCTCTTTAAAGTCATGCCGGTTGAGTTAGATAATTCCTCCACCACCGCTTCTGGCGGTGAAGCCAGCGTCACTTCCTCCGGAAACCAAAACCCACCTCCCAAAACCACCGTCAAGAAGAAACGTAACCTCCCTGGCATGCCAGGTACCTGTAAAATTACTCTCTCTCTATCAATAAATGCACAAACTTCTTTTCTTCTGTTAGTGACTGCAATTTTCTCTCTCTCTTTTGGGTTGCTACAGATCCAGATGCGGAGGTGATTGCTTTAACTCCGAAAACTTTAATGGCTACAAACCGATTCGTTTGTGAAATTTGCAATAAAGGGTTTCAAAGGGACCAAAATCTGCAGCTTCATAGACGAGGCCATAATTTACCATGGAAGCTTAGGCAAAGATCGAGTAATGAAGTGAAGAAGAAAGTTTATGTTTGTCCCGAGCCGACTTGCATTCATCACGATCCGTCCAGAGCTTTGGGCGATCTCACTGGAATTAAGAAACATTTCTGCAGAAAACATGGAGAAAAGAAGTGGAAGTGCGATAAATGTTCCAAAAAATACGCCGTTCAATCCGATTGGAAAGCTCACTCTAAGATTTGTGGCACTCGCGAGTACAGATGTGATTGTGGAACTGTGTTTTCCAGGTACTCGAAAACAATCTAAAGATCCCATTTCTGCTGCAAAAAGATCGAACTTTTGTGGGGTTTGGTTGTTGATTTTTCATTTTATGTTTGCAGGAGGGATAGTTTTACTACCCACAGAGCTTTCTGTGATGCTTTAGCTGAGAGTGCTAAAGCTCAACCCTTGCCTGAGCCTCCGAATCCCAAATCAGACTCCGACCCTAAACCACAAGTTCCTAAACCTGAACCGGCAATGGCACCGGTTCTGGTGCCCGTGGCTGCAGCTGCACCAGCTCTGTCTCAGTCAACTAGTGTGATATCTTCTTCAGTTTTGCCGATTCAAAGTTCTGGTATGTTTTTATATGCTACCCAATATGGAAATTTTCGATTTCGTTAGTTTTAATTTTGTCGGTTGTTGTCTATGTATAAAATCAAACATGGACCAATTGTTTTTGTTGTTATTATGTCTTTGTATTAATCTTGAAGCATAGTAGTTTTTTTATCTGTTACTGATCTTTGTTGTTTTCTTGAGGCTTTTAGTAACTTATCTTGTGAGACTGTGATTTGTTGTTTTTTCTTTATATATAGTTCCAAACTGATTCAAAAGCTAATGGATTTAGAGAGTGGAAATTATTATTGATTCTGCATTTCGCTCTAAAGTTCTTTCATAAAGATCAATCTATTAACTTTACATGCTACTTTGTTTTAGATATTTTAAGTCTGGTCCCCTATTGGGTTTTTTCGTCTGCCATTAATGTCGGTTTTTTGTTACAGAGTCGCCTGAAAATCCCACTCCTGTTGTACAAAGAGCTCTAGCACCGGCTCCAGCACCGGTACAGGCACCAGCTAGTGTGAATGTAAATTGTAGCAGTAGCGCAGACTCAGTCAGCAATGGTAGCTGCAGCAGCAGTGTGTTTGCTAGCTTATTTGCACCCTCAACTACATCTGCTAGCTTACAACCTCCGCAACCTCCGGCTTTCACTGACTTAATTCGATCTATGAGTCGACCTGATCGTCCATCTGAGCTTGAGCTATGTACATCAGCTGAACCGATTTCTCTGTGCCTCTCGACCAACCATGGCTCGTCAATATTCGGGACTGCAGGGCAAGAACGCAGGCAGTATGCGCCACCACCGCAGCCTACTATGTCTGCCACAGCACTACTACAGAAAGCTGCTCAGATTGGAGCAGCAGCCAGCAATGCATCATTGCTTCGTGGTCTCGGTATCGTTTCATCTTCCTCACAACACAATAATTTGCAGTGGGGTCAGAGACAAGTTGAGTCCGAGAATTCCTCGATTGCAGCAGGTCTTGGACTTGGACTTCCTTGTGATGAAGGTTCAGGATTAAAGGAATTAATGATGGGAACTCCTGTATTCGGTCCTAAACAAGCCACTCTTGATTTCCTCGGACTAGGGGTGGCCGCTGGTGGCACCCCCAACAGTGGCTTCTCAGCTCTAATCACCTCCATCGGTGGCGGACTTGATGTAACCGCAGCATCCGCATCCTTTGGAGGTGTGGATTTTACCAGCAATGACATCGGAAGGAGCTCATAACTTGGGAAACAACAATCATTCCTCAAGAACATACATTGAACAGATCGGCGATGCAGAAGAAAACAGCGGTAACTCATAATTAGCCCAAAGAACCGCCATTGCCGAGGTTAGCAGCAAGCCGTTAAAATAGGCAGTTGCGAAAACGGACGTTGTTGTGGCAGTAGTAGTCTCCTCTAGTACAAGGTAAACTCGAAAACCAGACCAGATGCTTTTAGGACATTAGCTGTCCAAGGAGATTGACATTCTCTGTCTTGTTTATCAAGCTTGTAAAGATTTGTAGTTGCAGACATTAGTGGTGGAAAATTAGCTCTAAAGTGGAATACCCCCAACATTGGACTGGCAATTTTGCTGGATTAGACTTCCACTTTGTTATTTATATTGACAAATTAATTTAAATTTTTTGTTATTAGCTTTTCATGGACTCATCTGTACACATTATTCCATCAAATTATGCTCTCTTTTTTAGATGAGATGGAAATTAATGCTCCTATACATGGGAGTTGAGCCATTACAGAAGAATCATTTGGACCACCAAGAAAAGAAAGCAATGTGTAGTAATTTTCATGTTCAACATCAAATTGAAGATATTATTGTCCCCCCTCCCTCCTCCGCACATTAACTTTCCATGTCCTAAACCCATTAACCCCATCGAATCTTTATTTCAATCATCCTTTCCATATTCGGGAAAATATGTGAGATTGATGATCAAGCACTAAACAGAAATCAAAAGAAAAATGCTTATATTCCTTTTGTTTTGGACCAATGAAACTATTAGTGGCCATTTTGTTTTGGTATTTGAGTACATAGGTAGGACAAGTTTGTCAATAATTCACTAAATTATCCCTTTGATTATAAAAATGTCACTTGTCTACTTGTGCTTAAATTTTAGATAACAGCTCCAGCTAGGGGTGCACAAAAAATCCGAATATCCGATTTTGTGAAAAAAAATATCCGAAATCGGATTTGGGAAAAACCGGTTTTTTTTAACCGGATCGGATTTTTTTAAACCGGTTATTTTAACCGGTTTGGAGAAAAAAACCTAGACCGGTTTTTTTACCGGATAAAAAACTGGTTTGAAAAAAACCGGTTAAAAAACCGGTTTTTATCCGGGAAAAAAAACCGGTCTGGGTTTAAAAAACTAGCCGTTAATATAGCCGTTGGGGGGGATTTTGTGACCGTTTTTGACCATTTTTTTCTTTAAAAAATTACCATTTTACCACCCTAAACATGTATAAATAGGTTGGGGATGTATTTGGTTGATTACAAATTTCTCAAATCTTATTACACAACACTTAAACATCTCTCAAATCTTATTTTTTGTAATTTTTTGTTCATCATGAGTAACACGGCTGAATCTTCCGTCGGGGGAAACCTTGAAGTCGTGAGAGTGATCGAACACACTCGAAACAAAGACATTTGGGATCACTACGATTTATGTGAGATGTCAAATGGCTCGAGAGGGCGCGTTGTAAACTTTGTCTAAAGTTTCTTGCATCGGAAGGAAACACAACGTTGAAGAACCATTTGACAAAATCATGCAAGGCACTTCGCTCAAGATCGGATCCTAGTCAATCGAATCTTACACCGCAAGGTGGTGTTTTTGTTTACGACAACGAAAAATTACGAGAAGCGTTTACAAAGTTCGTGATTACAAAAGCATTGCCGTTCGACCACTTTGATGATGAAGATTTCACGACAACAATTCAATAACTAATGCAACCACGTTATACTCAAGTAAGTCGTACTACCCTTAGAAGAGATGCTATAAAAATGTGGCGTACGGCGAGAGAAAAAATGATTTTAGGATTCCAAGAACACCGTTATGGTGTGTCGCTTACATGTGACGTTTGGAGTTCCCCTCATAATACCGGAAATTCTTTTTTAGCCGTTACGTCACATTGGTTAGATCAAGATAATTGGCAAATGATGAAAAGAACAATCGCGTTTGAATTATTCGGTGAGCCGCATACCGGTGCTAATTTATTTACACTTTTAAAAAGGGTAATTTGTCTTTATAAATTAGAAAATAAAGTTTTTTCTATATCCTTTGATAATGCATCGAATAATACAAACGCGGTTCCAAGATTGAAAATATTACTTTCACCGATTTTAGACGGTGCGTTTTTTCATACCCGTTGCGTTGCACACATAATTAATTTATCCGTGCAAGCCGGTTTGGAGGTTATTGAGCCGATTAGATTAGAATTTAAAACAATGATAAAATCGATTCTTTGTAACAACAACAAAAGACTAAATGATTATAAACGATTTTGTTAGTCCGTTAATAAAAAAGCTTTGGGTCTTAATTTGGATTGTCCAACTCGTTGGAACTCAACTTGGATGATGATGCATACTGCCTTAAGGCAAAGGGAAACATTGCAAACATTTCACGATCGGCTTTTCGAGAGGGGTCATGTCCCAAACATTTATCCGGATTCGAGTTGGGAAACTATAGCCAAAATAATCGATTTGCTTGAGGTTTTTAAAAATGCAACAACTTTTTTATCCGGTGTTTATTACCCTACTAGCCCGTTGGTTATTAATCAAATATTTTTGTTGGCTACCCGACTAAATGACTTTGAATTTGAAACCGAAGTTTTTCAAGAAATTGGCTTTGCAATGAAGGAAAAACTTCTAAAATATTTAAGGAGATTCCCCCCATTTTTACTTGTGCCGCCGCTTTAAACCCAACATTAAATGTTGGTGGGGTTGAAACACTAATTGAACAAATTGCGTTTGCTTTTAATCTAACCGATGATGAACCCAACTTTGTCCAAAACCAAATAAATTATTTTAACAAATGTTTTCGAGACATGTTTGCAATTTATTTAACTAAATACGGATCAAGTAGTGTAATACACGATCAAATGAATGAATGCGGAATCATCTAGTAGACGTCCAAGTAACATAATTTGAATCTTTTTAACACTCTTGTAAATTCCCAATCCAAACGATCACGTACTACCACCCCAAGTAGCGAGTTGAGAAATTACATGTCATGCGATTTTATATCAAAAATGACATTTGAAGAGTTTGAAAGTTTGGATATTTTGGCTTGGTGGAAAGAAAATGAAGCACAATTTCCGATTCTAGCCGCCATGGCCCGTGATTTACTAACCGTCCAAGCTTCTACGGTAGCTTCGGAATCCGCTTTTTCTGTTAGTGGCAGGGTTATATCGTAACGGAGATCAAGACTAAGTCCCGAGTCGGTGGAAGTATGCATTTGTTTAAAGGATTATTTGGATGGAGCGGCTTGTAAGCAACATATCACCACCCTAGAAGATGCAATTGATGCCGATTTGGAAGCAAACTTACACATTGAAGAAGTCGAACTTGGAATATCCCCTCCAAAAGAAGGCGAAGATGATGAAGAGATGGCAATGTAGTTTATTTTATAACTTTATTTCAATTATCGTATTTTATAACTTTATTTCAATTATCGTAAACTTTGTTTCAATTATCGAACTTGAAGTTTTTAAGTATTTGAATTTATCGAACTTGGAAGTTTTAAGTTTTGAATTTATCAAAACTTGGAAGTATTTAAGTATTTCAATTATGTTGAGTTAATTAAGTATTTCAATTAAGTATTTGAATTTATCGAACTTGAGGTTTGATGCTTTCTCTTTGATGATGTTTCTTGTCTTTGATCAATGGCTTCTAAGCTTGCTTAAATACACCTTGAATAACTTCTGAACGTTAGTGATAATTAATGAGGATAATATAGCCGTTTAAGTGTGAAAACATTTAATAAAAATACTTCGAGTGTGGGGGAATCGGTACCCTCTCATAGGGAATCAGTTTCCTCTAATAGGGAATCGATTCCCTAAGTGTAAAATTCAAATATTTCGACGGAATCGGTACCCCCTATGGGGGAATCGGTTCCCTCCGAGCATTCTGGAAATCTCGGGAGCCAAACCATTCAGTGAGGAATCGGTACCCCCTTGGGGGGAATCGGTTCCCTATGAGCAATCTGGAATATTAAAATCGATTTTTTTTATAACCAGTTATTTTATAAACCGGTTTTTTTTTCTATGAGAAAAAACCGGATCGGATAAAAACCGATCCGGATCGGATTGAAATCTGACAAATGTGCACATCTAGCTCCAGCTATTTAAAGCGAAGTCAAATGAAGATTGATGTTAAGCTATGGCTATGGGCTAAAAAAATTTTTCTGTCCTTTTCAGAATGGATTATAATATAATAATAAGATTAATGTTCGGTGATATTAGATGTCTGATTACTATTGAAGAAATTTGAGAATAATAATTAGGTAAATGAATTTGATTGAGACTCGTAATCTGTGATTAATACTGGATTTATAGACGATCAACGTTGTTTGGTTTAGAAAATCTGAAGAGAAAAAGAGCTTCAAAGAATGAGACCAAGGATTATATAGCAATACTTGTCATTGTTAGAGTTAGGGTCATGAATACTAATAAATTGCATGTTGAATATATAGGTAATTTTATCCAAAAATTACCCAAAAAATAAAAAGTATATGTTGAATTATGTTTTGATATAACAAATTTCAGGCAAAATATTTTTGGACTTGAATTGAATTTATTCAAAGTTTTAAAAATGTTTTAAAAATAATTCAAAGTCTATTAAATTCAGATTTGAGCAAAAATGCTAAAAGGTATCCATACACCCTGCAGTGTATCCATACACTGGTGTACCGATACACCCTGCAGTTGTATCCATACACCTATGACTGCTCAAACACCGAATGCAAAAAGGGGTACCGATACCCCTATGAGTGTATCCATACACTGGTGTACCGATACACCCTGCAGTGTATACATACACTCTGGTTGCAACGGCTAGTTTAATTTGAATTTGATGAAGGTGTATCGATACCCTCTGTTATGGGCAGCCTATTTTGCAGAAACATAATCCCCAAACGAATCCAAAACATCCCAACGGCTATATACGACTTCAAACTCATTTCAAGCTATAAATACAAGCTGAGGACACTTGAAGAAGCATGAGAACAACTATCCAAGCAATCAAACACAAGGGAATAGCTTTTTATTCTTATTTTCCTTTCTCTTGTAAATATTTGTTATTGTAAGCTTAATTATTGTAAACACCTACCTTTGAGAGGTTTATTTGTTTACTTCTTTTATCCTTTTGTTAAGGGAAAATGTTCTAGCTAAGCCTGTGTAAAAGCTAGGGAAAGGTTTTAGTTTATCCCGTGAAAAACTAGGGAGTTGTAAAGGTTATCTCTTTGTCCTTAAAAAGAAATAAAAAATTAGTGAACTTGTTGGAAAATCCTTAGTGAGGAGCTAAAGTAGTGGATGTATACTTGGTTGAGAAGTCGAACCACTCTAAATCGTTGTGCAATTCTCTATCATTCAATCTCCTTACTCCCCGATTGGTTACTCCACTCCACCCGATGAATATGATGATTGGAGTAATAAAGAGAAGAAAAAGTTCCAGCTTAATTCTAAAGCAGTCTATATTCTCCTTTGTGCATTAGGTCCAAATGAAAATGGAAGAATCTCATCTTGTTCTAGTGCCAAAGAGATTTGGGATAAGCTCCAAGTCACTCATGAAGGAACCGATGAAGTGAGAGAATCAAAGAAAAGTCTTCTCAACCATAGCTACAAGAACTTCAAGATAAAACCCGATGAAGACATCAAAGCTATGACATATAGATTTTTCGTGATTTTCAACGGTCTCAGGGGATTTGGAGAAGTAATCCCTAATGAGAAGCTTGTAAGGAAGATGATCTACTCTCTTCAAAGTTCATGGCAATCGAAGAAGATGACTATTATTGAAGCTAGAGACCTAAAGTCTCTCACTCTATATGAATTGATTGGTTCTCTTCTCACTCATGAGATGATGGTGAAGGAAGAGGAAGAAAATGAAGAGAAGAAAAACAAGAAAAAGAAGAATGATGTAGGCATTGTCTTCAAATCCATCAATGAAAACTATCAAGATTCAAGTGATAAGGTGGATGAAGAAGACGATGAACAAGAAGATGAGATGGTTAAGCTTTTAAAAGAGTTAAAAAGATTCATGACTTCCAAGGAAGTAAAACATGAATCAACCAAGAAGAAGAGTCCCCCGGTGTGCTTCAATTGTCAAAGAATGGGGCATGTCCAGTATGATAGTCCCCTTCTAAGAAAGAATGTATCATACAAGAAGAAGGCATATGTGGCAGCTTGGAGTGATTAAGATGATTCCAATGATGATGAAGTAGTCAACCTATGCCTCATGGCCACTCATGAAGATTTCGATGTATCTTCTAACTCAAATGAATTAAATTCACATTCTTTTAATGAGTTACAAGATGCTTATAATATGTTGTATTTGGGATTTGAGACCATGAATTCCAAATATACCAAATTAATTTCAAAACTCAAAATTGAAAATAAATCGATTTTGAAAGCTAGAGATGATTTTGAAAATCAAAATGAAATTTTGAAAAATGATTTAGAGCTTTAAAAAATCAAAATAAATGATTTAGAAAAAGTAAATTTTGATTTAAAAGTTAAGCTTGAAAGCTTAACAAAAGAAAAATAATTAATTTCTAAAAACAACCTATTATATTCAGAAATGAAAAAATGCTCACATTGTCATTTTCATGGTCATAAGGAACATACTTGTCCTTTGAATAAAGGAAAACGTTTTAAAATTAGGCAAGTATGGGTTCCGAAAAGAACAAGGGGCATTGAAACTAACATTCAAGGATCCAAAGCAATTTGGATACCAAAATCTACTTAAATGTCTCTTGTAGGTGTGTGGAGCAATATTGATGAAAATGATTATATTCAAGATGCTCTAGCCACACATGAAAAAGGAATGGGTAACCTCTAAGCTTAATGCTTTTGATTTTGATTATTTGGTTGCTAATTTGGATTTAAGCATGCATGAGTTTTGATTTTAAATGATTATGCATTGTTTTAATCTCATATATGTTGAAAATATGTTTATGATGAACATTTTAAAATTTTAATGATTTTTCAGAATTTTTAGTTCATCATAATAAAATTTTGGTCAAAATTGGTTTTAATGAAAATGATATCTCTCTAACAATTGATATCAACTTTTCAAATACTTTGATTTTATAAATTTTAAAATTTTGACCTAAATTTAAATGTTTATGCATATGGTTTAAATGAAAATGATATATCTCTAACAATTGATATCAAAATTTTTTCAAATGCATAACATTTTTAGAAAACTTTATGCATATGTACTTAATTTCAACTATTGATATCGCATAAAGTATTTTAGACTTTGGTATATTGAATTTCATGTGCTACTAACATGTTTTTTATTCTTTGTTGAAATTCAATTTTGTTTAAGTGTCAAGTTTTTAAAGCTAAATTTTGTTTGGAATACACTTATTGAGGGGGAGCTTTGATTTTTCAAATTATTTTTATATGTCAAATTTATCACTTACTCTCTAATGTTATTTTAGAACTTTAAAGATTGAATTATATTTTATATAACAAAAGGGGGAGAAGTTTGATTTGAAAAATTCAATTTCTTAATGAAAAAGTGGGAGCTTAACATTTTCATATATTTTCCAACAATTGGTAACAATTGATATCTTTTTAACAATTGATATCCTTTTGTTAACAAATGATATCTTTTTCATTAAACATTTTATTAAGGGGGAGTTTTGCCAAAAATAATTTTTCAAATGTTTTGTTATATCAAAAAGGGGGAGATTGTTGAATTATGTTTCGATATAAAAAATTTAAGGAAAAATGTTTTTAGACTTGAATTGAATTTATTCAAAGTTTTAAAAAGGTTTCAAAAATAATTCAAAGTCCATTAAATTTGGATTTGAGAAAAAATGCTAAAGGGTATCCATACACCCTGCAGTGTATCCATACACCTATGACTACTCAAACACCGAATGAAAAAAGGGTACCGATACCCCTATGAGTGTATCCATACACTGGTGTACCGATACACCCTACAGTGTATCCATACACTAAGGCTGCAACGACTAGTAACGTCTAGTTTAATTTGAATTTAATGAAGGTGTACCGATACCCTATGAAGGGGTATCGATGCTCTCTGTTATGGGCAACCTAGTTTTACAGAAAAACAATCCCCAAACGGCTCCAAAACATCCCCAACGGCTATATATGACTTCAAACTCAATTCAAGCTATAAATACAAGCTGATGACACTTGAAGAAGCATGAGAACAACTATCCAAGCAATCAAACAAAAGAGAATAATTTTTTATTCTTATTTTCCTTTCTCTTGTAAATATTTGTTCTTGTGAGCTTAGTTCTTGTAAACACCTACCTTTGAGAGGTCTATTTGTTTACTTCTTTTATCCTTTTGTTAAGGGAAAAAGTTCTAGCTAAGCCCATGTAAAAGCTAGGGAAAGGTTATAGTTTATCCCGTGAAAAACTAGGGAGTTGTAAAGGTTATATTTTTGTCCTTAAAAAGAAAGAACAAATTAGTGAATTTGTTGGAAATCCTTGGTAAGCAGCTAAGATAGTGGATGTAGACTTGGTTGAGAAGTCGAACCACTCTAAATCACTGTGCAATTCTCTATCTTTCAATCTCCCTACTACCTAAACACAAAAACCGTTCCGACCCCTCTTTGCAAACCGATTCGGTTGTCGATTCAAGCTTCCACAAATCCCAACAGTATCGATTTAGTACACATTCCCAAATATATACCAAACTAACACTCTTTTGTACAAAATAAATGGGAAGTGCGTTTCGTGATGTACAAAGGCGCATTACAGGGGACGTGCTTTCCAGGGTATTTGATGATATGGCACTCCACGATAGAAGGCGCTTTGCATGGGCTGCGTCTTCGCAAGGTTTTGACTGCCAGCTGGAAGGCGCATTGCACAAGGTATACATTCCCCTTCTCTCGCCCACAAATCCCACCCATATTACCCTCCCAAATCCCTCCCCCAACTTCTATATAAACCCATCCCCATTTCTAAACTAATCACACCCAAAAAAATCTATCATCTTTCTCCCTAATAAAATATATCTTTCTCTTTATTTATTTCTTTTAAGTTGGTTGGTCATCGGGAATATTTTCTGAAGGTATAAATTTGTTGTTTTTATTCCCTTAATATATTTATTGAATGTTTTATTATTTTATTTATTAATTGTAATTACTAATTTTTCCAGCAGTTATATAATAGAAGGCGGAATGATGCGATTGGATGCAAATAATATTTCGAGTCATTTGACCGTATGGTAAAAATATTTAATTATATTATTTTAATTTTTTAATTTTTTATCTATTTCAATATTTTTTTAATATTATTTCAAATTTTAATTCATATAATGCTTATTAATTAAGAAAATAATCGTATATTAGAAGTGTTTATTTGTAATTATAAGATTAACACACGACGTCGTATATGGAAGTATTTATCTAAGGCTGGATTTGGTTATATAATAAAATTATTGGAGGCTGTAAACTTGAGCTCACCCTCATTTCTACACTAATCGAGAGGTGAAGAGTAGAGATACACACATTCCATCTTCTATGTGGGAACTGCACCATTACCCTAGAGGATGTTTCAATGCATTTGGGGCTTCCGATAAATGGAGCTGTTATTTATGGTGTGGCAAACGGTGAGTGACATTCTTTGTGCATGGAGTATCTTAGAGCTTCTCAGATGGAGTTCAACGGTGGTCGAATATCATGGATGTAATCCACTTTTTAAGAGTTGAACGAAAATTGTTCCGAGGATGAGTCAAAAAGAATTTACTCGGGCCTACTTTTTACGAATCATAGGAGGGATCTTGATGTCCGATAAATCTCACAACCAAGTTCATTGTATGTGGTTACATCACCTCATTGATTTTGAAGTAGCCGACATGTTGAGTTGGGGCTCTACAGTTTTGAGATTTTTGTTTAGAGAAATGTGTCGGGTAACGAATTATAATAAAACTACTATTAACGAGTGTCTTGTTCTTCTCCAATCGTTGGAGTGGAATCACATGCCTTTTTTTATGACCGATCGTGAATCAGTCATTTGTCTTCTCATTATTATTAAGGTAATTTCAATATTGAATTTATTTATAAATAATTTTTTCACTATAGAACAAAATATTTTTTTATTAAATAGGTGGTCTTCAAAAAGAAAATCATGGTGATATCCCTGATGAATTATAAGATATATGGTTACTTATTGATAAAAAAGTTGGTTTAGAAGTACTCTTTTAAATTTTAATTTTTTATTAAATAATCTTTATATATAACACCCATAACCTGTATATATCTCGAAATACAAACTAAAGATGTTACATCAACTTGACAAATATTCATGGAGCATAAGTACTTACAATTTTGTTTTATTTTAATAACATTCCTATTCAACTTTAAAATTATTTTCATAAAATCATAAAATCATAATTAATCATTGAAAATTGATCCAATTTCAAGGCAACAATTTGACAATTTAGTGCTATTTCGTGAACTATTTAGAATTACCTAAACTCTGTTAAATTTTTGAACTATTTAAACATAATAATATATATATTCTACTAATTCATAAATATTGATATAACTAAACTAGATAAAATAAATGATCTTAGTTTACTTTTACAAGCTATTTAAAATCAAATTCGATAAATATAACTACTGACATAATTATACATGCAACTAAAAGTCAAAAGTAACATCGTAGATGTCTTACTGATATTGATAGTATAGACGATCTCCAAAAAGAGGCTCGGGAGGCTCCTCACTGCACGTCCTATTCTTTGTCCAAACCTACGCATGAAAATCATAACGTGCTAAGTATAACTTAGTGAGACAGTGATAAGCTAATGTGAGAAAAACATAAAAATCATCTTAAATAAAATAGAACATTAATAATTTGAATAAAACGTTAAACTTTTAAACCGACTTATTCAAGCTAATTTCTTTATTGTAAATCTGAAAATTTATATCATCCCATAATCTTATTTCAAAACATGAAAACATTGTCAGATTCAATAATCATATTATATTTCGTGCCAACATAACATATTCATGACTTTCATACTCATTTCATAGCCTAATGTATATTTAAGAGAATATAAGATACGTGAGTAGAATATAAGGTGCACGTTAGGCACATCACGGTGCCAATCATAACTTATCATAAGATGCACTTCAAGTGCAAATCATAACATGAGCACCAACGGTGCAATACATAATGTACACAAAGGTTTCGTATCTTAACTTCAAAGTACTTAACTTAATAACATGTCAAATATACTTACGACTCTCAATGCGATATACAATGAGCTTATAAATCATAATATGATCATTTATTAATCGGATTGAAATCATAAACATTTAAAATTTATCATCATAAAAATCGTACTTGGACAGTTCATACCCTAAATCATTCATAAAACATGATGAAAACATTATGAAAATAATCCAAAATTAAAATCATAAATCATACTTTAAAATAATATGAGGTTTACTTATCGCAAGTCATCATTGATCATAATAATTAAATAAATAAATTGCACTCACCTTAGCCTCACTACCGAACCTTTATACAAAACTCATATTCCTGGGCTTTTTCCTTTCCTTTCAGGTAGTTCGGATCGTTAGATTTATCGTGGTCTGACAACATCGCACAATAACACAAAATATTCAAACTATATATTAGTATCAAACTAACATAATCTAAACTAAATAATATATAAATCTATATATATAAAATTGATAATTAATCGATGTAAAACTAAATCGTATTTCTATTATAATTCCAAACTTCTCATTAAATTTCATAAATATTTATTTCAATCATCACCTTTCAACTTTTGTCAATTGCATGATTAAACCACTAATTATGAATTCTTTTTAGAATTTACCTTAATTTTTCTATTAAATTCATAATGATCATTCATCATTATAATCATTGCACATTAATTACTAAAATTTCCAACACCTCAATAAAATACTCAAATCAATACTTTAACACTCAAAAACTTGAAATTTCATCCCAAAGTTTATTAGACATTTCGAATTCAATCATCCACCTTTATAAACTTTCAATTTGATCCCATCTCCACATTTAAACTAAAAAATCAGCATACTAATAAAATTTCCAGCATTACAACATTTTACTCAAATGATACTTCCACATTTAATAAACTTACAATCAAGTCCTAAACTTCAAGGACTTTTCGAATTCCACCATTGGATTTTACCAAATTTGTATTTTGGTTCCAAACAACTCCCTAACTTAAAATTCCAGCATATAATCATTATAAATTAACTTTGAGTACCTCAAATTGCACATTTATTCAATAATGTCCTACAATTCTCACAACTTGAAAACTAGCCATTTTGGTTCCAAACAACTCCCTAACTTAAAATTCCAGCATATAATCATTATAAATTAACTTTGAGTACCTCAAATTGCACATTTATTCAATAATGTCCTACAATTCTCACAACTTGAAAACTAGCCCTTTTTCCAATTAAAGCTTCCAAATTGATCCAAATCAATCTCCAAATCACATGGAACACATCCAATATCAATTCTAGATCATAAGAAATTTTTTCAATATTTTCCCTTAATTTCTTCCTATGGCCGACTTTTTGTTCAATTTCAAACATGAATTCAACTTCTTTGTATCAAATTCATGTTATTCTAACCATCACAACATCAAATGTCCTTGAGATATAACCTGGAAAAGTCCTTTGGTATTCCCAGCAAAGATGTAGCATAAAACACAAGAGAAATTAACACATACACAGTGGCAACATTGAAATCCAGCATAGTTTTAGTAACTTACCACTGAACAGCTATGGTTGGTAATAGGACCTACATAACTTGGTTGCATGAAAACAAAAAAGAATGGATACGTGGACTTGATGGCACGGCTAACTGTTTGTAAAGCATTATATTTTTCATCAGATCTCGTACTCTATGTTGTTTCACTCGTTCCAGCCCAAGACCCTGCAGGCACATGTTTGAACTTGGGAACATTTGGTCTCACATCTTATGAGGCCGAGGACATTGCAGCCCCGGCTTGTCTCTCGAGCCATTAGAGATTCCATTTGCGATGTTTACAAGCTCATCGTCATCGTCGGACTCTTCAACCTTCACTTCTTGGTCAACGTCTGGATATTTGATCTCCGTTGCGGTTCGATCCAATATGATGACATGGAAATGGCAACCCCCTTCATATCTGAAAACCAAAAAATGTCCAGTCTCCACCGAGTAGTGCTTTGCAAAGTTTAGCCAACCATTTCGAAACCACATTTTGCCACCACATTTTACCAATTCTAATTCCCAGATTTTTCCACTTGGGACCTTAATGAACACTGGGTTTGATAGAAAAATCCCATAATCTCTTGCAAATTTAGCAGGAATCCCCTGTTTAACTAAACTGCAGACATTATCAAATGGCAAAAACCCAGATTCTCATTGAAATTAGACAAAACAAAAATCTTTCAGAAAGAAAACAGACTTAAAACTTTGCCACTCCGAGTAGCATCTTCAACGACTACCTTAAAGAAATGGTGTGGCCGATGGCGTCTACCGAGATGAGAAGCCAATGTTGAAGAAATTAACAGTGAGCAGAGCTTTGAAAAGTGAAGTCAAACAAGTTCCAAGCTATGGTCTTCTTCAAAAGTGGTCCAACAATCAATGAATTCCCTTGTTTCGTTTGGTTCAAGAGAGAGAGATCAGTCCACCAAGTATTCTCATTTGGCAAGCAGATGAATTAAATCGCTCACCCTCTGTGTAAGTAATTCATCCAATTGTCCAAAAGGCATGGTCTCCATGGAAAAAAAAAGTTTTTTTTGGCATAGAAGAAAGTAATTGCAAAGATTGAATTTTCATTTCAAATCCTTAACGGATAAGGGTCATATATTGCGGTTGGATTAATTACTCTCAATTTAAATTCAAAATCATATCATTTAATCTTTACCTTGATTTGAGTTAAATGATGTTGTCAATAGGGTTATTATTCTGATTTGTTTGTATTTATTGATTTGGATTCTGCCTTTTACCCAACAGGTTCAGCTTTGGCTAAAAGCAGCCAATTGTTTAACGAAATATAAAATGCTCATTTTAGTGGCAAGATATGATCCTTTTTCCCTTCTCCACTAAAAATATTTTCATATTCGCAGCATCAAATTTGAATTAAGAAAACCCACTAAAGCATTCGTCTTTTTTTGGTTTTTTCAGAAAAATGGGAAACAGAACTCAATGGATATGGCCCAATCTTTGATAATTACTTGTTAGAAAAGGAAATCTATCAGGCTCTTGAATTGGTTAGCCTTTAAATTGTGATTGATACATCCAATTTCTTGGTGTGGCTTTGCATCATACAGCAATCAGTAAAGGATGCCATCGATCGATTCGAGTCTTAAGATTTGATTATGACATCTGCAATCCTTTCCCTGCAATTAGCAGATCGTTTCGAGTCTTAAGATTTGGAATGCGACATCTGCAATCCTTTCCCTGTAATTAGCAGCACGAAACAAATGTGTTTTACGCACCAGCACCTGCCCTCGAGATTTCCCAACACTTTCATGCACTGTAATTTGACACTACTCTAAAGTTTGTCTTTCTACAACAAATCACATATCAGAATTGAACTGCAGAGGATAAACTTAGCGTTTTCTTTCTACAGGGGAAATTTGAAATGTGTATCAACCTAGAGCAGAATTCTAAGATGTTACTTCAGCTCTTCATTTTCCTTGAAATGCAAATATCCGAAACATATATCGACGTAGGTGTAGGGATTTGATTCACCAATAACCTACCAAATACATAATAAAAAAACGTAGAACAAATTGAACATAGATTCTAAGAGGTAATAGTTCTGTTCTTGTACACTGCTTTGAGGTCACAGTAACATCCAAAATGGTACATATTTCTGAAACTAACTGTACGAGAGCAAGCCCAAATAAGAGAAAATTTCAAGCAACAATAAACATGAGTTGACATGAGCATGGAATGCATATATTAGTACCTCCAAATCCTCTCCAGGGACTTCCGAATCTTCCGGTCAGACTCCCAGATAATTTAGCAAATGATTTTGAATTACTAAATTTCAGAAGTTGTCTCAGATTCTTCTTCTGCGACAGTTGGAAGTGTACCCTCTCTGATGAATTCCGGGTTAAGGAACTTTGCCACAAAGGCCCACAACTTATATACATCCTCAAAATTAGTAAGGAAGCCGAGTGACGCTGTAACAACTTCAACTCTAACGAACCCACTTTTCCTGTTATGTTGACCATTTTCCATCGGTCTGCACAGAATTGTATCCTCAAGGTTTGAAACCACTCGTCGTGGACTATCTAATATTCGTATGTGACTGAGGATACCTATACCAAGAGAGATACCTTCTCTTTCAGCCAACTTCTGTACAATCTCTGGATTAATAAGTCCCGGGCTTCGATCCCTCACATTGAAAGCCACTGCTGCACCCCTTTCATACTTTATTTTTGGGCCATATATGTGAACAAGATTCGCCCTTCTATCTCCAACTGAATTGGGTAATTTGAGCTGCAGTAACGACGTTACAAGCCAATTAATCAAAAATCGTAATCTAAGAGTGGTTTTATTGAGCCCTAACATGTTAATGTGATCAAGATGCCGACAAGATATCTCGGGCTCCCTCCTGTCCCAATCTTGTCCGTCACCATATTCTCCATCGCTGGTGTATTCTTCATTATCAAGGCTGGTCCCAGATGCTTCTCCTGACTCCAAAGTACAACTAGTGTTCCCTTTACGACTATCCTCTATGCTAAAGGAGACCCTTCTTCCCCTACTAGAATGATCATCTTCTAACCCAAAAAATCTACCACCGTTATATTTATTTACTTCCCTCCTCCCCAGCAACCTAAATTCACCTTCTGTTTCTCTTCTAATGGCACTATTCTCTTCTAATGGCACTATTCTCTTCTAATGGCACTATCTTTAATTTCCGATGTTGAGCCATTTGCTAGGCCATTATTCCGAAAGACGGAAGAATTAGATACAGACTCCACAGCCAGTGATTTGCTGGTATCCTGTTCTTCCTGGATTTCCAGAAGATGTGAACGATCTGAAGCCTTCTTATGAGTTCCTGCAAATTGTGCTTCACTGGGGATCTCCTTCATGCAGTCCAGTTCCTGTGAAACTGATCGGACGGCAGCATCAAATGATAACACATGTTGATCATCACGCCCCAGGTTAAGATCTTTATCATCATATATCGGGCTGCTATATATTGTCGATGTTGGCTTTGGAGAGAGCTGCTTGTGGTTCTTCCTGCCACTGAACCAAAACGGTGGCAACGGGGAGGATATTTTCTGCTTATTCAAATGACCTGCACTGTCAGACCCCAACGGACTCTGACCCAAATCAATCCAGAATGAGTTGTCCAATGACTCATCTTCACTGAAGATGGGGCTTTTCATCACTTCTCCAACAGAAATACTCTCGCTTTCTTCAAATATGGTGCTTGTACCATATCTGTCGGTACTATTATCTTGATCCATTTCCGTCTCAAATACATCCCGAACTTGAGCGGATGTGAACGAACCAGAAAAAGCAGGCAGCTGCGTTCCTGGACGGTTTTCTGAGGGCTTATCATCATTCGCACCAACTTCATTTTCCTCGATTCCACCCAACCCATCAAGATCATCTACATAATCACTCAGATAGAGAGGGTACTCAAGGGTAATCTTCACCATTCCAGAACCAGTTGATCCAGACTGGTTCTGAAGGCTTCCCATAACTGATTTTTTTATAAGAAGGCATCCAAATCCAGTTGGATCATATCCAAACACTCTGTAGAATGATGTGATAATGAAATATGGACGAAACAACGACAGGCCAAGTGAATCCATGTCTTTGGGACCCAATGAACCAGCATCGAGCAAGACATGCCAATTGTTCTGCTGAGCCAATGCCATCCACTGGTAAGTATACTTAGACCCCGTTACTCTAGACTGCACCGGAAAAACGAAAAGGCCAGTAGCACAATCCTTCTTCCTCCTCTTTTTATTCGAAATCCACTTTCTCAAATCAGTGGAACAAAGTTTAAGAGTTGGCCATTTAAACCAAGAACTGTAAACTTTTGCACCCTTTTCCCTGGCACTCTGAACCATCCAATTTACAGATTGACTCTCGTAATCAAACATTGTCAACAATTTCTTATTTGTTTGAAATGGATATGAATTGGCCAGCAACTTAAAGGCAGACCCCCTACTTACAGTAAACACAAGGCCATATTCATGTTCAAGAATGTTCAAGTGATCCATTATCCTACTCTTTATATCATACTCCACAGTGCCTTTCTCAGCACCACCATAAAGTGCATGATTACAAAAATTTGCAGTCATCTCAGACAAGCTAAACGTTGAGGATTCCCAGTAATGCAAAGTTTGAACATAAGAGAAAAGCCCGAATCCGCAATAATCAAGGCATACCTTGGGTGACAAATGTGAATACTCATTTTCCCTCACTTGATCAATCTTCTCTGATGACTGGTACTTTGGGTACATTGTGAGGAACTTGCTGAATGCCTCATAGACATCAGGGATGGAATCTTCGCTCTCAAATGTGTGCTCAGCGGCGAGGGCGGTGGCTCGCAAGAATTCGCGGTGCACATTGAGTCTTGCGAGGGATCTCGACCGTCCCAAGCTGTCATCTTGATCGGCTAGTGAATCGGGGTCGATGCCCTGGGACTTGAACAAAGACCCTTCTTCAGAAGCCTCTTCCAGAGCTTCCCTGAGCTTGTTTTCATGGAGTTTACGGAGAATTGAACCCGTCCTTTCTCTTGCCCTTCTTGTCTAAGATCAGAGAAGCACATTGAGCAACGGGTTTCCACAGTGACAAATGCATCAAAGCTGCAAATTTGAGACTGACAGGCTCAAGATTCAGCACAAAAAAAGAAAGGGTTTTTATTTTTCAACACATCTGACAAAAAAACCCAAATCTTTTTTCAACTAAGTGGGTTCAATTTGCCAACTTTAAGCGTTGTATTCAGATCAAAGAAAGCCCTAAATTCGGCCAAATGGGATTCAATCGAGAGACTCATTTCAAAACCACAAGAAGGAAACTAATACAGGGGCAAAACCCACTGAAAAGAAGCCATATTTGGAAGTCAAAAGCCAATTTTTGAAGAAGATTACAAGAAGAAAGACAAAGGCTAACGAGTCAAAAGCACTTGAGGAAAACAACCACGAGGATTAACAGTTACAAAACTTCAACCCAAAATCCATAGCTTTTCATTAAACAACAGGAAACAGTTGGGTTTTCATCTGTGTTTCTCTCTTAATTGCAACATAAACCAAATCTAACTCCTTTAAATCAAATACGCAATCAATAGAATTTATAATTTGATATTTCCCTTTCATTGACTCCTCCAAGAGATCCCTCTTAACAAACAGTAAGAACAGAGATTGATTTCATATATCAAATTAAATACTGCTTCTTACTGTATCCATTTTTTTATCTATATCTATTTTTTTTAAATTAAACTGTCTAATTTCATGCTTTTTTTCGTAGAAAAGGTAAAGCTTTCTCCTTGCATTCTCTATGCCAAAAGTCAAACAACCACCAGCTGGCTTGTAAAAAGTTGTTTTCTGTCGAGCTAGGCAACAAAATTGAATTAAAAGTTTATTGCTTATTATATTATTATTGGCAACATAAAGATTCAATATCTTTTTTCCCCTTATATTCATTTTTAATAATCATTGTTGATAAATTTATTATTTTATTATTGTCAACAAAGTTAATATCATGTGGCCCTATTAAGAGTATTTATAATTGACTAGAAATTGTGCCCAGAGAGTGTAAGTTAATTGAAAATCTTAGTGAATAAAAAATTGACAGTTTTGATGAATCTAATTTAACAGATGATTGAAAGTTCTCGAAAATATAAACAATAATATATTTATATGTATACTAACAGTTGAAGTATAATCATCATGGACTCCACGGACAAGTTATAGGAACCACTTTACGAATTACACAAATTTTAATTAATTTTATAATATTAAAGTTGAAGCCAATGCCCAACCCATGCATTGCGCATATCATAATGGAGAATAAAATTATTTTTATTTATTTATGATACATTAAGAAATGTTATTGAAAACGTATCATACTTACTAAAACATATCAAAAATAAATATAATAAGTAATGGTATTTAATTAATCATGTATAAATTTCCATGTTATCACTAAAAGTGGATCTTTAATTGTTTCAAAAACAAAGTGGATCTTTAAAAAAATGAGTTGAAAAACGTCTTTGGATTCCTTAAGGTCAATGCACAAAACCCAATAACATGCCCAAAAGTAAAAGGCCAATTAAAGTTTGATAGTCGGGCTTACATATCGAGCTTTGCATTATGTTCGATACGTCAGATATATAAGCTGTACGCTAGGTCCGACAAGTAGTTTGAAGTTTACTCTGTTGGTCTTCTAGGTGTGCTTGGAAAGTCATACAGTTGAGGTCACATGTTAAACTCTACAACATGTTCGACGACAATTATAGATTGTTCATTAAGTTTGACATTTAACTGAAAGCATGTCTCATTGCCTAGGGCACTTCCAATTCAATGTCTTAATCGGAGATGATTATTTTGGGTTGTTGGTGTAACAATAAGTATGTGAATTTGTTCTCGGACTCTGTACAATAGCCAACCACACTTTAGGAAAATGAAATGAATTAAAAAAGGAATTCTCAAATTATGTTGTTTGAGAGCAACACTTCTTCAGTTTGTATCGAAAAGATATAGATGACCACTGAGCCATGCGTTTGCCCTAAGACCAAATCAAAACCCCACATTTGTCAACCGGTCTTATCCTTTACTCACTGCAGGTTCGGCCCAAAGGTCCATGGATTACGATACCACACTGAACCACCGAGATGGTCAACCCAAAAATTTCTTTTAAAACATTTATAAAAGTCAAAATAATTCATCATAATATAAATGGAATTGAAATCAAGTTTACAAAATATAGGAGATTCCCAATACGTACAAATTCATCCATAGAGTATAAATCAAAATAGAGTTATGACTCGATCGTACAAAAGTGCCATATAACAGAGGGTTGAATGAAAGATTATGAGTTATAGATTGTGAATCTTACCTTAGAATTCTTAAAGAAGTCTTAGGATTCTTAAAGTATGTACCTTTAATGATTTCTTGGAGAAGAAAAAAATTGGCAAAGAAAAGAGGAAGAAGACAAAGCAAAGGTGAGGAAAAAGAGATTAAACAGACAGTGATATCATCCCAATTAATGGGAATCAACCTTAGTTTTTAAAAATGAGATAATTGCTCACCATGTCCTTCCTCATTTGAGTTACAATAAAAAAAACACCCTTTTTAAATCTTGTTGGGCCCTTCCCAAGCCCAAATCCAAAGCCACTTGGGTCAAATTCTTCATGGGCTAAGGGAAATTGTTCTAAGGTCTAAATCGTATATACCCGAAACTCCTAACCTGTATTTCGAGGCATTACAACTCTTCCCTTCTAAAAAGAAATTTTTTCCTTGAAATTTACCTGAATAGAAGAGGTGCAGATATTGAAGTTGCATGTCCCATGTCGCATTCTTTACGTCATGGTTTCTCCACAAAACCTTCACTAAAGGTATCCTCTTGTTTATAAGTTCCTTGATGTCTCTCGCAAGGATTTGGATCGTTTCTTCCTCATAAGTCAGGTCTTGTCTCAATTCAACTTGCTTAAGGGGTATGACGTGGGATGGATCGAATCAGAATCTTAGAAGCATGGAGATATGGAACACATTGTGGATGTGCTCTAACTATAAAGGTAAAGCTAATTGATACGCCATTGGCCCAACTCTTTCCAAAATCTCTAAGGTTCGATGAATCGTGGGGTCAACTTACCCTTGCGTCCAAACCAAAATACCCTTTTTCCATGGGGAAACCTTGAGAAATACCTTGTCTTCCACTAGGGTTGTTCATGGACGGTTAAATGTACCATTTAGCTTAAATGGTCTGTTAATCGTTATAACAGTTATGAGATTTATCTAACTATAACCTAACCAATAAGAAATGGTTAATCGCTAACGGTTAATCATTATTAACAATTCAATTACAGGTTAACCTACGATTAACTTATTACAATTTTTTGTCATAATTCATACTACAAAAAATGTAGCACTTAACACATATTTACACCAGTGTAAGTGAATAAAATAAACAAGTGTAACACTTAACACATACTTATACTGGTGTAAGTAAATAAAATAAAAAGTGTAACACTTAACACATACTTACACTGGTGTAAGTATGTATATCTCCTAATATCTTAGTACCTAACAATAAACATATAATTATATTGGTGTAAGTATGTTTATATATTTTCAAATAAATAAATAAATAAATAAATAATATATATATATATATATATATTAAGTTATTCGTATAAACATTTTATTATATATATATATATATATATATAAAATTATAAATAACAGAAACTTATATCAAGTTACTTGTGTAAAAATATAATAAATTAGAAATATAATTATAACTTTAATTTATTAACGATTAACCATTGGTTAACTGTTTATCAAAATTTGTTATCATAACCTTAACCGTTAACCATCAGTTTTAGCAGTTCGATTAATTAACCTGTTAAAAATAACAGTTATATCGGTTAACGGTTATGGTTAACGGTTTCGGGTTTTTTTGACCCTATCATCCACTGTGAACTCTATATCCTTGCGCTTCAGATCGTCGTACGAGCTATGTCTTTCGAAAGCCTCTCTCAACAAATTCTGAATCAATTGAACTTTATCTTTGGTTTCTCGAATCAAGTCGAGACCTACTATCTTGCCCTCACTAAGCTCTATCCAACACAATGGAGTTATACACTTGCACCCATACAAGGCTTCATACGGAGCCATCTGAATGCTTGTATGTATGAAAGCTGTTGTTGTAAGTGAACTCCACCAAAGGTAAGTGATCTTCTTAATTGACTTCAAGGTCTAAAACAGTGCACCTAAGCATGTCTTCCAAAATCTGAATAACATGCTCAAATTGTCTATCTGTCTAAGGATGAAAGACATTACTAAAATGCAGTTTAGTTCCCAAAGCTTTATGTAACACTTTCCAGAATCGAGAAGTGAAACGTAGATCTCTGTCATATATGATCGAGATGGGGACTTCAAGCAGCCTCACAATCTCGTGGATATATAACTGCGTCAAACGCTCTAACGTGAAGTCCATCCAAACCATAAAGAAGTGAGCAGATTTGGTTAAACTATCCACTATAACCCACACAACATCATGCTGAAATCTCGTCATCGGTAGACTGGTTACAAAATCCATAGTAACTCTGTAACATCCCCAACCCGTACCTGACCCGGATACGAGTCTGATGTGTCACATTGACCAGTCAAAGCATATACTTTTATAAAAACCATAGAAAATTTAAAACTTCTATTCTATAAAGTAATTCTTTTACATAAACATGTTTAAAACCTTAACAAACTCCATCAGAGCATACATATATAATAACTTAGTTACATGCCAACATACTAAATTATATGACAAGACATACTTTACAAAATATCAAACTCCATCAGAGCATACATATATAATAACTTAGTTACATGCCAACATACTAAATTATGACAACATACTTTACAAAATATTTCTGATCTGAACTTTGCGCGGAGATATGCTGCTCTACGGATCTGAAGCTTGATCTTCTGACTGATCCACACCTACGTGTAAGACACTTACACGCTAAGTCATAGACTTAGTGAGATATGTAAATACATAAAGTAAACTAACAAATGCATGAACATCTTATGTAATACATATTATACTTATATACCTATTGAACCCATCACTTACAGGTTTATCCTTACTTATTTCCTTGTCATTAATTCAATTCCATCATATGAGCATATATTGAACATAAACATATAATATAATTTCCAAACACAACAGTACATGAATAATTACTATGATTATACATACATAACCATATAACATCTTATATCACCATTACACATATGCACTTGTTACCATTATTATCATATGATCCTAACTTATCACTTATACATATCACATATACCATTTCATGAGAAACACACATATCATTATATCAAATTATGTTTTCTTTTCAAAGCCTATGCATACTATTGAGAACTTAAGGTATGTGAGTACATAGAGGTTGTGCACAATGCTGTCACCACAGCTCGTATAAATCCTACTAGGGGCGCATAGAATTTGTCCCGTAGGACCACTATGTCCCGAAGGATCACTGTATCCAGAAGGACCACTATATCCCGAAGGACCACGTAGAACCCTCGACTCTTGGCATGCCAACTATACCTATAGCTCTCATAACACATGACATGGGAATTACTTTTTATATCTTTTCACATATTCATGTAGGCACATAGTTCACTTTCACATAGCATATTTCCATGTAATTCACATTCACTTATCACATAACTTTTCGCTTTTACTTGTATTCCTTTTCACATAGTCATAGTCATGATTCTTATCTCATAACACATTTTCGCATATACATGTTCTCATACAATCCCTTCATTCAATTAGAACATCTAATCTATCTTATTATACTAACATGTATTCATATCATTCATTTCACATACATAACATATCATATAACATTCTAATAAACACATACGAGTCTATAAATTTCACATATTTTTATCATATATCTCATGATCACAGACCTATTATCATAAATACATGCATTTACATAGGTCACACATAAGATGCATTCACAATTAGACATATTTTACTCATATACCATACATTTAACACCATATCACTACATGTTTATGCTTTAGTACTTATATCATATAATATGAATTAGACTCATCTCAAGTCTTAATTCCTTAACATAACTGACAGTTGTCGTTTCGGTGTCAAAATAAATTCCTTTTTCTCAATTAATAAATAAGGAAATATGTAGTATAGAGAAATAAGGGTCGAATCCTCAGGGACTTAGAAAATCATAAATTTATGTTTGAATGGTTTTAACCAGGCAAAAATAGTAAAATGGGGGGTTTGCAATATGAAATTTAAATAGTAAAACGAGTAAAATAAAGCAATTAAAGTAAAAATAGGATGATGAAGATTGTGAATAAATATGGTAAAAATCGCCTCAACTTCGCTTTGATTCAATTTCCTTATGACTCTATCTTGTATACCGAACACCCAGACAATCTTTGATACTGGCTTCGATAATTGATTCTAACGACATCAATTGTCGTAGATCAATTACCGTTTAAGTTCGTAGCGTCCGACTCGGATTGTTGCTTCTATAACCGTCAATTCCGATCTCAATTCCCTCTTGGTGAAACTATCTCGCCAAGTGTGTTCCCAAGAAGTCGAATTGCTTTCTATAAGTCGAATCTTCCTCCCACACATTTAATCGCAACAACCTCTTGACCAAAGTCAATATTTGATTTTGAAAACTGTTTTGATTTTGAAAAATAAGCGTAGAGATTGAGAGAGATTTTCCGAAGATATTAAGGGACCGTTTCAATTCTCCCGTTGGAATTGAATCATCGCGACAACTCTCGGCTTTTGAAAAGTTTAGCTAAGCATGACAAAAGTCATACTTAGAATTTTGAAAACAAAGCTTGAAAATAAAAGAAAAAAGGGAAAAACTGAAAAGTAAAAAGAAAAAACTTTAATAAAACTAGAGAGAAAAGAAGAATGTAATTTGAGTGATGAGTTTAGGCTTACCCCAAGTGGGTATTTATAGCTCTCAAAGCCTAAGAATAACAAGAAATAATAAAATAATACAAAAGATAATTATTTTTAAATTTAAATTCAAACTTAAACCAGTCTCCTAATGCAACTCTACTCATCAATCTTCCAGAAGGCGTGCATATGAAGTCTTCTAGAAACCGTCGCTGACTGGACCTTTTAGAAACTGCTACGTCAGACCGCGTCATGCCCAGAGTCGTGCCCATGTCTCCAGCCGTGACCAAATAATAATAAAAAAATGCAGAATTTTCCTGTTTTATCACTAATTCTGGAAAGTAAGGACCTGCACGAAAATAGACATAACACAACCAAATCAACAACAATAACTCCACAAAATCGAAGAAATAACGAGCAAAGATTAACTATTCTGAACACTCATCAAATTCCTCCTATCTCATGCTTTTCCTCAAGTATGATTAACCAAATCAGTCAAAAAACTTCATTAAACGTTCTTTTGTCAAGTTTCACATTCAAGGAAGCAAGGTAGAGACCACAATAACTATTCAATTCAAGAAATCAATCAATTGAACATCACCAATTGGAGCAAGTCAAGTGCAATTGTAATATCCATTCATTCATTAATCTCAATGCTCATAACTCAACACCTTACCGGGATTCACTCAAATCACTCGATGTGTTTGGGGTAAAGACACTCTCAATGTCAGAATTGACACGGTATTACCATAAGCCTACAAGTAAATCAAATATCCACTACTAATAAGAACAAAATACATAAATCAAAGGGTCTTTTATTGGTTGTAACGGGGCTTAGGTAAAGGTGGGGAAAATGCTAAAAATATGGCTAAAAATTCAAGGCAAGGAACTAACAAATAATAATTTCAACTCCATCAAAACATTAAGCACGATAAGATAAAAAGGCGACATATCAAACAACAAATTTCTTGTCGAAATGCATTTTTTTCTTTTTCACACTTTTGTTGTTTTGTTTTCCATTTTTTTCTTTCACGTCTTTTTTTCTCTTTTTTTCTTTCGAACAGCTTTTTTTTTTGAACTGCTATTTTTTTTCGTTCAATATTTTTTTTTCGATGGAGAATATAAAATTATTCACTTGCCCTGAAAAAGGTAGAAAAGAGGGATAAATTAAAAAGGCTCGGGTTTATGAATATGGTGAAAACAAAGAAACGAGAATAGGCTCAAAAGTGGTTAGCTAAGGGGAAAATGTATAGGTAGGCTTTTTAGTCGGGAAACGGAATGGTTAATCCTAAGGTGCCCAAATCATCTTTAAGCATCATGTTCATGTGTAATCTCGACAGTATTTAACATGCAGGTTCTAGAATACCAATGCCAAATTCGACACACTCAATCCAACAAAATGAGAGCGAAAATGATATGCTCGTTAAGGTTCAAATCTCACCAAATTGTTTCATGCATTGAGCTAATCACATTTCAACCAACGAAGTCATGGAATATAAAAAAAACACCAACTTATCACAATTCATGCTATTCGCTATCAAGAACATCCTAACTTAAATAATCACGTGTTCCCAAACAAACATAGCAATCCAAACAATATTCAACAAGACAAAGACAATCAATGAAGTTTCCGACAAATCCAACCAACACATACTAGCATAGAAACATAAAGATAATCAAAGGGAAATTCAATCCAACACTCTACTCCCCCTCACTTAAAGCGTTTTGCCTCAAAATGAAAAAAAAATTAAAGTGTAAGAGAAAAATTAGAGTACTCCCCGGATTTCATGTCGGTTTTGTGTGCGCATCGTCGTGGAGTAGAGAGGAGCGGGTGGTGTGGAAACTCGTTAGCAAAGGCGTAGGGGTTCAGTGATGTCAGCGGCGGTGAGGAGAAGAAGGGGCGACGATTTTGTGTTTTTTGGGGATGGCTATCGAGTTGATGGGTTTAAGTTTGGTTTCTGCCGTGGGGTGTTTGAATTGGAAGTAAATGGGGTTTTTGTTTTTTTGTGTAGATAAAGGGGAGTTTAAAAATTAAAAGGTGATAGAGATAGGGATGGTGGGGTCTATGGTAAAAGGAAATTGAAAGAGAAGAGAGAATTGGGGAATGGTGGGCAGCAGAAAGATAACAAAAAGGGGAAAGAATTTTTCATATGGGTTTTGCTAACATGCGCTGACCTTCAAAGGGTTGTGCTAACGTGTGCCGTTTAATGAAACGGTGCGCACGGGTCTTTCCTTGTTCCACTGTTCTGCATTTTTTTACCACTGTTCCTGGGGTTCCGAAATTAGCATTATTCGACTGAAATTTCTATAATTCTTCGTCGTTTAAGTTTGAATAAAATTATTCGGTTCCTGCAAAAATAAAAATTAAATTAAATTAAATTAAATTAAACATGCTTGAATGAATAAAAATAAAATGAAACAAAAAGTAAAGATAAAAATAAAAATATAACGGAATTGAAAACAATGGGTTGCCTCCCATGAAGCAGCGCTTTTTTTAACGTCGTTAGCTCTACGACCTGATTCAGACTACAGGTTTCGTGACACTTCCACTTCATTCGCTTTTTTCCAACTAAGAATTCTTTATGAGAAATTCGAAAATTCTCATAAAGATTTCTTCAGATTTTTCCCAAATTAAAATTTTGTCGAAAGAATGTCCTCAAAACTCTTTTTTACCAAAATTGATTTCTTCAAACGATTCCCCGATGGTTTCGACATAATTTTTGGTGCCTGCAAAAGGGAAAGTGAATCTTTAGTGTTTAAAGGAGTTAAGATCAAATTTGAATCAATAGCTGAAATATTTTTCAACTCCCTTATGTCGTCTTTTTTATCATCCGATTCCTTTCATAAATCATCAACCAAGTTAGATTTATCATCAACAAGTTCAAAAATGCCAACAAAATTAATGTTATGTACGTTATCCGGATATCTCATTGCTTTATAAACATCAAATTTTATGATCTCACCGTCTAATTCTATAGTAAGAATACCGCTTCGAACGCCAATTTTTGCATTTGCCGTGCTTAGAAAGGGACGAACGAGGAGGATTTCAGAACCAATGTTGCTACGATCATTTTCCATATCAATCACATAAAAATCAGCAGGAAATATTAAGTTTTCTACCTCTACTAGAATATTTTCTATGAGTCCTTCAGGATAAATAATTGATTTGTCTGCTAGCTGAAGTGTAACTCTCGTCTCCTTCAAAGGCTTGGTGGAAATTAAATTATAGACGGAGAGAGACATTACATTGATAGAGGCACCTAGATCGCACATAACTTGCTTGATTTTAATCTCACCAATTTTACAAGGTATTGAAAACATACATTGGTCTTTATACTTCGGTGGAAGCGGTCGTTGGAAAACTACTGAGACGTTCGCACCTAAATCCACTTTCTCGACCCCCGTAAGTTTCTTTTTAGTCGTACAGAGATCCTTCAAAAACCGGCAATACCTTGGAACTTTCCGGATAACCTCAAGGAGAGGTATGTTAACTTCTACCTTTCGAAGTACGTCTAATATTTCATTTTCCTCGTCTTTTTATCCTTTTTGACTAACCTTGATGGAAAAGATGGTGGCACGTCATAGGGAGATGGCGTCGGATCGTCCATTTGTTCTTCATCATTATCTTTCTGGGATCCTGTGTCAGTAGTCTTTTTCTCTTTTTGGACTGCTTGGTCTGATGGAAAAGGTGGCGCCACTACTGTACCACTCCGAAGAGTGATGGCACTAACGTTCTCCCTCGAGTTTACTTCAATTTGAGACGAGAGTTTACCTTGTGATTCCATGCGGCTTACGGTTTGAGCTAATTGGCTTATCTGCTTGTCTAACTCTTGTAAGTGGGCTTCGGTGCGATTCTGAAATTTTTCCTGGAAAAGTGCTAACCTCTCGACAATCGATTCTAGTGATGTCTTCTGTGGCTGTTGTTGTGGTGGAGGTGGTCTCGATTGATAGCTTTGATTTGGTCTTGGGTTCTGAGCATAGCTGAAATTCGGATGATCCCTCCATCCTGGGTTGTATGTATTGCCGTAGGGATTATAAGCTCTTTGGGGAGGTCCCGGGAAATTCCCGACTGTATTGACTTGAGCTGTTGCGTCATCTTGAATCAGTGAACAACCGTCTGTCGGATGATCAGGTAAAACACATATTCCACATACTCGGTTTTGCCCTATTTTTTCTGAAACAAGAGAGTTTACGACTTCAGTTAACTTATCTATTTTATTTTCTAAGGAAGATGAACTTATCTCATGAACCCTTCGAGAAGGTTCACTGTTTGTGCGAAATTGTTGGGAATTTGCGACCATCGTCGATATTAAGTCTCTAGCCTCAGTAGGAGTCATATTCACCAAGGCTCCACCTCTGGCTGCATCGATCATCTTCATTTCCAGGGGAGATAATCCTTTATAAAAGTATTGAATGAGTGTTTGTTCAGTTAACCTATGTTGTGGGCAACTTGAAGATAACTTCTTAAACCGCTCCCAGTAGTCATAGAGTGACTCTCCATCAAGCTGCTTGATTCTAAGTATTCTCCTTCGTAATTCACTTACTTTTGCCGCAGGGAAAAATCTGTCAAGAAAAAGACGAGTCATGTGAGCCCATGTAGTTACAGAATTAGGAAAATAAAATAACCAATCCTTAGCTGAATCGACTAAGGAAAATGAAAAGCTCTAAGTTTTATTTGGTCCTCGGTTACTCCCTGTGGCATCATGCTGGAGCAGACCATGTGGAATTCCTTGAGATGTTTGTGTGGATCATCGTTTGGAAATCCACAGAATGTAGGGAGGAGATGAATAAGGCCAGTTTTCAACTGGTACGGAGTTTCACCTTGGGGAAAATCAATGCTCAAAGGCACTTGTTCAGTAGGTGTCATGGCTAACTCCCGGATAGTAAGATCAGCCATCGGATTTATATTACCTGAATTCGATTCTTCTTCTGGATTTTTTGTTGCCTTTTTCTTTCCAGAAGTGTATGTACGTGGAGTCTCCTAGCTCTAGCTTCGATCTCTGGGTCGTACTCCACTAATGCTCCCGGATTAGTCCTGGTCATAAATCAAAAGCAAACAAAAATTAGTAACTTTGGCGAAGTCCCCGGCAACGGCGCCAATTTGACAGCTGTCGTTTCTGTAACATCCCAAACTATGGGTTAGTGACTTAATTGTAAAGTTTCAGAATTTGGTGATTAAAGTAGAAGAATGAATTAGTTCAATGATTTATCTGAAAATAAATCCTAAAAGTTGTTAGTAATTATTAAAGGATTTTAAGGGCAAAGTGGTCATTTGACTTGGAAAGGATAAGATAATGATATATGGGATAAGATTGAGAGATTTCTCCAGAAACTCTTTTCTTCTCTTCTTCCTCTCCTCCCGTATCTCCAAGCTCAAAGGTGAGTCTTCTACTTAGTTAATTATTTGTTAAGTTTAAGATTGGGTTTTGATCATTAGATGATAACTAAGCTTAAGGAAAGCTTAAGTTATCTTAAGATCAAAAGATAAAGGAGATAGAGAAGATTAAAGATTAGAGGTTCTTGAATGAAATATTGGAATAGAGTTCATAACAAGAATTAAAAGTTGGATTTGACTTGTTATCAATCTAAGTAAGAGATATGAAGTAATAGAATTGGATTTGAAACATGTTGCAAAATTGATGTAATTATTGAATTACATATGGAAGATAGGATTTTGAGGTTTAAGATGAAATAAATGAATATAGATTGGTTTAAGTATGTTTACTAGAGTTAAGAATGAAAAAGGGGATGAAACATTAAGGATTTAATCCAAAATGAATGAATTTTCGGGTTCAAAAAGAGGATTCTGGGTAGAGTGCATCGATGCATATTCATTGTGCATCGATGCATCAAGGTTAAAACTCAGAAATCATTTGAAGGTGTATCGATGCACATGAAGTGCATCGATGCACTCTTTTAAAATAAATACATCGAATGCAATTCGTGCATCGATGCATAAGTAGTGCATCGATACATCCCAGTAATAATACAACATCGAATACATTTTATGCACCGATGCATCAGTAGTGCATCGATGCATACCTTTATCAAAAGATGAAATTGACTTTTCTCTTGGTCTAAAGAGTGAACCATTAGAGTATATTAGTTATGATACTGATATAGATCTATGTATGATTACGTAGATATAGAAAGTGATCCCGTTCCGAATCAACTGAAGGATTAGAATCGAATCAAAGCAAAGCTAAGGTGAGTGCAATTTAATTTGTACTTATATTATTGAATAAACATTTGGCTTGCGATGAGCCAGTGATGGAGTTACTATGGTAAGAAGTAACTCCTTAAATGTTAATTGATTGGTGATCAATGTTATGATTTGTGTGATTATGAGATATATAAGTTATATGGAAAGTATATGTGAAATAAGATATGAGCTTATATGAATATGTGATATGAATAAAGCTATAAGAAATGATTTATGTGAATACATGCATTTGTGATGCGTGTTATATGATATTAGATATGTTTACACATACTATGGTATGTGACCGAGAGAATGAACATGTGATTATAAGATCAATGATTACACGTACATTTGGTACGTGACTGAAAAGAAAAAGATATATGTTCATAAGAGAAATGATATGAATAAGTAAATTGAACTGTTATGAATATTAATGCCCATGTTATGTGATAAGAGAGCTAGTGGTATAGTTGGCATGCCAAGGGTCGAGGGTTTACCTATGTTCTTCGGGACATATGGACTGTTTACCTATGTTCTTCGGGACATATGGACTGTTTACCTAGGTTCTTCGGGATCTATGGACTGGTCCTTCGGGACGAATACTGAACTAAGGTTCGGTGCCCCATGAGGGAATTGATATGAGCTGTGGTGACAACATTAGTGCACAACCTCAATGTACTCATATATCTTAAGTTCGCAAATGTATACATGGGCTAATGCAAGGACTTTAAAGATATTAAATAACTTGTTATGATACTATATATATATGCTTTGTTGTGAAATGACATGGATACTCGATGGTGAGTATAGAAAGGTTCAATATATGCTTACGTGATAGAAAGAAATTAGTAATAATGATATGAGTACTGATAAGTATATTAATGATATACGTATAAGTATGCATTATGTTATATGAAATGGTTTGTGGTTTTATTATATGTTTTATATGCCTCACTAAGTCTATGACTTAGCGTGTAAGTGATTTACACGTAGGTATCATGGGCGAATAAAGAGACAATAACAAATACAATATATGTGTATATACTTTTGGTGATATGACATGTGTTGCCTGAATTATAATGATGTTGATAAAGATAATAATATACATGGGCAATGCAATTGAAAGACAAATGAAAGTGAAAGTAATACAAGAAGGTATGTTGCATGTGTTATCATGGGCGAATAAAGAGACAATAACAAATACAATATATGTGATGTATATACTTTTGGTGATATGACATGTGTTGCCTGAATTATAATGATGTTGATAATGATAATAATATACATGGGCAATGCAATTGAAAGACAAATGAAAGTGAAAGTAATACAAGAAGGTATGTTGCATGTGTGTATGACATGATTATATATTGTTATCATGCAATAGATACATGCATATTGAAATGTCATGATTCAATGGTATGAATGCACATTCATGAATTTATTGTTATATGTTTATTTATTGCCTCACTAAGTCAACGACTTAGCGTGTGATTGTTTCACACGTAGGTTTCGAGAAGAGTAAAGAGTAATGCGGAGCAAGACAGGTCAGTTCTCCTTACCAAATGTCAGATCAGAAAATATATGTATTGTATATAGAGTGTAGTTGGCATGTAGTTTAAAGATATAAATTGTATGAACTCTGATATATTTTTTAAACATTTTGAATAAGTTAAATGTTATAAAAGTTTTTAAATTACTCACTATTTTATACGAATAAATGTTTGAAAAGTCAATGTGACACTTCGGACTCGTATCCGGGTCGGATACGGGTTGGGGGTGTTATAGTTTCGGTGTCAAAATAAATTCATTTTTCTCAATTAATAAATAAGGAAATACATAGTATAGAGAAATAAGGGTCGAATCCTCATGGAGTTAGAAAATCACAAATTTATGTTTGAATGGTTTTTAACCAGGCGAAAAATAGTAAAATGGGGTGTTTGCAATATGAGATTTAAATAGTAAAAACGAGTAAATAAATTAAAGAAATTAAAGTAAAAATAGGATGATGAAGATTGTGAATAAATATGGTAAAAATCGCCTCAAGCTTCGCTTTGATTCAATTTCCTTATGATCATCGAATAAGATTTTCTCTTCGGGATTCATATCGGTTACTTTGTCTACAAGAACTATCCCCGTGACTCTATCTTGTATACCGAACACCCAAGGCAATCCTTGATTTTGGCTTCGATAATTGATTCTAACGACATCAATTGTCATAGATCAATTACCGTTTAAGTTTATAGCGTCCGACTCGGATTGTTGATTCTATAACCGTCAATTCCGATCTCAATTCCCTCCTGGAGAAACTATCTCGCCAAGTATGTTCCCAGGAAGTCGAATTTCTTTCTATAAGCCGAATCTTCCTCCCACACATGTAACACCCCCAACCCGAATCCGACCTGGATCCGAGTCTGAGGTGTCACATTGACTTTTTAAAACATTTACTTGTATAAAATAGCGAGTAATTTAAAAACTTTTATAATATATAACTTATTCAAAACGTTTACAGAACTATTCAGAGCTTATACAATTCAAATCTTTTAAATACATGCCAACTAGACTTTTATACCATAAAATACATTTAAATCATCTATTTTCTGATCTGAAACTTTGTAAGGAAAAATGCTGACCTGATTTGCACCTCAATAATCCATAAGCTTGTCAGAAGCTGCGTGTGAAACAATCACACGCTAAGTCTATGACTTAGTGAGGCAAATAAATATATAATGTAAACTCTAACTTGTAATCATGCATGAACAACTATTATGATCATATCATACATGTCATATCAAATCATCTCACTCATATGCTTTTCATATAAAAATTACATATATATCATCATTTATGTTTTTATCCTGCTCATATACTGTTATACTTCATATCTCTTATTTCTTATTCATATGATCTCTTACATTCATATTCTATAACTTATAACAAATTCTTATATCATCATATATGTCATTTATACTCACTCATATATACATCAACATATATTCATGTAACAGATACAATAACCCATATCACTCATATATCATATCATACAATTCATATACATATATCACATACATTGATTTCACAATTATCTCTTTATTAGCCCATGTACACATGAGAGAACTGTAGATATGTGAGTCTATTGAGGTTGTGCACTATGTTGTCACCACAGCTCGTATAATTCCCACTAGGGGCGCGTAGAATTTGTCTCGAAGGACCACGTAGTTGTCCCAAAGACTTCATATAACACATATGTCCCGAAGGACCACTATATCCCGAAGAACCGCGTAGACCCTCGACTCTTGGCATGCCAACTATACCTCTAGCTCTCCTAACACTTACATGGGCATTCTCTTTTATATCGTTTCACATAGTCTTATCTCATATGCTCATAGCTTTTATCATATTATTTCTCATATTCATATAATAATATGATTTACTTCCAAGTATCACATATACACATTCATATCACAAGTTCTTATAAACTCATAACTTCTTTCATATGTACCTGTAGTTCTTATAAACTCATAACTTCTTTCATATGTACCTGTAATCAGGTAGCTTCATTTCACGTAGTTCATGTCACTTTTCATATCATTCATTTATCACATACATAATCTATCATATAACATTTTTTAACTTTTCTCATAGTTGTGTACCATATTACATAATTAACTTATATCATATTATCATGTGTGTATATATCATGGACACTTAACATGTATCAAATAAATATTTATTCACTCATATCATTAACATATGTAACAATCAATAACACACACATAACATACAAACATATGCTCATATTAATGAATTCATGCATTCTACTATAGGAAATAGATGTCACAGTCTTATTTCCATTAAACATAATACACTATCTAATGTGCACTTACCTTGGCCTCACTACGTTCCAATACACTTTATGATTTTCCTCTCTTTCGATTGAATCTTAACTTGCCAATCGACCCGGACTTGTTCGTGCTCGATATCTATATAATCATACATTGATACATATCAGTATCCAATTGATATACCCTAATCTATCATTTCTTAGACCAAAAGAAATGTCTATTTCAATTTCCCCTTGAAGTGCATCGATGCATTCTTTAACATGTGCATCGATGCACTACCCATGCATCGATACACAAATTACCTTCGACGTTTTCATTTTTAAAGGGATACATCGTTGCACTCCTTATGCATCGATGCACTAATTGCATTCGATGTTTCTTCTTTAAAGAGTGCATCGATGCACATTCAATGTTGAATGTGCATCGATACACCTTGCCCAGAATTTGCATTTTAAGCCCCGAAAAATCCATTTAATTCAACTCAATTGCTTCATATTTCATCCTCTTTTATATTCCTAACTTACATATACATATTTGCACTCATTTCTACTCAATAATCACTTCTTTAACCTCCATATCCTATTCTCCTTAAGAAATTCAAAAATCACACCCAAATTTTAACATGTTACAATTCCAATTCTAACACTTCATACATGTTAATTAGATTGATGACAAGTCAAATTCACTCTAAAACCTCATTAAAAACCCCTCTTTCAAGATTTCACTTATTCCTATATTTTCTTTAATTCACTCTATTCTCTTTATCTTATTGTTTCAAGATAATTTAAGCTCTTATTATGCTTAATTATCACCTAATAATCAAAACTCAACCTTAAATTTCAGCTAATAATCAACAACAAGAAATCTTACCTTTGCTTGAGCTCTCACGTGGAGGAGGAAGAAGAAGGGAGAAGAGTTTTCCAGATAACTCTCCCCGCTAATAATCAACAACAAGAAATCTTACCTTTGCTTGAGCTCTCACGTGGAGGAGGAAGAAGAAGGGAGAAGAGTTTTCCAGATAACTCTCCCCACAAGCTTATCTCTTAATAAAGAGATAAGATAATTATCTTTAGATAACAAAGACCATTTGCCCTTAATCTCCTTTAAATTACTAATAACTTTCAAGAAATATCTCCACATAAATCATTGAACTATTCAACTTTTCTACTTTTATCCCCAAATTCTAAAATTTTACAATGTAGTCACTAACCCGGTATTGAGGATGTTACAAATCTCCCCTCCTTTTAAGAAAATTCGTCCTCGAATTTTCATTGTACAGAACAATAAAAACATATATTTTGATGTTCTTATGCTGCTTTCACAACTTTATTCCTTACGCAATTGCAACTAATGATTTGCCTTCAATTTCCAAATAACTCGATCCATTTCGATCTTTTCTCTTCTTGGGTTATACACTTACTTTTGACCGTTGAAAATCAATTTCCAACCAATGACTTACTTTTGCCTCCGTTCCCATCACTTTATAACTTTAATAATCAGTTTTACTTATACAGAACCTTATTCTTTACCATCTCTTGCACTTATATTTTTCTTCCTTAAAGCTCTCTTTAAAACTTGTAAATACTCTTCTCTTTGTCTTCATCATATCTATATAATCCAAATACAAAACCATATTCAAATCTATATCATACTTAATTAACTCACTTTATATTTTCTTCCAATCTTTTTAACTCTATCACCTTTACTCTTACGGCTAGTCAATAACAACTGTTCAATCTAGAGCACAAGCCTTATTTAACCAATCATATACATCCAACCTTTCATCATTTCTTAATTCTTATTTGTACTTTAAGGCACATGATCTTTTCATATTACTTTATACTTCTCTTTCAATTCTTACTTTCCCTCAAACATAAGAATCGTTATTTCCTTCACTATATCACATTCATATGATCAACACATTTTTCATCGTGTAACCTTGTTAGCCAATGCTAACTCTTTCTTCTAGAGTATAAACCCTTATCATATCCACACTCTTGCTTATATACAATATTATCCCTTTATTTCAAATTCATAACTCTGATTTCATTCATCTTATAAATATATCTCTGATGCACTTATTCTTGAATCCTTTTTCAAATTCTAACCACCTCACTTAATCTTTTAACGTTCTTATGGTGACATTGGTTCACCATATTCTATATTATCCACGTAATAGCGAATTTCTCAATTTAACTTCTTCACTTTGAAGAAATGAAAACCTTTTAAAATTATCTTCATATCGTTTATCCAAAGGTCTGTAACAACAGAACTTTCCTCAAATTTACCCTTGAGCTCGAGTGCTCATAACTCTTTTTAACTATTTTGATACATTCATTCTATGAGTTAACAAAGTATACATTTAAAAACACATCGGAATATCATTTAACATCATGAATCATTCTCTAATCTTATATAGGCATTCCCTGAGGTTTTCGCTCTTCTCCCTGCCTGGCCAGGGCAGGTGAATGCTATTACCTTCAGGTCTATCGCCTTGTACTTCACTTTAGAAGCTCTCATATATTCATATGCTCATATCATTTCTTCTATCACATATCACATGTGCATATGATCATCCAATTCATACCATATAACATATGTCATTTGCATATGTTAACATATCTTCTATCACATCATATAAACATATATATCTCATAAATCATCCTCAAGTATTCACTTAAGTTATATAACATAACATTTTAACTTATTAACAAGACATCACACTCCTTACCCTATCAGATCAGAAAATTTTCCACTTTGTGTTGGCATGTGTACTTTTTAAAACACTTTTTGACTTCGTTTTTAGCCTAGAATCGGCTAAACCTTAGCTCTGATACCATTAAATGTAACACCCCACCCGAATCCGACCTGGATCCGAGTTTGAGGTGTCACATTAACTTTTTAAAATATTTACTTGTATAAAATAGCGAGTAATTTAAAAACTTTTATAATATATAACTTATTCAATACGTTTACAGAACTATTCAGAGCTTATACAATTCAAATCTTTTAAATACATGCCAACTAGACTTTATACCATAAAATATATTTAAATCATCTATTTTCTGATCTGAAACTTTGTAAGGAAAAATGCTGACCTGACTTGCACCTCAACAATCTATAAGCTTGTAAGAACCTGCGTGTGAAACACTCACATGCTAAGTCTATGACTTAGTGAGGCAAATAAATATATAATGTAAACTCTAACTTGTAATCATGCAAGAAAAACTATTATGATCATATCATACATGTCATATCAAATCATTTCACTTATATGCTTTTCATATAACAATTACATACATATCATCATTTATTTTTTATCCTGCTCCTATACTGTTATACTTCATATCTCTTACTTCTTATTCATATGATCTCTTACATTCATATTCTATAACTTATAACAAATTCTTATATCATCATATATGTCATTTATACTCACTCACATATACATCAACATATATTCATGTAACATATACAATAACTCATATCACTCATATATCATATCATGCAATTCATATACATATATCACATACATTGATTTCACAATTATCTCTTTATTAGCCCATGTACACATGAGAGAACTGTAGATATGTGAGTCTATTGAGGTTGTGCACTATGTTGTCACCACAGCTCGTATAATTCCCACTAGGGGCGCGTAGAATTTGTCCCGAAGGACCACGTAGATGTCCCAAAGGACTACATATAACACATATGTCCCGAAGGACCACTATATCCCGAAGGACCGCGTAGACCCTCGACTCTTTGCATGCCAACTATACCTCTAGCTCTCCTAACACTTACATGGGCATTCTCTTTTATATCATTTCACATAGTCATATCTCATATGCTCATAGCTTTTATCATATCATTTCTCATATTCATATAATAATATGATTCACTTCCAAGTATCACATATACATATTCATATCACATGTTCTTATAAACTCATAACTTCTTTCACATGTACCTATAATCAGGTAGCTTCTTTTCACGTAGTTCATATCACTTTTCATATCATTCATTTATCACATACATAATCTCTATCATATATACATTTCTTCACTTTTCTCATAGTTGTGTACCATATTACATAATTTAACTTATATCATATTATCATGTGTGTATATATCATGGACACTTAACATGTATCATATAAACATTTATTCACTCATATCATTAACATATGTAACAATCAATAACACATACATAACATATCAAACATATGCTCATATTAATGAATTCATGCATTCTACTATAGGAAATAGACTTGTCATAAGTCTTATTTCCATTAAACATAATACACTATCTAATGTGCACTCACCTTGGCCTCACTACGTTCCAATACACTTTATGATTTTCCTCTCTTTCGATCAAATCTTAACTTTCCAATCGACCCGGACTTGTTCGTGCTCGATATCTATATAATCATATATTGATACATATCAGTATCCAATTGATATACCATAATCTATCATTTCTTAGACCAAAAGAAATGTCTATTTCAATTTCCCCTTGAAGTGCATCGATGCATTCTACAGTGCATCGATGCATTATTTAACATGTGCATCGATGCACTACTCATGCATCGATACACAAATTACCTTTTGACGTTTTCATTTTTAAAGGGATGCATCGTTGCACTCCTTATGCATCGATGCACCAATTGCATTCGATGTTTCTTCTTTAAAGAGTGCATCGATGCACATTCAATGTGCATCGATACACCTTGCCCAGAATGTGCATTTTAAGCCCCGAAAATCCATTTAATTCAACTCAAATGCTTCATATTTCATCCCCTTTCATATTCCTAACTTACATATACATATTTGCACTCATTTCTACTCAATAATCACTTCTTTAACCTCCATATCCTATTCTCCTTAAGAAATTCAAAAATCGTACCCAAATTTTAACATATTACAAATCCAATTCTAACACTTCATACATGTTAATTAGATTGATGATAAGTCAAATTCACTCTAAAACCTCATTAAAACCCCTCTTTCAAGATTTCACTTATTCCTCTCTTTTCTTTAATTCCCTCTATTCTCTTCATCTTATTGTTTCAAGATAATTTAAGCTCTTCTTGTGCTTAATTATCACCTAATAATCAAAACTCAACCTTAAATTTCAGCTAATAATCAACAACAAGAAATCTTACCTTTGCTTGAGCTCTCACGTGGAGGAGGAAGAAGAAGGGAGAAGAGTTTTCCAGATAACTCTCCCCACAAACTTATCTCTTAATAAAAAGATAAGATAATTATCTTTAGATAACAAAGACCATTTTGCCCTTAATCTCCTTTAATAATTACTAATAACTTTTAGGAAATATCTCCATATAAATCATTGAACTATTCAACTTTTCTACTTTTATCCCCAAATTCTAAAATTTTACAATGTAGTCACTAACCCGGTATTGAGGATGTTACAACATATTTAATCGCAACAACCTCTTGACCAAAGTCAATCTTTGATTTTTAAAACTGTTTTGATTTTGAAAAATAAGCGCATAGATTGAGAGAGATATTCCGAAGATATTAAGGGACCGTTTCAATTCTCCCGTTAGAATTGAATCATCGCGACAGCTCTCAGCTTTTGAAAAGTTTAACTAAGCATGACAAAAGTCATACTTAGCATTTTGAGAACAAAGCTTGAAAATAAAAGTAAAAAGGGAAAAACTTGAAAAGTAAAAAGAGAAAACTTTAATAAAACTAGAGAGAAAAGAAGAATGTAATTTGAGTGATGAGTTTAGGCTTAACCCAAGTGGGTATTTATAGCCTCTCAAAGCCTAAAGGATTAGCAAAGAAAATAATAAAATAATACAAAAGATAATTGTTTTTAAATTTAAATTCAAACTTAAAATAGTCTCCTAATGCAACTCTACTCATCAATCTTCCAGAAGGCGTGCAGATGAAGTCTTCTAGAAACCGCCGCTGACTGGACCTTCTAGAAACTGCCACGTCAGACCGCGTCGTGCCCATGTCTCCAGCCGTGACCAAATAATAATAAAAAATGCAGAATTCACCCATTTTATCACTAATTCTAGAAAGTAAGGACCTGCACGAAAATAGGCATAACACAACCAAATCAACAACAAATAACTCCACAAAATCGAAGAAATAATGAGCAAAGATTAACTATTCTGAACACTCATCAATAACGTACACTTACTATCATGTACTCACCTGGTCTCAATGAACACTCTTAAGCTCTTATTTTCTTTGCGTATCTTACTCTACAGACCTATCCGAACTTTGCTTTCGATCGATGTCTACATAATCATATATTTATACTATCAGTATATCATTGATATACTATAATCTATGATTTCTTAGACTGAAAGAAAGATTTATTCCATTTCCCATTAACGTGCATCGATACATTCTACAGTGTATCGATGCATTCTTTAACATGTGAATCGATGCACTACCCATGCATCGATACACAAATCACCTTCGATGTTTTCATTTTAAGGGGGTGCATCGATGTACTCCTTATGCATCGATGCACTAATGGCATTCGATGTTCATTTATTTGAGAGTGCATCGATACACATTGAAGATGCATCGATGCACACAACCCAAAAATTATATTTTAAGCTCAAAAATTCTTACTTTGTCTTCAAATTCTACTTATTAACCCATTCTTATGCCTTAAAACTTATCTATACCTATGTGAACCTTCTTATAACACTATAACACTTCACTATCCCTCATAATTTACCATAATTTCTTGAATCAAAGAATTTCATCACATTTTTCATGTTTTCTTAGTTCAATTCTATCACCTCTAACTTCTTAATTAACCCTTTGATAAGTCAAATCCATCCTTAGAACTTCAAAAACCTTTCTATAACAAAAGTTCATTTCTAAACTCTTAATATAAATTCCTTTCTAATTCTCTATTCTTGGTGTTTTAAACTTATATAAGCTTTCCTTAAGCTTATATAACACCCAAAGAATCAAAACCTACTTATAAATTCAAGAAATCAACACTAAAATCAAACTTACCCTTAATAATGGAAGCCAACGTGAAGAAGGAAGAAGAATAAATAAGCTTTCTAAAAAACTCTCCCAATCCCCACGTGTTATCTTCCTAAATAAGGGAGATAAAATATCTTCCAAGCCAAATTACCATAATAACCTTATAATCCTTTCATTTTTACCATTTATCCAATATTGAAATATTATTATAAAAATCCTTAAACTTTTCAGTTTCCTAAATTGATCCCTAAATTTCAAAAATTCTCATTTTAGTCACTGACCTGTATTTATGGATGTTACAAATCTCCCCTCCTTTAAAGAAAATTCATTCTCGAATTTTCACTTTACCTTGAGATGAAACAATCATTTATAATACTCAACAATTTTTATCTTACCCTTACTATTAACCTTTACTCATATACACTTCTCCTTTGACACTCAATATATATATATATATATATCTTTCTTACTCATTCCATAAACAACCTTCATACAATTTATTTACTTGGAAATCATATACTATTAATTCTTAACAATTCATTATTTCTTGCTTTTACTCAAATCTTCCCATTTATCTTTCTAATTACCACTTACTGAATACTATGTTGATTCCCAAATCTATTAAAAACCAAACTATTTTACCACGATATCAAAATTTACCTGCCAAAATCTCCGGGTCATCGAAATCTTCATCAGTCCTTAAATTATAAACTTGGGCATGTGGTTGCATATCATGTTGAGTGAATGACTTCGATCGATTTCTTCAATGACCCCTACCTCCATTTCTTTGAGATACCGCTATAAATCTTTCTCTCTGTATTGTCTCTTCAGTCATAAGTAGACAATCTCGAATAAAATGTCCAACATCACCGCATCTAAAACAAGCTCCTGAAATTATTCTACACACTCCTACATGATTCATTCCACAATATAAACATTGCTTGACTTGACTGAGATTTGATCTTCTATCAGGAAAAACATCTGATTCCAACATTTCCTGAGTTGTAGAATCACATTCTCTATTTTTCTTTGATGGCGAGGAACTCGAAGAAGCACCCATTCTTTTGGACTTTTGAACTTTATGTTCTTTAAATCTTTCATTCTGAGCACTCTCTAGAGCTTTAGCTCGATTAACTACTTCTTGAAACGATGACAAATTCAAGGCTATCAACAACTCTCTTAGCCTAGGGTGCAAACCCTCCACAAACCAATCACACACATCCTTCTCAGTCGTAATAAGTCAGCAGCCATATTCTAACTTGTCCCTTTAACAAAGAAACTATTCCATCAAATTTCTTCATATCAGAACAGTGGAGTCCATCTATCATTATATTGACATCATTCAACCAAAATTCCGCAGCAACCAGTTCTTTCTCAGCTTCACCCTTAAACTTAGGTGCTCCTAAACCATTCAATTCCTTATCTATATTCATTCGAGGAGCTGAGGGCGCACAAGGTTGAAAACACGACAAAACAACATTTAACGTCCCGAAAAATATCCCTTGATCTCTCACTGGTACTATTAGAGGTGTTCGCTCTTCACCATGCCTGGCCAGGGCAGGTGAATTGCTACTACCCTCAGGTCTATTACTTCTCCTTTCACTGCGAGGACTCTCACGATCAGACATCTAATACATAACAATATAACTTTATTAGAAGACAACATACTCATGACTCTATCAGATCAGAAACTTTCACTTTTTATTGGTATGTACACCTTTTCAAAATACTTTTGACTTCGTTTAAACCTAGAATCGGCTAAATCTTAGCTCTGATACCATTAAATGTAACACCCCCAACCCATACCCGACCCGGATACGAGTCTGATGTGTCACATTGACCAGTCAAATACTTTTATAAAATCCATAGAAAATTTAAAACTTCTATTTTATAAAGTAATTCTTTTACATAAACATGTTTAAAACCTTAACAGACTCTATCAGAGCATACATATATAATAACTTAGTTACATGCCAACGTACTAAATTATATGACAAGACATACTTTACAAAATATTTTTGATCTGAACTTTGCGCGGAGATATGCTGCTCTACGGATTCGAAGCTTGATCTTCTGACTGATCCACACCTACGTGTAAGACACTTACACGCTAGGTCATAGACTTAGTGAGACATGTAAATACATAAAGTAAACTAACAAATGCATGAACATCTTATATAATACATATTATACTTATATACCTATTGAACCCATCACTTACAGGTTTATCCTTACTTATTTCCTTGTCATTAATTCAATTCCATCATATGAGCATATATTGAATATAAACTTATAATATAATTTCCAAACACAACAATACATGAATAATTACTATGATTATATCATACATAACCATATAATATCTCATATCACCATTACACATATGCACTTGTTACCATTATTATTATATGATCCTAACTTATCACTTATACATATCACATATACCATTTCATGAGAAACACACATATCATTATATCAAATTATGTTTTCTTTTCAAAGCCCATGCACACTATTGAGAACTTAAGGTATGTGAGTATATAGAGGTTGTGCACAATGCTGTCACCACAGCTCGTATAAATCTCACTAGGGGCGCGTAGAATTTATCCCGTAGAACCACTATGTCCCGAAGGATCACTGTATCCCGAAGGACCACTATGTCCCGAAGGACCACGTAGAACCCTCGACTCTTGGCATGCCAACTATACCTATAGCTCTCATAACACATGACATGGGCATTACTTTTTATAATTTTTCACATATTCTCGTAGGAACATAGTTTACTTTCACATAGCATATTTTCATGTAATTCACATTCACTTATCACATAGCTTTTCACTTTTACTTGTATTCATTTTCACATAATTCATAGTCATGATTCTTATCTCATAACACATTTTCGCATATACATGTTCTCATACAATCCCTTCATTCAATTAGAACATCTAATCTATCTTATTATACTAACATGTATTCATATCATTCATTTCACATACATAACATATCATATAACATTATAATAGAAACATATATGAGTCATATTACTTTCACATATATTTTATCATATATCTCATGATCACATGACCTATTATCATAAATACATGCATTTACATAGTTCACACATAAAGAAGCATTCAACAATTAGACATATGTATTTACTCTTATACCATACATCTAACACTATATCACTACATGTTTATGCTTTAGTACTTATATCATATAATATCGAAATTAGACTCATCGCAAGTCTTAATTCCTTAACATAACGTACACTTACTATCATGTACTCACCTGGTCTCAATGAACACTCTTAAGCTCTTATTTTCTTTGCGTATCTTACTCTGCAAACCTATCCGAACTTTGCTTTCGATCGATGTCTACACAATCATATATTTATACTATCAGTATCCCATTGATATACTATAATCTATAATTTCTTAGACTAAAAGAAAGATTTATTCCATTTGCCATTGAAGTGAATCGGTACATTCTACAGTGTATCGATGCATTCTTTAACATGTGCATCGATGCACTACCCATGCATCGATACACAAATCACCTTTGATGTTTTCATTTTAAGGGGGTGCATCGATGTACTCCTTATGCATCGATGCACTAATGGCATTCGATGTTCATTTATTTGAGAGTGCATCGATACACATTGAAGATGCATCGATGCACACAACCCAGAAATTATATTTTAAGCTCGAAAATTCTTACTTTGTCTTCAAATTCTACTTATTAACCCCTTCTTATGCCTTAAACTTATCTATACATATGTAAACCTTCTTATAACACTATAACACTTCACTATCCCTCATAATTTACCATAATTCTTGAATAAAAGAATTTCATCAGATTTTCCATGTGTTCTCAATTCTATCACCTCTAACTTCTTAATTAACCTTTTGACAAGTCAAATCCATCATTAGAACTTCAAAAACCTTTCTATAACAAAAGTTTATTTATAAACTCTTAATATAAATTCATTTCTAATTCTCTATTCTTGGTGTTTTAAACTTATATAAGCTTTCCTTAAGCTTATATAATATATATAATACCCAAAGAATCAAAACCTACTTATAAATTAAAGAAATCAACACTAAAATCAAACTTACCCTTAACAATGGAAGCCAACGTGAAGAAGGAAGAAGAAGAAATAAGCTTTCCAGAAAACTCTCCCCATCCCCACGTGTTATCTTCCTAAATAAGGGAGATAAAATATCTTCCAAGCCAAATTACCATAATAACCTTATAATCTTTTCATATTTATCCTTTATCCAATATTTAAATATTCTTATAAAAATCCTTAAACTTTTTAATTTCCTAAATTGATCCTCAAATTTCAAAAATTCTCATTTTAGTCACTGACCCGGATTTCAAGATGTTACACACTCATTCCCACTTACATTAATTGAGGTACCTGAATCGACTATAGTAATCCTGAGGGATCCTGATGTTTCGCCTTGACTTGTTGGCATACTAAGCACTTGGTAACAAATTCGGACACTTCTTTCTTCATGTTTGGCCACCGAAACAATGGTTAGATCTCTGGATACATCTTGTTGCTACTTAGGTGAATGGAAAGGAAGGCTAATTGCGCTTCATGAAGAATCTTGTCATGCAGTTGCTTGTCTGTCGGCATACACAAATGCCCTCAGAAGTACAATACGCTCCCATTTCGTAAATCAAAACCTGGGCCCTCTCGTCAGAGGACTTGCTCTACTTAGGCCTTTAATCGGTCATCCGAACCTTGTAATCTCTTAACTTCGCCTACTAGCTAGGGTTTGACCCTTAACTTGGCTAACAAACAACTGAAATCAGTCGAACTTAGACGTGCTAGTAAAGCTCTCAGCTCTATTACGCTCTTCCTTCTTAAAGCGTCTACCACAATGTTCGCTTTACCCGAATGATAGTTGATCACACAATCATAATCATTCAAAAGTTCTACCCATCTTCGTTGCCTCAAGTTGAACTCTTTCTGAGTTAGTAAATACTTAAGGCTCTTGTGATCCGTGAAGATGTGACATTTCTCCCCGAATAAGTAGTGCCTCCAAATCTTCAAAGAAAAAAATTTGCATCTTTCTTTATGATGATCAAACTCTTAACAAATAAAATCATTACCAGTGATAATGACCTGGGGCCTCTCCTCGGAGGACTTTCTCTACTTAGGCCTTTAATTGGTCATCCAAACCTTGCAATCTCTTAACTTCGCCTACTAGCTAGGGTTCGACCCTTAACTTGGCTAACGAACAACTGAAATCAGTCAAACTTAGATGTGATAGTAAAGCTCTCAGCTCTATTACGGTCTTCCTGCTCAAAGCGTCTACCACAATGTTTGCTTTACCCGAATGATAATTGATCACACAATCATAGTCATTCAAAAGCTCTACCCATTTTCGTTGCCTCAAGTTGAACTCTTTCTGAGTAAGTAGATACTTAAGGCTCTTGTAATCCGTGAAGATGCGACATTTCTCCCCGAATAAGTAGTGCCTCCAAATCTTCAAAGCAAAGAATTCACATCTTTCTTTATGATGATCAAACTCTTAACAAGTAAAATCATTAGCAGTGATAATGACCAACCATTTGGATCATATTAGTTTCATCTTCTTCCATGATGACTGTCAACCTTTTGATGATTTGTCCCTAGCTTACATCTTGTCTTTGCAGTTATGGATTCCATGAAATCTTAGACTTTGAGCAGGGTTATCAACTATGGATTAAAGCAATATATGTTCTAAATACTCTTAACTATTTGACAATAAACGCTCAATCACATGTTGTAGCCGCTAGTGCTCGAACCCATGACCTCTAAGCAAAACGTGCTAGATCAGATCAATGGAAAACGACCCTTTAGCCATTGAGATGAACATGCGATGTTTCTCATTCAACAAAACAAAACATTGTACTTCCTTAACTACCACTGCCACCGAGGTGGTGGCGTCACCCATTTCACAACCTTCCACCACCATCACCACCACCAATGGTAGTGATGTTTCACTCACTCTAGGACTACGCCATGGCCGATAAGATTTCTTCTTTCATTAGTTGTAGAATTTGGGTCGAGGCTGGTTTTTCAATTTATCTCTCATGCTTGATAGTGGATGAACGGAATAGGTAAACAATAAAACCTTGTAATAATCTTTTGTCACATTATTCTTTTCCCCATTTTTCAATCTTTGATTGGGATTTGTTTGGTCTTTCAAGGAACTAGTATGTTGGGTTTTTGAGTTCAGCGAAAAGTTTGATATTTCCTTTGGAATGTATAGTTTACAAATAGATAACTTTTATGACATCTAACAAAAAAATATTGTATTATAGCATAAACAAATAGATAATTTTACGACATAGATCAATTATAGATGAAACTCTTATAAAACACGTAATTTGTTAAGTAAGACATGGTAACATTTTAGATTGAAATCGAAAATATTTCATTCTTCCTAACATTTAATTATTATAATTTTTATAATTTTTTTATTATAAACCCTAAACACATTGTAATGTAACTTTTTCGATTACAATAAAAAATGTTACGAATTGTATAATTTTTTAGATTAAATAGGATAATATTTTAAGTTGAAATCTATCTTAAATTAGTCTTAAATTAGATTATCGTACAATAGAATTACTCGTGTAGTGGCAATGATGGAAGGATACGAAAGCATAGCTTAGAAGGTGTCAATCCCAATATTTCGATCTTGTGGCAACCATTATGCAAGAAAATACTCTAAACTAAGAAAAAGCGATACAACCAACAAACCAACACTAAGGCCTAAGCCAACAATGTGACAAAAATGAGTCGATTACATCAAAGCACACTGTTTTCTCTATAAAACTGGAAGCAAACATAGACACCAGCACGATTCAAGAATCTTTTTGCTTTAAGAAAAAAAATGTGTTATAGAGTAGATTGCAATAAATGTGGTAAATACTCGTGGGACGGTTGTGGCAAGCACCTGTCGAAGCTTTACGCAAGCATCGACGAGGGAAAACGCTGCATGTGCCGACCATGGCCCGGCGTTATCACCACCACCATCCCATCAGCAAATAATGCAGCCAACACTAATCAAGCACCCGCCGCAACTCAAGCTCCAAGTACCATTAGTTTTTATTTTTCGTTTTTTCCCCCCTCATAGTTTTTGTTGTGATTTATTACATCTGAGTTTTTCTTTTGCAGGCATCTAGCAATCTTCGTAAGTGCTTTGAGTGCATGCCCGGTGATCCCACGAATAAAACAATGTAATTCTAGTTCGTGATTGTCAATGTTTCATTGACAAAAATCTCTCTTTTTCATGTGTATGGATTAATGAATAATATATCTTCCTCTCAACCCTAATACCCACCGGTTCTTGGTGGAGGAATAGTAAATAACTTTGAAATTTTAACTTGTACGATTAGCAATTCATTCTGGTTTACTCTATACATGGTTTGATGTTATTGGTTAGATCATCAATCTTCGGTTCGACTAACTCAACTAATCAGGTTCTGTAACAATTTCAATCTTGCCTAGACGAGAACCGAACCGATAATGTTGCATTGATTGATCATAATTGATTTTAACTTGAAAACAGACCAAATCGAACAAACACAAAGTCATTCAAGCAATCCATTGTAGGTCTGGACTAATATGTAAATGATACAAAGATTTGCAGCAAAGTACAAATTAAGCATAACAAGGTATAAAAGACTTAAAGATAGTTTTACATTATCTAACTATTGGTGTTAATACTAGACTATTGGTATCGATATTAAAAGAATAATACAAATACTTATTAAAAATATCGATACTAAAATAATGTATTATTTTTTAAAATTTGCTTAAGGTGAGGATACTCCTCAGTTGAGAGCAGCATCCAAGCCATATACACCAAATAATTGAAAACTTGAAATGTCCATTTAAAAGTGTCTTTAATCCTTCTAAACATCTACCAAACACCATGCAACACCTAAACATGCTAACTAACATTAAAACATGATCCAAACATGCGATGAACACGTAGAATTCATCAAGGATGTCATGTGAACTTTGAATATACTAAACATAATTATTTTTTCACAACACGAACTTCCATTTAGATCATCAAAGGCTAAACATGTACACACCATTCGTACACCAATTTACCATGTTTTTATAGGGGAAATCATGGATCTTGGTCGTACCCTTTTAGTATCATTAGTATGTTTTAAACATCAAAAGAACATAGCAAATCAAGACATGCATATCGCAGTTGTACAAACCACTAAACTTATACAAAACATATCTCAAATGCTACTCATCACACATAACAACACATCTATGCATAACCACCTTTCTAAGACTAATCAAAACAAATTAAAGGATGTCAAGTAACAAATCATAAACATATGGACATATCATATCACTTAAATGCATAACGAAGTACTTAAACATGGAAGACATACATGAATTGTCAGATTAAAATATTTTACAATTCAAAAAGCTCAATTTGTATCAAAGTGTAGTCCAATGATACATTAGTGTTATAAGAATACTAGAATTTCATCTCATTATCGGTAACACACAAAAATAATCATCATTCTGCCTCGTTAGGGACTAACGTTAAAATGTACATCATTTTGTCTCGCCAAAGGTCAAAGTCTATTCAGAACTCATACAAAAGTATCAAATCCATTGCTTGTCAATTGCATCCTAGAATCATCTAAATGATCAAGGGCTCAAGTGAGAAGTTGGTTTTAAGTTTTTCTCGTATATAAGAATTATTATGTGTTGCGAAAATATAGCGACCTTTTGAAGGTATTGAAGTAATTTTTTTTTATTTTGTTGAATCTACTAGAAAGATAGTGCGAACGTGACTTCTTTCAAGTTTTGAAGTACCTATTCCCCATATCATAACCGTTTGTTTAAATGTCTATATCAATTATGAAAGATCTATTTATCATGTATACCGACTTTCATATGTGTTCAAGCTACAAGAATATGAGTTCCCATAATGGATAATAAAAAAAATAATGGAATGCGGTTTAAACTTGGTCTACAATTCTATAAGATCTCATGTCGTGTAGAGATTCTTAGGGTCATCTAAAATCTACCATGAATTCATAGTGATATGGATATATGAGAGATGACCATGAACCTAATAGATGTGAGTAATGTAAACTATAATTATAATTAATTACATGTACACTTATTGTAGACACTAAATTTTTGTCCCGATTTTATTTATATTATTATTATTATATTATTTTTTATTATATATTTTTATTATTAATATTATTATTATTACAAACAAGCCCAGATTACACGGCCCAATTACAAATCTCGGAGGCCCAGATCTGGAAACCCAACCCATCAAGAAACCCTAAACCCAATTTAGGGTTTATATCATCTAACCCTAGCCGCCTCAGCATCACAGCCGTTGGATCTGAGAGATCCAAAGACCCACACTCATCCAGAACAAACCCTAGGGTAATGATACCCTAGGGACCACGCGGCCGCCGTTCGCCAACCTCTGCTACCACGCTGCCACGACGCCAACCGAAGGATCCAGAAGGCCAAGCCATAGCCGCACACGTTGCCCTCAATGGTGAGTCACCACTGGAAGTTCGATGACTCACCAAACTCTACTCTTTTACCCGGTCCGAGACAAGCGCCGGTGATGGCTATAAAAGCCACCATTCCCTGCAAAACGGAGGCAACCAACAGCCACAGAGCAACCAAACGGAGAGAAAAAATAGAAAAAAAAAACAAAGACCAACTCACAACAACCAGCAATCAAATCGAGAAGAGAGAATGAAGAGTTTACCTTACCGGAGAACCCCAAACGGCGCCTGAGAACCAAAAATACCTAAGGTATTTTCCTTAGATCTAGGAAAATCCATAACTTTTTAGGATAAAAGAAGGGTGAAATAGGGTTTAGGGTACTCGGATTTAGAGTTTGGGAAATTTCGGTATTCTCCGACCACCAGTGACGGTGCCTGGCGGTGAGGTTGGCGGTGGTGCAGGGCTGCCGCCCAGTGACCGGCTTCCCTCCGGTGAGGGAAGCTAGAGAGAAGCGAGAGAGAGTTTAAACTCTCTCAGTTTAGAGAGAGGAAAGAAACGAGAGAAATGAGAGCTGGCCCTTCGGGCCAGCCATTTTGGGACTTAAATACCCCTCCCCGAACGACGTCGTTTTGGGGAGGGGTCTGTCTATAATTAATTAAAAGTTAATCCCCGTACGCAGTCCAGTAACTTTGTAATTTTTCATTATAGTCACTGTAATCAAATTATGAACTTTTTAATTTGATCTCTTAATGTTATTTCTTTATAATTTAGTCACTGACATAAATATTTTAGACAAATAACCGATTTAGTCCTTTAATTCTAATTAATGTTATTTTAATCCCGGGCATGTTTTAATTTATTTTAATTTGACATTCGAATTTAATATAATTTTATTTTAGTCCATAAATTAATAAATGAGTAAAATAACATGTTTAATCCCTGTAATTTTAAATAATTAATTATGAATTAGGTATTTAATGCTATTAGTTTATAATTTAATCACTAATTTAAATTTTTATTTATGTTTTTTACAAGTTATATATATAGTTTTAATTTTATTGTTAGTTATATGTTAATGTTTATTTTTAATTATTATTACTATTATTATTATTATTATTATTATTTAACCATAAATATATATATTTATATAATAAATAATATGCATTTTATTTATTAAAATCTTAGATAATTATTTTTAACTTATTTTAATCCTATTTTAATATTTATTTATTTTCCAATATTAAGAAAGGGCAGTCTTAAAATAACTGGATGTTCATTTTCTGATATAAAAAAATATCTTATTTTATAAATTATATATTAATTATTTTAATTATTTATTTATTTTTTAATATCAAAGAAAAGAGTTTTCTTAAGGCACTTAGAAGTCCTTTTCTGATATTTCTAAATAAATAAATATTTTATTAATATATATTTTTCATAATTATAATTTTAAAATAATAGGATTATAAATTAAATATATTTTTAATTTTTAATTTCTAATAATAGAGACAATTTATAATTAAAAAGTACCAATTTTGGGCGTTGTAGGGGTGTTAATCCTTCCCTAAAAGTAACCGACCACGAATCCTTTTTTTTTTATTAAAAAGAACGAATTTTTGGTTAAAACGCAAATCAGTTTATCTTTTAATCGATGTTTTCTTAAAAACTCTTTTAAAGGATGATTTTTAGGTATTCGACCTACCTGACCCAAAAGGCCGATGGCGACTCCCAAATTATTTTTAAAAAAAAACAATTTATTCACATCACCTTTCCCGCCAAATAAATATCTCGTGCCCAGACGAAAATCGGTTACAACAGCTTGGCGACTCCGCTGGGGACCTGGTCAAACTTTAAAATCAATTATAAATTGTCTCTATTAATTATAAATTAAAAATTCATATATTTAATTTATAATTCTTTCTTTTCAAATTTTTTATATACTTATTATTTTTATAGTATTTATATTAATATTTCATTTTACTTGCAAGTATTTTATTTCATTATTTTATTTGTCTGTCAGAGGTTTGAACATTTCTCCTCACACACAACACTTGCATTGCATAACATAAAGCTCTATAATTGAGTTAGTCCCTTTTAAGTGGGAGTGTTCATTTTACTTCAAGTATTTTATTTCATTATTTTATTGTCTGTCAGAGGTTTGAACATTTCTCCTCACACACAACACTTGCATTGCATAACATAAAGCTCTATAATTGAGTTAGTCCCTTTTAAGTGGGAGTGAAAGCGACGTCTTCATGAGAATTTATTCTCCGTGTCAGACCTAGCCAGTAACTTTCGGGGTTCATATGCTCTATGTCTTCGTGAGAATTTATTCTCCGTGTCAGGCATAGAGAAGTGTATCCCCTCGAATTGAACTCGATCCACTTTAGTCTGTGATGGACTAGGATTGAGGGTTAGCAACCCAAGGGGGCACTAACAAGGACAATTCGAGTACCTTTATTCTTAGATCTGAAACCCTGCATAATAACCCTAGAACTCTTCCGATCTGAAGCCATGCCGAAATTTTGTCCAAATAGGTGTACACACAGAAATGAATTTTAACTTTTCCTTTTAATTTATTTATTTATTTTTTTCTTACTGAATAAATTGCATGTGAATTTAAATTATTTAAAGTATGAAGAAAGCATGTTTAAATAAAGATATTTAGTAGACATTATTATTAAATTTTTTTTTTTCCTTTATTATGTAACTAATTCATTTCTTTTTGTGTGTTCTTTATTTCTTCTGTTTGCATAGCATCATACAGGATAAAGGCATTGATCCTCGTGTTAATTGTCTCATTGGAAAACCTTCATCCATGGATAAAAAGTGTTTCAAATCAAATAGTTCTAAATTCAGAAGTAAGACATTGGGCTGAGGACTTACAAAGACAAGGAGGAGACAGTCTGGAGATGACTATGTATCTGAGTTAACCAGTTATGCTCCGGTTTCGCTAAAAGAAATGATATGCAAGATTTGCGAAGCATTTGGGAGAGTTGGACTCAAACAAAAGTTGCAGTTTTATCATACTTACGGAGACATCCCATATTTGCTCTATGTCGAAGTTGATGATGACTTACTTCGGCCCTAATTCAATTCTGGAATCCAGGGTACAATTGCTTCACTCTCAATAAGGAGGAATTGGTTCCTACTATTGAAGAGTACACACTTTGCTACATATAGAGGGGCTTTGGAGAATCGAATTTATTCAAGATCAATTAAAACTCAACCTTTTCGAGTTAAATTAGCAAAGATTTGCCGGAGTACGAGGAATGGTGGTATCCCGTATAAAACAAAAGGCGAAAGCGAAGGCATTGCTTGGACCAACATTAAAGAACTTATTCAGAGTCATCCAGACACTAACTACGATTCGATCTCTTTGCTCTGGGTATGTATGGTATGGTCATCTTCCCAAAAGTATTGGGATATATTGAAGCTGCATAGTAGATTTGTTTGAGCAGCTACCAAAAAGGATTAATCCTGCTTCTGCAATTCTAGCAAGACTTTCAGTCATTAAACGCTTGTAAAAGCTAGGAGGTGGACGATTCTCAGGGTGTACCCAATTGTTATATGTCTGGATTCGCAGCCATTTCTGGAGAACAGAAAAGGTTTCATACCAGCGTTTTAATATGGACTACTCACCATTGAAAGAATTTCTGGAGCAAGAATGGCCGAAAGAAATTAAGAAAGATATGTGGATTAATGCCTTTCGAAATCTGCAAAGCGATGACATTGTTTGGCGAGCCCCATGGCAAATCCAAAGGGAATTCTTTTACAAATGTGGTGATTACAACTGGATAATGCTGCTCGGATTGTGGGGAGGAATCGGATATGCACCACTTCTGGTCATAAGACAGTATGAAGGTCGTCAATTTGTACCTGTCACTGCTGGATTACATTCGTCTGAGTTCGCATTCCACATCAAAAATTATAAAAGAAATATCATGGAGGCCTTTACAGCTTGGAAAATAACTTTTTGTATCCGAGCTAAAGCAGCAAAAGAAATGTTAACTCCTGATTATGAGAAATGGAGATCTGTCAGGAAAAATGAAAATATTCCTCTACCAGACCAAAATGAGGATATCTCTATGGAAGATCGCATTAAGGTGGTTCCATCAGAGATTGAAATCCTGAGCTGAGTTTGAAGGAGAAAGAGAAGATTGGTCAAGAGAATTAGAGCAAATGAGACGAGATAAATCCATGTTGAGTGTTGACATTGACTTTCATTCATCACAATGTGCAATGTTAAGAGAAAACCAAGACAAAATTAATGGTGAATTCAGAACATTAAAGAAAATTACCAGTTATAAATCCCAGAAAGCATCAGGACCGAGCCGATCAACAGTACAGATGACCAGAGAATTGAACATCGAGAAAAATTGAGTTGAAAATCTGAAAAGAAAGAATAGCCATCTACTCAAAAGCCTTGAGAAAGGAAAGTAGAAAATGGAAGTTTTGAGGTTGATAGAAGAGAGCGAATTATAAAACACAAAGCTGAACACCGCGAGATCATGAATGAAATGCAAAGAGAAAGGGATCGAGCCAAAGATTTAGAAGAGATGAAGAATGACATCCTTGATAAATTTGAAGGTGAGAAAATATCATGTTCAAGGGATTTGAATCTGAAATGAACCATCTGATTGCCGAACTTGAAGTCAGGAGCCAAAGGATTGAAGATTTCAATGTTGAAAAAGAAAAATGGGAGCTGGAAAGAAAGAATTTCAACACCAAACTTGAGGTAGAGCAAGAAGTGGCTAGCAATTGGATGCAAAGATGCAGAAACAAGAATGTTCAAATCCAGAAGCTTAATCAAAGGACGCAAGAAGCGCGAACAAAACTTGAAGAAGATCTGGAACAGTCTAGAAGCAAAAACTCAGAGTTTAATGCTTACATTTTGCAACTTGAAGAATCATTATTTCAAGAAAAGGTTCGTCTAGGACCTAGTGATCTTAAAGAAAGTAATGAGGAAAGTGCTTCACTGCGAAGACGCATTAGAGATCTTGAAAAGACTCTGCACAATTTTCAAGTCAGAATCACTGAGTTAGAGCAAACTCTCGAAGGAACTAATAAACAATGGCAAAAATCAACTGGATTTCTATGTAGAAAAAAGTGAAGAAAGAAGTAATATGGTATTCGAGGCCATGGTACAAATGAGCGAAGTTGCTAGATATGTTGGGGAACTAGCTGTTGAAGCAAAAATAATTGAGCATCACGTTGATCCAGTTTCTAAGTTCGGAAAGAATGTGTCATGGCTAATGAAAGAAATTATAGAGCTTAATAGGAAAGATATGCCTTATCTGTAGTTATGAACTATTATAAAGAAACTTTTGTATGACGATGAAAGTTGTTCTATGACAGTTAACTTTTTGGGATCAATACCTTTTGCATACATGCATTTTTGCATACATTCATTTTTGCATACATTCATTATTCATTACATTATTTTCTTTATGTATAATTTTTATTATTAAGATAACATTCATTAATTAAAATTTGAAAAAATAATATCAAAAGAATTTTCAATCGCAGTTATTCTAGCCAAAAGAGAAATACAACATCACTACGGTACTAGACAAACTACTAAGAAAATTATGGAGGATAAAATACAACGTATTGAGGAACAGCATAATAAAGAACAAGCAGAGATGAGAATGAAGCTAGAGAAAATTAAAGCCAGTATTGCAAACTCACAAGACAGCATGATGCAGAAAATAGAAGACATGTTTAAAAGGCATGCTATCATAGGAAAAATGCATGAAAATCCTGTATCTTTCGACCAAGAACCTATGTATCCTCTAGGTTTCCCACCAGAACCAATTTATCACTCTGGTACTACACCTATACAAATCAATGCCCGCACATCAGCATTTCAAGAAGCCAAACCACATGAAAATCGACAAGTGGATCTTGCATCTTCAAGAAAAAAATCCACTTATATCAGATGTGAAAATAGGGGATTTTAATGCTGAGCATCTAATCCCAGATTTGAATAAGCTGAATGAGAAAGAAAAAATAAATGAAGAATTGACCAGACAGATCAGGAGCTTAGAAGAACGAATGAAATCTGTGGAAATAACTGAATCATTCTATGGGTTTGACGCTAGTGAGTTGAGTTTGGTTCCAGACCTAATCCTTCCCATTAAGTTCAAAGTTCCCGAATTTGATAGATATGACTGTACCACATGCCCTTCATCCCATATTACTATGTTTTGTCGTAGAATGGCAGGATATGTGAAAGACGAGAAATTGTTAATTCACTGCTTTCAAGATATTTTGACAGGACCAGCCTTAAAATGGTATACTCAATTGACCAAAGCCAACATTAGATCCTGGAAAGATCTGGCTAAAGTATTCCTAGAGCAATACCGCCACGTAACATACATGGTCCCTGATAGATGGACTCTCCAAAATTTGGAGAAAAAGAATAACGAAACATTCAGACAGTATGCTCAGAGATGGCGTGACACAGCAGCCCAAGTTCAACCACCTCTATCAAAAAAAGAGGTCACAGTAATATTTGTCCATACGTTAAAAGCTCCCTATTTAAATCATCTAATGGGGAATGCAACCAGAAATTTTGCAGATTTGGTCATTTCTGGAGAACTCATTGAAAATGTCTTGAAAAGTGGCAAAATTAAATCAAATGAGGGGTCTAGTTCCAAAAGACCTATGTACCAAAAAAAGGAGAATGAAGTCAACAATGCAAACTCTTAAAACAAGGATTCATCGAAAAGTGTTACAATAACCCAGCCAAGGGTTAAAAAAGAAGAAACAAACACTAATCGAGCAGAGTCCAGAGGATCTCGAAAGGAAAATGAAAGGTTGTCTTTTACACCTTTACCAGTACCCTATGCTGAGATCTATGATTCGCTATTAAAAGCAGATGTCATACGGCCCTATCCTTTGGTTCCCATGCAACCACCATTCCCTCCATGGTATGATGTAAAGGCACACTGTGTTTACCATAAAGGAATTACGAGTCATTCTATTGAAAACTGTTTGACATTCAAAAGGGTGGTTCAAAATTTAATCAACACTGGAAAGTTGGAATTCAATTCACCATCTACATCAAATCATCCATTGCCAAATCACGGAGATAAAAACGTGAATGCAATTCTGGAAGAGAACAGAAAGAAAGCAAAAACAGACGTTTCTGAAATTAAATCTCCTTTTGTTTGGATATTTCAACAACTCTCCTTAGCCGGTATAATTCCACAAGAATTCAGGCCAAAAAATAATGAAGGCAAGAATTATTGTGAATATCATCAAAAGAAGGGGCATGAAATTCAACCATGTCTTGAATTTAGGGATTTGGTGCAAAAATTGATGAATAACAGATATATAGAATTCTTTGAAGAAGAACCAGGGAAAAGAGAAGATGATGTTTGCTCATCAGAAGATTCTAAACCTAATCAGAGAACAAGTGATCCTGTGATCAGTAATGTGAAATCATCTACAGTGATTCCTGTACCAACAAAGACGAAAGTAGTTATCACAACTCCTCTACCATTTCCATACAAGGATACCCGCAGGGTACCTTGGAATTATACTACCAATGTTTCAATGGTAGGAAGATCTGTTTCTCTGGAAAAAAACAGAAGAGAAAATATAGAATCTGGATTCGACGTCTGAAGCAGTGAGTGAAGTCGGATTCTTTACAAGAAGTGGAAGATGTTACTCTCCTGAAACATCCAATGCATCAGAACAGGTGAAAGCAAAAGGAAAAGCCATGGTAATACCCCAAAAGGTATTTGATGATGAATCCCCTCCAGCATTCAATGAGCCTGTAACAGAAAAACAAGCGCAAGAATTTTTGAAATTCCTGAAACATAGTGAATATAGTGTGGTTGAACAACTACATAAACAACAAGCGCGAATTTCTATTCTTGATCTATTGATGAATTCAGAAGCACACAGAAATGCTTTGATGAGAATGCTTAATCAAACCTTTATCCCTGAAGATATATCCCTCAATAAACTTGACAGAATTGTGGGACATATAGCCGCTGACAATTACATAACGTTCACGGATGATGAAATACCTGAAGGCGGAATGGGGTCAGTAAAAGCTTTGAATATTACCACACATTGTCATGGTCATGTTTTGCCAGGAGTATTGATTGACAATAGATCCGCTCTTAACTTGATGCCTCTAGTCACACTTCAAAGAATGCCTGTGGATAAATCACACATGAAAAGTTATCATAATGTAGTGCGAGCTTTTGATGGCATTCAAAAAGAGGTACTTGGGAAAATGGAAATATCGTTGTTAATCGGACCAGCCGTGTACAATATTGACTTTGTGGTGATGGGCATCCACCCTATATATAATTGTTTATTAGGGAGGCCATGGATTCATTCTGCAGGAGCCGTTCCTTCTTCATTACATCAGAAATTGAAATTCGTTGTTGATGGACAATTAATATGCGTAGGAGCTGAAGAAGAAATCATTGCGTCTATAACAAGTGATGTTCCATATATTTAGACCAATGATGATGCTCTCGAATGCTCTTTCCGAGCTTTTGAATTTGTCAATGCAACCTTTATTGCAGAAGGAAGCAAAATTCCATATCCCAGATTGTCTGATTGCACCAAGATGACTGTACGACAGACTTTAGGCATCGGAGCTAAAACTGGGAAAGGTTTAGGAAAGAATCTTCAAGGGAGTTCAGTTCCTGTAAGTATGAAGATAAAGAAAGATCGTTTTGGGCTTGGATTTAAGCCCAATTTTCAGCAAAAGAACAAAGAGATGAAAAGAAGATGTGAAGATAGAAAGGCAAGGTTGAAAGGAGAAGAAATCCTTTGGGAACACATGTTTTTCCCATAATTGAAGACCACATTCAGATCAGGGGGAACAATTAATGTAGAACAACAGCTTGTTGAGGCCTTGAAAGAAGAAAAGTTGACGAAAGATCAAAGCATAGTTGAAGAAGATATGAAAGGATTATTTATCAACATGATCATGAATGACAACAAGACTGGCAAATACTTGGCTAGGATTCGCCCTTGTTTTCCTGGAGAAACACTCAACAATTGGACCACTGAAGACATTCCTGTAGTTTTTAATATTAACACAGAGTAATATTCAGAACTAATCTTTATGTTTAGCCCAAAAGTATGAAAACATTTTGTTATCTTGTAAAGGAAATTATGTTAAGTTCACCAAATATTAAATATAAGAAATTTTCTTTAAAATTTTCAGATGGCAATCATTCTTTACATTTTCTTACATTTTTACATTTATTTATTTCATAAATTTACTTTATTCTTTCGGAAATATGTCTGACTTAAATTTGCAGGTGTCACAATGTTAATAGCATGTTTATTCCTAAATTTAATCGAGAGATAAATTTAGAGTAGCCCATATGTCTGGAGGAAATCAATGAGTGTGAGGATGAACTGGAATGTGATGTTCCTACTGAATTATTAAGACTGATAGAAAAAGAAGATAAGCAAATTTTACCTCACAAAGAAGAGATTGAGACTATAAATTTGGGAACAGATGAAGAAATGAAGGAGGTAAAAATTGGTACTACTCTAACAATCCAGATAAAACAAGAATTGATAAATCTCCTTCAAGAGTTCAAAGATATCTTCGCCTGGTCTTATCAAGATATGCCTGGTTTGAGTACAGATAGTGATGCACAAGCTTCCAATCAATCCAGAATATAAACCGTCCAACAAAAGCTCAGGCGAATGAGGCCAGAAATGTTTTGCAGATCAAAGAGGAAGTGATGAAACAGATTAATGCAGGTCTCCTACAGGCAGCCAAATACCCAGAATGGGTAGCCAACATTGTTCCAGTACCAAAAAAAATGGTAAAGTTTGAATGTGTGTGGATTACAGAGATCTCAACAAAGCTAGTCCGAAAGATAGCTTTTCATTACCCCACATAGACACCTTGGTGGATAATACTGCAGGACACGCATGGTTTTCATTCATGGATGGCTTTTCAGGATATAATCAAAAATGAATCCTGAAGACATGGAAAAACAACATTTGTAACCATGTGGGGCACATTCTGCTAAAAGTAATGCCATTTGGATTGAAAAATGCAGGGGCAACGTATCAAAGAGCCATGGTAACTTTGTTTCATGATGCACAAAGAGATTGAAGTATATGTAGATGACATGATTGCCAAATCCCGAACTGAAGAAGAACATATTCAAAATTTGAGAAAGCTTTTCCAGAGATTGAGGAAGTATCAATTAAAGCTCAACCCCGCTAAATGTACTTTTGGGGTAACTTCCGGGAAGCTTTTGGGATTTGTGGTTAGTAAAAAAGAAATCGAGATTGATCCAGATAAAGTAAAAGCAATTCAAGATCTTCCACCACCCAATACAAAAAAAGAAGTTCGAGGCTTTTTGGGAAGATTAAATTATATATCTCAGTTCATTTCTCAATTAACTGACAAATGTGATCCAGTGTTCAAATTACTTCGAAAGAACAATCCAGAAGTCTGGAATGATGAATGTCAACAAACTTTGGATATTATTAAGAAATATTTATCCAATGCCCCCATTTTAGTATCACCAATGCCTGATAGACCGTTAATTCTCTACTTGACAGTCTTTGAAAATTCGATGGGATGTGTATTGGGACAGCATGATGAATCTGGAAGAAAAGAAAAAGCCATTTATTATCTGAGCAAAAAATTTACTGATTGTGAAATTCGATATCCACCAATACAAAAATTAGAAGACTCGACAATACATGTTATATCATACTACTTGGTTGATATCCAAACTTGATCCTTTGAAATTCTTATGGAATCACCATTTGACAGGCAGAATGGCTAGATGGCAGATGTTATTATCCGAGTTTGATATTGTATATGTCAACCAAAAAGCGATAAAGGAAGTGTCATAGCTGATTTTCTGCCAGTCGTGTATCGAATGATTATCAGCCTTTGAGTTTTAATTTTCCAGATGAAGATTTGTTGTGCATATCCATGAAGGAAGAAGTCGGAACAAATGATGCATCTTGGAAGCTTTACTTTGATGGAGCATCCAACGCCTTGGGACGAGGAATCGAGGCAGTGTTAATTTCTCCAGAAAATATTTATTTTCCCTTTACAAGTAGACTGGAGTTCTTTTGCACCAATAACATGGCGGAATATGAAGCTTGTGTCATGGGATTGAAAGCAGCCATAGAAGAAAAATTAATGTCTCAAGAAATATGGAGATTCATCGTTAGTGGTAATCAATTACGGTGAATGGGAAACAAAAGATCCCAATTGTTGGAATACCGAAATTTTACCCTCGAATTAGTGAAAATTTAAGAGAGTCACCTTCAATTATCTCCCTCGAGAAGAAAATCAAATGGCAGATGCTTTGGCTACATTAGCTATGTTTCAGGCAACTAAGAAAGTTGATATGATGCCAATCAAAATGCAAGTATATGAAATTCATGCACATTGTTATAGTGTGGAAGAAGAGGTAGATGGAAAAACATGGTATTATGATATTTTGCAATATATCAAAAATCAAAATTATCCACAAAATGCATCTGAAATTGATAAAAGAACCTTGAGAAGAATGGCTACTTGATATTTTCTTGATGGCGAGACTATGTATAGAAGAAGCAATGATCAAATGCTATTGAGATGTTTAAATACCAGTGGAATATGTGGAACACATGCAAACGGTCTTTCCATGGCTAGAAAAATAATGAGATATGGATATTATTGGGCTACCATGCACACAGATTGCATTGATTATGCAAGGAAATGTCATAAATGCCAGATATATGCAGATAAGATTCATGTACCCCCATCTCCTTTACATGTAATGACAGCACCTTGGCCATTTTCTATGTGGGGAATAGACGTCATTGGAGCAATCACACCAAAAGCATCAAATGGACATTGTTTCATCCTTGTGGCAATTGATTATTTTACCAAGTGGGTTGAAGTTGCTTCATATGCCAATATTAAGAGGTCCACAGTCTGCAAATTCATAAAGAAATAAATAATTTGCCGGTATGGCCTACCAGAAAGGATAATTACAGATAATGCTCTGAACCTGAACAACAAGATGATGACCGAACTTTGTGCACAATTTAAGATCAAACATGCAAACTCAGTGGCATATCGTCCAAAAATGAATGGGGCAGTTGAAGCAGCAAATAAGAACATCAAGAGAATCATTACAAAGACCACTGAAACTTACAAAGATTGGCACGAGAAGTTACCTTTTGCTTTATATGCATACCGAACTACTGTTCGAACATCTATTGGGGCAACACCTTTTTCTTTAGTCTACGGGATGGAAGCAGTCTTACCAATTGAAGTTGAAATTCCATCGCTTCGAATTTTGAGAGAAACAAAATTGGATGAATCTGAATGGATTTGATCAATTGAACCTTATTGAGGAGAAAATATTGAAAGCTATTTGCCATGGACAGATGTATCAGAAACGGATGATGAAGTCTCATGATAAGAAAGTACATCCAAGAGAATTACAAGAGGGTGATCTAGTACTAAAAAAGATCTTGCCTATACATAAAGATTTCCGTGGGAAATGGATGCCTAATTGGGAAGGGCCATACGTTGTAAAAAAGGCCTTTTCCGGAGGAGCGTTGATCTTGGCAGAAATGGATGGAAAAATTCTGAGAAATCCAATAAACTCAGATTATGTCAAGAAATATTATGCTTGAAGAAAAAAAGAAAAAAAAAGAAAAGAAAAAGAAAAAAAAAGAGAGAATAAGAAGAAGAAAAAAAAAGAAAAAAAGGGATCAAGATGAAAACCCACAAAGGGCATCTTGTAACCAAATGAAGGATTTGAGTTGAAAACCTGAAAGGGCGGCTCAAATGCATGTTGATATTAGGCATCTGGCAATTGAACCCTCTTAAGATTTTGATAGTTTGTGAGGAACTTCACATCTACAAGCATTCTCAAAATCTTACATCAGTACTCTAAATTATATTAATTTGATTAATTTAGAAATACTTATGCTAATAATTTGTTGAGTCATTTGAATTTTTATCATTCCCATGCTTGCCATAACTTTGAATACAATTCTATCTATTTATTAATAAATTCTAAGTTTATTTTCTCTAAATTCAATTTATTTGAGATTCAATTTATTTTCGAAAATTCAACTTATTCTTTTATTTGGTAAATGGATTAACATAATTTTGAAATAAGTTAAAGATTTCTGAATATCACTTTATGTTAATACTTTTAAAGGCATGGAATACAAAGTAAGTCTTATCAACGTTTGCAATCATTGTTAAAAAAGCAAACAAATTATTACCATCATAGAGTTATTTGGAAGCGGAACAAGAAGAAATCTGTTCTCAATTGGCAGATTATGAATATAGCCCCTTTTCAGTGTAGCAGCATGAAAATGCTTCGAATCTACAAATTCTGGTTTTACATCGAATAAGTATTGTGATATTCCAGTCCAAACATCAACTGGAGCAAGTGCCACGTTATCATGGTAGAAATAAGGAGACCCATTAGCATCTTCTAGAAGTGTTCTCTGAGTTATTTGATCTGGTTCGGTAGGAACCCCAGAACCAATCATTAGAATTGAAAGGTGAATTGCATGATCGTCTTCATTAAGAAGCTTCTTTTCAAGCTTCCTCTGCTTCTTCTTTTTTAAGAAAATCATAGCCCAAGTTTCACCTTTTCTTGTAATTGGGATCATTGTATAATGGCTTCCTATCTTTTACCGGAAGAAGTGTGTCAGCAGCCTTAGCCATTTGAGCAGCACATATAAAATCTGTCAACTCTGCAATTGATGAATCAGGATTATATCTCTATGACTATTGAAGACATAGCATTTGAGTATCCCATTTTCGTCAAGTATAACAGTTTACTCTCCTCATCAGAATCAGAATTCAGGATTTTCTCGGTATCAAATGAACTATCAATATCTGTGAAATCATATTGAGAGATCACTTCATAATTAGATGAGTAGTTATCAGAATCAACATGTTACATGAGTGCAAACTTTTCAAGAGCTTGTGCCATTGAGTTTTGTTCTTAAGGGGTTTTGTGACATTATATCCACATCTACATTTTTCACAGATGATAGATTCTCCGATTTAAAGAAGAAAGATTTATTGAATTTCTACACAACTGAAGAAATACTAAGTTCATCAATTTGAAATCAAATAAAAATAAACTTAACATTCATGCATCATATTTAGGCATTTGCAAAAATAGGTGTATTTTTATTCATTTTATCCATGTTGAATTTTGACATAAATTTCAAAGATTTTAGCAAAGATTTAAATCCATCATTCAATGGATCAACAGTGCCAGTTAGAGTTCAAAATGAGAAGAACTCATCTTAAGAAGAAAGAAGAAGTTCATAATTAGAAGAACTTGTTCAACTTTTTGCTTAAATTCATCACTCGGTGGATCAGCAGTGCCAGTTAGAGTTCATAATGAGAAGAACTCATCGAAGAAAGAAGAATTCATAATGAGAAGAATTTGTTCAATCTTTTGCTTAAATCCATCACTTGATGGATCAGCTTTTCCAGAAAAAGTTCATAATAAGAAGAACTCATCTGAAGAAGGAAGAAAAAGTTCATAATGAGAAGAACTTGTTCAACTTTTTGCTTAAATTCATCACTCGGTGGATCAGCAGTGCCAGTTAGAGTTCATAATGAGAAGAACTCATCTGAAGAAGAAAGAAGAAATTCATAATGAGAAGAATTTGTTCAAACTTTTGCTTAAATCCATCACTTGATGGATCAGCTTTTCCAGAAAAAGTTCATAATGAGAAGAACTCATCTGAAGAAGGAAGAAGAAGTTCATAATGAGAAGAGCTTGTTCAACCTTTTGCTCAAATCCATCACTTGATGGATCAGCATTTCCAGAGGAAGTTCATAATGAGAAGAACTTGTTCGACTTTAGTTTGATTGATGGATCAGCATTGCCAGAAGGAGATAGATCAGCATCAATATTTCCAGGAGTGTTCATAATGAGAAGAACTCATCTGAAGAAGGAGAAGAAGTTCATAATGAGAAGAATTTGTTCAACCTTGCCTTAATTCATCACATATGAAGTTGAATCAACGACACCTCTTTTGCGGATCAACATTTCCAGAAGGTGTTCATAATGAGAAGAACCCATCTGAAGAGGAAGAAGGAGTTCATAATGAGAAGAACTTGCTTAACCTTTTGCTAGATTTTATCACAGAATGAGATTGAAAATCATCTCCAGTGGAAAAGTTCATAATAAGAAGAACTAATCCCAGAGGAGAACTTATTCAACATTTCCATCTTAATCAGGAGAAGTCAATTGAACAAAAATTTATTGTCTTTTCGTCTTTGCTCTATTCTTGTTAACACAAGAATGAGCAAAGAGGGGCAGCTGTAGACACTAAATTTTTGTCCCGATTTTATTTATATTATTATTATATTATTATTATTTATTATATATTTTTATTATTAATATTATTATTATTACAAACAGGCCCATATTACACGGCCCAATTACAAATCCCGGAGGCCCAGATCTGGAAGCCGAACCTATCAGGAAACCCTACACCTAATTTAGGGTTTATATCATCTAACCCTAGCTGCCTCAGCATCACAGCCGTTGGATCTGAGAGATCCAACGACCCACACTCATCCAGAACAAACCCTAGGGTAATGATACCCTAGGGACCACGCGGCCGTCGTTCGCCAACCTCTGCTACCACGCTACCACGACGCCAACCGAAGGATCCAAAAGGCCAAGCCATAGCTGCACACGTTGCCCTCAATGGTGAGTCACCACTGGAAGTTCGGTGACTCACCAAACTCTACTCTTTTACCCGGTCCGAGACAAGCGCCGGTGATGGCTATAAAAGCCACCATTCCCTGCAAAACGGAGGCAACCAACAACCACAGAGCAACCAAACGGAGAGCAAAAATAGAAAAAAAAAACAGAGACCAACTCACAACAACCAGCAATCAAATCGAGAAGAGAGAATGAAGAGTTTACCTTACCGGAGAACCCCAAACGGCGCCTGAGAACCAAAAATACCGAAGGTATTTTCCTTAGATCTAGGAAAATCCATAACTTTTTAGGATAAAAGAAGGGTGAAATCGAGTTTAGGGTACTCAGATTTAGAGTTTGGGAAATTTTGAGGTTGGCGATGGTGCAGGGCTGCCGCCCGGTGACCGGCTTCCCTCCGGTGAGGGAAGCTAGAGAGAAGGGAGAGAGAGTTTAAACTCTCTCAGTTTAGAGAGAGGAAAGAAACGAGAGAAATGAGAGCTGGCCCTTCGGGCCAGCCGTTTTGGGACTTAAATACCCCTCCCCGAACGACGCGGTTTTGGGGAGGGGTCTGTCTATAATAATTAAAAGTTAATCCCGTACGCAGTCCAGTAACTTTGTAATTTCATAGTCACTGTAATCAAATTATGAACTTTTAATTTGATCTCTTAATGTTATTCTTTATAATTTAGTCACTGACATAAATATTTAGACAAATAACCGATTTAGTCCTTTAATTCTAATTAATGTTATTTAATCCGGCATGTTTTAATTTATTTAATTTGACATTCGAATTTAATATAATTTATTTTAGTCCATAAATTATAAATGAGTAAATAACATGTTTAATCCCTGTAATTTAAATAATTAATTATGAATTAGGTATTAATGCTATTAGTTTATAATTTAATCACTAATTTAAATTTTATTTATTTTTTTACAAGTTAATATATAGTTTTAATTTTATTGTTAGTTATATGTTAATGTTTATTTTAATTATTATTACTATTTTATTATTATTATTTAACCATATATATATATATTATATAAATAATATGCATTTTATTTATTAAAATCTTAGTTAATTATTTTAACTTATTTTAATCCTATTTTAATATTTATTTTTTCCAATATTAAGAAATGGCAGTCTTAAAATAACTGGATGTTCATTTTATGATATAAAAAAATAAATCTTATTTTATAAATATATTAATTGTTTTAATATTTATTTATTTTTAATATCAAATAAAAGAGCTGTCTTAAGACACTAGAAGTCCTTTCTGATATTTCTAAATAAAATATTTTATTAATATATATTTTTCATAATTATAATTTTAAAATAATAGGATTATAAATTAAATATATTTTTAATTTTTAATTTCTAATAATAGAGACAATTTATAATTAAAAAGTATCAATTTTGGGCGTTGTAGGGGTGCTAATCATTCCCTAAACGTAACCGACCACGAATCCTTTTTTTATTATTAAAAAGAACGAATTTTTGGTTAAAACGCATATCAGTTTATCTTTTAATCGATGTTTTCTTAAAAACTCTTTTAAAGGATGATTTTTAGGTATTCGATCTACCTGACCCAAAAGGTCGATAGCGACTCCCAAATTATTTTTTAAAAAAACCATTTTTTTCACATCACTTTTCCCGCCAAATAAATATTTCGTTCCCGGACGAAAACCGGTTACGACACTTATAAAAATATATTTAAAAATAATTTAAAAATATTTTTTGATGATGTGACATCATACATGGACCTGCTAATCAATAAGAAACGTTGACGATTACATTAGTCAGCTAATGATTTCCATCCACCGAGAGACATTTTGTTTCAAAATAAAATATTAGGTTTAAATTGTTTCAAAAATAAAGCTAAAAGAAAGTTATTATTTAAATAAATGTTAGAGGTAATTTGTTATTATGTTTTTTTTCCTAATATATATCAGCTCACCATGTTATCCATAACCTCAATAAATGAGAGTCATAAATTTTAAATAACTGCTAATTCTTCATTTACATACGAAGATTCACATTGAATAAATGAAATAAAAAATTATTATCGGTTAGAGCTACAATGACGTGGTAAAGCAGGACAATCTAATAATTTTTCGATATTTGGACTTTGTCCGGTTCAGCCCTAAGTTGAGTAAGAAAAACCAACCAAATTTATGTGGCCCCAAATCCGCACGAACCCCTCCACATCAGCTCGCTTGGGACCCAACACAATCTTTGAAACCAGAGTCACTGATTCATTCCCACCAATAGGATCATCCCTTATCCTCCACCCAGTTACTTACCACAAAATATAGATTCCTCCACACAAGAGATCTCCTCATCCTATCCCCTTGTTTTACATCAAAATAATTCCCACAAATATAAGTTTTTCTTCAATACAAAATACAGAAAATTTGTATATAAAAAAAAAACTGAACCATGGCAGCCTCACTACAAGCAGCAGCAACCCTGATGCAACCGGCCAAGGTTGGTGTGCCATCTAGGACTGGCGTACCGCCGCTCAGGTCCTCTCCGAGCGTTTCTAAAGCCTTTGGTTTGGAGCCTGTGTGTGCTAGGCTGACTTGCTCTCTGAAAACTGAGTTTCAAGACTTGGCTCAAAAGTGTGTTGATGCTACCAAGATTGCTGGTTTTGGTCTTGCTACTTCTGCTCTTGTTGTGTCGGTATACTTCTTCCTTTTGCTTTTCATTTGATTTTGGATTCCGGTTAATTCGTTTTGTAATTAAAGGGGCCTTGTTTTGGAAGGGAGCTTGTTTTGGAAGGGAGCAAGCGCTGAAGGAGTTCCAAAGAGGCTAACCTATGATGAAATCCAGAGCAAAACGTACATGGAAGTAAAGGGAACTGGGACTGCTAACCAGTGCCCCACCATCGACGGTGGTGTGGATTCATTTGCCTTCAAACCAGGCAAATACTACGCCAATAAATTCTGCTTAGAACCCACTTCTTTCACCGTCAAAGCGGAGAGCGTTAGCAAGAATGCTCCCCCGGAGTTCCAAAACACCAAGCTCATGACCCGTTTAACCTACACCCTCGACGAAATCGAGGGTCCTTTCGAAGTGTCCCCTGACGGAACCGTCAAATTCGAGGAGAAAGATGGGATCGATTACGCTGCTGTCACGGTTCAGCTCCCTGGTGGCTAGCGTGTGCCATTCCTTTTCACTATCAAGCAACTGGTTGCATCAGGCAAACCCGAGAGCTTCAGTGGAGACTTCCTCGTACCGTCCTACCGTGGTTCATCTTTCTTGGACCCAAAAGGCAGGGGTGGTTCCACCGGTTACGACAACGCCGTCGCCTTGCCTGCCGGAGGGAGAGGAGATGAAGAAGAATTGGCCAAGGAGAACAACAAGAGTGCAGCTTCCTCATCGGGGAAAATCACTTTGAGTGTTACGAAAAGCAAGCCCGAGACCGGTGAAGTGATCGGTGTGTTTGAGAGCCTTCAGCCATCGGACACCGACTTGGGTGCCAAGACACCAAAGGATGTGAAGATCACCGGTATCTGGTATGCTCAGCTTGACTCGTAGACTGATTACCAAATCTTGGTATAATTTGAGGTATCATGTTTGTTTGCTACAATTTAATGAAATCCGGTGAGAAGCACACTGAGCTTATTATCTTTTCTATATTGGCTTCTTTTAATGATGTTTTTATTATGTTCGACATCTTTTTTCATGTCTGACAAGTACTTCACCCTGTAAGAATCTTGTCTATATTGAACAACTCTCTTAATACAAGTATTATGCCTCAAAATTTGGGTTGCGCACCAAATATCTGAACTTGGTATCGAGGCCAATCCAGATGTCTAGTGATCCAAATTGATGAAACAGTGTCGGAGTTTGATTTCCGAGACGGCAATGTTGCAAAGAATAACTTTTATTGACCCATGTTTAACCTATTTACACCTAATCGAAATCTCTGGCGAATTGTCACGTGTCAAGTACTCATTGGTGTTTGGTTCGATAATTCGAATGATCTCTCTCGAAAAATGGAGCGATCAAGGTGATGACATCGAGATCTAGGCTGTTCTCCCATGGTTTTGGAATTAAAATTTGGAGGGGCAAAAGAAGTTACAATCCTCCATTGCCTTCACCCAAGAAAACCTCATTCATGATGTTCAAGGTTAAAAAAGAGGAGTAAAAATGTAAGGAGGCAAGAAGATAAGTTCCTTTAGCTTAATTTTTAATGCCTTCAAATTCCTTTTTGAAAATTTACCCTGCTTCTAAATGTAATACAATTTTATACAAACTTAAACCCAATTTTCTTTGGTAGAGAAACATAAAAAAAAAAGAGAATATTTCACTATGATATTATCTTCCAAGCATGGAGATTTCGAAAATTTCACTATGAACTGATGAAAAAACTCCAAAAGAATGTGAACAAACCAAATTATCTGCTGTGGTTAACAAACACCAAATTTTCTGCAGCTGTTATCATTTTGTATACAGGAGTTACAAACACTTTTCACGTCCAAGGTGGTGGCTTTGTCCGACCACCTCCCTGTCCTTTATGTTTTTTTCTTAGTATATTGTTGTTCGATTTTATTATTTTTCAATTGTATTTTAACGCATTTATAACAATGTTTAATCTTTGTTCTTTCCTTGATAAAATATATCATAATTATCTGTGTTTTTGGATTCCCGGTGCAAATTTGTTGTGTTGGTTTTCTTCTTGATCTCTATTTCTATGAGAATCCTTGATTATTTGCTTTCTTGATGTCTGGTTTTTTCTTTCGTTTGTATATGATATTATTATGGTTTCTAGATATATGTGTTGGTTAGTGTTTTTTGGGAAGATATTGATTTCTTCGTTCACCATGAGTTTACTGTGCGGACTAGATATTCCACTATCTATTCAGTTTCTGATCTCGCTCTTCTCGCAATGTCATCTCTTGATTGTATTTTTCTTTACGATTTCTTTTTGACGACCAATCCTTTGTCCTCCCTCGGTTCATCTTGTGATGATAGGATGAGATTGTGATTAAAGAGGGGTTGATTTTTCATTCGTTTATTTTGGATACGTTCCAGATTTTTCAGGTTCAATTTTGCTTATTAAGCTATCATTAGTTGTTTACCATTATATTTTATCGAACCAAACACCAATGAGTACTTGACACGTGACAATTCGCGAGAGATTTCGATTAGGTGTAAATAGGTTAATGCGATCTACGTACTTATTTTTTTTTTAAAAATAATAATGTGAACAACTTCACTTTCTTTTGTGCAAATGTTATTGCAGGTCATATGATGGTCAGATGTGTCTTGGTTTCTTGAAGCTGTTACGTACTTATTTTTTTTTTAAAAATAATAATGTGAACAACTTCACTTTCTTTTGTGCAAATGTTATTGCAGGTCATATGATGGTCAGATGTGTCTTGGTTTCTTGAAGCTGTATTTATATATATATATATATATATAATATGTATACGTCGTAAAGCATAGATTACGATTCACGAAACCGATGCAACGAATTGGGAAGTTCACCGGAAAATGAGCAAAAAAGAAAAGAAATGTTTTGAATTAAAAATATTAGTACACCGTTAAATATCAATCCGTTGTAGTCTAGTTGGTTAGGATACTCGGCTCTCACCCGAGAGACCCGGGTTCAAGTCCCGGCAACGGAATTACTTTTTTAGTACTTCTCCATTTTGCTAAACTTTTGCATGGATTGCTTCACTGTGTCAATTGAAAACTTGAAATTTGTCATGTATTATCCTTGTCCTGTATGAGTTTTAAATCCTTCCATATAAAGAAACCAAACAGCTATGTCTTAGCTAAACAGCAGAACTAGGTCTAAAATAAAACTACAATTCCATTACCAGAACTCAAACTCCAGTCCTTCCGGTGAAAGTTGAATACTCTATCCAACTAGACAACGTCGATTTGCAATGTCGGAATCAAAAGCTTTCCACTTTCAAATCATATTGCGTCTTTGGTAGATGATAGTGGTGCTATTTATGAGGGTGATGAGGAGTTGAGTCGTATTGTAAAGGAATATTTTGAGTCTTTGTTTACGGATGGGACCACTACACTACAAACCCTTGGGCTATTCTGGAAGAAATCAATAGTTATATCACGCCAGACATGAATGCAAACCATACTCGTAAGTTTACATATGTAGTGTTGGCATTGAAGTCCTTTAAAATCATCATGGACGATGGAGTGAGGGGCGTGTTCGACCAAAGCTTCTGTCATATAATGGGAAAAGATGTGCCAAGTTTTTGCCTTACAGTAGATGTCCCTCTTGAGTATGTTAACCACGCACGTATTGTCCTCATTTAAGCCAATAAGCTTATACAATTTCTTTAAAATTGCATAAAAAATGTTGGTGAACAGGTTACAACAAGTTATTTGTAATACCCCAATCCGTATCCGACTCGAATACAAGTTTGAGGTGTCACATTGATTTTTCAAACTTTGACTCTTGACAAAAATTCAAGGAAAATTTAAAACCTTCATTAACATAAAAGCGGTTTATTTACATAAAATAACCAAAACAACCAAAATCGATCAGAGCATTTATAACTGACACTTTACTTACATGCCAACATACTATACACGGCAAAATATATATTTTATCAGTTACTTCTTATATGATCTTCTCGCAGTACTGTTGTTATTGCCACTCCTATTTCGGTTCTGCTCGATTCTTGGTACCTACGTGTAAATCACTTACACGCTAAGTCATAGACTTAGTGAGGCATAACATAAATATATGTATACGTATGTATAACAATGGATTTATGAACATGCATCCTTACCATTGATCATGACATCTTAACTTGCATATATTTACTATACCATAACATATATGATGATAGTATGCACATATAAGACATATATTTTTATTCTGATTTCGCTTTAATTTATCTATGGATTGCCCATGTACATTATTGAGAACAAAGGTATGTGAGTACATAGAGGTTGTGCACTATGTTGTCACCACGGCTCGTATAATTCCCTCAAGGGGCACTGAATATTTGTCCCGAAGGACCACTGATTGTTCCGAAGAACCACTATGTCCCGAAGGACCACTGTATATGTCCCGAAGGACCACTCCTTAAGAACAATATACATAATACAATGGACCAAATAAGTGTACCAAAGTACCACATATATGTTCCACAGAATTACATATATGTCCCGAAGGACCACGTAGAACCCTCGACTCTTGGCATGACAATTATACCTACAGCTCTCATATTAACTCACATGGATTTAAATATGAATATATTTCTCATTTTTATATCTTCTCATCACTTTTCATATAAACATGTATTTCACTTCATATACACACATGTGATCACTTTCATTATTTCACATACCTGGATTGATCCTCTGACAATTTCATTCTTTCATATAATATCATAGTAAAGCATAAATGAATTATACATGAAATCACTGTATCCAATATATATATGTGGATGCATGTACATGAATATGAAATCAAAAATTCAACTATAAGAGATAGACTTATCGCAAGTCTTGTCTCCATATAATTATATCCAGTATGGGCACTCACCTTAGCCTTGCTTTGACTCAATTCTAATCTCTCGATTGTTCCGGAACGAGATTACGTTCTAAATCTACTTAGTAATACATTAATACATATCAGTATACTAATTGATATATTCTAAACTATCACTACTTAGGCTAAAAAGAAAGCTATTTTTATCTTTTAATGAAGGTATGCATCGATGCACTACATCATGTATCGATGCATCCCTTGACGGGTGTATCGATGCACTATCTATGCATCGGTGCATAAATCACATTTGAAGTTTGTATTTTAAGTAGGTGCATCGATGCACTCCTCATGCATCGATGCACTAATTGCATTCGATGTTCAATTATTTGATAGTACATCGATACACATTGAATGTGCATCGATGCACACAACCAGAATTTATATTTTATGCCCGAAAATCATCAATTCTTCTCTCAATTCTTCTATTTAAACCCCTATCATGTCATTAAATCCAACCATCATTACTTAAACCAACTTATATCCATGAAAATCATCTTTAACCTCAAAATCCTATCCCTCATATGTGATTCAAGAATCATATTCAAATTTCAATAACTTCTTCATCTTGTTACTTTAAAACAAATTAAGCTTTCCAAAAACTTAATTAGCATCTAAGGATCAAAACCATACTTAAATTTCAACAAACCATTAGCTTTTAAAAGATCTCACCTTTGTTTAGCCTTCTTCACGTGTGGAGAAAGAAGAGAACTCTGGAACCTTGTTTTTCTTTTTTCTCTTCCACGTGGAGTTAATATATAAATATCTATTCTTTAATTATTTCCCATGCAAATGACCATTTTACCCTTCTATTCCTTCTTCCTTGCAATTTAATCCTATACCAATTAAAATACTATTAAATTATTATGCTTTAGTCACCAAATTCTGAAGTTTTACAATTTAGTCATTAACCCGATATTGAGGCTGTTACATTATTCATTTGTGCATTGATGAATCTCACAGCACTTTTATCACATAACGATTCAATTATGACAATATTGTGGCTACTTATCACTCTTTTAAAAATAGGTGGTTAAGTAGAAAATAATACTTTCCAATTAAGTTTGATACGAGAAAGACATGATCAACTCAAATCGAAGATGGGTTTGTATGTATGGAGTGTATCTATGTGTTTTATCTCCTCGGTGTCATATTCGATGGTTCTAAATGAAGTGATTGATGCCCAATTTCAGCAATTCTTCACCTCTTTTTGATATGTAACGACGGAGACTTTGTGCTCATACATAAGTCTTCTATGGCCAATCGAGCTAGAATAATTAGGAGAGCTCTTTTCATTACACACCAAGTGATAGTTTGATCTTTAACAAGGCTACAAATGAGAGTAGTGTACACTTGTTACTCGATGCAACTTGAAAAATCGCCTTTTTCAATAAATATCACCCAACTTTATTTAACAAAAACATTGGAAATCTTAATTCAAATTATATCTGAATAATATAAGATTAAACAAGTATATGTTAAATAATCACTTTACCAATTGCTTTATACAATATCCGGTTTCAACATCGCTTGCAAGTTTCTTTTTCTTCTTTTAGAAAGAATAAAAATGATAAATATAGTGCAGAAAATATTATAATTATGGGAAAAAGGTATTCACAAAAATGATAAAAGAGCAAGTACTAAATAAATAATAAACAGTTACCGTGAGGTCTCATTCTCGCTGAGATGCATTAGCCAACGAACTGTTTGTTGAAGGTGAACTTCGTCCACTTAGCCAATCATCTTGGACTGAAACAGGGGAACTATAATCTCCTCTCCTCTGCTTCACAATCAGTCTCCGACTTCCGATCACCGACGGTGATGACTTGACCGTCTTTGTACTTAAAGATTTTGGCTCTCATCATCTGATGATGGAGAAGAGGTATCCGATGGTGATTCGATGCATAGGCCGGGAACCCAAGCAGTGAGCCGGATGTGTTCTAGCTCTTCAGCGACTTCAGACATGGTGGGCCTCATGTCACCATGGAAAGCAAGGCATCTAAATGCTAGCTCAGCCACATTATGAATTGATGACAGTGTCCATGCATCCCTATGTGGATCGAGATATGGATCGATTATCTCATTGATACGGCCTCTTCCTATCCGATCATTAGCGAGTGCAGCCAAGTTTACCTCGCTATGTGGACGGGAGAAGTCAACCACTTTCAATGCAGTTATTATCTCCACAAGAACAACACCGAAACTATAAACATCACTTTTATCCGAAAGATGGAAATACTGATGGTACTCCGGATCAAGATAACCCGGTGTTCCTTGCAGTGCAGTCGAGATGTGGGATGATTCGGTCATCCCAAGCCTTGAAAGACCAAAATCGGTCACCTTTGATCTGTAGTTATGATCCAATAGTATATTGCTAGACTTTATATCTCTATGAAAAATAGGGGGATTCGCAGAGTGTAGATATGCAACAGCCTTGGCAGTTTCAGCAGCAATAGTAAGCCTTACAGTCCATGGGAATCCTTGACCCCTCTCTCGTTGCAGATGCTGGAATAAAGTTCCGTTGGGCATAAATTCATAAACCAGGATAGGCTCGCCCTCCTCTATGCAGCAACCTAAGAGATGTACGAGATTTGGGTGACTGACCGACGAAAGAAGCTTGATCTCATTCATCACTTGATCGATGCTGGCAGGGTCTCTGAACCTGAACCTTTTTATGGCAACCCAATCAACATTTTGGAGTTTCCCTGAATAAACTGCACCATAGGCTCCAGTCCCAAGTCTATGTTTATCAGAGAAACCATTTGTAGCTTTTTCAATCTCTCTGTAGTCATAGAAAGGAACACTAGAATTGTTGGCTCCTTCACTTACAAGACGCTTTGCGTTCATCAGTTTGTTCACCGAAACAGTTCGCCTTCGTACATAGCAACATAAAAGAGCCACAGCACCCATCAGCAAAGCCCCACCGGCGAGCCCTAACAACACAAACACAACAACATGGTCCATATGTTAATCAAATTCGGGTATGAATTGATTTCATTTTTTCCGAAGATCTCTACGTATTTGGAGGATTATCTCGAAAACCCGTGTCCGGAATCCAGATATGCATGGGCAGGAACTATAAGAAGAATGATGGAAACTCGATTACCTCCAATAAGAACAAAGACTCTAGTATTCCCCCCTCATTTGCCAGACATGTACTTTGAAGCATTGCATTTAGAAATTGGTGAGTTGCTGCATTCTGAAGCATTGCATTTGGAAACTGGTAAATTGTAGAGGAGTTAGTGAATTTATCCAATTACATGTAAGCGAACATCATCAGAACAAAACATGCATTTAAAACTTTTGTTTCATTTATGTAATTTAAAAGGTTTTATCAAATTATAGCCTAATCTTCATATCAAAATACACGATGACGCAAACGTAGTGAAGTAGAACAAAATTATTGACCCAGTTGAGTTGACTCACCTCTCCGGCAGCCAGCGCCAGCTCGGAACCCATCTCCTTCAAACCCTTCGTTGCACAAGCAGTTAAACCCCAGCGTACTGTTACCTCTTTTGACTAACTCACAGCTGGCATTTCCATCACAGTCACAGGGCCCTTTAATCCACCATCCCAAGTTAACTCGCTCGAATTCCAAAGAAAACGACGAGTTCCTCGCCGAGTCAACCACAAACGAAGTCGACGAAAGAAAGAAACGGCACTCCGTTTTATTAACTTCCTCGAAACTGAGCAACCGCTCGCTCCGATTGCTGGCGAAGCAAGTTATGTTGTCGCTGTTAGCAAGGCAAGGGTCGAGATTGAGTGATGGGTCTAGAAACCTCGGCCTTATTTCACAAGGAGCTGGAATGGGTTTCGAACAGCTTTGGAGAAGAAGACTATTGGTGGTCGAAACGGCGTAGCTTTTGCTGAACAAAGCGGAGATCGAAGCGAGCTGTCGGTCGCATTTGGAGGGAAGGTGAACGATGATGTCTCTGGATGTTACGTTGTGGACATCGAAGTTTCCAATCATGGCCCCGGTTCCGGTGCAGTTGAGTCGGATCGGGCAACCCGACGAGAATCCGAATGGAAACGGTAAGGTTCTTGTGAAATTGCTGGTTTTGCAGGAGCCATGGCACGTATTGTTCTTAGAGTGAACAGATTTTGTTTGGGAGATAAGAAAAAGAACTCTTATTGCTATTGAAAACAGTAATTTTGCTTGAAACACTATCATTTTGGATTATCCAAGAAGAAAATAGAACAATCATCAGCTTCCTGAAGAAGAAGAAGAAATCAAACAAGGAGCTCCATTAAGAGAAACAGAGTAATCAATGGGCACCGAATCTCAATATATGCTAAATATAAAGAAAGGTGAAGGCGATTGTTTATTGGAATCTTCTTTTTTCGTTTACAAAAATTTCGTAAATTTGGATTAGTTGAGAATATTTATGAACTTCACCTCTGAACTTGTTATTCTTCAATGGCTGAAGGCATCTGTTATGCTTTTCTTTTCTTTTTTAAAAAAAGAAAATTTCATTGGGATTGAGATAGCTACTGATTTCTTTGAATAAAGTTATAAATAAAATATTATATAAAATAGACTTATTTAGTGGAATATTGTGCTTAACAAAATTAGAGGAAGGGTATGGACAGAAATTATTTAAGAAAACGAGATAGTTTTCGGGCTAAACTATATATTTAATCTTTTTTATCTTTCTGTTTTAAAGATTTTTTTTAATTAATTGAGATTGATATATATCGAACATCCAATTTTAGTGGATTAATATATTAGAAAAGACTTTTTTTTAATACACAAAGACTCGAATTAGAATTATTAATTTTTTTATAATCGCCATTAATATTATTTTTTGGTTTTATTTATTCTTTAAGTAAGTTTATTGGTTTTAAACAATAATTTAGGGTTGAGAGAAATTCCAAAGCATCCTCATTAATTTTTAAAAAAAATTGTGTAATAGTTAACTAATATTTGACTCAATGATATAAATATCGCAACCGTCTTTCGATTGGACCGGGAATTGAACTTCGACTTGAAATAAAATGTTAGAGTTGCCACCAATAATTTATTTTTAAAATAGAATGAGTTGATTGGATACCTCGATTTTTTACTTGATCTGCGCTTTACCGGCAATGTGTCGAGTTCGGGAGTCAATTACTGTCAAGCAAGGATTAGCATTCTTAAACTGCCCTTTCGATACCAATTAATTTTTTGGTTGTCTTTAATTGCAAAAATTAAAATTAAAATTTAAAAATTCAATTCAAATTACTTACCTTTGATTAGTTAGAATGTATTCTAAAAAGTCGAAAATGTGATATAAGAAATAATAAATAAATGTTAAATAAATCAAAATAAAAAAATATTAAATAACTCTCTCGTTGGGACAAGGACCAACACTGTCACAAACATATCAAATTTTGTTTTATTCAAGCTTAAACAAACAGAACGGAAATATATTAAATTATTCATTCTAAAAAAAATAGGCTAATTCCCATTAAACCGTATTAAGTTTCCTGCCTCCACATTCAAATTTGTCTTTGAACTCTGTGGAATTATATTATTCCGATAGTATCCAAAGAAATGGTCAATAGCATTATAAAAGAAAAGATCCAATCAGCAACAAACATGCAACTTACAATTTCAAAAAACTTGATACTATACTCATCAGCAAGAGATTGACCCTTGGAGGTCGGCACAGCCCTTCTGATCTCATCTGTATCAACTTTGTTTCCTACCAGTACCTAGTTGACATTGTCTGAAGCATGTTATTCAATATTACGAATCCAATTCCTGATATTGTTGAAAGATGACTCATCAGTAATATCGTAAACCAGCAAAATTCCCATAGCTCCGCGGTAGTAAGCTGTTGTAATAGCTAGAAATCGCTCTTGACCAACTTGATGAACAGAAAATCCACATGAGAGTAATCACCATGTCTGCAATTGCAAGCTTTATTGGACCCATTGTTTAAAATCGGACTTTTTCATACAAAGAATGAAAATTGAAGAAAGTGTTTTCAGGAAGACTGGAGTTTGCTTTGATCAGGAAGAAGACGTTGTTTTCCGGTTGAAACGTCGGGATCTTCTTGGCGAGAATCAGGAGCGAAACGCCGAGAGCACCGGCCATCAAGATCGATGCGATGGCTACGAGTTTGCATTTCAAAGCCTTGGTTCTGTTGTTGGCATCATGACGAGGAAGCAGCTCGTCGTCACAGGTACATTGCAGAAACCATGGAAGGAAGAGAAAGAAGGCCAAAGAGAGAGAACCGAGCCCCGTGTTTCTTCCCCCCGTTTTCGTTTGTGCCTTTTTGATGCTTTGTTCTTCCTCCCCCTGGTCTGTATCAAAAGAAGAAATAAATAGAAAGGAAGGGCCCCCCAGTGTCCCTTTTTCACACGTGGTCGTCCCCCCTCCAAAAATAATTTGAACATTTGTGTTTTATAGAATATATATATATATATATATATATATATATATATATATATATTCACAGTAAACTAATAAAAAAAACAAATAATGTCTCATTAAACAAAAGATTTGTTAAATTTCCAATAAGCTTCTGAGAATCATCTTTCTCATACTAAATACAAGGCATGCAATGAGCCAACTACAGAATTTGTAAGGGGCTCTGCCCTTGGGTTTTAGGTATACGTCAATTTATTATTTATTATTAGATGGAGATCAGCACATGTGTAGATATACTCATTTGTACGACAGCCCACACGTACTAGTCCTAGACAGCATTTGTGTTTCGCATGCGGTTCCTTGGGACAAAGGAAAATTCCCCGAAACGTGCAATTTAGGGTATAACGACCATAAATATATTGATTACCAAGTCATGCATGACCATTAGATTTTCATGGGTGGGTCCATAATTATCTAAGAAAGTCGTACATTGATTTTTCCCTCTTTACGACGGAGATATAAAGGATTTGAGTCGGGTTTGAATATTATTGAATTTAATTTAATTAAAAAGTTTAAAATTTAATTTAACTCAATCTATAAGTTCACAAACTTAAAATTTAAACTTGAAATATTCTCAGACTTAACTTAATTGAAGTTCAAACTCGAGCTCAGTTCAAATTCAAACTTGAACCTTACGTATATGAAAATATTTTTTGTATTTAAAACAACAACATATAAATATTAATATTATTAATAAATTAATTTTAAAAAATAAGAATTCAATTTATTATTTTTCTAGTTGTTTGTGAACTCTTCGTTTCGATTAGTTAAGAACTCGAGTTGAGTATATTTTGAATCAAAACTATTCAATTAAAATATTAACCGAGTCAAACTAGAGTAACTTGCGATATGTTTCGTTAACTTTACACAAGTGAACGTTGATGTAATATTGAAATAGTAGCACGAAGCTCTATTTGTCTTTCGAATATTATAGTAACAAAGCTCACATAATCCTATTCCCACGATGATCTATGGGGTTTGGTTTGGTTTGGTTTAGCTTTCATTTCACGCTGAGATGGATCGGAGGAGGCGATTGTTTTTTTAAAAGTTTGAAATTTTCATATATTCAAATTCATACTTTTTCCACCTGTAATTGCTCCAAACTAGAACAGAATGAAAAGGAACCCTAATCATATGGTTTCGAATAAATAAACAAAGAATTCATTACAAGTTCAATGACAAGACCTGGAAATGGATACATTTAACAAGCCATGAACCACCGTATCTACCTCGTACGCACATATATCTCCTCCTTTCAGTAAGTTGTCCTCTGCGAATTCGATCCAACCCCTTGTGAATTTAGCTAGCCGACATCACCGGTTGCTCGTTATCTTCACAGGCCACCATCGATCTTCAACCTTAAGTCTCACCATCTCGCTACCAGACGTTAAATATCGCTCAAAAATTGCATACGGCGTGCCCTGCACAAACCAGTTTTCCAGCATACTGTTATTGTGGGTTTAAAATAATGGACTGTAACGTATAACTTAATAAGCCTACCAAACGTTTTTCCTTTAGGTGTACTGGCAGCACAACTCTTTTGAACATTGGAGACTTTGAGGTTGAGGCCATATCTATATCGGCTTTATGATGCTGTGGAGTCGAGCATAAAGGTCCTGCACCAGAACCATTTGCCCGTATAAGTTAATCCGTGTTCGATATTTACATTCGGAGTCCGAGTAAGGTAATTTAAAGCGCACCTTTTGCATCTGCAATGGCATGGAATAAGTGTACTTTGAAGGAGATTTTAGTGTCATGATTTGTCATCTCTAGGACACATACATCACCAACATGTAAATTGTTGTCATCGACGAATGCCCTCCATCCATCATGTATTCTTACTTTTGAACTTCCCATGTTGCTTCTTTGGAGAAGCATTGCCGGCCATGATTTCCCGTTCGAAAGACATAGGTTTACATTGATGTTGGTGACGGAGCTCTCCAAATGTATCCAGGAAAAGGGTTTTGGTATACGCTGGCACAAAAACAAAATTCATAACAGTTGATTTAAAGGTTGGATTCCCACACTCACGTGGCGTTTAAATGAAGAAAAACTAACCAATGAATGGTTCATATATGATGCTCGTAAGACAACAACAAAGTAAGGATTATCAGAAATGAAAGCCAGAGCTCTCTGAAGAGCTGTTTCCTGGGCTATCAGCTTGCTTCCGAAAGCTGTCTCACCGCCCTACAGTGGCTGCTGGCATTGTTGATGAGTTGATGGCGAGGTTTCGGTTTTACTTTTTTCCGGACAGGGAACATCAGTAAAAGCTTGTGATCCATGAAAATATGACTTCTTACATTAGAAAATGGAAACTTTGAATGAGATTTCTTTGCAATTAATTAACTCGAAGGTGCAAACATCACCTACTCGTAAGTTTTTATCTCGTACGAAAGCACCCCATCCATTACAGTCTCACATATGCCCATCCGTTACTTCCAAATGTAGACATGTACTCGGCAGCCCAAGTTTTCCCATCAGAATCACAGAGAACAACATCGCTATTGTCCTTGAGATATAACCTGGAAAAGTCCTTTGGTATTCCCTGCACAAATGTAGAATAAAACACTATAAAATAACACACAAGATAAAATAACACACACACAGTGGCAACACTGAAATCTAGCATAGTTTTAGTAACTTACCACTGAACAGCTATGGTTGGTAATAGGACCTACATAACTTGGTGGCATGAAAACAGAAAAGAATGGATTTGTGGACTTGAAGGCACGGCTAACCGTTTGTAAAGCAATATATTTTTCATCAGATCTCGTACTCGATATCGTTTCACTCGTTCCAGCCCAAGACCCTGCAGGCACAGGTTTGACCTTGGGAACATTTGGTCTCACATCTTATGAAGCCGAGGACATTGCAGCCCCGGCTTGTCTCTCGAGCCATTAGAGATTCCATTTGCGATGTTTACAAGCTCTTCATCGTCGTCGGACTCTTCAACCTTCACTTCTTGTTCAAAGTCTGGATATTCGATCTCCGTTGCGGTTCGATCGAATATGATGACATGGAAATGGCAACCCCCTTCATATCTGAAAACAAAAAAATGTCCAGGCTCCACCGAGTAGTGCTTTGCAAAGTTTAGCCAAACATTTCGAAACCACATTTTACCAATTCTAATTCCCAGATTTTTCCACTTGGGACCTTAATGAACACTGGGTTCGATAGAGAATTCCCATAATCTCTTGCAAATTTAGCAGGAATCCCCTGTTTAACCAAACTGCAGACATTAGCAAATGGCAAAAACCCAGATTCTCATTGAAATTAGACAAAACAAAAATCTTTCGGAAAGAAAACACACAGACTTACAACTTTGCCACTCCGAGTAGCATCTTCAACGACTACCTTAAAGAAATGGTGTGGCTTATGGCATCCACCGAGATGAGAAGCCAATGTTAAAGAAATTAACAGTGATTTGGATGCCATCGATCGATTCAAGTCTTAAGATTTGGATTACGACATCTGCAATCCTTTCCCTGTAATTAGCAGATTGTTTCGAGTCTTAAGATTCGGAATACGACATCTGCAATCCTTTCCCTGTAATTAGCAGCACGAAACAAATGTGTTTTACTCACCAGCACCTGCCCTGGAGATTTCCCCACACTTTCATGCACTGTAATTTGACACCAAAACATAGCATAGACGAAGTCTAGCAGGAAAACCACTCTAAAGTGCCTTTCTACAACAAATTCACATATCAGAATTGAACTGCAGAGGATAAACTTAGCGTTTTCTTTCTACAGAAGAAAATTGAAATGTGTATCAATCTAGAGCAGAATTCTAAGCTATGTTACACCAGCTCTTCATTTTCCTTGAAATGCAAATATCCGAAACATATATCGATGTAGGTATAGGAATTTGATTCACCAATAACCTACCAAATACATATAAAAAACGTAGAACAAATTGAATAAAGATTCTAAGTGGTAATAGTTCTGTTCTTGAACACTGCTTTGAGGTCACAGTAACATCCAAAATGGTACATATTTTTGAAACTAACTGTACGAGAGCAAGCCCAAATAAGAGAAAATTTCAAGCAACAATAAACATTAGTTGACATGAGCATGGAATGCATATATGAGTACCTCTAAATCCTCTCCAGGGACTTCCGAATCTTCCGGTCAGACTCCATAATTTAGCAAATGATTTTGAATTGCTAAATTTCAGAAGTTATGTCTCAGATTCTTCTTCTGCGACCGTTGGAAGTGTACCCTCTCTGATGAATACCGGGTTAAGGAACTTTGCCACAAAGGCCCACAACTTATATACATCCTCGAAATTAGTAAGGAAGCCGAGTGATGCTGTAACGACTTCAACTCTAATGAACCCACTTTTCCTGTTATGTTGATCATTTTCCATTGGTTTGCACAGTGTTGTATCCTGAAGATTTGAAACCACTTGTCGTGGACTGTCTAATATTCGTATGTGACTAAGGATACCTATACCAAGAGAGATACCTTCTCTTTCAGCCAACTTCTGTACAATCTCCGGATTAATGAGTCCCCGGTTTCAATCCTTCACATTGAAAGCCACTGCTGCACCCCATTCATACTTTATTTTTGGGCCATATATGTGAACGAGATTCGCCCTTCCATCTCCATCTGAGTTAGGTAATTTGAGCTGCAGTAATGAGGTTACAAGCCAATTAATCAAAAATCGTAATCTAAGAGTGGTTCTTCATCGCCAACAAGATGCCAACAAGATATCTCGGGCTCCCTCCTGTCCCAATCTTGTCCATCACCATATTCTCCATCGCTGGTTCTTCATTATCAAGGCTGGTCCCAGATGCCTCTCCTGGCTCCAAAGAACAACTCGTGTTCCCTTTATGACTATTCTCTATGCTAAAGGAGACCCTTATATTTATTTCCTTCCCTCCTCCCCAGCAACCTAAATTCACCTTCTGTTTCTCTTATAATGGCACTATCTTTAATCTCCGATGTAATTTCCGATGTTGAGCCATTCGCTAGGCCATTATTCCGAAACACAGAAGAATTAGATACAGACTCCACAGCCAGTGATTTGCTGGCATCCTGTTCTTCCTGGATTTCCAGAAGATGCGAAAGATCTGAAGCCTTCTTATGTGTTCCTGCAAATTGTGCTTCACTGGGGATCTCCTTCACGCAGTCCAGTTCCTGTGAAACTGATCGAACGGCAGCATCAAATGATAACACATGCTGATCACCACGCCCCAGGTTAAGATCTTTATCATCATATATCGGGCTACTATATATTGTTGACGTTGGCTTTGGAGAGAGCCGCTTGTGGTTCTCCCTGCCACTAAACCAAAACGGAGGCAACAGGGAGGATATTTTCTGCCAACGGACTCTGACCCAAATCAATCCAGAATGAGTTATCCAATGACTCATCTTCACTGAAGATGGGCCTTTTCATCACTTCTCCAACAGAAATGCTCTCGCTTTCTTCAAATATGGTGCTTGTACCATCTCTGTCGGTACTATTATCTTGATCCATTTCCGTCTCAAATACATCCTGAACTTGAGCGGATGTGAACGAACCAGAAAAGGCAGGCAGCTGCGTTCCTGGACGGTTTTCTGAGGGCTTATCATCATTCGCACCAACTTCATTTTCCTCGATTCCACCCAACCCATCAAGTTCATCTACAGAATCACTCAGATAGAGAGGGTACTCAGGGATAATCTTCACCATTCCAGAACCAGTCGACCCAGACTGGTTCTGAAGGCATCCCATAACTGATTTTTTAAAAGAAGGCATCCAAATCCAGTTGGATCATATCCAAACACTCTGTAGAATGATGTGATAATGAAATCCGGACGAAACAACGACAGGCCAAGTGAATACATGTCTTTGGGACCCAATGAACCAGCATCGAGCAAGACGTGCCAATTGTTCTGCTGAGCCAATGCCATCCACTAGTAAGTATACTTAGACCCCGTTACTCTAGACTGCACCGGAAAAACGAAAAGGCCAGTAGCACAATCCTTCTTCCTCCTCTTTTTATTCGAAATCCGCTTTCTCAAATCAGTGGAACAAAGCTTAAGAGTTGACCATTTAAACCAAGAACTGTAAACTTTTGCACCCTTTTCCCTGGCACTCTGAACCATCCAATTTACCGATTGACTCTCGTAATCAAACATTGTCAACAATTTCTTATTCGTTTGAAATGGATATGAATCGGCCAGCAACTTAAAGGCAGACCCCCTACTTACAATAAACAGAAGGCCATATTCATGTTCAGGAATGTTCAAGTGATCCATTATCCTACTCTTTATATCATACTCCACAGTGCCTTTCTCAGCACCACCATAGAGTGCATGATTACACAAATTTGCAGTAATCTCAGACAAGCTAAACGTTGAGGATTCCCAGTAATGCAAAGTTTGAACATAAGAGAAAAGCCCGAATCCGCAATAATCAAGGCATACCTTGGGTGACAAATGTGAATACTCATTTTCCCTCAATTGATCAATCTTCTCTGATGACTGGTACTTTGGGTACATTGTGAGGAACTTGCTGAATGCCTCATGGACATCAGGGATAGAATCTTCTCTCTCGAATGTATGCTCGGCGGCGAGGGCGGTGGCTCGCAAGAATTCGCGCTGCACATTGAGTCTTGCGAGGGATCTCGATCGCCCCAAGCTCTCATCTTGATCGGCTAGTGAATCGGGGTCAATGCCCTGGGACTTGAACAAAGACCCTTCTTCAGAAGCCTCTTCCAGAGCTTCCCTGAGCTTATTTTCATGGAGTTTACGGAGAATTGAAGGGTTCTTGGTTTCAGCAACTGATTCAGAGCCATCCCTGCTCTTTCCCTTCTTGTCTAATATCAGATAAGCACAGTGAGCCACGGGTTTCCACAGTGAAAAATGCATCAAAGCTGCAAATTTGAGACAGAGAGGCTCAGGATTCAGCACAAAAAAAGAAAGGGGTTTTATTTTTCAACACATCTGACAAAAAACCCAAATCTTTTTTTAACCAAGTGGGTTCAATTTACGAACTTTAAGCGGTGTGTTAAAGATCAAAGAAAGCCCTAAATTAGGCCAAAAGGGATTCAATCGAGAGAGTCGTTTCAAAACCACAAGGAAACTAATACAGGGCAAAACCCACAGAAAAGAAGCCATATTTGGAAGTCAAAAGCCAATTTTTGAAGAAGATTACAAGAAGAAAGACAAAGGCTAGAGTCAAAGGCTAAAACACTTGAGGAAAACAAAAACCACGAGGATTAACAGTTACAAAACTTCAACCCAAAATCCATAGCTTTTCATTAAACAACAGGGAACAGTTGGGTATTTCTCTGTGTTTCTCTCTCTCAAGTGCAACATATACCAAACCCAACTCCTCTGCATCAAATGCGTGATCAATAGAATTTATAATTAGCTTAATTATAAAATAAATATTTAAACTATACTTTTTTTTCTCAAATATGTACCTAAATTTTTTTTCAATTTATCTAATCTAATATTATAAACGTTATTATTTTAGGTTCTCGACATGTAATGAAAATTAAAGAACACTTGTCATCTTTATAAAAATTAAATTAAAAATTTTAAAAATATTATTATATTTATAAAAAAAATTAATTTTTCTAAAATTGTAAAAAAATTTCCTAAAATCATCCTCAAATCTTTAATCATAACCCTAATTTCTTCCTTTTTGACCACGTCCATCGACGTCGTCACTATCCTTGTCATCTCCATTGTCATTCATTTTTGCCCATGTTATCGTGGTTGTCGCCAAAGTCATCGAGTAGCTTCAATTTTATAATTTTGGTATTATTTTCATCGGGTTTAAATCGTCGATTAGGGGTTCTTCGAGTGGTTGTGTCGTTGGTGTTTGTGTCATCAATGGTGATTTGGTCAGGTGGAGGTTCATCGACAGCAACAGCGATGAACAATAGCGAACATGGGTGGGCGGCGTGAGTACTAGCTCCTGAAAAAGACATTATATGGATTGGGTTAAACGAGTCAGTAATCCTAAAATTAGGATTCATTTCTTGTCGCAAATATTCACTTGTAGCATACCATATCTCAATAGATTGGCGTAATTTTTCTACCGCGTATACATTCCCAAAATGATGGTATTTTTCCAAAATCAAACTTTGTTGTTCAGCATCTTGGACTAGCCATCCCTTAGAAGGTATCGTTAAAAGATCATCAATTCCTAAGGAAATGGATGTAGCAGTGGCTTGCTGGAAACCCAGAGTTTTTACTTGATCCATGATGTGGGATGTATATGCCATTCCGAAGTGATCTATTAATCTGCTAATAAGTCGTTTAATGACAGTTTCATATATCACTTTATTGTGAAATACCATATTGGCTCGTTCTGCCATAAGTACCCCCTTATTCCGCTGAGTGGACTTCGCCAATGGGTTTGAGTCAACGATTGGAAAACTTCCTTTTCTCGATCTTGATTTTCGTAGAAAGTCGGGTCAGGAACTAGGGTCCTAGTTGAACCGAAGAGACCCGAATTCGTACTAGTGTCATAGAATTTTTTAGCTTAGATACCATATGATTGGGTATCGTATGAGTAGGCCCGAAAAAAACCTTGTATAGCTTCTTCGATTTCTCGGTAAAGAGAAATATGACCAACAGTGGTTCGAATGTATATACAAAGAATTTTTTTTAGAACTTCTTACTATTAGATAATGTCCATAAATCTCATGATAGGTACCCAAAGATTCATAGTGAACTTCGATGGGAGCTTCTCTTGAAGCAATAACACATTGATCTAGTCGCCACTGGAGCCACAAAAGACTATCTAAATTGATTATTTTCTGCCTATAAGCTCCAATTGCATCATAGGAATTACAAAAAAAAGGCTCCCTTGTATACTTATAGTTATTATCGTCAATTCTTTCATTTTGATAGTTTTTTCGATTCCATGGATTATACCTATTCGCACAAATACCTCGACGATTCCCGCTCGTTAATACATAGAGGCCAATAAGCATGTCTTGAGTCGGTACAGAAATGGGATCCCCAATGGCTGGAGACAAGAGATTCATATGAGAAAACATAAGTAAACGAGCCTCTGCTTGCGCCTCTAAAGATAAAGGTACATGAACAGCCATTTGATCCCCATCAAAGTATGCATTGAATCCCTTACAAACTAATGGATGTAAACAAATCGCGCGTCCTTTCACTAAAATAGGTTGGAATGCCTGTATACATAATCTATACAGAGTAGGCGCTCTATTCAGCAATACAGGATGTCCCCGCATAACTTCTTGCAATATTTCCCATACAATCGGCCCTTTTTCCCGAATTTTACTCTTAGCAACTCCTATGTTTGGAGCAAGATGTTGTCTAATTAGACCGCGAATTACAAATGTCTGGAAAAGCTCTATTGCTATTTCGCGAGGCAATCCACACCGATGTAATGAAAGTGAGGGGCCAACAACAATGACAGAACGTCCCGAATAATCGACTCGTTTGCCAAGCAAAGTCTCGCGAAATCTTCCCTCTTTGCCTTCAATTACATCTGAAAATGACTTGTAAACCTTATTATGACCGTCCCTCATTGGTTGTCCGCGGATTCCATTATCAAGAAGTGTATCCACGGCTTCTTGTACCAATTTTTCCTGACACATTACTAATTCCCCTGACGTAGATCTACTTGTTGTTAATAGATCCGTAAGAGTATTATTTCGATAGATAACTCTTCTATAGAGTTCATTCATATCCGAACTCATTAGTTTACCCCCATCTATCTGAATGATCGGTCTCAACTCGGGAGGAAGAACCGGTAATAGACATAAAACCATCCATTCTGGTTCTATATTTGTTCGAATAAAATGCTTAGCCAATTCCATGCGTCTAACCAAAAAATCCTTTTTTCTTCCAATTTTTCGATCTTCCACAATCGGAACACCAAAAGTGATAACGCTTGTAATGTTAGACAATGAAATTGTTCAATAAAGTTTGAAACCTATTTAAAAAAATATTGTAGTTTAAACCCTTTTTTATAATTAAGCCTTTATAATTTAATAATTCTTGTAACGCTCCCAACCCGTATCCGATCCAGATACGAATCCGAGGTGTCACATTGACTTTTCAAATCATTTACTTTTTAAAACATAGTGAAATTAAACATACATTTTTAATTAAATGGTGGAACCTTTGCTCAAAAGTAAATAAACAGAAATTTAACTTATAATGAAAATAAAATTCAATAATTTACATAAATATAGTAGTGTATGTTACAAAACTGATCAGAGCATATACGATTCAAACATTTAATTACATGTCAACAATATTTAATATAACAAAAGAACCTACTGTTTAAATCTCTTCTGATCTGATCCTTAGTAGAGATATGTTGTCCCGACTTCTTATCCTTGCTCCTCTGTCTTCTTTGATACTATGTGTGAGATACTCACACGCTAAGTATTTAACTTAGTGATGTGTATAATATATAAATGAACATAATACATGCAATCACAATATTACTTTTATAAACATCATAAGTACATAAACTATCATACACTTCACCAAGCAAAACATGTAACATCATGCACTATTCTTTCAGGTTATTTATTTTAATAGCCCATGGTACATTTCTGAGAACCTAAGGTATGTGAGTGCATTGAAGTTGTGCACAAATGCTGTCACCACAGCTCGTATAAATTGCACCAAAGTGTCGCATAGAAATTGCACCAAATTGCCACATAGAAATGTCCCGAAGGACCACATAATATTGTCCCAAAGGATCGCATAGAAATGTCCCGAATGACTACATAGAATTATCCCCAATGATCTCGTAGAACTCTCGACTCTTGGCATGCCAATTATACCTTTAGCTCTCATAACACATACTTATGGGCTTTACCATTTTTAACAATTCACATAACTTATATCACATAGGCATATAATCACATAGCTCATTATCACATAGCTCATGTCACACTTTCATATAGTTACGTAGATCAATACCATACAACTTATATCACATAGGTCAATATCACATAACATATAATACAAACAATGCATATTCATATAATACCGAGTCATAACTATGCTTCTATTCATGTAATCATATAATTAAAACATTGAAAATAGATTTATCGCAGTCTATTTTCCATATAGCAATATATATCATAATAGTATGCACTCACCTTAGCTTCACTAGTCAAAGCAATACACTTATAACTCTTGATTGATCTTAGTCTTAGAATCGTCCTGAACTTGCCTTCGATCGATACCTACACAATAATACAATTGGTAAAAATATCAGAATTCATATCACTATAATCAATTCTTACTAACATAAGCTAAACAAAGCACTTAAATTCACAAATTCCATATGAATAGTATTGGTACCCAAGGTACATTACCAATACTTCCTTACTCTGGTATCGATATTATACTTCAGTATCGATACACTTTTTACATTCTGGAATTCAGCCCTAAAAATGGTATCAATACTTAAACATTGGTATCGATATCATAGTATCGATACTACTTTGGTATCGATACTCTATGAAGGGTTTATCAACTTTTTCCTTATAGTGTTGATACTGTTCATCTAGCATCGATACCTAAACTCAAATATCACCTATTTTTGCTTTAGAGTATCGGTACTGTTCATCCAATATCAATACCCTTGCCTAGAATTTACTCATTTTATCCCAAAAATTTATTAAACCCACCTAAATCCTTCATTTTGACCTCCTTTCAAACATCTAAACTTAACTACACTTATTCAAACTAATTTATATCACTTTCACACACTTTCACATACAAAATCCCACAATATCACTCGAAACTAAGAATCTTACCAAATTTTCAACATGCTTCAAATCAATTTCTAACTTCTTAAACCAAATAATCTGACTAATGACAAGTTAAATATGACTTCAAAATTCAATTACTAACTTTTTTGTCATAAATTCACTGAAAAACCCTCTTTATCAAATCACCCATAACTTCTTCATCTTTTAGTTTCTACTTCTCTTTAAGCTTTTTCAATCTTTCTTAACACTCCAACAGCCAAAACCAAACATAATTACAAGAAATAACCTGCTGAAATATTTCTTACCTTAGCTATGAAGCTCACGATAGAGAGGAGGAAGAAAGATGAAAAACAAGAGAAATTTCTGGATTTCTTTTTAACTCCCTTTCTTTGTTCCACGTATATTTAAAACACTAATAATGAACTTTTAATTCGTTTCCTTGCTAAATGACCATTATATCCCTTCTTCTTTCAAACTTTGATATTCAATCCTACACCAAGAAATTCCAAATTAATCCCTAAACTTTTTAATTTATCTAATTTGATCATGAAATCTTAAAATCTTACAATTTAGTCACTAACTTGGTTCTTGGGATGTTATATTTCTCTTTCATCGGCTCCTTCAAGAGATCCCTCTTAACAAACAGTAAGAATGGAGATTGATTTCATATATCAAATTAAATAGCGCTTCTTATTATATCCAAAGGTGATTAATGAGTTGAGCAGTTTGTTAACAATTTTAATTCAATTTGATCAAAATTTGATAAAAATCCGACTCATGTTAATCTGGCTTAAACTCGAGCTTGACTCAAAACCTAAATGAGTTGAGTCGAGCAAAGTCTAACTCAACTCGACAAGTTTATGAGTAACTCGTTACTTTTTTATATAATTTTTTAATAGTTATCTTAAAAAAGTATTTTATTCAAAAAAATTAATAATTTATTAATATATAATAAAAAAGATGATAAATTGTTAATCTATTAATTTTCTAATAAATAAAAAGTACTAAATTATTAATTAATATTTTACTATACCCAAAAATCAAATCATATTTATTAGTATTTTAATATATTTGTGGATTGTTACATTAGAGTTTAGGATTTGAAATTGTTTCATATACTCTTTTGATAGTTTTTTTTGGTTAATTTTGCTAATTTATGTTTATATGAAGCTTTATATAGTATTAGTAGATTTTACCTATAGTTAAGAAAAATAAGCTAAAACTTTTAGTTAACTTAACGAGCAATGAGCATCGAGCTTAGCGAGCAACGAGTAAAGTAACAAGTTTTTTTAACGAGCACGAATCAAATATTAGCCAACTAGCAATTGACTCGCTCAATAATAACCCTAAATATATTCATTTTCATAATCGTTGTTATTGATAATATAAAGAATTAATATCTTATTTTTTCCTTATATTCATTTTCATAATCGTTGTTGATAAATTTATTTTGTATGTACTATTATTTCTTACAATCAGCTTACTACAATTTTACTTTTTATTTACTCTTAAATTTTAGAAGGATAAAATTTTTAATTTTATCGTTTTGAATACAATATATAGGCGATTCCTTAATGTCAATGCACAAGACCCAATAATATGCCCAAAAGTAAAAGGCAAATAGAGTTTACTTTTCTCTTCCGCTAGCTCAGCAAGATTTGCTGAATAAGATGGATGAGATGTTCAGGAGGCACGTGACTACTAGAAAGAGTATTGTTGAAGACCTTACGCTTCCCCCAGGTTTTACACCTATTCATATTCCAGTGACCACCCCGATGCATCAGGAATTTGGACCCCGAGCTTTCTTTTCTACTGAAAAGCCACCATAGTATCAGGTCGGAACGTCAGTCTACATTAACTACCATGTTGTGTCTAGAGTGAAACCTAGTGATTTTTATGCTAATAATAAAGTTCGGAATCTGAATGATATATTTGAGAAGGAAAGGGCCAAGGATGATCTCACCCAACAATTGAAAAATTTAAAAGAAAATATAAAATCTATAGAGATTGTTGAGCTGTTTTATGGGTTCGATACCAAAGAAATAAGTTTGGTCCCCGACCTAGTCCTTTCGTGGAAGTTCCAAGTTCCCGACTTTGAGAAGTATGATGGAACCACATGACCTTCGTCTCATATCATGTTTTCTAGAAGAATGGTTGGCCACGTGGAGAATGAGAAGTTGTTGATGTATTGTTTTCAAGACAGCCTAATTGGACTCGCTTCCAAGTGGTATAACCAACTAAATCATACTCAAATCCGTTCTTAGAAATATTTAGCTCAGGCCTTCTTATGTCAATACAAGCACATGATTGATATGGCCCTCGATCGAACATCATTGCAAAATATAAAGATGAAGGGTAAAGAGAGCTTCTAATAGTACGCACAACGATGAATGGGCATTGTATCTCAAGTACATCCACTAGTGACTGAAAGAGATTTTACCATTTTGTTCATCAATACATTAAAATGTCCCTATATTAATCACATGATTGGGGTAACCACTAAAAGTTTATCTGACATCATCATGTATAGAGAAATGATCGAAAGAGCTATTAAGAATAATAAGATAAAGGGCACTAGCAGTGTTGATATCGTGACAAAAGTTAAGGTCAATACAATGGGGTTATATTCAACTAATCATGAGATCAGATACCATAAGGTGATCGGAGAAAACACTCATATTGGTCCAATCCCAATTATGTATGAAGAATTGCTTCCAACACTTGTTGAGAAGAACCTTGTGACTCCAATTCAGTCCAAGCCAAATGAAGCTCGTTTCCTAAAGGGTACGATGTTAATGCCAATTGTAACTACCACATAGGAAGCTCAGGGCACACTACTGAGAATTGTGGGGTAATAAAGCACAAGGTCAAAATTTTGATTATTTTGGGGGATGAACCTTTAATGGGTGATTGAGCATTCTAATGCAAACTGAGAAGAAGCCATTGCATCTAACATGAATCTTTGTTGTACTTGCAAGCATATTGTCTTGTTTGAGCATGTTTTTCTTTCTTTCTTTAAAAAAAAGTTTGTAATTCGCTTGAAATTTGAACGTATCAAAAAAATGTTACCTTATGAGTAATGAGTGAATTTCAATCTTAAAATTCTTTAAATATCAACTGGGTTAAAAGCTCTTTCAAGAATCAGAGTTATAAATATTTGATAAATGACAAGATTGAACCCTCATAAAACATCGACCCTTGATTCTACTCTAGAAGATACACCAGAACATTATATATTTCTCTTGCAGGAACCAAGATAGCCTTCCTATCCCGCGAAGAGATGATCAAAGGGCTAGACATTTAGGTACATATAAGAGCAGACAAAATGAGGCATCACTTGCACATGATATCACAAATCTGATTGAGAGCGTTCAATGATGGTCATAATCTTCACAGATGGAATAGTTGAGTAGATGAATTTATTTTAGGCTAGTTACTTGGGAATTGAACTCTAAAAATAATTTTTTTTATTCTAAATGACACCAGACTATATCATTTTCTTCTTGATGAGCTTAAGAAATCGAATTTGTATACCTAGGAAGTTAATGAAGTATCTTCATAAGGTAAGTGTAATAAAGCTGAGTTATTCCGCTAAAACAATTGGTTATAGAGGTAACTCAAAAGCCCCGACTTTATGAATATGTTACATTCAAACCATGATATTGATCAATGGTAATTCGATGTTTGCTCCACTGTGATTATCAGGTCGAATACTTTGTGATGAGATGAATCCCTCAACTATGCCTGAATAAGGAAAAATGATTAGAGTTAGTAAATTTCAAGAAATAAAAACAATAATGCCTAGGGTCTGAATTAGTAAGGAGTTTATGTGGAAATGGACTAAGGGAGTTGAGAAACACTTGTTATAGTCAACTTCACACAAGAACTCAGGAGTTTTGTTTTTATATCAATATTCATGCACTACCTCTGCTAGAGGAGTCTATGAAGCTTGAACAAATGGAAGATTTCAAAAAACTTAAATAGAAATGTTCTAAAAGGTCTAGCCTAGTTGCATCATTTTGTCTGCATCTTATTAGAATGTCAAGTCGAGACAAAGGGGCACATTACACTGTTCACACTGACAGAAAAAAAAGGACTCGATGGATGAAACTTTAGAAAATTATGAAGCTAACCTGCAATCGACCCATCAATCCTGGCACATGTCAAAGGGTTATAACTACAAAAATTTAAAGTGTAATTGATTCTTTTGATATTCAGTTAACTCATGTTTTGTGATTTTCTACAATTGTGAGCCTAATAAAGGGCATTATTTTGTTTCTTCAACAAACTTTTCGAATAAAAAATATTTTCAAACAAGATAATTTCCTTTGAATGGTATCTTAGAAAGGTCTCTCAGACTTAAAAGCTCAGAATCATAAATTGGGGCAAAGTAATTGAATTTTAAAGGGCAATATTGTTTGGGCCAAAAGGAAAATTTTGTCACGAGATAAAAAATCAATGAAGATAAAGACTCAACAAAGAGAATAAAGCAAGGGTTTATGAGATAGTAGAATTTGCAATACTAAAATGACATCATGCATGCATATTTAGGCATTTACAAAATAAGATGATACACGTTCATTATTTTATCAAGTCTTGAATGTTTGACAAGAATTCAAAAGGTCAACTAATATTTCATTTCATGACTTCATGCAAAAGAAGAGGATTTCAACAAAGATTGAGTTCACCTTTTCACCATTGAAAAAAAAAGAACCTTAGTAAATAATTAATGACCTTCAAGTCACTTCTTTGGGTAGTTTAAATAAATATAATGACATATGATAATCTTTTGCAGGTTTAAAAATTCTTCAAAAAGAAGATAGACTAAGCATTTTCAGTGGAATGGTTCATAATGAGAAGATTTCGTCCGATGAGGGAGAAGAAGTTCCTGACAAGCGCCATAATTGTTAAATAAATAAGTATTTTTTCTTAGATAAGAATGTAAAAATTAGAATAGGGAAGAATGGGTCGGTCCACAGGGATTTGGAAATTTCTAATTTAGATTTGATTTGATGCTAACCAAGAAATCTGTAAAAGAAGAAAATTAAAAAAGAGGGGGTTTGAATAATTAAGCAACTAAATAAATAAAATAAAATTAAAGTAAAAACAATGAAAATAAGAAAGTAAATTAAAGAGAATTAATAGAGATGGAAGATAGCCTCTTACTTCGTTTTGCCTCAATCCGTCTCGACCAATGAAATAAATTTTACTTCGGATATCTACCGATTAAAGTCTACAAGGCCCAACCCTTTTAACTTGCTATTTTCTCTAGTGAACTAATTTCCAAAGCCGATCTTTGAAATTTAGTCCTTGTTTGGATTAATATAGACTATCGATATTAATGCAAATACTAGTTTAGGAACTGGAAAAGCCCGTGCTTGGATTATGATGTCTCGATGAGAATCAAACACGATCTTGTTTTCCCTTAGCGGACCGCAGTTAAGTTTGTTCTTAGGGAATTAAATTTACTACAAGCCGACTCTCCTCCCCAATTGTAGATCAAAACGGCGATCAAGTCAATGCGTGCTTCTTGGATTTAAGGTATTGAGATGCTTGAAGAAAGGCCGATTACCTTTCATTTTCTACCAAAAATCAAGGAAGAATCTAAATATGTAAAGCGTTTTTACAATTCTCATGAGATTGGATCGAGTCGTAGCTTAGCTGTTGGCTAAAGAAAAATTTAGCTCAACATGGTAAATATCATGCTTGAATTGTAGAAAGAAAGAAGATGAAGAAGAAAAATATTTTTATTAAACTGGAAACCTAAAATAAAAGAAAAGCCATAACCAGTTCTATATTGAATTCAAACTTGTACATCTGTCAAGCTTTACCCCGATGGGTATTTATAGCTTGAAAAAACCTAAAGAAAATAAAATACTAATTCTCAAAAAAATTGAAACATTTAAATTCCTAATAAATAATAAACTAAAAATCCTAATAAATAATAAACTAAAAATCCTAATAATAAATAATTAAAATCCTAATCAAAATTCTAAGCAAACAAAAATCCTAATTAAATAAATAATAAAATTTAAGATTTTTTAATTTAATTATAACTTTTAATTCCTAAAGAATTGAGGTTCGCTTTTCTTTTCTTATTTGATTTTGCTGACTGGATTATTTAATCAGAGTTTGTTCTTGGATCGATCCTCTAATCAGAGTAGGCGTCGACTTCTCCTAAAAAAATAGGAAAATATGTTTAATTAGCATTTTAATTGTTATTTCCTGAAAAATGGAGTCATACACATATTCAAACAAAAATAACCTAAATTAGCACTATAAAAGGAGGTAACACAAATTAATTAATAAAAATATATTAACCAAATAAAACACTCATCAGTCCTAATAAGAAAAACTTGTTAAACTTTTCTCGCCCATTACAGAAATATGTGGATCGACATTTCCAATGGAAAGGTTCATAATGAGAAGAAAACGTCCGATGAAGGAGAAGAAGTTCTTAATGAGAAGAACTTGTTCAGCCTTGGCTCATCCATCATAGAAGGAGGTGGATCAGCTTTTCCAATAGAAGGGTTCATAATGAGAAGAACTCGACTGATAAGGGAAAATAAGTTCCTAATGAGTAGAACTTGTTTAACATTGGTTCGTCTATTACAGAAGAATGTGGATAAATATATCCAATGAAAGGGTTCATAACGAGAAGAATTTATCCAATAAGGGAAAAAATTTCCTATGAGAATAACTTGTTCAACCTTGGCTCTTCTATCACATAAGGAGTTAAATCAACATTATCTCGCTTGAGATAGTTTCTTTTGAAACTCAAACTTCAAAATCATTTCACATAAGATTTTATCTCACTTGAGAGTGTTTTTTTTAAAAACAAATCTTATCTCACTTAAGATTGTTTTTCTTAAAAACAAATTTCATCTCACTTGAGATTGCATTCTTAAAAACAAATTTCGTCTCACTCTAGATTGTTTTTCTTAAAAACAAATTTTGTCTCATTTGAGATTGTTTTTCTTAAAAAAAATCATCTCACTTGAGATTTTTTTCTCTCAAAATAAGTCTTACCCCACTTAAGATTCTTTTTATCTGATTTGAGATTATTTCCCTTGAAACGAAATTTCATCTCTCTTGAGAATCTTTCTCTCAAAACATGTTTTTGTAAAAAAAATATTTCCCTTAAAATTTGTTTTTGTAAAAAAATGTCTCTTAAAAAATATTTCTCTAAAAAATTTCATCTCTCTTGAAAATCTTTCTCTCAAAACATGTTTTTTTTAATATTTCTCTTTAAAAGTATTTCTTAAAACCATGTTTTCACGTATTTCAAGTACCATTGGGAAGCTAAGAGACAATCAGTCATGTCTCCAAAAAAATATGTTAACTAAATAACACCCAAATCTCATTAAAAAATTCATCGCAAGTCTGTTGTTGTGTTGGTCTTCTTTTCTAATGCTTAGTTGTGTGGGTCAATTGGAAGAGATAGTCCATCTTCATTTGATTTGAGCCTTGTGATGCATGTATCATCTTCCATATCTTTAAAAAGATTCCATCTCGAATATGAAACATCAAAGGGAGAAATGTAAGAATCTTTGAATGATTTTATCACGTTATATTTACAGAATAGATATGCTTTAAATATCCAAAACTTTGTTCTTCTAATAGGTTTGAGTAAAAACAATAGTCAAAAGAATAATGCATTGTGATCATTATGGATTCTAGAGCATGTATCATTCCTCCTCTCTTCAAAAGGATTCATCCATGAATATGAAAATCTAAAAGAAAGAAAATTAGATGTGTTGAAAGGAATGCTTGTAAACGCTTGCCCAGTTCAATGTGATGTGCCTTTACTCAATTTAGTAGAGGTTTCTTCCTTGTTGGAACTGATTTCTTGTTATCTTGAAATCCTCTTTTGCACAGAAGTCTTGTAATCTGGTGTTTAGGTTAAAATCCAATATGGCGTCAGTCACTATTGACTATGTTTGTGATTGTTCATAGGTTCTCTCCATAATTTTACTTGTGTGTGGCGAGAATGAGTGTTTAAAAACCATGTGAAGTGGTTCGTTAAAATAATCCATGAAGTCTCATAAGTATGGTTCAGGAACTAATAATTCTCATGGGGAGCTTTTTGGAATAAAAAACCTATGTAGTTGAAAAGGAAACCCATCTCAGTCATTTAACAACTTAAATGATTTGTGGTTAGAATGTATGATAACTTCAAGGGCCTTAACCTACACAAAATTGAAGAAGTAGGTTAGAATACCATTAAAATGAGTAATAACATACTTACCTTTAGATTCATGTAAATCGTGATTTATCACTGATATGACACAATGATTTCAACTTTATGGTGGTAACTCGTAAGGTGGGTCACCTAACACCATTCGATAACTCTGTAAAAGAGGAATAAACATACTAGGCAAACTAGTGTTATTGTTAGAAATTGAAACAATTGATTGTCTAAAGTGGACAATAATACAAAAATATTTACGAAAGAAGGTTTTCTCTAAACTCTTTTGTGGTCACATTTGTATTTTGAATCACTATTTTCTTATCACAATTAGGTTCACTCACATCCCATATGTTATTATTCTTTTGGCTTTTGTAACTAGTGATCTCTTTTGTTTTTTTTCTTTTTTTTCATTGCCTTTTTCTTTTTGTGTTTCCCCACCCTCCTCACAAAGTGCCATCACTTGATTTTTAGGTGCATCTTTTGTTTCAAATGGCTGAAGATTGATTCTTCCATTACAATGTCGCTAACATCGTATTCATTGATGTTGTTATCTGATTCATTATCCACGACAAAAAGATTGAGAAGAAAAAGAAGCTGATTGGTTTGAAGTACCTTGATATTATTCTCTAAATCGAAACTTTCTTTGAAGTTGTGCCTCAATTGTAATTATTTTCTTCAATGTGTTTTCAAGACTTTCATAATCATGTAGGTTAAGAAGATCAACGATGTTCGGATTTAAGCCAACGAAAAATTTGTTGACTGTATATTCTTCCGCTTCTTGTATGTCTGCACGATTCATTAAGGGTGTCATCTCCTTATAGTAGTCTTCCAATGAGCTTGGACCTTATCATAGTCTTTGAAGTTTTTGTTTAACTTCAAGGATGTAATGTATCGGAAGAAAACATTTTTGCATGACTTGTTTTAATGCTTCCCATGAACTGATTGCTTGTGTCATTCTTTCTTGAATAATTTTATGTGTTTGCCTCCACCATGTGAGTGCATAATCTAAAAAATTCATCGTTATTTAATGTACTTGTTCCCACATAGGACAAATGTACTTGTTCCCATATAGGATAATCATGATGTGAAAAATAAGATCAACTTTGCTTTCTCAATTGATGTAACTGTTTGGATCATAGTCTCATTTCAATGGTGGGATTGTGAACTTCAGTTTAGCAAAGAGTTATGTCATTAGAAGCCTAGGTTTTCCATGTCTTGGTTACATTATGTTTTGTGGAGTTTTTGTTGGTTGAATGTCGACATTGTGATTTTCTTATTGTTGTTTTTCGATGTTCAGATCATTCATATGAGTTGTTTGTGTAGCCATTTATTGTTGTTAAATGGCATTAAGCACGTCTATTTTTCAATTAATAGTAACCATGAGGCCTCAAAGTGCATCGGTAACTTCGTTGTCTTTTATTATCCTGAAAAGTCACAACACTTAAAAGAATAATGTAAAGTGAAAAAGAAATCAAAGAAACAAGAAACCTCACAATTCACTCCAAAGAAGTAATACACCGAGAGGTAAGTTAGTCAATCTTGTACTCAATAAAACTATCTTACTAATAAGTCTCACAATGTTCATTTTGGAGTTCAATCTCTATCAAAGACGAAAAGAAACACTTAGTAGCTCTAAGAAGTCAAACAAAGGGTAAGACTCCAATTGAATGAGAATGCAAAAAAGTAGTATGCAAACTCTTTTAATTCTACTAACATAAGAACAAAAATGTGTTAGATTATAACACCCCTGACCCGTACCCTACCCAGATACGAATTCGAGATGTCACATTTGAGTTTTTAAACATACGCAATTCACAAAATATGAGTAAATTAAAATTTGTTATCCCAATCAAGATAGAGAGAATATATATATTCTAAATAGAAAATCATTTCACATAAAATTCTTAATAATTTACATAGATATCCCAAAAGTAAAAGTTTACAAAATCGATCAGAGCATTCAAATTAAAAGTTTAATACATGTCAATGGTTTACAAAAGTTAACCAAAAACCTACATTTAATTTGTTCTGATATGATCTTCTGGTGATATGCTAATCTTCACAATCAGTCCTCTATCATCTTCAAACATATGCGTGAGAAAACACACGCTAAGTCGATGACTTAGTGAGGCAATACTAATAGTGCTAACTTATTAACAGAAATCTTATTTGTTTTATTCAAAAATGTTTTTCAAAGAACTTTCTTTATTTCCATATCAAAGGTATACTTATGAATAATTATACTTTGAATGTCTTTGTTTCAATTTCCCAAAGTATACTACTGAGAAATCTAGGTATTTGAGTACTATGAGGTTGTGCACTAATATTATCACCACAGCTCGTAATTTGCACTGAAGTGCCACATAATTGTCTCGAAGGACCACATAGTTTGCACCAAACGAAGTGCCACATATTTGTCCTGGAGGACCACATAATTATCCCGAATGACCACATAAAACCCTCGACTCTTGGCATGTCAACTATACCTCTAATCCTCATACATATACTTTGGGCTATTATTCACATAATATTGCTCAACCCTTATTCAAAGTGTTTCTTATTCACATAGTTCTTTCTCATAGAATTTATTCACATTCACTGGTTCAAAGTTCAAAATTACTTGTTCAAGGTTCATATTTCCATAACATATAATCATAAAACATAGTTTATATAATAGAAATTGCATAAAACATTGAATTAGAACATAAAATAAATATAAAGTTTTCGATCGAAACACAGAGGTTGGCTTATCACAAACCTTCATCAACTCTATTACTAGAAAGAAAAGTTGTACTCACCTTAGGCTCACTAAAGTCTAATCCAAGTCCTTTCGAATGGATACTCAAAATACAAAGCTGACTGGAAGTCAAATACGTTCAATCACTACATAAAACAATCTAAAATCAATATCGTTCTTATCTCAATTATATCGACTCATAATAACTTTAGATGTAAGAAACCCTATATTTCATTTCATGCTTAGAGGCATCGGTACCACCCTAAGGGTACCGATACCACCCTTCAAGTGTATCGATACCTCTGCATGTACCGATACCAAAATAAGGTTCGATGTTTCAAGGGTATCAATACCTCCTCAAGGTACCAATACCAATCTAACATTCGATGTTTTAAGGGTATCGATACCATCCTTAAGGTACTGATACCTATCCCTTAAAGTATCGATACCACTCTCAACAGGTATCGATATCACTCTCAACAGGTATCGATACACCTTTACAAATACGCATTTTCAACCCATGAGGTATCGGTATTGCTCATAAGGGTACAGATACCCTAAGCCCAGAATGGCCATTTTCATCCCGAAAATCACCTCAAAACTTTCCTAAACACATGTCTTAAGCCTTTGAACTCACCTTGATACTTCCACACCCATTAATATTCATTAACCACTCTTAATTATCTAAATTCCAATTTGAACACTTGAATCTCAAAATCAAACCAAAATTTCAAACATGTTCTTAGACATATCTAACACTTCTAACTCTTAAGTTTAATCCTTGACAAGTCAAAAATCTTATTCAAACTTCAAAAACTCATCCATAACAAAATTTCATCTAAAAACCAATTTTACAAATCCCTCTCTAAAATATTCATAATGTTATTTTAATGATATATAAGCTTTCCTTAATCTTATATAATACCTAAAATTTCATAACCAAACAATAAATTAAAGGAAAACTATCACTTTAAAAAATCTTACCTTTGTATGGAGATGGCCATGGCAAGAAGAGAAAGAAGGAAAGAAAGAATGAAAAGCTTCAGAACCTCCTTTTCTCGTGTTTAGCACCTAATTATATAAGATAAATATCCTTTATCATGAAAAGACCATATTGCCCTCTCCAATATATCAAAATTTCCATTAAGCCCTACACACAAATTCCACTATAAATCCTTGAATTTACAGATTTATTCTAATTCAAACACTAAGTTTAGAAGTTCTTACAGTTTGGTCACTGACCCGCTGATTGAGATGTTACATAGATGATATAAAAGAACAAATAAGGGAAAACAAAAGAACCTAAAGCAATAAGAATAAAAATTACTAGAAAACCAAACCCAAAAAACCTACAAAACGCGTGATCAACTTGAGCAACGTGTTTGAAGGGTTTTTGATGTCCAAACAACCTGGATTTTGTACTAGAGAACACTCTTATGATGAAGAATATACTTGTAAAAAATCAGTTCCAAATTCATCCGTTTGTGTTTTTCTATATTTTTCTTTTTTTCTGTCTTTTCCTCTTTTATTTTTTTTATTTTTTCATGTAAAACATCAAACTAACAAGAGGTAATTATACAAAATTAAAAGAATGCAAAAAAAACCCTGAAAATAATTAATCATTACAAACTAGCTCTATAGGGTACCTCGGTAGTTTATACATATAAGAACAAGCAAGATTGCTTGATTTTCTCCAAGGATTCAAATATGATACCAGTTGATAAAGATGGTAGTGGAGTGATAAACATTACTTGTAGTTGAAGAATCAAGCCTAGGGATCTAGACTCAATAAAAGAGCAGGATGGAAGATGGATTAGATTGTTGCCACAATCTAGGATTTTGAATGGGAAAGAAAGCTACTAGAAAATTAAGATAAAAATAAAATATTAATATGAAGATTAAGACAATAAGATAAACTATAAAAAAATAAATATAAGATGACTTAGCCAAAATTAAGGTTTTGGTGATGATGGACGAGAATTGTGATTTGATGATGATGATAGTGATTGATAGATAGTTGTACAACGAACTCTCTTAATCGTAATTAACTAGGCAAACATGATAATCGGCTCTAATAACAAGCCATCCTAATCACAATGAGGAGGAAAATTGGAGTGTGAAGATCTCCCTCACGAAGAAGTTGAAGAACTTAATGATGAAGAATGCTTCGAGGGCACAAGGTAATCAACACTTGCAAAAACGAACTTTAATTGTGTTATTAATCAAAGAAATCTCGTTTACAATGGTGAATGAAGCCTCTTTTATATTGGGTGAGGAGTTCCATGAATCTAAGCAACTACTGAATAAAATAATAATAAACTAAATATAATGTTTAGATTCTATCTTAATTCTTAAAATAATAATAAACTAAAGATAATATTTTAACTATATCTTAATTCCTAATAAAATAATAAATCTAATCCTAAAAGATAATGTTTATCCTATATTAAATTATATTACAAATAATCAAGAAAAATATCGATAATTCATAATATTTACAAAATCTCGTAATAATCACATATAAGAATTTTTGCATGAGTTGTCTTCACTAAAATGAATGTATCTTGAGTTCTCGACATCATATTGACGTGTTTCAAGTACCGTTGAAAAGCTAAGAGATAGTCGATCGTATTTCCAAAAGACATGTCGACCAAATAACACCCGGATTCCATTCAAAAAATCTCCGCAAGTATGTTGATGTTCTGATCTTCTTTTTTAAGATTTGGTTGTGTGGATCAATTGGAAGAGGTAATCCGTCTTCCTTTGATGTGAGTCTTATGGTACATGTATCAATTGATCAAATCAAAACTTCAATTATCAAAATAAAAATGAATAATAGTTTAATGATAACATGTGTAGTGCACCCTAAAAATTATAACCTAATCATAAAAACAATATTATAAAAAATGAAATTATATTCTCCGCTCAGTGTATTTAATTATTAGAAACGTTATATTGTAAGATAACATCTTATTTATTTATTTTTTAAAATTTACATTATATTTTTTAATATAAAAAATTTAACCCGAAAAGTTTGCCATTGTGAGTAACTAATCTATGCAAATTGTAGATTTTGTTTTCTACTTAATTATAGAATCTAAAACCACGAAATCTCCATTACTTATCATGAATTCGTTAATTCAGCTTTTTTTAACATATATAAATTAAGTAATACAATTATTGCAACAACAAAAAAATGACAAAAAGGGTATTCAATTCTGGTGTAAACTGTGCTGTTATGTTTTTTCAGACAACGTAAGGGAAACGGAATTGCTGACATACCGAATTCAAAACCAGACTCTTTGTTCTTTCTCAAACCTATGGATTTTCTGTCTTTTTGTTTTTGATCGAAACTCCCATTTCGAATCCTTTATCATTGGGATTGAGAATCTAATTATTTTTGTGTTTAGAATGATCTTTTAGCCATGCGTTGGCTTCGGAGTATTTCTTTTTCATCCTTTTCTTCTACTTCCTCGTCTTCTTCTTCAGCCACCTCTCCCAAGAAACCTTGTAAAGATAATGATAATAATTCTAACAAGCATCGTTTCAGTTTTGGGTTTCGCTTATCTAGACTGACGAGGGCGAAGGAGCTGCGGCGTGTCAGGGATCAGGGCGTTGCTCCGACGAAGGAAGTGCAGGTGCCAGTGCAGCCCAGCTGTTACCATACTCCATCTTTTTCGCCGAGTTCGTCAGCGAGGATATCGACGCCGGCAGTGGCGGTTCCGTTGCCGCTCCCGCTTCCGGCTCCCGAAGGAGATTGCGAGCAACGGTTGTCGCCGAAAGATGCTGGGTCTGGCAAGGGTTTAGAGGGCAGAGATAAAGAAAAGGAAGCTGAGCCACGGTTGTCGGCCAATTCAAGGTGAATTTGCTTCTTTTCTTCTTCTCACATATTAGTTTTGATTAAAGTTTTGTTGCAGTTTTAGGAATTTATATAAGATTCTGCAATTATTCGTTAATTTTATGTTAAAATGAAGAAAAAATTATTATTATATGTTCAAGGAGATTGAAATTCCAACTTGTTGCTAATCTTAGGATGTTTTACAAGAAAATTATGAGTTTGAGGAGAATTTATTCGTGAAATGCCGGTCGTTTTGTATTGATGGTCTGAAAATCTAAACTTAAAGCTTATTTCTTCTAGTCATTGCAGACATTCTGATAAGCATTTTGCTTCTTGTTGTTATAATTGAGACTTGAGAGTTTCTTGATTGCAGCAGGTTTGCTTCTCGTCGCTCATCGAAGAGGGCTGATTGTGCCAGAAGATCATCTGAGAAAATACTATATCAAGAACTGATTAGAGGGGACAGCTTCGAGGATGACTTTCGGGCTAATGACCCGATTAGTAGTGCCCCTGGGAGTCCGTTAAGCCGTGCCGTTATTAGCCCAACCGGAAAGAATCCAAGTCACAGGTTTCTACACTTCATGACTCCTGCAGGTGGTAACCATGCTTGGTCTGCTCCGGAGATGCCGACTTTAGACGTTCCGGGGCATTTTCCCCTGGGATATTATGATTATGGTGCATATAGCATTGATTATACCCCATTTCATACTCCACCAAATAGAAGTCCTCGTCAAAGGCAGAGAAGTGGACCTCCTTCACCGATAAAACAACGGATTTCACTCGACAGCTCACCATCTCGGAGCAGCAATGTCCATCCATTACCTCGTCCTCCAGGAGCAGCAATGACTTCTACATCAGCTTCCATTCCCCCCCAAGTTACATCTAATCCAGACCCGTTGCGGATGAATTGTCAATGGAAAAAAGGCAAGCTTATTGGGCGTGGTACATTCGGAAGTGTTTATGTTGCCAGTAACAGGTATACAAGTTCTCTGTATCTTGGTTTCCCGTTGATCTTGCTATCTAAACACTAAAGGGGCTTCTTGTTTTGGACAGACAAACTGGAGCTTTATGTGCGATGAAGGAAGTTGAGATATTTCCCGATGACCCGAAATCTGCAGAGTGTATAAAACAACTAGAGCAGGTTTTTCTGTCTGCAGCAAATGTTACATATCGTGTTTATTTCTTCCACGGTCATCGTAACTACTTTATTTCATTGCAGGAGATTAAGGTTCTTAGCCAGCTCAGGCATCCGAATATAGTTCAGTACTATGGTAGTGAAATAGTAAGCAACATGCCAATTGCATTTTTACGGTTTTACTCTTTCTTCTTGCCTGACTTATTATCTCAGTAACTTCTATTAAGAATTCAAATTGTGCGTACACAGGTTGAAGATAAGTTCTATATATATTTGGAGTATGTTCATCCCGGTTCAATTAATAAATATGTTCGTGATCACTACGGTGCCATAACCGAATCTGTTGTTCGCAATTTTACCCGTCATATTCTTTCAGGGTTGGCTTACCTGCATGGAACAAAGACGATTCACAGGTATATAGTGATTTCTGGTTTAAAATAAGGTTTGACATGCACACTAAAATAGTCCGTTACAGCATAAAATCAAGTGGTCTTATTATGCTTGCATGAATTATCGGTGGCTTAATATGCTGTTTATATGTTTTTTAGAGATATTAAAGGAGCTAATTTGCTTGTTGATGCATTTGGAGTTGTGAAGCTTGCTGACTTTGGGATGTCCAAACATGTAAGTTCGTAAAGTTATCGTTATCTTTGGATGTGTGCTAGTCACAGGTAAGGCTTGTAATGTCGTAGTCAAGGATCTTTTACGAGTTGATGTCCGTGCACCTTCCCTGCACGAAAAGTGATGCATATAACTATCTTACTCTGTAATATGAATAGCCAACTGTGGCTGTGATGGATAATGATAAATTGGAGTCGATTAGCTTGGTGTAATTTCTGTTAGTTGTTATTATTCTGATTCCGATCAAATAACTTTGGATACGTTTGATGCACAGCTTAGTGGACAAAGAGCTAATCTATCTTTGAAGGGAAGCCCATATTGGATGGCTCCGGAGGTACCATCTCGAATCTATTTCGATGTAGTGGTCTGTAATTTAAACATGCTGACAGTACTCATTTAACTGCAGCTCTTGCAAGCCGTAATGCAGAATAATAATTGTTCTTCTGAACTTGCTCTAGCTGTTGATATTTGGAGCTTGGGTTGCACGATTATTGAAATGTACACCGGTAAAGCACCATGGAGTGAATATGAAGGGGTAAGCTGCTAATGTAAAGATTGTACTGATTGTCTCAGCGGCACCAACATGGTTCAATTGCTCGGTCTAGTTTGTTTTCAAGTAAAAGCCATTGCCAATTTCTCAAAATTGACACTGTTAACGCAGGCTGCAGCTATGTTTAAAGTGATGAGGGATACTCCTCCGACACCCAAAACATTATCACCTGAGGGGAAGGATTTCCTGCGCTGCTGCTTCCAAAGAAATCCGGCAGAGAGACCGTCTGCGAGCATGTTACTAGAGCACCAATTTATAAAAGGCTCAAACGGTCGGTTGTTTAAGCATCTAATAGATAATGTCCATGATAGATAAGAATACTTCCCCCTTCCGTTGCTTCTGACATCTAATTGTTTGTTTACTAATAGGTTTAACAAGAGACCGATCTGAACTTAACCTGAATCAATTTCCAGTTCAGCAGGGCCCGCAAAGGAATAAAACTGACTTCTAACAGGTAAGAATTACATGTCGCATTGCCATTTGCGTATCATTATATATCCATCCATTCGATCAAGTCAGGAAACTTGTGCTATATTCTTGTCCTTTCGGTGCAGCTTCATGCATTAATAAATTTCTCCGGGGAAACTGTTTGATGAGAACCGTCACCATTTTACTCTCCTTGTTGTACCTTTGAGGCTCTACCTAGTTCGTCGCTTCTTCATCATCCCAGTCCTACTGTTATCCGTGACATAACGATGAACCTGGAGTCTAACAAGAACCGTATTCTCGGGTCAAGTCGAAGAGAGGAAGTAGCAGTGGTTTCTGCTGGTAAGACAGCTTCAAGGCTTGCCGTGGAGAGCTAAAGCACGCCCCAACTCCCCTGCTCTCTGTCTTGCTGATCTGGAGGCATAGGTAGAACATTATATATGTTATGCAAAGAAGCAGAAAAGGCAGAGTTTAGTATTCATATATTTTTGTTCAAAGTGTTTGTCATGTAAATATAATTGAATTCTTGACTGAGTTTAATGTTATCGAGTCCAATTATATCATTTTTTTTTCTTCAAGAAATTACACTAGTTTAATGGATGGAAAACTATTTTATATATTAAATAAAAATAAATTTATATAATATATTTTAATAAAAAAATTTATCCATTCGTTTGAAAATTCACCTCTTAAAAGCTTAGCGGTTCTGTTGTAATGTAAATAGATTAAATTTATATTGATTTTTATAAAATGTTTAAATTTTCTTTCTCATTCAATGATGGGAGTCAAACGATCATACATGCATGCCATTGTCGATATCTGTTTGATATTATGACATGAATACACGGATTTTAAAAGAACAAAATCCCAATGGACATACAGGAATAAAAACACTATCCAAATATGAATGGTTCATCCAAATATTCATTAGTTGAAATGTACAAACCGTCCATATATGATCAATAAGATCCAAATCAATAGAAAAGAAAAATGGTCAAGGGCTTCAGGGTATTTGCTTGCCTGATTGTTTCTGGCATGGTGAACATCGTGACCTCATGGCAGACAAAATGGGGAAAATGTTCAGTCAGTCTCAGCAATAAAAACTGGACAAAGATGCCATCCATGAGCTTCTTTTTGCGAGCTGCAGTCATTCTTAATAGTCGGAATGAAGGAATCTCTCGTATTTGGTCCCGTTTAGTGTCTTGTTGACATCGTCCCAGTTGTTCACCGAATCGGATAACGGACCTTTGTGTATCTTAACCTGGCCACTAGTTAATTCCATCTGTGGAAGGCCTAGGAACTCTTGAACATCTTTGAGTTTCTGGTACAAACACACGAAAAAACAAAAAGGATTGCGGGTTAGAAGATGATTATTCTTGGACTTCCACAAAACGTTGCTTCATGGTCGAGAAATATTATAAACATTTCATGAAAGTTAATTGCCGACCTTACGGTACGGTTTGTGATGAGATCCGCATAATGCAAAACCATCAAGAAATGCTATAAATATTTCGTGGAAGTTGGTCGCCAGCCTTACCGTATGGTTTGTGACAAGATCCTCGTAGTACAAAACCATGTGACGGGTACTATTGAAGTACTCTAAAGCCCTAACAACGGACGCTTCTGCTTCTTTAAGATCCCTTATTAATGATGTAGAATTGATCATCGGCTTGTAACTCGAAAGCGCGGCAGCCTAAATTAAGTGACCAGAAATAAGTTCAAATGTCGGAGCAGAAAAAGCGGATAAAAAGAGTAAATAGGGAGAGTCCGTAACAGAACGCAGGGTAGGAAGAGAGGCCTCTTGCTCTGAATGAACATGAGACTTGTGGGTTCCATTTAATAGCTTTGCATAGCGATCATACGAATTCGCGAGTACTGAAACCATCCTCCGAAGCAAATTTCTCCGAAAGAGAAATATGGCAGAACCACCCCGACCATTGAAGTATTCTACTATTTCTCGATGGTGCTCTATCAATCCCTGCAGGAAAAATATATCAACAAGCAGCTCGTAAAATGCAAATGATTTCCTTCCATCACATAGGATTGCCACCATATTGATTACGGTATTCTTTTGCATGGTTTATATCTAGAAAACAAGACTCCCTTATGTGAATAAATAATCGTGCTAAAACAGAACAGATCGACAACTCCGGGTCGTTCTCATACAGTTCCGACAACTCGACAACAATCCATCACATTTCTCAATAAGATCACAAGGTCAAGACTAAAATAAGAAGCTAAGCTGTTTACCTGATTTAGCATCCATTTGAAGCCAACAGCGGCCGAGCATTCATTCTTCGAAGCACTAGTGAACCAATCTAAATTGTAAATTTTCTCTTAAGATTTATATATTTTTAAACTAAATTTAATAATTATATTTTTTCATATTTATAATTCATGATTATATATATAATCTTAAGTTGAGTATTTCTAATATAATTAATAATTTTAATTTCTTATTAAAAATAAAATATTCAAAAAATATAAATGATTCATACATTAATATATGAATATATATTTTTATTTATACATCTAAATATAAATATACATTTATATAAATATATTTTTATTCGTATATTGAAATATTTTGATTAAAATATAAACATATTTTAAATACTAGTTTATACAAGAAAAATAAAATATATCAAAAAATATAAATGATTCATACATTTAAATATAAATTGAATCATTTATATTTTCTATACATCTATATTTAATAAGAAAATAAAATTATTGGGGGACTGTTTTGCAAGTTTTAAAAGTTGGGGACCTAAATTCAAGTGCCTGAAAAGTTTAATGACCGTTTATATAATTTACCCTAATTTTCTAACAGTGATTTAAGTTGGGGACCATATTGCAAACGGAATAAATGTTGGGGGACTGTATTGCAAGTTTTAAAAGTTGGAGGACCTAAATGCAAGCTTCAGAAATGTTCAGTGACCATTACTATACTTTACCCTAAAATCATCCAGTGAACTTAACGAACAATACATCATTGACTTACCCCTGCTTTACCAGGGATGGTGCAATGCCACGCCATCAAATTCACCGTTCCACCCGGCAACGTCTCCGGTTTGGCGACAAAACCCTAATATACACGAATAATCAGGAAAAAAAATGAAACATTGAAAATGAAAACTCAACAGAAAAACTAACATGGGGATGGTTCTTCCTCCATGCCTTCCGTTCCTCGGCGAGTCTACCACGCGCTATTCCAACCGACATCTCTCTCTATGTATCTATCTAATCTATTTCTTTCACTAAATAATTTCCACTAAAACAATTAACGATCCTCTCCTCTTTCTCTTTCTTGAATAATTGGTTCTTTATATATAAAAAAAATCAAAACTTTCTTAGCAGAATACCGGAAATTAGGATGATATTTCCCTTTCCGATTTCCTTTTATTCTCCTCGTCGTAGAAAAATAATATTCTCTCCGTCTTATTAAATATATATATATTTTTAAAAAAAATATTATATTAAAAAATTAACAAACAACAACTTTTATATTTTTTTACTCTTATACATCCTATTTTTTTACCCTGTTAAAATAAATCAATCAAATTTAACAATAATCCTTCAAAGATAAGAGTGGTAGTAGTGATTTATTTAAATAAATAAATAAATTAAAGAGTGGCAGTAGTAATCTATTTAAATAAATAAATATATTAGTATCCGGTTGTGCTGCCGTATAGGAGCAAAAGAGTGCTAGGCCCGTAAATAAATTGAACGTTCAGCGAATCATTCATGAACCGTGTAGCAGGAAGATCGTTTATGTTTGTTTATTTATTAAATGAACGAACATGAGCAAGATTTTACGTTCGTTTAATTAAATGAACGAACATGAATAAAGGGTTCGTTCGTTCATTTACGTTCGTGAACGTTCGATTATATGTTCGTTCATTTATGTTCGTTCATTTATGTTCAAACAGAGGGCAAGTTGAATATGTTACGAAGAATATTGAAGTTGTTTGGATTTCAAGAAGATTGTTTTGTTGAACAAATTAACATTAAGACTTTATTATGTTCATATAGCTTATTTATGATTTATGTATGTTTTTGTCGTATTCGAACAAATTAACTCTAAAGTTACAGGTTATATTAATGAATTTTAAGTTGTTATTCTTGTTGTTTTTTTTTTACATTCGTTTGTTGTGTTCGAATAAATTTTTTATTATTATTCGTTTATTGTGTTCGTTTATGTTTGTTCTAATAATATTTTTTACAGTGGTATACTAAGACGTGACACCTGTCCGAGCGGGTGATTTGATCAGGAAAACGGAATAAAACAAGGTGGGTCCCAATTCCATTGGTTGCTCATATATATATATAAGAATTTGTTTATTTACAATTTTACCCTTAAAAGTCAGTGAATTTGCGGTTTTGTATTCCAGCGTGATACCAACGCCACTGTACCCCTCACGTGAAGCACTGTATGTTTATCCGGCTCATTTTTATATTAATTGTTTATTCAACATAATAGTTCGAAATTATTTTTTTAAAATAATATATTTTTTATGACTGAAACTATTTGAGTGTGGTTCCACTTCATGGATTCCACTGCGACAGAAGGTCTGTAGACGTAGTCGTCGCGAACATTTTATAACAAAAATATAATTTATTACTTTAAATAATTAATTTAATATCGTAGAAAAATAATTAAATTTTTTCTAACATTAATTTTATTGTTTTGTTAAGAAAACACCTTAAATACGATTAATAGATTAAAAATTGAAAATTAGTGTGAATTATGATTTGGAGCTTAATTTTGAATAAAAAATTAAAAAAAGAATATTGTATAATGTTATCGTTAGATTCAAATTGGAGAAGATTAAGAGTTAAAGAATATTTGATAAATTAAAAAATAGGATTTGTAAAAAAAAAGACATGTATGATTAGATTTAATTTAAAATTAAATGAACAAACAAGAGAGATAGAGAAAGGGATGAAACATGGAGAAATTTATGAAATTGAAAAAAAAAATTGGAGACTTTAATTATAAAGGTATAAATTAAGATAAAAAATAATTAGTGGACTCAATAATTGAGAATGAAAAAACTTATGGGCCTCAATTATAAGGGTAGAAAGTGAGATTGAAAAAACTTAGGGCCTCAATTATAAAGATAGAAAGTGAGATTGAAAAAACTTAAAGTCTTAATTATAAAGTTAAAAAATTATATTAAAAAAATTAGGGTCCTCAAATGCAAAGATATAAAGTGAGATTGAAAAAACTTAAGAGCCTCAATTATAAAGTTAAAAAGTAGGATTAAAAAATTTAGGGCTTCAATTATAAAGGTAGAAAAGGTAGAAAGTGAGATTGAAAAAATTTAAGGACCTCAATTATAAAGTTAAAAAGTATGATTAAAAAATTAAGAGCCTTAATTATAAAATTTAAAAAAAAAGATTGAAATATTAGAGACTTCAATATAAAAATTAAAATTAAAATTGAATAAAATTAGAACATAAATTATAAAAGTAAAAAATAAAATTTAAAAATTAAGAGACTAATTATAAAGATGAAAAAATGGGGGCCTGAGCCCGTAATAGCCGTCTCTGCCTGTAGACGACAAAAGAGGAAGAACAGTAACATGACAAGTTTCTCACGCCTCTCCATGAACGGAAATCTAATAAAATATAAATTTTAATGCCTCCATAACTATTCATCGAATCTTTGTACATCTGAGTGGCATTCCTTAGTAAAACAATATAGTTGAAGAACAAAAGGACGGTCCTCGACGCCATGGCCACCGACTTCAAATCCATCCCAGTTATCGGTAATTTGTATATTATTATCCCCATGATTTACCGGTCCTCGAAATTTATCTTTTTGATTGATTAATTTTGCATGGCCGCAATCAATACAAGTTTTACTTGCAGAAACTGTTGGTTTTTCTCCATTTTATGGTTCAAATTCAAGTTCTAAGGTTGATTGATATTGGAATCACAGTTTTGAATGTCGAGTCTAGGCTTCAAGCAAAAGAAAGAAGGGTTTGATTAATTTAAACCTAAAGCATAAGAACTCAATCAAAAAGTGAAATTTATTCGTATAAATTTATCTGTTTGGGTTTTTATTGTTATTTATAAATTGTGGTGTAGATATTGCTCCTCTGTTGGCCGAATGCAACGATCCGAAAATGGATCAAGACCCTGGTGTATGTGAAGTTGTTAAACAATTGGATCAAGCTTGCCGTGAGGCTGGATTCTTCTATGTGGTAAAATTTTCACTTCTGTTTTTTTTATTCTATTTCTATGTTCTTCTGAACAAGGGGAACTTCATCTATGATACTCAAACTCGGTTGTAACATGTTCAATTTTTTCTATGTTTTTCAATATATATGGAACCCTTGGAGGGTCATATCCCTACAGTCGAATCCGGATATGCAAGGACGTTAGACACAGTTTCTTAAAGAAAATAAAGAGTCGAAGCAAAATTGGTTTACAATAGTATTTCGCTAATGGTTAAAGAATCTAGGTTTTCTAATTGAAGTTTCTGGTATGGTGGAGCCTATGATCTGATTCTGATTTCAAAATTTGACCCCGGACAATTTTCATAGATGAAATATGGAGCATTCTATTTTTATGCATACAAACTAAAGTTTTCTATATATCTAGTTGATAGCCTAACTTATTGATGGTTTTTGTTTTTGTTTTTTTGCCCTTGATTCGTTCGCTTTTTGATTCATTAGAAAGGTCACGGTATCCCTGAGACTATGGTGAACGAGGTTAGAAATATAACACGAAAATTCTTTGATCTTCCGTACGAAGAAAAACTGAAGATCAAATTGACACCAGCTGCTGGATACAGGTCTGTTCGGTGAAGTAAAATCTTTAGATAGATGTAGTTTAAGATTATTGATTAGTGTATATGAATCTCATTGACCTGGTCAGGTGACACTCAAATGCAGGGGATACCAGAGAATTGGAGAAAACATAACCAAAGGCGTGCCTGATATGCATGAAGCTATTGATGTGGGTGTTACTTGTAGCTATTTCTTGTTCCTCCATTTCATTTTCATTGATATTGCAAGGTTCCAATGGGAATCATTTTCTGTTTAATCGAATAGGATGTTTTGAACGGAATACATGGCATCAAAAAATTTTCTCTACTGGTACCATGTTTCTAGTATTAGTCAGTCATCATCATCAAAAGTATTCTGTCCACTACTTTTCCACTACTTCATATACAGAGGGAGAATAATGAACTTTCAACTTATTCTAGGGTTTATATTTGTTTGAACCTTATTTTCTTTTTTTGATTAATTATCATTCACTTTTTTCTTTGAAGGGGTATTTATCATCATATTCAATTTAAAATGTTTGAAGTTTCAGTCAAAGATTTAGTTAAAAACACATTACTCACTCTTAGATAGTGTGGTGGATACTTCCAACACTTGAGTGGATCTTTGCATGAACTATCTCAAAGCAGTTGGTTTTTACTTTTTACACTGTTATGTTATGCTTTTAACCATCTCAGTTATATAATTTTTCCCCTTGCTATTCGGGATTATCTTTGAAAGTTACATTATAGGAAAGTATTCTCATTAGTAGCACATTATGTTTGCTACAGTATATATATGATACTGATTTCTGTGCTACTTTGGATTACAGTGCTATAAAGAATTAAAACAAGGGATGTATGGAGCTCTTGGCAAACCAATGGAAGGATGCAATCAATGGTATGTCAAGAGACTTGGTCATTTCTCAACCATATCCATTTTATAGAATTTTCTTTTGCTGGATGGCAGTTATTATTATCAAATGACATTTGCGATTGATACACTTTGGAAGGGCCTTAGTGCAATGTTAAGATTATTTTTTATTCATACAAGGACCTTGAATTTACTATTTGTATTGCTGCGATTGATTGGTCATACAAAATGTTCTCAATACTTAAATAATTGGCTTAAGCCATTGCAAAATGGTTGTATATCCTACAAAGATTTTGGATTTGCCATGTTCATGGGAATAATGGTACTAACAATTTTGCATATAGCGGCTAATCTGAAAGGTTGAAGGTTGAGTTTCGGAGTTGACTCTTTCGTTTTGCGACGTTGTATATGACAGGCCACATAATCCCCCAAACTTCAAAGAACTGATGGAGGAGTATATCAGCCTCTGTACAGGCATGTTTGTGTTTTTCGAGTTTGAGTTCTCCTTTGATAATTTTTTTACTTGGCAGGAAAATTCATGGCAGTTTATGAATTCTTGGTGATGACAGAACTGTCAAGGAAAATTCTTCGGGGAATAGCTTTTGCATTGGGTGGATCACCGGATGAATTTGAAGGAGAAAGAGGCGGTGATGCATTTTGGGCGATGCGTCTTATTGGTTACCCAGGAGCATCAACCGCAAACGGAAAATGCAAACCTGATACTGACATTGGATGGTAACGGAATGTCAATGCTGCTTCTGGTTTTTCCTTTTTCTTAATTTCTGCAATTTTAGCATGTCCTTACTTTTTCTTGTTTGCTTCTGTTTATCTCTTCCGGGCCGAACAATTCAGCGGTGCACACACGGATTATGGTGAAGTTCCCATTTAACTTGAGATGAGTGGCTTAGAAGATTTAAACACCATTCTAAGTTTTACAATATTTCAACAGGTTTGTTAACATTGGTGAATCAAGATGAAAATATCACAGCACTTCAGGTATGATCCTCATAGTTTCCAGTTTTAAGAAATTAACAAAACCGATCGTTGTCTCGGAATCTCTTGATTGAAAGAGAAGTGCTAACCAAACCATAATGTTTAGCCTCTTCTTTCTCTGTTTTAGCTCCGAAAAACATTTCGTTGCTTATCGTTCTGAAGATTACCGCTGCTTAGCAAGTTAATCTTGTATGACCAAAGCAATAGTTGATCTTTGCTTTGTCAACCAAATGTGAACCGTTTTATTGTCTCAGATTTATTCCTTTCTTTCTCGATACTAAATAGTTCATGGTGGATGATTTCACACTTTCCCAACTTCCAGCTTTCGGTTTCCAGCTCATTAAATCCCACTGCTTTAACTTCCAATGACAGCTTATCTAAACAAGTTATGCAGGTGAGAAACCGATCTGGTGAGTGGATCTCAGCTCCTCCGATTCCAGGAACATTTGTATGCAACATTGGTGATATGTTGAAGGTACGGCATTAACACAACGGTAAAAGCGGTTTCAAATGTCTGTATTTTCATTTTCTTATTATGCCCTGCTAAAATTTTGGGTGTAACTGCAGATACTATCCAATGGTTTATACGACTCAACACTTCACCGAGTTATCAACACATTTCCGACATATCGCGTTTGTGTTGCGTACTTTTACGAGGTTAATATTTACACAAGTTGCCTTCTATTTTCTGCCGGTTTTGTCCTTTCTGAATATTCCTGTTTTCCCTGAACAGCCAAATTACGATGCAGCAGTGGAGCCTTTGGAAGTGTGTGTACAGAGGAGCGGCGGAACTCGAAAGTTCGAAAAAGCTGTATACGGCCAACATTTAGTTAGCAAAGTTCAAACAAACTTCGTTACGTAGAAGTTTGAGGTTCAATTTTGGGGCAAAACTTTCCATCCTTTGATTGTACATTTGACTTCATAATGTCTCAAAATGCAGTGGTTAAGCTTGACATGAAAACTGGTTCGCCCCTCAAAGATCTAATTCTAAGAAAAAGGGCTTACCAAGAATGTCCATATATATATATATATATATATTCTTTTTTTTTCACTCATAAAGAAGGGATACCACCAAAGGTTTCATTAAAAAACTTTCTAATCTAGTTGGAGGAAAATAATATTTAGGTTGATCGGACATTATCTTACCTGATCTGCGTTCTATCAGAAATATGTCGGATTCGGGATCAGTTACAGTTAAGGAAGAATAAAAACTTTTGAACTGTCATTTCGATACAATTTTAATTTATTGGTCGTCTTAATTGTGAAAATTAAAATTTAAAAACTCGATTCAAATTACTTACCTTTGATTAGTTGAAATTTCTCTAAAAAAAAGGTCAAAAAGAATGTTAGATTATAAAAATAAAAATAAATAAAATAAAATAAAAGGTTTTTAAATATATATATATATATAATCAAGTTTAAAGAAAGAAAAAAATGAAGAAAATTTAAATTTTAAAAGAGATAAAGAAAGAAATAATAAAAAGAGTGAAAATGTTAAATTTTAAAAAGAAAAATAAATAAATAAATAAATAAAAGAAATATTAAATTTTGAAAGTAAGTAAAAATAAAAGAAAAAGGAAAAGTAAGAAAAATAAAATAAGAAACTTAAACGATTAAATTCGAATAAATTAAAATTTGTGGATCAAATTGATGCTAAAATGAGCTGTAAGAGAAAAATAAAAGGTTAGGGGACCAAATCATAAAATATAATAAATATAACGAAGGATGAAATTGAAATAATTGAAAATGCGAAGGCCAAATTGAAACAGGTGACCAAAATGAATTACACATCAAAATTTGAGGGACTATGGAAATGATTTAACTATTCGTTAATTACAAGGTGGTCCCTCCCCTATAAATAACCTAAAACCCAGAGAAAAAAAACATTTTATCTTCCATTCAAAAAAAAATTCCCACACTCTCTCAACAACCGGCCATCTTCTCCAATGGAGCCTGATTGATGAACGGTGGCCGAAGACCCATAAACTACACCCTTCGAAAGCCCTTTTTCCCCTGACCCCGAATCTAGCCATCAATCATCGAAAAGGATTCTCAATCATCGTAGATCTATGCAAATAGATCTCGAACTTTATCTTTCCCCGACGACTATTGGGCTTCTCGACGACGCTTCCCTTTTTCTCGGTTCCGACGCCGAATATATTTCTGTGGTTTTTACTTTCGAATGCTTTACTTTTCTTGTCTTTTTTTGCTATGTTGGTTTGTTACTGTTTTTTGTCGTTGTGTATTTCGTTGTGATTGCTTTTCGTGGTTTTTGTGTTACTCTCTGTGTTGGTTGTGGTTCTGGTTGCTTGTTGATGATCATTCAATTGTCCCATGGCGAGGTATTTATAGCCTCCCATCGGGGCTGTTCTCCTTTAGCTTCGAGGGTTGTTTTACCCCATTTTCTGATTTAATGGGGATAGTCGTTGTTGTTGAATATCTGGGATGATTCAGTCCCGTTCGACGATGGTGGATGTTGGTGCGACCGAAAATCTCGTTGGTCGTTTGGTGTGTGGCCGCCACGCGCGCTGTGCGTCGCCCTCTTACTAGACATTAAACCCTAATCGGGTTAGGGCTGTGTCATACCCTTTATCTGATTGGGTTTCTGCTAGACCCGAACATTGGACCCATTGGACATGTAAAAAAACAAAAAATTAAATTAAATAAATAAGAAAAAAATTAAAAATTATTTTCAAACTATATGATATATATATATTTTTAAAAATTGTTTTCAAAACCATATAATATATATTTTTTCATATATTTTCAAAACTATATAATATATATTTTGAAAAATATATTCAAAACTATATATTATATACATTTTCAAAAATATTTTAAAAAATATATATTATATATATTTTCAAAATATTTTTAAAAACTATATATATATATATATATATATATTTAAAATATTTTCAAAAACTATATATTATATACACGTTTTCAAAATGTTTTCAAATATATATAATATATATTTTTTCGAAGACCGATTTTTTTGAAAAAATTATATGTTCCAAAAAAAGAAAATTCTTTCAAAAACTATATTGTATATATAAAAAAAACTCTGGACGAAAATGAGTGTCTACAGAGTGTAATCTCTTCCTGAGAAAATCGTTAACCACCTCAGAAGACAATCATTCACTGAGTTGGATTATGCCTTCACTTTCTACAAAATTCTCATCAAATAGTAATTTTACACAGATTTAGAATAGTTAGATGATTTAAAATAGATAATTGAGATTAAAAGTAGAAAATAAGAAGATATTTATTGAATCTATTTTCATTTATCTAACGATATTAAATATGTGTAAAACTAAAAAGAGTTTTACATTGAGTCCTAAACCATTTTTTAAATCATGTAGATGCCAACTCATATTTCAATCATCATTTGTTATGATTGATCCTTACTTCAACTATAGTTGTGGTTATTAGGCCCTAAAAATTTTAAATCATCCTATTAAGATCCCTTGGACCCAAACTCGACCTCTATTTCATCCGAATCCAAGGCGATCCTAATCCTCAAAACTTCCCAAGGGTTTAAAAAGTGGAGAAAATCGCCTCAGTGACCAAAAATGCCTTATAATATACAATTTTAACCAACTTTTTTTGGATTTGCCAAAATGACCAACAAAATCGCAATGCGAAATAAAAATCGCAACGCGATCTCTAGAATCGCAAATCAGTTCCCAGAATCGCAACGCGATTATGAAGAATCGCATTGCGATTTTCCATAATCGCAACGCGAACATATAAATCGCAACGCGATTCTGACTATCGCAACGAGTATCCGTAAAATCGCAACGCGTATTCGTAAATCGCAACGAGAATACGTAAATCGCAACGCGTATCTATAAATCGCAATGAGAATATGTAAATCGCAATGCGTATCCGTAAATCGCAATGCGAATACGTAAAATCGCAACGTGTATCCGTAAATCGCAACGCGATTTTTAAAGCGCTATTATAATCGCTACACGTATTTTATTTTCAAATTCCAAACACGAATATTAATTATCGGAACACTGAACGTCCACAGTATATCCCGTAATCGCAACTCATAACCTAAAACCTAAAAAAAGCACAACTCAGTCTCATCTCCATCTCTCACTCTCTACGGCAAAATCCGTCCCCATCTCCGGCGAAATCCCTCACAACCATTCACGGTCAGAAATCCCTCACAATCATTCAGAAATGGAAAATCAACCTCCGAGGGTTAGTTTTTTTAATTATTGTTATTTTGAAATTTTTGCATTATTTTAGGTTTTTCATATTGAAATTGATGATAAGTTTACTGGTAATTTCAATAATAGATTAACCATTTCATTTAGATTTCTTATTAAATTCATTCGATTGCTGCCAATACTGCTAAACTGTTTAGTCTTTAACCCTGTGAAGTTAGTATTTGTCTTTGTTTTGTCTTTTGGTTGAAGTAATGCAATCCATTAAAGTTTCAATTTACAAAAGAAGAATAGTTTCTAAACTTAAAATCGCAACATGAAAATGAAAATCGCAACACGAAATTGACTATCGCAACGAGAGAAATGAAAATCGCAATGCAAAATGAAAATCACAACGAGATAATCACAACGCGAAACCAAAATCGCATTGCGATTTTCATTTCGCGTTGCGATTCTCTCGTTGCTATTTTAATTTCGCGTTGCGATTCTCTCGTTGCGATTTTAATTTCGCGTTGCGATTCTCTCGTTGCGATTTTCATTTCGCGTTGCGATTTTCATTCTCTCGTTGCGATTTTCATTTCAACCAAAAGACAAAACATTGTTGCAAATTTTAGTTTCAAGAATAAACTACTACTCTTTATGTTTATTGTTTTTGGTATATCTTTACAGTGTAGTTTTTGGTATATCTAACTTGGTATGTTTATTGTTTTTGTAGAAATTTTTTTCGGCTTCATTGACATTAAGGAATAAAGTTAGCCTAGCCACTACAATTGCTTCGAAGCTTTCACCTGCACAAAGAAAATTGTTTGAGGAAACCTGCTTCGGGCCATGGCTGAGAGTACAACATCCGGGTGGAGATGTTAATTTGACCCATTTGTGGCTTCAGACCATGACTAGCGATCTACCCGACAGTATACAACGTGGTGAGGAAGAGATATGGTTTCATTTTCCACTGGCGTATACTTGTTTTGGGCGGAAGGAGTTATGCTTAATCACTGGTCTACGATTCGGACACGATGATGTAGGCCGGTACACTCGTCATATCACCCGCCCATCATGGTTATCCCGGGTTTTTCCTGATGAGTCAATAGAGAAGCCGAACTTACACGTCGAAGACCTGAAGAAATTGTTTAATAAGAAAGATGGTTTTACTCGGATGAATGACGTCGATGTTGTCCGAGTATGCCTTCTATACTTTTGGTTGCCGGCTTTTTAGGCAGAGAGGCCAGACAACCTATTCCTCAGGAGCTAATATTATTGGTAGAGGACCTAAATGTATGGAATCTGTTTCCGTGGGGTTCGTATATATGGAAAGCTACCTGGACTAATTTGTCGTCTGCCTTTGATGACCGCAAAAGTTTGCGTGGCGATGGGTCAAAATACACTTTGTCAGGCTTTGTTTGGGCCTTTAAGGTAAGAATTTCTATATAATGTTTTCAAAATTATAATTAATTATTTAACAATTACTAATGTTTGTTATTATATTGTTTGTAGATTTGGATATTCGAGGCTTTCCCCAGCATGCGGACATATGCATTAAAAACTTCAAATGATATTCCTAGGGCTATTTCCTAGAAGAGGAAACGTCTGTTGGATTGGGAAGACTTAATACCATATGCGACAATAAATAATATAAGTTAACACAAATACTATCATATATAAACAAGTTATTAATAGTAGACGTTTAACTTTGTTTGAGTTTTTATATTTTTAGGAGGCCAACACTCCATTACAGAGACTGACACCCACGGAGGCTGAGCTTGCCACTGATTGGTGGCAAGCTAGTCAGCGTTTTTTTGATGGCACGAATGATGAGCATCCTCCACTTCCTCCACTTCGAGAGCCATCACCTCACCCAGAGCCATCACCTGATTGACTCGACTATACACCTCTACAACGAGAGCCATCACCTATCCCATCACATCATCGAGCCTCTTCTCCACCATCACCTCATGATAGGCGACCGGCAAAGATGCCACGACTTTTATCTCCCTGTTCTCCACCTCCACGGGATGAGTCAAGGGAGTTATGTGATGAGGTCAATGCCTTGCGTGAGGAGATCGGTACTCTACGCGATAACGATGGTGCATGGCGTGTGGAGGTGTCTACTTTACGTGGTGAGGTTGCCGCTCTATGTGAGATGGTAGTATCGTTGCAGAATGAGGTTCATACTCTACGCAACGAGATAAGTTTAAGATTTTCCATATTTAACTTGATGATAAATTTACTCGTAATTTCACTTAGATTAACCATTTCACTTAGATTGCTTAGTAAATTTATTCGGTTGCTGCCAATACTGCTAAACTGTTTATTCTTTAACACTGTGAAGTTAGTATTTGTTTTTATTTTCACTGTTTAAATATCATGTCTGCTTATTTACTGATTTTTGTATTTAATTATTTAGTGGCCCGATAAGGTGGATGCTTTACGTCAGGTTTTTCTTGCACGACGGAGTTCACGCATCAGACGGCGTGCACGTGCTATTAAGTCTCCGTACACCCCAATAGTGCGAAGACACCGCAAGAAGAAGCCCGACTCTCCTGTCATCCCTCAAGAGTCCACTCCTATCGTTGAAGAGGCCCCTATCATTCCTTGAGAGTCCCTCCCACCGTTCAAGAGACCACTGTCATCGTTGAAGAGGTCCCTCCCACCATTCAAGAGCCCGATTCACATGGCGTCATATGTAAGATTCTTGAGAAACCCTCTGACGTGCCGGACATGATGGATGAGAGCTGGCTCTCGTATGAGTTACCGGCCAGTACCATTCCTGTATCTGAAGTGGAGAGGAGACAACTACCGGACACAATTCTGGATAACACCCTTTGGGCTAAGACCGCAGTTGATTTTTATCTACATGAGCAGAGCCAGGGGTGTTTCACTGACATATGCAAGCTCAACGATGATATCTATTTGTTGCTTGATCGGTCTTGGTGGGGCGTATTATTAGGGGTCGAAGACAATGGCTATTTCGATGGAGGGGTAAGTCTTATATTTTTCTTATATTTCAATTTGATTATTTTTTTAAATTTATGTAAGTCACTAATATATGTCTTTTTTTGTAAAACAGCATATCGATGCGTGGGTGTCACGTCTTCTAATAATTAAGAAACTTAAGAAAAATAAAAGAAATACACGATATATAATTATGCTGACGTCTTTTAACGCCGTTCACTTGAAGAATCAACGAGATGAATCATTTGCGTTGGGCAATGGACAAGCTAAACTTTATCCTGCATGGTGGGAGGTCGATAAGGTTAGTATTTATTTTAGATTGAGTTTAAAGGTATTCATAAATAAGTGCGCAAATGAATGAATTATTACTTATGATTGCAGGTGTTTATCCCTGTTTTGGAAAGTAAACATTGGTTTCTCGTCGAGCTTCAGCTCCCATCCCTTAAGGCAATAGTATATGACAGCATGATAAATTACATATCATTGGCTGATTTAAGATATATTATTAAGGGATGGAGCTCTCATTTGGCTAAATTCTTGGATGCGATAAATTATTGGACTCGTTCTGGAAACAAGAAGCCAAAGAAGCTCAATATTACAGTTAGCAGAGACGAGACCGCACCACAACAAACGAAGGAAGCCAGAGGGGATTGTGGTCCTCTCGTATGCATGTGCTTGGAGCGTTTGACGACAGGAAGTATACATTTTCTACCTCCCACCGATAGAGATAGAGGTACAGTAGGCTTGTGGTTTCGGTATTTTATGGCTAGAGTGATATATGCGAGACGCTGCCTACCTGCATCCGCGTTATGAAAGTGTCCATAAACAATTTGTAAGTCAAATGCAAGTGTTGTTAAACATATTTACTCTTTTTGGTTTGAAAATGTTTGGTTAAGTAGCTAGAATTCAATAATTTGTTGTTTGTAGGTTTTAGATGTGTAGAAAGTGTTGTTGATTCAATGTTTGGTTTCTGCAGGTTAATCCTGAAGTGAGCTGCGTGAAATGGATGTATGGGTGCAAAAGTTGATTTCATTATTATTTTTTGATTGTTTAATTGATTTGTAAAATATGATTTGTAAATGTTGATTTGTTTAATTGATGTGTACATAATATTTGTGCTTGTTTAATTGATTGAAATGTAATAGTTGATTTGTTGATTTCAATCTGCATTATGTTGAATGCAAAACAGACTATCGCAACGCGGAAATGAAAATCGCAATGCGAAATGAAAATCACAACGAGTGAATCGCAATGCGAAAATGAAAATCGCAACGCGAAATTAGTTTCGCGTTGCGATTTTCATTTTCGCATTGCGATTCACTCGTTGCGATTTTCATTTCGCATTGTGATTCTCTCGTTGCGATAGTCATTTCCGCGTTGCGATAGTAAATTCCGCATTATGATAGTCAAATGAATGTCTAATAAGTGATAACAACTGAACTTATCATAGCAATGTTCAAACTCAAGTTACTAATACATGCCTAACTGAAAATGTTAAAAGTTCACACATAATATACACATAATACAACGTTTGTATTTAAAAATCACCTAAGTTAACAGTCCCAAAAGGTGAAGCCGGTTGTGATTGGGATTTTGATGAGGATCCATATTTTGGTAGAGGAAAAGATGATTGTGATGGCACTGGTGATCCACATGTCAACCTTGTATGACCACTTTTCTTGCACCGACTACATGTCGATCTCTTCTTCTCTTCACCCTTAGACGGTATACGATCGTGACTTTTTGGTCGGCCAGGTAGCCTTCTGTCCATGGCTGGTGGCAAAACTGTTTGTAAGTCATCTGGTATGTCCCACTCAGAAGGATGTGGAATAGGGTAGACAATCTCGCCATAAGTCTGTCGATATACTTCTGTAGTGTAGCAATCCATAGCGTATGCGCTTGAATCATCTTGGTTTAGATGAAGAGAAACTTTTATAACATGGCCACACGGATAACCATATGTTTTCCATTTCATACAACTACACGTCTTTGCATTTAGATCGACAAGCCCATTTAAGTTATTATCCAGTACCTCAAACAAAGTGTTTGAACATGGTTCAACTCTCCATGACGTTGACTTCACAACACGTTTCGTTATCTTTTTTTTGTCAATGGTGTAACACGATGTTCCAATGTTCCTGTAAATTTAAATAAATAATACTTAGTAAAATATATGATAAGTTAAGAATTTAAAGAAATAATACCTGCATGATTTCTTTTCTTGTAGTACCACTGTTGAATAGAGGCTCGAAAAAACTCCATTAACATAGTAATGGGTAATTTCCGGGAATGACGACTTAGAGCGTTGATTGATTCTACACTATTAGACGTCATGAAACCATATCTTGCTCCAAGTTGATGTACTCTTGACCATCTTTCAAACCCGACATCTTCTAGTGTTTGAGCACACTGAGGCAAAACACGTCTTAAACAGTTTATATGCTTATTAAAATCCACTTCCCGATAAGCTTTTACAGCCTTCCAGTATGTCCATTTGTGATTTTTTATACCAGCAGACCTTGATTTTAGATTTCTATACAAATGAACACCACAAAGTCCATGAAAAGCATCTGGGAAACACCTTCTAACAGCGTTGTCAATTGAGTTTGTCCTATCGAATATGATTGTCAGATTGCTAATAAGACCTATGCAATCCCTAAGATGCCCCATAAACCATACACATGAATCAGAGGTTTCAGATTTGCTAACCCCGTAAGCTATTGGCAGTATCCCATTGTTAGCATCAATGGCTACTACTAATAAGTTTACTCCAAGGTATCGACCTTTTAAATGTGCTCCGTCAACTATAATAACTGGGCGCATGCTTTTAATAAACGAACGAATCTACAAAATCATATACACAAGAATATAATCATTTAAATGTGAAATGCATGTAACTAACAAAAATGAGTCAACAAAATTATATTGATTTACTAACCGCAACACCAATGGCGATAAACAGCAACTCAAAGCATCCATCTCTATCTGTTTTGATATGAGTTACCGACCCAGGATTTTTCAGCTTTAAATTGTGACAATAAGCCGGCAGTTGGGCAAACGATGCTTCTGGCGACCCCCTCAACAATTCCAAGGCATAACATTTGGCTCTCCAAGCTTGAGAATATGAGATACTAATCTTGAACCGAGCATTCATGTCAGTCATAATTTCATGTCCCCGATATACCCTACCATTCAAAAATATTAACTCAGCCAGAAAACCACCCAACACTTTTTTGTTTGCCTGTCTATGGTGAGGAAAAACTTGGGTTCTTGAACATGTATGTTTATCAATAAAAGTCCTAACTTGAAACATTTCACAATCTTTTATCCTCTTTGCAATCATACGCCACATACAGTTTTTATCAATCATACACATTGTTTCGAAACGATCTTTGCTTGATTTGTTAACTTTTAGTTGATAGCCATCTTCCACACATTTCGTATACAAAGCTATCTTCAAGTCTTCCTTTGTATCAAAACAATAATCTTTCTTGATACGAATAATTTTTGTGTAACAATCAACTGCTATCTTTGCCAACTCTTCTTCCGGTATCTGAAGTAATTCTGGCATATTCCAGTTATACTCCCGTGGTATTTTCTTCGGGGACTTTTCTTTGGGGATTTCTTCTTCTTCTTTTTCTTCTTCAGTGTTATATGAATTACAGAATGGATGTTCAACATGTTCATTTACAGTCGTAACTTCCTCCTCATTATCATCAACAACATCTTCCTCGGCAACAGCTGTTTCATCATCAAAATTCGGGTATTGACCAATATCAAAATCATTACACGCAAGGTCTATTTCTTATTCTGAAAAATCATCAAAATCCGAGTATTGACCAAGATCAAAGTCCGGGTATTGACCAAGATCAAATTTCGAATACTGACTAATACTCACAATTTTTTCTGTTGGCTCATCATCGTCTAACTGGTCAATACGAAAACCGGAATTTGGTGCTGAAAGTTGATTGGGATTTGGATTAGGGAAATGTTGTGGGTTTTGAGATTGTGTTTGATATTGGAAATGTGGTGAAACAATATTTTCTTGGTGATGAAATTGTGGTGGAACCATTAAATTTTGAACACCATAAACTGGGGATGAAAAACTTAGTTGATTACTACCCGCTACTGACCAAACTTCACCACTTCTAGGTTTAACAACATACAATGTAACATCATCACTTGAAACACTAATGTAAGCAATGAATCGTTCAACATCTTCATTGTCGGTTAACAAATAAACTTTACCATTTCTCTGATAAGATAGCCTAAATCCACTTAGGGGCTCTAAATTCAATTTATTTGCAACACGTAACATTAGAGTTTCATAAGTTAACTTTTTTAATGACAGTTTTAGTTGAAGATTCATGGGTAAAGGCATATATTGTAAAACACCATGAACATTCTCCCATGACCCTCCAAAACACAAATCTATCCAAACATGATCAACATTAGATGATTTAATTATTGTAAATTAATTTACTAAACAAACGAGCTGTGAAACTAAAACCTGTTGCCGGATGGGGAAGGATGTCTTTGGATATAGGAACGGATGTCGCCGGAGAGAATGATAGATGGAGATGGAATGAGTTGCGATTTAGGGATTTAGGTTATGAGTTGCTGCTGCTGCGTAGTTATATACCCAAAACATTTGTGTTGCGAAATTAAAACTTGTTGCGAATTCAGAAATCGAGTTGTGAATTTGAAATTCAGTATTGCGATAGTCAGAATCTCGTTGCGATTTACAGATTCGCATTGCGATTTACGTATTCGCATTGCGATTTACGTATTCGTATTGCGATTTATGGATACGCATTGCGATTTACGTATTCTCATTGCGATTTACAGATACGCGTTGCGATTTACGTATTCTCGTTGCGATTTACGGATACACATTGCGATTTTACGTATTGTCGTTGTGATTTACGGATACGCGTTGCGATTTTACGGATACTCGTTGCGATAGTTAGAATCGCGTTGCGATTTATATGTTCGCGTTGCGATTATGGAAAATCGCAATGTGAATTTGTACTATCGCATTGCGATTCTTCATAATCGCGTTGCGATTCTGGGAACTAATTTGCAATTCTGGAGATCGCGTTGCGATTTTTATTTCGCATTGCGATTTTGTTGGTCATTTTGGCAAATTCAAAAAAAGTTGGTTAAAATCGTATATTATAAGGCATTTTTAGTCACTGAGGCGATTTTCTCTAAAAAGTGTGTAGCTCTCCACTTGCCTTCAACCTTGTCATCTGCTCCATTGCTAACTGTTGTTTAAGCATGGCGGTCGTCTTTTTAAACTTTTACTCAACCTATATGATACAATCATTCATTAGGCATAAAGAAGAAATCATAAAAAAGTTCACCTTCAATTTTGGTGGATCCCTAAAAATCAGAGTCTATTTGACAAGCTACTTTTGAACGAGGGGTAATATACCTATGTTCGAGTTCTATCCAACGACAGAGTAAATATAGAAAAATAAAAAAAAATTAAATGGTTGGACACAAGATTCATGAAGTTTGTAGTGTTTTCTAGTTAAGTAAATATCTGATATGAGAGGAAAAATAAATTTTTAATAACTAATTTAAAATCTATTTTTATGCAACCATTAATGCAATAATAAATGATTTACTATACATAAATTCTCATTAACAAAAGATAACAAGTGTTGGATTCAAATTTAAATAATCCTACCCCTCAACCCTAGTAGAAGAAGAAGAAGAGGAGGATTCCAGAAAATAAATGGATTTCGAATTGAGCCGACCCTACCTCCACCAAATCCATAAATGGGGGGGGGGGCATGGAAGCATGCTTTGGGGGAAGTGATAGAGAAAGCAAGAAGAAGAGAAGTTGACTTGTAATCAAAAGATTCAAAATTGCAAACAACTCACAGAGAGCTTTGTAATGATGTTGGGAAGTCAAATAATATGGGTGTCAAAATGGGGGCAGCATTATTCTGTGGAAACTCAATATTGCGACAAATATAACTTGTACAACCTCAGAACTCGGTGGCTGTAAAAAAGGAAGATTCTTTTGTTTTTGAATGTCTCGAATGGGATTTTGCTCGCTCTTTTCACCCATATTTTTTCAATGCTTGGGGTAGCTTGAAAATTTAGACATTTGTCTATATTATCTTCCTTTTTAAAAATTTAACGTTGTATGTCTAGATAATTTGCGACTTAAAAGGTTAAAATTATTAATTATTACAGATTTTAAACACGTGCGATAAATATTTTAGTTGCTAATAGAAATAAGTTTGATTTGTCGGTCGTTATAAATTTATCTCTTTTGATTTATGTAGGGAATTGCCGTATGTAAGAATCGCCAATGTTTTTATGTGAAATACAGGGAAGCGTTGAGTGTAGAAGAAGAAGAAACCTCCTCTCACTAAGGGCTAAAATATATTTATGGTGACTCTAAATTATTATGTCATACATATAATAATGATAATTATACGTAGGCGAGTAGACCAAACTGATTTGATAGTCAAATCTTTAGGTTTCACACTAGTAAGTTATTTTAGACTCGTTTCAATTAAACCGATAAAAGTTTCTAAAATTCTAATTCCCTATTTAAATTTACGAATTTTTGGAATTTTAGCGATAAAAAGAGATTATCGACCAATAACGAATAAGTGTACGCTCAACGAAGACATTAACCATCGACAACGATTATAAACTTAAGAATTTAAGTAGGGAGGATTTTGGAATTTAAAATTTATGACCTTTGAGGCTTTGAGACCAGTCAATAGACATCCTTACTCCTCTAATTATGCTCCATGAAAGTACAAATAATGTAATTTGACACATTAACAGTGTATCGGAAAAACCATATTCTCAAATCAAATAATTAATATGTTTAACTTATGTTATAGTTGATAATTCGATTAAATTAAATTAATAACAAAAAATTATACTAATTTAACTTCAGAAATCTTTTCTGTGTTGGACTGTAATGAGATGTCGCTGTTTGTGTACGTTGTGCGGCTCTGACTGTTGGCCTTTATATCGATTCCATAAATAAATACATAACCTTCTCATGATTTATACGTCAATGATCTTCTTCTTTTCAATAACTTATAAAAATAATATTTACTAATTTTAATTGGCTTAATGCCCAAATAAGTGCCTAAACTATACTTTTTGTGTCAAATAAGTGTCTATAATTTTTTTGGTTTGTTCGGGTGCCTAACGTACAATCGTTACTCATTTAGGTGTCCGGATAGTTAACGACATTAGTTCTTTTCGTTAAGTGAAACGTGTCACAATCTGATAATTTTTTTAAAAAAAATTATATAAAGTTAAAAAAATATTATATATATTTAAAAAGAAAACACATAAATTTTGAAATAACCTTAAACCCACACCGACAACGTCCTTTTCCATCGAAGAAGCTCCACTCGACCTCCTTTCCCCCGATAACCAAACCCCCTATAAAATCATGACCGATTGAAGATTGATCAGTTTTAAATCCCATAAACCCTAAGATAAAAATCGCGATCTCACGTGATTCCGACATTGAATTGACGGCAACTACGAGGGCATATAACTAGGATGATGACAAAGACTACGTTGACGATGGTGGTCGTGGCTGGAGAGGACGACTATGACGAATTAAGGTTAGGATTTAGGATTTCAGGGCTTTTTTTATATAAATATAATAATTTTTTTAATATTTAAAAAAAATCAAAATTACCAAGTTACAACACGTGTCACTTAACGGAAAAACTAACGCCGTTGACGGCCCGGTCACTTAAAGTGCTAATGTTTGTAACGTTAGGCACCCACATGGACCAAAAAATATAGGCACTTATTTGACAAAAATGTATAACTTTAACAATTATTTGAGCGTTAAGCCATTTTAATTTAATGGGTTGTTAGTGTAATTTTCCCTTTTCGAAAAAAAGTACTATTTGTTATGCTCACTCTCAATAGAATAACTAAAAATTCTATAATTAAATATAAAATATTATCACACGTTGTTAATAATAAAAATTCATATACTATCAACTAAATCCTTTTATAAAGTTTTTGTAATTATACCCATATAATATTTTTCTAATTCAGTTTATAAAATTAAAAAAAATTATAGTATTGTAAGATATATAATGATACTAAGTATAGAAAATAACTAATTTAAATATGATACCGGGAGTGACAGATCAACTCGACCCCTCGAGTTCTTTCCCGTCTTATCACTAATAAAACAAAAATTACACTATTACCGTTATATATATTTATAAACATCAAAACTTCTTTTCAACTGCCAACGTGACAAATCCCTGTTTTAGACGGTCAACAGTTTTATACTTCCGTAATATCTAAAAGATAAAATCCCACCCCAAGTCAGCGCGTCGTTTTTACTGCGAAATTGACCGGATGATCATTCGCGTGTTGGCCAGTATCTTGCATGTGAGAGTGGTTTTGGGATGAATGTAACAGAATTGGCAAAATCATGATACGCTTTCGTAGATAATGTACGAGAAACTTATGATACGTATCCACTGACATAAATACGTATCAGATTTCTGAATACCCTTTTGGTCTTCTTTACTTTTCGTAAATACATTAATTTTCGTATAAATCCGAAAATTGAGTATCCGATGCCAATTCGTTTATATATATATAAATATATTTCTTTCTAAAATAACTCTAACAAATATTATTACATAACAAAAATATAATATTAAAGTAAAATTAAAATTAGATATAAATAATTATAAAAAACTTGAGTAAACTATGTATTTAGTCACTCAGCTATCATTTTGATTTCGTTTTGGTTATCCAACTATTTTTTTGAACATTATCACTAACGTTACGTTACGTTTTGATTTTATTTTGATTAATTGCTGTTAAAAAATTAACAGAACTACTAGTGTGATATTTTTTATTTTTTCAATGATAATGTAACATTATATAATGGTGACATGTCAGCATTATTGTTAATTTTTTAACGATAAGTGGTCAAATTGAAACAAAAATATAACATTAGTGATGATTTTTAGAAAAATAATTAAATGACCAAAGTAAAATTAAAATGATAATTGGATGACTAAATAACATAGTTTACCCTAAAAATATATAGGAGATATTTTCAGCTGATTTTCTTTAAAAAGAACATAATGATAAATATATATGGGAAAGAAGAAAATGGAGTTAGGAGGGGATAAAAGGGGCAACTTTGACAGGCTTCTCAGATAAAGCCCTTACAAGTGTATAAGAAACTGCAAAGACAAGTGAAAAGAAAGGGGAAGAGAATGAGATTTAGATTTGCTGTGTTTTGTATGGTGTCGGAATGAAACAAAAATTAATCTCCTTTATCTTTGAAAAGCTATGCCTCTGCAAGAAGAAGAGATTCAGCAGATTCAAACTCCACCATTGTTGATTTTCGACTGGCTCAGTTGTGAAGAAAACGGAAGCCAAAGTTGTGGCGAAACTGAAACAGTTGAAAATGAGACATTTTTACCTTTGTTTCTTATTGAACATGATCTGCTCTGGGAAGAAGATGAGTTAATCTCTTTAATGTCAAAAGAGAAACAAACCCATCATTGTTTAATTGATGTTAACTCAGATGAGTCTTTGATTTCAGCTCGTGAAGAAGCTTTGGAGTGGATCTTCAAGGTTAAAGCTCGCCATGAGTTCAATGCTTTAACCATAGTTCTTGCAGTGAATTACTTTGATAGGTTCATTTCAAGCTTTAAGTTCCAAAAAGATAAGCCATGGATGGGGCAATTAGCTGCTGTTGCTTGTTTGTCTTTAGCTGCAAAGGTCGAGGAACTCCAAGTGCCACTTCTTTTAGACCTCCAAGTATGTGTTAAAATGTCTGATTCTAGTCCATTTTTTGTTCATAAATTTCAGTTTTTGAGTTCTAACAGATGGGGTTTTTGTGATTTTTTCCCTAGATTGAGGAAGCAGAATTTGTGTTTGATTCAAAAACTGTACAAAAAATGGAGCTTTTGGTGTTGTCTACTCTGCAATGGAGGATGAATCCTGTGACCCCAATTTCCTTCTTTGTTCACATTACAAGGAGGCTTGGACTGAGGACTCATTTGCATTGGGAATTCCTTCACAGTTGTGAACAATTACTTCTCATTCTCATTGCAGGTGAAATATATACTTCAGATTACTTGTTCCAAGAAGGAAACTGAGAACGTGTGACCATTTCTTGAGTTCTGATATTAATTTTCCAATTCAATATCGATCCAGATTCGAAGTCCATGCTTTATGTTCCTTCAATATTAGCTGCTGCAACAATGTTGTATGTCATTAAAGATATTGAACCAGGCCATTACCTTGAATATATGAAACAGCTTATTCTAGTACTCAAGACAAATGAGGTTTGTATTTCGTAAACAATTTACCTTGCATAGAGTACATTGAAACTCATTTTCTTTTAGTTAATTGTGCCTTTCCTTTCAACAGGCTGAAGTAACTGTGTGCTGTGAGCTCATCTCCGAGTTATTGGAAGGAAAATGCAAACGAAACAAAGGTGGAAAATGCAAGCATGGATCAATATCAAGCAGTCCTGATGGTGTTATTGATGCATTGTTTAGCTGCGGTAACTCGGGTGATATGTGGACTATGCCGTCATCACCACAGCTGCTATTCAAAAGGAGTAGATCAAAGGATCAGCAAATGCGGCTACCTTCGGTAAATCGTATGTTCATCGATGTGCTTAGTAGCCCTCGTTAATCTTTCCTTGTCATAATAACTAGTAGCATCAAACATGTTACTTAGAATTTGTTCTTTTGCACATTAGCGGATGTATTTGTTCTTAATTTGCAATCAATGTGCTTCATAGATTAATGTTACCTTCATGGCCAAATGTGCTATATAACATGGATCGGAGATGGATTGATATCCCCCAAAATTTTCAACTTAGGAGGTCGGTTTGGAATTTTCCGATGAGTAGATTGATAGTTTTTACTTATTTTTTCCGGGGTCTTGTCTACTTGACATGAATGCCATGCTGTGCCTGGCTTTGGATTCTTCTAATTTTTGAACGTGAACAAACTTAAATCCAAGAAGTCCTCTGTATCTGCATATCTCTATATCGTTCTGCACATTTATCCTACAACTTAGGTCAGAGTTAAGAACAAGGTAGTTGACTATATGCCTTGAACAAACCGATTTGATTTATGTGCTTTTGGGGGTAGACGAATGCTCATTCTTGTTTTCGTATTATATAAACAATAGAAAATATTCTTGACTCTGCTTGTCCTTGTTTGCATGTTTTGGTGCCGTTTAATTTGGATAGATTCCTTGTCATCTTGAAGTTTGTTGAGGTATGCTCTCGGGTTTGCGAATGTCTAGTACGGAAGGAGCTTGCTGTGTAAGTAATCATAAAGGCATATAAACTTAACCGTAGGAGAGGAACTTTGAATAAACCGATGGTTTTAGTTAATGCCTTCCGATGATTTCCCCGTTTTTCTTGACCGTTGTCATATGAAATGCATAAAGAAACTTTCAACAGACATCAAATAGCTAGATTAGGAGAAAGAAATAACTGGTCCCCGGTTTCGTTTCGACTTGCGTGAGGAACATTAGCATCAGAACATGTTCTGGGAATATTACCGTATCGAATGCTTGAAGAAACTTATGATGAGCATCAAATAGCTACTTAGGGTTAGGAAGAGGATTTCTTTCATGATGAGCGTTAGCATCAGAAAGTGTTGTGGGAATTATCGTATCGAGATTTGGTGCTTTTTCGACTTGCATGATCAACGTTACCAACTGAAAATGTTGTTGGGATGATCAACGTTATTAAATACCAGTTAATTTTATAAATATACAATTTTGATAAATATTTTGTTTGTTAACATTTAAAGCCATTTGTTTTAATTATTTTCTTCACAAAAAAAAAAGACTCTAAAAAACTGAAAATTAAGTAGCTTTAAAAAAATCTTTGATGTAAGTATAAAACCATGCACAACACGTGTGAAATTAGAAGCTAGTTAATCTAAAGATCCTTGAATTATAAAACGTGATTCTTTAAAAGAAAAACAGAAAACATACGGTCAATAATAAATATTAGACTAACAAAAAAGCAGTTTCCCTCTATCAAGTGTACAAATGCATTCGGACTAAATGTTGCCTAACCTGCAAATTTTTGTTTTGGTGGGGGGTTTGAAACCAAGAATCTAACATATTCTACTCTTACAACATTTTCAAGCTTGAAAGTTGATCATAGGTCGAATTCGGGACAGCCGGTCTAGTTATCTTTCCCTTTACCCTCCGAACCTCTAGATCCGTAGTACGCGGATAGAAAAGATGTGGACTAACTTGCATTCCGTATAAGAGGCTTTTTGAATAAATTCTATAATAATAAAAAAGAAAAAATTGAAATATAATTTGTGCTCTAAATAAGCCAGAGTTTAAAAGATTAAATGCTCTAGGCAGTGAGTCGATACTTGAGAAAATCAATTAACTTCTGTTGCAAGTGAGTCAAGGTTTCCTCTTTAATTTTCACATATGCCAATAGCTCAGGAAACTTAACTGCGAACACAGGAGCATGTTATCACTATAGCAAAACTTATAACATTCGCATGGAATTGATATCATCAACAACGTTTTGATGCATGTTTCAAGGTGATGTCACCAAAACAGGCTCTCGGGACTTGATGGTATCGGCAAATAGATGTTTTATATGTAAATAAGAGCAAAACTAAAAGAAATGGGGGCGGTGACATATTCAGCACAACATGATTTTTGAAACTTCATCAAAGAAACATTCAGAAGAGCAAGCCCGAGAATTGGCCATACCGAAGAGGCGTAGTAAATGCTCAGCACCATAAATAGTTGATGGGGATACATCATCAACTATTACTTCACGGAACTGCTGGCGCTATTTTTTATATAGAAGCATTACAGGCAAAGCTTTGTCGAAGTATCGCTTGAGTGTAAACTAAAAAGCGACTTTAAATCAAATATTCTGGCGCCGAAACGAGTTTCTTTGGGTGCACGTTAGCAGGGCTAACGGATTCTGGTTTCTCCGTCGTGTCCCGACGTTCTTCCCTACTGTCTTCAGCGTTCTTCCCCCACCCTGTCTGCTCTTGATCCCTCTTTATCAATTGAAGCGATTCTCTATGGATTGGAGGCAGCTTTTTGGGTGCACAGACGGCCACGATCTAGAATTTCACCCTCCTAGGGTTAGCGAAGGAACAAAAACAGTCCAACCTCCACAAGAGGTGCTTGATGCCAGAATTAAGGAGTGGAATCTTTCACTTGTGGGTCAATTCCTGGGTGTTGCACTGAGCTTTTCCTCAATGCAAAGGCTGGTTGATGGATTATGGAGGAAATCTCTTGCAGGAGCTCGAGTCCAGGTAAGCATTGCTGGAAACAATTTATTTGTCTTTTCTTTCCCTTATGAAAGTGCTAGGAACTGGGTACTTGAAAACGACCCCTGACATGTCTTGAACAAGCCTTTAATTTTGCGAAAATGGGAACCGAATCTTTAAAAACTAAGCTTTGATCTTTCCTCCTTGCCAATCTGGGTCCATCTGTTTAACGTTCCTCTAGAGCTTTACTCCCGCTTAGGCCTTAGCTACATAGCTAGTGCTATTGGTTCCCCGCTCTCTATAGATTCTGTAACAGTAGCAAAAACTCACCTTGAGTATGCTAAGCTATGTATTGAAGTAGGAGCCAAAGATACTATCCCCAAATATGTACAAGTTGAACTTAAAGAGGGGAAAAAGGTCTCCATTTTGGTGGAAGTGCCTTGGATGCCAACACGATGTAACTATTGTAAAACCTTTGGCCACAATGAAAAGAGTTGCACTCTGTCTAACAACCCAGTAAATGCCAAACCTCAAGACTAGAGGAAGAAGGAACCTTTGTCTACTGTTCTAGAAACCGATGTATCAATAGGAGGCATAGAGTTACTACAAGACAAAGATGACATCCTTCCAAAGAAAATTAATGACATAAGTGATGCTGTTGAAATGAGTGAGAACAACAAAAATGAATCCATAGGAGATCAAATTCACCTTTCTGTCACTACTGATGAAGAGTCAAGAATTAATGTGGAAAATCATATTAATGAATATGCCGAACCTAATGTGGCTCATCAAACCCATTCTGCTAAGGAGCTTTCCAATTCAACCTCTAAAGAGACACACCTCAAGAACAAAGGAGAACTTTCTTCTATCCCTAAAAAGGGGCGTGGAATACCTGTAAAAGAGAAACAAAAAGTGGATATAGCCGGCTCAACTAACCGTTTTCAAATTCTAAATGATGTTGATGATCTTTCTTCTGCTCCAGTGGAAAATCATAGAAAACCTCGTGCATCTTCACTAGGAGTGGTTTCCATTGTCAAGGAACTTAAGGTGAAGAAGAAAGACTTACTTGATAAACCTAAGAGTGCAGAGGTTGCTGGTGGGGGGGGTAAAACCATTACTCCATCACAATAATTCTTGCATTTTGGAATGTTAGAGGACTCAACTGTCCTCTTAAACAAGAAAGAGTTATTAGGAGAGCTACTAAGAATAATTTGGACGTTTTTCGTTTATTGGAAACCAGAGTGAAAATTTAAAAGTCTGCTACTATTATCAATAAAAAAATTTGCTGGCTGAAATGAAATTTCAAACTATGATCATGCCTTAAATGGTAGAATTTGGATCCTTTGGAGAAAATGTCTCAACTTCTCGATTATTCATTCTTCAAATCAGTGTTTAACAATTCAAGGACAGTTTCTAAATATTCCTCTTGTCATTACTGCTGTCTATGGAAGCAATAATGGTATTGCAAGAAGGCTCCTCTGGCAACAGTTACGTGATTTGGAAGATATTGTTGGCCAAGCCCCATGGATTATTGGAGGATACTTCAATAAAATCCTTTTTCTCTCATGAAAGTTCTGATTGCGATCTCATTAGACCTTTATCCACTTCAGATATGAGAGACTTTCAAGAAGTGCTTTTTGATCTTGACCTTACTGACCACCCTTTTTTTTGGCCCTTCCTTCACTTGGATCAAAAAACAACAGAATTCTTACCTTGCTAGAAAACTCGATAGAGTTCTAGTTAATTCTAATTGGGTGACCACCTTCAAGGACTCTCATGTAGAGTTTCAAGCTCTTGGTATCTCTGACCATTGCCTTGCTCAAGTTTCGCTAAAAAAAGAAGCTCAAACCAATAGGACAAAGCCTTTTAAATTCTTCAACTATTGGACCAATCACCCTAGTTTCATGGAGGTGGTGCAACAGTCTTGGCAGAGACCCACTTTTGGTAACCCGATGAAGATTCTTTTCACTAAGTTAAAGAGATTGAAAACCTGCCTCAAGAAACTAAACCAGACATGGTTTAGTGACCTCCCTGCAAGGGTTAAACAATTGAAATCTGTCATTGAGCAGCAACAACTAAAAACTCTTAAAGGAGAAGATGACATTGCCAAAGAACTACTCCTCCAAAGTGAGTTAAAATTTCTGGAAGAAGCTGAAACATTTTTTTCAGACAAAAAGTAAAAGTTCAATGGTTAAAGGAGGGGGATAAATGCACCAGATTTTTCCACTCAGCTGTTGCGCATAAAAATAAAAAAGACACTATTTGTATCCTCATTGATGAGAATGGCAATAGACTGGAATCATTTGATTAAATGTCTGCTGAGGTGATTCAATTCTTCACCAACTTGATTGGCACTGAAGTCCCTGCAGTCAATAATATCAATCCTAATTTGTTAAAGGATTTATTTAATTTCTCCTTGCCTACTGATAAGGCTGATTCTCTAGTGCAGGAGGTTACTAAAGAGGAGATAAAGGAGGCATTCTTCAATCAAGGAAACGAAAAATCTCCAGGCCCAGATGGATTCTCACCTTTCTTTTTTAAAAAAACTTGGCATGTTATTGAGAGTGATGTTGTTGCTGCTATATCTCAATTTTTTCAAGATTCTTTCCTCCTCCCTGCCTTCAACACAACTATTATTGCACTGGTTCCAAAGCTTCCTAACCTTAGTAAGGTTAAGGACTTTAGACCAATCTCATGTTGTTCTGTGGTCTATAAGGCTATCTCTAAGATTTTGGTTAAAAGAATGACTTCTTTTATGCCTGACCTGGTCATACTTAATTAGTCTTCTTTTGTTAAAGGGAGAAACATTACTGATAACACCTTACTGGCTCAAGAACTTGTTAGAGCTTATAGTAAGAAAAACCTCTCCCCTAGATGTTCTCTGAAAATTGACCTGCACAAAGCTTTTGACTCTCTCAATTGGAACTTTATTTCTGCCATTTTGAAGTCCATTGACCTTCCAAGGTCCTTTGTCACATGGATTGAAATTTGTTATTCTACTGCAAGCTACCCAGTCTCTTTTAATGGTAGTCTGACTGGATTCTTTAAGGGAGCCAAAGGTCTAAGGCAAGGAGACCCCCTTTCTCTTTTACTGTTTGTCCTCTCTTTGAATGTCATTTTTCATCTCCTTAATTTGGCAGCTTCTAGAGGATTATTCAACTACCACCCCAAATATAAAAAAATAGGTTTGACACACCTATCTTTTGCTGATGACCGTCTAATATTTTACAAAGGGAATGTTAATTTTGTTACTGGGGTTACTTGTGTGCTAGAAAATTTTTACGAGATTTCAGGTCTTAAACTTAATGCTTCAAAAAGTGAATTATTTGATGTTGGAATGTCCATTGCTGCAACAGAGGAAATTAAAAAGATTAAAGGCTTCAAACTTGATATTCTGCCAGTTCATTACCTTGGTATCCCTCTGCTCACTAGGAAAATTTCTGAAAAAGATTGTGTGATTCTTATCGATTCCATCAAAACAAGATTACACAACTGGTCCACTAAAACTCTTAGCTATGCAGGAAGGCTGGAACTCATCAAGATTTTTCTGTCAAGTATCACCAATTTCTGGTGTAGACAGGTTTTCCTTCCTCACTCAGTTTTGAAGAAGATCGAGCAACTATGCTCTCGGTTTTTCTGGAAGGGGACAGACAAAGCTGGTACTGGAGCAAGAGTGAGTTGGAAAAATATTTGCCACTTGAAATCTGAAGGTGGTCTTGGGTTAAAGGACATGAAAACCTAGAATAAAGCCAGCATGATTTTATTAATTAAAAAAATCCTTGCAGGCGAAGGATCTATATGGGTCGCTTGGCTACAAAACTACGTTTTTAAAAAGAAAGATTTCTGGACTGTTGATATAAACTCCACTGCCAGTTGGAGTTTAAAGAAACTGTTGAAGCTAAGACCAGAAGCTCACCAAGTTCTGTCCTCTGGAGCTTTGAATGCTACTGCAATATGGGATTTTATTCGAGAAAAAAAGCCTAAAGTTCCTTGGCAGAAACTTCTATGGTTTCCCTTGCATATTCCCAAGCATAGTCTGATAGCTTGGATGGCTTTTCTTGATAGGCTACCAACAAAAGAAAGGCTTTAAAAAATGGGACTTATCAATGAAAGCTTCTGTGTTCTCTGCAATTCAGAACTGGAAATAAGGGAGCACATGTTTCTTACTTGTCCCACGGTTGTCATCATCTGGGATTCTATTTTCTCTCTATCTGGTTTGCATTTTGTTGCTCGTTCTTGGGAAACATTTGAAGTGTGGGCTTGCTCATCATGGAAAGGCAAATCCTTGCTAACAATGGTAATGAAGATTGTTCTCAATGCTCTCATCTACATAATCTGGGATGAAAGAAACAAAAGGGTGTTCCAAGGTCGTTCCCGGTCTGTTGAAGAAATCTTTAAGGCTATAAAGGATATTGTAAGTATACAACTTAGAGGTAGGAATATAAATAGAGTTGATTGTGTTAATATTTCTCTATGCAACCATTGGGGTATTGTTGATCACTAATTCTTTTTGTATGTAGATCATTTTTGTTTTGAACCCTCTTGTATTTTGTAGCAGATTCTGCTATTTGGATAATAAAAGCTGACTTATCCAAAAAAAAAAAAAAAACTTTGTCGAAGTAGCAGCGAATTCCTTTCAAGATCTCTCCAATTGAATCAGTCATTCTGTCCTCACGAGAGAAAAAGTGTCTGTCACCCGTTGTATTGTAAACTTAAGATTTCAGAGGTAAACAAAACCAAAGGAGAAGGAGAATTTCCTGTTTATAACCATCGGGCAAAGTATAATCAAAAGTTCGAACAATATTGCCCCTAGAATTCTCCTTTTGAATCCATATATAGGGTTTCTCCTTTGAATACTTCATTTAGTTTTTCTTATCTATCGGACCTTCAGATTACACCTCATAAAATGTTGTTTCAAATTTTCTTTCATGATAGATGTTTTACAAGGAAATATAAAATCTAAATATAACTAATATCACAGGATGTAACAAATGGTAAGATAGAGGACAAAATGGAAACTAATTATTCAAAAACAAATTACTATATGATTAATCAATGATTGTTTGGAGGAGTAAACGAATATTCAAGGTACTTTGTCAAAATATCATCAACATTTGGCGAACGAGGAAGTTTAACAAGCTGCAGAAAAGATGGATTACAGCCACCAAACCAGATTATTAGTGTACCAGGGTACCAGCGACGAATATCATTAAAGATGCTCTGACTAATTCAATAGAATTATTAGACAATATAAACTAAATGATTCAATTGCAAGAGTTTTGGTGAATTTTAGCTCACCCACGAGATCAAGGTTTCTGAAGTTTCATGTCAGGGCTACAAAAATGGCATTGCCATCGGAAATGTTCATGGCCTAGGTCAGGTCCGGGTTCTGATCAGACTAATGATACTATTAAACTTTATACTAGTCCAAATCCATTTTAGCCTCTCTCATATTATTTTTCTTAAAAAAATATTTATTCAATTTTTAATTTAATATTAAATATTTTTTTATTATTAAAATTTAATATACGCAACTTAATACAATTTTTAAATGTTTATATTTTAACAGTGTTAAAAAGGGCGCAAGACACACCAAGGCGATAGGGGTATCATGGCCGAGGCACAAGGGCGCACTTTTTGAAAATAAAAGATATATATATTTTTTCTAGTTGTATAGTCAAACAAAAAGAACATATCTTGCAATGTAAACACCAAAGAGTTCATATCATCATTTTATGTATTAAGCATCACTTCAAAATTATTTACATTCTATAAAATTTTGGGTGATACGAATAATATGATTATTTAAATGTTCAACTTCAACATGAATCAATCAAGGAGAATAAATGCACATGAAGCAATTATCAATAAAAATACTAGATTAAAGATTAAATCAAATTATCAATAAAAACATTATATTAAAGATTAAATCAAATTATCAATAAAAAAACATCTAAATTATATGAGAATTCGAAATATTTAGGATGCTATCACACTCATCACCCCCTTTAACTATCCCTTATCAATATGCATAGTTATGTTACAAGGCAATTCTAATAGCTGTAACTCTCGAATCAGTAATAATACATATACAAATCATAAGGTTCTAAAAGAACACGGAACGCATACTGCATGAGTGGATGAACCATTGAAAAAAATTCTCCTTAAGATATGTAACAAACTAGAATTTAAACATTATACAAGAGTCATGAGAAATGCATAATATACTAACAAGTAAATATCAATTTCACAATACACTGATACAGATAAGATACTTCACAAAATCAAAGCAGCAGATGGCACCATTTTCAAATGTGAAGTAAAATGGTTCGATAATGTCTTTACCACATCTTTAGCATAATGTCACGGGCTAGGAACTTGGGTCTGAGACACTGATGCAAGTGTCCGACAGAGAGGTTCAAGACAGAGGATCGGGCTTGCTAAGACATTGGTGCAAGAGTCCGAAAGGGAATCTCAAGATAGTTATCGGGCTTGCCAAAGCCACTAGACTTGGCCCATCGCTTGGAGAATGCTATGGAGCCCGTTCACATTGGCCGTGCAGAAAAGGAAAGTGGCATCATATCTGAAGATGATCACAGAAGCTCGGTAAATATGGCAAGAGGCAACAAAATCAGGAAGATATTGTGGGAAAATCTTACCATATCCAGTGTGAACACCTATCCAAGGAAATAATCCTACTAATGGATGTAATTAGGAAGGATTTGGTTGTAATTCCTTGATTTAGGGGATTTTTCATTAATTGGGCAAATCTTAGCCGTTGATGTAAAACGATCTTAGCCATCGATTGAGAGGGAGCTCAACTATAAATAGAGAGCTCTCCTCCTCATTTGTAATCACCCAATTCCATTCTTCTCTTTGAGAGAGTAATATAAGCTCTGAGGCATTTGCTCTATTCTTTCTGAGTTCTTTAGTTTCTTTGTTCTTGTTGCCTAGCTCGGTGGCCAGGAGTAGCCACCTTCGTGTTAGCACTTCCACACGATAGTCCGACCTTGTCGGCATTCTAAAGCTTCCGCAATCCGAAGCCTTGAGGGCTTGGTTCCAACCTTTGTGAGTTTGCACACTCACTTAGCTTGGGTAAGGCTTACTTAGTCACCGAGAAGACCGAGGAGCGTCTAAAGCGTCTAAGGTCGCACGACCCGTCAGACCTTGACTCTGATATTCCGACGGTGTGAGGCGTCGAAGTTCTGGGGGCGTGACAATAAGCATAAGCATGGATTCGGGCAATTGGATCCTCTAGGGTGAACCTAACCCTTGCTAACCGAAAAAAAACCCAAACGACAAATAAGCACAACACAGAGAACAAAGAAAATGGAAAGGCGGCGCCTTTTTGCGCCTTAGGCGCGCCTTGCTACACCTGATCAAAGTCGCCTCGCCCAGGCCAAAATAGATTGACTGCCCATCATCCAGGGTAAAATGGAGATATCGAGTGAAACCATCGTTGGGATTGAGTAATGGCCTTGTAATGTTACTCCAAATCCAAGACCTATGCCTAGCAATGGCAAAGGGGGCAATAAACTTCTCGACTCAAACCCATTTTTTGCATCCACCACTCTCCTCCATAGGGAGAAAAGTCCGTTCCCATACCTCCATAGCCATTTATTTAGAAGAGAGCGATTTTGGATATTTACATCGAAGAAGCCGACACCACCATACTATTTAGTCTTTGTAATCTTCTCCCATTTTATCCAATGAATCGACTTATCGTCCGATGATCCCCAAATGAAATTAGCTACCATCTTATTCAACTTCGATGCAATAGCCGCAGGAAGTTTAAAGAGGGACATATAGAATACCAGCAAATTGACCAAAACCGATTTAACTAACGACAGCCGACCTCCAAACGACAACAGATTGCTTTTTCATCGGTCTAATCTTGCTTGGACTTTATTAATGATGGGTTGCCACATAGCCTTTGAATTACGACGAAAACCCAGTGGAAGTCCTAGATAATGTGTAGGGAGGGAATCGACCCACACTTGATAGAAACTGCCCATGTTAAGAGGAGAACGTTACATAAGTTGACACCATACACTTTCTTTTTTACATTCAATTTCAGCCCGGAAGAGAACTCGAAAACTCTTAGCAATCTCTTAATGTTTAAAACATAAGATTTAGAAGCATCTAGGAAAACTAGGTCATCCGCAAAGTGCAACACCTCTATGCCCTACGACCCCACCTTCACTCCTTTTATATAACCAATAGTAGAAGCCTTACGAATTAGAGCTGATAGAGCTCGGCTACAATGTTGAATAGGAATGGTGATAATGAGCACCCTGCCTTAAACCTCTGCTCATACTAAACAACCCAAAAGAAGATCCATTTATAAGAACGGAAATTGAAGCATTAGATACACATAACTGAATCCAATTTCGCCATCTTGATCCAAAACCCATCTTCTTGAGGATGAGGTCCAAAAACGACCAATCAATCGTATCATACACCTTTTTAAAATATGCTTTAATCATCACGGCCTCACAATTATTGCGCCTTAGGGAATCGATGACCACATTAGCAATTAAAGCACAATCAGTGATCTGCGTGCCTGCTGAGAAGGTGAATTGAGTTTCACCAACAACCTCGTTAATGCATCTCGCTAATCTTTTAGAAAGAACTCGCGTAAGGATTTTATAGAGACTCCCCACTAGGCTAATAGGCCTGAAATCTTCGATGTCAACCGGCGAGGATACCTTTGGTATGAGTGTTACAAAAGAATGATTAAAGGATTTGTCGAAGATTATTCCCTGATAGAAATTCTCGAAGAACACCATCACCTCACTTTTAAGATCACTCCAGACTTCTTAAAGAATTCCATATTGAAACCATCGGGGCTGGGGGGAGCACCATACCCCTCTGTTGGTTTTTGGCAAAAGTCCCGCATTGGTTGTGTATAAGGAGGAGGGGAAATTCTTTTGTTATAAATAAAGCCCTCCTCCTCCTTATTTAATCATCCCACAAATATAAGCCTTCTTCTATTTTAAAGGCTATTTGTATTCTTTCTCTCTTTGTAATATTTCCTCTATTAGTGAAATATTTTGGTGTTCTCTTTTATGTCTATTTAATAGCTATTTTCGGGTATAGTTGTTGTTAATTATTGTCCTATTAAAATTACTTGTCTTGGTAGTTCTGTCTAAGGAAAGTGGATTTTAAGAGGGACCATTGTGACCCCTCCTCTTTCCTGGGAATCTACCTTGGGGTGATTTTTAGTACAATCATTTTCACACTAGTCACCTAGATAATAGTTTCGAAGGTGAATTGTTATTGGTGGAAATTAACCCAAATATCACAACAATTGGTATCAACACTCTTGGTTTATTTTAGTATGCTTTGTGGTTGCGGCTTAGGCTGATCTTCCACATCAGAAAAATTTTCTTGGGATAATTGACATTCCGCATTGGCAGCTATTAAATATAATTTATAGCAGAAATGACAGACGCTTCTTCATCTTCAATTTTGGCAAGAAATGCTGTGACAAATGTTAGATTTGCAGTGGAGATTTTTGATGGCACCGGTCATTTCGGCATGTGGCAAAGCGAGGTTCTAGATGCCCTATTTCAGCAGGGTCTAGACATTGCTATTGAAGGAGAGAAACCAGATGATGTTGAGGAGAAAGAATGGAAGAAGATCAATAGAATGGCATGTGGTACTATTCGATCGTCTCTTTCTAGAGAGCAGAAGTATGCATTTTCTAAGGAAACTTCTGCAAGTAAATTATGGAAGGCACTAGAGGAGAAATTTTTGAAGAAAAGCGGTCAGAACAAACTCTACATGAAAAAGAGATTGTTCCGCTTCAACTATGTACCAGGTACCACTATGAATGATCACATTACTAGCTTTAATCAGCTGGTGACTGATCTGATGAATATGGACGTGACTTTTGAAGACGAAGATCTGGCTCTGATGTTGATGGGATCACTTCCTGATGAGTTTGAGTATCTTGAAACTACTCTACTTTATGGGAAGGTTGATGTGTCTCTCAGTGAAGTAACTGCTGCCTTGTATAGTTATGAATTGAGAAAGAAATACAAACAAGAAAACACAAGTGTCGAAGCAGAAGCTCTTGTTGTTAGAGGCCGTTCCAAGAGTCAGAATAAAGGAAGCAGAGGGAGATCAAAGTCAAAGTCCAGATTGAGCAAAGATGAATGTGCCTTTTGTCGAGAAAAAGGGCACTGGAAGAAAGAATGTCCCAGGCTAAAGAATAAAGGCAAACCTGAAAGGGGGAAGGCTGTCTCAGAATCAAATGTGGTCGAGTATGATGATGGAGATTCAGATTTCGCATTCGTTGCTACGCCATCAACCAGCTGTTTCAGTTCATGGTTGTTAGATTCAGCTTGTAGCCACCATATGACCCCCAATAGATAATGGTTCTTTGATTTTAAAGAACTAAAAGGTGGAATTGTCTACACAGCAAATAATTCCCCTATTGACACACTTGGGATTGGTTCAATTCGCTTGAGGAATCAGGATGGATCAATCAGAACCTTAACAGGTGTCCATTATGTACCAGATTTAATGAGAAATCTCATCTCTGTGGGAACCTTAGAGTCAAAAGGTTTAGAAGTGAGGGCAAAAGATGGGATTATGAGGATTATCTCTGGTGCACTGGTGATAATGAAGGGAATCCGAAAAAGAAACAATGTGTATTACTTTCTGGGTAGTACAATTGTTGGGACAACAACAGTGGCAGCTTCTACTTATGAACAGGAGTCAGAAGCAACCAGGTTATGGCATATGCGCTTGGGGCATGTTGGTGAAAAATCCTTGAAATTACTGATAGATCAAGGATTATTGAAGGCTGCTCGGGCTTGCAAATTAGCTTTTTGTGAGCATTGCATCAAAGGAAAGAAGATGAGGGTGAAATTTGGAACATCAATCCATGATACTAAAGGTATTTTGGATTATGTTCATTCAGATGTATGGGGGCCTTCCAAGACAACTTCATTAGGAGGAACACACTATTATGTCACATTTGTTGATGATTTTTCCCGGAGAGTTTGGGTGTATCCAATGAAGACAAAGGATGAGGTGCTAGGATTTTTCCTTAAATGGAAAAAGATGATGGAGACTCAAACAGGCAGAAAAATCAAACATCTCCGTACAGACAATGGTGGAGAGTACAAAAATGATCAATTTCTGAAAGTCTGTGAAGAGGAAGGTATTGTTAGGCACTTCACTGTCAGAGGTACACCACAACAGAATGGGGTGGCAGAGCGTATGAACCGGACATTAGTGGAGAAGGTTCGGTGTATGTTGTCTAATGCTGGGTTAGGCAAAGAATTTTGGGCTGAGGCTTTGGTCTATGCTTGTCACCTTGTCAACCGGTTACCATCGACTGCTATTGGTGGTAAAACACCATTAGAGAAATGGTTTGGAGTACCTGCTACAGATTATGATTCCTTACATGTGTTTGGTTCCACTGCATACTACAATGTTAAGGAGTCAAAGTTGGATCCAAGAGCAAAGAAGACGATCTTTATGGGGATCACCTCTGGTGTGAAAGGCTATCGTCTTTAGTGTCCAGAAACAAAGAAAATAATCTTCAGTAGGGATGTTACCTTTGATGAATCTACCATGTTGAGAAAGGTGACTTCAGAAAAATTGGAGCAGACAGATGGAACTCCCAAACAGGTGGAGTTTGAAGGAAGCAAATTTGTCCCAACCAATAAAGAAACTGATGTTGATTCTCCTATGGTAGAAGAAGAGTCAGATGAACAAGAGGTTCAGACCCAAGAACCTCCACAGCAATATGAATCAATTGCACTCAGAAAGGGAAAGAGGACCATTAGACAACCTGCTCGTTATGCTGATATGGTCTCTTTTGCATCACCAATTGCAATTGATGACGTTCCTGCCACTTTTAATGAAGCAGTTCAAAGTTCAGAACATAAAAAGTGGAGGATCGCCATGAATGAAGAAATGCAATCCCTTCAAAAGAATCAGACGTGGAAACTAGCTAGTCTTCCGAAGGGAAAGAAGGCAATTGGGTGCAAGTGGGTATATGCAAAGAAAGATGGATTTCCTGACAAGAATAACATCCGCTACAAAGCAAGATTGGTGGCTAAAGGCTACGCTCAAACGGAGGGAGTTGATTATAATGAAGTATTTTCTCCAGTTGTAAAACATTCCTCCATCAGAATTTTGTTGGCTTTGGTAGCGCAGTTGGATTTGGAACTAGTTCAGATGGATGTAAAAACTGCATTTTTACATGGAGACTTGGATGAGGAAATCTACATGACTCAGCCAGATGGATTCAAAGTTGCTGAAAAACAAGAGATGGTGTGCAAATTAGAAAAATCGCTGTACGGATTGAAGCAATCTCCAAGGCACTGGTACAAGCGATTTGACAAGTTTATGATAGGGCAGAAGTACACAAGAAGCAAATATGATCATTGTGTGTATTTACGCGAGCTAGAAGACGGATCCTATATATATCTTCTTCTTTATGTTGATGATATGCTGATAGCTTCCAGGAGTCAGACAAAAATTGCGAAACTAAAGACTCAATTGAACAGGGAGTTTGAGATGAAGGATCTTGGTGAAGCGAAGAAGATTCTAGGCATGGAGATATCAAGGGATAATAAATTGGGGAGGCTTTGTTTGTCTCAGAAAGAATATCTGAGGAAGGTACTAAAACGTTTTGGCATAAATGAGATGTCAAAACCAGTTAGTACACCTCTTGCTCCTCATTTCAAGCTCGGTGCATCCATGTCACCTAAGGATGATGCAGAACGGGAATACATGTCAAAGGTTCCGTATGCAAGTGATGTTGGTAGCTTGATGTATGCAATGGTGTGTACGAGACCCAATATTTCACATGCAATTGGGGTTGTGAGCAGTTATATGCATGATCCTGGAAAGGAGCATTGGCAAGCTGTGAAATGGATTTTGCGGTATATTCTGAACACCGTAGATGTTGGTTTGGTCTTTCAGCATGACAAACAAGATGGTCAGTGTGTGGTTGGGTATTGTGATTCAGACTATGCAGGTGATTTGGACAAGCGTCGATCAACTACTGGTTATGTGTTTACATTTGCAAAGGCACCAGTCAGTTGGAAGTCCACCTTACAGTCAACAGTGGCTTTGTCTACTACAGAGGCAGAGTATATGACAGTTACAGAGGCTGTGAAGGAGGCAATTTGGCTTCAAGGGTTGCTTGGTGAATTGGGAATGGAACAAAAGCACATCAAAGTGCACTGTGACAGTCAGAGTGCTATTCATTTAGCAAAGAACCAGGTTTACCATGCAAGGACGAAGCACATCGATATTCGATATCACTTTGTACGAGAGATTCTAGAAGAAGGTGGAGTCATAATCCAGAAGATTCGGACCACTGAGAATCCTGCTGATATGTTGACAAAAGTGGTAACTGCGGTCAAGTTTAAACATTGTTTAGACTTGGTCAATATTGTTACAAATTAAAAGATTGTTTTTTTTAGAGATATGTGTGGAATTTTCCAAGGTGGAGATTTGTTGGTTTTTGACAAAAGTCCCACATTGGTTGTGTATAAGGAGGAGGGGAAATTCTTTTGTTATAAAGCCCTCCTCCTCCTTAGTTAATCATCCTACAAATATAAGCCTTCTTCTATTTTAAAGGCTATTTGTATTCTTTCTCTCTTTGTAATATTTCCTCTATTAGTGAAATATTTTGGTGTTCTCTTTTATGTCTATTTAATAGCTATTGTCGGGTATAGTTGTTGTTAATTATTGTCCTATTAAAATTACTTGTCTTGGTAGTTCTCTCTAAGGAAAGTGGGTTTTAAGAGGGACCATTGTGACCCCTCCTCTTTCTTGGGAATCTACCTTGGGGTGATTTTTAGTACAATCATTTTCACACTAGTCACCTAGATAATAGTTTGGAAGGTGAATTGTTATTGGTGGAAATTAACCCAAATATCACAACACCCTCCGCTGAATTTATAGTTTCCCACACTTCATCGAACGAGAAGGGCATTTCTAAAGCATTGTTCGAATCTCTACTCAAGCACCTTAGGTCTACCTCAAACTCCTTTACTGGTAACGCAACATGGTCATTGTAAAACTTACAGGAATGCTCTTAAAAAACTAATGATATCTGCTTGGGCTCTGTGAATACTTGGTTGTCCACTCGTATCTTGGAAATGTGAATGGCCCTTTGTTTCATGGTCACAATCGTGTGGAAGAACTCCGTATTTCTGTCTCATTCTTTAAACACCATTTTTGCAGCTAATCTCGCTCGTCTTTTCCGTGTTTAGCCCATAGTGATGCTTTTAGAGCAGCTAGTTCTTGCATAATGGTTGTCGAATCCTCGAATTGTGTTTAGCCCAATCCTTCGTGTTTGAAGGTTTTGCTGTTCATATTGGAACTTACTTATCGGTCTTCAAGTTTGTCGAGTCTTCGCGTGCTGCTTTGTCCGGTTTAAGTGATGAAAGTTTCAAATTTGTACTGTAGATTATTATTATTTAATTAATTAAATATTTTATTATTTATCAGTAAATAACATATTATATGAAGTGGTCAAATCGATAGAATTTTAAAATATTTAAAAATTATTAAATAATTTCTAATTATAATCAATTTGGTATAATGTATAAGTTTTAACGATTAAAACTATCTATACTATGCAATATTATCGATTTCATTAAGTTAGTAGTCAAATCTAATAGCGAGTAATCAATAAAAATAAAATGTAAACTTAGAAATATTTTTTTAAAAATAGATTACTAAAATAAGAACACGGGTAGATAGCTGAATAAGTAATCTACCATTAATTTTATTATATATATTATGTCATCCTTTAGCATCAACTAACTCCAACTAAAATCGTGATACGTATTTTATAATAAAGTTTAAGTTTTAATACTTATTTTATAATTTTTAAAAATTTATTGTCTAAAAAGATCAATATAGAATAGTTTAGTGAAATTTTTAAACTTTACCCATTAATTTATTATAATTAATTACATATACTATGTTTGTATGTAGATATATTCCATATAAAAGATAATCGTATTAACAAAGAATCTCTTATTTGAACTACCGAAGAGTAAAAAAAAAAACTTGTATTTGCATTTTTATTTATTAAATATTTAAAAAAAATTAATGATAATGAACTAAATAAATGAATTTATAATACAAAACAAATCTTTGTTGCTAAATGTATACTGCTACCTGTAAGCATGATAACCCTACTCTGTTTTACCAAGCCTCGCACCAGAAACATTGTTATCTCCCGGTGTTCGGCTCGAACCATGGCGCGGACAAGAGCCCTCAATTTCCCACACCAGGGCTTGGACCGGAGTCCTTGATGTCTCCATGGGTTCGAGTTCGACTATCAGTGAACTTGTTCCCCACACCGGGGCTCGGACCAGAATCCTTTATGCCTCCAAGGTTGATGCTAACAGTCACCCTGTTCGAACCCGAGTTCTTAATGCCGCCGAGGATCGAGCTATGTCCCTCACCAGGGCTCTGACCCGAGTTCTTAATGCCACCCAAGGTTCGACTATCGTGGAACTCGTGTCCCTCACCACCATTGCTGGGACCAGAATTCTTTATTCCCCCGAGTTCGAAAGCGTTAGTTAACTTATGTCCCACACCAGGGTTCGGACCGGAGTTCTTAATGCCACCGAGGGTCTGCTTGTGTCCCTCACCAGGACCGCTCGGACCTGAGCCTTTGATCGCACCGATATATAACCCGACATCGAATAAAGTAGGGACCTTTCCACCGACTAAGTTCGGGGACATCAAGACATTGAAAGGATCTCGACATTCAGTGACACTTATCGACACTAAAACAAGAGCAGAAACGATTAAAAAAGAGTTGACTGTGTTCATCGAATCGGGAAAAAAATAAGTAGTTTTATGTTTCATGGAGATGAGAATATGAGGGGATTATTTATAGTGAGGGGGAGATTTGACTAAGATTGTCATCGCTTGGAAAATACTTCAAATAATATACCAAAACTGAAAAGAAAACGTGGTGAAAATTATGTTATTTGGCGAGGAAACAACGGGGGAAGTTTCTGCGAAATAGAAAAATGGGGATGGAGATTGCGAGTCCAAGATGCAAACTTGAATTCGAACAAGAAAATATACGGAAGGACAGCCAAAGTGTTTGATTTATTAGAATTCCCGTGGCCGCCTGACGGCCTCACCAGTAGTCTCCGAAGGTATTTCTTTCCCATTGGCAGCCACAACACCCAGAATTCATTTCAATCCATGGTATTTACTTAGATTTTTATAAGTTCGATTCGTTTTACTTTGATTTTTTTTTATTAAAATATATTTTACCGGCTCAATTCATTTATGTTTAGTAATTGGACCAATTTTATAGCAAAAGAAAATATTATTCTTTTTAAGTTATAAACTATATCAGTGATCACCCATCTATAGCAAAAGAAAGTATTATTTTGACCATCTATAGGGAAAAGTCGACAAAATACAAACATAAGAGATCAATCATTTAATTAACCCTTTTTTTATTTGATTTTTTTAAAGATCAAAAAGTAAAGATATTGAAACCAAGTTAATAGAGGTAGGGGCGTAGGGCATGCAAAAAAGAAAAGGAAAGGTTTGAATATGCAAGGCCATGACGGCTTGGTTGCATGTGTCATGTGGAAATAAAAGCTTTGACTGCTTTTCAACACTAGGCTTCAAATGCTAACAACGTTTAAACTTTATAAAACGAAAGGTTTGAAAATGCAGAGCCTAAACCATTGGGTTTATGTTTTAAATGTTCAATTTGTGGGAACATTAATTAGAATCTTGATTAACATTTTTTGTTTTCACTCAACCATCCCTTTAAACAAAGTATACAACCCAAGATATATAATTGAGTTTATATATCTAATTGGGCAATATCTAGTTGAGTTTATATATCTAATTGGGCATAAAAGATTTTAGATATTAAATTAAATCTTAAAACAAAATTCAAGTACCAAAATATATATTTATCCATTCAGAAAATAGTCCGAGAAATTATGGAAACCCAAGCCTGTAAATTTAGGAAATTTTAGGGTTGAGCCCAGTTTTATGAAACAGATGGACCAAAACCCAGATAAATTTTCTTTTGATATTCTGCAAAATCCGCGGGAGAAAGACGATGGAAAACAACGAAGTAAACCCAATGAAGGAAAAGGACCCTTCGCATGACAAACCAAGAGCAAAGGGTTTATTCATTTCCTTTTTCTCTGCACCCACAGCCTCGCCTTTCTGGAATTTTCGTTCCATATTTTTTATCGACACCCAAGGTATTATTATTATAATTCATGGTATTTTCAGCTAAATTTCTCCTTTTTTTTTAATTTATGCATTTTGTTGGATATTTGGATGTTCTATAACTCCTCCATTTTCCTGTTTGTTGGATATCTGGATGTTTTTGTTTCGATAATGTAGATTGTTTGTCTTAAAGTATGTACGAACATAGTAAAGAATGGAACAAGAAGAAGATAAAATCATGATTCTTTTTTTCAGAGGTATTCGGAAAGCAAGGGATATAGCTTGGGGTTTTATGAAAAATTGAATGCAAATTAATATAGGAGAGTTTCATGCTTTAAATAATTGGTGAATAAAACCTAATTTTCATGAGCTATTTGTTCGTCTTTTTTTAACACGTTGGTTGATGGATTTTGAATTGGTTTCTATTCGTAGTTTTTGAACAAATGTACCGCATTTTTTTAGTTAATCTTGAGAACATTGGGTAGTCAAGCTCTGAATTAATGTTCCCATGGATGTTCATGTTTCTTGATAAGGTAGGGTTTCGACCGCTAGACTTATCTTGAAATCCAGGTCTGGTCACCGGTGTGCTTTGTTCGGTTCATTTCTATGTTGATAGTGTGTTGGTTGCAATATTCCATGAAAACTTTCTTTATGTTTATATTGCTGATTCTTTTTGTTTGGTGATTTTTTTTAATTATTTGCAATTGGTTCTGGTAGCGTTGTCTTGAACCACCGGTGACTTTGGGCAACTATGGACGGTATTGAGCAACATGAGCCAAATGATTCTGCTTCATCTCTGATAGATCAGCTTTATAAGGCGGTTCATGAACTGGAAGCTTTCAATGGTGCTTCTGAGAGTAAGGTTCATTGGACAGAAATCGAACAATATTTCTGCAATCTCAAAGTGACGTTAAAGAAGAAATCTGAAGACCTAGAAGCTAAGGAGAAGGAATATGAGGTGAAAGAAGCCAAAACTATTGCATTGATTGTTGAGAAGGAGACAATTGTTGCTACTAAGGAACAAGATTACCTAGACCATGTGCAGGAGCTGAAAAATGCTGCTGTTGCTTCCATTGCTGAGGCACGTGCGAGTTTCCAGTCAACAACTGCAGATTCTCTTGATGCTGGGGAAAATGGAGACACCAAGGTAAGCAGTTCTGTTGGTGATAGAAACTCCCCCGAAAAGGACTTTCCTCGTAAAACAAATGAAAATACTGAAAACATGGCTGCCGATGTTAAGCCACGTCCAGAGCTGACACACTTTTGTGAGCAAATGGACGCGGAAGGACTTCTGAATTTCATAACAGAGAATCAGAATTTTATTAATGAAGCTTGTCGGGAACTTCTCCTTGCACTCGAAAGTGCAAGCAGACCTACCCATTTGGTGTTCAGTTCACTGGAGGGGTTTTACCCTCCGGATGAAACAACTCCAACGGTGGATAAGATGGATGCTGCCCTTCAGGGCATGCGAAAGTCCTGTGTCCTCTTATTGGAAGCCATGGCTAGCTTTTTGGCCAGAATTGACCCCGGTGATACTCACCTTTTGAACCCCGAAATCAAGCAGCTAGCCAAGGCAATTGCTGATGAGTGGAAACCTAAGTTGTCTAATGTAGGCAGTGTTGCTGCCGATGACAATTCATTGGAAGCTGAAGCATTTTTGCAGCTCCTTGCTACTTTTAAGATTGCTTCGGAGTTTGACGAAGAACATCTCTGCAAGCTTGTTTTTGTAGTTGCTCATCTCCGGCAGGCACCTGAGCTTTGCCGTTCCATTGGATTAGCACTGAAAATGCCAGGTCGGTATGGAGGCAGGACCATTGTTTCCATACGATGAGTCTCGAGTTTATGCTAATGTATCTGTCTTGTTGATGGTTATACGACTGTTTGGTGTTGATTTGCTAAACCGAGTCTTACTTTTGCAGGTCTTTTTGAGTTACTGATTAACAGTGGTAGAAAAGTCGATGCAATACGATTTATCCATACCTTCCAGCTTTCTGAAAGGTTTCCTCCAGTGCCCCTCTTGAAGATGTTCTTGAAAGATCTGCTGAGAAACTCACAAGGGAAGGGTGGTAACTCTCGCGCTGCTTATGGTTCACAGGTAAACTGTGCTTAAACCGAATGGAGACCCATTGCTATGAATTTTCTCTACAGTAAAATACCAACGGGTGATTCATTCTTCATATACATGATGACATAAATGCACGAGAACTCGCTGCACTGGAAGCCGTAATAAGCTGCCTTCAAGACTATGGCCTAGAAGCTGACTACTCCCTTGATCCGCTCCAGAAAAGGTTGGCTCAACTTGAGAAAGCAAAAGCAGACAGTAAGAAAAGAGGGGGAGATTCCAGTAAACATCACCCGTGGAAGAAATCAAGGCCCAACGGTGGGTTTCGAGGATTTCGGGGACCTCCAGGTAGGCAAGCTCCACAGGTTTACAACCAAAGGGCTGCGTTTACAGGGAGGCCCGAAAGGTATACTCCTGCCTGTTCGAACCCCTACAGTTATCAAGTCCTGTATCAACCGGCATATGCTCCTCAAGCCAATGATCAAAGATTATACTACTATACTCAAGATGACAAAATTCCAACGCCGTTGTATAACGCAACTACATCTAACTATGGAAGCTACAGTGGCGGCGGATTGCAACCATCACAGCAGCCATATATGTAGTTTATCATAGATGCACGATTAGTTTATCAAAGAAATTTTGCTCAGTGTGGTTTATAATTTTATTATATATAAAACTACAACTTTGCATAAAACATGGAGCACGTTAAATATAAGCTTGAGTGAGTTAAGCGAAAGGCAATTCATCTTTCAATCTGTAGGGGAAGGTGGTTGGAGTTCCTTGGCCGCTTCAGGCTCAAGTACTTTCGGCTTATCGTCATTAAATGACACAGATTTGCTCGGCATGGCCTTCACGCTTCGCCTGTAAAGCCTTCTCGAAAGCTTAGAAATCACCAAGGCCGCCATTGTCACTGAAGGTACAAACACGACATCGGGGATCGACTTAATCATGCCCATATGCGGCAGAAACTCTCCAGCTCTCTTTGCCGCCATGGCCGCAGGCGGCGTCACGATTCCGGTCATGATGGTTGTGTTATCCAACTTGCTAATCTTTATCGTCCTAATAAAATCGATAAAAATCGCTTTCTTCTTCTCCGGGTCTTCTTCCATTTTCCAGTCTTCGAAACATTTCTGAATCGTTTGAATTTTATGAGAGGACGGTCATGAAAAAAAATCGAAGCAAAAAAACATAGACAGACCTCAACGTCATAGCGAGAAGGGGCATCGTAATGTTTACCGGGTAATGCTGAGTTGATAACACTACAATCAATGAAATCATATCGTTAAAATGAATTAAACAGTGATGATATATAATTTTATATATTTATTACTTTAAGATATCGAGGATGGCATCGTGAAAATCGTCGAAGTTTTTGATTTCGGAATCAGTGAACTGTTCGTGAAGGGATTTGAACACATGGCTTAACATCTGTGTAGATGGCAACCCTGTCATGAACCAAAACTTGATCATTGCATGCATGGCAAATTATTATAACTGTATTTGAATTCCAATATCAGTTCAGTTTGATATGAATAGAATTTAAAATTATTTTACATAATTGAGATTCAAGTTTTCTATATATATAGAAGAAGAAGAAGAAAGCATACCTTTTCCCATGAAATTACCCATGGCATTGCCCATGTTGAACAGACCCTTGAAAGGAACTTGAGAAGATATAAGAATTGAAGAATGAAATGGAATATATATGGGAAGTAAAGGAATAGGTTGTTGGTTCATTTGTAAAGTTAAAGAAAGGAATTCATGCTCTCTTCAACCTGCATCTTACATCCTTGTACCTTATTCTTGTCTTGTAAGTTGTTCCTACCCAAAATAAAAGATGTTTTTATTTATTTATCAGCTTAGCTGTTTTTGTATGAATTAATTAATAGATATTGGGTAAACTACATTGATGATTTTTTTGGCATGTCTTATTTTGGTCACTAATTCTAAAACAGTTACGTTTTAGTCACTTGTGTTATTGATTCATTACATTTTTTTTGTCATTGACTCATTCATTTCTGTTAATTTGATGACATGATATATTAATAAAATAATTAAATTTTAACTTAACCCTTGATATTTAGATGGAATATTATTTTTATTTAGATAAAATAACAGTTCAATATATAAATCTAATCAAAGTCCCCGCCCCCAAGTCGCCACTCATCACCATTAATTTATGTCACCAGTCACCGTCGACCCTTTCGAGATGAAGTTATTTTTTTTTTAGGAGTTAAAAAATGTTTGTTTTGCTAGTGGAAGTGCACGATGGTCCTTTGCAAAATTTTATGTCAAACGTTGGACCTTTGCTCTGCAGCACAGTTTTTGGTTCAGCCTCAGGCTTCACTGATATGCTGGTTCAGCACATACCCTCTCCAAGCGATGCTGCAGCTAAAAACGTTGATCACACATACACGAGACCTGAACATTCTACGATTTACAAGGCATCCTTTGGAGCGTCTTTGATGCCTTTGGTAGGGTTTACAGAATAACAGTGGTAGAACCCAAACAGGGCAGACTTTGAGAGTACTGGGAGAATGCTATTCACCAGAAGACGAGGAGGGCATGGCAGTAACATTGACCGGTGATAACAACCGATGGTGATGAGTGACGGCTGACGACGAAAATATTAACCGAATTCCGGGATCAATTTGATATTTTATTTGAATTCAGAGCTAAACAATGTGATGTAATGGATGAAATGGAAACATGCCATCGGCTTTTGTGAATGTTTGGTTCCGAAGAATTACTTCATTGATTTTGGACGAGAAAGGACAAATGTTTGGTTCCTTCTTCAGCCTGGCCTGAAAATTCCCCACATTGATGATGTTGGGTCTCAGATACCGACATTGACGGAGTCGGCGAATGAGCCAAAGTTGAAATCTTCATCAGCTTTAATATGTTGACTCCTTGATTGAACTTGGTTCTCCAATGGCAGATCACATAGTGACAACGCTTCTTCTTCACCATCACTGACTGCAGTGCTTCCCATGGCTTCCGAAGTTGAAACAAACTCACGCTTGTTATATAATTCAAGCAATATTTGGTCCTTTTTGGAAGTGAAAATGGTGCAGAAAGTGGGATTCTATATTAAATTTTAAATTGCAGAGGAAGAACTGCCGTGCAGTGCTGGCCGGCCATTTGTTAAGAGAGTAACTTTTATGGTCTGTTTCGGGACAATATTGAGGTATGCACCATCACTTTCATGTTCATCAATATTATTGTGGAATGTGGAGGAAAGAGTGGGGGCGGTTAGATTTTAGGCACAAGTGGGGCCAAAGCTTAAAGAGATACTAGACTACTTTTCGACAAAATATTAGTAACAAGATGATGTAGGTTTATATAAATGAAAACTTTGGACCATCAAACAATCTCTTTCTGGCACTAAAACAAGCTCTAGGATTATTAAAGGAATATCTTTGTGGCTCTTTTTAACTGTTTATAAAATGGCATATGTATATGTCTAATTTATAATGGAAAAATTGGATGTTTGAATTTGTAATGTCGGTGCCCTTGGTTTTGGTTAAAGTGGTAGCTAGTGTTTGTGGCTCAAAAATGGAGCTTTAAATACTTTTGAACATTATATACATTGAATGGTTTTGTATGCCCAACAGGTGACCCTTGAAATTGATAGCATTGCCTCTTTGGCTCTTCTTTTTTATTTCTTTTATTTTTTGGGGGCCAAAATTCGTATACTTTCTTCTTGAAAGGTGTTATCGCCTTTGCCGATTTAATAGGAAATGATTGACTTGTTTTACATTTGGTAAATAAAGGGGGTTTTGTTTGTCTAATCAAACTGATCAACCATAAATTAAAGACGATAAATAGTAATTATAATAATAAAACAAAACACATGATTTAATGACCTTGTGAAAGGTATATAAACTCCTATGCCTATGTTTTTTTTTTAAAAATGCCCACCTTATTCTTGAAGCATCATCTTCTAATAATATTTTTCCAAAGTGTACAGTGTTAAATAGCCATTAAATTTCTTACTCTTACAAACAGTGTAATTATGATGTTCGAGTTTAGAGAAAATGGCATGAACAAACTGACAGTATGTCTTCTTAAACAAAAGTTGCCAAGTGCGAGTGGTAAAAATTTCATAGACAACCCTTTCAACTTCCCTAAATCTGACGAGGACAACCATTAGAATTTATATGGTTTATGTAAAATTCAAACACGACAAATGTATCCAAATGAGTCTGATTTCGTTTACAAAGGAACCCAGAGTGTACCCCTTACTGCGTGCGCATCCTGCTACTTTCTGCTGCCCTGACTTGAGAGAAGTAAGGATGGGCCTGCCGGAGGAAAATAAATTATATCACATGCCAAGCAATGGGATTTATTACTATGATACGCAAATGCTAGTAGCAGTGTTTAAGCTTATATAGACCTACCGTGGCTTCTTTCGCAGTTAGCCTGTCCTGGTGGTCGTACCGAAGCAACTTATCAAGAAAATCGATTGCCTGAGAGTCAAAGAGGTCAAAGAATGAATTTAAATATTAACATTAGTTCATTATAACTGAAATTGTAGTATTCAACTTCCTAATAGTATGCCCCGAGAAGAAAAATGACCTCTGGGGAAACAAGATGCTGATTATCTGCATTAATAAATTTGGACCAAGGTTTGCGGCTATGCCTGAAAACAACATACCAAATACGTTAATGGAGAACGAATTACATAACACATTGTTAACATGTCTACTCATCAGTTTGAAACTGCTAACCCTAGCTTTTGTTCATAATAAGTACAAAAGCCAATACCATGTTGCATTGACACTTCATTTTTTTATTTAAACCCGAATCCAGCACATATTCGGACATGGTTATAAGAATATGACCTCCAAGGAGACTCCAACTATATATATATACTTAGAAACAATTAAGCATACCCATGCCAGACACACACCCATGTCCAATATTTACACTGGAGACTGAGTAACAATGACCTGCTTATTGGATATGTTAATTCTTAGTATACCTTCCAACAAGAGCATCAAGTTGAGGGTCCAGCTCTAAATGGTATTTGTTCAGATATGCATTTAACTCATCAGTTCCTAGCACCTGAAATTACATTGAAGGCAGTCAAAAGCATTGTAGCATCAGACCATAAATTGGCAATACTTTGTAGGAAAGCCACGAAAGAAAAGTGAATATAGAACTTCTTGTTTGATAGCGCATGTAAAGTAAGCGTACACCCCCTTATCTCTTATCAAGTAATGACTGTGAAGAAGGAATAAATACGTAAATAGAAACCTGCAAGCATAACATTGCATCTACACAAAATAGCAAATAAACAGCACTAACAGGTGCTTGAAAATTTTATGCAGATGTAGACCTGAAAACAGGATGTATAATATGATTTGGACGAGGTACAATACAAATATCTAGACCAATACATTACTGCTACCAGTCAGGAAAAACATGCATTATACCAGCCAGAATGTCAATTAAACAAGACAAATGATGAGAAAAAATAAACACAGCAACAACACTATAACATCTGCCAATATGCTGAAGCTTGTTACCTTGGCAATTTTAACTAGTTGATCATGGTTGTCATGACCATAGAAGAATGGTTCCTTCCTGAATATCTACACAATCAAACATCATAACTACTCTATTAGGCACCCAATATTGAAGTTTCAAATGAAATTTTAATGCATATAAACTAGAATAATAGTATTTCTCACCATTCCTGCAAACATACAACCAAGGCTCCAGAGGTCCAAGGAATAATCATAGTCCTGCAAATCTACCAGAAGTTCAGGCCCCTTAAAGTACCTGAGAAATGGAGGGAAATTAAACTTCTCAGAATTGAATCTATGTAGATGATACAGTAAAATATAGGAAAACAATAGGAAATATATTAAGATTTCACAAAATGCAAATCTGTTGTGTTATTCGTAAAAGATTATAGGCCTTTTATTTTTAAGAAGGCTCTTGTATCCAGAATAGCATAATCTAAGGATCTGAACTCTGACTCCATCTCACCCTTGAAGTAGAAAGTGATAAATCTTGTCTATATAAAAAATAATAACATAACCCCAGAAGTACTCTTCAAGAATTCAGCTAGTTGTTTAAAATAAATAAATAAATGTAGCACTATCTAATTTCTCAAACCTTGTTTTGTTTAATTTGTGCTAAATTTTGCATCTATATGACTGTAACACAACGTATTCAGTGAGGGAAGCCACTTCAAGGCATAGCACAGCAAGAATACATGTAATTAATCCCAAAATAATTTTCTTTACGAGGAAAAAGGCAATTTTGAAAAATACTAAAGTATATGATGGGGAAGTTGGTCATAAATTCACAATGTCTTCAAAGCATTACCGAGAAGCCACACGAACGTTATACTCTTTGCCAGGATGATAAAACTCTGCAAGTCCCCAATCTATCAATCGAAGTTTGCGCAACTCGTGATCTATCATGACATTGTGAGGCTTGACATCTCTGTGCATTATTCCTTGTGAATGACAGTAATCTAACGCCTACGAAGCAAAGAAATATCTCCTTATCATTCTATACTGCAAACATGCATGGCAGGAACCCTTCAAAAACTTCAAAAGAGCAGTCCATTTTTGGAATCCAATCAAGTGTAGAATAAAACTACAAGAAATCTCTAAATAATACCACGATGGAGCAAGGTTCAATACACAAGAAAGCTAGAATGACGAACACGATGTTACCTTGAGAAGTTCATATATATAGTAGCGAATGTCATAGTCTGTCAAAGTTGGGTAGAGAACCTTGAAATCTGTACTGTTGACATACTCAAATATCAAGCTTGGTGTTTTCGAGTGCGGATCTCTTACAATATCAAGAAGTTTAACAATATTTGGGCCACCACATAGATTCTGAAGGATTTTAATCTCTCTCTTAATCTGCCAATAATAACAATAATATTAAACAAAGCTTATTTCTATAATCTATAATCAATGATTCTCCGACAAACTGCCAATGTTTGGCATATATATTGGGGCAAAGGGGATTACGACTCTCCAAGCCAAGTACATATAAAACTTCTATATAATTCATACATGTGCCAAACACATTTATATCTACTCGAACCCAAATCCGAGTAACATAGTCTAAATGTGATTATGCCATAATATTTTCTCATTTATATCTACTCGAAAATCAATCAAATTTCACAGATAACAAAAAGTACCAACCTTCTTTTTCTTGACAGGCTTGAGGATCTTGATTATACAACGCTCATTGTTATTCACATTTATGCCCTCCAAAACCTCACTGTATTTCCCCCTTCCAACTTTTCGAACAACCTCATAATCATCTTGATCACTAAAAAGATCAAAGTAAAACATAAACAGAATCGAACAATTAAAAGATTCGGGTTATATGAAAAAGTTATAATAATTTTCAAAGTAAGCGCGGTTATTTAGATTCAAAGATCTCGTTAAGTTAACCTAACTCCAGAAATCCTGAATTGGCGTTACTTGACGAAACCTAGTGTAACTTTCAATTAAAACAATCAAGGGGACAATCAAATGATCAAGGATCAAGGAACGTTTCCAGGAATTAATTTAAAATTTACCCCCATTGAACAGTGAGGGACTCGTAATCCCAGTACTCCTTGGGACGAAGAACGTTGACATCAGTATAAACGCGAGATTTGGACATGATTCGTCAGCGACTGGGGTAGGAGATCTCTTCGACCTTAGGGTTATCGCCACCGCGGTGGGCGAGGGGAGGGCAGGAAACGACGATGGCGCAAATTAGTAATTAGCAGAACAAAAGTAGGAGGTTGGCGCGTCGCGTTTCATTCATTCATTCAAGCCAATTAAAAGGCTTATTTGTTTTCATTCTTTAATGGGTTATTTGTCTGAGCTTACTCGTGTTTCCGATATGAGTAATATTTGGAAGCAAGATGAAATCAAATTCGGTAATACAATTAAATAGTCATCCGTTATGATATTCTTTTTAAGGGTTAATACATAGAAGTATAAATTATATCTCAAATTTCAAATTGATTTTTTGATATTTAAAGACTTTTCGTTAGAATCAATTGTTTAATATTTTCAATGTTACACTTTTAGATATATGTATCATAATAAATATTAAATTCGATATTTATCTGACATGTATTGCGTATATAAAATTTTTAAAAATTAATATTATAATTAAAAAATCCAAAATTTCATTGTCGACCAATCAACATCAGTCTGTGGTCGTCACCATTAACACCATCAAAACTGTCTCGCCATCACGACCAAAACTCAATCTCACATCCACCATGAAATTGTGCCGATCATCGTGAAAAATATCACGAAGAATCGTTGATTTTCTAAGTTTTCTTTCGACGATTACAACTAGTCGTATGTTACACGGCTATTACCATTGAGTTCCTTGTCATACTCCGATCAAAACTCAGTCGATGATGACCCTTAGTCTTCGTTGAAGGTAGGGGTAGAGGGAGAGGGACAAAATGAAGATTTTTTTTTGTTGAATTTGTTTTTAAAATAATGTTTTATTATTAAAAGTTAAAAAAATAAAATATAACAGTATATACTTAAAAGTATAACGGAAAAAAATTTATGCACCTATTTTTAATGAAAAATTCTTTAGATATTAAAAGTCAATTTAAAATATAATCTAGGCACCTAAAAGTTTATTAAGACTTTTTTTATATAAAAATATAACATATTCATTTAATTTAATTTTTTATTAATATGAAGTGATGCTAATGTAATATTTATTCCTTATATAAAAAAATTGTAGTATTTATTCCCAAAAAAAATGGTTAATTGATAATAAACACATACATTCCGTAGGTATTAGCTGCTCAAATCTGAGCTCTCTAGTGAGAATGACACCTTTTTTTTACAATCAAAGTCTTTTAATGAATTTTAATTATGTAATTTAAAAAAAACAAATTAATATTTTTTTATTATAATTTTGATGGAATGATGTAACGATTATTAGTATTAACTTAATGATATATTTAATTCTTATTTTTTATAATTTATTTTAATTTTAAAAATTTACTTATCATCCTTAAATAATTATTTTTAAAAAGATATTTGTTTTATTCCTCCTCATGTCTCCTAAATCCACACCAGAAACAATTTTATTTTATTTTGGTTACAACACCAACAACAATTTCGAACACATAACTAACTAAGACCATCTCTAGCCCTCATCTTTACTCTACAGCATCTCTATATCTACTCTAAAGATGAAACAATAATTCATCTCCAGCACTATCTATACATTACCACCAACTCTGTAACACCCCCAACCCGTACCCGAACCGGATACGAGTCCGAGATGTCACATTGACTTTTTAAAACAATATTCTTACAAAATAACAAAATATTTGGACTTATATTAAGGAAATACAATAATATACTGTTGAATTATGTTTCATTATAACAAATTTGAAGAAAAACGTTTTTATGAATAGTACTATACTATATGAATAGTACCATGAACGATACACGTGAACAGTGCCCATGAACAGTGTTCCGATGATATAAATTTCAGAATGCTACAGGGGTATCGATGCCCTGCTACAGTGTATTGATACCCTGCTACAGTACTTTTGTTCAATTTATATAAAACTTATAAAAATTTAAACTTTCATCTCTATAAAGTTACCATTTACATATAAACGTTTAAAACATTAGAAAAGTCGATCAAAGCGTTCGTACTAACATATTTCTTACATGTCAACACATTTTATACAACAAAATACATACTGTATCAGTTACTTCTGATCTGATCTTCTAGTAGTGATGATGTCTTTGTCATTCCTATTTCCGCTCTTCTCGACTCTTGGTACCTACGTGTATATCACTTACACGCTAAGTCATAGACTTAGTGAGACATAATAATGAACACATAACTTAGTGAGACATAATAATGAACACATAACAATAATATCATGAATATGTACCACGATCAATCCATTATGACATTGCAATGCACATGTAGATACCACACTATGACATATATAAATATGATATGCATGAATGAATGTTTATGTCTCATAAGAGTTTTCTTTTAATTTGTATTTGGATGCCCATGTACATTATTGAGAACAGAAGGTACATGTAATACCCTTAACCCATATCCGACCCGAATATGAGTCCGAGGTATCACATTGACTTTTCAAACTTTGACTCTTGAAGAAAAACAGGGAAATTTTAATCTTTCATTAAACCCAAATACATTAATTTACATAAAATAGACCACAAAATACAAAATCGATCAGAGCATTCGTAATTAACCACTTATTACATGCCAACACTCTATACACAACCAAAATACCTACTTTGTTAATTACTTCTGATATGATCTTTTAGTAGTGATATTGTCATTGCCGCCCTATTACTGCTTCTCTTGATTCTTGGTACCTACGTGTAAATCACTTACACGCTAAGTCATAGACTTAGTGAGGCATAATATAAAAATATATATATAACAATGCATTCATGAACATGCATTCTTACCATCTGATCATGACATCTTTATTTATGCACATATAAAACATATATTCTTATGCTAATTCCACTTTAACTTATCTTTGAATTGCCCATGTACATTATAGAGAACAAAGGTATGAGAGTACATAGAGGTTGTGCACTATGCTGTCACCACAGCTCGTATAATTCCCTCAAGGGGCACTGAATATTTGTCCCGAATGACCACTATGTCCCGAAGGACCACTGATTGTTCCGAAGAACCACTATGTCCCGAAGGACCACTGGTAATCCCTCGACTCTTGGCATGCCAATTATACCTATAGCTCTCATATTAAATAACATGGGCTTAATTATAAATACATTTCTCATTTCATATCTCTTTCATCACTGTCCATGTAAACACATAAGTCACTTTATATGATCATTTTCATTATTTCACATATCTGGAAGAATTCTCTAATAATGGCATTCATTCATATAATACCATGTTAATCATGAATGAAAAATGCATGAAATCAATATAATGTTAATACATATATATGTATACATATGCATGAATATAAAATCATAAATTCAATGATAAGAGATAGACTTATCGCAAGTCTTGTCTCAATTCCATTTCATCTAGGATATGCACTCACCTTAGCCTTGCTTATTTTGACTTGATCATAATCCTTTGTTTGTTCCGGAATGAAATTACGTTCTATATCTACATAGTAATACATTGATACTAATCAGTATACTAATTAATATATTCTAAACTATCACTCCTTGGGCTAAAAAGAAAGCTATTTTCATCTTTTAATGAAGGTATGCATCGATGCACTACACCATGTATTGATGCATCCCTTGACGGGTGCATTGATGCACAATCTATGCATCGGTACATAAATCACATTCGATGTTTGTATTTTAAGGGGTGCATCGACGCATTACTTGTGCATCGATACACTAATTACATTTGATGTTTTTATTTTAAAGAAGTGCATCGATACACTTCATGTGCATCGATGCACATTAAACAATTTATGGGTTTTTACCCTTAATGCATCGATACACATTGAATGTGCATCGATGCACATAGCCCAGAAATGTTATTTTAGCACGAAAATCTCTTCATAATCTTCTCAACACTTTATATTTCCCCTCGTTTTATATCCTTAACTTGCATATACCTACTTAAACTAAATAATACCATTCAATACCTCTTAAACTTAAAATCCAATCATCCACATAAATTTTAAGAATCTCCCTCAATTTCCAACATGTTCTAAATCTAATTTTAACACTTCGTATGTCTTAATTAAGTCGATGACAAGTCAAATTCAACCTCCGATTTCAAATAAGAACTCTATTTCAAAATTCCATTCAAGAACTCCTTATCTTTAATTCTTCCTACACCCTTCATCTTGTTGTTTTAAAGCAAATTAAGCTTTCCTTAAGCTTAATTAGCATCTAAGGATCAAAACAAAACTTAAATTTCAGCAAACAATTAACTCATGAAAAATCTCACCTTTGTTTTGACCTCTTCACATTTAGGAGAAAAGAAGAGAAGAAGAGAACTCTGGAACCTTGTTTTTCTTTCTTCTCTTCCACGTGGAGCTAATATATAAATCCCTTCTTTAATTATTTTTCCTTACAAAAGGCCATTCTATCATTCTATTATTTCTTCTTTGCAATTTAACCCTATACCAAATTACAATACTATTCAATTATTCTATTTTAGTCATCAAATTCTGAATTTTTACAATTTAGTCACTAACCCTGTATTAAAGATGTTACAAATCTCCCCCTAAAGAAAATTCATCCTCTAATTTTCATTGCACGAAAAGATGGGGGTACTGATTCCTCATATCCTCTTCACGCTCCCATGTTGCTTTCTCTACTTTGTGATTTCTCCGTAATACTTTGACTAATGGAATAGTCTTGTTCCTTAATTGCTTAATCTCATGAGCTAAAATTTGAACCGGTTCTTCCTCATATGTTAAATCCGGTTGAATCTCGATCTCTTCTGGAGTCACAATGTGGGAGAGATCAGATCTATACTTCCGAAGCATTGAGACATAGAAGACATCATGAATCTTTTCCATTTCAGGTGGTAATGCCAATTGATATGCCACTGGTCCAACTCTCTTTACAATCTCATAAGGTCCAATGAATCAAGGACTTAACTTTCCTCTTCGACCAAATCTCAAAACCTTCTTCCAAGGAGACACTTTGAGAAACACTTTATCTCATATTTGATATTTGATCTCCTTTCTCTTTAGATCCGCATATGATTTATGTCTATCAGTTACTGCTTTGAGATTACTTTGAATTACTTGAACCTTTTCTTCCACTTCCTGGATCAACTCCGGACCAAGAATTTCTTTGTCTTTAAGCTCGAACCAATTTAGAGGCGTACAACATCTTCTTCCATAAAGAGCTTCATAAGGTGCCATTTTGATGATTGATTGATAACTATTATTGTACTCGAATTCAGCAAGAGGCAAGTACATTTCCCATGATCCTTTGAACTCGATAACACAAGCTCTCAATATATCCTCCAAAATTTGGATTGTTCTCTCAGATTGCCCATCGGTTTGTGGATGAAACGATGTACTAAAGTTCAACCGAGTTCCCAACGCTTTATGTAATGATTTCCAAATTCGTGAAGTAAATCTAGGATCTCGATCCGAAATAATAGAAACAGGTACACCATGTAGACGTATAATCTCCCTTATATATAACTCAGCATACTTATCCATGGAAAAGTCAACTCGTACTGGAATAAAATGAGTTGACTTAGTCAATCTGTCTACAATCACCCAAATGGAATCTCTTTTATTTGGGGTCAAAGGTAACCCCGTTACAAAATCCATTATTACATTCTCATATTTCCACTGAGGAATAGACATAGGTTGCAACAGTCCGGATGGAACTTGATGTTCAGCTTTGACTTGCTGACACGTCAAATATTTGGATACTAATTCCGTAATGTCTCTCTTCATTCCAGGCCACCAATTTCGACTCTTGAGATCCATATACATTTTATTTCCTCCCGGATGCATAGTCAATGGACTACAATGAGCCTCCGTTAATAAGTCTTTCTTCCACTCATCATCATCTGGAATCACTAGCCTCCCTTGATAATATAGGTTCTCATCAGCTTTCACTTCATAATTTGTAACCTCTCCATTCCTTATCTGTTATAACTTCTTTAAACATTTTTCATCTCTAGCTTGCAATTCTTTAATTTGATCTATCCATGATGGCTTGAGAGTCAATTCTGCACATATGACACCATCTCCTCTTAATGATAGTCTGGCATCCAAAGCTCTTAAGGCTGCAAACGTCTTTCGACTTAAGGCATCTGCTACCACATTCGCTTTCCCCGGATGAAAATCGATCACTACATCATAATCCTTTAAGAATTCCACCCATCTTTGTTGTCTTAAATTTAACTCTTTCTGAGTCATCAAATATTTCAAACTCTTATGATCCGTATACAAGTAGCATCGCTTACCATACAAATAATGACGCCAGATCTTAAGAGCGAACACTACTACCGCCATCTCCAGATCATGTGTTGGATAGTTCTTCTTATGTGGTTTTAATTACCTCGAAGCATAGGCCACCACTTTGCCTTCTTGCATTAACACGCATCCCAACCCGTTATGAGACACATCACTGTACGCTACAAAGTTCTTGTTAGACTCGGGTTGAACCAAGACTGGAGCTTCTATCAAAATCTTCTTTAACTTTTCAAAACTCTCTTGGCTCTCCAGAGTCCAAGCAAATTTTACCTCTTTCCTCAATAACTTGGTTAGGGGTAATGCTATTATCAAAAAAATTTTAACGAACCTTCGGTAATAGCCAGCTAACCCTAGAAAACTCTGAACTTCTGACACATTCTTTAGAACTTCTCACTCTAAATAACTTTAATCTTTTGGGGATCTACTTGAATCACTTCTGTAGAAATTACATGCCCAAGAAATGTCACTTCCTTTAACCAGAATTCACATTTGGAGAGTTTGGCATAAAGCTTCTTTTCTCTCAAAGTCTGTAGAACGATCTTCAAATGCGAACTATGCTCTTCTTCCAACTTCGAATACACTAAAATATTGTCAATGAATACCATAACGAATCGATCCAAATAGGGTTGAAATATTCGGTTTATAAGATCCATGAAAGCAGCTGAAGCATTTATAACTCCAAACGGCATTACGATAAACTCATAGTGACCATATCTCATTCTGAATGTTGTCTTTGGAATATCTTTATCTTGAATCTTCAATTGATGGTACCCAGAACGTAAATCAATCTTCGAAAACACTGAAGCTCCCTTTAACTGATCAAATGAATCATCAATTCGGGGGAAGGGATACTTATTCTTGATGGTCACTTTATTGAGTTGCCTCTAATCAATGCAAAGATGCATGGATCCATCCTTCTTTTTGACGAACAAAACTGGAGCTCCCCATGGTGAGACACTCAGTCTGATAAACCCTTTGTCCAGTAATTCTTATAATTGGATCTTTAATTCTTGTAACTCTTTTGGGGCCATTCTATATGGTGACATGGCAATAGGTGCAGTTCCCGACATTACTTCAATATGAAATTCTACCTCTCTGTCTGGAGGCAAACCCGATAACTCTGCAGGAAAAACATTAGAAAACTCTCTGACTATAGGAATTTGTTCAATTCTCTTCTCTTTTGCTCTCACATCCAGCACACTTGCAATAAACCCTTGACATCCCTGTAGCAATAACTTCTTTGCTGATATCACTGATATTACATTAGCCAATGGGTTTCATCCTTCACTAAATACAATAACTTCTATATCTTCTGAACTTCTCAATGTTACTCTTTTCAATCTACACTCAACATTAGTGTAATAACGATATAACCAGTCTATTCCCAGTATCACCTCAAATTCGTCAAAAGGTAATTCCATCATATTAGCAGGGAATTTAATTCCCTGAATCCGTATGAGACACCCTCGATACACCATATTGATTTGAGCACTACATCCTAACGGATTAGTCATTATTACCTCACTGCTAGTAGATTCTAATGGAATATTCAATTCTTTCACTAACTTACTGCAAATGTAAGAATATATAGACCCCAAATCAATCAATACAAACACATTATTTTCATACAACTGAAAGATACATGTTATTATTTATGAGTCATCTCTATCCTCGCTAGTCTTGAGATTATACACCCGAGCTGTGGAGCGTATCTCTTGTGGAGTCGAGGATTCTGACTGACTTCTTTCTCTACCTCTATCTCTTCCTCTCTGTGTAGCTGAGGCAGACCTCTCTGGCTGAGCAGATTTACCCGCTAACACGGGACAATCCCGAACAAAATGTCTAGTGTCTCCACATTTAAAACAGGCTCTAGAAATTATTCTATATATCCCCGAATGGTTCATTCCACAATGTGGACATTGTCTGAATTGGCTCTGGTTAGATCTCCCAGCTCCATATCCCACTGACTGTGTCTGTCGACCCCTCATCTGATTTGATCCCCTTGCAGAAGATGCAATTGACTCTGATCTCGCTTGGGGTCGAGAACTCATATTTTTGTCCCTTTTTTATGGTGCATCACTCGATGATGCGCCTGATCTTTTCAAAGTCTGAACTCGAGAATCCCCGAACCTCTCATTTTGAGTTATTTTCAGAGCTTTAGCACGGTTCACCACTTCTTGAAACGAAGATAAATTCAACACAATAAGCATCTCTTTCAGACGAGGACGCAATCCCTCAACAAACCAATCGTAAACATCATTCTCTATAGGAATTAACTCCGCAGCGAAACGACTCAACTTGTTGAATTCACATTCGTACTCATACATTGTACGATTTCATTGCTTCAAATTCATGAACTCTTGTTTCATCTGTCGGATGAACTGATCTCCGATATATTTATGCTTGAACTCTTCTAAGAATAAAGACCAAGTTACTTGATCACCGGTCATTCTCAATATAACGTTGGTCCACCAAATCCTTGTTTACCCTCGGAGCAAGGAGACTATTCCATCCAGCTTCTCTGGATCAGAACAATGAAGTCCCTGAAGCATGATTTTTACATCATTAAGCCAAAGGTCCGTAGCAACAGGCACTCCAGAGGGTGCCTGATCTTCACTCTTCCTGGCCAAGGCAGGTGAATTACTGCTTTCAACAGGCCTATGCTGAGAATCGACAAAACTGTAGCTTTGATACCATTAAATGTAACATCCTTAACCCATATCCGACCCGAATATGAGTCCGATGTGTCACATTAACTTTTCAAACTTTGACTCTTGAAGAAAAACAGAGAAATTTTAAACTTTCATTAAAACCAAATATATTAATTTACATAAAAGGGACCACAAAATACAAAATCGATCAGAACATTCGTAATTAACTACTTATTACATGCCAACACTCTACACACAACCAAAATACCTACTTTGTCAATTACTTTTGATCTGATCTTTTAGTAGTGATGTTGTCTTTGCCGCCTCTATTACTGCTCCTCTTGATTCTTGGTACCTATGTGTAAATCACTTACACGCTAAGTCATAGACTTAGTGAGGCATAATATAAAAATATATATATAACAATTCATGAACATGCATTCTTACCATCTGATCATGACATCTTTATTTGTATGCATCTATTTCACTATAACATATATGACGGTAATATGCACATATAAAACATATATTCTTATGTTAATTCCACTTTAACTTATCTTTGAATTGCTCATGTACATTATGGAGAACAAAGGTATGTGAGTACATAGAAGTTGTGTACTATGCTGTCACCACAGCTCGTATAATTCCCTCAAGGGACACTGAATATTTGTCTCGAATGACCACTATGTCCCGAAAGACCACTGATTGTTCCGAATGACCACTGATTGTTTCGAAGAACCACTATGTCCCGAAGGACCACTGATAATCCCTCGACTCTTGATATGCCAATTATACCTATAGCTATCATATTAAATAACATGGGCTTAATTATAAATACATTTCTCATTTCATATCTCTTTCATCACTGTCCATGTAAACACATAAGTCACTTTATATGATCATTTTCATTATTTCACATATATGGAAGAATTCTCTGATAATGTCATTCATTCATATAATACTATATTAATCATGAATGAAAAATGCATGAAATCACTATAACGTTAACACATATATATGTATGCATATGCATGAATATAAAATCATAAATTTAATGATAAGAGATAGACTTATCGCAAGTCTTGTCTCAATTCCATTTCATCTAGGATATGCACTCACCTTGGCCTTGCTTATTTTGACTTGATCCTAATCTTTTGTTTGTTCCGGAACGAAATTACGTTCTATATCTACATAGTAATACATTGATACTAATCAATATACTAATTAATATATTCTAAACTATCACTCCTTGGGCTAAAAAGAAAGTTATTTTCATCTTTTAATGAAGGTATGCATCGATGCATCCCTTGACGGGTGCATCGATGCACAATCTATGCATCGGTACATAAATCTCATTCGATGTTTATATTTTAAGGGGGTGCATCGATGCACTACTTGTGCATTGATATACTAATGACATTCGATGTTTTTATTTTAAAGAAGTGCATCCATTCACTTCATGTGCATCGATGCACATTGAATAATTTCTGGGTTTTTACCCTTGATGCATCGATACACATTGAATGTGCATCAATGCACATATCCCAGAAATGTTATTTTAGCACGAAAATCTCTTCATAGTCTTCTCAACACTTTATATTTCCCCTCTTTTTATATCCTTAACTTGCATATACCTACTTAAACTAATTAATACCCATTCAATACCTCTTAAACTTAAAAATCCAATCCTCCACATAGATTTTAAGAATCTCCCTTAATTTCCAGCATGTTCTAAATCTAATTTTAACACTTCGTATGTCTTAATTAAGTCGACGACAAGTCAAATTCAACCTTCGATTTCAAATATGAACTCTATTTCAAAATTCCATTCAAGAACTCCTTATCTTTAATTATTCCTACACTCTTCATCTTGTTGTTTTAAAGCAAATTAAGTTTTCCTTAAGCTTAATTAACATCTAAGGATCAAAACAAAACTTAAATTTCAGCAAACAATTAACTCATGAAAAATCCCACATTTGTTTTGACCTCTTCACATTTAGGAGAAAAGAAGATATGAAGAGAACTCTGGAACCTTGTTTTTCTTTCTTCTCTTCCACGTGGAGCTAATATATAAATCCCTTCTTTTATTATATTTCCTTGCAAAAGACTATTCTATCATTCTATTCTTTCTTCTTTGCAATTTAACCCTATACCAAATTATAATACTATTCAATTATTCTGTTTTAGTCATCAAATTCTAAATTTTTACAATTTAGTCACTAACCCGGTATTGAGGATGTTACAGTACATGATACACTGAGGTTGTGCACGAATGCTGTCACCACAGCTCGAATAAATTCCTACTAGAGGCACTGAATATTTATCCCGAAGGACCACTGATAATCTCTCGACTCTTGGCATCCCAATTATATCCACAACTCTCATATTAAATAACATGGACTTAATTATAAATACATTTCTCATTTTTATATCTCTTTTATCACTATCCGTGTAAACATATAAATCACTTCATATGCAAATATATGATTACTTCCATTATTTCACGTACCTGGATCGATTCTCTTATAATGTCCTTCATTCATATAATATCATGTTAAAGCATGAATGAATTATACATGTAATCAATATAACATTAATACATATATATGTATGCATGTATATGAATGTAAAGTCATAAATTTAACTATAAGAGATAAACTTATCACAAGTCTTGTCTCCATACAATTCTATCTAGTATATACACTCACCTTAGCCTTGCTTACTTTGACTCGATCCTAATCCTTCGATTGTTCCGGAACAGGATTATGTTCTATATCTATATAATAATACATGGATACATATCAGTATACTAATAACATATCCTAATATTTCATTTCTTAAACTAAAGGAAAGGTAATTTCATTGTTTATTTGAAGTAGGTATCGGTACCCTCTATAGGGTATCGATACATCCCTCAACTGAGGTATCGGTACCCCCTGGGTATCGATACCCTAATTGTATTCTGTAAAATTTTACTTTGGAGGTATCGGTACCTGTTGAATAGGTATCGATACCCCTTGCCCATAATTCACATTTTTCAACATGAAAATTACTTCATTTCAGTTCAATACTTTATATTCCGCCCCCTTTAATAATCCTAACTTACAAACACATGCTTAGTCTCACTAATATTCATTTATCCCATCTTTAACCTCAATATCCTCTCCTCTTTATAAAATTCAAGAATCATACTCAAATTTCAACATGTTCTAAATTCAATTCTAGCACTTGTTATGTCTTAACTAGATTGATGACAAGTCAAATCTAACTTCCAAATCTACTTATGAACTCTATTTCAAGATTTCATTCAAGAACTTTTAATCTTTAATCTCTCCTAACTCTATCATCTTTTGATTTTAAGATAACTTAAGCTTTCTTTGAGCTTAGTTATCATCTAATGATCATAACCCAACTTTAAATTTAACAAGAAATCAATTAACCAGAAACTCACATTTGGTTTTATCTCCCACGCATGAAAGAAGAAGAAGGAAAATTCTGGAGAAATCTCTTTTTTCCTCTTTCTCACTTGGTTCCCTTATCTAATAAGGGAAATTAAAAATCTTTCTTATCAAATGATCATTTTACCCTTTAACTCATTTCATAATTACTAACAATCCTTCATAACTTATTTCCAAATAAATCATTAAATTATTCAATTATTCTACTTTAATCACCAAATTCTGAAGTTTTACAATTTAGTCACTAACCCGATATTGAGGATGTTAAAAACTCTACTTTATTCACAATATTTAACTATTATAATATTGATTTTGCAAATATAAAATAAAACATATACATTTCTAATAAATATCAAGATAAAAAGTATAAATAAAATATTCATAAATAACATTACGAAAATACAAATAAATAAGAAAATTACGATTCATAATAATAATGCGAAAAAATATAAGTTACATAAATATATATTTTAATTCTCCAAATTAAAATATTCATTCCACAAATTAACAAAAAAAAGAAAATAAAAAAATAAACAAAAAATCAGACTCTACTCTAAAGATGGGTTACATTGTTGCGCTACATGTAAAGTGTCAATGTAGCATCTCTACATTCCATACTCTACTCTAGAGATGGGCTGAAGTTGAAATTCATCTCCAAAGTAAAGATTTCCTTACTTTTTGGAGATGCATTGGAGATGCCCTAAGTTTTCAGTAACTCATTTAACTCTCCGCCACGAATTCACTTAAAAAGTAATAAAATTCATCATTATTCAGCATAATTGTTATTATAAGACAGGCTTGTTCTTGTAGTGTACAATTGGGGACAAAAATGTTCTCTTGCACTAAAGCTACTGTGAAGGTAATGAAAATGATTCCACTTTACAGATTTCTCCAATCCGGTCTGTTCTTTAATGGCAACTTACCAAACATGTCCACAGCGAGTTCATGCGTACTAAATAATAGAAATGCACACCAACTCCATATGACATTGCCCTGCTTTTTTTGTTCACTTGATCTCTCCAGTTATCTTAGATTCGAATCACATCGGTTGATAAGGTTGATGTTAATTATGTCGACCACGAAATGAATGATTACTTCTTTATGTTATATTTAACTTATAATTATTATTATAAGATAACAAAATCGAAAACAAAACGATGATAATTTGATATTTTTACATAGAACTCTCATCACCCATCTTGCTAAAACAAACCTAAGCAGAAACATTCACACACACACAGACACCCCAATAGAAGAAAAAAGTGGTCGATAAGAAGCGACCTAAGTCATTTTCATAGTTAGAACTTGGAAAATCCAAGGAGCTTGTATTAGTCTCTCCTTTCTCAATTGTTCTCCAAGATCAGCATTGCTTTCACTTGCGTTTCGAAACCCCGTTGTCGTATGACATGATTCCGTGGAGGACGAGGAGAAGCTCCGTCCGGAATCCGATGTTCGAGGGGGAGTCGATATCTCATGTTGTTTCTTTGTCGGTGGCCCTAACGTTAGTTCGATATTGCTTTCGTCGATGACTTCTAGCATTCTGTTGCCGTGATGCTCGTTGGCCGGATGTCCCGAATCGAATTGTCTTTTCCTGTTAGGCCTGCTGTTTTCGATGCTTTTCATCAATGCCTTCTGGATTCGATACAGACGATGGAGCTCGTACACCTGAAAACATTACTTGAACCTTAATAAATAAACATAAATATTATATACATATATAAAAGTTATATATGTGAATCATAAATATACTTGTTCTTTGAACGTTTCTTCATGTTTTAACATTTCCATCCTCATTGACTCCTTGTCATACTCTTTAAAAAGCTTCTCCATTGAAGCCCAATGTAGTTTGCTTGTAAAATATTCAATTCACCTGCAAATTTACTAAAATGATATGAAAAGTTAATATTTGAAAACTATATCTATATATATATATATATATATATATATATATATATATATATATATATATATATATATATATATATATATATATATTACTCATTCAATACATTTTAATTTTCCACATGATCCCCGGATCCATGATATTGTTCATGTTTTTCTTTTTATACTATTATAATAATTATTGATGAACTTATTGAGTCGTCACAGTAATTAACTAGAGTATTAATCTTTTTTTGAGACCCTGAGTTTAAGTAATTGTATTTACATAATTTAGATTATTAGATAGACAGAAACATATGTGGTTCACGCGAAGGGAACAAATCCATTCCAAATAATTTAGTTTAAGAAGTATTCAAATTGAAATTGGAAGTTTTGGATTTGCAGATTTTATAATTAGTAAAGCTGGAGAAGAGAATAGTCGTAAGGAAATCCATTATTTAACAAGAACAAAATTCATGCAAACATGAAATTAAGCTGGTAATTATGTAATTACTATAGGATCATCATCATACATTCTGAATGGAAATTCTTTTGAAGAATTATTGGAGATCAATGAGTCTGTTAGATCTCAAAAGAATGATGGAAAAAACATAACCATATATATATATATATATATATAACGTGTAAGCTATCAAAATCAAGCTGTATATTTGGGTGTTTTTATTTTCTTTCATGAAATGAATCCATGCATGGAGAAAAATATCATACTCTAACCTGTTTGATAAGCGGTTGGTCTCGATTTTGAGCCGATAAGTGCTGGGGAAAATTGTCCTTTTGAGGTTCAACTCCGAAACAATCGGTGTCTAATGTGAATATCGAATACCGAGACGTGCTGTAGAACAGAAAAACGAAATAGAAGATGAGAGGCTTGGTTTGACAGACAAAGAAGATGGTATGTAGCATAGAGGTTTGGAATACAACTGTATAAACCGAAGCTCAAGGATGAGCAAGCAATGCAATTTATATAGTATTGCTATATATGTAATGCTGGATATCTTTAACTCTTTATCAAATATAAACACGTATTTGATTGTCAGACAAATAGATTTTAGTTATTTTAATAAAATATCGTATATCGGTAATTATTTAAACAATATAAATAATTTTATTTTAATTATAAAGAATTTGATATGTATAATATAAATAAAGAAATAGACCCGCTTATTTATTGGCATCGGTAACAGCACACTTTCCCATGGTGAAGGGATAAGAATTATTGGATTCTGTTTCACCAAAACATGGAAGAAGGGAAGACCCCATCGCAATGATTATAGACCGTTAATTGGCCATGTGAGGAGGGTTGTTGGGAAATCAATCAACCATCACACGGGTCGATCAGTGGACCCCGTAATATTCCCCTTAAATCTATTAAAATAAAAATGAAACATACTTTTTATATAGGGTAAACTACTCATTTGACCACTTAACTATTTAGGCATTTTACTTTTACCATCGATTTTTAAATTTTATCAATCACACCACATAATTGTTTAATTATTTCAATCAAACCACTAGCCGCTAATAGTTGATGGAAATGATGACGTTGTAGTTAAAATGAATTGGTATAATTATGGTTATGTGGCTTGACTGAAATAATTAAATAATTAAGTGGTCAATTGAGTTGTGGCTTTTAACTGTAATGTCATTATTTCCGTCAACGTTAACGGCTAGTGGCTTGATTGAAATAATTAAATAGTTATGTGGTGTGATTGAAAAAATTATAAGATTGATGATAAAAGTAAAAAAGGATACAAAATAGTTAAGTGGTTCTGAGTAGTTTACCCTTTTATATATTTTAATAATGATGATAATAAATCATTTTTATGACGTGTAGGTTTGAACTTCGGAAAATGCTAAATAAAATAATATATAACGTAAATTACATCGTTATTCACTTAATTATATTTTTCTCATATTTTTCTCACCCAGCTTTTGATTTTTCTATTTTGTTTATTGAATTATACAATTTGAATCATTTTACTCAACTCCATGACGTTTTGATGATGTGCCATTTTTTTTATTATTTTAATATTAAATAATTGAGAAAATAACAAAAACCAGAAGGTGGTCGAATGTCACCATCAACCGTTGTAGATGGTAGTTGTTCGGTCTCAAATTTCACGGGTCACTTCACTTCAATATCATGATTTCGAATCCGACCTCCATTTCGTCAGAACTTGTTTCAAGATCCACAAATTTGAGATTAAAAGTGAGAGCGTCGAAATGTTTTAGTCGAGATTCACGAGTTTTGAGACATTTTCAGTGAAACAATCATCAGATTTGAACTCAGAAAGTTGAGATGAACCGACCCATAAAATTTAAGACAGAATGACCACCATCAACTACAATGAATGGTAACCGGAAAAAAATAGCAATTGTCCGACGAAGAAAAAATGAAAAAAAAAAGAAGAAAAATAGTAAATTACACCATTCTCATTAAACTTTATTCTCTCTTATATTTTACTTCTCGAACTTTTAATAAAAAATTTGAAACCACGTCGTTTTGATGCACATCTTCGCATGCAAACCGGGAAAATGTTAAATTATTACTAGGAGAGAGTTGAACTTTAATAAATAATAAAAAAAAGAATGGAGAGAGTGACAGGAAAGCACGCGTTGCCGGGGAGAGGAGGAGCAACCGTAAGGGGCGGTGGGACCATTTGGTGGTCGCTGAAAAAGCTAAAACAAAGGGCTTTGTATTGCCATTTGGCCCCCACCCCTGAAAAGAAAATTCTCAGAAACCATTGATTGCTCTCAGAAGGAGAAGGAAGAGTCAAACAAAACAAAACAAAACAAAATAATTGTCAAACATCTCAGAAGATTTTACAACCCAACTTCATTTATTATTTACAGGATTTCTCGTTTCGTGTTTCTTTCCTATTGGATTCATATAAGATTTCAAAACATGAGTGTTTCAGGAATCTGATTGCTGCCATTTCTCTGTTTCTTGAATGTACTGCCTGCATCTTTTCCGCCTTCTTTTCTCCCTTTGGCAGACAAAAAGCCCTTCAAAGTTGAAAAAACGATTGTAGTTTTAGATTTTGGGTTCGGCTGCTTCGGCAAGGGAAATGGATGTGAGCTTAAAAAAAATCGAAGATGGCATTAGATTAAGGCTTGATGTATAAATAAGTGTTGAAATATACTCAAAAATAATTTGATGTGTCTAAAATTTTTCGCTAAAAATAGATATTTAATGTTGTTAATGTTATACTTTAGATGTATGTATTAAATTTAACCACTATTAACATGTGTCATGTTTATAAAATTTTATTTTAAAATAATAAAATTTAAATTTAAAAAAAACTTAATTTTTTTTAAAAATTTAAAAAACCCCAAACTCTAAAAATTCTAATTTCAAATCTCTTTGCTCACGTCGTTAGTCGGTAATGTTGTCCTGATCACCACTCTTTATCTTTGAACACTTCATTTAATTGGACGCACGAAGGAATTGCTTGATCACCAAAATCGTTAGACGCCATTGAAATTATCTAGTAGTTGTTATCATCATTTTTTGTTGCAATCATCACATGAAGTATGGGTACAGAAATTAAAGTTTTCGAGATTTTTTTTATAATTTCATAGAATATTGAGTTCTTTTTAAAATAATATATTTAAGTAAATTTTTAAATAAAATTTTATAAATCTAATACTATTACTTAATGGTTAAATTTAACGGTCGTTACAATAAATACACTTAAAAGTATAACATCGAGAATATTAAACACATATTTTAATGAAAAAGCTTAAAGATCTAAAGTTAACTTTGTATATATTTTTAGCACTTATTTTTAAATTAAGTTTTAGAATAGTTAGAAAATTATGTATACTCTTACGATAAAAATGAAATCGTTGATAACTGAAATTATTAGCAGCGGTTGACGATTTGTTTTCTTTTTTATATTTTTAAGATTAAATTAAACAATTAAAAGTATAAATAAAAAAATAAAATATATAAAAAAACTACAACAAAATAAAATAATAAATTTAAGGAGGCGCTAATATTCACTTAATGTTGTTTTTATATGTTAATCGTTTGCAACTGTGATTTACTTTGTCAAAATTATTCTCATCTCCAAGTGATTTTACATTTTTTATAAAAATATAGGTTCAATAAAAAGTAATATATATTTAAAGATTTTCAATCAATTGATAATGAACACTCGTACTCTTATATATACAGTGCTCAATCCCAAAACTTCAAGAAATAATAACAGTTTTTTTGGCCTAATACCTCAGGCGGGTAAAATATTTAGGGTATTGGGCCTACGCAAATTTTATTTAGCAAAATACGGCATGGGATATTATTTTTAATAATACATGTTTAGTGGGCCTTATGTGGGACATTATTCTAATGATGTTATAATGACTCGACATGTCAAGGTGATGAGTCCATCAAAAAGGTACTTTTCAAAAACTTTTAAAAATTAAAATTTATAAAATCAAATAATTTCTTTTGATGGAACTCGTTACGTCGAGGTGACGAGTTCCTTCAAATTAAAAAAAAAACTAGATGTTGTTCAATGTGCAACAACAATCACTTCGAACTTATCACCTCGAGATGACGAGTTTGGCCGGGGATAATTTAAAAAAAAATTAAAAGAAAATTCAATTTATTTAATTTATTTAATTTTTTGAAATACAAAGTAAATTAATTGTAAAAAATAAATTTTTACATGAAAACCACAAAGAAAATTTATATATGTCTTCTAAGTTATTGACAATGTCCCGGAGTGGTCGAATGATAATGTCGCGAGTGTCGTCGAGTACGCCTGGGTTGTAGGCCTTGATCGTCATTGACGTCGTCTTACCGAGGAGGTGTACCTAACACACTCTGCGATCCACCTTCGAAATACGGTGATGAATTTATGACATTTGACGCCATCATGGTCATAATTGCTTCGACTTGGCTCCTACTTTGTTGACCATATAAGATATGGTTCTAGTCACCCACAACCGCATGTTCTGTCAAAGATATTTGAGTGTATTGTGCTGCATCCCATGAACCTCCAACCCAATTCGGTTGAGTCTCGACTGAAGTATGAAATGGAGAAAAGAAACCGAAACTAACATGAGATGTATAATAGTACTCTTCAGCCGCAGATGCTGAAGCAGAAGACGACTACGACAATGTTTTTTTCTTAGACTTGAACTTGGATTTGGTGCATATATCCTGATGATGTTTTCATTCTACCCTCTCTTTCGGTGTCGTAAGATATGGTTTTCCATTTTTCTCGTAAAGCCAGAGATAGGGAGAATGATCGAAATCTAAGTCTAGCGGTGTAATAAGTGTGTCACGCCGACCAATTTTCATTATATTTCTCATGCGTATTGATTGTATAGAGCGTGTCCATATCAACCTCAATTTGTGTAGGAATCGACTGGTGCGCCGCAAACTGGTGAATCACTCTATAAGTTGCGTGGCACTCAACAATGATTTTGTGCAATAACGACATCATGACACACCATAAGTGGGACCCCTCAAGAAATCGCCCCGACAATACCTGTTTGATCTCCTCATCGACATACAGAAGCCAAGAGAACTTTGAATGTAACACCTCCAATATCGGGTCAATGACTAAAGTGTAAGGATTTAAAAGTTAGTTGTAACATCCTCAATACCGGGTTAGTGACTAAATTGGAAAGTTTTAGATTTTGGTGATTAAAATAGAATGAATAAATAGTATAAAGATTTATATGTAAATGATTGTGTAGAATTTAATTGAAAGGAAGAAGGAATGGAAGGGCCACAGAGTCATTTGCAAGGAAAATTAATTAAAGAAGGGATAAAGATATATATGAGTACAAGTGGGTTGAAAAGGAGAGAACATCAAAGGCTTCCAAAGTTCTCTTCTTCTTCTTCTTTCTTCCTTGTGCGTGTGAACCAAAGCAAAGGTAAGATTTCTGATTATTGAGTTTCTTGTTAAATTTAATATTGGGTTTTGATTATTAGATGATAACTAAGCTTAAGGAAAGCTTAAGTTATTTTAACATCAAATGATGATTGAGTTAGGAGAGATTTAAGATTTGAAGTTCTTAAATGAAATCTTGGAATAGAGTTCATAACTAGAATTGAAAGTTATATTTGACTTGTCATCAATCTAGTTAAGATATACGAAGTGTTAAAAGCGGAATTCAAACATGTTGATTTATTAATGTAATTCTTGAATTACATATGAAGGATAGGATTTGAAGGTTTAAGATGAAATAAATGAGTATAAATTTGTTTAAGGATGTGTACTATAGTTAAGAATGAAAAAGAGGATTAAACATGAAGGATTTAATCCAAAATGCATGAATTTTCGGGTTCAAAAAGAGGATTCTGGGCAGAGTGCATCGATGCACATTCATAGTGCATCGATGCATCAAGGTTAAAACCCAGAAATTGTTTGAAGGTGTATCGATGCATTGGTAGTGCATCGATGCATTCTTTTAAAATAAAAACATCGAATGCAATTCATGCATCGATGCATAAGTAGTGCATCGATGCATCCCATTAATAATGAAACATCGAATGCAATTGGTGCATCGATGCATAGGGAGTGCATCGATGCATCCCAACAATAATAATACATCGAATACCTTTTATGCACCGATGCATCAGTAGTGCATCGATGCATACCTTCATTAAAAGATGAAATTGACTTTTCTCTTAGTCTAAAGAGTGAACCATTAGAGTATATTAGTTATAATATTGATATAAATCCATGTGTGATTATGTAGATACTAAAAGTAAGCTTATTCCGGAACGATCAAATGATTAGAATCGAATCAAAGCAAAGCTAAGGTGAGTGCATACTATATGTATATTATAATGGAATAAGACTTGTGATAAGTCTAATCCATAAGTTGATTTTTATAATATAGTAGTGGTGAATATGCATACATGATAATTATTGTGATACATGCATAAGACATATATATGTTCATGTGATATGATATGTGATATGACATGTGATATGAGAACATGATATGAAGTGATATGAGATACATGATCACAAGAGAAATGATATGAGTACATGAACATATGAAATATAACAATAATTCTCATAGTATACGATATGAGAACTGTAGGTGTAATTGGCATGCCAAGAGTCGAGGGTATAATAGTTATTCGGGATGTAGTCCTTTGGGATGTAGGGGTCCTACGGGACATAGATAATAGTCCTACGGGACGAATACTGAACTAAGGTTTGGTGCCCCATGAGGGAATTGATACGAGCTGTGGTGACAGCATTAGTGCACAATCTCAATGTACTCACATACCTCTATTCTCAATAATATACATGGGCTATACAATTGGAATACAGATTTACAGTGAAAGTGATACAAGAAGGTAAGTTTCGTATGTGCATTATATGTTATCGTTCGATAGATACATGCATATTGAAATGTCATGATCCAATGGTAAGTATGAACTTTCATAAGTTTATTGTTGCATATTCATTTATTGCCTCACTAAGTCTATGACTTAGCGTGTAAGTGATTTACACGTAGGTACCAAGAATCAGGAAAAGTGGAAATAGAAATAGCACGGACATCAATACTACTAATAGATCAGATCAGAAGTAATTGACAAAGTATGTACTTGGTTATGTATAGAATGTTGGCATGTAATAAGTGTTAATTACGAATACTCTGATCGATTTTGTATTTTATGGTCTTATGTAAATTAATGTATTTTGTTTTAATGAAAGTTTTAAAAATTCCCGGGTTTTTTTATAAGAGTCAAAGTTTGAAAAGTCAATGTGACACCTCAGACTTGTATTCGGGTTGAATATGTGTTAAAGGTGTTACATTAGTGGTTTAGTTTCGATAATTAAAAAAGTTCAAGGACTAATTTAGATAATTTGTATATAGGTCTTATTATTAAAGATTGAAGGTTAGAAAGGCAAAGTGGTCTTTTGTCATGAAAGGGATTAAAAATTCATTTATAAGGTTATTTAAGTATGTGGGAAATGAGGAAAAATGAAAGGAGAATTCTAGATACTCTTATCTTCTCTTCTTCTCTTCCACTGTATGCTTTCATGATTAAGGTAAGTTAATTAAAGTTGTTTCATTCCTTTATTTTTTTATTTGGTTTTGGTTCTTTTGATAATATAAAAGCTTAATAAAGCTTAAAGATGAGTATATAATAAGGGATGGATAAATTAATAGTGATTTAGTAAAATGAGTTTTTTAGGGAATCGTTAGGAAATGATGAATATTTGAATTCTAAAGGAATATTTGACTTGTCAAGGGTTTAATTAAGGGATTAAAAGTATAAAAAAAGATTAAGAACATATTTGAAGAAGTGATATGATTTTTAGTCTCAAGAGTTATATGGATAAATTTGGATGTCTAAAGGAGATTGTTGTATATAAGTTAGTTGGGGTAAGAGTAAGTAAGTTTAAAGGCATGAATGGGGTATAAAGTAGGATATTTAAGTTAAGATGGGTAAATTTTCGAAATGATACAGAAGAATTCTGGGTAAGGGTATCGGTACTGGAAGAACAATAACGATACTATAAGGTTAAAGTTAAATAATTTTGTATGAACCGAAGATTAGTATCGATACTAATTGAATTAGTATCGGTACTGATGTGGAGGTATCGATACCAAGATGACGGTATCGATACTGTAGTTGAAAGGAGATTTATAGAATGCTAAAATGGTATCGGTACTGAAGTGGGTATCGGTACCATATAAGAGAAATATCGGTATTGTAGGCAGAGTATCAATACTAGTTAGTTTGAAATGTTAAATTAAGTGTTTTATTTCGTTTAAGTAAAGATTAATTGGGTAGGTGTAATTGAGCTCTAACATTCATGGGTCATATTAATGTGTAGATTTGATCGGAAGCAAGTGTTTGAACAAATGACGTGCAGAGTTAGTAAGCTAAAGTGAAAGAGGGGTTGCTTAAGGCTTAAGTGAGGGAAATGTGAGTGTTATTTATTTAAATAATTTATGATGGGAGGAAGGCTTGTGATGAGCCAACCTAAAATTGTTTTTAAATAAAATGAAATGACATGAGTTTATGTGAAGATTTTCTATATGAGTATAATTCCTATAAGTAAATGAATAAGTGTAATATGAAATAGTTATATGAATCACTATGAATATATGTTATGTGATTAAAGGAAAATATTGAAGAATGCTATGAGAAATTAAATACTTTGAGTAAATGTTTGAATATGAATAAATAAGAAAATTTGATAATGCTACGTGACAAATATCTACGTGAAGTATATGTGAATATGTGATAAGTGTATATGTTTTATAGAACATAAATGATGTGAAGAAAAATGTTCTAGTGAAAAATGTGATCTACGTGAAACTGTTATACGTGAAAGTAAACTACGAGAATGTACTATATGAAAATAAGATACACTTTCATTAGTGAAACTCAAAATAATTATAAGTTAAAGCCATATGTATATGTATGAGAATTAGAGGTATAGTTGGTATGCCAAGAGTCGAGGGTTCTACGCGGTCCTTCGGGACAATCTATGTGGTCATTCGGGACAAATTCTACGAGTTCATTCGGGACAAATTCTACGTGGTCATTCGGGACAAACCTATGTGGCACTTTAGTGTAAATTATGTGAGTTGTGGTGACAACATTAGTGCACAGCCTCAATGTACTCACATACCTTGAGTTCTCAGTATTACACGTTGGGCCGATTAAACAAATGGATATTAAATGAAAAGTGTATAAGTTATATGTAGTGATGTTTGTAATTTTAAACTTTCTTTTATAAATTTATACAAATGTTTTATTGTTTCATATTATTTATAATGTCTCACTAAGTCAATGACTTAGCGTGTGAGTTTTTTCACACGTATGTTCAAGAGTATGCGAGATGTAAGTAGAGTAAGCAAGGGCATGACATCATATCTTTGCAGATTTTCAGATTAGAGAAATGTAATATTGTATGTGATAGTGTCACAGGAAGGTTGTTGGCATATACCATAAAAGTAAATTATAGATCTTATGATATGTATTTTAACTATGATTTATTAAGTTTTATGTTCATTTTCATGTTTTTAATTGTAATTTAAAAAGGGTCAAAGAGTTTGAAAAGTCAATGTGACACATTGGATTCGTATCTAGGTTGAATACGGGTTGGGGTGTTACAGTAAATATTAAATATCAAAGTTAAAAAGATTCAAAAAAAAAAATTGTATGTCATACCACAAATCGACCGACGATGTCGATCATCATCCGTATGTGTCGTGCAGTGGCACCCACCAACTTCGTCTTTGATATTTTATGACGCAATCTAAAATATAAAAAAAAAATTATTATAAACAAATAAAAAATTAAAAAATTAAAAAAAAGTTAAAATAAATGAAGTTAAACAATTATATTCCAGCCAACGAAAACTCGATCGAGGCTTCTTTAATTGGCATAAAAAAAGGAAGCAATACCAAGCCCAAGATTGTAGCAGTATCAGACAGCATGCTACATCGACTTTTCGACCCGGCATTACAAATGCAACCCTACAAAGCTCCCAGTACAAAAAGACTAGAATCGCCGAGCCCCAGCTAGGGATGGCAACTCAACCCGAATCCGACGGGTTCCGACCCGACCCGACCCGATCGGGTCGGATTTTTTTTAAAAAAATTTTGGTTCGGGTCGGGTCGGGGTTTTTTTTAATGCACTGTTCGGGTCGGGTCGGGTTTAGGGTAAAAAAATCCGACCCGACCCGAAAAATATATATAATTTTATCTTATATATTTAGGGATAATTACAATAATATCCCTCCATATATAATTTTTTTCAATTAAGTCACTGTTTTCATTGAATTAAATTTTTTATTATTATTTCGGGTCGGGTCGGGTCGGGTTTCTAAGTCATATATTCGGGTCGGGTCGGGTCGGGTGAAACATTAATTTTGTCGGGTCGGGTCGGGTCACGGGTGGAGAACCCTTTCTTCTCGGGTCGGGTCGGGTGGCCCAAAAACCTGACCCGACCCGACCCATTGCCATCCCTAGCCCCAGCTGGTATTATGACACACAGCGAAGTCTTCCAAAATTTGCAGTTACTGAATGTGCACCAGATTACCATATTTATCCAGTCCAATCATTAGGATAAGAAATGCTCGAGACACGAAAACTACCTCCGCCTCGGTAGAATCAACAGTTACTTCAAATTCAGACTTCAGCCACATTATCATTACCTGTTAGCCCCTCTTGACGTCAGATGGTGGCCATTTTCCCATAACTTGGTAAACCAACGTCGAAGGGTCGTACATGTTTTGCCTCACCACGAGAGCTCCATTCACAGGAACACTGAGTTGTTAAGCGACGTCTTCTAAAGTAATCGTCGATTTGCCACTCAAGAAATGAACGTGTGCGTTTCGAGGCGCCAACGTTTGATCAAAGCCTCGATCAACGCCAAGTACACCTTGAAGCCACTTAAAAATATACCAGATTGATGCATATATGTCATCATCCGTTGATGCGACTCTCTGGTTGTCATCCCCCGACTATGAATATTACATTCCTCGTCCAACCCACGTTGGATGGACGAAACATGGACGTTATTCAGGCGCAACATACATTATCTGGTTGCCATTTTTTGAGATTTTCTCATAACGTATGGTTTTCTTTCAATTTTTTCGAATTCAAGGTTTGGTGAAAAACCAAAACCCTGTTTATAACCTTACCCCCAACGGTTGTAAACAGTTAGTATTTTGAAATCCTCGGTCGAACTCGTCACCTCGACATAATGAGTTTCAAGTGATTGTTGTTGCCCGTTGAACAACGACATATTTTTTTTTAATTCGGAGGAACTCATCACATCGACGTGACGAGTTTCATAGAATATTTTTTTATTTGATTTTATAAATTTTATTTTTTAATAAAATATTTTTTAATGAACTCATCACATCGATGTGATAAGTCAGTATTACGCCATTAGAATAATAGCCCACGTGGTGCCTACTACGCGTTGATCATTAAAAAATAGTATCACATGAAACTCGTCACTTCAAAATAACAAATTCAATATGGATTATAACATTTACTGTATTTTACTAAATAAAATTTGGATAAAACCCTAAATATTTCATATGCCTAGGATATTGGGCCAAAAAAACCAATAATAAAAATATTTTAACTACTAAAATCGCTTCATTCTTGTGACTTTACACTACTATGTACAAACCTTTTGTTAAAATTTGGATTTTTTAAAATAAAAATTTAGATGTTAATTCAACTCAAGTGTATACAAATGTATAATAAAATATATAAACTTTGGTTTAATATAATTATATATATAAATTTATTTTAAATTATATAAAAAATTAATTTTTGTTCAATTATATATTTTAAGAGAAGGTTAATTAAACTAATTAATATGATTATATATTGTTGCCGGGGAAGTTTCACAGCTAAGCAGAGTACGGGGACAAAGGCAATGGCGATACAACTACTAGAGAAGCTAAAGAACTTGGATTGGACCCTTCACTGTAAATCCGAATAAATACCTAGACCGATCCAATCATCCGAATTTTTTCTTCGTCCGATATGGTGGACGGTTCAGCCAGGAAACTGTAATCCTTAGAACCTATCCTTAGAACCTATTAAACATAAAAGGATGTAGGTGAGTAACATGAAACTTATCCTAAGAAGTTCCCTAATGTCTTCCAAGCCAAAATTTTCCTGCCCTGCTTCTTACAAGCATATGATCTACTCAGTAATATATTGACAGAGTTCGATGATGTTGGAGCGACGGGCACTGAACACCAACAGACCAGAGCCAAAGATCTAACTCCACACTCAAAACCTGAAAATCGCAAAAAAGAGGGAGTAAATGATTCATTTGAAGACATAGAAACCTTTTCTGATACTGTTTTTACAGAGCGATAGCTCGTAAACCGACATTAAGAGTTAGTGTACGAGCATGTTTAAAGAATTCGGACCGCACCTGCTTTCCGGACTTTATGCTTAGTAACTCTCTCATTTTCTCCACAGCATAAATCGAACATGCTCGAAGTTCGATTTCCTCTTCTGTCCCAGCACCTATTTCGCTACTAGCCTGAATGGCATTGGCAAGGGTCGAACTATATTTCAGCACACCAAGCTGCCGGAGGACAGCCGGAACGATATAGTCGGCAAACATAGTGATCGAGCAAATGTCACTGAATTCTCCATATCCTTGGCCCTTGAATGCACCCCACAAGTCGGCAGCAAATATCTGTGCTCTTTTGTACAAGAATACCTGGTGCCCTTTGTACACCGAGTGATCTCGAAACCCTGCAATAAATTCATCGTACACAGGATAAACTCTTCCATTCTTCAGCAGGATAAATTTCCGGTTAAATACATCGAGTGTAGTGAAAATGTACCCGGAAAATGACGTGTGACGAGTGCGACAAGCTTTACGGCTGATTTTCCACATGATTCAACAAGTTTCAATGCCTTACCCTCAAAGCTTCTTTCAAGTTCAAAACCAACCTAAACCATGAAAAATAATGATATCAAACAACTTATTGCAGGGTAGAATAAGCCCGTTAATAAAGCAATACCATCCATACTATCTATGGAATTCAAATACTAAAACAAGACAAAACCTGCAGCGATTAGTAAAATATACTACACCTCATGCAACAAACGAACCCGCTCCTCCTCTAAAGGAAGTGGTCGAGGCCATTTCAACAGCTCGCGCAGTTGCGGACCTGAAAAAAAAAGATCAGCTCATCGTTTCCTATCGATATGAAGAGCTAACGAAAAGAATGTGATGGTTATGATGGTGTCGAACACATAAACAAGGCTACTTATTGATATGAGAACATGTCAACAGATACACAGAAACGAATGTGTCCAAGCATGTGTTTTCGAATGTCTGAAAGCAAGCTTGTCAATGAAGATGAGAGAAGACCGAAAACAGAATTACCTGTGTAATTTTGCAGACGATCGGCATCGAATGCAGAGCTGTCATTCAGCAAAGCATCCTTTAATCCCTTGGCCAAATGATCATAATTTAAATCCTTATCTAACGAGGGTAACACCAACACGAGGAGAGAATGTAAGGTTAGAGCCCTAAAACTCATTAATGCCAATAACAAATGTTTTGCATATCATTGATCCCTTATAGACAATGGAAGAGAATTCCATTTTGCAGAGACAGATTACAATAAGTCAAAACACAATCATTAATCATAATCCACAAAAATTTAGCATTCAAACATATCAATAAATTCAAATTAAGAACTGGGATTTCAAAGATGTCTCAGAACTATTCACCACTAATAAACAAAAACAAAAGCATAATGATTAACAAAGAAAAACGACCAACCAATCAAAAAAGTAAATTTTAGTTTCAAAAAGAAAAACCCAGAAAGGGTTTTGGTATTTCAAAATCTAAAAAAAAAAAAAGATAAAAGGAAGATACCAGGCCAAAAACAGAAATTCAAAGCATCCAAAACAAAAAGGTATTGTACAGTGAGGGGTCCATTGTCAAAATAATGAATCCCTTCGTAATCCCATTCCACTTTGGGAATTGACTCTTTCATTTTCTCCACTACTTTCTCAATCCCTGCACTCCAAAAAAAACCCACAATCATAGTCTTTTAGAGTAGGAAAAAACCCCACATTCTCAATAGAAAAACAGAGTAATATATATATATATGGAAGAACCTGAAGAATCAATGGTGACGTGAGAAGAATTACGAGCCACCCAAGCAGAGCTTTCTCTCACTTCCTCCATAGCAGCTGAAAGAACAAGAAGAAAAACGTTTCCTTTGAACAACCCTAGAGAACCTAAGATTATAAAAGCCAAAAAGAGAAGATATTTAGTTTAGATAATGGTCAATTTTTCTTTGAAGGTGCTAGACAGTAGCACACTTGAAGCCAGGTTTTACGAGTCATTTGTTTGCGTTAATTCAAGTTTTTCCCGCTTTTGTCTGTTTGTTGGGCGGTAGGTCTGACCTAACCATATCTTGCTCGGGTTTTGGTCCCATTGGGACAAAACTCAAAAGGGACTCGAGCATGTAGGTTGGCTGGCTGACTGGACCTGGACCACCACCGACAGACTGGCCCATTTCTCACGTGATTGAGAACCGGGAATGGGTTCGGTTTGGTCACGTTCTTTTACTTTATAATGGTAACGTGTGAAGGAAGAAAGGTCGAGAGGCTAACCCTTTCTGAAAGGTTGGACCAGTAGTGCCGACAACGCATTGGTTGGTTCGAACTTGGAAATTTGTGCTTTTGGAGTTTTAATGCTCTTGCTCCCATTCGAATAGGTTGATTCCATTTATGAAAATAATAAGGGTAACTTTTCTTTTATATTTGTATACTTTTACTCACCAAAATTAAAAAAATAAATTTTAATCATTTATATTATCATTTTATTAAATTTTGATCATTTATAATATCGATTGTTACATTTTGATCGTTGGGTCACCAATGTCGGTTAATTTGATGATATGAACGTTAATCAAAAGTGTTAATTTTTAATTTAACCATTGAACTTTAGATATAATACTATTCTGACCTTGAACTTTAGACGATAGAATATCATTTTGACCATTAAACTTTAAATAAAATATCAATTTAACCTCTAAATTTAACCGAAGTCTTCCATCCCTAGGCGTCACTCACTACTGTTGCCAATAATCACTGTTGGACACTATCGACCACCGATACGTAAATCATTAATTTGTTTGTACTTACTGTTATGTATCATGTAAAGGGCACCAAAGTGCAATCACGTCGAGAGAGTGTGTTAGAGAAATACAATCATTCGCGCTAGAGAAAAAACAATCCCCATCAACTATCAAGGGCATCAGAGTGAAAACAAGCTCTCCGAAGAACAAACAAAGGCTTGAACAAGATTGTATGACATGTCATTGTATCTATAATTAGTTCCATATTGTCTACGTGACCCGTAAAACAGATAGACTTATGTAAATTGAAATTTATATAATATGTGTATTAGATAATTTTTCAAACATTAAATCCAAAATAAATGTTTTAAAAAATAAAATAAAATAAATTGAAACTATAAGCAAATATTCAGGACTAAGAATGGAATATGATTTTATAAACATGGGGTGGGGGAATACGATTGTTCATGTCTGGCAAATGACAAATACAAGCATATGACACTTAATCCAAATACAAGTAAATCAAGAACAATTACAAAAATATAAGAACCAACCTACTGCTTTGCCTATAAAAACCAAAATATTTAAGGGGAAAAAGACTTGATCATGGAGATTCTTGATCACAAACTCTCTATTTACCAATTTAATGGCAAGAAACTCAGGCAAATTGTCAAGAAAGAAGAAAACAGAAGACCAAAAGGTTCATAGTCACTAGAGAGTCTTACATCACAAGGGGCATTTAAAGGTTTTGTTGATGTTCTTCACAAACCAACATATCTGCCATGGTTGTTTTTTTTTTAAGGATTCACACCGGGACCATCTTTAAACCGGCAGCGATCGGCATGCCTATGAACCCGATGAGGACACACACACACCACTGCGTACAAGTAAGCGGCGTTGTGCTAGCGAATGCACCCAGAAATTCGATGATGAGGACTTGGAAACATGCAGTGCAGCCAAGAACAGCCACAAAAACGTAATTATTTAATATGCCGCTGAAAACATCTATTTCTTCCATATTTCGTGAGCTTATCTCGTTGAAAACCTGTTGGGGAAAGGAAAAAAAAAGAAAACAAACGAGGGCAAGCTAAAGATCAAGCAACTCGTATATTTTACTAAGTAGACGAGTGTAATCAAATGTGTTCAAATAGTTTGATCTTTGTCTCGAAATGAACTCGAACTTTAAAAATAATACTAGATTGAGTTCGAGTTCAAGCGAACTTCTAGCTTCTTTCTCTGATTATACCTCCAACGCCTTCTGGCAACTGTGTGATAGTATATATTGAAGAGTATGAAGGAGTTCTTGATAAAAAAGAGGCTTACCTGACAGAAGACAAATGAATTGAATATAAGTGTGTTCAATATCAGAGTAGAATCAGGGCCGTCGAGATTAAACAATGCTTTTCCTCTTGACTGTAGACACCATATTACCACCAACTGATAGAAAGATTGCCCAAAGATGTTCCTCCACATGACGTTACTGATAAAATTTCCTTTCCTTCCCACTGGTGAACGCTTCATCAGTTCATCGGTTGGCGGCTCGGTTGCAAGTGCAAGTGCTCCCAAAGTATCCATAATCATATTCACCCACAGTAGCTGAACAGCTGTCAGAGGAGCGCTCCCTGCAGCATACAAAAAAGTATGTTGTTCAGACTTTTCCATTTTATAATACTTGTATTTGACATGCATGTCCGACATGTGGTCAGAGACGGGTGGAATCAGAAAATTTAAGTTCGATACGAGTACAAGTAAAAAATTATCATCATTCACAAAGAAAGTTAGGACATAAGTTTGAAATATGAGTAGGCAAATATATCCCTTTCTAACCTGTCAAACATGCTGAGGAGAAATTAACAATCAAGGCAACAATGTTGACAGTCAGTTGAAATTGCACAAATTTTTGAATATTTATGTATACTGAACGGCCCCATTTGGCCACTGTCAAAATTGTTGTGAAATTGTCATCCAGAATTATGACATCAGCACTCTCCTTGGCTACCTGGAATTAAACGCAAGATTAGTTAGATCTTCTTCATTTGATTGGTACACGATGCATGCACAATGTGAAAATTTAATGCATTACTGACTTCAGTTCCAGCAATTCCCATTGCTAACCCGATATCTGCTTCATGTAGAGCTGGGGCATCATTCGTTCCATCACCAGTCACAGCAACAACTTCATCAAACATGGTTCGTAATTGCTTTACTAGAGTGTGCTTATCCATAGGAGAAGATCGAGCTATCACCTGCAAAAGAAAGGAACATTGAGGTATATAAAGTCATTATTTATCCTTGTTACAAGCACCTGACTGGTATGTGAAGCAAAAGAACAACAATTTGGAGGATACCTGAATCTTAGGAATCAAACTAAGCATTTCTTCCTGCGTCTTCTCTCTGAAATCCGGACCCTCAATGGCTACACCTCCATCTGTAAGAATTCCACATTCCCTGGCTATGGCCTTTGCAGTGTTTATGTTGTCTCCGGTAACCATTCTTACAGTAATGCCGGCGGTTCGACAAGTAGCAACAGATTCTCTGACACCAGGGCGAACAGGATCCTTAATGCCCACGATTCCTAAACAAGTATACCCCGAAACTGGTATAGCACTGTCCGGGGAGAAACCTTTTTCAAGTTCCACATAGCCAAGGCACAGGGTTCGGAGAGCCTCATTAGCAAACTGATTTATTATATCATTGAGGTGGTTCATGGATTTTTCATCCAAGGGAACAACTTGTCCATTAGAATTGATCACCTTGTCACATCCAGCCAACACTATCTCTGAAGCTCCTTTCGTATGTGCTCGTAATGATGCTCCAGGAAGCTCCAGCACCACACCCATCCTTTTCTTTGTGGAGTTGAATGGCTCAACCTTAACAGTTTTTGATGCTTGTCGTTCTGCTTGGGGATCTCCACCTAGAGCCAAGCCAAGCTCTAATAAAGCAGTCTCTGTGGGAGTTCCCAATATCTCACGTTTTCCGTCTTTGCCGATAACAATTTCACCCCCGGAGTTCAGAAAAATTGATTGTAGCAGAAGTTTTACAGAGGATTCTGGAATGTCAGAGCAGAAAGAAGTTTTATCAACGTTACTTACTTCCTTGACATTCATGCAAATGCATGATTTCACGACCGTCATGCGATTAGTGGTTAGTGTCCCAGTTTTATCGCTACAAATACTCGTTGCTGACCCCATAGTCTCGCAAGCCGCAAGGTGTCGAACTAGCGCTTTATCATTCATCATCTTCTTCATGGCAAAAGCAAGGCTCAGAGTCACTGCCAATGGTAGACCCTCTGGAACTGCAACAACAACAATTGTCACTGCAACAGCGAAGAACTCCAGCAGTTTCAGTAACTCATCGCCAGACCAACTCCAGATACTCCCCTCCTGCACTTTATTCACTACCAGTCCTTGAATCATTACAGAAAAAGTCACTACAGCAAAAAACAGGCCTACCTTCCCTATAATGGTTGCTACTCCATTCAATTTCACCTGCAGCGGTGTCTCATCATCTCCACCTTCACTGAGGGTTGCCATCAATTTACCCCATTGAGTCCTCATCCCAACAGTGGTAACCAGCATCTTGCATGATCCATCCTGAAGCTTAGTACCAGAAAGCATAAAAGGGTTTGTATCATTCACAAATACCGGCTCACTCTCCCCTGTTAAACTTGATTCATCTATTAGCACTGAAAATCCCGAGACGAAAAGGCCATCAGCAGGGACTTGATCACCAATATTAAGGTGTACAATATCACCAGGAAGCAAATCATATATAGACATTTTCTGCCTGCAATCACTTCTTGTTACCTGAATGGTGATTTTCTTTTTCTCCTTGTCCAAATCCTTGAACTGCAGAGATTGGCGATAATCGCTCATCGCCGTGACGAACACAACCAATAAGATACTCACGACGATCCCGAGTCCATCATGAGATCCTTCCGGCCAACCTTCCATCGCTATCCCAACGGCCAACGACATGATAGCGCACACCCCGAGGATCATAAGGGTCATATCATGAAGAGCTTCCCAAACAAATACCCAGAATCCCTTAGCTTCGGCCTCAGCAAACTTATTGATTCCATAAATCTCTTGCCTTTTAATCAACAAACCGGTATCAGCAGTTAGTCCTTTGGCGGTTGATGTGGAGAGCTTTTCGGCAATGCCCTCTACTCCACCATGAAACTTTACTTTCTTCACATCATGACCTTCCACAATGGATCCTAATTCATCGGCACAAAGGTGAAAACCAGCAGCTTTGACTGCTTCAGGAACAACATAATCACTAGGCTGTACACCTGCAACAGAAAGATTCAATTATATATGTTCAAAGGCATAACAAAGTTGAATTTGCAGCAAAATATCTCACCAGAGATAAATTGAAAGGCAGCTTTTGAAACCAGTACAGCAATTCTCAATTTTTCCTGCAATTCCCCATGATAATAAAAAAAAAATATTTAAATTCATAATAATCCTACTATATTTGAACAGCGAAACCAAATAATAAAAACCTAAAAAAAATAATCTCATTAATGTTAAATAACAACAACGAAAATGAAAATTTTATAATGGAACTGGATTCAAAATGGGAGGTGACCTGATTGGTGCGACGCATTGCAGCAGCCTCGTAACGTTTGGAGAGGTTGGCGGTGAATCGAAACCGCCGTTTTGGGTTCTTGACGAAACCACAAACTTGCCTCCATTTTTCCAAGGCTTCTTCCGAAGCATGTTTGGATTTGACGTCGAAGTCACTCAAATAACTATCCATTTCGTTGCTAAAACTGATTTCTCAGATTCAATCAAATATATGAAGATAAAATTAGGAGGAAATATGAGTCTTCGAGGGAAATTCCCGAAATTTGATGCAATTTAGTAGTGTTTGAACCGGTATTTTCTTTGCTTTCTTTCTCCTACTATTTTGCACCATTTCTTTTAAAGTACAACGTAAACTCATGTTTTTTATTTTTAGGGTAAAGTACACAAATTGTCCCTGACAATATAATGTTGTTTTATTGAATCTCCAACTATTAAAAATTATAAAATGGCCAGTCAACCATTCATATGTTCCAAGCACGACTCGATGACATAATATTTCAAACACTAAATCGCCGATATAATAGAAATAGAGAGTCAATCTACAAAATATAACTCAAACAATTCTAATATTTTATCATATCTCAATCAACATGGTAATATCTAACTCATAATCATTAGTTTTTAGGCTTAATATAAAAATAAGTGCATAAACTATACTCAAAATTAACTTTTAGTGCCTAAAGTGCCTAAATTATACTCAAAATAATATATATATATATATATTAAAATCTGAACGTGACACGTGTCACTTAACGAATTTTTAATGATAGACATCTAAAAATATAACAGAGAAAACTTCAGATACATATTTTATAGCAATGTCCTACAATCACAAAACTATAAGACCATTTGTATACTTAATTTTAATGCGACATAAATTTTAGCCCTTTAGTTTACTTTATAAGCATGGTTTGCTTTTTGTATGTTCATTTTCATTTACAATTATCTTTGTAAATGTTTCAAAATTAGACATTTGTATTTATTATATTTTAAATCCCTTCGTTTCTTTCATTTAAAAAAAATAAAAACATCACATTAATATATCAGCCGAAAAAAATGATAATTCAATAAATTTTGCAGCATTCATAATATTAAAATTCAATCGATCGTGCTTCATTCATAACATAAGAATTCAATCGATTGTTCCCAAAAAAAAAAATCGATTGTGCTCCATTCACAATTCAAACTTTGAGAAATCAAGTGGCTATACCAACTAACTAGCATTCATTTTTTTTATATAATGAAAAACATACATTAATGTTGGAATTTTGTTTGAGAAACAAAGGGAAAACACACACAAAAATTGAAAGATGATGGGGCATACCCATTTGAGGGGAAATGCAAATAGAAATTAACACACAGTGCTGTAAGAGCAACCTAAATCCATGAACTAAGACTTTGCAATTATGAGAATTTTTAAAGTAAAACTGAACAGAGCTGAAACCCAAACGTCTTTTGATGTATTTTAAACTAGTCTTGATTGAGCTCACTCTAGCTTCCCAGATTAATCTAAAATCACAAACACAAATACAGCAAAAGAAACAACCACCACCATATTAAGAATCGCAACATTTAGCATTATCACGTCTACAAAATCCCAGGTTCCACGCCATATTACTGATTCATAACATTAGAAAGAAAGAAAAACACCCGATAAAACTGAAGTTCAATAGTTGCAACCCATATAATTTAAAACATAAATGACAACCTTAATCGACGCTCTGCATGATATCCTCGGCCGAAAACTTGGTACCCTTATCTTTATCAGCGGCAGCGCGTCCCTTGGCTTTACGATCCAGCAACGACTTACGATCCTTGTCCAGTCTGAGCTTTGTGATGACGACTTTCGACGGGTTGATTCCGACGTTGACGGTGGTACCGTTCACCTTCTCTCGGGTGATGCGCTCGATGTGGATCACCCATTTGCGACGGTAGACCTGAACGACTTTCCCTTCGCGTCCTTTGTAGGTCCCACGAACGACCTGGACCTCGTCGTCCTTGCGGACCGGCATGGACCGGACGTTGTACTTGGACCTCAGATCGGATGAGAGAGGGGCGCTCATGAGCACGCGGCGGACGGATGAGGGGGCCGTGAAATGGGCCTTGCGGCTCTTGCGGCGTGAGGAGGACACTCGTGGGTTGTACTTCATTGTTGCGACGGTGGGATGGCGACTGATTCCTCTTCGACTCGGCGGCTGCAAGGGAGGAAAGTAGGGGATTGGGTTTTTGGACGAATATATGGTTGAAGAGAGAAGAAAACTAGGGTTTGCTTGGGAATGTGTGGGCCTGGGCGTTATGGGTACTAAGGCCCATCTTAGTTTTTTATTTTCAATTAAAATAAGATATAGTGTCAAAATTAACTCCAAACATTTATTAAAATAATTATTTTACCTCATATTTTTTTATAGTATTTTGATTTAAACGTTTTATTTTAGGATAAAAAAATATCCGTGTGGACGGAAACTATTAGTTAACAAATGAGTTTTTTTTTATAAATCTATGGTGAATATAAGATACTATCTATTGAAAGACTTTCGACTAATTGCCAATAAACACTCATACCACAATCGGTGCTTGAACCCAAAATCTTTAAGGAGAATACCAAGTCCCTTAATCACTGATGACACTTGGTTAGTGCTAGTTAACAAATAGTTAATGCTCTAAAAAAGAGTTTTTTCATTCTTAACTGAAATATTGAGAGTCAAAATACTTCATAAAAGATACAAGAATCAAAATCATTATATTAAATATCTTTTTATCCTAAAGTAAAAATTAAAATCAGAATGTTCTAAAAATAATATGAGCTAAAATAATCATTTTAATAAACATTACCATATTTTTTTACACTGTACCATAAAATGAACCCAAATTTCTAATTAGACTATAGATAAAATTAACCTCCGATGTTTATTAAAATAACTACTTGTTATGACCCAAGCAGCTATGCCAACTCAGCAATCCTATCAATTATTGACCGGTCAACATTCCAAGGCTTTGTTGGTTACGGTAATTAGCTATAAAATATAGTGGAGTCAATGAAGGAAGGGCATGAAATATTGTTATAATCTGTTACTCTCTCCCTTTCTATTGTTCTCTCTATTCTTCCCTCCTATTTCTCAGTCTATCTTCTCTATTTGCTGTAATTTCTCCTTCTTCAATGGAATACAACTTAATTACTTGAGTTCATATCATTAAGAAACTGAGTTCATAACACTACTTTGATCCGTAATCTTTTTCTATAATATTTTAGTATTCAATATTTTAATTTTAGTCAAAATATATTTTTAGAAAAATTATCGTTTGACTAATAACAATGTATACCATTGACATGATATTTTTATACATTTAATTAGTTCATAATTTGTGTCAAATAATACAATATAACAACACAACATATGTTAAATAATCAAATATAATGATGGATAACCCCATTAAGTGACTTTATTGGTTAAATAATATATCATTTTCTCTAAATATTTTAAATTTGAATTGTTTTTCTTTTGATTAATCTGGGTTAAGTACATGATAGTATATGTTATTATATAACTCTTCACCATTTGATATTGAACACTCACATCATGGACATTCATAGGGATGGGCATTTAAACCCGACCCGATCGGGTCGGATTTTTTTTAAAAAAAAATCGGGTTCGGGTTTAGGGTGAAAAAAATCTGACCCGACCCGACCCGAAAAAATATATAATTTTACCCTATATATTTAGGGACAATTACAATAATACCCCTCTATATATATTTTTTTCAATTAAGTCATTGTTTTTATTGAATAAATTTTTTTTATTATTTCGGGTCGGGTCGGGTTTCTATGTCATATATTCGAGTCGGGTCGGGTCGGGTCGGGTCTCGGGTGGAGACTCTCTTGCTCTCGGGTCGGGTCGGGTGTACCAAAAACCCGACCCAACCCAACTCATGCCCATCCCTAGACATTCTGGTGCTTGAACCCAAAATCTCAAAGAATAACGACAATTCCTTTACTACTGAAATTATTTGTTTCGTGCAAATTTAATAGATACATTTATATGATAGGCATATTATCAATAGTTAAAAAATTAATAGATACTATATCTTAATTACCTTATATTCTTTAAAAAAACAAAAATAAAAGAAAATGTAATGATGCATCTTATGACCTATAATCTAATGTGCAAACGGGGATCATCCACATTCCACTCCATATATCTATATAAATGAATAAAATTTCGAAAACATTCTCATCTCCTTTTAAAGCCCTTAAAATTAAAACCCCCAGACCTAACAGTGAAACTTCCTCTCTTTATTTCTCAAACAATGGCTTCCTCAATCACAAGGATCCCCACCAAATCTCTCTTCAAGCGCCTCATTTCTTCCTCACCAAAGCGGCTCATTTACCAGTTCTTTTCCACAGTCACCGCCGAGAACCGGACCCAGAAACTAGACCGCATCGCCGACGAGCTCTTAGATCTTACAAAGCTCGAACGCTATGATTATTCCATCCTCTTCCGCCTAAAACTCGGGCTCAACCGCTACGGCCCTGCCGTCTCCGGCGTCACCTCCCCCGCCGCTTCGGCACCCGGAGCCAGCGCATCCGAAACGAAAGCCGCGGAGAAGACGGCGTTCGATATAAAGCTGGAGAAATTCGATGCGGCGGCGAAGATCAAGATAATTAAAGAAGTAAGGTCGTTTACGGATTTGGGATTAAAAGAAGCTAAAGACTTGGTGGAGAAAGTTCCGGTGGTCGTTAGAAAGGGCGTTACGAAAGAAGACGCTGAAGCTATTATTAAGAAGCTCCAGGAATTGGGTGCTACTGCGGTACTTGAATGATTCTTTCTTCCTTCCTTTTAATTTTTAAATAACATTGTTCTGAGGAAATTGGGAAAGAAGTTAGACGAATATATTTTTGTTCTTAGCATTTCCATTAGAATTTGGAAAATGGAAAACTTTGCTGAAATCAATTTAGCCCATTTACAGAAGTTTAGGCTCTTTCGGTTTATTGAAATTATTTGGAGAGACTTTAATGCTTTTTTACTTTATGGGTGTATGCATCGAATTTGATTGTGTAGTACTTAAAATTTTGGTCAGTGATCAAAATGTAATTTTTGAAAGTTTAATAGTCAAAGTATAAATTTAAGAAAATATTAGGGATTAAAATGATATTTTTCTGAAAAGAAATTTTATTCCGTAAATGAATAATTCATCCTCAAGAGTGAGGTTTTTTGAGTTTCAAATATTTGATCCGGAACTTGTATTAAAAATTATTACACAATAAAATTTGATAAAATATTCAAATAATCGGATCAAAACGAAAAAATTAGAAAGATTTGAAGGATTAATAATGTTATTTTCATATTTTTAATAAATAGAATTTAACATGGATCATTAGATTTAAGTTGATTTTCTAAGTTAAATCGGGACCATTTAAAGTGGTAAGTTTGTAATTTTTGAAAAAATGCAAGGATAAAGATGAAAGCTAATAAAATATTTAATTTGTATTTATGTTAGAGAAAATAACTTCAGTGACCGAAAATGTCTTATAATATACGATTTTAACAAAAAAAAATTTGGATTTGCGAAAATAACCAATAAATTTGCAACACGAGCTCCAATTTCGCAACACAGTTTCCAAATTCGCATCTCAATTTTGAAATTCGCAACTCGAATTTCTTTTTTCGCAACGCGAATTTGGAATTCGCAACACATAAGTCAAATTCGCAAATCGCGTTTATTTTCGCAACGCGAATTTTATTTTCGAATTCAAAACACGAATATTAATTTCGCAACACAAATGTAATCAATATATCCCGTAAATCACAACTCATAACCTAAAACCCTAAATAGCAACTCATAACCTAAAACTCTAAATCGCAACTCAGTCTCATCTTCATCTCTCACTCTCTACGGCGACATTCGTCCCCATCTCTGGCGACATTCGTCCCCATCTCTGGCGACATCCGTCCCCATATCCGGCGACCCCCTCCATCTCTATCTCTCAGAGCCACTCTCTCACAACCATTCACAGCCACAAATAAAAAATCAACCACCGAAAGTTAGCTTTTTTAATTATATTTATTTTGAATATTTTGAATTATTATTAGATTTTTCATATTTAAATTGATAATAAATTTACTCATAATTTCAATATATAGATTAACAATTTCACTTAGATTGCTTAGTAAATTCATTCGGTTACTGCCAATACTGCTAAACTGTTTAGTCTTTAACCCTGTGAAGTTAGTATTTGTCTTTTAATTGAAGTAATACAATTCATTTAAGTTTCAATTTGTAGAAGAAGAGTAGTTTTTGAAACTTAAATTCGCAACACGAAAATCGCAACGCGATTTTAGTTTTCGCGTTGCGAATTTCGTGTTGCGAATTTCATTTTCGAGTTAGGATTTTCATGTTGCAAATTTAAGTTTCAAGAATAAACTATTATTCTTCTGCAAATTGAAACTTGAATGAATTACATTACTTCAACAAAAAAACAAAGACAAATACTAACTTCACAGTGTTGCGAATTTAAGTTTCAAGAATAAACTATTACTCTTCTAGAATGTTGTCATTGAACCTACACTAAACCTATATGTTGTCCTTTTAAATATTTATACTTACTTCTGAAATGTTATATGATGCATTTTGTGAACTATGATAGAATAATGACTTGGGTGTATACCGAGCTAGTTTAAAACATATTTGACTATATTTTCCATGTTTAATATCATGTCTGTTTATTGTGTATAATTTGTAGTTTTTGGTATATTATTAGCATATCTAACTTGGTATGTTTATTGTTTTTGTTAGGAATTTTTTTCGGCTGCATTGACTTTAAGGAATAAATTAAGCATAGTCACTACAATTGAGTCGACACTTACACCTGTCCAAAGAAATTTGTTTGAGAATACTTGTTTCGGGCCATGGCTGAAAGTACAACATCCGGGTGGAGATGCTATGTTGACTCATTTGTTTCTTCAGACCATGACTAACGATCTACCCGAGGGGATACAACGTGGTGATGAGGAGATATGGTTTAATTTTCCACCGGCGTATACTTGTTTTGGGTGGAAGGAGTTTTGCTTAGTCACTGGTCTACGTTTCGGAAGACACTATGAATTAGGTCCATACACTAGTTATATCTCCCGCCCATCATGGTTATTTCAGGTTTTTCCTGAGCTGGCAAAGTTGAAGGCCACTTTACACGAGACGAGTTGAGAAAATTACTTCTTAAAGATGGTTTTACTCGGATAGATGACCTTGATGTTGTCTGAGTATGCCTTTTGTTACTTTTGTATGCCGGCTTTTTAGCCAAAGATGGTAGACAACCTATTTCTCAGGATTTAATATTATTAGTAGAGGACCTAGATGCATGGAACGTGTTTCCGTGGGGTTCATTTCTATGGAAAGCTACCTGGAAAAAATTGTTGTATGCCTTTGAGGACCATCGTAGTTTGTATGTGCATGGTTCTAAATACACTTTGACAGGCTTTATTTGGGCCTTTAAGGTAAGAATTTCTATATAATGTTTCCAAAATTAATTATTTAACAATTACTAAAATTAATGTTTTTGTATTATATTGTTTGTAGATTTGGATATTTGAGGCATTTCCCAGCATGCGTACTTATGCCATCAAGAATTCAAATTATATTCATAGGGTTATTACTTGGAGGAGGATCCGATTGTTGGATTGGGAAGATTTACTACCATATACGACGATGAATGATGTAAGTTAACATAAATACTACCATATATAAACAAGTTATTACTAGTAGATGTTTGACTTTGTTTGGGCTTTTATATTGTTAGGAAGCAAACTATCCATTACAGACATTGACACCCACAGAGGCTGAGTTTACCACTGATTGGTGGCAAGTTAGTAGGTATTTTTTATGGGACGGATGATGAACACCCCCACTTCGACACCGAGATCCATCACCTCATCGAGCCTCTTCTCCACTTCGACACCGAGATCCATCACATGATCAAGACGATTCTACACCTCGACACCGAGAGCCATCACCTAATCGAGTCGATTCTACACCTCGACACTAAGAGCCATCACCTATTCCATCACATCATCGAGCCTCTTCTCCACCATCACCTCATGATAGGCGATCGGAAAAGATGTCATGATATTTATCTCACTGTTCTCCACCTCCACGGGATGAGTTAGGTGCTTTATGTGATGAGGTCGGTGCTTTATGTGACGACAATGGTGCATGGCGTGATGAGGTAGGGTATTTACATGGTGAGGTAGTTGTTTTACGTGATGACAATGGTGATTTACGTGGTGAGGTATATGCTTTACGTGATGAGGTAGCTGCTCTACGTGAGATTGTTTTATCGTTGTAGAATGAGGTTCATACTCTACGCAATGAGATAAGTTTGTTTAATTTTATAAGAAATACTATACTAAAAATGTAAATAACATTTTTTCGACATTATTTATTTATTTATTTACTGATTTATGTATTAATTTATTTTTAGCGTCCCGATAAGGTAGGTGCTTTACGTCGGGTTTTTCTTGCACGACGAGGTTCACGCATCAGACGTCGTGGACGTGCCATTACGTCTCCTTTCACCCCAATAGTTCCAAGACTGCTTAAGAAGAAGCCCGATCCACCTACCATTGTTCAGGATCCACCTTCCATTGTTCAGGAATCACTTGTCATCGTTCAAGAGGCACACCCCATCGTTCAAGAGGCCCTTCCCATCGTTCATGATCCACCTCCTACCGTTCAGGATCCACATGGCATTCGACATATTAGTAAACCCCCTCTTGTGCCCGGTATGATGGATCAGAGTTAGCTTTCGTATCAGTTACTGGCCAGTACCATTCCTCAGCACGAGATATGCATACTATCAGACACAATTATGGATAATACCATTTGGGCTAAGACCGCAGTTGAATTTTATCTACATAAGCGGAGCCAGGGGTGCTACACTGACATATGCAAAATTGACAATACACATTTGTTTCTTGAGTGGTCTTGTGGGGTGTTTTATTAGGGGTTGAAGAGAATGACTATTTCGAACGGGGGTAAGTAATATATTCTTTTTATATTATTTTTGATTATTTTTTTAAAATTTATTAAATTCACTAATATATGTATTTTTTTATAAAACAACATATTGATACATGGGTGTTACGTCTCCTGATTCTAAGGAAATTGAAGAAAATCAAAAAGACGCGATGGACTATTATGCCTTCGTCTTTTCACGCAGCTCACTTGCAGGATCAGAGAGACGATTCATATGCGTTGGGTAATGGCAAAGCTATCATTTATCCTACGTGGTGGGAGGTCGATAATGTTAGTATTTATTTTTACATATTTAAAGACGTTCATAAAATTTATTTGATGTGCGCAGTTGAAGTATTATTTATTATATTGCAGGTGTTTATCCCTGTTATGGAACATCGTCATTGGATTTTCGTCGAGCTTCAGCTCCCATCCCTGAAGACGATAGTATGTGACATCATGCTGAATTACATACGATTGTCTGATTTGAAAGATATTATTTGTATGGGATGGAGCGATCTTTTGGTTAAATACTTGGATGTGATTGCTTATTTGACTAATTCAGGAAACAAGAAGCCAAATAAGTTAAAAGTTACAATGATGAGAGACGAGACAACGCCACAACAAACGTCGGGAACCAGAGGGGATTGTGGTCCTCTTGTATGCATGTGCTTGGAACGTATGACGAGAGGAGGTAAACAGTTTTTACCTCCGACAGATAGAGATAGAAGTGCAGTAGGGTTGTGGTTTCGGCATTTTATGGCTAGAGAGATATATGCGAGACGTTGCCTATCTGCATCCGGGTGCTGAAAGTGTGCATAAACAACCATTTGTTATTGGTAAGTTTGAGCAAGGGTTGTTAACATGTTACTCTTTGTTTTAGATGAAATATTGATCAAAAGTAGTTTGAAAATGTTTGGTTAAGTACTTAGAATTCAATAATTTCAGCTCATATTTGTTGGTTTTGGATGTGTAGAAAATCTCATGGCCATAACGTTTCTGCAGGTTAATCATTCCATATGTTCTAATTTCTAACCAATGTCTGTAAGCTCCCTATTGTTAGGAGCATTTGGATGTACTGTCTGGGGCAAATTGATGTATCAATGTGTTGTAAAGTGTAAATAAAAATTATTTTTTTTGTTTAATTGATTTGTTGTTTAATTTCAATCTACATTATGTTAAAGGCAATAAATACATGTTAAAGGCACACTACCTTTAAGAAAATCAAATTCGCAACGCGAAAATCAAATTCGCGTTGCGAATTCGATTTTCGTGTTGTGAATTTGAGTATCAAGTTACGATTTTCGTGTTGCGAATCGGAGTTCACAATAACCATCTTTTTCTAGTTTCAATTCAAGATAAACACCTTCAAAAAGATAACAGACAACAATCTGATAAGTGATAACAACTGAACATATCATAGCAATGTTCAAACTCAAGTCACTAATGCATGCCTAACTAAAAATGTATGCATTCACACATAAAATACACATAATACAACGTTTGCATTTAAAAATCACCTAAGTTAATAGTCACAAAAGGTGAATGCGGTTGTGATTGGGATTTTGATTTTGATTGCGATTTTTATTTCTTTTTGCTTTGCACCATATGAGCTTTGAATTTTGATGAGGATCCATATTTTGGTAGAGGAAAAGATGATTATGATTCACATGTCAACCTTGTATGACCACTTTCCTTGCACCGACTACATGTCGATATCTTTTTCTCTTCACCCCTAGACATTATACGATCGTGATTTTTTTGTCAGCCAAGTAGTCTTCTGTCCATGACTGATGGCAAAACTGTTTGTAAGTCATCTGGTATGTCCCACTCAGAAAGATGTGGAATATGGTAGACAATCTCGTCATAAGTCTGTCGATATACTTCTGTAGTGTAGCAATCCATAGCGTATGCGCTTGAATTATCTTGGTTTAGATGAAGAGCAACTTTTATAACATGGCCACACGGATAACCAGATGTTTGTCATTTCATACGACTACACGTCTTTGCATTTAGATCGACAAGTTCATTTAAGTTATTTTCCAAGACTTCAAACAAAGTGTTTGAACATGGTTCAACTACACGTTTCATTATCTTTTTTTCAGTCCATGGTGTAACACGACGTTCTAATGTTTCTGTAAATTTAAATAAATAATACTTAGTAAAATCTATTAAATATGATAAGTTACGAATTTTAATAAATAATACATGCATGGTTTTTTTTCTTGTAGTACCACTGTTGAATAGAGACTCGAAAAAATTCCATTAACATAGTAATTGGTAATTTTTGGGAATGACGACTTAGAGCGTTGATTGATTCTGCACTATTAGACGTCATGAAACCATATCTTGCTCCAAGTTGATGTACTCTTAACCATATTTCAAACCCGACATCTTCTAGTGTTTGAACACATTGAGGCAAAACATGTCTTAAACAATTTATATGCTTATTAAAATCCACTTCCCGATAAGCTTTTACAGCATTCCAATATGTCCATTTGTGATTTTTTATACCAGCAGACCTTGATTTTAGATTTCTGTATAAATGAACACCACAAAGTCCATGAAAAACATATGGGAAACACCTTCATATAGTGTTGTCAATTAAGTTTGCCCTATCGGATATGATTGTCAGATTACTAATAGGATCTATACAATCCCTAAGATTCCCCATAAACCATGTCCATGAATAAGAGGTTTCAGATTTGCCAACCCCGTAAGCTATTGGCAGTATCACATTGTTAGCATCCATGGCTACTTTTAATAAGTTTACTCCAAGGTATGGACCTTTGAAATGTGCCCCGTCAACTATAATAACTGGGAAAATACAAGTAATAAACGAACGAATCTACAAAATAATATACACATGAAATATAATCATTTAAATGTGAAATGAATGTAACTAACAAAAATGAGTCAACAAAATTATATTGATTTACTAACCGCAACACCAATGGCGATAAACAATAACTCAAAACTTCAATCTCTATCTGTTTTGATATGAGTTACCGACCAAGGATTTTTCAGCTTTAAATTGTGACAATAAGTCGACAGTTGGGCAAACGATGCTTCTGGCGACCCTCTCAACAATTCCAAGGCATAACATTTGGCTCTCCAAGATTGAGAATATGAGATACTAATCTTGAACTGAACATTCATGTCAGTCATAATTTTATGTCCCTGATATACCATGTCATTCAAAAACATTAACTCAGCTAGAAAACCACCCAACATCTTTTTGTTTGTCTGTCTATGGTGAGGAAAAATTTGGATTCTTGAACATGTATGTTTATCAATAAAAGTCCTAACTTGAAACATTTCATAATCTTTTATCCTCTTTACAATCATACGTCACGTACAGTTTTTGTCAATCATACACTTTGTTTCGAAATGAGTTTTGCTTGATTTGTTAACTTTTAGTTGATAACCATCTTCCACACATTCCGTATACAAAGTTATCTTCAAGACTTCCTTTGTATCAAAACAATCATCTTTCTTGAAACGAATAATTTTTGTTTAACAATCAACTGCTATCTTTATCAACTCTTATTCCGGTATATGAAGTAATTCTGGCATATTCCAGTTATACTCCCTTGGTATTTTCTTATTTTTCTTTTCTTCGAGGATTTCTTCTTTTTCTTCTTCAGGGTTATATGAATTACAGAATGGATGTTCAACATGTTCATTCACAGCCTTAACTTCCTCCTCATTATCATCAACAACATCTTCCTCGGTAGCGGTTGTTTCATCATCAAAATTTGGGTATTGACCAATATCAAAATCATTACACGCATGGTATGTTTCTTCTTCTGAAACATCATCAAAATCTGAGTATTGAGCAAGATCAAAGTCCGAGTATTGACCAAGATCAAATTTTGAATACTGACTAGTACTCACATTTTTTCTGTTGGCTCATCATCGTCTAACTGGTCAATACGAAAACCGGAATTTGGTGCTGAAAGTTGATTGAGATTTGGATTAGGGAAATGTTGTGGATTTTGATATTGTGTTTGGTTTTGTAAATGTGGTGAAACAAAATTTTCTTGGTGATTAAATTGTGGTGGAATCATGAAATTTTGAGGTTGATAACAACGTTGTACATTGTGAGCACCATAAACTGGAGCTGAAGAACTTAGTTGATTACTACCCGTTACTGACCCAACTTCACTACTTTTAGGTTCAACAACATACAATGTAACATCATCTTGCGAAACACTAATGTAAGCAATGAATCGTTCAACATCTTCATTATCGGTTAACAAATAAACTTTACCTTTTCTCTGATAAGATAGCCTAAATCCACTTAGAGACTCTAAATTCAATTTTTCTGAAACACGTAACATTAGAGTTTCATAAGTTAACTTTTTTAATGACAGTTTTAGTTGAAGATTCGTGGGTAAAGGCATATATTGTAAAACACCATTAACATTCTCCCATGACCCCCTATAACACAAATATATCCAAACATGATCAACATTAGATGATTTCATTCTACAAATTGTAAATTAATTTACTAAACAAACGAGCAATAAACTAGATATCATCACTAACTTAGAGAAAAACGACGAAAAGGAAACTTGTGTTGCGAATTTAAAAATCGCATTATGAATTCAGAAATCGAGTTGCAATTCCGTGTTGCGAAATTGGAGTTCGTGTTGCAAATTTGAAAATCGCGTTGCGAATTCAAAAATCGAGTTGCGAATTTGAAATTTCATGTTGTGAATTTGGAAAGTGTGTTGCAAAATTGGAGTTCGTGTTACAAATTTGAGATCGCGTTGCGAATTTGTTGGTTATTTTCGCAAATAAAAAAAAAGTTGGTTAAAATCGTAAATTATAAGACATTTTCGGTCACTGAAGTTATTTTCTCTTTATGTTATTATGTAAATATTGGCTTGTGATGAGTCAGTGACGAAGTTATTATGATAAAAAGTGACTCATGAATATTATGTGACTAATGATTTATGCATATACATTCATTTTGTGATTAGAAGCTAATATTATTAGTGAATTAACTAAAGATGTAAAATAATAAAATATGCTTAGAAAGTATGATCTTAACAGTAGATTTAGAAAATCACTATAAATGCTACAAAAATGATTAGAAAGTGATTTTTATATCGTTGGATTCATATGTCAATATAGTTGTGTGTAAAACAAACGAATACTGATTTTGAATTGTATAATAGATTATATGAATTTTTTTTATCGATGATAGGTCAAAAAAATCGAGACAAAAGATTTTGCTCAAAATATATTCTGTGAGCTATATTAGAAAATTCACTATAAATTGTACATGTTGAATGAGAAAGAAATTCATATATGGTTAGATTTGTATTCAAGTTTTTCTAAGTGTATAGATCAATACATAATAATGATTCTTTGAGAGTAGCGCAAACTATCAGCATGCGAATTAAATGAAAATGAAAAGTACATGTTTAATTGATTCGTTAAAAGTAAATCTTTCATCAAATACTCTGATTTGATATAAAATGTTTTATATCTGAATTTCTGATTTACATGTTACAATATGAGAAAAATGATTTGAAAGTAAATTTTATATTAAATGTTAATATATGATATCAATATTATGTTTTATACTTTTCTTGGAACTTGAAAGGATCATGGCAAAGTTTTGGTGGCAAAAGTCCGAAACGAAAAGAGGCATTCACTGGTGCACGTGGGAAGCCCTTTGTCAGCATAAGGAGGATGGGGGTCTCAGATTCCGGGATATGGCGAAGTTTAACGTTGCTTTACTTGCAAAGCAAAGCAGGGGGTGGTTATTAACTAATTCTACTTCGCTGGTTGGACGTGTTTTAAGAGCAAAATATTATTCTTCAGGAGATTTTCTCAGTTCGGCTCTTGGTTCTTCCCCATCATATATATGGCGAAGTATTTGGAGTGTAAAGGGTTTGCTTCAAAAAGGTATGTAGTGGAAGGTGGGATCCGGAGAAGCCATCTCAGTTTGATTTGACTGTTGGCTACCTAATCAGGCGCCTCACAGGGTGCTTTCCTCCCTTGTGCATTCGATAAATATGGTGGTCGATCTAATTGATGAGAAGCATGGAGGTGTTTGTGGCAGAGGAAGCTAATAAAATTTTGGAGATTCCCTGAGCAAGCAGTAGACAGGAAGATTGTAGAGTATGGAGTGGGGAGAGATCGAGGGTGTACAATGTTAGAAGCGGATACCGACTTATGTTACTGGAGGTAAACGTATCACAATCGGAGAAAATGGTTTATAATGTTATATGGGCTACCTCATGTCAACTGAAGATTAAAATACAAGTATGACGTTTTCTAGGAATTTCATTCCAACTGCTCAGAATTTACGCTTTAGGCGTTTGATTCAGAGTCCATGTGTCCGAGATGTTCTATCGAAGTGGAATCAAATTTACATGTGGTCAGGGATTGCGTCCTTGCAAAATCAGTATGGAGGGATTTAAATTATTCTTGGCCATGGGTGATTTCACGATCTAATTTGGTGGAGTGGCTAGGGTAGCTTTTTCTAACAATATTAGTTCTAAACATGTAGAGATTCAGGTGTCAATATGGTCCTTGTGGTATGCTCGTAATATACATTTACATTTAAGGAAAAATGTTGAGAAATGAATATATTCTTACCTTGATTCATTCCTAATGCAGCGATTTTCCCACTGTCAACGCTCGATTGGGAAATACTCTCGACTCCCCTGTGGTTTAATGGCAAGCTCCTCCTCAGTCGGTTGTAAAGATCAATTTTGACGCCTATTTATTACTTGCATCAAAAGTTGCATGGTCAGGTATCATCATTCGTGACAACCTTGGGCAGATTCTAGGTGCATGCAGAAGGAAGGTTTCGAGAATTACCTCTGTTTTCTCGGGTGAAGATTGGGCGGCGATTCATGCCATAGATTTTGCACAGGATCTGAGATTTCAAAACGTCATTGTGGAGGGGATTCGAAGACGGTGATCGAGAAGATTTCATCATCGGAGTCAGATCGTTCGGAAATTAGTGCGCTGATTTGGGAAGCTCGGCGACGAGCAGTTGGTTTCCATGCCTGTTCGTTATGCTACGCCAATAGAAATGGAAATCAGGCGGCCCATATTTTAGCAAATGAGAGAGGGGTTGGAGAAATCGATCGGTTTTGGATTGAGGAAGCACCTCCTGCTGTGGAACTTCAAGTGCCGGAGGACCGTCACTACCTGAACCCTCCTTAGATGTCTTCTGAGGGGTTGAGTTGCTACTCTCTTAGGTTCGAATTTTGTTTCTTCTGTTTCTTCTTGTAGATCGCTCGTTCATGGTTTCCAGTTACATGTAAGAAAAAGAAACGTCAGCCATGGTTTTATTTTGCTTTTTGTTTTCTATTTGTTTTGATGAAGCTGCTTTCTTTCGATGTCTTTTATTTTTAGTTTATTTGTTTTGCGGGACAGCTATACTTTGTTTGGTTTATTTCATGGCAGACGTTTCAAGTCAAAAAAATGTTTTGATATTTTTAATTTAAAAGTTATAAATGTCTCAATAAGTGCATATTTAGCATGTGATGATTTTTACACATAGATGAAAAAAAAATGGAACAAGTAACTTAGTTTGACATCAATCATCAAAGAATATTTACCGGTATCAATAATAGCATTCTACTATTGTTTAATTTCTAGTTGACATGTATACATATAATAAATGTCGTAGTATTTTAATATGGTAAAATTTGAGATAAATTAGAAATACTTTGATATGTGTATGGCGTTTAAATGGTTCATAATAATTTATATGAGTGGATTTTAGTAAGTAAAATATGATTAAAAATAAGGGTTTTAGTTTTATATTTGATAAAGTTATATTTTATTAGCGTAAAAATGAATTTGAAATTTGGTAGTTTTTAGGCAGTTTTACCTTATATATGAAATAATATTGAATTGTTATGTTGCTTAAAATCGAATGCGAAATATATTTTTAAATATTATTTTTTGATTTTACGTGATTAACTTGTTTCAATGTTTAATGTTAAATTTTATAACTTTTAAAGAAACAAAATTTTACTTGTTTTCAAATAACAAATATATTATAAATGTCATGTGACGTCCCTGACTTGTATTCAGTAATAAATACGGGAAAATGGTGTTACATTTATTGACATTATTACTGATATGATATTTATATGATTTGATTGATGTCACTCCTTACTAGTGAAAGTGAATAAGTGTAGTGTATGTATTAGAAGTTTGAAACAGAGAGTTTAAGGCAAGCAACCGAACGGGAGGTTACTAATGAAAGTGAATAAGTATAGTGTATGTATTAGATGTTTGAAACAGAGAGTTTAAGACAAGCAACCGAACGGGAGGTTACTAATGAAAGTGAATAAGTGTACTGTATGTATTAGATGTTTGAAACAGAGAATTTAAGACAAGCAACCGAACGGGAGTCCAAAAATAAGCTATTAGTGGAAGTACTGAAGTTATCACGATCTTTTTGTTCAATCTAAAACCCATGAAAAAGTCATTCTTGAGGGTGAACTATTCATTTACGAAATAAATTTTTTTCCCGGAAAAATTATCGCTTTGAACCCTAAGCTTTTCTTAAATGTATACTTTGATCACTAAACTTTCAAAAATTACATTTTTTGTTACTAGCCAAAATTTGGGTACTACAGATTGAATTAGTTTAGGGAGAAGATTGTTTGGAGCAATGTAGTACCTGTACTTGATTTCTAAAATTACGTTGCTAGTTCAGATTGTAAATTTAGCCGCTTTGAACAAATAAGATTTTGTATATTCGTTTTTATTGGTGGTATTTATTGTTTGTTTGAAATTTTAATATGTTTTATGTTTGTTTTTGTTTACTATGAAGATATTTATATTCGATTCATTTAATGGTATAGACATATTTATTTAATTTTCACGTATATGATAGTAAACATACTTACCTCCAAACTTCGTCGACATGTCAGTTGCAACCTTTTAAACCTTTTGATTTACGAGCCAAGAAAATGGTAAACTAGACTATCAGTTTGTAAGTTCATTAAGTTTTACAATTGAACTCTAAAATTCATTTTAAGTTTAATTTAATTTGTCTTTATTAATATTTAAAATGTAAAAAAGAAAAAAAAAGTGAAATTAGATAAATAAATTTATAAATGAGTCGATCAATAAGTTTTTAAATGAGTTTATTGGTGAGCATAAACAAATCAAACGCACATTCTATGTGTAATTATTTGTTTACTAATTAAATAAAAAAATGTTGTCAATAAATAAATATTTTACAAATAACTTATGGGACGTTTAGTCATTTACATTCCAACCTGCACTTCGCATTAGTCCATTGCGGTTATCAAAACCAGCAGCATTATGAAAGGCTGAGCTACGAGCACCATTAAGGATCCGCCAAGATTAGACGACTGCAATAGGTCATGCTTTATGCCAAACACTTGCATGATAATACCCTCCTCCTATGCTGGGCAGGTGAGATCTTCTTCAGCAAAAGCTTTAACATATTTAGCTGCTATCTCGCTTTGCTGGGCTCGCTGTTGGATTAACACAGCTTGCTCTTTAAGAGGCAATAAATTAACAAGGCATCCATTCTCATCCAAGATCGGACCAGCTATGATACAAATACGCTCATCGGCTCTAACAGCTAATGCACAACCTGTAGCAACTTCGTATGTGCTGAAATTTAGGAAAGCGTTTTTTAACAAGGTTTGGTTCTCTGATGACCAGTAGCACCATAATCAACACCTGCAACAATTTATCTTCTCTGCAAAAGGGTTTAACAAGATTCACAGAGGAGAACATAAAAAGTCGAACAGCAGAGGACGTACCAGCCACCAATCTCTCCATATGTTATATGTTTTCTCAGGCCACCAATCTCTCCATATGTTATATTGCTCCAATTCTTCTTTTCCTTATGCATCCGTGTCTCATACACCTGTATAATGTATACTTGGATATAGGAACAGCGCATGGGGAATCATCCTCAAAGAACCCTTCCATGTATACTGGATATAGGTACAGGGCATGGGAATGTTCCTCCAAGAACCCTTCAATACATATAAATATGAGACAAAATAACTAGGATTGGACACGTACTTATGTCCGACACATGCATCTTAGTATGAATAAGGTGGGTTACATGTACTTGCAAATAAATGTGAGATAATATATCCCTACTCAGTATAGTCTCAAACATAAACATCTAGCCTTGGCTGCAACACTGACTCCAACTTCATGAAAACGACTACTATCAGCATGTGGACGAATATTAGATGTGAGGGTTCTTGAGAAAGCCTTGCTTATATCATTACACGGATTCCACCTTCCGCTTCCGTTGCAGCATCTAGCGATTCTGAGTCCATCATTCTGCAGCATCTAGCGATTCTGAGTCCATCATTCGTATCTTCCATTATTTGGTTCATGGACTACAAATGTCGTAACTTATATAAACTACGAATCTATGCAATGTAAACATAAAGGTTAATCAGAGCTAAAGTAAGATAAAGACTGAATCATACAGCTAAAACATGTTCAATCATAATTATAATGACTGAATCTTAAAGGTTCAAATTTTGGTTATAAAAATGGTTTTCAGCTATCAAAATCTGGGCAGAAATTAATGGTAGAATGCCTGGCTGTAATGGGGATATTCATCTTCTCGTGTACTCATGGACAGCGAGCGTCAATACCCAACAAAATCAAAGAAATAAAGTTTGAAATGTGTTTTCGTGATAGTCGAACTCAAGACCTCCACTTAAACGAGTGCTCTAACCAACTGAGCTACGAAAGCTGTGTGCTACTAGACAGATTAATCTTAATTTCAAAATTAATAAATGAATAAAAAATCTACTATGCTCTCGTTGAGAGTCGAAGCAATGTTATAGAAACGACTAACATAGGGGTCATCTCATTCTCAAGAGCACAGCTGGGGAACGAAAAAGCACTCAATGTCAAGCATATACACACTCATCATAAAGAGAACACCGGGCACAACTTCCGCCTTGCCTTCCTCCCTCCACTCTGCAACCTTGTGCAATTTGTTCTCTTACCTCGGCATGAAGTTCGAAATCTCTATGTTCTGAACCAGAAAACATAATAAGACATTTAAAACTCAGAACAGATGAATATAGTAGATCGTAAAAAGCTCTTCATGTGAAGAATCTCCCAGAAGGCAGATCAGGAATTCAAGCTAGTGAGATACATTTAAACAAGTAATGACGTTCATATCGTACTGATACAATCTGACTAGCCAAAGGACTGTCATTCACAAATTCTTCCATCAAAGTCATAAAGTAATGGTACAAACAAATCCGTTTGATCGACTGATAGTATAAGGATGCCACATAAGTAGGGTTCATATACATTGGTGCAACTATAGTAAGAATCAAGACTTACTGGATACTCAAGCCTTTTCATCCCTCTTAACTTGCAGAAGCTCCGTTCTCAATGTCATATCAATAGGTTCCTCTAAATGTGAAAATCAAATCCACTTATTTCAATAAGGTTTCCAGAATGCTGTAGGCCTTTTCATCAAGCATACCTCTTGATCATATACTTATGTTTTTACTTTCAGAAGTAAAATGTAAGTAGCAAGTGGAAGAAACAAAATAAGTCTAAATTACTAACAGTCCATAATGGCTCAACTTTTAGCTAAGTTTAAAACAATTACCGATAAACTGTTAAACACCCACTGCATATGTCAATTACAGCAGAAATTTGGAAGGCAAATGAAGTAATTTGTAGCTAAGTTGTAGCGGAGAGGTTTACAGGCTGAGGCTTTGTTAATTCCTCTCTTTGGATAGGGTAAAATTGTAATTAGGACTGTTGCCTTTATTTTTGGGTAATATATATTTTGGCCTGATCTTAGTTTTAAGTCACAATTTAGTACCAGAACTTATCTTGATCCACTCAAGTACTTGAACTTGGCAATTGAATTTTTTTCCAATTAAAGTGTATGGACTTGGCTCTTTAGGTTCAAATTGATACCTAAATTTGACTTCATGGTTCAAAAAGTCGCTTATACGTACCAATTTGGATCATAAAATGAAGTTTGGATGCCAATTTGAACCGACGATTCATGTTCAAATACCTAATTGGACCCAAGAAAAATATTTAGTATGAAACTGCACTTTAAAATCAAATTTAGCTACTAAAGTATATTTACCGTTTCTTTTACGTTAGGGGAACTTGGTTAGATCTTACTGATTACATGTAGATATTTTAAGGAGAATAACATCAGACCTTCATTACTAATAGAACCCAATGTTTATCTGTTTCGAAACAGGAGGAAGGCCCATCATTGTTAGAAATTTCGAACTCTAATTACAGTGGAACCCAATGTTTATATGTTTCCAACAGTAGAATTCAAGCCAAGAAATTTCTTCCAACTTTAGTTTTGATGTATTCACTTGGTAATTCAAAAACGTAAAAGCTTTAGTTTTCTGATCCAAAAAGAGAAAAACAAGGCAGTCAAATATCGCAGCAGGGAATTTTAGTTCTCTTCTTCCATGCATTTCCAATTTTCACTCCAATGGCGATTACTGTCTGCAGGCAGCCAACAAATCTTCCACTTGCTTAGTTTTCTGGGAACGAACTGGAACGGTGTTCATTTCCCTTGGTGCCAAGCAAGGCCACTCGACAAAATCGATTATTTTCTCACCCAATGTAGGGTAGGGTACAGCACATACTAGTACCAACTAGTGTCTTTCTTTTTAATTCCATCATGTCAAAAACACATATTTAAGGCCTCATTCTCAATCCCTCCAATTATGGGACCCATGCACCAAAATGTCCGTTTCAAAGATGGTCCCAATCCATCATGATTTAGAACCCCCAAAAAAAGTCAAATAGAATTTAAAAAATAAAGAGTTTAATATAAAGTCCGATAGGGTTTTGGAACAGAGAAATGAAAGAAATGGTCCCCTGTTTTTTAAATACGTGGACAGGTAGCAATGTGCCTCCCGCCTGGAGTCATGGTAACTCTATTGTTGAAACCAGCAGGAATAGATGGGAAGAAGACATCCCTTTGGCAAAACATGTACCCAACTGGGACAAAGCTGATTGGAAAAAACGACACAACACAGGATTTAAATAAGGGATAAACTTATAAATTTTCAAAAAAAAAAAAGTAAAAATAAATAATTTATTAAATATATATATATAATAATTTAAAATTTTCATGGCCCCTCGATCCATTCCTGAATCTGATCATAAATTGTTCACACACTCCACAAATCTAATTGAGCCGAAGAATGTTCAACATTTCCTACTTTCGCCAAATTTAAGAACAATCAAGTTTAAAAGTTCAACAAAGATTGAAAGAAATTTGATTGAACATGAGTTTCTTCAAACATCCTTCGAATAAAAGCTGTTTTCTCTCTCAAGTTTCCGTCCTTGTCTAGCTTAAATCATAAGCTACGGATTACGGAGGGGATCAAGGCAGAACTTACAAGGGTCGATGGGAGCACGTCGTCACAAAGGCTTGAACCATCGTGGAGCGTCTTATTCTCAGATATCGGACTGCTCCCTGAACTGCTATTCGAAAGTGATCCGAAAGGTGTTGTCTGCAACATGCCTGTTGGCAGAGGAGATCCCGAATGCGGACTGACAGACCAACCTTCAGATATGATGCTAAGTGGGGATGAGTTCTTGCAGCTACCCACATTGCTTGCGCTGTTGGTTATGACCTCCCCTAAAGGGCCTCCCGTTGAACTTCCCCAAGATATCGGTATCCAGTGAGCTTGGCTTTGCTTCGGGTCACCAATGTCACTGCTCACTACCGGACCAAATTCGCAAGATAGCCTAAGAGGCGAAAGGGCAAGCTTCTCTTGTACCGGCGAGGACGAGGATGATGAGAACTCAGAAGACTTCATAGGATTAGACATAGATAGTTGGGTCCAGTCCGATCTCAAATCCACCGGCCAAGTAATAAGGGATTGAATAGATTCGTCCTTGGGCCAGTCATCGATGAATCTGTGACGCAGATTTTGCCCTTGGTTTTCTTGATCACTAGTGAAGTCTAGGAGATGACCATACTCTTTAGAATCCATGTTCGAGCTTCCATGCGAGAGATTAACTAGAGAATCAAAGGCGACATGTTCAAAATCTGATTGAGAGGATTCTGCAAACGGACCACCTTGCTTCGTAATGGTAAATGTGGAGTTGTTTGATTTCAGGTTGGCGGTGGAAGACATCACAGACGACGCTCGTGGATCCTGTATCCTGCCACACAAGTACCCTTCGTTTAGAAAAACTTAAATACAGTCGAAATACGGAAACCGATCATAACGAACATGATTAAAAGATCAAGAACTTGAATTTTAATCAGTAATAATATCCAATAAACCAAAGTCCGTATCAATAGAACGCAGAAGATACAAGTAAAATGCTCCAAAATGTGTTGTCAATGTCACCAAAGTAAAGATGAAACAATGGGGTCTACTTTAAAGAGAAAAGAAAAGAGCAGAATGTATCCCTAGTCGAACTGTTCAAACCAATACCATCTAAAATATTACTAACCAAATTATACGAATGCAAGCAACTAAAGCAATCTCGAATTCATGAGCAATATTTTTTACCTGTTAACAATTGTGTTGGGGAATGATCGGTAGCACCAGATTGCAAGCTTTTAAACCTCTGCTGCTGTGCGATTGCGAGGCTTCTGGATGCACCTCCGCCAGTTATCACCGATGCCGACAAAGGGGAGGACATCGGCACCACCTTCGGATTAGTGGTCCCAGAGGCGGCATGGCCAGTCTGGCCTTCCACAGGCTTTCTTGAACGATGGCGGCCCCTGTTTATGTGCCTTTCACATACTTTTGGTCGGCAACAGCGTCTCTAGAGCACCGCCATTTCTTTCCATCTGTCCGGCGACACCTCCCCGGCTCAGGGTCAGCGCTACCTGAGTACCCCAGATGTAAAGAAGTCCATCCACTACACGAACATATATATATTTAAAGCAAAAAAACAAAACACAATGATCAATAATAAAGACGAGCAAACAATAAAAGGAAAAGGATTAAACATCAACCCATTGTTACTTTTAGCCAAAATACTTTTCAAATAAAAAGATAAACAGAAAACTTTGAGATCACTGCAAAATCCAAAATTCCCTGTTACAAACAGCAAAGTAATCCAGGATATGAAATTATATATACACCAACAAGAACACCAGCAGGCACTTCAAAACTCAAATGGAGTAAAAAAAAGTAACATAATTTCAAAGAAACTTACATGAATTTGGGGGCAAAGATCCAGCAGATGACGGTGAAGCCATAAGGATAAAGTGATTTCTTGAGAGGTATGATCAAATTGGAAGGCACTGCCACATTACAAGTGATGTATTTGTAGATCAATGCCTGGTGTTGCAACTCAGTCAACTGAGATGGAGTTAATGGTCCTCTAAAAGCCTCATGCATGCTTGCAGTAGAGCTTCCACAACCATAACCTGAAAGCACACAACATTGAAAAGTCTTAACTTTGCTGCTACTTCATTGAACATCCACATACCACAAACATTAACACATGTTGCAAGCAAAAATCGTGAAATTTCTAGTAAAAAAAAGACCCTTTTCTGCGCAAAGTGTGTTGCCTAAATCTCATACAGTCATACCCCAAAACCTCATCATCCCAAAGAACCAATATTTTTTGGTTACCTGGATTTCTAGCATATGTGGAGGGTGTATGGTGATAATAGAAAAGCCACTGTTTAGTGCACTTATCTCCGAAAAGTCACCGTCTTTGTTGCTGAAAGGAGCTTCAGATTTGAGTGAAGAGAAGCTAAGCATATGCTCTTGCTGACCACCAGAGTCAGCTGAGACCAAAGAATTAGATCTCAACAACGGAGTGCCTTGATGCAATGGCATTGTCTTAGGAGTTAACAAACCATCAGTTCTTTGCAACTTTGAACATTTCCAGTGATCTTCAGTTGACTCACAAGATCTCTCCTGCTTGGTAAGCCCAGATCCAACAAGGTTAGGCTGAGTTTGAGATGGACCATCCAAACCAGGAACCCCAAAATCCATTTTGGAGAAGGAAACAATCAAAACAGCCTGTAAAAAGTATGGGTTGATGATGACAAGGAAGAGCTGAGAGTTGAAGCTTTTGAGAAGGTGATCTTCATGTATGTGTTTTTGTTTCCTTCACTGTATCATGGCTGAGTTTGTCATGTTTTGAGATTGAAAAGAAGAAATTGTGAAACTTAGAGGAAATGAACAGAACAGAACAGAACAGCCGAAGACTAGAGTTCCAACAACCAACCACAGTGTAACCACATCTCGGCCATGCCCATGTTAGTACAGATTCATTTATTTATCGGTTACTCGTTTTCTTCAAGAAAGGTCAAAGTTACAAAAATCTCCTTGTACTTTAAGGGGGAAACTTTAGAATTTTGTATTTTATATTTTTTTGGTGATACTTTTTAAGTTAAAGCTTTGATAATATCAATATTACACATTTCATATTAAATGTTTAATAAATATTTGAATTGAATGTTCAATTCACTTGATAGGGATTTTATTTAATAGGAGATTTATATATATTTTTAATTAATTTTTATGTTTAAATAATTTTTCATTTAAAATATGTGTTTATGTTTTTAATATTAATCTTTTAAGTACCTACGTCATAATGGTCATTAAAAAATAATTAAAAATTAATGGTTAAAAGGTTAGAGTTGTCACTGTAATAGATAAAATTTATCAATTTCGTCTCTTTCGTATTTTCACATCAATTTTACTCTCGAATTTGTTTAATTATATCATTTTGTAATGTTAACTAACAAAACTGTTAATTTCTATTGATGTGGATGTTAATTATTTCACCTCAGATAATATTGTTGATGTGTTTATTGATGATGTGATAATTAAAATAAATATATTATTTTATTTTAATTAGCTTATTATACGAGACTCAACCAAGAAATCCTTAATTTTTTTCCTAATCCCTAAAAACATGAAGAGAACAGACAAATTCCCAAAACCAATCCTGAACCCAAAAATCACCATTGTATTTATGCAATGGAATAAAAAGAAATGAGGGGAAAGCGGGCGGTCTGGACCCGGCGAAGTTCGTCGGATTTCACATATTTCTCATCGGAGCTTCGGAAGTAATCACTCTCGATCTGAGTTTTGTTTACTGAAATAAAAGGATTCGGGAAAATGAAGGGATGGGCCTGTTGTTGCGGCTGTGATCGCTGCTTCCACGATGGCTCTCACTTCATCTTCATCCACTGGAGTCCAACATTTTTATTTTCTCCGATCTCCTCCAACAAGGTTTTTTTTTAACTTTTTTTTTCTAATGCTTCCTCTATTTTCTTCGTATTGGTTTGTTAATTCTCCCTTTCCAATGTCCGATGAATGCTTTTTCTCTCATTTTATTTACTTTGCTGTGAGATTTTGACTGTTTAATTCTAGTAGTTTTAGTATGCTTTCTCTAGATCGCTCCTTAAATTTTATTGTGTAAATTTGGATCAAAAAATTTGCCGATGGAAGGAGTTTATGTTTTAGTGTCTTGATCTTGACATTGAATGATGATTGTTTAGGAGCATAGAACGGAGTGTAGATGAATTGCACGGCGTCTGAAAGGGAGAAATTCGCGCCACGATTTGATGGATTGAAGTTCATAGGTTAATTAAAATAAAAATAATATTTATTTTTAATTGCCACATAATCAAGTAGACACGTTAGTAATGTTATCTGAAGTGGAAACAGCTGTCCATATATGCAGAATTTAATGGTCGTGTTAATAACCACAATCAACGGTATAAAAATGATATAATTAAATAATTCGGGTAAAATTGATGCGAAAATACGATATAGATGAAATTGATAAATTTGGTCATTACAGTGTAATTATGGCTCTTAAACCAAAATTAACTAATTAATCAATGTTTGACATGTGTCTTAATTCTATTTTTATTTTTTAAAAGTAAAATTTATAATTTTTTAAAAAAATCTCTTTAATTTTCATATTTTTCACAAAACACCTAAAAATTCATAAAATCCTCTAATACTTCTAAATGTCTAACCCAAAATATATTACCCATTGTCCACCGTCATCATATTCGTTGAACACTCAACCAACATCGACGGAATCCACTACCAGTCACCTCTTTCCATTGCGACATTTCAACTTCCATCAGTGGAGGAAAAGGAAATAGAAAATAAAAAGTTGAAGAAATAAAGAAAATGAATAAGGAAAACAAAAGTGAAAAATCTAAAGAATAACTGTTTGTTCTGTCAATATGAAGCTCATATACTCTGTTGTATTCCTTTACCTCCTCATCTCCGTCAACACCATTCCCATAATCGTTTAAGATCTTTGTGCCTTTCACCTCTGACCATTGAGAAGTGTCTTCATGCTCTGTCGAGATCAATCCCAGTGAACTCACATTCTTACGAGACATGACCTTAATACGTCAAATGAATATCGACACCGACTCACTCTACAAGGCCAAACTCAATCGAGTTTTTTTGTCACTTATACGATATACAATAAATAATCAACGATAGAATGAAATTAATGATAGAGATTTAGGATTTTTGTAGTTTCAAGTAATTTATTTTTTAATAAAAACTAATTTTATAAGTTTTTTTTTTGTTAAAAACTAGTTTTTTGAAAGAAAAAAAAATAAGTGCGACTCATATCAAATAACAATTTTTATTATCATTACAATGTAAGCACTTAGAAGAGTAATATTATAAACATTAGACATGTAACGTCTCAAATTCTGGGTTAGTAATTTTAGACTAACCCGAAAGAGTTTTAGATTACCCATTAGCCTTGTAGACAACCTTTAGTTTGAGTTTGAGTTGGATTGGGCTCATGTTGAGCTCAAATAGAGTTAAAAATGATGTTTTTAAATTAGAAGCGAAGGAAGAAAGACCTAGGAGGTAGTTATCCAATTGTTGATTCAAAGGCTGAAAACCTATTTATTTTGGGTAATGTAAACGACAAATGGAGAAACATCAAAATAGAATACTCAACTCCCTCATCTTTCCTCACTTATTTGTTTCCCCCCTTACTTCTCCATCTTCTTCAATACCAAGAGATTAGAAAATGTAGTAACTTTGTGGCCTTGCAAGCTTAATCCAAAAAAACCAAGGTAAGAGTTGTAATCTCCTTTTCTCAAGCTTCTTTTCGAGCCTACAACAAAAAAGTTTTGTCATGTTGGCCATAAATGGAAGTTTAGTAGGGGTTTAAAAACCCTTAGTGAACCAACATGATTTTAATGAATTTAAGCCTTAGAAAGTTTTTTTTTTAACTTCTTTACAAGCTCTTAAATAAGTTAGTAACTCATTTTCTTGTTTTCAATTAGAGAAAAAAAGTTAGTGAGAGCTCTAAGGGCAAGGTTAAGGAAAAACTAGTTCTTGGTTGAACTTTGAGTCATTCCAACAACTTTTGATCAAGACAACACATTTTTTCCTCACCTATACCACTTGTAGATCACTAGATGTGTTTGGTTAACTTGCATGAGTTCATGAAGCATAAAGTGCATCCATGGTATATTTCAGTTTATAATGTTATACAATATGGAAATTGACCTATTATGACCCTCTTTAACATTACATAAGATATAAGTAAAGTTTAAGGGCCTTAGAGGGATAAATGGGTAAATTGGAATGCCATTTTCAAGCAAAAATAAAATATTTAGGCTCGAATATCAGTATTGGATAAATAATACTCATCTATTCTTTAGATAGCCAAAACAAAGGGTTTTTGGGATGGGTAGTATCGGTACCCTTTTCATTATGTATCGATATTGTTCTTCGAGTATTGATACTAAAGGTTGGGTATCAGTACCAGTGACAAGTTACAAATTTTAGTAGTTAGTTTTGATATCGGTACTCAGAGTGTATCGATACTAAAAAGCAGAAAGTAATGATACCCTAAGTAAGGGTATCAATACTAAATTATTTCTTAGACATCGAATCGTAAATTGGTATCGATACCCAAGATGGTATCAGTACCCTAGTAAAGAAGTATTAATACTTCATATAAGGTATCAATACTATAAGGCTTTCTCATATTGCAATAAACAAAATTTTTATCAATATAATGGTTGAGTATTGATACTGAAGGGTTATTTTTTAAAACATATATTGATAGATTAGTATCAATACTAAAGGGATTAGTATCAATACTAAAGGGCTTAGTATCAGTACCATCGCACAATCTTAGACAATAAGCCCAACTTTGAGAGAAGGTTTGGGAAAAAGTCTATGATATCGATACTCCTTTAATAAACTTTCAAGTGAGAACAACTAATAAATACAACAAATATATAAGAAAACTTATAAAGTAATATGTCGTAAAACTAATCCTTGTATGATGCTCGAGAAACAATTCAGACACCTTAGTTATTTGAGTAGCTATGAAGATCGTCTTGATTGATTATAACATTCGTATATATCCCAACATGTTCCAAGATACTTCAATCGTTGGTTGGGCGTAAATGCCCCAAGTACTCTAGACGAGTAAACTGACTAAGTGTTCATTTCTTATGTAGTTACGAATCTCACCTAAGGTACCCACATATATCTTAAGTAGGCTAGAGGGGGTGTCTCGAGATGCAGAATTCTCTGAATACACCATGATTCCTACCTCAACTCTGTATGTTAGTGTTCTTATATGTTTAGGGCTATAAACGAGCGGAATCGAGCTCGAGTATTATTGAGTTCGTCTCGACTCGAAAACTCGCAAGCCTAAAATTTTCAAGCTTGACTCGAACTCGAAATCATGAACTGAAGCTTGTAAAAGCTCGAAAAGAAAAAAATTCTTAAACTTACTCGATTAAAGTCTCAAACTAGAACATGAACCTTAAATACATGAAAACCTTATACTGTATTTTTTTTAAAATGAGCACAAAAGTGTTAATATTATTAATAATTTATTTAAAAAAAAATAAAATCTTAATATATTATATTTTCAAGTTGCTCACGAGCTTTTCAAGTCGAGTATTAAGTAGGTCGTTTAGGCTCGTTAAGAACTCAAGTCAAGCTCAAGTCGAGTCCATTCGAGTCGAGTATTTATAAGTTTTGACCGAGTCGATCTCAAATAACTCACGATCTGTCTCGTCTCATTTACAACCCTATCTACGTTTATGCCTTTGCCTGCAACATGCTCGTATAGTGAATGCACATAGTATAGTTATTAGTGTGACATTGAGCTTGTGAGTTAAGTGTTCAAAATTTGTTGATGTGTGCAGGCTCTTATGAGACCTCTTGAGTAGCTTTATCGTCGGTTCGGGATTCCAGATCTACCGAGACACCATAGTACGTCTTGAGTCTTTTTAAAGGAATTGTACTATTTATATATCTTCATGTATTCAAGTTGTATCTCTATTTTTGAAATGATTGACATTTTTTTTATTTTAGGGTGTATTAGGAGCTCTTCATTTTACCAACTTTAATATTTATGCTTTCACATATATTTAATTGATGATGTTCAAGTGATGATTTCATTATTGTTTTAAAAAATGGGTTATCTCGATGGTCTCGTGTAACATTCTAACCATTCGATCTTTGAGTCAGACGAATTAAGATGTTACAAGACACCTACTTTGAATAATTTTTCAAAATATAAAGTTAATAAATAACAATTTGATCCCTTATTTTTTTTCATTAAACCTTGATGGAATAAAACAGTATTGGTGCTTTTTTTGAGTACTTGTCAAATGGGCATAAATGTCAATCGAAGGTTATAAACATGGTTTTTAGAATCGGACTGGTTAGCGAACTGGTTATGCTATCGATTTACTGGTTCAACCGGTCGAACCGATTCGACCGGTCGGAAGAACCGGACGACGTCATAATTATTTAAAAAATTAAATAAAAATATCAAAAATATTTAATAAAAAATAATTTTTTATATCACAAGTCATATTCAAAGCAAATCATAACATATATAAGTTAAAAACCATAAAATCAAGTGAAACAAAATGATTCAAATTAACTACAACATAATATTTAAGGTAAAACATATTAAATAATAAATATAATTATATAACTATAATTAAAAAAATAAATTTGGGGCTAAAAAAATCATAACAAAATGATATTGTTTGGTTTAAATTTATTTTAAAAACAATCTCACATGGCTAAGAAACATAAAAGGACATTCCAGAAGTCTAAAGAGTAAAAATATGAGAACAAAACAATCCCACATGGCTAAGAAACATAGAAGAGCATCTCAACTAACTTATATAAATAATAGAGGTAATTTGGCATTCAAAATCATGGAGCCTTTTTGTGAGCATTGAGTGAACTATTCTTTCACTTTAATCAAGCTCAAATTTTAGGCTTTAATCGAGCTTCTAAATTTTTTTAGTTCAAGTCTTTTCGAGTTTGAGTTGAACTTGATAATTTTTAGCTCGTGAGTTTGAGTCGAGTTGAGCTTACTTTTAAAGTTTTCAAGTTTGAGTGAGCTCAGCAATACTCGAGTTCGACTTGGCTCGTTTAACAAACGACGTCGTTTGGTTTAATTTTTTTTTTAAAAACAAAATTGATGGTTTTTTCGGTTTTTTCCAGTTTTTAGCCGGTCCAGTTCAAACGGTTCAGCGATTTCGGCCGGTTCACTAGTAGCGGTTCCACCGGTGTAAATTGAACCGGATTAAACAGCAGTACTCGATTGAAGCGGTAGAACCGGCCGATCCAGTACGATTTTCAAAATAATGGTTATAAATTACTTTGTTATAGACTTTTTCTATTCAATTTTCTTCTATACTTTACAATAGGTATATTGTCCTTTAGTGACGGCCAAGTGTCCCTTTGGGTTGAAATTTCTATGATCTCACATTTGGGGATATATTAATATTTGATTTGATATAATAATTTTTATTTCACAATACGATTATTATATTAATTTATTTTAGTTTATTCTTTATTTCCTATCAAATCAGATGAATAAAATGGCGTGTGATCTTACAATACGCTTCCTAATTTTATATTTATTTTTATCATTGAAAATCTAATAATTAATATAAATGTAGGTTTAGAATTCACTGATAATATTTTATTTAAACCTAGTATTCTAAAAGTATTTCTTATCGTGTTGATTTGAGTTTTAATTTAAATTTTTTAAAAAAATTAAGTTATTATGATCTCATTTTAGGAAAAAAACTTGCATAAAATATAAATTACTAAAATATTAATTTTACACGTATAAAACAGACCATAATCAACCTAGACCTAAAGCAACTTAAATAAAGATAAATATTTCTGACATGACCCATAAACAATATTAAACTTTAAAAAAGACCCCATAAAATTCACTACCACAACTATATTTGTAAAGTAAATTTTGGGAACACCTCAACTCCTACCTACAAATGGAATATATTAATTCCTACATTTCTGAAGTGGTCGAGCTAATTTTAATTTTAAACTATGGAAAATATTTATTTTGGTGGGTACAAATTGGTGTCTTATCATAACTATAAATGTAAATCAATTAATTCAGAGGATGTTTTATAAGGTGATTTTCCCCCAAAATCATATATATTTTTTTATATTTCCCTATAAGACACCCTATTAGATATATTTTCCGCTCTAACACCATTTTTTTTGCAGAAAGACACAACTCATGCATCGCGCCTTATGTCACCGTGTAAAAATTGGGTGTTAGTTTTTATTTTTTTAAAAAATGTCTAATATGTAAATATTTTTATTGGATGATTTTTTTGTAAAAACGTCAATTTTATTTATTTATTTATTTTGTGTGTGTAAAAAAAACTTTTTGTATCAAAATCTTTAAATATTATTTTTCAAATGATTTTATAACTTGACAAATTTAATTTTGCATGAAATTACAATACGCATAATCTATATAGAAAAACTTTGAGGGTAAGTAATTTAAAATATGAATAATTTTATAAAAATTTTATAACTAGTATTTTTTTACAAAATGATGATGATAAATATTTTATAATTTAAAAAATTATAGATTTCATATATTTTTGAAAAAATTATTGACTTTTAAAATTAATTGTTTAAAAATATAAAAAATAGTAACATAAACTTTTAATTACAATTGCAGGATCAAATAAATTATTATTAATTAATTATTATTTTTAACAACAATTAATAATTTTTATTTATTTTAATAAAATTAGAATTGCGGGATCAAAAACTTTAATTAAAACTGCGGGATCAAAAACTTTTAATTACAATTGTGGGATCAAAATGAATATTATTCATTCATTATTAAAAATGAATAAACATCATTAATTGTTGTTAAAAAATAATATAATGAATAATAATTCATTTGATCCCGTAATTGTAATTAAAAATTTATTTTAATATTTTTATATTTTTAAACAATTAATTTAAAAATCAATAATTTTTTAAAAAATATATGAAATTTATTATTTTTTAAATTATAAAATATTTATTTATCATCATCATCATCATCATTTTGTAAAAGAAATAATAGTTAATACTTTATAAAATTATTCATATTTTAAATTACTTACCCTCAAAGTTTTTCTATACTAGATTATACGTATTGTGTAATTCCATATAAAAATCAAAATTTATAGAGTTCTAAAATAATTTGCAAAAGAATATTTAAAGATTTTAATGTTGAATGTTTTTTTTGCACAAATCAAAAATAAAAAAAGTTGACATTTTTCACAAAACACTCTAACAAAAAAATTTACATATTAGACATCATTTTAAAAAAATTTACAAAACTAACATATGATTTTTATACGGTGGTATAAAATCGTGGTGTATGGATGGCGTTTTTTTGTAAATTGTGTTAGATCAAGAAATATATCTAAATGGGTATCTGATAGGAAAATATAAAAGACAAAGGTGATTTTGGGGAAAATCGACTTTTTATAAATCCCATGAATTCAATAATGTAGATATTGATTTTACTGAAATTTATGTAAAATTGAATTTTGAAAAAGAAAGAATACTATTACAATAATTAGTTAAGGGCGCCGGTTGATTAGGGTGCAAGTTGACACCTAAAAAATATTTTTTTATTGAAAATTAATATTACAAATAAAATTATAATTTTTTAAATATTAATTTTAAAATAATTAATATCGTGATATTTTTTAAATTCTGAAAAAGATTGTTAGTAAAAAAAAACTGAATACAAATATAAATTAATCTTTTAATATGTTAATATATATTTAAACAGTAAAACGGATTTTCAAACATGATAATATTTTTGAATTACCCGTTAGGTTCCAAACGAGTAAAGAACAAGCATGCCGAGGGATATTTACGACATTTGATCTGACATACAAATTTTGTACTACAAGGAATCGCTTTCAAGGACACGTGGGGGTCCATCACTTTCTCACGTGATGTTATTATCCATTAAGATCTACTAATATTATTATATACTTTTTTTCTCCCTTGTGTTTATTATTCATTCCGTCCTTTGTTTTATATTAATTATACACGTAATTTTAGTATATAAATTAAAAAAAATTATTAAATTATTCGTAAAAGACAATTAATGAATTTAACATATTTGTTTTGATGTATGTAAAATAATATGATATAAAGGGTAAAAAAGAAATGTAAATATTGTTGTTTGTTAATTTTTTTAATAAAACATTTTGAATGAGACAATTCTAGATCTACTAATAATATTATATACTTTTTTTCTCCCTTGTGTTTATTATTCATTCCGTCCTTTGTTTTATATTAATTATCACGTAATTTTAGTATTATAATTAAAAAAATTATTAAATTATTCGTAAAAGACAATTAATGAATTTAACATATTGTTTTGATGTAATGTAAATAATATGATATAAAGGGTAAAAAAGAATGTAAATATTGTTGTTTGTTAATTTTTTTAATAAAACATTTTGAATGAGACAATTCTAAAATTCAAAATAATACATTTAATAGGATAGAGAAAATAAAATTTTAGAGGTAGCTCAAATAAAAAAACAAAGGATTAATGTGTTATTAGTATACAATCTTTATTTGATATGTCAATATCGTACATAAAGAGGTTTATCAGAGTTTTTAAATGAGGCTTTATTAGAGTTTGAACTTGATGAAAAGGGTGAGGGTGAAATTGATAGTTATTTTAAATATAGGGTTTGATATATATATATATATATATATATATATTTTGATGAACAACTACTTGGTCGTTAATCAAACAATCTCCACATCAGGAACTAATTGAATGCAAGTATGTTTAAATAAAGAATATCCTGATGAAACTTAGAGGGCCTGAAACAGAGGCAGAGCCGCAGCTTGGTGAGGGCAACACGGCCCATCCTGAAATTCGAAATTTTTTTTTTCGATTATTACTTATTTTATTGATGGTGTCTAGCTTAAAATTTTTTATGTCCACCTTGAAACGGAGTTTTCTTCGATTATTTACTTATATTTATAGACAGTGACAATCCTGAAATTTTAATTTTACCTATGCTATTTAAAATTTTTACCCTGAAAAATATTTATGGATCTGTCACTGGGTTGAATAACATTACACAATATTAAAGGTTTACCCAGCATGCATATCTCACGTATATGTCGACATCAATTTTGTTTGGATCGACAAATCGTGCCCAATTGATTATGCCTAGCCTCGAATTGGCCCAATTCAATTATAGTCTAACCCATTCAAACCCTAAACCTTTGCTGACCCGACCCAACTCTCTCTATGTCTCACTGTCATAATCATGTAAGGTTCCACTTCTCGATTAATCATCAAATAATTATCATTTAATCTAATACATTAAACTAATAGTATGCAAATAATGGTACTCAATTTAATAAATATTAAAAATAATTTTCTGATCATCAAACCTCAAAGGATACAATTAATTTGTTTTTTTACCACGGTGTGAAAATAAAATAATAATTTATGAGGTAATATTTGATGCACATACAACATACAACATACAACATTCATTCCTTCAACATAAAGATATGAGAGACCCAAAATTAATGAAACCGAAATGAGTTTCTCGTGAAGACTTGATTTTGTTTGATAAGAGAAATTCAATCCACACAATAACATTACAATGAACCGAATTGGTCAAGTGGAATGACAATAGCTTTGGCTCGATTGGTGATCGTAAAAGGAGGCTCCTGGCAAGGCTGAGGGGTATTGATCGGGCATTAACTTGTCGACATTCGGAACTTTTAGTAGATTTGGAAAAGGAGTTGAAATTGGATTGGAGCAAACGCTTGAACAAGAGAGTATTTGGATTCAAATCGAGGCCAACTGGATTATTATGGGACCGTAATACGAAATTCTATCAGTCTTTTGCTAGGATTTGGAGAAGTCGTAATACCATCCTCGCTCTTAAACAAGCGGACGGTACTTGGTGTTCGGATCCTGAGGAATTAGTCGCCTGACTACTGACTTCTTTAGGTGTTTTTCACTAGTGATGGTGCTTTTGGTTATACTTATAACATCCGTGGTTGTTTCCAGGTTGCCGAATATGCCTTTGCTAGATTGTCTGCATCGGCTTACTGATGAGAAGATCCATCAACTATTTTTAGCATGGATCATTCCAAAGCTCCGGGTATTGATGGTTCAAGTTTCATTTTTTCAGAAAATTGGGAAGTTTGGTCCGGCGCGTGTGTCAGCTATTTCGTGAGTGCTTCAAAAACAAATCTAAAGCTGGAGATGAATAAACGATTCTGGTGCTCATTCCCAAAGTTATGCGCCTGAACTGATTTCCCATTTTAGGCTGATTAGCTTATGCACTGTCCCTTTAAAGTGGTTACCAAGATGATCGTGAACAGGCTGAAACCTCCTCGAGTGCATATACGAGCGAGTCGGGAGAGAGGATATCACCTCCCTGGAGTTGTGGCGGACCATAGCTTCATATAAAGGGCTCGCTCTTGGTTTGTATGCTCCTTTGGTTAATTGGCAAGCAGCAGTTGATGACAACGAGAAACGAGTTCTCCGTCATCTGTCCGACTCCTCAAGATGTTCGGTTTGTAACTCTGCTCTTGAATCCATTTCACATATTTTCGAGATTGCGTGCTTGCAAGATCTGCCTTGGCCTTTCTTATCAACCAAGTCGTTTTGATGAGTACATGCAAACGGAAACTGGTGATTGGATTAGAGTAAATATTGCAGCTCCCATCTACTTTCCGATACACGTGGATGATTGGGATTTATTGTTTGGGTCAATAATTGGTGCATTTGGATCAAGCGTAACCAGTTTGTTTTCAACCCGAATTCGATGGCATTAAATGCTTCTAAATTAAATATGGGTGATGTTTCTGAGAAAAATTATATCATTGATAATAATATTTTCTGTGAACTTAAACACTCATTTAAGAGTTAAAAAACTCTCTTTTAATATTTCAATTATCATTTTTTTCATTTTTATTATTTAACTATTTTTAGAAAAAATAATATTTAATATTTAGTTTTAGTTTTATTTAGTCAATCGCAGTTAAAAAATTAATTACATTATTGATGTATCATTATAAGAAAATAATATATTATCACTAAAAAAATTAAAAAAATACGTACGTTAGTAGTTCTTTTAATTTTTAATTGTAGATGACTAAAATAAACAGAGCCGATTGTAACACCCCAACTCGTACCCGACCCAGATACGAGGCTGAGATGTCACATTGACTTTTAAAACAATATTTTTACAAAATATCAGAACGTTTGGACTTATATTAAGGAAATACAATACTATACTGTTGAATTATGTTTCGTTATAAAAATTTTAAAAAATATTTTATGAACAATATTATATTGTATGAACAGTAATAAACAGTGTATCGATGCACTGCTACAGTGTACCGATGCACGAAAACTTCGAACATAAATTGTGTATCGATGTACTGCTACAGTATACCGATGCACTGCTACAGTAATTTCGGTAAAACATATATAAAACTCATAAAAACTTAAACTTTCACCACTATAAAGTTACCGTTTACATAAATACGTTTAAAACATTACAAAACTCGATCAGAGCATACCTACATAATTTACCGACTTTGTTTACATGCCAACCTATTTATAACAAAACAAAACATACTGTATAATTTATTTCTGATATGATCTTTGAGTGGAGATATGTTGTTCCTTTGAACTTAACTTTGATCCTCCTGTTTCTTAGTACCTACGTGTAAATCACTTACACGCTAAGTCATTGACTTAGTGAGGCATATAAATATAATAATGATGTATTCCTTATGAATATGAACATGCAATCTATCCATTCAATTCAATGTAAACGATAATAACATGGTAACATATAACAATAATAATGCAATTACCTTTGATGACATTTTATAGGCCCATGTACATTACTGAGAACTAAAGGTATTCGAGTACATTAAGGTTGTGCACTATTTCTATCACCACAGCTCGTATGGGGTCCCGCTAGGGGCATGTGAAATTTGTCCCGAATGACCTATGTATTTGTCCCGAATGTAACATCTTCTATACCAGGTTAGTGACTAAATTGTAAAGTTACAGAATCTGGTGATTAAAGTAGAATAATTTATTAGTTCAAGGACTTATATGAAAATGTTATGTAGGATCAAATTTCAAAGAATGGAGAATGAAAGGATAATATGGTCATTTTGTTAGTAAATAATATATATGGAGGCCACGTGTATAAGAGGAAGCAAATATCCAAGCTTCCAGACAACTCTTCTCCTCCTTTCTTTTTTGTGCGTATGAGCCAAGGTAAAGGTAAGAATTCTTATTAGTTGTTTATTAGTTGAGATTTAAGTTTGGTTTTGATCATTAAATGCTAATTAAGCTTAAGAAAAGTTTAATTTGCTTCAAAACAACAGATGAAAGGGTGTAGGAAGAATTAAGGTTAGGAGTTCTTGAATGAAATTTTGAAATAAAGTTCATAATGAGAACTAGTAGTTGAATTTGACATGTCACTAACTTGATTAAGGGATATGAAGTGTTAGAATTAGATTTAGAACATGTGGAATTGAGTGAGATTCTTAATTTTATATGGAGGATTGGATTTTTAAGTTTAGAGGTATTGAAGGATAATTAGTTTAAGTAGGTGTATGCAAGTTAGAGACATAAAAGAAGGTGAAATAGGAAGCGTTGAGAGGATTATGAAGGGATTTTCGTCCTCAAAATCACACTTCTGGGTTATGTGCATCGATGCATCTTCAATGTGTATCGATGCACTCTCAAATAAATGAACATCGAATGCAATTAGTGCATCGATGCACCCCCTTAAAATACAAACATCGAATGGTATTTATGTACCGATGCATAACTAGTGCATCGATGCACATCGATGCACACGTTAAAGAATGCATCGATACACTGTAGAGTGCATCGATGCATACCTTCATTAAAAAGATAAAAATAGCTTTCTTTTTAGTCTAAGGAGTGATAGTTTAGAATATATCAATTAGTATACTGATATGTATCAATGTATTACTATGTAGATATAGAATGTAATCTTGTTCCGGAACAATCGAAGGATTAGAATCGAGTCAAAGCAAGGCTAAGGTGAGTGCATATCTCATATGAATTGTATTGAGATACGACTTGCGATGTCTATCTTATAGTTAAACTTATGATTTACATTCATGTACATGCATATTTATATATGTATTAATGCTATAGTGCTTTCATGCTTAAATATGAACTTATTTGAATGAATGCAATTATATGAGAATCCATACAGGTATGGGAAATAATGAAAATGATCATGTGTACTCATATGAAGTGAATTATGTGTTTATGTGAAAAGTGATAGAAGATATGAAAATGAAAATTGTATTATAATTAAGCCCATGCTACTTAATGTGAGAGCTGTAGGTATAATTGGCATGCCAAGAGTCGAGGGATTATCAGTGGTCCTTCGGGATAAATATTTAGTGCCCCTAGTGGGATTTTATTCGAGCTGTGGTGACAGTATTGTGCACAACCTCAGTGTACTCGCGTACCTTCTGTTCTCAATAATGTATATGGGCAATCCAAAGATAAATTAAAGTGAAATTAGCATAAGAATATATATTTTATATGTGCATGCCACTATCATATATGTTATAGTGTCATCGATGCATGTAAATTAAAATGTCATGATCAGATTGTAAGAATGCATGTTCATGAATGCATTGTTATATCTATATATATTTATACTATGTCTCACTAAGACTGTGACTTAGCGTGTAAGTGATTTACACGTAGGTACTAAGAATCCAGAAGAACATAAATAGGGGTGGCAAGAACAACATCATTACTAGAAGACCAGATCAGAAGTAACTGATAAAGTATGTATTTTATTGTGTATAGTTTGTTGGCATGTAAGAAAAGTGTCAGTTATGAATGCTCTGATCGATTTTGGTTATTTTGGTCAATTTATGTAAATAGATTACCTTTTATTTTAATGAAAGTTTTAAATTTTCCTTGAATTTTGTCAAGAGTCAAAGTTTGAAAAGTCAACGTGACACCTCAGACTCGTATTCGGGTCAGGTACGGGTTAGTGGTGTTACATTTAATGGTATCAGAGCTACGGTTTAGTCGATTCTCGATATAAACCGGAGTCTAGAGTGTCCTATAAAGTATGCATGCCAACAAAATAGTGAAAAATTCTGATATGATATAATAGTAAGTATGTTGTTTTGCTAATAGAACGATATGGTTATTTTTTTATATAGATGTCTGGACATGGTAGTTCTAGAAGTGAAGCGGGAAATGATAGGCCCGTTGAAAGTAGCAATTCACCTTCCCTTGCCAGGCAAGGTGAAGAGCATACACCTTCTGGAGTGCCTGTAGCTGATCAAGATGTATTCTTTAGGACTTTGGACGTAGTATTGGCTCGTTTCTAACCTTCTGTTACTTCAACTCCGAGAATGAATGTTGTAAAGGAGTTGAAGTGTTTAGGAGCACCAGAGTTTAGAGGTGAAGCCAAAGAAGGTCCTGTTGATGCGGACCTTTGGCTTAATGATGTGAAAATAATGTTGGAGGGACTTCATTGCTCTGATTCAGAGAAGTTAGATGGGGTGGTTGCCTTGCTTAGAGGGCAAGCACGGATTTCGTGGATAAATGTTACACTGAGAATGATTGGTGATCAAGTAACTTGGTCTTTGTTCTTAGAGGAATTCAAGCATAAATACATAGGAGATCAGTTCATCCGACAGATGAAGCAAGAGTTCATGAATATGAAGCAATGAAATCACACTGTATATGAATATGAGTATAAATTCAACAAGTTGAGCCGTTTCACTACCGAGTTTATTCCTATAGAGAATGATGCTTGTGAATGGTTTGTAGAATGTTTGCGTCAAAGATTGAAAGAAATATTGATTGTGTTGAATTTATCTTCATTTCAAGAAGTGGTGAATCGTGCTAAAGCTCTGAAAAGAGCTTAAAATGAGAGGTTCGAAGATTCTCGAGCTCAGGCTTCGAAAAGATCGGGTGCATCATCGAGTGATGTACCCTAAAAAAGGGCAGCGATATGAGTTCTCGGCCCCAAACGAGATCAGAGTCAGTTGCATCTTCTGCAAGGGGATCAAATCAGATGAGGGGTAGACAAACATAGTCAGTGGGATTTGGAGCTGGGAGATCTAACCCAAGTCAAGTCAGACAATGTTCACATTGCGGAAAGAATCACTCGGGGATATGTAGGATGATTTCTGGAGCCTGTTTTAAATGTGGGGACACCGAGCATTTTGTTCAGGATTGTCCCATATTAGCTAGTGAATTTTCTCAGCCAGAGAGGTCTGCCTCGGCTACCCTGAGGGGAAGAGGTAGAGGCAGAGGAAGAAGTCAGTCAGAGTCCTCAGCTCCACAAGAGATATGTTCTACAAATCGTGTGTATAATCTCAAGACTAGTGAGGATCGAGATGACCCTGAGATAATTGTAGGTATTTTTCAGTTGTATGATAAGAATGTGTTTGTATTGATTGATTCAGGGTCTACTTATTCTTACATTTGTAGTAAGTTAGTAAAAAATTGAATATTCCGTTAGAAGCTATTAACAGTGAGGTGGTAGTGACTAATCCGTTAGGGCACAATGCTCGGGTCAATATGATGTAGCGAGGGTGTCCCATATGAATTCAAGGAATTGAATTCCCTGCTAATATGATGGAATTATCTTTTGACGAATTTGAAGTGATATTGGGAATGGATTGGTTATATCGCTATTACGCTAATGTTGATTGTAGACTGAAAAGAGTAATGTTGAGAAGTTCAGAAGGTATAGAAGTTATTGTATTTAGTGAAGGATGTAACTCATTGGCTAATGTAATATCAGTGATGTCAGCAAAGAAGTTATTGTTATAGGGATGTCAAGGGTTTATTGCTAATGTGTTGGATGTTAGAGTTAAAGAGAAGGGGATTGAAGAAATTCCTATAGTTAGAGAGTTTCCCGACGTTTTTCCTGCAGGGGTTTGCCTCCAGACAGAGAGGTAGAATTTTAAATTGAGGTAATGCCAAGAACTGCACTTATCGCCATGGCACCATACAGAATGCCCAAAAGAGTTACAAGAATTAAAGATCCAATTACAAGAATTATTGGACAAAAGGTTTATCATACCGAGTGTCTCACCATAGGGAGCTCCAGTTTTGTTCGTCAAAAAGAAAGATGGATCCATGCGTCTTTGCATTGATTATAAACAACTCAATAAAGTGACTATCAAGAACAAGTATCCCCTTCCCCGAATTGACTATTTATTTGATTAGTTGAAGGGAGCTTCCGTGTTTTCGAAGATTGATTTACGTTCTGGTTACCATCAATTGAAGATTCAAGATAAAGATATTCCAAAGACGGCATTCAGAACGAGATATGGGCATTATGAGTTTATTGTTATGCCATTTGGAGTTACGAATGCACCGACTGCTTTCATGGATCTTATGAATAGATTATTCTAACCCTATTTGGATCGATTCGTAGTGGTGTTCATCGATGATATTTTAGTGTATTCAAAGTAAGAAGAAGAGCATAGTTCACATTTAAAGATTGTTCTACAGATTTTGAGAGAAAAGAAGCTTTATGCTAAACTCTCCAAATGTGAATTCTGGTTGAAGGAAGTGACGTTCCTTGGACATGTGATTTCTGTAGAAGAAATTCGAGTGGATCCCCAAAAGATTAAAGCCATTTTAGAGTGGGAAGTTCCAAAGAATGTGTCAGAAGTCATGAGTTTTATGGGTTTAGCTAAATATTACCGAAGGTTTGTTAAAAACTTTTCGATAATAGCATTACCCCTAACTAAATTATTGAGGAAGGTGATAAAAGTTTTGTAGACTCCAGAGTGCCAAGAGAGTTTTGAAAGGTTAAAGAAGATTTTGACATAAGCTCCAATGTTGGTTCAACCCGAGCCTAGCAAGAACTTTGTAGTGTATAGTGATGCATCTCATAATGGCTTGGGATGCGTATTAATGCAAGAAGGTAAAGTGGTGGCTTATGCATCGAGGCAATTAAAACCGTACGAAAAGAATTATCCAACGTACGATCTGGAGATGGCTGCAGTAGTATTCGCTCTTAAGATCTGGCGTCACTACTTGTATGGTGAACGATGCTACTTGTATACGGACCATAAGAGTTTGAAATATTTGATGACTCAGAAGGAGTTGAATTTAAGACAGAGGAGATGGGTAGAATTCCTAAAAGATTACGATGTAGTGATCGATTTCCATCCGGGAAAAGCAAATGTGGTAGCAGATGCCTTAAGTCGGAAGACATTTTTAGCCTTACGAGCTATGGATGTCAGACTATCGTTAAGCGGAGATGGTGCAATATGTTCAGAGTTAATTCTCAAGCCATCATGACTAGATCGAATTAAAGAATTGCAAACTAGAGATGAAAAGTGTTCAAAGAAGCTACAACATATAAGAAATAGAGAGGTTACGGATTATGAAATGAAAGCTGACGGGAACTTATATTATCAAGGGAGGCTAGTGATTCCAAATGACGATGAGTTGAAGAAAGACTTGTTAACGGAAGCTCATTGTAGTCCATTGACTATGCATCTGGGAGGAAATAAAATGTATACGGATCTCAAGAATCGATATTGGTGGCCTGGAATAAAGAAGTATATTACGGAATTCATATACAAGTGTTTGACTTGTCAGCAAATCAAAGCTGAGCATTAGGTTTCGTCAGGACTATTGCAACCAATGTCTATTCCTCAGTGGAAATGGGAGAATGTAACAATGGATTTTGTAACAGAGTTGCCTTTGACTCCGAATAAAAGAGATTTGATTTGGGTGATTGTTGACAGATTGACTAAGTTAGCTTATTTTATTTCGGTACGACTTGACTTTTCCATGGATAAGTACGCCGTGCTATATATCAGGGAGATTATACGTCTACATGGGGTACCTGTCTCTATTGTTTCAGACTGAGATCCTAGATTTACCTTATGGTTTTGGAAATCATTACATCGAGCGTTGGGAACTCGATTGAACTTTAGTACAACGCTTCATCCTCAAACTGATGGGCAATCTGAGCGAACAATCCAAATTTTAGAGTATATGTTGAGAGCTTGTGTTATCCAGTTCAAAGGATAATGGGAAAGATACTTGCCACTTGCCGAGTTTGCATATAACAACAGTTATCCAAATTGGTTCGAGCTTAAAGATAAAGAAGTTCTTGGTCCTGAGTTGATCCAGGAAGTGGAAGAAAAGTACAAGCGATATAGAATAACCTCAAAGATGCAGCTGACAGACATAAATCTTATGTAGACTTAAAAAGAAAAGAAATTAAGTTTCAAGTGGGAGATAAAGTGTTTTTAAAAGTGTCCCCATGGAAGAAAGTTTTAAGGTTTGGACGTAAGAGAAAACGTAGTCCTAGATTCATCGGACTGTATGAGATCGTTAAGAAAGTTGGACCATTGGCATATCAACTGACTTTGCCACCTGAGATGGAAAAGATTCATGATGTCTTCCATGTCTCAATGCTTCGGAAGTATCGATATGATCCCTCCCATATTGTGACTCCAGAAGAGATCAAGATTCAACCGGATTTGACGTATGAAGAATAAGCGGTTCGAATCTTAGCTCATGAGATTAAGCAACTAAGGAACAAGACTATTTCATTGGTCAAAGTATTGTGGAGGAATCACAAGGTAGAGGAAGTAATATGGGAACCTGAAGAGGATATGAGGAATAAATATCCCTATCTCTTCGTGTAATGAGAATTCGAGGACGAATTTTCTTAAGGGAGAGAGATTTGTAACATCCTCTATACCGGGTTAGTGACTAAATTGTAAAGTTACATAATCTGGTGATTAAAGTAGAATAATTGATTAGTTCAAGGACTTACATGAAAATGTTATGTATGATCAAATTTCAAAGAATGGAGAATGGAAGGACAATATGGTCATTTTGTTAGTAAATAATTAAATTGGTTATATATATATGGAGGCCACGTGTATGAGAGGAAGCAAATATCCAATCTTCCAGACAACTCTTCTCCTCCTTTCTTCTTTGTGCGTATGAGCCAAGGTAAAGGTAAGAATTCTTATTAGTTGAGATTTAAGTTTGGTTTTGATCATTAAATGCTAATTAAGCTTAAGGAAAGTTTAATTTGCTTCAAAACAACAAGATGAATGAAAGGGTGTAGGAAGAATTAAAGGTTAGGAGTTCTTGAATGAAATTTTGAAATAAAGTTCATAATGAGAATTGGAAGTTGAATTTAACATGTCACCAACTTAATTGAGGGATATGAAGTGTTAGAATTAGATTTAGAACATGTTGGAATTTGAGTGAGATTCTTGAATTTTATATAGAGGATTGGATTTTTAAGTTTTAAAGGTATTGAAAGGATAATAATTAGTTTAAGTAGGTGTATGCAAGTTAGAGACATAAAATGAGGTGAAATAAGAAGTGTTGAGAGGATTATAAAGGGATTTTCGTGCTCAAAATCACACTTCTGGGTTATGTGCATCGATGCATCTTCAATGTGTATCGATGCACTCTCAAATAAATGAACATCTAATGCAATTAGTGCATCGATGCATGAGGAGTGCATCGATGCACCCCACTTAAAATACAAACATCGAATGGGATTTGTGTATCGATGCATAGCTAGTGCATCGATGCACACGTTAAAGAATGCATCGATACACTGTAGAGTGCATCGATGCATACCTTCATTAAAAGATAAAAATAACTTTCTTTTTAGCCTAAGTAGTGATAGTTTATAATATATCAATTAGTACACTGATATGTATCAATGTATTACTATGTAGATATAGAACATAATCTTGTTCTGGAATAATCGAAGGAATAGAATCGAGTCAAAGCAAGGCTAAGGTGAGTGCATATCTCATATGAAATTATATTGAGATACGACTTGCGATGAGTCTATCTCTTATAGTTAAACTTATGATTTTACATTCATGTACATACATATTTATATATGTATTAATGCTATAGTACTTTCATGTATAAATATGAACTTATTTGAATGAATGCAATTATATGAGAATCCATTCATGTATGGGAAATAATGAAAATGATCATGTGTACTCATATGAAGTGAATTATATGTTTATGTGAAAAGTGATAGAAGATGTATGAAAATGAAAATTGTATTATAATTAAGTCCATGTTACTTAATGTGAGAGCTGTAGGTATAATTGGCATGCCAAGAGTTGAGAGATTATCAGTGGTCCTTCGGGACATAGTGGTCATTTGGGACAAATATTCAGTGCCCCTAGTGGGATTTTATTCGAGCTGTGGTGACAGCATTGTGCACAACCTCAGTGTACTTACGTACATTCTGTTCTCAATAATGTACATGGGAAATCCAAAGATACATTAAAGTGAAATTAGCATAAAAATATATGTTTTATATGTGTATGCCACTATCATATATATTATAGTGTAATCGATGCATGTAAATTAAAATATCATGATCAAATAGTAAGAGTGCATGTTCATTAATGCATTGTTATATCTATATATATTTATACTATGCCTCACTGAGTCTGTGACTTAGCGTGTAAGTGATTTACACGTAGGTACCAAGAATCCAGAAGAGCATAAATAGGAGTGGCAAGAACAACATCATTACTAGAAGACCATATCAGAAGTAACTGATAAAGTATGTATTTTATTGTGTATAGTGTGTTGGCATGTAAAAAAGTGTCAGTTATGAATGCTCTGATCGATTTTGGTTATTTTGGTCAATTTATGTAAATAGATTACCTTTATTTTAATGAAAGTTTTAAATTTTCCTTGAATTTTGTCAAGAGTCAAAGTTTGAAAAGTCAATGTGACACCTCAGACTCGTATTTGGGTCGGGTCGGGGTGTTACACCGAAGGACCTCTGTATTTTTCCCGAAGGACCACGTAGAACCCTCGACTCTTGTCATGCCAACTATACCTATAGCTTTCATATCATATACCATGGGCATTATTCTTATATTTCATATGTTCATGTACTCATGTCATTTCTCATGTATTCACATATGTTTTTTCTTTTATCACATAACACATGTACATATAATTATCTATCTCGTATCATATGACATGTGTACTTTCATCTATTCATATGAATCATATAACATTTAACAATTACTATAAATACACACACACGTACACATATATATAACATATGTAACTTATGCATATACTTATAATAAACATCATGTATGCATGTTCATAATGACTATGCTATAACTATTAATCATAGGAATAAACTTATCACAAGTCATAATTCCTTTGAATTACTCCTCTAATAGGCACTCACCTTAACCTTGTTTTCTTTGAATCAATCATAGTCATTCGATTGTTCCGGAACATAATTACGTTTAATATCTACATAAACATACATGGATCCATATCAATATTCAAATTGATATACTCTAATTGTTCACTCCTTAGACTAAAAGAAAGAATGATTTCATCTTTTATTTAAGGTATGCATCGGTACACTCTAAAGTGCATCGGTACATTCCTTAATATGTGTATCGATGCACTAACTATGCATCGATACACAAATTACATTCGATGTTTTTTATTTTAAGGGGTGCATCGATACACTTCCTGTGCATCGATACACACTGAATAATTTCTGGAAATTTACCCTTGATGCATCGGTACATGTTGAATGTGTACTGATGCACACTAGCCCAAAATTCCAATTTATGGACGAAAATCACTTTATTATAACTTAATTGTGCCATATTTCAACCCCTTTCATATTCTTAACTTACACACACCTACTTAAACCACTTTATACTCATTCAACACCTCTTTAACATCCAACTCTCATCCTCCATGTAACATCCGCAATACCGGGTTAGTGACCAAATTGTCAAGTTTCAGAATTTGGTGACTAAAGTAGAAGAATGAAAGAATTCAATGATTATTTGAATATATATATTGAAGGTTATTTGGTAATTATTAAAGGAAATTAAGGGTATTATGGTCATTTGACCAGAAAGATTTTTTATATTTTTTTTAAGGGTAATAAGCACGTATGAAGAAGAGTCCAGAGCATTCTTCAGTCTTCTTCTTCCTCCTCTCCACCGTGAAGCTTGGTATAAGGTAAGTGAGTCTTTAGTTGGTTAATTCTTTCGTTTTAAAGCTTGTTTTGATTCTTGGGATATTAAGAAAGATTAAAGAAAGCTTTAAGTGGCTTAAACCTCAAAGATTAACAAGTTATGAGAAATTAAGAAAAATGAGTTTTTAAGTGAATTTTTGATATGGAAGGAGTTAATAGATTGTGAAGTTGAATTTGACTTGTCAAGGATTAAATTAAGAGATATGAAGTGATAGAATGAGAATTAGAACACATTGAAAATTTGGTATGATTTTTGAATCTTATATGGAAGATAGAATTTTGAGTTTAAAGAAGTGATTATGGAGTAGAAATGAGTTTAAGTATGTGTATGAAAGTTAGGAATATTAAAGGAATGAAATATGATGTGTTGAGCTGAAATGAAGGATTTTCGAGCTCAAAATATGATTTCTGGGCAAGGGGAATCGGTACCCATTCAAGGGGAACCGATACCCCTTCAAACGAACAAGAATTTCCAGTATGTCATAGGGGAACCGATACCCCCATGGGGGGGAACCGATTCCCCTAAAGGAAAATTGGGGATATGGATTTAATAAGTTCGTTTAAATTGATAGTATCCAATTACAAGGTGTAGGTATCTAATGATGGTCTCGAAATGTACATTTATGTAGATTCTACGCATAAAGCAATTCCGGAACGTTTAGCAAGTAAGATCGATCAAGGGAAAGATAAGAGATTGGATTTGGCTAGTGAGGCCAGGTGAGTGCATATTAGTTAGTTTATGGTGCTAAATGGAAACAAGACTTGCGACAAGTCTATTTCCTATGTTAGAATGCATGAATATATGATTATACGTATATGAATGACATGAATTGTATGTATGCATGAATATATGTGCTGACATGCTTTTGAATGTAATGTTATGAGAAGTATGTGCTATATAAGGTATATATATATACATATGTCAAACTGAACTATGTGACTGCATGAGAAAGATATGATCCATATGACATGATATAGGTGAACATGAGAAAGCAAAGTATGAGATATAAACTATGTGATCATAGTAAAATATAATTATATTTTTATATGATAAGTGAAATAAACTGGATAATATTGATCTATAGGATGAAGTGAAAATAGTACACCAACTAGGGGATTTGAACATAAATGATAAGATGAACGTATAAGATAAGCTAGATGGGAAAGATTCATAGGTTTAAATAAAACTATAACACATGGGTTGAATGATAGAAATTTGTGAAGTTATATGAGAAGATTATAAGAGCTTCATGAAATTAAATTAAGTAACAGATTAGATTATATATAGAAATAATAGAAGTAAGATATGTTTATAAGTCTGCCCTAGATGAATACGAAATATAAGAGTGCTATATGATTTATATTAGGATAATCTTGAGGATATATATATATATATATATAGATAGATATGAAATGAAATGAAATGAGTTATATGAATACCCAATTATGTGATGAAATGGTGAATTACCTGAACATGTGAATATATATATATATATATATATGTTTAAGAGAAGGCATACGATTAAGATATAAGCAATGTGACTATAAGTATATGTGCTTTAAGTGATATGACTTATAAGTATTTCTATTATAATGTTACATGATATGTTATGTATGTTAAAGGAATTATGTGATGGTATAAGAATTGATAGGAAATATATATGTGAAAACAAGTATATGTTACGAGACAAAACCTATGACTATAAGCTACGTGAAAATGTTCTAGGTGTTTCGATATATTATATGAAGTATATGATCTTAGGTGAACAAGATATGATAAGTATGTTTACATGAATACAGTTGATTGGGTGAGAAATGATAGAAATTATATGAAAACATGACATATATGACATGTGAATTATATGGAAATGATCTACGGGTAAGTGAACTACGTGACTATGTGATCATATGAAAAGAAGCTATGTGATACGTGATAGGTGAAAGTGAATTACAAGTTTATGTGTATATTTGAAATGAAATAAATGATAACGCCCATGTTATGTGTCATGAGAGCTAGGGGTATAGTTGGCATGCCAAGAGTCGAGGGTTTATTCGGTTCTTTAGGACATATGTATATCCTTTGGAACCTGTGTGAAGTCTTGAAAGACACATACTTGATCCATAGTATATGTATATGATTCTTAAGGAATTCTACGTGGTCCTTATGGACATCATTCTACGGGCACTACGGTGCAATTCTACGGGCACTTCGGTGCAATTCTACGGGCACTTCGGTGCAATTCTACGGGGCACTTCGGTGCATTTATACGAGCTGTGGTGACAGCATAGTGCACAACCTCTATAGGCTCACATATCGATAGTTCTCACATATATACATGGGCTAATCCAGAGATATGAACAAATATAAGTTAGTGGTATGATAAATGCTATAGAAATTATATGATGTTGTGTGTATAGTGTTTGATTGAAAAAGTATGTGATTATATGATAACATGTGAATGATGAATTATGTGTATGTATGAATTTACTGCGATTAATCTGATATGATTCTATACGATATGAAAAATGCCTGGAATTGCTATAACATGATAGAACAGAACATGCATGTATCAATATATGTTTTAAAGTGCATTATAAGTGGTTATGCCTCACTAAGTCTTCGACTTAGCGTGTGATTGTTTCACACGTAGGTTTCGAGAAGAGTAAGGAGGGATGCGGAGCAAGACATGTCAGTTTTCCTTACCAAAAGATCAGATCAGAAATATTTGTCAAAGTATGTATTGGGTTATGTATAAAGTGTTGGCATGTAATAAGTCATTAAATACGAGCACTCTGATAAAGTCTTTATTTTGATTTAATAAAGTTTTAAATTTCCCGGGATTTTTCTTAAGAGTCAAGGTTTGAAAAGTTAATGTGACACTTCGGACTCGTATCCGGGTCGGATACGGGTTGGGGGTGTTACATTTAATGGTATCAGAGCTATGGTTTAGCCGATTCTCGGCATAAACCGAAGTCCAAAATGTCATAAAAGGTGTACATGCCAACATAGATTGAAAAATTTCTGATCTGATAGTGTAAGGAATACGTTGTCTTGCTAATAAAATAAGAATAGTTTAACACAGTAGAAATCCGATCGTGATAATTTCGAAGTAAGTGAAAGGTGATATTCCTAATTGTGATAGCTATTCACTTGCCCTGGCCAGGCAGGATGAAGAGCGGACACCTCAGGAAATGCCTAGTAAGATCAAAAGTTGATTTCAGAAAGCTGAAATCATATCTGAATAATGATAGAAAATTTTCAGTGTTTGGAATTGGAAAAACGATGTAGAGTAGTTTTGCTATTATGTGAATAAGATAGAAGATGGTGAACGGGTGTCACCATAAGAATGTTAAAAAGATCTAATGACGTGATGATTACGCATAGAAGAATTCAAGGATAAGTGCATCAGTGACAAGCGTATAAGATGTATATGTCAGAGCTTATGAGTTCGAAATGAAGGAATAACATTGTGTATAAGCCAGAGCGTTTATATGATAAGGATTTGCAGTTAAGACGGAAAAGTTAGCGTTAGCTAACAAGAATATGCGATGGAAATGTACTGGAATTATAAGATATAAAATATTGTCAGGATATGATAACCAGATCTGCAATGGATCTGGATACAGTTGTATATTTGGATCATAGTAATGTGGTATAGTAAAGGAAAAGGAAGTGAGAATTGGTATATTTAAATAACGCTGAGGATTGATAAGAAGAGTTTGAGAATATGTATATCGATAATCAGATTATAGGACACAGGAAGTCAGAATGTTGAGTATAAATAAAAGAAATTTCGGGATATATGAGAATAGAGGTGAAATTGATAAGTTGAGTAAGTGAATTTTTAAGATAATTTCGATTTGACAGGATGTATGTGTTGGTTGATTAGGGTTTGTACCCTAGATTGAACATATATTATTGACTAACTGTCAGAGTAAAAGGGATAGAATAATAAGATTGAAGGAAAAGATAAAGTTGAGTTAATTGATTACGATGTGAATTTGAATATGGTTGTATACTCTGAGCAGATAGCTATGATGTAGAAACTGAGATAAGTATTTGCATGGAACCTTCAGGAAGAAAAATACAAGTATAAGAATGATAAAGAATGAAGTTATGTATAAGAAATGGGTTATTAAAGTAATGAGGATGCAATGAAGATTGGTACATAAAGATGAGTATAAGTAATAAGACAAGAGTATGTGAACATGAAAGGAAATATATGATTTATGTATAAGGAATAAGGAATAAAGAAATGAAAGGGATTGATTTAAAGGATCAGATACGATGACTATGGAAGTACCGAGGACAATTTTGATATAGAAATAAGACAAGTGTACAAAGTGATGTGAAAATATTGTTTGACTCCTTAAAGTATAGATTTAATCACATTGAAGAAGATTTAAAGTTGTGTTTTGGTCAAATGATGACGAAATACAAGTTTGGTATGGTTATAAGGTAATTAAAGATTGATAAAGAATTTGATTGATTAAGGATTTTGAGTGATAAGAACTGATGCTATTGGTTATATGATAAGTAACATGATAAGGATGTATAAAGGAAAAAGGTAGTTGAAGAACTAAGAGAAAGAAGGATTAAGTAAAAGAAGTAACATAAGAACATTAGAAGATATGTTCTTACTAAGTTGTTTAGTGAAAAATTCGAGGACGAATTTTTTTTAAAAGGAGGGGAGATTTGTAACATCCGCAATACCGGGTTAGTGACCAAATTGTCAAGTTTCAGAATTTGGTGACTAAAGTAGAAGAATGAAAGAATTCAATGATTATTTGAATATATATATTGAAGGTTATTTGGTAATTATTAAAGGAAATTAAGGGTATTATGGTCATTTGACCAGAAAGATTTTTTATATTTTTTTTAAGGGTAATAAGCACGTATGAAGAAGAGTCCAGAGCATTCTTCAGTCTTCTTCTTCCTCCTCTCCACCGTGAAGCTTGGTATAAGGTAAGTGAGTCTTTAGTTGGTTAATTCTTTCGTTTTAAAGCTTGTTTTGATTCTTGGGATATTAAGAAAGATTAAGGAAAGCTTTAAGTGGCTTAAACCTCAAAGATTAACAAGTTATGAGAAATTAAGAAAAATGAGTTTTTAAGTGAATTTTTGATATGGAAGGAGTTAATAGATTGTGAAGTTGAATTTGACTTGTCAAGGATTAAATTAAGAGATATGAAGTGATAGAATGAGAATTAGAACACATTGAAAATTTGGTATGATTTTTGAATCTTATATGGAAGATAGAATTTTGAGTTTAAAGAAGTGATTATGGAGTAGAAATGAGTTTAAGTATGTGTATGAAAGTTAGGAATATTAAAGGGAATGAAATATGATGTGTTGAGCTGAAAATGAAGGATTTTCGAGCTCAAAATATGATTTCTGGGCAAGGGGAATCGGTACCCATTCAAGGGGAACCGATACCCCTTCAAACGAACAAGAATTTCCAGTATGTCATAGGGGAACCGATACCCCCATGGGGGGGGGAACCGATTCCCCTAAAGGAAAATTGGGGATATGGATTTAATAAGTTCGTTTAAATTGATAGTATCCAATTACAAGGTGTAGGTATCTAATGATGGTCTCGAAATGTACATTTATGTAGATTCTACGCATAAAGCAATTCCGGAACGTTTAGCAAGTAAGATCGATCAAGGGAAAGATAAGAGATTGGATTTGGCTAGTGAGGCCAGGTGAGTGCATATTAGTTAGTTTATGGTGCTAAATGGAAACAAGACTTGCGACAAGTCTATTTCCTATGTTAGAATGCATGAATATATGATTATACGTATATGAATGACATGAATTGTATGTATGCATGAATATATGTGCTGACATGCTTTTGAATGTAATGTTATGAGAAGTATGTGCTATATAAGGTATATATATATACATATGTCAAACTGAACTATGTGACTGCATGAGAAAGATATGAGCCATATGACATGATATAGGTGAACATGAGAAAGCAAAGTATGAGATATAAACTATGTGATCATAGTAAATATAATTATATTTTTATATGATAAGTGAAATAAACTGGATAATATTGATCTATAGGATGAAGTGAAAATAGTACACCAACTAGGGGATTTGAACATAAATGATAAGATGAACGTATAAGATAAGCTAGATGGGAAAGATTCATAGGTTTAAATAAAACTATAACACATGGGTTGAATGATAGAAATTTGTGAAGTTATATGAGAAGATTATAAGAGCTTCATGAAATTAAATTAAGTAACAGATTAGATTATATATAGAAATAATAGAAGTAAGATATGTTTATAAGTCTGCCCTAGATGAATACGAAATATAAGAGTGCTATATGATTTATATTAGGATAATCTTGAGGATATATATATATATATAGATAGATATGAAATGAAATGAAATGAGTTATATGAATACCCAATTATGTGATGAAATGGTGAATTACCTGAACATGTGAATATATATATATATATATATGTTTAAGAGAAGGCATACGATTAAGATATAAGCAATGTGACTATAAGTATATGTGCTTTAAGTGATATGACTTATAAGTATTTCTATTATAATGTTACATGATATGTTATGTATGTTAAAGGAATTATGTGATGGTATAAGAATTGATAGGAAATATATATGTGAAAACAAGTATATGTTACGAGACAAAACCTATGACTATAAGCTACGTGAAAATGTTCTAGGTGTTTCGATATATTATATGAAGTATATGATCTTAGGTGAACAAGATATGATAAGTATGTTTACATGAATACAGTTGATTGGGTGAGAAATGATAGAAATTATATGAAAACATGACATATATGACATGTGAATTATATGGAAATGATCTACGGGTAAGTGAACTACGTGACTATGTGATCATATGAAAAGAAGCTATGTGATACGTGATAGGTGAAAGTGAATTACAAGTTTATGTGTATATTTGAAATGAAATAAATGATAACGCCCATGTTATGTGTCATGAGAGCTAGGGGTATAGTTGGCATGCCAAGAGTCGAGGGTTTATTCGGTTCTTTAGGACATATGTATATCCTTTGGAACCTGTGTGAAGTCTTGAAAGACACATACTTGATCCATAGTATATGTATATGATTCTTAAGGAATTCTACGTGGTCCTTATGGACATCATTCTACGGGCACTACGGTGCAATTCTACGGGCACTTCGGTGCAATTCTACGGGCACTTCGGTGCAATTCTACGAGGCACTTCGGTGCATTTATACGAGCTGTGGTGACAGCATAGTGCACAACCTCTATAGGCTCACATATCGATAGTTCTCACATATATACATGGGCTAATCCAGAGATATGAACAAATATAAGTTAGTGGTATGATAAATGCTATAGAAATTATATGATGTTGTGTGTATAGTGTTTGATTGAAAAAATATGTGATTATATGATAACATGTGAATGATGAATTATGTGTATGTATGAATTTACTGCGATTAATCTGATATGATTCTATACGATATGAAAAATGCCTGGAATTGCTATAACATGATAGAACAGAACATGCATGTATCAATATATGTTTTAAAGTGCATTATAAGTGGTTATGCCTCACTAAGTCTTCGACTTAGCGTGTGATTGTTTCACACGTAGGTTTCGAGAAGAGTAAGGAGGGATGCGGAGCAAGACAGGTCAGTTTTCCTTACCAAAAGATCAGATCAGAAATATTTGTCAAAGTATGTATTGGGTTATGTATAAAGTGTTGGCATGTAATAAGTCATTAAATACGAGCACTCTGATAAAGTCTTTATTTTGATTTAATAAAGTTTTAAATTTCTCGGGATTTTTCTTAAGAGTCAAGGTTTGAAAAGTTAATGTGACACTTCGGACTCGTATCCGGGTCGGATACGGGTTGGGGGTGTTACACTCCATATGAAATTCAAGAATTACACCAACTTTGCAACATGTTCTAAATTTAATTATATCACTTCATATCTCTTAATTAAGTTGATGACAAGTCAAATTCAACTTTCAAATCTTATTATAAACTCTATTTCAAGATTTCACTCAAGAACTCTAAATCTTTAATCTTTCCTAACTCCTTTATCTTTTGATTTTAAGATAACTTAAGCTTTCCTTAAGCTTAGTTATCATCTAATGATCAAAACTCACTCTTAAAATCAACAAATAATTAGCTAACCAGAAAACTCACCATTAATGGAGGCCTACGGGGAAAAGGAGGAGAAGAAGAAAATAAGGAGATAAGCTTCCAGATACTCCCTCACTCCCCCATGTTTATCTCTTAAATAAGATATAAATATCTTTTACATGAAAAGACTACCTTATCCTTCATACTTTCATTCCTCGTAATTAAATCCAATACCAGAATATTTCACTTTAAATCCCTGAACTTTTCAATAAATTCTACTTTAATCAGTAACCCATAGTTTGGGATTGTACACCGACTATTAGGGGTGCACCCTGAGTGATCACTCATGGCCTCATCTTTTATAGGACCTCTAATTTTTCATTATATTTTTTTATAATTAAGTCTTTTAATTTTTTTTATCTTTATAATTGAGACCCCTAATTTTTGTAACCTTATTTTTTATCTTTATAATTAAGGCCTTTAATTTTTTTCACTCCTACTTTTTTTTATATTTATAATTGATGATACTAAGTTTTTCAATCCCACTTTGTACTTTTATAATTGAGTTCCTATTTTTTTCAATCTCACTTTCTACCTTTATAATTGAGGCCCCTAATTTTTTCAATCTCACCTTTTACTTTTATAATTGATGCCCTAATTTTTTCGATCTCACTTTTTACTTATATAATTTAAGCCCTTAAATATTTTCAATCTCACTTTTTACTTTAAATTGAGACCCTAAATTTTTTAATCTCACTTTTTGACTTTATAATTGAGATCCCTAATTTTTCAATAATACTTTTTACTTTTATAATTTAAGCCCCTAATTTAATCATTTTCTACAATTTATTAATGTAATATTAAATTAATTGTTCAAAGTAATAGAATATACTTTTTTATAAGTGTCTATATTTTAGTTTCGTTTAAGGTCCCAAAAATATCCGATATGGCTCTAAAAATAAAACTAAAACATAATGTTAAATATGATTTAAAAAAAATTAAATGGCCAAAATGAAATAAAAGTGATAGTTAAGATACTAAATATGTAGTTTACCATAAAAATTGTTACCGCGACTGGAATTCCAGCTCCAAACTTCTGCCACATAAACAACGTAAAAAATACGTCAAACACTACTTTCGACGGTTGATTTAACTTTCCATTGTTTGTTCTCCAAAAGAAAAAGGAAGGAAAAAAATTGAAAATTGGAAAATCTATGGCGACCATGTCTTCAAGAATTGTTATCGGCTATCCAAATCTTAAATCCCAATTCCCTTCAGTCATTTCTTCTTCTTTTCACTTCCTTACTCCGAAGAAAGTTAGCTTTAAACCCACCAAGCAAATCACTTTGAAAGGCAACGCTGGTGGTAACTCCCGTTTCATGGTCAAGGTCTCTTCTTCTCCTGCCCCTGAATTCTCCACCAACATCGGCGATATACTCGGCGAAGTTACCGTTTTCACCGCTTCGGGTCAACCGGTTTTGTTCAGAGACCTTTGGGACCAAAATGAGGTATATATTATTCCTATCAATTTACGTTCAAATTTAATCAGTTTTTGTTTAAAACGATGGTTTTTTTGGGGGAAAACAAATTTGTTAACGACCGGAATTTTGATTCAGGGAGTAGCTGTGGTTGCATTCTTGAGGCATTTCGGATGCTTTTGTTGGTAAAAGTATTTATGAGCCCATCTTTGTTAATTTATGAAATTGGGTCTTTCAACTAATCGATTTATATGTATCTTCGAAGTTGGGAACTTGCTTCAGTTCTGAAAGAAGCAATGCCTAAATTTGATTCAGCTGGTGTGAAATTAATTGTTGTTGGCGTTGGCACTCCCGATAAAGCTCGTATCCTTGCAGAGAGGGTATGTCTTTGGAGTGTTTCTTCATTTCCCTGTGTATTTCTTTCAAGGAAAACGAAAATTGGAGCTAATTTACCACTTGCATTCATGGAATTTGCAGGTTCCCTTTCCAATGGACTCCCTTTATGCTGATCCTGAACGCAAGGTAATATGTTAGCTATCTATTGAAACAAGATTATGTTGCTATGTTATACGGACTTAAGTGTGAGTATAGGGGTTACGAGTATGTGTTTGATGCGATATGTTCTTGTTGATTGGAATAAGTTGGTCCCGCCATTTTCTTTTGATTTAGACTGAGATGCATAGTGGATAAAGATTTGACCGTGGGCTGGTGGTTAATCTATGTGAGAAGAAGAGTGAAGGTAGAAGGAAAAAAGCAACGTAGGTGTGTGAGCTGGAGTTAAAGAGAGAGAATCCTTCTTTAGCTCTTTTCTCCGGGTATAAATACTCCGGTTATAAGATGATTGATGTTAGGCTTAAGATAATCATGTCTGTTAGTAGACTGGCAGATTATGTAGATATGCTTGTTAACTATAAGATTTGACTCTATCGAAGATCACATAAAAGACGATGGATTATGGTTATGGACTTGTGGACGATCAGGGGATAGTTTCAGAGATGATGTAATGTTTTCAGAGAACTTTTGGAGCTCTATTTTTATTAAAATTTCCATGTATTTAAGGGTCAAATCATATACTCCGGAGAAAAATGACGATTTGGGGTAAGATATGTTATACTCATCAATCATGCCCTTGTTGTCTTTCAGGCATATGATGTTCTGGGCTTATACTATGGTCTTGGGCGCACATTTTTCAATCCGGCCAGTGTAATTTCCATTCTCATCTTGCAAGAAAGTACATTTCTTGTTCATAGAAAGACACTTGTTAACCGATTGTATGAATTTCATATGTATGTACAGGCAAAGGTGTTCTCAAGAGTTGATCAAGTGAAGAAAGCTATGGAAAACTATACCATCAAGGCAACCCCAGATGACGTGAGCAGTGTATTACAACAGGTTTGTGAATTTCTCTTATCAGTCTTCATGATCCGTGCCCTGGTTTATATCGGCCGGATGATCGATTCGGTTCTTTTATCAGGGAGGGATGTTTGTCTTCAAAGGTAATCAATTGTTGTACGCACGAAAAGACGAAGGGACGGGCGATCATGCTCCTTTAGACGACATCTTTGATGTTTGCCGCAGAACTCCAGTTGCATGAAGTGTTTTGTAAACTGTATATTATTCGATTTGTCACTTTTGACAGATATTACTTTATAATTATCTCATACTATTTAAAAAAGTTTACATATTTTGATCAAACTATGAGTACTGTTATGAATTTTGATTTGTATACATTTTAGTCCTTACTCTATTTTAAAACTTGGATCTTTTTGGAGATGATTTAATTTTGCTTATCTAAACTTCAAATTGATCCGAGATGGATGGTGTTACGTGTTTATCTCATAAAGACTTGGCCTGTGTTGAAGTGGTTTTGAGTGACAGTGAAGGATAAAAAGGGTATAAAAGTTCAACATTAGATTAATTTGACTTAAAATATAATATTTTGGTTAATTAGGATATTAGATTGTTAGTTATAAGGTTATAGTGATTTAAGGTTTTAATTATTTCTAGAAGTACTTGTTGGTTCCACATATTATGTGATTCAAACATGATTTTCAAAATGATTTTTGGGATTAATTTCTGAAATTATACAAAACCAATTTGGTTAACATATTATTTGATGAATGGAGTATAAATTCTAAGTATCTACGTGATTATAATTTTAATTTATTTTTCTCCAATTACTAACGTAGTTACCAACGTGGAACCATTTTATGTTTATTTTTTATAATCAAAGTTATAAACTAAACACATTAAGAATATTTTTTTTCTATAACTATTAACACAAGAAATTAGCTACTTAAGCAGTAGTAGAATTTGGTGACGTTGTTTGGAGGGGTCAACTTAAACTTTAAAAATGTAGAGATTTAAATTAAAATTCTTAAAAATTTTAAAGGGTTCGGTTTATATTTTTCAAAAAAATTGGGGCCTAACTAAAGTTTTTAAAATTTTGAGAGGTCTAATGAGAATTTTTAAAAATTATGGGAGGGATTTAATTAAAAATATTCAAAAAATTTAAAGCTTAATCTAATTGAGCGATTGATAAACTGTATTGATAAACAAACCATAAAAATGATTAACATAATGAAAGACCATTGATAAACCACAAATCATAATTGAGCGATGTGAGAACTATCTACGAATGCAAATCACGTATCAAAATCTAATCTAAGTGTCCAAAGTAGGAAGACCAGTATGATGATAAATAAGTGTTAACTTGATCAATCGTGTTGATATCAAACTCAATCTTAAGAAAAATGATAAATGAAAATAATGATCAAACGATCGAAAATATGTCAAGAGATAGATAGATACATACAAAAAGGTGAAATTATTAAAAATAAAAATATATAATATAATAAAATAAAGAAAAAAAGGATATCAGCGAAGCTAGTACCGTCGTATGTTGCAAAGATAAAGGAAAAAAGAGATTAACGATGATACAAAGAAAAAAATATGAGTGAAAATACTTCAAAATGTATATAACTTTTTTTGGATTAATTTGAGATAAATACAAGGCAAATAACTCTCAACTATTTGACATTGAACTCATCCCTGACATTTCTGGTCCTCAAACCCTTAATTTCAAAAAATAACAACAATTCACTTGGCTCATGCTTCCAAATGTGTATAACCAAATCAAAATAAAATTACATATCTAAAATTAAGACTCGATGACTTTTGCATGACGTCTAGAAGACTAGACGATTTCTCCAAGATGCATGCATGCTTGCAAACTATGTCTTCTTGAGAGACGTCTTATCTTCCACAAATCTTTTAGAAGTCGTCAAATCTTCTGGACATCTTTTAAAAATTGTCAGATAACTCGAACATCTTTTATAAGATATTGTAATATCTACACTATAGTTTTTTAGTAAATTAATTTAAAGTTAATATTTAAAAATATATATATATATAACAAATTAACTTTGCTGGAGCCCATGGCCATTCCCTACTAAAACCCACAGTTATTCAAACCAAAGGCATTGACCCAATTGTGTCAGAATCTAAAAAAGCTCATATAATATCTCCAATATAAATATCTTTTGTTCATGTGACGCCTCTATAAATATCACCCTTATAACCTAGGTCAGTTTGGTTTTTAAGAAAAAAAATTAAAAAGTGCAGTAAAAAATAATTTTTAAAAGTAAAATTTAAAATTTATCTATTTGAGATTATTGTTAAAAATGATTTTAAAAAGATAAAATGACAATTTTAGACATTATATTATATATTGAAAATATAATATTTAATGATAAAAATATAATTTCACTCAAAAGAGATTTTTCACGACAAAAAATTAGAAATTTGTGATTTTGAGGTTAAATTAAATTTTTTGAAAGAGGCGTTTTGTACCATTGAGACTTTTAGGGAAAACAATACTCTTTTTCAACCATCGAGACCACTTAATAGATTTTCATTGATTTAGATTTTTAAAATATATATTTTTACCATTGATTGCGTCCATATTCTTCAATGTATAATGATAACATGTTATGGTAATTGGTATATGATCATAGACAAGTTCATGGATGAAAGCATGAAAGGGTGCGTATACATGTTAATTAAATTTGAGAAATTAAGATGTTGTAAAGATAATTTTAGTAGTTCATGATGTTGATAAAGATGGAAAGTGTTAAGGAATGCCATTTGTGCAAAATGGAAAGGTTTGATAACTTGTGACAAATGTATTAATATGTAAACTCGGTAAAAGCATTAAAAATAGCTTTAAATTATAGATTTTGTATGTCAAATGAATGGTATGAACTTGAATTGAAGCGATGATCACTTGTTTGTGTCTTGTTTGTTGGGATTATAATGTAAGTTGAGTGTATTTTATTGTCAAATAGTAATGCAGATGGACTAAAGTAAGTTGAAATACAAAAAATAATTTCCCAAGTCTATGGAAATCGGATAGAGAATCTCCTCTAATGGTACAATCTTTGGAATGCAACTACCTTGGACTTCTATCAAAGGAAAACCAGAGACGATGAAACAAACATTGAGAGATATTATAAAATGGGTGAGAATCGGAGCAACAGTTGTTGGATCACTTTTGTATGTATATTGTGTTCATATCTATTCTCATATCATATTTGAAGTTACGAGATCCGAGAGATAGTATATGTGAAAGGCTTATTAGTTATGAGCAAAACATTCAGAATCCAACCATTAATCATCTACCACCGCTATGCCCTGATTTATTCTGCATCTTTTGCAGTGCAGGTTGAACCACTGAAAAAATGGAAGTCTTTTGCTTCTTTTGTTTCGCGCCGAAGATGAACGACCTCAACGGCACGTTCGATCGAACTTCCGCCGTGCCGCTGCCGTGGTGGCTCTTCGAACCCGACAGTCCCCAGTCGTCACTCAACTTGGACAGTGCCCTATCTGCATCACGCTGCAATGATGTTGCCAGTTCCAAACCAGCTTGTAATTCGTCGCCAACCCTCTTGTTCTCCTTCTTCATGTTCAATATTTCGCCTTGGAATTTCGCTGCCTGAAAACTCGTGAACCTGAACTCGTCACCTTCGGCACTCGCCTTCAGTGCTTTGGTGATCTCCTCTTGGATTTCGCATAAAGATGCCGACCTGTTCTTCAGTTCTTCTTTCAGTGACATTCCCTTTTCGATCCACAGATTCAGTTCGGTCTGCATTTCTCTCAGGTGCTTGTATAATGGTCGGACGTCTGAATTTGCCGAGTATTTCGATGTGCTACTTCCTTCGTTCTTTTGTCTTTCCTCCAGTTTCACTACCTCTGCTTCTAAATCTTTAACCCCGGCTTGGTACTTTTGAACTTCGTATAATGTTGAGCTGAATCTGAACCAGAAATCCAAGTTCTCTTCCAGCAGTTCGTCGATGTCGGTCCGGAACTTCTCTTCGATGGCGGATGTAGGTTCAGGGTCGTGAACCGGCTTTTGGAGCTTTATCGAACCTTCGTCTTCTTCCACCTTTTTCTTGACCGGTTGAGGTGCTTCTGTTGTTTTGGTTTCGGACTCTGGTGATATCTCGAAACATTCGTGGGTTTCATCTTCGTCCTTGGGCTTACCGATACCGGTCTGGCCACGGATTAGTTTCAGACGTAAAGATCGAATCTCTTCGTCTTTCTTGGTGATAAGGTTCTTCAATTCTTTTAACTGCAACGTTATCTCAAAGAGTTCGTTCTGATGATTTGTTTCGACTTCCATGAGCTTCTTCTTGGTTTCCTCCAAGGTCTGGGACAGTGCAGCTAATTCATGTTCTTTCAAATCAGATTTGGACACTGTGTCGGCTATCAGTGATGATGCTTGTCCAACGACTTTAGCCATTGCTTTCAGATAATCAGATGTTTCTGAAGCCTTAGAACTCTCCTCTCCTTCGTTTGCGGATTTCGGGACGGAATTTAGTTCTTTCGATGCATCGGCAGCACCTTTGTTTGCAGATTTTGGGACGGAATTTACTTCTTTCGATGCACTGGCACCATCAACAGCGGATTTTGCTGTCGAATTTAGTCCTTTTGATGCATCAGCATCGACATTGGCAGGTACCGGGACGGAATTTAGTTCTTTCGACACATTGGCATTGTTGGTTGTAACACGTTCTTCAGATTCTGCTTTCGGCTTCAAGAACTCTTTCCCTGCTTTCGCCTTCTTTGGCTTCTCTTTCGTTTCGTTCTTCGGCAATGCCGATGAGCTTTTCAGGGCTTCGAGATTCTCGATCGGCTGCACATTCTGGGAAAGTTCATCAAGATTAGACTGTGCATCTTTGAAACGAGATTGTAGATTTGTCTTTTGGTTTTCAATACTGTGGTTCAAATCCTGAATCCCTTGCCACTTGAGCTCCAAGTTGATTATCTTCATCTTCAAATCCTGGTTTCCATCCACCAGGTTAGCCTTACCCTCTTCTAAGCTTTGAATTAGGCCTTGAAGTTCATCATTTTCTGATTTTAATCTATGAATAAGAGCTTCCTGAGACGAATTTGAAGTTTCTAGGCTCGTCACCTTATTCACCAGCACATCAATCTTCTCCGCCACGTCGACCTCGGAATCACCATCTCCAGCCTCCGATTCCGTATCGTGGGCGATATTATGCGCATTTTCTTTCCTTTTTTTCGCCCTTTCATCTGCAATTTTGGTCACTTCCGCTGCGGATACTTTCGAAAGGAACACTTTCTTCAAAGCATCCACCTTCGCCCTTGCTGCGATGATCTTCTTTTGTTCGACTTCGGCTTTGACAGCTGATCTCTCGTATCTCTTTATCAGCTCCTCCAATGTCTCTTTGCACGACTTAAAAACGGTCGCCGCCATCAAATTCCGAGCTTCGTTGTCTTCGATCACCTTACCTTCGCCGAATTCATCTTGCAAACTATTAACTTTCTGTTGCTCTTCCTTGATCTCATTCTCAACTTCCCTGTACTTGACCAATCTACTCTCATAAGAACTCTTAAAAAATTCCTTCTCGGTCTGCAACGCCAGGATTCGTTTCTGAATCCGATCGATCTCACCGATTCCCTCCTCCTTGGTCAGACCGGAGGACTTGTTCACGGACGAAACATGCTGTTTCGTCACCTTCTTCTCTTGCACTTTCTTCTTCGTATTGGTTATGAATTTCAATTCTTTAACGGGTAGCTTGGGAACACTGGGGGCTTTGCCCATGTTATCCGAAGGCTTTTTCGGGAACATTGATGGGCAATCGAAGTCATCGTCATCGTCCAAGCCCCTGACTTGATCGGGACAAATTGCAGCAATAGTGTTGTTGGCATTCTGTAGCTCGGTTGATAAGTGATCATATCGATCAGCTAAGGCACGGTAAGCTCGGAAAAATTCTTCCACGAAATTTATGATCTCAGGTCTCTTTCTGTAATACATTTCGGCTTTCTGGATAAAGGAGTCCCCATCTTCTTCGATCAGTTTAAGCACAGCAGATACCTTTTCCTCCATATCTGCAAATTTTCCCACTTTTCCAAATTAATATCCATATCCAAATTAGAATTCTTTTGCATTGGACATGTTAAACAAAAAAACACAAAAAAAACCCAGAAATTCTTATGCATTCAACATTAATAGATGTACATTACCTTGAAGGTTTTGCTCCATCCATTTTGATTGCTTAGTTCTGATATGGCTAGCCATCCACCATGAGTAGGCATTGCTAGCAGCTCTTTGCAACATCTTTGGTTACTTTTTTTTAAGAACAAAACCACCAAAACAGTTTGCAGAGGAAAGGTTTGTTTTAAGGTAAATTAAGACTCCCCCATGAAGCATCCAAAAAAAAAACCTCTTTTATCTTCCAATAAAATAAAGAGTAGACATGGGAAAGCTAATCAAAGAGAAAAATTGGGGAAGATGGAGCGAAGAATAAGATAAATTTTCCTAGTTTTGAAAGTGAAATATGAAAAACAATGAAATTTGTTGTGTTTTTTTGGTTTCATTTGCTTTTGTTATGGAATCATGGAAGCGAGCAAACCTCGCCCCAATTATATGCTTGAGACAACGAAGCTTTCTTTGTGGCATGTTTTTTTAAACAATCACAAGAGAAAAATAGTTTAAGAGTTTTCAGCCACTGACCTTTCTCCACGTGGCGACCTGTCTTTTTATCAGGGTGTTCACAGTTGTCGGATTGGGAATTAGGATATTTTCCCCTTTTTTCCATTTAACCGACTTTTTCTATTTTTATTTTATTTAATAAATAACATGTTGAGATGTTATTTTCTTTGGGAGATAATGTTCAGCCATATTACTATTTTTTTAAGGATGAATGATACATTCATTAGTTAAACTTCTCACTCGAGGAAGCATGTAAGATTTTATTATTCTTTTGTAATAAGTCGATGGTATAAATTATCGAAAGATTTTTTTTTTGATAGAATCGAAATATAAATTTTTAAAATTTAATGGACAAGATAAATAAAATAAGAAAGTATCTTATGAGATTATAAAATATTGTGAAGCACGAATCAAACTTACCTCAATAGTTAAAAGAATTATTATTGTTCCTAAAGGTCCCAAGTTTGACACTAACAATTACAGTAAGATAATTGAACGGTCATTGTCAAATATTTAAGAGTATTAAAAACATATATTGTCCATTATAATCATCTTAATTTAATAAAAAAAATAAAACATGCCGCGAAGAACTATAACTTACAAGTCTTCTTCATATGTGCAGGTCGTTTTGGAAGGCATTTGGAAATATATATATATATCTGATTGAATGATAAGAATTATTCACAGTAGAACTTGAGCTGAAAGCAAAGTCCATTTCTTTTCCTGCATATTTACAGCATAACTATCTACAGAAACCAAAAAACAAGAGCAGCCATTTTCTTCATGTTTCCACAGATCACTTCAACTGCATTGTAAGCAGAAAGGATGATTTAACAGAACAGAGTGACAAACACGAAACATTAATGTTCTCCAGAGTCCATCTTTAAGGCAAACATCTCGATTTTCCATGGATGTTGACCCCCTCACATTCCACCAGAATCTAAAGCAAATCATTGCCTCTTGCCGGTACCGGACACCTGTTCTTACATTATTCGCAAATACTAGAAATATGATCACTTCAAGTGTACTTTCGTCTGAAATATTTATGGGAGATTTCATCTATATAGTAGGAAACCACTGCTGGAAGGAGTCCCCTCTGCATATTTATAACCAAAATGCAATAGAGAATGTTGGTATGCATGAAGAATTCTTCAGCCTGCAAAAAAAGCACCGATTTTAAACACGAAAAATCCCAATGCAGCATGTACAAACATTGAAACACTTGAATCACACGTCTTCAAGTTCAACAGAGTTAAAGATGATAAATCCAAAGCTCCAGTCCGTGAAATAGAAAGCTCTCACACAACAGTGCACAGCGGATTGTGGTTGAAATTGTTTTCAATACATATGCAAAGCTTAACCGTTTACAAGTAAATCGAGCATTGGGAAACACAAGTTTCTTTACACTTCGATCTATGAGTCCATGAAACGTCGACTATAATGGGTTGCTCGAGAATAAGATTGCAACAGATGGTGCAATAAGTGCTCCCTGAAAACTGATACTGCAGAGCTTACTGATACATTTGGACAAGTTGCATCAAAGATCACCTACCAATACCTTTCTATCTGATGCTTTCAACTCAGAATCCACCTAAATCAGACCCTAATGCTCACGCAAAGTGCGCACCTTCCATGAAAAGAACAAAGGGGACGTCCCTTCAAGTTCTACATACTAGAGGTTGAGCCTAATGCTCACTAAGTCTAAAGAACCATGTTAAGTTAAACCAGTGCAAATGTGAAGCTCTAGATTTCGTCGAAATGTATGTCATTCAGAGGCTTTCCCTAGTAATGCCACCCACCACAGGGATTTTGTGCGAATAGAACTTCGTATCCAACAGATATCTGAACATATTTAGACATGGATATGAAATATGATACTCTAAGACTGTCTCCCATATTCAAGAAAAAAAAATCAAATAATCAAACATTCCAATATTGTACCCGTATCCGACGCACACATAAAGTCCAAGTAACAAAGTTGTGCAATGATCATCCAGGTATGCAATACAATACATCACTTATGAATTATGACACTGCCTTGCAAAATCTGTATCAACTTCAAAGTTCTCAACACCTTCAAAGTACCTAACACTGGTGTTTCCATCAGGCAGAAACAGCAAAAACTTACAATCAGGCATTGAAAGGAATGAGGAACGATCTCAACGACTTGATAAATATAGATATAGTCCTTTAACTTAACATAAGGATTCGGTACAATAAATTCTTGATTGCACTCGAGAGCTGGTTATTAGGGCCTTGTACAAGTTCTTTGCAACCACGCTTATAACAAGGAACCAGCACAACAAATCCACCATCATCATCATCCTCATCAACTTGAAAACCAGGACCATGGGGTTCTTCCCATCCAATCGACCATTCTGGACCATCAGATTCATATCCAGATAAAAGCAAACCATCCGATTGAACCACCCTTGTCTTCTCACAAGCTGGCCGCTTTCCCTTTGAAGGGGCTATCTTTGTTTGGAACTTAACAGTGTCAGAAGAAGACGATGAAGAGTTCAAAGAAGACTCATTTAAAATAAGTTGTTTATCTTTCTTCCCAACACTCCGAAACCACCACGGGAACCCAGAAAGAGAAACTGCCATTTTTTTTGTTGAAAAATCTCTACCTTTTTCTTGCAATGAACCACAACACTAGGAAATTATCAAATCGAGTTAATAGAAAAAACAAGATCAAATTTGGAAATTTAATGATTGAATCCAACAAATTTTTTGAATCAAAATTAAAATCAAAAGCTTGTGAACTGAACTCAAGTACACTGACTTCAGCATAGAGTTGTTTCTTTCAAAAAACAATCAAACCCAGACAAGCTTATGATCCAATCAAAAGAGGTTTTATTTTTTGGTCTACACTTTTATGACTCTTTTCTCTAAACCTCAAACTCGTCAAACCAAAGTTCATCAAAAAGTCGACAAACAGAAAAGCTCAAAATTTTACCAAATATTACAGCTTCTACTGCGAGAAACAGCTGAAAATTCAAAAGGTGATTTTCAGCGCTATTAACGGCGAAACTAGAATCGGAAGAAAAAAGCGTCAACGGAAGATAAAATACACGTTGAATTATCTGGTTAAAAAAGTAATAAAATAAGAAGGTAAAATTCAACACATGACTGGAGATTGGAGATTGGAGATGGGGAGAAATAAACTTTCAATCAAAGAAAAATTAAAGGGAAAATCGAAAACCCTAATATTATCTCTCACACATTTCCATTTTCTTGCTTTATTTGTCCTTCCTACCGTGAAGAATCAATCTGAGAGAATCTGTCTTCGTCCACCATTTATACAGTTTTCTTCTTCTTCTTTTTAATCAAAGAACACCAGACAGTTGGGCGATTTTCGGAGGTGATCTGTATATATACCGATCTAATATCGATTAGATTATATTTTTTGATCTAATACCCGTAGCAGTAAAGCGCGTCCCTGAACCGAACCACGTTATATGTTGATTTGGACTCCCCATGTACCGCGCTATACGCTGACTAAGTAACACGTGAGGTATAGCGCGCCCCCTGCTCCGCGCTATATGCCACGTAGGGTCCGCGCTATACGCCGTACCAAAATTATATTTAACGTGGTCCATGATCCGCGTTATATAATAATTACATATAATGCGTTACAAGTATCGCGCCTTATATGTTTATAAATACCTCCCGTTCTGGCATCTCTCCTCACATCTCATCGCATCTCTCATCTCTTATAAATTAATACAACAATTCCGTCAACGAGTAATAATTCTGACAATCTTATTATATTTGATTTAGAAGTTCGTGCGATTTTTTGTTATAAGGTAATTTTGTTATAATTTTTTAATTATACTTATTGTTTATTATCATTATTTAAAAAAATATTATACTAATTATTTTTAATTAATTTTTATGTTTGTAAAATTGAAAAGCGGGAGCATACGTCGAAATAGTTTTGCGGTGCAGGTAATAATATAAAATTATATTATTTAAATTATTTACGTTGATGTGTAAAAAAAAATTGTGTTATATTTTCGTTCATATATAATTTATTTAATCATGTTTGTTTAAGTTTTTTTTTGCAGATATAATATTGTCGTACTTTTAAACTCAAAGAATGACGCGACTTTCAGCTATTGTTTATTATGATGGTGAAATTCGAGAAGATGAAACCGGCGTTATTTTCGTATCAAATGAGCATGTTAAAATATCATTCAAGAGAAACATAACTCTTGAGGAGCTGATAACGAAGATTTCGAGGAAGATTCATTTTGGAAGTAACATATTCATGTCTGTAACAAGCTTCTCAAGAAGGCATGAAATGTTTCGTGTCACAGAGTTGTCGCGACCTCTTCAAGGGATTGAAGCTGTGTCGTTAAGAGTAAATCTAAGGGACAGAACGTGCGACTGCAGGTTTTTTCAAGCTCTGAAGTATCCATGCTCTCATGAGATAGCAGCTTGCTCGCATACACGTCAAGACTATAACCATTTTGTGGATTCTGTATACCTACTATCTGAAGTTTTTAAGGTATACGAATTTGAGTCTCCCCAATAGGTAATGACAAAGACCCTGATGAGGTTTAAGATTGGCTTCCGATTGTACCAAATCCGAGTTTATTGAGGGAGCGTGGTCGTCCAAAATCCAATCGAATTCATTGCGATATGTATATTCGAGAAAGATCTAGACAAGACAGAAGATGTGGCCATTGTAGAAACCCAGGACACACTAGAAAAACATGTCCATTTCTGTTGTCATCAAGTAACAATTGATGAGGAAATGATGTATTTGTTTATCAAATAATAATTTTTGTATTTTAATTTGCATTTACTTCAAGTTAATGTCATTCGATAATCGCTGATGAAGATTAAAAAAACGAACACAATCATTAAATTTTATCAAACTAATAACAATTTGGTATTTAAATACAACAAACTTACAATAAGAATTAAATGGTAAATGATAACCAAATTACAATAACTGATATTAAATGGTAATAAACAAAATTAACTGAAATATTTAAAAAAAAAAGTCCAAAATTTAACAAAATAAAGTAAGTATTAAATGAGAAATAAAAAAATTACAATTAAACAAAATAAAGTAAATACAAATATAATTAAAAAAATCTATCGATGCCTGCGTCGCGAATGTGTTCCGCAGGGCGGTGGCTGTCGGTCTCGAGGAGGATTTCTTCGTATCACTGGTTCTGACTCCTCGCTGTCATCGTCGTCATCGTCACCATCATCGTCGTCGTCGTCGTCGTCGTCCTGAGCAAGTACATTAGGTTGATGAGGAGCTGATGACGATGAAGCACCTCCATATAATAAGGACCTTGGAGGTGTATGACTGACTATCCCACCGGCCTGCGAAAACTGGGAAAACCCAGACATCGCTGAGTGTGAAAATTGTACAGGATGTGTCTGTGCTGTGGCCATGGGTGATGAGGCTGAACCCTCCAAATATCTAGCATATGAACCCCAAGTCGGATCTGCAAACATAGACCCATAATAACCTCCAGGAGGGGTCATCTGTGACGGTGGTGGGGTCATAAAACCAGGTGAAGGCGGCGGCGGTGGCATCTAGTAATGGAAAGGCGATGGCGGTATCATATATGGATGCGGCATCATATATGGTTGCGGTGGCTGCTGGGAAGGTCCTACTGATACAGCTGAGGATGAACCGGAAGCACCTGCTCTCCGTCCACGAGTCGGGGGACGATGGTGCTGTGTCGATGAACGTCTCTGTCGACGTCGTGGAAAGGTCTACCCTCGTACATCCTCGGGAAGTAGAAACGGTTTCCCGTTACTGTTGAACCACTCATAATAATCCTCAGCATACATCAAGAAGTCAGTAAAAATGGGCTCTCTACGTGGAAAGCGACGATGTCGATCCTCCCATAACACGACCCAATCATGATGTCTCACCAGCCAATCTGTATCTGTCTTGCCGCGTCTATCTAAGCTATGCAACTCGTCCATATTGCGAGGTGCTTCCGGAATTGGTTGAAAACAACCAAACTGCCGGAGCACACGATCAGTAGAGTGTCACTCAACGGTCGCATAACAGATCAGAGGGACCATCGCCATCCAAACATATGATGGACCCCTCAACTCAGGTGGGATCACCGCCCTCACATCATCAGTAGAATATGACACTCATTCAAACTAAAACAAATAATATATAATTTTTATCAAAATAATAATCTAATTATATAACTATAATCTAAAATCGATTTTTAAATATCAAAATTCATACATGTGTGCCAGCCTTCTGATCGATTAACACCCTAATTTTTTCTAAATCATCAGGTAGCTCCTGATGATTTTTCCTATCAGTAGACCACCTATTCAAGGAAAATAAATTTGTTATACGCTGTATAAAATTATTAATATACAAAATCAGTTTTATAATTACCTCAGAAGTTGTGGAAATACGAATGGGTTATTCACAACAGGACATAAAAAGGGCAATCGATATCATGCCCAAGACTGCAGCAGCAGGAGACATCCGCCGATAGCATTACGTTTATAGTCAGTGGCTCCACACATCTCCATTTACAGCAAAGCCAAAACTGTCGAGCCCCAACTGAATGATCCGGCGAGACGAAAATCGCTAAGATGTCGCATCCACATGCAGTGAACTAGGTTGCGCGATTTGTCCGGCATCAGCAACCCTCCTATCAACTGCAGTATGCATGCCCGTGCATACATCTTAACCTCATCCTCAGAGGCGTCTGCGCTCAACTCCCGAAAATTTGCATATAACCAATTTAACGGTATCCTACCTCCGATAAAATTTTCTGGGACACGTCATAGACTATCCCGACACAAAGTAGTCCAAGAACCGGAAGCTATCCCCGATATCACATCTCCATCCACCGGAAGCCCCAGGTGCATAGAAACATCCTCAAGCATGATCGTGCACTCTCCGCACGGAAGATGGAATGTGTGGGTCTCCGGCCTCCACCGCTCTACTAAGGCAGAAATCAGGTATGGCTCTATCTTACAGTGACCCTGATATCTACCTATGTAACCGAATCCAGCCTCTACTAAATACGGCAAGACACGGCTGGTTATCACTAACTTAAGATTCCTAATAAAAAGATCTAATACACGGTCATTCTCCTAAAAATAAATAATTACAAAAATTAATTCATACTCTAATAATCATGCATTAAATAAAATAACTAATTATTACTAATAATTTAAATTAAATTAAAACGTTAAAATGTTACCGTATCAGCAAAGTGTCGAGATATTTAATTCTTAATCTAATAATCATGCATTAAATAAATCAACTAATTATTACTAATAATTTAAATTAAATTAAAACGTTAAAATGTTACCGTATCAGCAAAGTGTCGAGATATTTAATTCTTAATATAATAATCATGCATTAAATAAATAAACTAAATATTACTAATAATTTAAATTAAATTAAAACGGTAAAATGTTACCATATCAGTAAAGTGTAGAGATATATGATTTCAACCGAGCGAAGTAGACTGTCTTCCATTATATATCTGTAAAAGAATTATATTAGTAAAATATTAAATAAAGTAAATACATAATAGTAAAAATATTATAAAATATACCTTAAAAGATAGAGTATTTGAGAGAAATTTAGAGAAATTGAGAGAATTTGGTGTGATAAAAGTGATTGAAGATGTGAGTATTTATAGGGAGGATGAGGACATGAAGGGATGGGTATTTAGGGGTATAGCGCGCGCCCTTCACCGCGCTATACCCCACGTGTCATATACAAATGTATAACGCGGATCAGAGGGCGTGCTATACCGTCGTGGCGTCAGATCACCGTATATCGTGGGACAGGGGATGCGTTATACCCACGTGATGTCAAATCAGCGTATAGCGCGGTTCAGGGGCGCGCTTTACTGCTACGAGTGTTAGATTAAAAAATATAATCTGACTAATATTAAATCAGTAAATATACCGATCACTGATGATTTATTGAGAAAATTATTACGGTCTGAATAAAATATTTGTATTCTAGAAAAAAAGATAATTGGCTAAAAGTTTCATTATGTTTTTAACCGTTGATTCAGCGACAAGTGGACTGACATCCCTCCAAATTTGCTCACTTGTGTAGTGTAAAGTCCAATCAGTGTCTGCTCACGACATCTAGATTTGACACGTGTAAATTAACTCTTGGTTTCTTAAAGAATAATAAATATTTGTTGTTCTGATAAAGATTTTCTAAGGTTATTTTATAAAAGAGCTGTTCAGTAATACAAGGTTAAGGAAAGATATTATTGATAATGTTAATAATTTTTTAATAATTTTAGTAAATTGTTATCTAAAATATTATTTTTTATTAAAAATATTAATATTGAGTGATATTTAAAATATTTAATATTTTCGGTAAAGCGTTAATTAAAATATTATTTTTTTTACAAGAAATGTTAATATTAGGCACTACCTAAAATAAATTTTTTACCAGAAACTAGGTAATAAAATTAATATTTACGGTAAAAAATAATATTTTAAGTATCAATTTATCATAAATGTTAAAAAATATTAATATTTCTTATAAGATAATTCCTTAATCGTATATTAATATTATCGTTTAGCATAACAACCCTAATAAAGTTATATGTTTAAACTTTTTTAAAGAAAAAAAATCAATTTGTTATTACGTAATTTAATTTTGAATTTTTTAAAAACAAAATTCTTATATTTTAAAATAAAACTTTTAATTTCTTTTAAAAAATATCACAAATTTCATAAAAACTCCAAGTAATTTTAAAACATTAATCTCGAAGCTTTTTTTAAGAGAAAATAATCTCAGTGACCGAAAATATCTTATAATATACGATTTTAATCAACTTTTTTTGAATTTGCCAAAATAACCAACAAAATCGCAACGCAAACTCTAATTTTTCAACTTAGTTTCTAAATTCACAACGCGAATATCCATATTCGCAACGCGGTTTTGAAAAATGTGTTGCGATAGTTAAAATATGTTGCGATAGTTAAAATGTGTTGCGAGAGTTTGAAAAACGTGTTGTTGTGATAGTGAAAAAGTGTTGCGATAGTGAAAAATCCAAAATAAGTTTACATTTTAACTATTCCAAATTCACGTGGAGTTTGAAACAATAAAGAATGTGTTGCGATAGTGTAAAAGATTCCCAAGCCATTTGTAAGATATTAGTTTGAAACAATAAAGAATGTGTTGCGATAGTGTAAAAGATTCCCAAGTGTTGGCAATGTTCAATCCCACATAGTATTGGAAACACTATTGGGAATGGGTATTTAAGGCTTGGATTTCCCACTTCCTTGTTGAGTGGAAGAGAACAAGGGGGACTCTCGCGCACCGCCGCCGCCGCCGTCCCGTCTCGGGTCGTGGCCGTGGTCGTGGTCGTGGTAATACGTGTCTTCAACACGTCCGCGCGGATACTATCTTTTTAGAGAAAATTCTTAAGAAACAAATGCAATACCACCAGTCGTTGCGATTTTGAAAAATCGCAATGCGAACTTCGACTATCGCAACGTGAACTTAGACTATCGCAACGAATTTGAACTAACGTAAATTTGGAAAATCGTAACGAATTTGGAAAATCGCAACGCGAACTTTGGACTATCGCAAAATCGCGTTGCGAATTCGCGTTGCGATTTTGTTGGTCATTTTAGCAAATCCAAAAAAGTTAGTTAAAATCATATATTATAAGGCATTTTCGGTCATTGAGGTTATTTTCTCTTTTTTTAATTAATCACTCGTATATGATCTATTGACCGACTAATTCATATCGGGTACTATAGAGGCGAGGGCGACCCTCTCAACCCAGTTTACTCCATTCGCAAACGTCAGGATTCGAACTTCTAACATTGCTTAAGAGACTAAATGCCTCATCCCACTAGACCAACTGGTTGTTGGTTCTTAAAGCTTATTATACCCGTCAATTATCACTATATTTTCGAACACTCATCCATCGTCCGACTTCATTATTGATTATCCTCTTATTGTCATTTCAGTTTGGGATGAGCATGAGTCGGGTTGGGTTTTTTAATATTTTTAGTAAATTATTATCTAAAATATTATTTTTTTATCGAAAATGTTAATATTGGGTGTTACCTAAAATATTTAACATTTTCGGTAAAACGTTACTTAAAACATTATTTTTCTACCAGAAATGTTAAAATTAGGCACTACCTAAAATAATATTTTTTATGGGAAACTAGGTAATGAAATTAATATTTACAATAAAAAAAATAATGTTTTAGGTATCACTTTACCAGAAATGTTAAAAAATATTAATATTTTTTTGTAAGACATTTCTTTAATCGTATATTAATATTATTGTACAACATAACAACCCTAATAAAGTTCTATGTTTAAACTTTTTTAAAGAAAAAAAAACAAATCAATTTGTTATTACATAATTTAATTTTGAATTTTTTAAAAACAAAATTCATATATTTTAAAATAAAACTCTTAAAATTTTTTACAAAAATATCACAAATTTCATAAAAAATCCAAGTAATCTTAAAACATTAATCTCAAAGCTTTTTTTTTGAATTAATCACTAGTATCCGATCTATTGACCGACTAATCCATATAGGGTACTATAGAGGCGAGGGCGACCCTCCCAACCCAGTTTGCTCCATTCACAAACGTCAGGATTCGAACTTCTGACCTTGCTTAAGGGACCAAGTGCCTCATCCCACTAGACCAACTGGTTGTTGGTTTTTAAAGCTTATTATACTCGTCAATTATCACTATATTTTCGAACACTCATCCATCGTCAGACTTCATTATTGATTATCCTCTTAATTTCATTTCAATTTGGGATGGGCATGAGTCGGGTTGGGTCGGGTTTTGGTCCACCCAACCCGACCTGAGAACAAGACCCGATCCGACCCTGAAAAATAAAAAAAATATTTTTATTCAATAAAAACAGTGGCTTAATTGAAAAAATTATATATATATAGAGGTATTATTGTAATTATTCCTAAATATATAATGTAAAATTATATATTTTTTCGGGTCGTGTCAGGTCAAATATTTTTCACTCTAAATCCAAAACCGACCCGAATTCACACTTAAAAAAATCCCGACCTGACCCGAACCCAATTTTTTTAAAAATCCGACGCGATTGGGTCGGGTCGGAACCCGTCGGGTTCGAGTTGAGTGCACATCCCTAATTTAAATCCCTTAAATCACTAAACTTAAATATCTAATCTCCTTAGATCTAAAATTATTAAATCTATAATACCCGAATCTCTTCCTCCTCTAATCGTTCCTTCCCCCACCCAGAGGTGAGTTTTTGATATGTACCATTAAGATCAATTATGTACTTTTAAATTCAGAGACGGAGCCAAGATTTCAATTTGAGGGGGTAAAACATAATTTGTCTAAAGTCAATAACAATTTCATGATTATTTCATAAATATTTAAATTATATATATAAATTAAATGTAAAAAAATTGTTGGGTTAGGGGCCCATGACCCCTCCCATTGCCTCAGTAGTTTTGTCGTTATTTGTATTGTTTTGTCTAATTTAGTAATAACTATTTATTTGTTTATAATTTAAATTAATATAAAATATTGATTTAAAATTTAAATTATTATATAAAATATTAAATAAAATTAGATATTTTACTAAATACATACATAAAAAATCCAAAAGGAAGTTGAGGTGTTTTGACAAAAAAACACATTCTGTAAAAAAATCCACCCTATCAGATACATATTTTTAACTATTTCCCGATCTAACACATTTTTTTAAAAAGAGAGAAGGAGGCGTTGTGCACAGAATGCACTTTTGATGGGGGAGAAGGAGCATCACATAAAATGCACCTCCCACCTAAAGCGCGTCCTAGGAAATGTGCCTCACTTGAATGGCACGTCTTGCGGCACAAGCCTCTTTGATCGGCGATTTTATGTTTAGGGGTTTAGTTTAAGATGATTTTAGGGTTTTGATTAGTAGTTTAGGTCATTTTCTTAGTGGTTTAGGTATGGTTTAGAGTTTTTAAAGAAGTTTAAAATTGGTTGTATGTTAGGATGTTTGTGTTTTTAGTTGCATGTTAGATTTTAAGAAATAAACGTTAAACATTTAACTGGAAAAAATAAATAGATATAAGAAATAAAAAAGTTGAAATCACATTAATAAAAACTAAAAGGAACTGGAATAACATAAGTTGAAACATAAGATGATATGATTAATTGAGGGGTGGTTAACGGTTACGTGATGGTTTGTGGTCGGGATTTCTACAATGGCCACATCTTAATTTTTGTCTTGACGTCTCTCGAATATACATATCACAATGAATTCGAGTGGATTTTGGACGACCTAGCTCCCTTAAAAATTTTGGATTTGGTAAATTGGAAGCGAAGTATAAACCTCATTAGGGTCTTTGTCATTACCTATGGGGAAACTCATATTCATATACATTGAATACTTCAAAAAGTTGGTATATGGATCCACATAACGCTTATAGTATTGACAAGAAAATGAGTAAGTTGCCATGACATTGGAGCATGGACACTTTAAAGCTTGGAAAAACCCACAATCACATCTTTCCTGTATATTAACTCTAAAAGAGTTAGATTCAATCCCTTGTAGGGGTCATGGCATTTCTGTGACCCGAAATAATTATTGGGTGCTATAAAAGTTATTACGGACATGTTTTTTGATTCTATAGTCTTTTGCTGCAGAACAATTACTAATTGTGGGTGATAAATATGATTGTTTTGTATCCAAGTAAGAGTTTGTCCCCCCGAGCTTGGCAAAAAGTTGACACAAATGAAAATACGTCATTTTAGGCAAAGTAGTCATTGTTAAATGGCAGGCCCCCTTTAAGGTTGAATTGATTACCTCAGCCAAGTTGGTTGTCATATGTCCATATCAATATTTACCATCGTATGCATTTGTCCACTTTTCTTTGTTGATTTCATTGATGTAATTGTATTCATGTTCATTTTTCTCGCAATTCTTGAAGCATATCCTCAAATGTTTGAGGTGAGAGTTCATAACCTAAGAAAAATGAAGTAGTTAGTATAAAAAATGAAAATAAGAGAGAAATGAAATTGGAAAAAATGTAACATACTCATGCGTATAATTAATTGTCGTTCATCGTTCTTCTTATATATGCCATGATAGTTTGCAGCAATATGTCAGATACAGAGACGATGTTGGATGTTTGAGGTTTTTCACATTGGGCCCAAAGAGTCCATTGCTGCTTTGATCCAAACTCCTCGATCTGAAATGATACAAATATGGTCCCAAGTGATGACATGTAGCCGTAGATTTCTTAGGAAAAAACCCAAGACTCAGTATCTTCTCCTTCAACAAGGGCAAAGGCAACGGGAAGAATGTTGTGATTACCGTCTTGGATAACTGCCAATAATAGAACTTGCTTGTATTTCCTATACAAGAATGTACCATCAATTTGGATAACGGGTTTATAGTATTTAACTGCATTAATGCATTGTGCGTAAGTCCAAAAAACACATTGAAATTGGCAATGATCTCGAAGAACTCGATCATTGTGGTAGGTATGGTGAGTTTTGAACTCAGCTACTGTCCCAAGATTAATTCGTTGAACCAGGTTAAATCATCTGGGTAATTCATTGTAAGATGAGTCACATTCACCGTATAGTTTTATAATGGCATTTTGTTTTGCCTTCTACGATTTTTTTGTAGGAGACAGTGTACTCATATTGAGATTGTATTGCAGAAACTAGTGTGAAAAAAACCCGATCAGACTGATCCGATCCGTTGATCCTATCCGAAAATTCGGATAACTGATCCGTTTTTCAATTTTCGGATAGTTCGGATCGGGTATCCAATTTTTTTTTGGATTATCGAATCGGATACGTATAGAAAAATACTATTTTTGGATTATCTGAAAACCCGAATTTTTTTGCTATTTTCAATAATTCAAGATGGGAAAAAGAGAGAAAAGTAAGTGAGCTATTTAAGGTTCCTAATGAAAATGAATCAAATATATGAGATATAGTTCTCCGAACCTGACGAGACACTTCTGTTGAAGCTACTAAAGACATCTCCACATTATTACTTGCTCTAGCTATCGTCTCCAAATGAAATTCCTGAAATAGGATAATTATTTTATTCTGATGCTAAGAACAATCTTTATTTTCATCTCATACCACCTCATATACTTAGCCTAGTTTACATGAACTTCCGAAGGCTTTGGAGTACTTCTAGGTAATGAAGGTAGAGGTGAAGCTTCAAAAATCTGCATCAGAGATGGATATGAAAAACAAGTTAAATAAAACTTACTGGAGAAAAATGTTAAGCAGTAAAGAACAAAGAAATATCATTTTGACACACATAAACCCAGATGGTATATGCATTAGACCTTCTTGTTCAGTGGTCTCGCTTTGAACTTTGGAATTTTAGCCATCATTTCTTCCTCAAGCTCTGCAGGACTCTTCACTGTAACTGGGCGCATTCTCTGTGCCATTTCAAATTCAAATTCAAAAAAATTGGATCCGAATATATGGATATCCGATCCGAAATTTCAGATATTCGATTTTTTCGGTTCGGATATGGATCATTATTTTAGGTATATAAAATTTTTGGATATCTGAAAATTCGGATCGGATAATATTCGATATCCGATAGCAGAAACCAACTCTGCAATAGGTACGTGGGAGCTTACTTTGACCAAGGGCATGATGGCTTGGCAAATGATGTTGGAGTCCAAGCTTAGATACTCCTAGTTGATCCCCTTGTGCACAATATGTACGAAGTTTGTTTTATTTTGTTAGTTCTCATATGTCAGTCTTATTTCTCTTTGAAACACAAACCATCCAGTTGCAGCTGTTATCGCGTTGGACACAATAAAAAATATACTTTTCTGCGGTAGATCGATCGACTATAGAGTGGACTGAATTAAAAATATTGTAATTCTTAATTTTCATCATTGTTTCTTCTTTAGATGTGAACTTTATTCCACGATATAAATCACCATCATTAACTAATGAATGCCTCCCATAGTCTCTAAGATGAGGCATATCAAGAAATTTTTCCTTTACATCGCATCATAGTCAACTTCATATATGTGTGCTAGAGATTCGTATTGTACTGTATTTAAAGGAACTTCGTCTGCATCATCATTAGAGTCCATGTTGAATTGCATTGACTCAGGTTCAACGAATAATCCAGTTTTCAACACTATCTGCTCTTGGCTCAGGAAGAGGTTCTTATAGAGGAGATGATGGTTCTTTGTGACTCTGATGTTTTGTTCAAAGAAGTTCGCAGATAAATGCCTTCCTCTTGAACTTGAAGGGATGTCACTATATGGTTTATGAATTGAGTGTTGTGTGGAAGGCATGACCATATCGAGGTTGAAGGTGCTAGCAGATGAATGTCTCCTCCTGGAACTTGAAGGCATCTCCATGTTGAGGTCAGAAAAAATAGAAGTTGATGTCTTCCCTTGGAACTTGATGCAATGCTAACATGAGGTGGGTTAGCCATTATTGAGTTGGACTGTCAAGTTGATCAACAGATTTAGACAATCCATAGTGGGAGGAGAATGATATACCCTGAATTGCAGGCACGTCAACAAAAGTGACATATATTTCTGTAATAGAGTTCAAATTTTGACTGGAAGCACCAACCATCATAGTAACATCATCGTCGTTTGAGAGATTGAACGATGTATATGTTAACGAAAAAATTTCAGTAAGAAATATGTACTAAAGTGTAATCAATCTTCTATTGTTTCCAACACGAGCATTCCTTGAGATTTTTGTGATTAAATAGTAAAGAGTAGTGTTTCTCCTGAATGATAGAAGAATATAATGATTGGATCAGAAAATAACCCCATATTGATCTTCATTGATTTCTCCATCGTAATAAACAACAGCTAAAATATGAGCCATTTTCGTAGTTTGAGTGTTTTGAAGTTTTGAGAGTTTGAGAGTTTAGAGTTGATGAGTTTTAGAATTTAAGAGTTTAAGATGTTTAGGGCTAGGGAACAATTCATGTTAATTATGTAAAGTGGTAGAGATTCTATGAATAATAATAGAAAATGTTTCCATGAAACGCATCTTTCATTTCGGATGGGATGGAACACTCTGACATGGCAAAGATTCTTTAAATAATAATGAAAAAAGTTTGCCCCGAAATACGCCTTTTAATTTAGATGGGATGGAACACTATGACATGACAGAGATTCTCTGAATAATAATGGAAAATGCTTTCCCGAAACGCGTCTTTATTTCATATAGGATGGAACACTCTGACACGATAGATATTCTTTGAATAATAATGGAAAATGATTATCTCAAAACACACCTTTCATTTCAGATGGGATGTATCACTATTATAATCCAGATATTCTTTGAATAATAATGGAAAAACAATTCCTTGAACGCGCCTTTTATTTTGGATGAGATAGATTATTATTATAATCCAGATATTCTCTGAATAATAATGGAAAAATGCATCCCCTGGAACACGCATTTCCTTGTTGGTAGATTTTTTCTTAGAATCTCAATGAACTCAAGTTTTATTTTTTATCAGGATGGGAACGTTTAGATTGAAACACGTTTTCTTTTTCTTCGGATTGAATCTTATACAGCGTCAGACACTATATATATGAAAGATGAAGCAAGTGGTCCTCAGTACTTTACCTTCCGTGTTTCTTTATTATTATATTATATATCATTTTTATAGATTTTTCAATCGTTTTCAATGGCAACTAAATGTTCATTATCTTATCTTCCAAATGATATATTAGCTCGGATTTTACGTTGCGCTGCTTCTAATTCTATTAAGGACTTTCTCCACATTCTTTTAACTTGTTGGGACTTCTGTTTGGCATCCAATTATAGAATCATATTTGTAAATGTTCGACTTCATCAGTATACCTTGAAACCTTTGGATCGTTATGAATGACTGCTTATATGAAAAGCTTATGTTTCCAGAAATCTAGATGCATTGTTTAGGGAAGGTATAATGGAGTGTTTTTCTAAATATTGTGCCAATGTTGAACTTGATTTTCATATCTTGAAGGAAGCCTCTACCATGGGTGTCATCGAAGCAACTTACGCTTTAGATATTTGATTGTTTCACATAAAATAGAGACTGCAATAAGGGTATCAAGTGTTGTCATGCCTAAACCTAATACATTTAAATATGAAGCAAAAAAAGCTTCTTCACTGCAGATATATGACTATGTCAACTATTGCCAAAATATTTTCAGTTTTTTACCTTAAAAAGATTCCACAAACATATTGCGCATGTGATGACACATTTAGAAGTTGTTTTTATTGTTTATGGAATCGTGAAAGCAATATTGTAATTGATTTTATTCTTAGTAGGATTAATTAAATTCAATACGACATTTGTTATAGAGTTGGACTATAAAAACAACAAACCATGAACATTACATTAATAACAAACTATTAATCATGGCATTAAGAATACCAAACCAACGAGTTAGAAATATGACACATCTATTGCACACCTTAAACAATAAATAAAAGCATAGTAATACACCTTAAACAGTAAATATAAACATACACGTGTGTCCTAAAACAGACATTTTTAATGCTGTTACGATGTCTGATTGTGTTTGAACCACGCTTCTGGGTCTTCATCATCTATCTCTGTGTTCCCGAACTAATTCAATTTTATTTGTTCGGTAGTCGAACCCGAAGCATCATCATCAACATCATCAAACTCTACAAACAAATCCACGTGAGATACAGAAAGAGAGTAATATGTTTCAATCATTCCACAAAGGTCGACATCATCACTTAGAAGAAAACCCTTAAATAAAACAGACAACCTAAAATATACCAAAGAGATTCTTATTTTCCTCTTGAGATTAACCTTTTTTTTCTATTTTACGCTTCAACTCCTCAAGTGATTTTTGTTGTTGAAAGATATGCTTAAATTTTTGAAATAAAAAAACATTTGCCTAAATAGTAGCCATCATAGCTAAACAACTCAAGCTTTTTCCTGGATAGATCAAACTTAGATGTCACCTCACACATATATATAGCCCTTACAAAGCGCGTCATATAAAACGAGCATACCTAATTTACTGTATCATCTTTGTCCTTTTTCGTAAAAAAACATTAAACATCATTCAAAAACATATTTTTTATAAATACAAAATAATGAATAAAGAAACATAACAAGATTGAAAACCAAATAAGCGACAAAAACATAAAGAGAAACATAACAAATTGATACAAAATACATAAAAAATAAGATTCAAATACATAATAAAGAAATAATTAATAAAAACATTACAATTTTATTATATCTATCGATCTCTCCTAGAATGTGTTCCGCAAGGTTGTGGTCGTCTAGTTCGAGAAGGTTTATTCTTATCTGTTGTTGCTCATCTTCACTCTCCTCCCCACCATAATCATCGTCATCATCCTCATTATCGGCTTCAACAACATTATCTCGGTAAGGGGTGAATATTGATGTATCACCTCAGTAAAATAAAGATCCTATAGGTATTTGACTGACTATCCCACCACTCCCTAAGAACTGCAAAAAATGTGAAAAATCAGACATCGATGTATACGACGCATACTGCAGACGTAGTATTTTTGGTGGAGAACCACCCGCAAGATAATTCACGTAAGAACTAAATGTCAAATCCGCAAGCATATACGAAAAATACACTCCATGGGGTGTTATAAAACTCTGCAGCCTCTGTGCGTAGCCATGAACCGACATATTTGGAATCTCAACTGGTGGATATTGCATATGATCCAACAACGAGGGCATCTGAAACGAGGTGGTATACCCATGTAAGATGGAGGGCTAGGGATGTATATCGGTGTCACTGGCGGTTGGTGTGAAGGTCCCGGTGGCATAGATGCAAACAACCCGGAAACACCTGCTCTTCGTCCAGTAGTGGGGGACGATGATGTTATGATGTCGGACGTCTTGGTTGCTGACGATGAATTGACCCCCTATTGTTTCCTCTGAAAGTAAGAATAACTTCCCGTTTACATTGAACCATTTTATATAGCCAGGTCAAACCATGCAACCAGTTTCTGATATATATTATCGATGGGGCAAGCATTGATGTTAGATCTCCCACATCACCAACCAATCTATGTGTTTCACCAACCAATTCACATTTTTTGCCCTGCCTATCAACATTATGCATGTTGTCCATATTTCTTGGTGCTTCGAAAATGTATTATGAAAACCAAATTGATGAAGCACGCGATCAATCGGATGTCACTCAACAACAACATACCAAATAAGGGGAACAACTTCCATCCATACATCCAATAGCCCATTCAAGTTAGGTGGGATACAAACCGTAAATTCATTGTTCAAATACGACAACCATTTGAACTAAAATAAAAAATATAGATTTATTATCAAAATTAAAATGAGATTCGAATTATATCAATACTATTAAATTAAAAATGATAATAAAAAATGTACTTTTCCATCAATAATGGAAAGGCATATGGGTCATTCACGATCGGGCACAAAAAAGGCATACGATACCATGAATACGATGATTTTTCTTTTTATTTGACCACCTAATATATATATATATATATATATATATATATATATATATATATATATATATTATTCTATAATAATAAATAAATATTATTTAAAAATAAATTTACTCTTGATACCATAACAGTAATGGAAAGACATATGGTTCATTCATTATCGGGCACAAAAAAGGCATGCGGTATCATGTCCATGATTGGATAAGCATGAAACACCCGCTAATAGTAGCCTTACTATATTTTTTCGGTTGACATATTTCTTTAAATAAAAATGCCAACACAGCAGCCCCTAACTTAAAGTGTCAGCTTCTTTAAAATCAATAAGATACCACAACCACATACAATGTACTTGATTCCGAGATTTGTCGGGCATCAATTTCCCTCCAATGAGTTGTAGAATATATGCCCAAAAAAAATACTTTTGCGTTGTCCTCCGAACAATTTTCGAACAACTCTTTAAATTCACTTTTCAACCACAGTAATCTTATTCGATCACCGTTAAAACTGGGCGGCATCTTCCCAAGATACTCCATGCATAGACCCCCCCCAATCATCATCTGCCACACCACATATGACAGTTCTATCTACTGGTAGCCCAAGTAAATATCCTTCAGTGTAATCATGCACTCCCCATATGGTCGATGGAACTTGTGACTCTGGCCTCCATCTCTCAATGAGTGCAGAAATCAGGGCGGGTTCAAGTTTACAACCTCCTTAAACTTTTTCTAAGTAATCGTATCCAGCCATAGACAAATATGGCCAGATATGCCTCGGTGTTGTCATCTTCTAATTGCAAATAAAAACTTCTAATTTACGATCATTTTTCTAACAAATAAATTCTAAGCATTAAAATCTGAAGTACTATTTATGAGTTCTTTAAATAAATTCTAACAATTTAAATCATATATAATTGATTCCATAATATTCGTAAATTTAGAAAGAATATAATTTTGTATTCTTATCGTATCTACAAAATGACTCGAAATATGTTCAACATCTAATCGTAACAACGCTCCTATTTTTTTTTACTTGTAATTAAAAATATTAATTAAATTAGTTTAAAATAAATAAAAAATTAAAATAATAATAAAATTACTAAAAACTAAATAATTATATAAACAATTATAACTTGTTTATATATATAATATATTGAAAGAAAATAGAATTTATGTGTGCTTTTTTTAGCTGGTAATGGGATTTATATAGAGAATGGGTTGAGGCGGGAGAAATCGGGCGAGAAGGCACACCCTAGGGGTAGCGTCTGTCAGAAAATTAAGGGGAATGCGAGCTCCGTAGGATGCGCCTTCCAGGGGATAGTCAATCCAAGCGGTTTTACAGGAAGGCACGTTTCATTGAGTGCGCCTTACTATTTTCCCTGATAATGCGCGTTTTGTTAAATGCGCCTCATTCTCTCAAGTGTTAGATCGGAAAATTTTTTTGACTCGATGACTGATAGGTAATATTTTATTTCAAAAGTAATTTTTTTTCAAAAAACCGGAAGTTGAGGTATGCGGCCTATTTGATGGCGTAATACGACAAAAAAATACGCAGGTGGTGAGCTACAAATAGATTGTCCATGTTTGATGAATCGATCACATCGAAAAGATATATTTTTGGTTATTGATAGCAGATTTCAAGACCATGTCTGGCCCAAATACAAAAGAAAGGCCGGTTCAAGACCATGTTTGATGAATTGATCACATCGAAAAGATATATATTTGGTTATTGATAGCAGACTTCAAGACCATGTCTGGCACAAAGACAAAAGAAAGGCCGGTTCAACCAGGATTTGCTTCATCAACTCTCTTCATTTTATATATTAGCTCCATTAGGTCATCACTGAAATATCAATAACACAAGCCCCTTGTTATTTCTTTATTCTCCTTTTCTCTTATTCTTTCCTTCATCTAATAGTCCATATCTTCGTTCCCTAAAAAAGAGAAACAAAATTAAATTGAGTCTCACCGTGAATCCCTCTATGATCCAACTTCCTTGATGAGTCATGAACTGTTTTCCTACTTAACTATTTTAGTTAAGGGATCAACAAAATTCTTCTCAAGACATCTTGAACTCCATATTTCATACTCATATTTAATTCGATTGTACATTCTCTTATCAATATGGACTTTTTTTTTAACACAGTTTATAGCTTGAATCCTTAAAAACACAATGACTGTAGTTTTCTTTACCCCATAAGAAATCTGAATAAATAAATCTACCATTCTCCATATTTTCTCTGTCTTTTATCTATTTTTTTATGCTGAAGTGAGAGAAATTTTTTACATGAATCACATCAAAACTAATTTTTTTTATGTAAAAGGATTAACTTTTATCTTCTTCTTCTTTTTTATTGGTTGCTCTTCCGATTCTCAAAGCTTCGCCTGACCTAATCCATATCGACCCGGGTAGTACACCTAGTTTAGGCGGGTAAGTCTCCCAACGAAGATTTTCTGCATACACAAGGACTAGAACTCGATACATATTTAAATAATTCAAGCTGCTTACCGCTTAAATCAACCCGTTTGTATTTTTATCTTTGATTAAACAAATAAAATTTAAAGGATAAAACACTTTAGCCTCGTGAAATCACATAAGACTATCTAATTCATGCATGCAAATCAAGAATTCACATATTGCACGCGATCAAAATTCATAAATGATTTTAAATATTTACAGTTTTTAATATTTTTAAGATAGAAACAATTATTTCTTAAACACAAAGTACCTTTATTAATATCATATAAAATATATAAAAAAATTCTCTCAATTTTACTCAAATATATTAGAGTGGACTAGTTAATTGTTAACGTTAAAGAAAAAACACTTAATATCAATATAGACATAAAATGACTTAAGATTATTATCTATTGTATTTAATAGCACTATTCTCTATTAACTACTCTCTCACAATTAGGGATGGGCACGGGTCGGGTTTGGGTTCGGCCAACCTGACCCGAAAATTTCACACCCTCCACTCTATCCGATCCGACCCAAAAATATATGCCCTCCACCCGGCCTCACTTTTCGATATTAAATCTGAATTCGACCCGACCTGAAATAATTAAAAATACTATTTTTTATTCAATAAAAATAAGGATTTAACTGGAAAAAAATATATAGAGGGGGTATCATTGTAATTATCCTTAAATATATAAGGTAAAATTATATTTTTTTCGAGTCAGGTCGGGTACTTTTCACTCTAAATCCGAACCTGACCTGACCCCTAATTTTTTTAAAAGATTTGGTCGGTCGGAACCTGTCGGGTTCAAGTCTCATAACCATCCCTACTCACAATTCACAAATAAAAAAATGACTTAAAATTCATCATAGTAATTATTATATATTATGACCAAATTAATATTATGCTTTACCAGATAATCAAACTTAATTCTTAATCTCTAGAGATCTAATTTTTCATGGCAATTGTAAATTAAAATAGTAAGCATAGTTACGAATAATGTATCATGTAAATTTTCATGAAAGAGATATGTACAAGATACACACAAATACTAAATCTTTCATGAAATAAATGTTAAACATACACTTTCAAATCAACCATTTAGGAATTTTCTTCTTTCTTATTATTAGCTTGTAACAAATTATGCTTCAATACTTTTTAACTCAAATAGTATTTTTAAAAGCATACACACTTTAAGCTCAATCATTAATTTAGTAATTCTACATTGCCCTAGTTTAATCTAATTATTCTCCCTTTGTAGAAGATTAGTCTTTAAGGCTCAACAATTTATAAACAATGTACAATAAAACATGAATTAAATAGTAATAAGTTAAATTTAATCTAATTTTATAGGTGAAGATATAAGATCTAGGCATACTTGTTCATTTTTTATGCGTTGGATAGTTCAAATTCTCTTAACATCATTTTTCATCAGAATGATCTTAAAATTTATTACGAGAATTGTATCAACAACAATATTAATAAAGACAAGTAAGAATATACACTTTTCTGTTTACTGGTATATACATATCCTGCTCTTAACTCGCAAATCTTAATTCTCAGATCAGTAAATTCGATTTCTGATGTCCATATTTTTAAACCTTTCAAGGGAATAATTGTTGTAACCTTAACAGCAACACTTAGCTGTTCGAGACCACACGTGAAATCGGTTCAAGCTGGTGCCATGCTCCATCCAAGCTTCACTTAGCTGTTCTATATTCGGGTATTACCTTGGCATCAATAGGAGGCCTGGGAGTGGTTCGTTTTAGTCAAAACATAAACATTCTAACCTTGACTGACACTAACTTCATGCAAACCATTACTGTCACCATGTGGACGAATATCAGATATGACTTATGAGCATCGAGGAGAAAGTTCTGCCTCTATCAGTAGACGAATCCGACCTGAAGCGACTAGCGATTCTAAGTCCATTATTCTGCATCTTCCATTATACTTTGGTTCATGGCCTGTAAATGTCCATAGCTTAGTAAAAACGAATATATCCAACGTAAATAGAAAGGTCAATCATAGCTAAAGTAAGACCAACACTGAATGATAAGCTAAAACATGTTCAATCATAATTTATAATGAAATTAAGGTTAAAATTTTGGTTATAAAATTGGTTTTCTGGTGTCAAAATTTGTGGTTGGATGGCTGTTGTAATGAGGACGTTTTTCTTCTCCATGCATTACGCATGGGAAGCGTGCGTTACTACCCAACAAAATCAAAGAAAAAAATCTGTAGTTGTGCTTGCATTGAGAGTCGAAAATGAGACTTCTTGCTTACTAATCAGGTTTTCTAACAAACAGAGCTACGAAAGCTTGCTACATAAATTGCTTTAAACAAATTATTTATGATCTCAATAACACCATACGCCTACTGAACGGGAGCCAACCGGGAACGAAATCTTGGTTCTTGTGGCTTAGATTAACATTATTTTGGTGAACTACTTACGAAAGCGTGGGTTTGATTAATATATTTGCATCAATAACTTATGATCTGAATAATTAAAATTCAACTGGAACTGCTGAAAAGGGAGCAACTCTCACTACATAAATCAACACGAGAGAAATCCATGGCAGGAGCGTGTTCTAAGATATTTGCATATTCATTTCGTGTCTAATTACACCCATCAACCACTGCTAATTGCTAATGAACGAAGTAACTACATACTTGAAGCTGGGTGCATGAAAGAAGAAACCGAAAAATCCTTTTAATCTTGATGCTATTTTAACTAGTCAGGGTTATCAACATACTCGTACTCTAAAGATCTACAAGAGAAAGTATCAACTCTGCTTCTCTTCCCCCTTTCATGTATCAAGCAAAACACACAGAACCATATCCTTCCTACCATATCATTTGTCATCCCAGCCAACGATCTGCTGCTTAAGTTCTTCGATTTTAGAAGCCAACTCCTCCCTGTTTTTCTGCAAAATACCAGTGAATGCGGGATTAATACCTTCCTTTATGGCATGCAATGATTAATTTAGAACCTTGATTGTTTAAAAGCCAGGCTGCACTTACCTTGAATATCATGTTAGAATTCAAATCTAATTTTACTACTTATGCTGGCAAGGCATGGATAATTCTAGAAGATTCTTGATTAATGAAGCATGATCTTGAATTACTTAAGAACTAAGCATGGAAAATAAACATGTGACAATTGATGATTGAAGAGAATTTCATTAAGACAATGAACTTCATCTGGCAATACAATAAGAATTTAGAAATGCCTAGATCTTTCATTAAGGAGGTTAATTACCCTTATAAATATATGTCTTTAGCATTAATATAAATGTATGCAAAGTGAAAGAGAAGGAATATGAGGAAAAGCTTAGAAAAGCAAGAATGAGAGATAGCTTAGAAAAGCTATGAGAGAATTGAGTAAAGCTATTAGAGAGAAGGTAAAGCTTAGCAAAGCATAGAATATCGAAGTTGTGTTTGTAAACTAGCAGGAGCTAGTGTTATAAAATAGTGAGGTTGTGCTTGTAAACTAGCCGCAGCTAGTGTTATAGTGTTGTAGTATTGTAATGTTGTAATATTAAGGTAACGTTGTTGTAACGCATTTTGTTTCATATCAATAATAATTTCGAGTTGTAAAATTATTGAGTGCCCACCTACGCTTCCAACATATCAGATATCGGGAGGTGAACCAGAACGTGTAGCCAAGACCCGCAACTTCTATGAATTTAGGGAACTGAATTTTATGATCACAATCGTTAGCGAAAAGGAATATGAAATGCTTTATTCATATGGTCCAAAGAAACTCGGAATTCAGATTTAAAACGCACCAACGGAATTGAATCAATAGCACCGACAAGAGCAGATGCTAGCCACAAAGCAACCAAGGCACCACTTCCATATAATATGATTGAAAATGCATCTTCATTGTCAAGCTGCAAATGTTTAGTGATCCAATCGTCAGAATTGATTAAGAGACCATGAGAAATGAATAGTACTGTAAAAAAGAAGCAAACTACAAAACGAAACTCTCAAAGTATGATGAATTGAATGTGAGCAAAGTTACAAAACTGTTTGAAATCGAATCATTTTTATACCAACTATAGAAACAGGGATAAAAGAAGGACAAACAAGACAAAATGATCAGCCAAAATCATGGGGAAAGCGATCGATAAGAATTAAACAAAGAAAATGAATTTAAACAAATTTAGTTGCTCTGGTAACCGCTCAGATCGACATGATAGTCGATGATTCATAAAATTTTCATAAATTGTACTAATCATCATAGCAATCAAATTACAAATTCATAAAAGTTGTGAAACCCCCTAAAATGGAGCTAAATGATAGAAGTGTGAAAAATGCTTCAAAGCTCTAAGGTGAAAACACAATATATCATTTCAGGACAGAATATATGTGCAAAGGGAATATGACCCTCTAAGGATCTTAATATAGAAAAATAAAACAAAAGCATATCCTAAACTCGCAAATAAGTCCAAAATCCAAATAACAATGAGTGAGAGTGTTGAAACGCTAATAGATTGAAAAATTTTCTATTCCATAATGAATATCAGTATTTCAACTGGTCCTTCTATATACAAAAAATCTTCTAACCATCTAACTGAATATCTAACTAATTACAAACTAACTCTCAACACTCCCCCTCAAGTGTTGAGGGTTTAATGTCTTTAACCCCCAACTAGTTCATCAGGTAGTGGTGCTGTTGGACTCCCAAGGCTTTTGTTAAGATGTTAGCCAGCTGTTCTGCTGAAACAATATGAGCAGTCTGCAGCAGCCCTTCTTGTATCTTATCTCTCACGAAGTTGCAGTCGATCTCTATATGTTTTGTACAATCATGAAAAACCGGATTTGCAGCTATTTGTATCGCAGCCTTACTGTCTCAAAAGATCGTCACTGGTGTTTTGGTTTTACCTTCTAATTCTGCCAGCAGCCCTTTTAACCATATAATTTATGCTGTTGTAGCTAAACTTCTATACTCCGCTTTAGCAGATGATCGAGCAACCGTGTTCCAATTGTTTTCTCATTTCCAAAAAAATATTTTATATGTTCTTTTTGTACTTTACATTTTAATAGTATTATTATGTTCAAAATAAAACGATAAAAGTGGCTTCGTATGGGGAGTATTGATCCAATTGCTGAGATGGCTCACTTTGTTTTGTCTCAACTTCTCTTCTTAAATTTTATTGTAATTTATTAATTTTATACATTGATATAAAAGTCTATGTTCGTTTCTAAATAAAAGTATTCTCAGGTATTACGTAATTTACTTGGAAATAAATCCACTACATATTTCAGCTTCGTATTTTTTTTTCAATTTAAAACTTTGGAAATTGGTTTTAATTTATTAGGTAAACAAAGGTAATGAAAAATAGAAACTATTAAAGTATAATATTTTTCATCGATTACTTAGATCTTAGAATCCAACTCATGTTAATAAATTGACCAGAGGTTGATTATAATATGAATTTTTAAAATTATAGTTGAAAATTTAAAATTATAGGGATTTTGGGTGTATTTTTTTGTTAAATTTAATAATAAAAAAGTTAAATGGTTTTTAGAGACAATTTGTCATTTTCAGATAATAGTATTTTTTATTAATTCAACATGTTTTTTTATCATGTATTATAATATTTTATTTACAATATATATATATATATATATATATATATATATATATATATATATAAGATTTTAATGGTTGAAGGAAAATATAATGAAATTAACCCAATAATTCTCTTCTTCTTATTCTTCTTTTTCCATTTTGTGAATGATAAACATGTTGAGAGAACAAAAGGCAAAGGACATGAGTGGAGAAACCAGCTATAAAGCTCACATCCAAACCCATTTGTTTGGTCTTATTCAAAACTCTTGCTTCAACACAGAGTTTGTAGTTTTACATATGATAAATAGGGATGGGCATGAGATTCAAACCCGACCGGGTCAGGTTTTTAAAAAAAAAAATATATTCGGGTTAGATCGGGCCTAATTTTTTAAAGGTGATGTTCGAGTCGGGTTCGTGTTTAGGGTGAAAAAATTCAACCGGACCCGATCTAAAAAATATAATTTTATCTTATATATTTAGGGATAATTATAATAATACTCCTCTATATATTATTTTTTCAATTAAATATATATTTTTATTGAATAAAAATAATATTTTATTATTATTTCGTGTCGGGTCGGGTCAGGTCGGATTTTATCTCAAAAAATCGAGTCGGATTCAGGTCGGGTGAAGGGTGTAAAATTTTTGGGTTGGCCGAAACCCGAGCCAAATCCGACCCCGTGCCATCCCTAAATTGATAAAACAAATTGATTAATTAATAAAAACTATAATATGGTATGCTTAAATATAATTAATAAGAAATGTAATACGTATACATCTATTTATATTTATGATTGAAAGTATTACACATTTAGAAAAATTATGTTATACTTATATTTCTAAGGTTGATTTAAAGATGTGAATAGTAATAATAATAATAATAATAATAATTGAAAACTCGTTATAAATAAAACTCATTTCGTTTAATGTTTAATAAACGTTAAAATTATTTGGACAATATGGAAAATAAAAAGAATAGTATACGGAGGAAGTCCATCTGGTCACTTCATGAAGTCGGTCAAATGTAAGGTGTCTTTCGCATAGCGCCTGAGCCGTAGAGCAACAAGAGACATGCAAAGTGGCCCTATCGGCTTCTCTCTTGCACTGTTCATTTTATTTTTTCAATATCCCTATGAATTATTATTTTTCAAACCATTATCTCATCATGTTTTCCTTTGATAAATAATAATCTGAACAATAATTGTTTGAAGCAAGTGTGTATATATAACTATTTCATATTTTTAAATTATATTTTCAACCCAACTTAATTTTCGATTTAATTTTAATTCAAAACATGACAAAGCAAATAAAATCCAAGTGAGCATCCAAAACCATTAAGGGAATGTTGTTTGTGTTTTGATCGTACGGACATTACTTATTCGTCCATATATATATATATATACTTCAAAAATAATATATTTGGCCAGAGAAGCAAAGTTAATCGCAAATAAAATATAAATGTCAGCCCAATTATTTGGAAATGATTCCATCACTTTAGTGTTCTTAATGTGAATTCTTGCGAATGACAGGAGAGCATTTTCTATTTCTTTTAAAATATTATAATATTTTATTTCAATGTATTAAAATAATATATATCCTTTATTTTTTATTGTTGTGAATAATATTATAATTAACTTTATAACCCATTTTTTTCTATTTAAATATGTTAAAAGAATGCCATTCACGTAAAGATATATAAAAAAGTGTATATATGTATACGCACACACATGATTTCATTCTTTTTTGGATGGAAAAGCCTAATTTGACGCCTTTTTCTTATTTTATTTTATTCATAAAATATACTAAAAGTCTTACTATTAGATTTGGCGAGTGCAGTACACATGTACTTGAGGAATCCCCCCCCCCAATCTTCGACTGGCTAGGTAGTTTGTTTAACTTCATTAATTCAACTCATCTATTGATAATTTTTTTCCAAAACACATTGAAATTCTAACAGAAACTAAGATAATATAAATATTTTTGACCTTTCAGTTTCGTTTTAATTATTCTCTCATAAAAAGTTTCAATTATAAAATTAAACTTTTTGAATTGTTTCTTTTCATCATTAGAACATTAACGATAAGATGTTATGATATTTTAATATGGACGTGGAAGTTCATTCTTTTTTATTTATGTTCGTGATGACTTGAATTTTACTTTGTTTTTCACTTCATCAAAAATTAAGGGTTTTTTTCTCATTTTCAATCGCCGTAGAAAATGTTGTTCTTCAGCGAAGGGAGAGTTGGTGTTTATTCGAAAATTCAGTGAAAAACATTTTTCTTAAAAGAATAATAACATATATCGAAGTTAACCTCATTGTACGATCAAAATATTCAAAGATTAAAGTTTTAGATGGATTTTTATTGATTTAAAATTTATCAAAAAAAAATCTTATGATGTGTTATATTAAAAAATCTAAAATTAATGAGAAAATTCATTTACTAATAGAAATGAAAATTATAAAAATCAGATTACAAAAAGTTACCAAATTGACTAAAGTGGTTTTATAAAAAATAAAAATAAAAAATCGCATCTCCTATATAACCCTCGACTATCTCCAACAACCCACAAGCCAAGCTTCCCATATTTTAACGTTAGGCAAATCAACATGTCCTGCCCAACAATTGCGTCCACCGCAACCCACTTAACAAACGGCGGCGTTACCTCAGTTGACTGCCAGAAACAAGTCCGATCATGGCGGCTCCTCCGTTCCATCATGGCACTCCTTATGCCCACCTGCAACCGAGCCATCATCCAAAACCCACAAACCAAACACCACCGTCTTTACACTTCAAATTCTAGTGTTATCACAGGCACCATCTTCGGTTACAGGAGGGGAAAAGTCCGGTTCTGCATCCAAACAAACTCCAAGTCCTCCGACCCGATTCTACTCCTCGAATTCGCAGTTCCTACGCCGGTTTTGGCTCGAGAAATGCGAGGCGGTATACTTCGGATTACGCTGGACTGCACCGACTCCGAGTTCAGTTCGTCGATGCCGCCCTTGTGGACTATGTACTGCAACGGAAGGAAAGTCGGGTATGCGGTTAAACGCCGGCCTTCGAAAGCCGATACAGATGCTTTAAGACTGATGAGTTCGGTTGTGGTCGGGGCCGGAATGATTAGTGGGAAAGAACTCGAGAATGAAGATGATGAACTTATGTACTTGAGGGCTAACTTTCAGAGAATTCGTGGCTCAACTGATTCCGAATCTTTCCATTTGATTGATCCAGAAGGGAATGTTGGTCAAGAACTTAGTATATTCTTCTTCCGTTCTTGATCACCTCGTATTTGATTTCGAAATGATCGGATTGGTGTCCGGAAATAGGTTTTTTTTAGCAATGCCCCCCACTTTTTGAGCTGTGCTGATTAGCATGGCTTTAACAACGTGGTTAAAGAACCAGATTTCCATTGCTAAGATCACTAACTTTGCCTTATTTTTACCTTAATATTGTAATATTTTGATCGATCTCAATGTACACTTTTTCAAAGTGTTAATTGCATTTTATTTGACTAATAATTATAACGAAATTTAAGATATGATGATTAGATGCTGAAAGTATTAGTCATAATAATTTTATGTCTAATACTATCGGTTTAAATCATTATAAATATCGCTCAATCACGATTGATAAGAGATCTCTAATCTCCATAATCTTAGCAGACTTCTACCTTCTCCTTATTGTTTCCTCCTCACATGGGAAGACATCACATGACGATTGTTTAACTACCGACTACAATTCTTCATTAAAATTGAAAAAAAAATGAATTGTGAACAACTAATCAGCAAGTGGTGTTTACATCAAAGACAAGGAATTCGCATTCCCTCGGAGAGCACAACAACAGCAAAAGTTGTCCCCATAATCCAAAACAAACCCACCATTCGACATCTAACTGGTTTCAAACATTCAAATTTGGGTTAACAATAATGAAACTGTGTTCTAAAAACAGTAATCTGATATATTTACCTTCTCCCCATACACTTGTGAGTTAAGTTATAAAAGACTAAAAAAAATTCGTCCGAACCAAATGGATACTAAATCCATAAAATAATTCGAGTTTTTTCGTCTGAATAAATGTAAGATGCGAATATTTTAACAATACAGTATTGCATGAAATGGTTGAATATAAACCAGGCGAGTTCATTAAATGAAATGCCTTCATATGCATATATCATGAGAATTTGCTCAGTTCACAGTTCCATCACACCAATATGTATATCATTTAGCAGGAGCAAGAAAAATTCATCCCCTTTTATTATCTTCCAACTTGTTTTGTTCAGATTCTAACGAATTTTGAATTTAAGTTTATTTATAATATTTATATATATCTATATTAGGACGATGATGTTATTAATAATCGTATTGATTGTGGGGACTTAGTTCAAATGTTAGTGTGAGCTGGTTTTGATTCCTTGTGTCGTTTTAATAAAGAACTGGTCGCCGCCGGAGCGTGTGCAAATATTGTACTATGCACATGCAAGAAGGATCTATACTCAAATTATTTTCTTTACACGTACATACATATGAGATTCCTTTTTTTTTACGAGCCTGTTATTTGTTTTTTTGACATTACAATTTTGGGTCCATCAATCGATTTTAATGGCTAAAGAGAGTGATATTTTCCTTTGAAGTTATGAGTTCTATAAGTAACGTATGTAAGGTGTATGTAAGCGTTCATAACAATTTATTGAAATAATTTTAAACATATACTACCTTATAATCATCTCACGTTAATAAAAAAATTACAATTGAAAATGATATACTAGTTCATTATTGAGTCTTATGGCACACTTGTTATGCGGATGAAATACATTTAATGGGAAAAATCTTCAACAATATATAAATGACCTTTTTGGAAGTTATATTTTAATGACTGAGATCGCTTAATAGGTTAAAAAGGAATGCTTTTTAAGTGTAGTTTGGAAGCTGGAAAACGTATTAAATCATGCCTTCACGTTGCAATATTTCAGCGTCTGTTATTGCCGTTACTTTAGTTTTGGCAGTTAATTGATACGAGAAACTTACTGACAGCCGGCAACCTTGTGCTTAACTGTTACTTGTTTAGATTTTAAAATAATAATATAAAAACTTGTTTTTAATACAATACCGAAATCATCTAAACTTCAATTCGCCGCTCATAAATCAGAAAATAATTGTAAAGGAACAATGTTCTTGTTAAATTGTTTTATCCTTTTCCTATATGGAATCCGAAACTAAAACCCAAACCCAGTTGATGACTTTATTTTTGATACTAAGGCTAGGGCTGGGATAAGGGAAATGATCACGTGCGACAGTCTTAATATACGGTTAAAAAAGATGTTATTGATTTTGTTATTATTTAAATAATAAAATCGGTAAAAAATTACTGGAAACATTATTATTTCTACCGGTTTTGTTATTATTGAGCGTTTTACCGAATTTGGTAATATATATACGATAGAAAAATAATATTTTAGGGAGCGCTTTACCAGATATATTATCAAGCTCAGTTAAGCGTCTAATATTAATAAAATCGATAAAAATAATAATATTTTAAATAAATTTTTACCGATTTTATTATTTAAATAATAACAAAAACTGATAATATTTTTTTAACCATATATTAAAGATGCGCAGCGTAGAACTTTACGATAAGGGTTAGAGTCTTGGGCTATAAACTACTAAAAAACAATATAAGAATTGATTATTTAATCATTGCTTCTTTTTTAAATTTTAAATCACTCATGTTGAGCATATAATTATACTGAAGAATTCAACAGAAAAAAAAACCATAAAATTTAGAGCTATATTTAGGTACTTTCATTACCAGTCAATCATAAGACGTCAATGATAAAAAATATATTTATTCTAAAAATTAATATTACTTTTTAATTTATTGATAATATGTTTATAATTTTCTTAATTGAAGTAACCAGTCTTGTCAAAAAGTAAAAATATTCAAAATTATAATAATTGTTTACAACTATTATTTTAAACTAAATATAGAATTTAATTATTTTTCTATAACATTGAAACTAGCCATTTTAAATCATATAAGAATTATACATAGGAAAAGTTAAAAACTCAAGCAAAAGACTCGAACAAAAAATAGATATGAGCAAATCTGACTGCAATGACGAATGAACCACAAAAGGAGATTAAGCTAGTGAAAGACCACCGAGAACTGCAAATCATAGTCGAATGTCTTGAGAAACTATCCATGAATGCAAAAGCACGTATTCAAATTCAATTCGGTGGTCCATATCAGGGAAGATCATCAGGATTACAAATAAGCATCATCTTGTTAAGTTATGGCGTCGTGAAATCCAATCTTGAGAAAACATAAAATAAAAAAGAATATGATCAAACGATCGAGAAAAAAAGATGAAAAACGTGCTATAAAGTTAGATAAAAACGTGTCACAAAAGTATAAATATTCTTATTAAAAAACTAAAAAAGAAACAAAGAGAAAAGAGAATTGACGATTATTAGATTAAAATCCATAGTTATCAACACATATTTTTTAATGCATATTGTTATCGTAAAATTTAACATAAATTAAGTGACCAATAATGTTATAAAGTCATACGGTATTATAAGTATCATGAAAATAAAAATATAGATACTATTAAAGTTGTATTTATATTTTGATGAGGGACATAGTTATAAGTACATACAATAATTGATTCTTAAATCAGTTATATAAAGGGTTATGGTCCACAAGAAATAGATGATCTCGTATTTTCTCTTATCTCGTCTGAAAGTTTATACTCAAGAGAATTCTATCTTCTTGGAAGATCACAATCGAAGAAAAATTCAAGGATTTCAACATATCAATTAGTTTAGGTACGCTTCCGTATCTAGTATTTATTCTAGTGATTTAGCATAATTAGATCCTGATTAATTTTCATATTTATTATGGTTTGATTATAACAACGATATACAATCAACATCAAAACTGGTGTTGTCGTCGATTAAACAAAATCAAAGAAGAAAACTTTGATTTGATCTATAGAAAACGACACAACCTCTAAAGAATTATTTTAATTTAATCACTAATCTATTAATTTTTCAATTAAATCATTTAATTATCAAATGATATCAATTAAGCTATGTGTTATCATTGAATAAATATTTAACGGGATAGTTAAAAGAATTGTATAATTATACATTTGGTCTTCGACATTTACACATTTTATTGATTTACTTTTCTATTTAGTTTAATAAGTTTGGATACCTAAACAGAACAAAAGTAATAGTGTCTTTACTAAACGTGTAGTTTACCCTAAAAATATTGTAGAGATTTCATCATTCTCAAAATAGAATATAATAAGTTGTAAAGTCTTCTTTCTTCCAATATAAAATATTACAATACAACAATCAACTCCACAACAAAAGTAAACCCCTTATACTACAATTATCAAAGATTTACTGAAGTGATTCAAATGCAACTGAGTGTAATTTTTTAAAGGTAAGCAACTAAGCAATATTATATTTATTAATTGGAGTTGTTTAATCTTATATTTAATTTTAGTATATTTAGTACAATATCACTCGTGGATGCATTTCAAGATTTAAAGGAGTGATGTGTATATTATGATTATGTGATAGTTATGTCTTTGACACATTTTAAAATCGTGCATTTTTTATTATTTACTTTAATTTTATTTCTAATTTTTAACTTGTTGTTTCATATAAATGATAGGACTAATATGTATTTGTAATGTTATCATCTATATTTGTTTAAAAATGAATAAATAATTAAAATAAAATTATGTGTAAAATTTAAAATTGTAAAAAAAATCCGACCTGTGTTAAAATTAAGTTGTGGCTCCGTCTCTAGTGAGAGGGGTGGAAAAACCTCAACCGCTAAATCAAATATTTTTTTGGTTAAAAGTTGTTTTTTATTAAATAAAAGTTGTTTTATATATCAAATATATAAATTTATATACTACCAATATATCAAATATAAATATTAAAAATGATATTATATGTATCTTTTTAAAAGAACATCTTTACATGTTAGTATGTTTTTAGTTTTTCCACACCTAATGTCATTGAAATATATTTTCAATTTTCAACAAAGATGGCTCACAGAGGGTGCAGTCCTGAAAAGAGGGGGGGGGGGGGAATCAAAGAAAGGGGTCTTGACAGAGTTTGCCTTTGTATGAAAAACGATGAGCATTATTTGCCTTTCCATTTCAAAGGGACCCTACGTTAGATATAATAATAATATCATTTCCCTTTTTGCACTCTCTAACTCATAATTTGTATATTTACATCTTATCTATCTCTAATAAGGTTTGTGTTTATGGGATTAAGGAGTTTGATTTACGGAATGTAAGATTACATCCTGGAATAACATTACTGGAATGTAAAATTACTATGATAATGATATATTACCTTGTTTGGTTCGTTTAACAGAAATATAAAATTACAATGTTTGGTTAAAAAATTATAAAATTATTTGAATACATATTTTACTAAATTATCTTTGTGATTTATGATTTTTAAAAAAAAGTTGAACTTTAATATTAATTGTAAATATTTGAATGAAAATTTATAAAAATATTTTAATCATTATACTATATAACTTTTGAGAAAAAAATACATTTAATGTATAATTAGTATATTAAGCTTATATTTTAAATAATTTAATAAGTATCATCTTTATTTATATAAAATATAATATAATAGAAAAAAATAATATTTTGATCTTGAGTGTTCAAAGATATTATTTGTCAATGTATAAGATTTATTTTTTAATAACTTAAAGTTAGATATTATTTTAAATAATTACATTTTTACAATCATATTATTTTTCACCTCATAAAATTATAAATAATTAATATATTGAATATTAAAAATATAAAATAATTTTAAATAATTAAATGTATTAATATTTTATTAATTAAAACTTTGTATATTATTATTATATTTATAATTTTGCGTAAAGTAAAAAAATAAGAATTGAAAAGGATGGTTATAAAAATAATTCATTAGTCTTGTGATATTCTTGTTCAAAATTGTGGGGATTTTCTAATACTTAAGAATTTGGAGGTAATGACATTCCCACCATTTTAACAAGTGAACCGAACGTGGGAATGGTATTCCGGAAAAGATCATTTCCCCTTGGTAATGTTATTTTCTACGAACCAAAGGCCCGTAAGGGTAACTCATTGGTTGTCAACGTTTCATTTATTTTTATTTAAATAGAAAGTTATGATTAATAAGAGGACAATCGTTGATTGATGTTTGAATGAGAAAAATAATCGATTATGAAAAAGAATGAGAAGGGTGGTTATAAAAGGTGCCCGCCTTTTTCCTAACTGTGTTGAAAGATATTTATGTGGTCTTTAGTACGTGTGAGTGGTAAGATGATGATAGTTATTTGTTGATCAACATACTAAGTAAATCTCGTAATTAGATATTGAATTTCATGATGACATATCATGTAGTTTTGTCAGAGGTCTTATTCATAGATCTTGTTTATACGTTTGTAGTTGACTCGAAGGTTTCTTTTTAAAGGAGCTATGTTGTTTGGAGGTTATGATAATTCAAAGGGATTTGTTTAGGACTCTCAGTTAACAGAGAACTGATAATTTCTAAAGGTAACTCTCTGAAAGTATAACAATTTGGTGTTTTATGTATTTATATTATATTTATTAATATATCATAGGTTATATTATATTTTGGTTATTTATATATTTTATTTATATTTTTTATAATATTTAAACATACTTTTTTTATATAATTATAATAATAATAAAAATTGAATAAGGAGTATTGTACGCGTTGTGCATAAATAAAAAATATTTAAATAAATATTATCTTAAAATTACTTTAGTGTATTAAGAATAAGGAGTTTTGTGTGCTCGACGAGCACGATGAACACCACTAATTATGAACATCATTAATTTAATTCATAAAAATTTAAAATTCTAAAAGAATAAATGTATAATTATAAATTATTAAAAAAATTAAAGGTAAATTATTTAAAATAAAGGGAAACTATATCAGTGACACCTAACTATTGCCCTTTTTCATTTTGACCACCATTTTTAAAATTTTATCAATCAGGTCACTCAACTATTTAAATGCATTCAATTAAGCCACATGTCGTTAATATTTAACGGAGAAGCTCATGTGACATTTAAAATATTTGGTATAATCACACATTTGATCACTTTTACTTATATATTCTATCAATTTAATTCTAATTTTAATAAACTAAAATAAAAAAGAACTGATTTTATTCTATCATATATAATAATGATATATATATATATATATATGGAGTATTATTTAGCCATCAACCCCGTCTTTGTTGTTATCAATTCAAGTACTATATCTTTCAACATATAAATACTGATTCAACAAAAGCTTTTATATTTACTTTAATGTAATATGTCCATTCTGTACTTTATAAAATTAATAGAAATTATACTTTCACAAAACAATGAATAATGATAATAATAAAGAAATTAAGTATATAATAAAAAAAGTAGTCATTATAAATCATTTAATTTTCTGGATTCTGGGATATGAATAAATGATTGAGAGTTATTTTAGAACATATATCATCTTGTACTTACTCCAAATTAATATGAATTTTAAAGGCAAAAAATGTATCTTTTGCCCCTGTAGTATACTCAATTTATCACTTTCGTCTGTATAATATTTTCGCATCAATTTAGCCCTCAAAGTTGCTCAATTGCATCATTCTATAACCATACCCCTAACTTAAAACCCTAAATTATAATCCTTACACCCTAAACCATAATCTTATTACCTTTAAACATTAACTTAGGGTTTTTAAGGTTTTAAGTTAGGGGAAGGATATAAATTGATGCAATTAAACAACTTTGAGGGCTAAATTGATGAAAAATGTGATACGGGCGAAAATGATAAATTTAGTTTACTACAAGGGTAAAGGTGGCCCTTAAGCCAATTTTAAAAGTTTTTTCTTATCACAGGTAAAGAAAGTTTCTCAACTAAAAAAAATTAATTATGTATTTAATCACTTAAATATCACTTTGGTTCTGTTAGGTTATCTATTTTTTTTTTCAAAATCTTCACTAATGTTAGATTTTAATTTCATTTTAATCATCTACTGTTAAAAATTAACAGAACTATTGACTTGACATTTTTTATTTTTTCAATGATGATGTGGCATTACCTTATGGTGACATGTTAACATCACCGTTAAGTTTTTAACGATTGTTGATCAGAATGAAACCAAAAACGTAATTTTAGTGATGATTTTGAAAAAAAAAATAGTTTGGTAACTAATACAAAACCACATGAATAATTAGGTTTCTAAATATCTAATTTACCCTATATTTTATTCAACTTGAATTTTTACTGCAATTCTTTTTGTAAATTCTATCCTGAAATAAATTCTTTGATTTTTTTATACTTTAATCAATACCTTATTCTTAAAATATTTTTATAAAATATAAAATTATAAATATATCTAATAATTTTATATAATATTTAATTTTAATAAATTAACATTATGGCTAAATTGATAGAATATATAAGTAACAATGACCAAATGTGGAATTTGTACCAAATATTTTAACTGCCACATCAATTTTTCCGTTAAATATTAAGAGCAAGTGGCTTAATTGAATGCATTTAAATAGTTGAGTAATCTGATTGACAAAATTTCAAAAATGATGGTCAAAATGAAAAGAAAGAATAGTTAAGTGGTCACTGATATAATTTATATTTATTTTAAATAATTTACCTTTAATTTTTTAATTAATTTATAATTATATGTTGAGTCTTTTAAAATTTAATTTTTTATAAATTAAATTAATAATACTCATTATTAATGATACGTATGATGCTCGTATAGCATTATAGAATTTTCCGATAATTATATAATGGTATCATGTAATATTATTCGGTCTATATGTGCAGCTAATTAGGACAATGAAATGCCCAATTCAATGCACCTTTGGTTGGGGTTTGTCTCGAGGGTCCCAAAATTCAAGGAACAGAACAGAGGAAACAGTGGGGGCATACCATGTCATGACGTAGTCATGTTGCATGATTGTCCATAATAAGTCTAATCATCATATGACATATTAAATTCAATTATTAAATTATTTAAACTTAACTATAAAACAATTATAAATTAAATTAATAATACTCATTATTAATGATACGTATAATGCTCGTATAACATTATAGAATTTTCCGGTAATTATATAATGGTATCATGTAATATTATTCGGTCTATATGTGCAGCTAATTAGGACAATGAAATGCCCAATTCAATGCACCTTTGGTTGGGGTTTGTCTTGAGGGTCCCAAAATTCAAGGAACAGAACAGAGGAAACAGTGGGGGCATACCATGTCATGACGTAGTCATAGTTGCAAAATTGTCCATAATAAGTCTAATCATCATATGACATATCAAATTCAATTATTAAATTATTTAAACTTACCTATAAATCAATTAAATATAAATTTAATATAAAAATAAGTGTTCAAATTATGTGTCAAAAAATATTTTAATACTTAAATATTTTTTTATTAAAAATAAGTGTTTAACGTTTTATCAGTTATATTTTTAAGTTTCTATCGTTATATTTTTCAATTTTTGGATCTTTTATAAATAAAAACATTATTTTTTTTAAAAAAAAGGAAAAAAATAAAACTTAATTTATTTATAAAGAAACTTCAAGTTTTCTAAAATTACAAAATATGGTTGGGTTTTCGCCCAAGCTTGGCACCGTCTTCCATGGCAAAAGGAGGTGCTACTAGATGAGAGAACAGTTGGGTTTTTCTTGGCTTGAGGTGGCGTTCTCACTGGTGGAAGCGGTGACAGTCACGACTGGTCAAAAAAAAATTCGACGGTGAAGGGCAAAGGACGATTTCTTACTGTTTTGTGAAGATCGTCGATTGATTTGGGTGATTGCTAGTCGGGGTTGGGGTCGCGAGGCGTCGGCGAAGCTGGTGGCGGTGGCGATGTGCAATGCCGATGAAGTGGGAAGGGGAAAGGGAAAAGGGAGAAGGGGGAGGGAGGAAGGGGATTTTAAAAAAAGGTTTTTTTTAATATTATATTTATTTTTTAATAAAAATATTTTTTATTTTTTTTAAAAAATTAAAATAAATTCTCAAAATATCAGAACTTGACACGTATCATTTCACGGAATAATTAGACATCTATTTTTAGCAAGTAATTCTTTAGACATAAAAACGTTTTTCGAGTCATAATTCGAGTAATTATTTTTGTATTATGCGTTCAAAATATGATATAATAGGTGAATTGATAAGATACATTATACATTTTAAAGAGAATCTAAAATTTAAAAGTGCGGAGTAATTATGAATTACAAACATAAATTCGATTACATGTGGTCAACACTAGTAGTATATATCACTTTGGAGGATAAGTAAATGCCGTAGAGGAACTCAAGAACGAACGTTTTTCAACAGTAAACATGTAGCGAAAGATTTTTCCAAGCTTTGTAGAGAATAACTACATAAGAGTATAGATATCTCGACATTATTTATACGTAACAAATGTATCTAAACTCTCTTGACTGGGTGATAGAGAGATTGTGGGGGGAAAATAGAGGTAATTCATCGCTCTTAGATTAGAGACAACTCGACACTCTCAATAAAGTACTAGAAGATGGACGGAGATATCTTCACCCTGGTAGAAATAATGAAGAATTTTTAATTTTATCTTGTTAGGGTAAAGGTATCTCAACATTCATAAAAGCAATGGAAAGATTCTTATTGTTGGAGCTGATACACCTCAACTTTCTTTGGAGGATTCTTTAAGCTGTAACAGCTAGAGTGAGAGGCAACTCAATGTCTCCAACAGAATACCAAAAAAAGAGAAAAGATATCTCGACGCTTTCAGGATGGAGATATATGTACATTCCCTGAGCAACAAGGGAGAGAGACTTATTTCTTGGACGGAGGCATCTCGACTCTCTTTTGGCTGGTGGTTAGAGAGATAACAGAAGAGTCCATTTAATTATAGAGGAACAAAGACATCTCAATGCTCTCGGCCAGAGAGGAGGCAAATCAGTCCCTAGAGAAACATTGTAGGATGAGAATAGACATCTCCATGCGTCCAGTGAAATACGTGGTATGGGCTGAGACATCTTCGTCTTGGTAGAAGCAATCTGGGGATTCTTCTCGCTAGGGCGAAGACATCTCGATGTTCTTTAAAACACAATGAGAGAACTCCTACGCTAAAACAAAGGCAACTCAACCACCCTAGTGGATTCAAAAATTATAAACAAGGGTGGAGCCAACTCTACGCCCTTGTAAAGATACTATAAGATATGCTAAGGCATCCCAATGGTTTTGAAGAAATACTGCAGAATGGGCGGATGTATCTCAATGTTACTTATCCGTAACAGGATTCAAAAAACTATAAATTAGGGTGATGACATTATATTTTCTTTTTGTATGACACCAGATCAAACTTTCGATCTAGAAATCTACCTTGATAAACTCATCTTTCGCATCATAAACTAGCTCTAGATTTTATCGAAGTCTTTCCGAAAACATCATCACTAATACCTCACATGTGTCTATCACCTGACACAAGCTTGAGAGTAGGATTAATAAATTTTTCAAAAGATGAAAAATTGCTTTATTACCTGGGATGCTTTAGAAGGAGATGGGAGGTCAGATTAGTTATTTTTCGAGAGTTCATCTTGAATGATTCTCTTCGATCAGGAAGTGATTCACGCTCACCACATCAATTGATGATGAGAAAATTATGGTTATGACAGTTGTTGACAGTCCACCCTTCTAGTTTAGACGAATAGTTACTTTCGATTCCTCAATTGAGGGAAAATAAAAAGCGAACAGGCTGAAGATGACAATGAAAAGTCATCAGGAGAGAGAAAAAGTTCCCTCTTGAGCCTTGTATTGTGATTTAAATATTAATTATTATGGTTTGTTAGGCATAGGATGATGATGAATATTCGAAGTTGACAAACCAATTAGATCTGACTGTCCAATGGGGGATTACAGATCACGTGGGCCTACTGATAATCTTGACAAGGTGTTGTAGCTTTCCGATAATATGAAGCTCCAGATGATTTGAGAAACGCTGAAAGCCTTATGGAGCTCTAGAGGCTTTGAGGATTATAAAATTCCAGAGGTTTAGAGGAATGATGACAATAGAGACATGGTTTTCGAGCATAATTCAAAGGAGGTAAAACAATATTTAATTTTTTCTTAAACTTATAATGAATTGTATGAAAAATAGATTAATAACCTAGGTTAAATTTATAATATTCACTTAGTACATAGGTTAACCAGGAAAAAAGTTGTGGGAGAGGGAGGAAGAGTGAGTTTTTGAGGTAGATGATTGCAGAAACTGGGCCTCTAAACATGTATAAATGGTTGTGTTAGTAGTCACATGGTCTTCGACATAGATTCTCCAACCTGCCATCCTCCCTGCTTCTCTCTTCTGTCTTTGCCCCCTTCTTTTTTTATATTATTTCAGAACATTCATGTCCGACAAAATCATACAGATCTAATTATACCTTCTTTTTTTTTTTTTATCTAATTGAAGGATATCTGCGTGTATAAATAATATATAATTTATTAAGAAAGTAGAGATTATAATGCAAATGTATTATATCGAAAAATATCAAATAAAATCATGAGATACACACATGTTTATACGCACCAATATGAGCACAAAAATAATTTACTCGATTTTTTCAATACGAGATTCTTAGTATCTAATAATTATAAAGGTCTGGATTAAATTTGAAGTAGAATTGAATCAATATATGGGCGAAGTTAAGCTTTGAATAGGGGTGTCAAATGACATAACAACTAATTTAAATCATAAAATATAAATTAGTATAAAATAATAGAGTGAATCTCGTCGTCTATATGTTTCTGGTATATCACCATTATTCACAAGTTCTTGTTTTGGCAACAAAGAAAACTCAAAAGCTCTCAAATAGAAAATTTCAAAACATGATTTCCATGGCATTAGAAACCGTAGTGTTCCAGCAAGACCCTTTCAGTTGTGACTGCCACCTCAAAGACTCGTTAAGCTTAAAACAAAATGATGAAAGTACTTGGGCTAAAAGTAGAGGCTTTGGTTTCGGTGCAACTTGTTCTTCCTCGGATCATAATGGCTTTTCCGCCGCCAAAAGCGCTCCACCGTGCCGTAGGAAGAGATGGCGGAGAGACGGTGTTAAGAACAGGGAGGAAGTGGAGCATCAAAGAATGAACCATATTATCGTTGAGAGAAAAAGGAGGAAACAAATGAATGATTATCTTGGTGTTCTTAAATCCTTGATGCCAGCCTCTTACGTTCAAAGGGTGCCTTTTTTTTATTATGCGTTTCATCTCATCAAATTCGTAGATATAATTATTCAAAAAAAAAAAAAACAAATTCGTAGATATAGCTGAAAATGTCTTTATTGATCATAGGGGGATCAAGCATCAATTATAGGAGGAGCCATTGATTACGTAAAAGGAGTTGGAACAGCTTCTTCAATCTTTAGAATCACGGAAAATAAGGGGAAGAAACTCAGAGAACTGCACAGATTCTTCCATTTTCTCGGGATTCTTTTACTTTCCCAAGTACTCTGCTGCGAATGTCGAAGTAACAATGGTGGAAAGCCATGCAAACCTGAAAATACTAACGAAAAAAACACCCAAAACAGCTGTTGAAAATGGTGAATGGGATTCTTGGTGCTACTTCTTAATGTCAAATCGGTTCAAAATCTGGTCCATTATTCTTTCAGTGTTAAGGTAATTTAATTAACCATAATCATCTGGTTCTTCAACATTCGAGTATTTTTTTTTTTAACGGAATTCATGTTTTCATTTGGAACAGATTGAAGATGGTTGTACGGTAAGTTCGGTGAATGAAATTGCAGAGGCTATTTATGAAATGGTGGGTCGGTTTCAAGAAGAATCACCTGGTTAATTAAGTTCGTGAGGTTTTGTGCCATAAATTATCATGTTCTTGTTCTATTTTCTTGATTAATTCTAGTTCATGCTTTTGAATAATTACCTGGTGAAGGTGAGGTTATTCAAGTGAAACAGGGGGTTAAATTTAGATTACAAACCGTTAACATAATTGACAGCGTCACAGTTCAATAATGTTGTATAATATCATATTTGGTCCTCGTTATTTATATATCCTATTAATTTAATCCTAATTTTAATTAAAAATAATTTATATTTTTTTCTTTTAGGTTTATATTAATAATGGGATAGAATAGAAAACGAACCTAACAATAAAAAAATGCAATTTAGAACATTAATATTTTATTTTGAAAGACTGAAAGAAGTCTTGATAGAAATAAGTTTGCAGTAACTAAAAACATGAACAATACGAAAACGAAAACCATATTGTATAACCCCATGGCAGAACAGTTCCGACCACCGTTCATCAGCCTAAAATCAAAAGCAACCGAATATTCTACTCGATAGCTTTTCCATCTGTTTCAGAACTTGTACAAAGTAGAGTTTATGTAATAGCATCCAAATGTAGATGCAAGCAACACTTGTAAACGGGAAAAGTTAAAAAAAAAAAAATCATTTACAAGAACCGGTATTGGATGATTGTCGAACTGTAAGCAATAGTTCAAAAACTAGATGATGGCCATGTGAAGAGCTCTCAAATGGCCATAACAATCGTCACTGCTGCTAAAGAACTCTAAACATACCCAGCAAACATGCCTCCCGCACCTACATTCAATGTGGTTGCACCCATCGATCTTCTCGATCGTGTACCCGCACACGGGGCAAGTTTTTACCTGATCTTTCCCCTTGCACCACTCTTTCAAAGACGAATCAGGGTCTTCCTTGAACTCTTTGTACTTCTCACATGACACATACGGATGATATTCAAGATGGCACCTAGTACAAGTTTCGGCATAGCATGCTACACACACAAATAGCTCATCCGAAGTGTTGGGACCAGCAACGCGATAAACGTTGGGGCAATCAGGAGAGGGGCAAAACCGATAGACACCGCCACTGGATGCAACAAATGCACCCAAAGATGCCCTGAAGAGTTCCTCTAACTTCTCCGTCGACAGCAGAGACTTTAAATCAGTAAGCAAAATGGGAGCTTTACAATCTTGGTGAGCACAGCATACAGGAAAACTATCCAAGTTTCTAATGGCAGATTCGCATTGCTCCACCAAACACAATCGACAAAAGAGATGTGAACATCCTTCGAGCCGGTAGCCATCTTCTATTTCACACAAACAAATGGGGCAGGTGACTTCACTATCAGATCTCTCAGCTAGATCTCTGCCTGCCTTGGCAATATCAAGGACAATTTCTTCTACCTTTTTCTTCATCTCTTTGTCACCACGAATCGAAATGATATGGTGTCGGGTGTTAAGAGTAAATTCAGCACCAGGTATCTTCTCTTTGAGACCATGAAGGTCTGGCCCAAATCTTTTAACCACTTCCTTCATAATATCAGGAGGCAGGTCCCGACCACGAAGTCTAACCTCAAGCTGCTTGCTCTCGTGGTAGGACAAAAGGGAATGAATCAATTTTTGCTCGGCTACAGCAGCATCATCGAAAGAGCCAAAGATTCTCACATTGAGACTATGCCGGTCAAAAGATACGTAGGTTCTCGTCTCTTGTTGCAATGATCTCATTAGATTAATGCCATCTCTAGAGAACAGGTGCTGCAATATGGAAGGAGTAAGGCTGGCATGTTTTACAGTCCTTCCATTCATTAGCTCTTCCACCGGCCTTCTCAATTCTGCCACGGTTTTGGTGGCATTGGCGGATATTCTAACCCGACAGGAACCATTTTCATTTTTCTCTAGGAAGAAATCTGCACCTGTAAATGATGTGTTGACAATTTCAGAAGAAAAAAATCTAAACTCCTTAACCCTTTTCAACATCAAGAAAACAGATTGGAGAACCTGTTAATCAATTTTAGAGGATATATTGTGATAATTATATGCTAAAATGCACCTCGTAATCAATTTTACTATCACCCAGGCTTGACAAAACTAATCATCTATAGTGCACTGCAGTTTAAAATAGTTTAAAACCGGCATAATTGCATTAAAATCCTAAAAGGTGATATGAAATGTCAATCAAGTGTGACAAGTTTGAAAATAACCCAAAGCAGAATTGATTAACCGGAAAGAAAAATAATCGATATAACTGGAAATTAGATGCAAAACAAGAAACTCGCTGACAAACTCTGGCCCGAGGCATATCTCTGCACACAAAAGCAAAGCCGTGGCATGCATACTATGTTACTTGACTCTAGTGTGAGTATTGAAATAATAACAAAGCATTCATAGACAACTGTATAGACAAGCACAAAGAACCTTAAGACAAACAGAAAACTAATAATAGTGCTATGACAGTTCACGTACCTTTTACATGTCTGAAGCTCCCTAGCAAAGAATCGAGCTGCTTCTTAATAACGGCATAGACAAAATAAGAGCAAGATATAGAAGTATGAAACAACTGCTGGCATCTTATCTTCTGCCATGAAAGACATCCAGGTAATACTTTACCCTCTAGCTGTTCTAAAGCTTTTGCAGCCTCCAAATGTAATCTTCCATCAAAGGCGATCAACGCTTTCATGAAAGTCTCCCTTGGTTCAGGCTCCAAAACCTGAACCTGACAACAATTAGTATATGGATTCCCTTTAGGCATAAAGGGGGATATTTCTCTGAGGAGTGCCTCCTCACAGGCACCACGAGTTGGATTTTCCACAGCATCTTCTCTCACGAGAAAAAAATCACAGATTTTCCTTTCTGTTTCCAAACATAGTGTATCTCTAATTTCAGCTTCAGAAAGCTCTTTATCAATTCCATATATCAGAATTGAATCAGCAGATTTCCTGCTAACTTCACAACGAACATATTTTCCGGCTATTACTAGACAAGAAAAATCATCCAAAATAGCCCCTACATCAACCAGATCACATTTAACGATTCCAAACCCTTTACTGCCCCTACGGGGCCAATGAACTTTTGCTTTGACAGGAGGGAAAGAGAACATTTTATGATCCCCCCCAAAGGATGTTTGTGAAGGAAGTACCTTCAATGCAGAGCCAGCAAAGTTGACCCCGTCCAGCTCAGCAGCTTTTCTGGCAGCATCAGGAGTTAGGAACGTTATCTTGCCCCATTTTTCCTGGTCATTCGCTTCCTGCCCACTGGTTTGAAATTTATGGACAGAACAAATATTGCCATTAGAATTCTCCTCAAAGAACATCAAAAGCTCCTTATCATAGAAGGCATTAACATCTGAATGGAATACATCAACAGTCAAATATCTTTTATCAACTTCAAGATGCTTGATCTCTGCACCAGCTCCAAAAAGTGCCATAGATGGTGAGGCTCTTCGTCCATGAAATAGAGATTTCTCTATGCATTCATTAAGCAACCATTTCTTTTCACATTCCAGCACCTCAGTTACAAAGTCCAGAACCTTCTGCATGTGCACTGATGAGACAAACAGAAGAATCTCATTCTGGTCAATATTGACTTCAACACCAACCCACTCATTCATACAAGCTGTCCTAATCCGCGATGAAAGACATCGAAGGCTGTGGTTAGATCTCCCACAGAATTTTTTTAACAGTGTACTACCAAAACTGGTTATTGTTTTCACTTGCAATTTCCGTCTTTCCATCAAAGATGCATCAAACAAGGGAGGAGGATTTAGGGTAGCCAAAGATTCAAAATCAAACGCAGTTACACAGACCAAATACTGATTATTGACAGATAACATTTCACCGAAGACAACCCAACTTGGCTTCTCACCAAATATCAGCAACGAACATGAAGGATGCAGTTGAACATGCTGCCCAGTCAATGCCACTTCATAACCAAGTTGATCATGTCCAGAATACATGGCTACATTTTCAGCCAGGGAAGAAAGTATAATAGCCTTCAAAATTTTATCATGCTCAGTGGACTTATGAGGATCCCATATTAAGTAACTTGGAATAATAACAGCAAGCTCCTTTTTCATACAACTTTCCAATTCAGAGACTGTGTCTTGGCATCTACGCATTGACTTTGCATTTATGCTGTTTTCCCAGCACCATTTATTTTTCCTGTCGGATGGAAGAGCTTCCCATTCGTTGTACACAGAGAGCAGAGTAAAGAGATCACCATTGCGGTGGCAAAATTGCACCTTAAGACAATCAGCTTTTGCTTTATCATTATCACTTCCCACCCTGCAAAATATGCTACTGGCATTTGCCATAACAGCGGCAAGAACAAGGCCCTCCCTACGCAAGCCACAATGAAAGCAACTGAGAATTAGTTTACCAAGACGAGGCTCAATCCCCAATTTTAGCAGGTGCCGTCCTTCATCACTTAATTCAAAACCCCCATTTTTTTCCACAATGGCTCCCAACTGGACAAGATTCCTAGTTGCCGAGTCAATGGCTTTAAGACTAGGTGCATCAACAAAATCAAAACTCTGAACATTCTTGATTCCCAAAGCAAGGATCCTCAGAACAGCAGTACCAAGATGAGCTCTACGAATCTCGGGCTCCTGATTAGGGGCCATTAACTCAAAATCACTTTCCGTGTACAGTCTGTAGCATCTTCCTGGTTCTGTCCTCCCAGCACGACCAGCTCGTTGATTGGCAGAACTCTGGCTGATCCAGCAGACTTTGAGAACATTCATTCCAGTGCCAGGTTCAAATTTACTCTCCTTGACCATACCAGAATCAATTACATACTTGATACCAGGAAGTGTAAGCGATGTCTCTGCGATATTTGTTGCAAATACAATTTTTCTTCTCCCTGGGTCATTCTGGAAAACATGGCATTGCTCTTCAAATGATAGCTTTCCGTGCAATGGTAACACAATTGCATTTGGAGCTTCAAAATGATCACAAGCCCATTCTACTTCCATCTGGGAAGTCAAAAAGTTAAGAATGTTCCCTTCTTTCTCTGTTTTATGGACCTCAGCAGCCATCCTCAAGACATCAGAAACATATGTAGGAACCATACCATAACTAGAAGTTCCCTCCGTTACACAAGGAACATATCTAATATCAACAGGAAAGTTCCTCCCCTCTACATGAAAGATTCCACACCCGAAAAAGTAGTCTGAGAGTTGATTTGCATTAGCTGTTGCAGACATTATTACAAGCCTCAGATCAACTCTTCGGACAAGTAAATCTTTAAGCATTGCCAAGAGAAGATCAGTATTCAAACTTCTTTCATGGGCCTCATCAACAATGATGCAAGAAACCCCAGACAAATTCCTATCATTCATATAATGCTGCATTAAACAGTGGTCAGTCATATATATTACCTTCGAATCAAACTGCTGAGCAGATGAAAATGTCGGACAACAAATGATTGAATTATCATTGTAACACCCAATGCTTTCTTCTCTGACTCTTTTTGCTAATGAGATGGCAGCAATCTTTCGTGGCTGAGTACATACAATTGACTCATTTGCAGCGATTCCTGAATCAGAAAGAAACTGAACCAGCTGGGTGCTCTTTCCTGAACCAGTCTCTCCTATCAACACCATGATCTGTGCATTAAATAGTTATAAGTGAAATCAAGGAAAGAGATAAAAAAAAAGCTACATCATAATTAGGTTTAAACACCCAAGTAATATAGGAATAAAATGAATATAAAATGACAAAGAGAATAAACTAAAAATCTTGCAGTTATTAGCCACTACTGCATGGGAAGGCAAATCACTCCCTTTTTTTTTCTTTTCCTTTTGTTGGATTTCTCATGGCAAAGTTAAATAAACTTACTTTCAAAGGTTTTCAAACTCTATTGCACTTAAGCCTACTTTTCAAGTTTTTCAACTCTAAATTACACTGTCAAATTATAAGGTGATACTCCTCTGAATGAACAAATCTGATGTACATATAAAGCTATTATTCGTGATCGACTAATCTCCAAACCAAATTCCACATTTTAAATTGCATCACTAAGGTATTACATTACACACAATACATGATGATAATCCAAAACTATATACAAATGCATCATAAAACCCAAAACAAAGCTGAAAACAGAACAGAAAAATGGGTTAAGAAATAAATGATTTACCTGTTCCCCATGTATTCTATTAAGAATCTCTCGTCTGTGAGCATAAATGGGCAAACCATCTTCCAACCTCCTACATTCCCTCAAAACCAGCTGATGAATTCTTTTCCAATCAAGCTCTCCTTCAACACTGAAAACCTCCACCCCTTCATCATCTTCCCCATTCCCTATTATCTCCCATCTTCCAAACACTTCAACAAGCTCCCCATCCCTCCCTTAAACTCCTTCAACCGCTTCGAAATTGTCAATCTCTCCGCCATTAAAGCATTCTTCGTGTCATTCAACTCATAAAACATTTTATGCGAATAATTCCTCTTACCCATCTGTCTCGACAACTGGGCTATCTCATCGGATTTTTCTTTGATTTTATTCTGCCAATTCTTAACCAATTTTCCTTCCATCAATCCCGTAATATGGCTCGAGAAAAGGGTTTTAAGGTTTTTTTGGAGTTCCACCGCGTCGGAAGGCACATTGATGTTGGAAATAAGCTTGGGAGTATAATGGTGGAACCCATCAAGGCGGGAACGCCATAGATGAAGAGCTGAAGAGAGGGTTTGGTTCCATTCTCGGAACGATAGAGAAGCTGCGACTTTCCCGGTGGAGTAGATGCGGTAGCTTTCGGGGGATGGGTCTTGTTGGGAAATAAGAGTCTGGAGGTTGTTGGGTTCAGAAGGGGAGGGGGAATGGTCGTGGAGGAGTTGAATTATGAAGTTTGGGCGGCAGAGGACGTTGGAACCAACGGTGGTGGTTGCTGACGGAGGAAAACGGCGGCCGTAGTGTTGGTTATTCACAGCCTGAACACTAGGACGGTAGTTGTTTGGGTAGCCAGGCGGTGATTGTGGTAACGGTGGTACGATATATGGCCACCAGGAGGCGGCGGCGGGTGGCGGTGGTTGGAGGGTGAAGAGGAATCCTTCATGGCATAGGGAGGACAAATCAAAATCTTGAAAGGCAAAAGAATTTCAACTGTTTTTTTTTTCTTTTTTGAGACAGAAAAGAGTGAGTCAGCGAGCGAACGAGTAGAAGAAGACAAACAATTGAAGAAAACATAGGACTTGTATATATTAAAAATTAGGGTTTAAGCAAATTTATTTTTTAAAAACATATGTTTGGGGGAATTAGATCCCGATTTACAAGGACGATAGCAGAGGCAAACAATAAAGCAATTATTATTATTATTATTACAGAAATATAAATATTTATATTTCTTTTATATTGTTTTTAATTCTATATCATATTAAAAATTAAATTATATATTCGTATTGATCAAGTAAAGGAAATGCAATTTGAGGTGGAAATGACTTTGAATTTTACTTTATGCTTTCACGTTTCTAACTTATCCCTCAAGTTTAATCCCAAAAAACAAAAACTTATTCCTCAAGTCATCCCAAATATTATATAGGGTAAATTATATAAATATTCACCAAATTTTTAGGGTACTCGCGTTTTGATCGCCCAACTTTTAAAACATACAATACAGTCATCGAACTTTTAGTTCGTTTTCAATAAGGTTATTGTCGTTAATTACCGTTAACTCCTCCTCCTGGTTACCCCATGCCCTTTCATCTCCAAGAAGCCCAGAATCGAATTGGACCGTCAATTGCTTGCTATTCTGATTTTCGACGATGCTCGTCCATCGAAATTTGATCATATATGCATACGTTTATTTATTTCTTTTTCTTGTAGAAGCAAAAAAGGTCTATCGGAGTTAGAACTAGGTAAAACCAAAGCTTTTACTAAATCATGAAAATTGTAATTTTTTTTCCTAGTTATTGCAGTTAAAACTTAAGAGGTTCAATTCTATTAGCAGTTTGGATAAATTTATTTTGGATTTGATGCTTCTATGTTTCTTTCGGAGTTTTAGTTTGGATAAATAACTCAATAGGAATGGCTTGCTTGCTAATGAAATCCATAACATTAGCAAACACATTTTCATCGACTATCTGAACATATGGGAATAGAGTTTTGTTGTTATTGTTGTATCCTGAAGAACAATTTCTAGACTTTCCAAAAAGATACTTATTAGGTTTCTAAATTAGTGTAAGAATTCAAATCAAATAATAAACTAAGATTTTATCCCCAAAGTTTTTATTACCACATCCGACCTAACTTACCAACTCAAAAAAGTATGCCCCATTTTGGCTCGGTTGATCTCCTACTAGTATCTACTGTTGTAATTAGACCCTGCCGGGAATGGCCAAATCGTAACCTTTAAGCCCGACGTACTTTGCCGGACTGTTTGTCACCAGCCTCATCGTATGAACACCGAGATCACGTAGTATCTGCAGCAAATTGAACGCAACATTCAGGCGTTGCCATTGATGCTGCCATTATCAGATCGCGCTCATTTTCCCCCTCTTCATCACTACAACAATTACGAACTGCCAAGTTTCCTCAAATAAAATTGTGATAATCATTATAAAAGAATCCTCAAATTTTAATGAACGCTCGTATCTAGGATATAGGTAAGATAGTACGTGTTCAAAAAATTTTAATTATGTGATAATGATTGCTCGTATATTTGACATATGCGATACTCGAACTTAACATTTTTTTTAATACAAGTGGAAGAGAACAGAAAACAAACTAAAGAGCAGTAACCAAGTCTGCAAGTGTCATTTCCACCATTGGAGGAGGTCGAGTGTAGTAAACTAAGCCCATCGGATGCACCCAAGCTAACCTCACCATGCCATCTACAGCTTTGTTCCCCTCACGCAGAATATGAACGAAGCGAACCTGCCAGTCCCGAGAAATCAGCTCGCCGAGGTAGGGAACAATATGGGATATTTGCTCCATGTCGTCCCCTTGCAACAAGACCTTAACAGCTTCACGACAGTCCGTTTCAACGACCAAGTTTCGAATACCCAGCTCCCACGCCATCAAGAGTCCCTCGTACACTCCCCAAAGTTCAGCATCTAACACCGAACAACGGTCCAACGCATTCCAGAAACCCTTTAACCACGCACCATTGGAATCCCGAAGGAGTCCTCCGCAAGTAGCCACTCCCGAGCTTACCATATGAGCATCGTCCACATTTAGTTTTACCCACCCCACCGGAGGAAGACGCCACTTTGTAATTGCCCTTTGAGTCCCCATCGGACCTCCTCCACCTTAGCAGCAGCATGTCTGGCCTCCGTCCAAAGCTTACTCGCCATATTTAACGTGCTTTCAGCCGCCATCAAATCCAGGTTGAAAATAAACTGGTTACGCTTTATCCAAATGCACCAAATTATCGACCCAAACAATAAATCCCAACCATCCACCTGTATCGGAAAGTACATGGGATTTGCAATATTTACTCTAATCCAATCACCAGTTTCCATTTGCATGAACTCATCAAAACGACTCGGTTTGATAAGAAGGGCCCAGGCAGATCTTGCAAACAAACAATCTCGAAAAATATGTGAAATGGATTCAGGAGAAGAGTTACAAACCGAACATCTTGAGATGGCGGACAGATGACGGCGAACTCGTTCCTCGTTTGTCATCAACCGATGCTTGCCAATTAACCAAAGGAGCATACGAACATGAGGGAGCCCTTTATATGAAGCTATGGTCCGCCACAACTCAGGGGAGGTGATATCCTGTCTCCCAACTCGCTTCGTATAGGCACTCGAAGTCGTAAATCTTCTATTGTCATCCCATTTCCACCCATGTAGGTCCTCACGACCCAACATCATAGGAAGCTTAACCTGCAATGGCAAGAATGACATGATTCAGAAGCTTAACTTGAAATTCTCTCCACCTTCAATTTCTATCGGAATCTACTGTTGCGGAAGACGGCTATCAGATAGAGCAAAATCGCAACTAATAATTTGAGAAAATAAAGATAAAAGAAGACACAAATTTTACGTGAAAAACCCCTAAATAATATAGGGTAAAAACCACAGGCAACGGTAGAAGAATTTCACTATGAGAAAATATGAATTACAACTTCTCTCGATCTACCAAGGAGAAAACAATGACAATTCTCTCTTGATAAAAAGGAGAAAACAACTCTCAAGAAACTCTCTAAATTCTCTAGTATTGAAAGAAAGCTAGAATGCTTTGGGATGATTTTGAAGCTAAATGAGCTAAGGTATTTATAGTTGAAGCTTAAGGACTAATTTGTAAATACCCTAAATTACAATGACTAAATTGTAATTATCTTTTACCATAAAAATCAACATTTTCCAGCTAATTGTTGCCACTTGCACCGAAATTGCATGTGCACCGAAAGTGGCATGCAATTGTTGACTTTTCAACAATCTTCCACTTGAAGATTTGATTGGAACAATCATATCTTCACACCATTCTTTCTACCTTGTACCTTCATGTTGCTTACGTCTCTGACAGGCCACAGGAGGATCGACACCAGGTAAATTTATCAGTGTTGATCGCCTTCGTCATGAAATCTATTATGTTGTCTTTGGTATAGATATTCTGCATATCTATCGTTCCTTCTTCCACCTTTTCACGAATGAAATGGTATTGAACTCGTATGTGCTTTATCCTTGAATGAAATACTGGATTCCTTGCTAAATGCAAGGCGCTTTGACTTTCACAAAATAGAAAGACATACTCTTAATTGTGCCCAAGCTCATCCAATAGCATCTTCAACCAAATTGCTTCTTTACTGGCTTGTGTAGCTGCTATATATTATGCCTCTGTTGTGGATGTAGTCACAACTAACTGCAATTTTGAAACCCATCTTATAGTTCCACCAGCAACTTTAAACACATATCTTGTAGTAGATTTGCTTTTATCCAAATCCCCTGCATAGTCATAATCAACATACCCATTGATAAGTAAGTTTGATCTTCCGTAACATAATGCAACATTTGAGGTCCCTTTGATGTATCTCAAGATCCTCTTAACTGTATTCCAATGCTCTTTGCATGGATTCGCCATGTACCGACTAACCATTCCCACTGCTTGTGCAATGTATGGTCTTTTGCATATCATAGCGAACATTAAACTTCTCACTGCTGATGCATACGGTACTCGAGACATCTCCATCCTCTCTTCTTCACTGCTAGGACTCATACTATAGGATAATTTGAAGTTAATAGGAAGAGGGGTAGAAATTGTCTTACAATCTTGCATACTGAATCGTGACAAGATCTTCTTCAAGTAATTCTTTTGTGAAAGCCAAATCTTCCTATTACTTCTGTCTCGGTGAATTTGCATCCCTAGAATCTTGTTTGCTGATCCCAAGTCCTTCATTTCAAATTCCCTAGCCAATTGTGCCTTCAATTCTTCAATATGATCTTTGTTGGGTCCTACAACCAACATGTCATCCACATACAACATCAATATAACAAAATCTTTATCAACAAACCTCTTGAAATAAGCACAAGGGTCTGCATTAAGTCTGTTGTATCCAAGGCACATAATGAAAGAATCAAATCTCTTATACCAACACCTCGGCGCCTGCTTTAGACCGTACAGAGATTTGTTCAACCTGCAAACCAAGTTCTTCTTTTATTTTTCTTCAAAACCTTCAGTCTGGAGCATGCAAATCTCTTCTTCAAGATTTTCATGAAGAAAAGTTGTTTTAACATCTAGCTGCTCTAGATATAAGTTCAATATAACACACATTACCAAGACTACTCGAACTGTTGTTAGTCGAACCACACGAGAAAAGATTTCATTGAAATCAATACCTTCTTTTTGAGCATATCCTTTGACTAACAGTCTTGCACGATACCTCTCCACTTGATCGTCACCATTTCGCTTGATTTTGAATACCCATTTGTTACCAATTGACTTCCTTTCTTGTGGTAGTGACACAAGGTCCCATGTATTATTTTTTATGAAGGGCTTCAATTTCTTCTTGCATCGCCATCATCCACAATGAAGCATCTGAGTTGTTTATTGCCTCCTGGTATGTTGATGGCTCACCGTCCTCTGTTAAAAGGCAGTATGCAATATTATATTCTATAACATAATCTGAGTGTCAATTGGGACGTCTTCTCACACGATCTGATTGATGAGTTGTTGGAGCTTCAGAACTCTCTGGTTCTTGTTCATCATGTGTTGGTTCTGCTTCAGAAGAATCTCCTTGTTCAACCTCTTTTTCCACATGTATCTATGTAGTTTCTGACTTTTCAGCACTATCATCATTTTTTTTCTTTGTAGTTTATCTTCTACAAAGATAACATCCCTACGGATGATCGCTTTGCAGGCAGTGGGATCCCACAAGCGATACCCCTTGACTCCATCAGCATACCCCCAGAATTTACATTTCCTGGATTTTGGATCTAGCTTTGAAATTTCTTGGGAGTTGTACATCACGTACACAATAATTCTAAAATACATGGAGGTTTGAATAATTAACTGGTTTACCAGTCCACATCTCCATTGGTATCTTCAGCTCTATTGCAGTTGATGAAGCTCGATTCACCAAATAACAGGCGGTATTGACTGCTTCTGCCAGAATGATTTTTCTAGGACTGCATCTCTCAACATTACTCTTGTTCTTTCTAACAAGGTTCTGTTCATCCGCTCTGCCACTCTATTTTGTTGAGGAGTGTTCGCCACTGTGAACTGTCTTTTGATGCCTTCTTTCCTGTAAAAGTCATCAAATTCTTCGCTTGTGTATTCTCCTCCATTATCTGTTATGAAACACTTGATCTTATTTATAGAATCAAGTTTCACCCGCGCTTTGAAGGTTTTGAAAGTTGAAAACACATCTGACTTCTTCTTAATAGGGTACACCCAACATCTCCTAGAGTAGTCATCAATAAATTAGACAAAGTATTTTGCTCCACCTATGGATGTAACTGGTGCTTGTCATATGTCATAGTGAACCAATTCTATAACACTTTTGCCTCTAGAATTTGATGTGTTGAATTTCAACCGGTGCTGCTTACTTGTTATACAATGTTCACACAAAGTAAGTGATACCTTTGTTAAGCCTAGAAGTAGCTTTTGCTCCACAAGGACTTCCATTCTTTGTTCTGACATGTGTCCAAGTTTCTGATGCCATAGCATTGCATAATCTGAACTACATGAGGCAACAGAGGCTTCTTCTAGTAAAGTCTCTCCCTTCAGCATGTACAAGTTTACAGTTATCTTTTCGTCTTTCAGCACCACAAGCGCTCCACGAAACATCTTCATGATTCATTCCGTGTTTCAATCTTGCTTGCATTATTATCCAACAATCCGTAGGATAATAAATTTTTCTTCAGGCCTTTCATGTGCCGCACATCTCGAACAACTTTAATTGTTCCATCATACATCTTCAATTTGATTGTTCCTACGCCAATGATCTCTAAGGCATAATCATTGCAACTATATACAGATCCTCCTGAGATAGGTTCATAATGATGAAACCATTCTTTTCTTGAGGTCATGTTATATGTTACTCCCGAATCAATGAGCCATATATCTGCAAATCATTTTTTTACCTTCCACGGTTGTTGACACTTCACAAAATAGAGCATCTCCATCATCTGAAGTATTTGCGGTATTGCCTTGTGGATTGGAGTTTTTATTTAGACTCCAACAATCATTCTTCAAGTGACCCTTCTTTTCACAGTTGTAGCACTTCAAATTTTTCTTGCTCCTCGACTTTGATCTACCATGTTTGTGACTACTGTTTTGGTCATGTTCTGTTGATCTCCCTCTCATCGTTGTCAACGCTTATGCTTGTTGCAGATTTACTTGTCAGTTTTCCTTGTTCTTGCGTCGATTTTCTTCTTGTAGAACAACAGTTGCAACGTCATCGAAGACTAGACTGGTGACATTACTGTTTGTCAAGTTGATGATGAGTTGATCATACGAATCAGGTAGACTTTGAAGTAGAAGTTCAACACGTTCTTGTTCTTCTATTGTACATCTTAAGGATGTAAGCTGAGAAAATAAAGTGTTCAGCGTGTTTAAGTGCCCCGTCACTAAAGTAGATTCTGGCATACGGAGAGTGTACAATTTCCTCTTAAGGAAAATTTTATTATACAACGATGTGGCATCGTACAATTTGGTGAGATGATCTCATATCTCCTTAGCTGTCTTCTCCTCCTCGATGCTTGATAATACTTCATCTGCTAATGCTAGATGAAAATTTGCCATAGCATTCCCGTCTATTTTGATTATTTATTGTCATCTGTGAAATCTACCTGCCTTTCACTGATAGCTGCTAGACAACCGTATTTCCTCAAGATGGCCTTCATCTTCAATTTTCACAATGAGAAATTTCTCCCATTGAGTTTTTCAATATCCAATTTCGTTGTCATAGCTTTCTATTACGGATAGCTCCCACTATTTCACTATCGTGAATAGTTCTCTGGAACCTTCAAAGAATGGGTAATAACTTCTTACTTTCTTATGTTGGAGGTTCCACCTTTTGGTGGCAACCACAAAGACAATAAGCATATATTACACACTCTAATTTGGCTCTGATACCAATTGTTGCGGAAGACGGCTATCAGATAGAGCAAAATCGTAACTGATAATTTGAGAAAATAAAGATAAACGAAGACACAAATTTTACGTGGAAAACCCCTAAATTATATAAGGTAAAAACCACAGGCAACAGTAGAAGAATTTCACTATGAGAAAATAGGAATTACAACTTCTCTCGATCTACCAAGGAGAAAACAATGACAATTCTCTCTTGATAAAAAGGAGAAAACAACTCTCAAGAAACTCTCTAAATTCTCTAGTATTTGAAGAAATCTAGAATGCTTTGAGATAGTTTTGAAGCTAAATGAGCTAGGGTATTTATAGTTGAAGCTTAAGGACTAATTTGTAAATACCTTAAATTATAATGACTAAATTGTAATTATCTCTTAGCATAAAAATCAACATTTTCCAGCTAATTGTTGCCACTTGCACCGAAATTGCATGTGCATCGAAAGTGGCATGCAATTGTTGACGTTTCAACATCTACCATATCGAACCGGAACAAAATCGTTCAGTTCCAATTGATTTCCAATATAATGACTAGTTAGAGTGCCTGTATCATCAACCCACTCATCCCTCCAAAAATCATTTTTTGTGCCCTAACCAAGTAGCCAAATTATACCTTTTCTCACTTCCTCCCATACCATAACCAAGCCCGTCCAAATACGAGAATACCCATTCTGAAATATGGTAATCGACAATTCGTCAGTCATTTTATATTTGGCTCGTAAGACTTTCGTCCATAGTTGGTGCTTATCCATTTGCGAATGGAGTAAACTGGGTTGGGAGCGTCGCCCTCCTCTCTGTAATACTCGATATGTATTAATCAGTCAATAGATCGGATATCAATGATTAATTTTAAAAAAAAAATCATTCTGCGCCCCAATTTCTGAAGACCAAGCCCCCCTTTGAATGGAATGCACACTTATCCCAACACACTAAATTAATCCCTTTCGGAGAGTTCGTATACCCCCAGATAAAATTCCTCGTTAAATTCTCAATTTCCTCACTAATCGATTTTGGCAAACGATTAGTTTGCATTATGTATGACGGAATAAAATTTAACATAGACTGAACAATGTAAGCGAAAGTATCCTTGGTAACTCGCTTATGGAGAGAAGGAACACCCAAGTATCTTCTAAAGTCTTCAACTTGTGTAAATTGAAAACCTTCGCTAATATCGCTACGAAGGGTCTGATCCACGTTACTTGAGAAGCAAATATAAGTTTTAGCTTGGTTTACCCAGTGACTAGAACTATAGCCAGGGGCGTGGCTGAGGGTGTGCAATGTGCGCGACTGCGCAGGGCCCCAAAAAATAGGGGCCCCGAAATCGAGTCTATCTATCAGATGTTGCCATTAAGAAGCCCTAAATAATATGGGCCCAAAAAATAGGAGCCCCGAAATCAAGTATATCTATCAGTTGTTGCCATTAAGAAGCCCAAAAAATAGGGGCCCAAAAAAAAGTTTGAGATTTAAGGGCCCCATTATAAGAATTTGCACAGGGACTCCGACAATCTAACCACGGGCCTGACTATAGCATAAGTCATTGATCACTCATTGAACTACATCAAGCTGATCTAGTAATGCTTCGCCAAAGAGAACTAAATCATCAGCGGATAAAAGATGGGTTAACGGAGGGCTCCGAGTGATAACACAATGGGAATCCAATGTCCATAGTCCACCTCCTTGCGAATCGCCTGGCCCAAACGCTCCATACACAACACAAACAGGTAAGGCGAGAGAGGATCACCTTTCCGAATACCCCGATAAGGCTTAAATTCATCAAGTAAAGATCCATTCCACTGGACTTGGATGGTGCTAGTCGATACACAGTTCATAATTAATCGCCGAATATCACTCGGACACCCCATGTCCTGTAAAGTGTCATCAACGAACGACCATTCAAGGTGATTATATGCCTTTTCCAAGTCAATTTTGATAGACATCCATGCCTTCCTTCTTTTCGGACCAAATAAATAACTTATTGGGCAATTATTATATTCTCAGTAATGCTACGCCCCGAAACAAAACTTGTCTGATTTTCCGAAACCAGATTCGGCAAAAGAGTTTTTAGTCTGCTTGAACTTAACATTTTAAAAATAACAATAAATTCATTAACCACTAAAATCGTTTGATTAGTGATTTATTTATTATTATGATATTAATTTTTAAATTTTTATAAATTATATATTATTAAAAAAATTAATTAATTAACACATCACCGAACACATTAAATTACAATTCTTAGATACCTCTTCTAAAAATTATATATGAAGATGCCATAGGTACCCATATACTGATATACTCGCAAACTAAAAATTGCATTTGGAATGAATTTTGGGTTCATTTGCATTTGCTTGCTGATTGTACCTACCCTAGTCAGAATCTAACCCAAATATGACCCATCTGGCTTTTATTTAAACATACGGGGAACACTGCTCACCCACCTGCCTCTATTTCTCGGCTTTCATCTCTCCCTCTCCGTCACATGTAGGGCTGTAAATGAGACGAGACAGATTATGAGCTATTCGAGATCGATTTGATCAAGATTCGATAAATGCTCGAATCGAATGAATTCAACTCGAGCTTGACCTCGACTCGAGTTCTTAACGAGCCAAAACGAGCTACTCGATATTCGACTCAAAAAGCTTGTGAGCAGCTCGAAAAAAATATTATATTATAATTTTAGGTTTTTAAAAAATACATTATTGATAATTATAAAATTTTAAAAATATATTAAAAATTCTATAATACAACTACTCTCAAATTTTAATTTTTTTTAATTAATCAGCCCAAGTCTAATTGTTACATTGCATATTACTAAAAGAAAAATAAAAGCTCATTTAATTAATCATATGTTAGATTACACGTGTTTGGTTGATTTTTTCTTTCTTTTTTAACTTTTTACTGCACATGTACTTGGTAACGTAGAAAAATAAAATAAAAAATAAAAAAAAAACAACCAAACAATATTAAAATTGAAAATGGTTAAAAATTATTTTTAAATAAATATTCTTATATTTATTTTAAATTAATAAAAAATTATTTATTTAAAGATAAACATTTAATATATTTCTAATGATAATATTTTTAATAAATAATTTTTAAATTGTTGTTATATTTTGAGGTTCCGGGTTCAAATATCATAAATATCAAGGGTTTGAACATTTAATATCAATATATTATATTGTAATTACCTCATAACTAATTTTTTATTTCACAATAAATATAATAAATATAATATAATATAATAAAAATATGATTCAATTTAAATATTAATAATTTAAAATATATATATCAAAATAGAGTGTAACCGATTTTATAAAAAATTAAGAAAGAAAAAACTCATTTAGACTTATATTAATATCTTAATTAACAAAATTAATGATATCAAATCATATTTAAGAGAAAATGATCATCCCTACTACTAACATATACCATATAAAGTAAAACAAGACATATATATATATGCTTTACTAAATTCTACTTTGAAAAAAAAGTAATAATTGTATAGTTGGAAAATCAAAGCAGTAAATAAAGAGAAGACTGAGAAGAGAAGAGTAAAAATCAAAATGACTGAAGCTTCTTATTAGATTTTTGTTCTTCAGAAAACAAAACAAAAACAAGTCTACTCTCTCTCCTTTCACTAAATCATCTCATTCCTTCTAATTAAGTGATAGGGTTTAGGATTTAGGGTTTAAGATGTAGGATTTAGGATTTACAAATTTAACTAAGGACTAAATTTAAATAAAGTGAAAATTAAACACACAAATCAAGAGTTAAAATAGGGTTTAAAATAAAAAGCACGCATAAATATAAAGGACTTAAACTTAAATAATCCAAAAATTACAACTAAAACTAAAATTAGGAAAATAATAAAATCGGGACAAATATAAATGGATAAATTAAAAAAAGTCCTTACCAGTGACTAAAGTATAAATATACGGCTAAGTTTAGGGGTATGAGAGTTATTTACCCTACATTTAATATATAAAAACCTAATTATAAACTAAACCTAATATTAACTAAAACTATCATCTTCAGCCGTTTTGCTCTCTCCCTCTCTATTCTTTTCTTCTTCTTCCCACAACCGAGAGCCTCAAAGGCTAATCACATCGCCACTCGCACCATCGGCCACCATGACCGACGCTTGACCACCGCCCCAACGGCCTCCATATGCGAATGAAAACAACCCTTATGAAGCCTTAAGTTGCTGCCTTTCTCTTTGGCCGAGACCTCATCTACTCTCCACTCACACAAACGACGACTGTACACCAAGATCCCACAACTCGTCGATAACGCATATGGTGAAGGTAAGTATCACTCAAGCCTTTCCTTTTCTTCTTCAACCGAAAGCTTTGAAATCCTCTACACCGTTTCTCTCCTCTTTACTCTGGTGAAGATCCAAACACAACAAAGGTAAATAGATCTCTCTCTCATTTCTATTTCATTTTTATTTTAGAATCTGAACCGATGAACTAACCCCCAACTCCTATGCAAGGTTTCCCGAGCAACCTTCAATGCTTCGGTCTCAAGCCTGGTGGCTCAAATCGGTAAGCTCCTAATCCCTGTTTATTTCTGTTTTTATACTTGAAATCTCGATGGATGAAGACTAAACAAAAAAATCGATGTGCAAGAATTAGAAAAAAAAAACTCACAGCATTCTTCTGTTTGTATTAATAATAATAATAATAATAATAAATATTTATAATATTTTTCAAGTCCGGTCAAAAACGGGTGTCTAGAGATAATACGTTCTTTTGCACTTTGATGAATCCTTGAAAAGAAGACAGTGATGCATTTTCTGGGTTTTATGACTTGATTCATAAGTATAACTTAGTATACGATAATACGAATGATAGCCAAATTCAGTTTTCATATGTTTATTTCTTTTATATAATTTCTATCAGCAGGATCCAGCTGTGAGAGGGAAGGCATCTGGACAGTCTAAATTTAGAGGCCTATTTTCGAAGGTAAAGGAAACCCATGTTTACATAGTTTCTACTTTCTAGGGAATATGTCAAGGATTTGCAGTCTTTGTTGTTGAAGATAAATTCCATAGTGAGATTGTGGTGATCAACCTAGAAACAAAATTCTTTTTCTGATGCTGATAGGTTTAGCAGTTAACTTGGGTGTGTCGAGGTTTAGGATGAATAACTTCAGAAAGAATAGGTTGCTTGCTATATTGTTGTGATTTGGTCATCTCGAGTTTCGCCTTTTAGCATTGCTCCAACATTGGGAAAACTGGAAAGTTTTCTTATATTAAATACTTGCTTCTTGAATATGTACCATGAATAAATTTTCAGAATGTTCCAAGCGCTCCACCCACATCAAACTCAAGGCTTTCACCACTACCTCCAGAACCTGCTGGTTTTAATTACGGTCGTGAGGCAGCAATCGACATTCCTCTGGATACAGCTTCAGGAGGATCATCTCAGGTTATACAAGATTGAAAACTTGTCTCTGTACTGTTTTGATTGTTTTGGTTAAGCGCTTGATCTCGCTGTTATGGTTTTACTGCATAAATCTAGGATTTGAAAAAGAAAGAGAATGAACTCCAAGCTAAGGAGGCTGAACTGAATAGGCGGGAGTAGGTATATTGTGGAAAGAAAATTTTGAACTTCTAATTCATTCTTATTTTACAGATCATAGGTTTATTTCTGTTCATGCATATATGTTTCATAAAAAAATGGCAAGAACATTATTTGTTTTCTGCCCTTTGGCACCCTATGAATCATTTGATCCCTACAATTTTCGCTGATCAGCTTATTCCATACAGGAAGTGAGACGAAAAGAAGAGGCAGCAACAAGAGTACCTTTCATTATATACTATTCACATTGAAAACATTAGTTGTTCATTGTTTCAAGTTTTGTTAAACATAACATTTTTTTGTAAATTTTTTTTGACTTGATTCTTTTTTTTACCGTGAGCTAGATTTTGACTTCTCCATTTTGCAGCTGGAATTGTTTTGGAAGAGAAAAATTAGCCATCAAAACATATATTAATTATCCTAAATTTCTTGTAATTGTATTTTTATTTTTTAGATTTTTTATAGTTCATACATTCATATTATAATGTATTGGTGATGGTTGATTAAAGAGAAAATTATTTATATATTTTAAATGTAATATAAGTTTTTTTGTAGGTTCAAATTCGAGTTTTGAGTTCGAGCTTGAATCGAGCTTGAATCGAGCTCGAGTCTCGAGCTTCAATCGAGCTCCTGAATTTTTTTTGAGTTCGAGCCTTTTCGAGTTCGAGTCGAGTTTCAATAATATATTTCGAGTTTGAGCTGAGTTTTATAATTTTTAGCTCACGAGTTTTCGAGTCGAGCCTAAATTTAAAGTTTTCGAGTTCGAGTCGAGCTCAGCAATACTCGAGCTCGATTGGACTCGTTTACACCCCTAGTCACATGACATGATAAAAGCATCTCTTTTTCTCTCTAAAAAATTTCCTTTCCAGATTTTAATGTGAAAGATAAAAAGTATTTTTTTTAGTTTTGTTGGTTTCTTTGTTTTTCTTGTTATGTTATTTGATGGAAACTGTGTTAAAGAAGCACAAAAATGGCGGCGAAGTTAAGACGGGACAGTGATTACTGCTCTTTTCTTGTAAAATGTTACAACTTTGGACAATTTGGTTCTTGTTTGAGTTTCAGTCTTAGTTGAATCCCTTTATCAACAATGTTCATCGACAATTTTTAAAGAAAAAGATCTGACACCCAAAAAAAAAAGTAAAAAAAATTGTTCATTTCGTTATCAAAGTTCATCGTCAAGTTCGTCGTAGACATGAAGTGATCTGGAAGCTCAGATTCTTTGGGTGCTTTGATGGCTCTTTGCCCAACGTCAGGTCTAATAAAACAAATATATATATTTTATTTGAAGACAACAATCTTTGATGTTCATCAGTGTCGTAATCGTTGATTATGTTTTGATTTTGGTTCAGATGAAGATAGTCCCGGAAACAGCAACAATGTTTACAGTAGGGAGTTTCAGTCGACGTTGGATGGATTAGATGAAGAAAGTTGTTTGGAGGAATTGGCGGTCGGCAATGGCGGCGACGGGAAGAAGAGACGATTAAGTGTAGATCAAGTGAAGGCATTGGAAAAGAATTTCGAAGTAGAAAACAAGGTCGAACCCGACAGGAAAATGAAACTCGCTCAAGAACTCGGTTTGCAACCACGACAAGTTGCTGTCTGGTTCCAGAATCGACGTGCTAGATGGAAGACCAAGCAATTGTAGAGAGATTACGGTGTTCTCAAAACTAGTTATGAATCTCTTAAACTCAATTACCATACCCTCCTTCACGAAAATGAAGCTCTTCTCAAACAGGTAAATTGATGATAATCGATTGATTTATCATAGTAAGCTAGTAATTTGTAAGCAAAGTTGAAGGTCTGAAAATGGTGCAGATTAATGAACTGAAGGAAAAGATTAACGAGCATACGCTGGCGGGACTGAACTGTGGCAGCGGGTCTGTAACACCCCCAACCCATATCCGACCCGGATACGAGTCCGAAGTATCACATTGACTTTTCAAACCTTGACTCTTAAGAAAAATCCCGGGAAATTTAAAACTTTATTTAAATCAAAATAAAGACTTTATCAGAGTGCTCGTACTTAATGACTTATTACATGTCAACACTTTATACATAACCAAATACATACTTTGTCAATATTTTGATTTGATTTGGTAAGGAAACTGACCTGTCTTGCTCCGCATCACTCTTTACTCTTCTCGAAACCTACGTGTGAAACAATCACACGCTAAGTCGAGATTAGTGAGGCATAACAACTTATAATGCACTTTAAAACATATATTGATACATGCATGTTCTGTTCTATCATGTTATACCAATCCCATGCATTTTTCATATCGTATAAAATCATATCAGATTAATTGCTGTAAATACATACATACACATAATTCATCATTAACAGTTTATCATAATCACACTTTTTCAATCAAAACACTATACACGCAACATCATATCATTTCTATATCTTTATCATACCACTAACTTATATTTGTTCATATCTCTGGATTAGCCCATGTACATATGTGAGAACTATCGATATGTGAGTCTATAGAAGTTGTGCACTAATGCTGTCACCACAGCTCGTATAATTGCACCGAAGTGCCGCGTAGAATTGCACCGTAGTGTCATATAATGATGTCCATAAGGACCACATAGAATTCCTTAAGAATCATATATATATACTAGGGATTTAGTATGTGTCTTTCCAGACTTCACACATATTCCAAAGAATAACATATGTCCCGAAGGACCGGTAGAATTGCACGGAGTGCCATATAATGATGTCCATAAGGACCACATAGAATTCTTAAGAATATACATATGCTAGGGATCATATATGTGTCATCAGACTTCACACATATTCCAAAAGAATATATATATCCCGAAGGACGCGCGTAGACCCTCGACTCTTGGCATGCCAACTATACCCCTAGCTCTCATGACACATAACATGGGCGTTATCATTTATTTCATTTCAAATATTCACAGAAACTTGTAATTCACTTTCACATATCACGTATCACATAGCTTCTTTTCATATGATCACATAGTCACATAGTTCACTTACACGTAGATCATTTCCATATAATTCACATGTCACATATGTCTGTTTTCATATAATTTCTATCATTTCTCACCAATCACCTTTATTCATGTAACATACTTATCATATCTTGTTCACATAAGATCATATACTTCATATAAATATATCGAAACACCTAGAACACTTTCACGTTAGTCATAAGTCTTATCTCATAACATATACTTGTTTCATATATATATTTCATATATCTTACCATCACATAATTCATTTAACATACATAACATATTATGTAATATTATAATAGAAATACCTATAAGTCATATCACTTAGAGCACATATATACTTATAGTCACATTGCTTATATCTTAATCTTAAGCCTTCTCTTAGATATATATATATTCACATGTTCAGGTAATCCACCATTCATCACATAATTATGTATTCATATAACATTTCATTTTTATCTATATATATATATATCTTCAAGATTTATCCTATATAAATCATATAGCACTCTTATAATTCCTATTCATATTCATCTAGGGCAGACTTATAAACACATCTCACTTCTATTATTTCTATATATATATATATATATATATATATATATATATATATATATATATATATACATAATCTAATCTGTTTACTTAATTCAATTTCATATAACTCCTATAATCTTCTCATATAGCTTCATAAATTTCTATCATACAACCCATGTGTTATAGTTTTATTTAAACATATAAATCTTTCCCATCTAGCTTATCTTATATGTTCATCTTTCATTTATGTTCAAATCTCCTAGTTAGTGTACTATTCTCACTTCATCCTATAGATCAATATTATCCAGCTTATTTCACTTATCATATAATAATATAATTATATTTACTATGATCACATAGTTTATATCAATAATTCATAACCTTTCTTATGTAATTACTTATACTTTATCATCTAACACATAAAAGAACAGATCAATCCATATAATCAAACATACATACATGCATATTCCACTCATGCCTTTAATCATGAATTCATGTGTAACACTTTAGGAAATAGACTCATCGCAGTCTTATTCCCATCGCACATTGTATACTATTGAATATGCACTCACCTGGCCTCACTAGTCAATTCCAATCTCTTATCTTTCCCTTGATCGATCTTACTTGTCAATGGTTCCGGAACTCGTTTAAGCTCTGAATCTACATAATTATATTTTAAGGCAATTGTTAGATACCTACACCTTGTAATTTGATACTAGCAACTTAAACGAACTTATTAAACCCATATTCCCAATTTTCCTTTAGGGGGAATCGGTTCCCCCTATGGGGGTATCGGTTCCCCCATGACATACTGAAAATTCTTGTTCGTTTGAAGGGGTATCGGTTCCCCTTGAATGGGTACCGATTCCCCTTGCCCAGAAATCATATTTTGAGCTCGAAAATCCTTCATTTTCAGCTCAACACATCATACTTCATTCCCTTTAATATTCCTAACTTTCATACACATACTTAAACTCATTTTCTACTCCATAATCACTTCTTTAAACTCAAAATTCTATCATTTACATGGCATTCAAGAATCACACTAAATTTCCAACATGTTCTAAAACCCATTCTATCACTTCATATCTCTTAATTTAACCATTGACAAGTCAAATTCAACTTCACAATCTATTATCTCCTTCCATATCAAAAATTCACTTAAAAACTCATTTTCTTAATTTCTCATAACTTGTTAATCTTTGAGGTTTAAGCCCCTAAAGCTTTCCTTAATCTTTCTTAATATCCCAAGAATCAAAACAAGCTTTAAAACGAAAGAATTAACCAACTAAAGACCCACTTACCTTATACCAGGCTTCACAGTTGAGAGGAGGAAGAAGAAGACTGAAGAATGCTCTGGACTCTTCTTCCTACGTGCTTATTACCCTTTATAAATGGAAATAAAAATCTTCCCTGAAAAATTACCATAGTACCCTTAATATTTCCAAACTTAATCATTAAATCCAACATCAACTTTCTTCAATTAAATCCATGAACTTTTAACTTATTTCGAAATCGAGCACCTAGTTTACAAAATTTGCAATTTAGTCACTAACCCTGATTTGGGATGTTACAGGGTCAGTCGGTGGTGCTGACGGCGTGTTCCCGGAAATAAAAGACGGGTCGTCGGATAGTAATTCGAGCACTATCTTGAACGAAGACAACAACAGCAACGGAGGTAGCGACGGCGGCAACCCAAGCAACGCAGCGGCGTGTTCATCTCCGCCATCCATGAGCAGTTGCTTCCAGTTGTTTGAAACAAGTTATGTCAAGATGGAAGAGCATGATTTCATCAGTAGTACTACAGATGAATTTTGCAATTTTTTTGCCGATGAGTAAACTCCGAATCTTCAATGGTGGGGCTCAGGGGCTGAATCAAAAAGGTATGAAATTATGGGATTTGATGTAAGCAGACGAAATTATGAAATTTTGTCCGAAGAAAGGAGTAGAGAAATGTCGTGGGGGCCGTCGCGTAGTTGTTGGCGAATCAGGAATGGGTTGCGAGTGACCACTGAGGTGGCCAATGTGGTTGGAGAATGATTCGTAATTGGAAGCGTTTTTTACTTTCTTCTAGGAATGGCAACGGAGTAGGTTTGGGGCGGGTTTTGCTCGCCCGTCTCCGAATTGAAATGGATCCCCATCTCCGATCTCGACCCGATCTCTGTTGGGTTTTTTATCGAGGCGTCCCGTCGGGAATTTTTTTTGTCCCGCCCTCGAACCCGAACCCGAAAATATTATATATAATTAATATAAAAAATATAAAATATTATATATATATATATATAATTGGGGTGGGACGAGGATACATTGTCCCATCCTTGAATCTGACCCAAAAAAATCCCCGAAATTCGACCCGACTCGACATCATTCAAACCCGACCCGATCCGAACTTGATCGGGTTTCGAGTTTCCCCATCGGGTTTAGGTCATTCTGTCATCCCTACTTTCTTCTTGTGTAAATGAAAAATATCTTCAAAAATCCATTGTTGAAAAGTAAAGGGCATTTTCGTTCTAAAATATATAGATAGCATCTTTTAACACGAGTAACCTAGTGTTCTCGAGAAATTTATCATTTTTAGAAAGATATCTTCTTCTAATGACATTAATTATGGTCGTTAATCCGTATAAACAAGTTATTGGAGAGTGTTTATTGTTGTTTCAGTAGTGGGCGTGATTTCAAATTCTGTTTTTCTACTCGATTCTTCAATCAAATCTGTTTTTCTCATGAACCTTCTTCAACACAAGTAATTGGCCTTCTCGAGAAACGTATCGTTTCTAAAAAGGTGTCCTCTTCCGGTAGCATCATCTTCTTATCACTTATGACGTTGATATGATAAATAACACATCCACTCGAGAATCAATGGCTTCCCTTGTACATAGAATTCGAGAAATTTCTTGGGAAAATTCTCGTTCTATCAAAACCCGACCTTTTGGGGAAACTTCTCGTTCCATCAAACCCACCTATCTTATGAATCGGATAGTTGAAACTATGTACTATCTATAGGAATCTCGTCTACAAGAAAAACAAATATCCTAATTAGTCACACCCTCGTATCGATTAATTATGCTTTTTCATTGTACTACTTTTGTAATTAACAAAATATATTAGTTAGTTTTAAATTTCTTTTTGTTTCGAATCATTTTCAACACGATTTTTACACTGTTTAGAATGTCTCGTATGTACAAAACCATAAATTACAAAAATATTATGCCTCTAATCTTATAAATTACGAAAACATTTAGATTAACTTCCCGAAAATACTCCCTGAACATGTTTATCAATCAATTTTAGCATTTTCTTCAAGAACAAAACCAAGCTTCAGAACCATTTTCAACGTGATTTTTAAACCGCTTACAATATCTTGTATGTATTGATATTACCCTCGGTTGAAAAATAAGTTATAATACTACGCTCCTAATCTTATAAATTACAAAAAATTTTAGATTAACTACCCGAAAAAACCTCTCGATTGTGCCTATAAAATCATTTTAGTTTTTTCTTCAAGCACAAAATAAACTTTGGAGCCATTTTCAATGCGATTTTTAACATGCTTACAATATCTTGTATGTGTTGATATTGGCCTTAATTGAAAAATAAATTTTAATACTACGCCTCTAATCATATATAAATTACGAAAAAATTTTAAATTAACTACCTGAAAATGCCTCTCAAATGTGCCTATAAACACTTGTAATTTGAGCTGGAAATGTATATAACTCATGTTCTATGTAACATCCTTAACTCATATACGTATTCTTATACGAGTTAAAGATATCACATCAATCGTATAAAACTTTTGCTATTTGAAAGTCGATGAAAATTTTGTTTCTTTTAAAATTTCTAAATTTAACATTTATCTCAAACCATTTAATTACATAAAATCAAAATTTAATAATTTAATGCCAAAATCAAATTCGTTTTTAAGTAGCAAACATAGTAAATCTATATTGTTCAATATCATAAATGATACTGTTAAATTTAAAAATCAACCAATTAATATTTAAAACATAATTTATTAAAATACTATTCAATTATACTACTAACTATACTTTAAAAACTTCTATATTTAAAATATTTATCACCTAAATAAATTTCATATAAGAGCAATTAAAAATTTTCTAATATACATGCCACTATATAATTAAAAATTTATATTGTATGATGTCTAATGTCCTTACCGATTCTGGATGCATACTCTATTTCTCATAAATGATGCTAGCACACTTTCTACTTTGTTCGCTTGCTTGAACCTACGTGTGAAACAATCACGCGCTAAGTTTTCACTTTGTGAGACATTCAGGTTAACTAACTAAACATTTATATAATAATAAAAACAAAACATTATATAAAGAAATCATTTATAAAATCAATTATGCAAATAAAATTTAACTTTAAAATATAAAAATCAAACTTGTATAATTTATTTTCCTATATTGTTCCTTTTTCATGTATTCCATTTCAGAGCATTTTATAGCCCAGAGTTTGTGTTTGAGTGTTTTATGTTGTGTGTAGTATAAATTGTTTGTATCTGTATAGTACATTTAGTGCCTGTAACTGTGATTGCACCATAGGTACACTATGAATATACATGTACTGTAGAACACATCAACATTGTACCTATGAATCCCGAATGCATAAATATACCCAGTAATTGTACACGAATATACCTCTGTGTGATCGATCAATAACACTCCATCTCATGACATGCCAATTGTACCACTATTCTCAAGTCACATACACAGACTTTTATTAAAATCATATATCGTTTCACACTTATTCAAAACCATGTAATAAAATATATCATTTCTCCTATACAATCATTCGCCTAGATAATATCAAAATCTCATAAGTAAAATCTGTATTGGGTAGTTCATACCCAAAACATTCAAATATCATGTAATAAAATTCGTATAAAATGTATTGGGTAAGTTCATACCAAAATCATTTAAAAACTATTTAATAAATCAATATAAAATATCATAAAATAATTCAAATTGTTTTCATTTGAAAACATTCAAGATTGGCTTATAACAAGTCATCCTCATATTATATATAAAATAGGAAAAATGCATTCACATGTTGGCTCACTAGTGTGCTTTACTTATGCTATTGTTTTCACTCTCGAACTTTGTCTTTTCCTTTTTGTTTGCTCTAATATTGATATTGATCACAATCTACTCGGAAAATAATTACCCAACATAACAATTTTGATCTAACTAACTTACTAAACACATATTTGTACAATCTAAAAAATTACAATAAATAAATATTCAACACTAATTTCTATAACTAAATCAATTCTACTCAACTCTTGCAAAATAACCTTCCTAGCCCTTGAAAATAATAATTCTCAACTTTAAATCACTTAACTTTTCACAATTTAACATTTAACCCACAATTATGCATTTCTTCAAATTAAACCCCCATATTTTGAAACTTTTCAAATTGGTCCTTGCTATTCACTTTAATCCCTAACAATCATCATACTCGACCAATTTGACAATACTTCCAAATTAGTACATTAATATTGCACTTCTGCAATTTCACCACTAATTTTCCAAAAGGCCTACAATTTATTCCCTAGGAATTATTCAACTTCCAAATCAACCAAATTCAACATTATCATTCCAACTATAATTTCGAGCATATTACCTTAATTTTCAACATTTACTTGACAAACCTTCAATTTCTCAAAACTTGCAAAAAGGTCTTTTAAGCTTAACATTGATCCAAAACTTAATTCAAACATTATGAAATCATTATTCTATCTAATTCAAACCCAAAAAAAAATTTTATACAAATTTTCGTAATTTTTTCTCCATGGCCAATACTTTTGATATTCTCCCCTAATGGTCTCCAACTTTGATTCAAGCTTAATTTAATCACCTAGAACTCATTTCCATTCATTTTTAATCATTTCAATATAAAAAAAATCAAATTCAACAAATTTCCATAAGAATCATACATGGCCAAACATATTCAATAAAGTCCCCTATGATTTTTACTCCACTTTTAAACTTGTATATGATTACATAACAATCTTAAGATCAAAAGCTAACTTTATTTCATTGCTTTATCACTTCCCTTCATCCATCTTAAAAACCCACTTCACTCCTTATGCATGAAATCATGAAAAACTTATACCCAAAGAAAGAATTTAGTGGGGAACAATTTCTTATTTCACACTTTAGTCCTAATTCTAATTAAAATGGCTCAAAAATTGAAAACAAAGCTTGCTTACCTTTGTCTATGGAGTACACGGTTGATGGAGGAAGAAGAGAAGAGTTTTCTTGAAATTTATTCCAAAATATCTACTTAAAAAGCCATTAAAATGAATTTAAAATTCAATTTGGTCCAAAAGTCCAATTTACCATTAACGAATCCTAGTATTTATCCTCAGGCCATCCTTTTGTCTCCATTCTAATAACATTAAATAAATATAAAAATCACATTTACTAACTTCTATCTTTACCCTTCCAATTTTCCAAAATTTCAATTTAATCACTTAAATTCACTTTTCCAACTTTAACATGGAAAAAATCCACTTATTCATGTTAAATTCTACTGATTAAAAATATCATAATAATATTACTAACCTCATACTATCATCCTTCAAATTTTGTAAACTTTCGATTCGATCCAATTATCTGAATATTTTATCAAACTTTATCGCTTAATAGCCTTTTATACAAATTCCAGATAAAAACCTAAATTCCATAGAAGATCCATATTCAAGGATAAACTATTCATTTATGAAATTAAATTTGTTTTTGGGGAAAATTACTACTTTGGTCCCAAAATTTTTTCCCAGGTTTATACTTTGGCTACCAAACTTCTAAAAATTTAATTTTTGTCACTTGTCATAATTTTGAGGTATTACATTCTATATAACGCGAGGTTTGTTAAAAACTACTCGCGATAAATTGGTGGATGTTTCAGTTTCTCATGTACCTAGTGTGTCGGATAATGCAAGGTTGTTTAATTTAATATTAATTTGTATTATTTGAAATTGATGAAACGTTTCAGGTTCTCGTGTACCTCGTTTTTCGTATAATGTGAGATCGTTTAACCTAATATTAAATTATATTATCTGAAAAATGTTTCCACGTTGGAGGGTCTCGCGCCCGGTAGAACGCGATGCCTTTACACACGCTTTGTATGATGCGAGGAAATCCTACGTGTACAGTTTAGGAGTATTTTTCCAATTAGTGCCGTTCAGGGTTATTTTTCCAATAAATGAATTTTTGGGTGGTTTTTTTAACAAAAAAGTCAAAACTTTAAACAATGAAAAGCCAAAAGATGATTAAAGGATTACCCTAGAAAGCAACGCCACATGATTGGATACCTCAAATACAAGTGTCCATTGGGAGCCGCAGCTTTTTTGTTTTGTTTTAAACCCACTTTTTTTTCCTTTTATTTAAAAAACGAAATAGCAAAATTCTATTTTTATATTTCATTATTTATATCTATTTTACAATTTATTTTAATTTCGTAATTATAAATTCCAATAATATTATCATTAAAATTAAAATTATTTATTGAAAATATAAAGTATCTTATTATTTTATCCATAAATTATCTTATTTATTGAAAACCTTTTGTGATTGTGCCTTACACTTTCATGTTCTATCCTTTTCTCACGTTTTTTTACTCGTGTATGTTGAAAGTATGTCTCCAATTATTTTCAGTGACAAAAATATTTTTGAGACGTATATCAATAAAACAAAATTTTTATATGTGATAATTATCAATATATTTTTTAAGAGGAATAGAATTAATAAAATATGTAAATAAAAAATAAATTTTAGAGTGGATGGATACGTGCATGGGATCCACCACCGGCTAACAAGTTTAATATTATAATTTATATGTTTGGAAGGATTTTTCTCGTTTTAAAGAAAAAGAAAGTTTTCAGATTCAATTCAGTCCTTGAGTTATATCCCCCTTTTTACTTTGATGTGTTAGTTCTTTTTAATTCACTTTAGCACTTAAGCTATTATTCTATCATAATTTATGTGACAAATGATTTATTCATAACATGAATAAACAATTATATGGTCATTATTATTAGCTTGTATTGTCATTTTTAACAAATAAATAAATTTTTTAATAAATATTGAGACAAAAGCCATTGTTTAGGTATTATTATGGATAAAAAAATTGTTCAAGTACTAAAATTTAAAAGGATGTAAATTGAGGACTATATTGTAAATAAATCATAAATATAAAAACAAAAATGTTTATGGTTCCCACAGTCTTAGTTCCTACAATTTTATTTTCAATTTAAGTTTTTCTTTTTCCGGAAAATGGGTCCTACTTTTGGTCATGGCTCTTTTTATGAAGCTATTAGCAATGAAGGGCATGTGATGTGGGTCCATCCATGTCTGCATCAAAAGCTAGTCTTTTTCATCAACGGTCACAATCAACTTAAAGAATTGGATCAAAGCTGGAAAACTTTAGGAAACAGGAATGGTGCGTTTAATAAAGATTTATAATCATAAAAATAAAATAAATATATATATTCTTATAATATTGATACAAGAAATTAGTCCTCTCATATCATATAAGGGGTGATTGGATCATGAAATTCAAGATTCTTAGTGAAATTTTTTTTCCAGATTTAAATTCTCATGATTGGATGAAAAATATGCCCAATAGAGAGTAATAATATATTTCAAACAGTAAAAAAATTTCACTTTTTACCGGAAATGTTAATCTCTTGTTTTTCTTAGGTATTCTTGTATTCCCTGGGCTAAAATACTCTTTTTCCGTTTGCCTCTGTCATATTTTCTTCTCCCAAACGTTTTTTGCTATTGAACTCCACGGCACAGATTGGAGGAGTATCCGATTCTCGATAAAAAATTTACCCTTTGCTCTTCTTACTCACTTCATATGCTTTCAGGTTACTCATTTTCGTTCAATCTTTACTTATCTTTATTCCTTTTTGATTTGGGCGTTTGTGTTTTATTGGATTCCTGTTGAATCCATGTTTTTTTAATTTGATTTTTGGGTTTAAATAACAGTTAATAGAATTGAAATTTTCAAGTAATCTGTTCTTTTTTTTGGTTGCAAACGAATCTTAAGTTTTAGTATTGAAATTCTCAGCTCTTGGATTGAAATCTGCATCAGTGGGTAGGGTAGTGTAGTTGTTAGCTGCTTTCGTCATACAAGGTTTGCTCATAGAATGATTTTCCTGGTAATAGCAGTTGAAGTCCACCGCTTATAGTGTTTGTGTTTGAATTTCGGAAAATCTAGGTAGTTTTAGCTGCACTTGTTGACGGATGATTTTTCTTACTGGTAAACATTAGTTCTATTCACTCTTCTTTTTATCGGAAAAAATAGACCATTTATCAGATCTCAACTCATTTTAGTTTCTGATTTTCATTCAATTCTATTCGTGTCATATACTATATGTAATTGCAAACTCGTTGGGTGTCAATCCCATTTTCATATCAGTTTTGATTTTCTTCAGAGTTGTTGAATTTATTTATTTTTATTGTAAACAAAAGAATTGGATCATTGCAGAATTATTGGGCTTCTTTTCATTTTTCATTATAAATCTTCCATTTCGTTGTTGCAGAATTATTAACATTTGGGTTCATAGCACAGAGCAGAGTAGATTGACACAGAGGTAGCAATTAGCTGGTAACGAAGGGTTTCCATCAGTCAGCTTTGCCTTTGTAGGATAATCAGAACAAACAATAAAGTAATAATACATGCAATCTTAATTAATAGTTGTGCTATTTGTTGTAATGGGGAAATTTATATTTGCTAGTTTGCTTCCATAAATCCAGTGTTGTAGGGTTTCCATTGATTGATTGCTTTCTGCTGGTCTCTTTTGGGGGTGCTTCTATGGCTTTTGCGGCACCGGATATTCCATCCAGGGTTTCAAAAAACGGTTCGCGACCACGATTTCGGCCGCGATATAGCGGTTTTGCCGCCGTCCGAGTTACCCGCGACGGCCGCAATAGCGTCCGCGACGACCGCAATAGCGCTCGCGACGGCCGCAATCACGGTAAATCCAAAATAACCGAAAATACGACCGTGACCGTGATTTGAAACCCTGATTCCATCTGCCGAACGACAACCAGGTTTGTGAATTTTATATGGTATACAAATTTTACTGTGTTTTAATATGCAAGTTGAATTCTTGTTTCGCAAATGTACTGGTTTGTTTCTGCACGGCTGTGGTTTATCGTTTATCATTATTGTCTTCTCTGTCTTACATTTTATGTGACTGCAGATGATCCTTTGTATCGTGAACTATGGCATGCCTGTGCTGGACCTCTTGTCACGCTTCCTCGCGTAGGGGAGCGTGTTTATTATTTCCCACAAGGTCACATGGAACAAGTATGTCTACATGAACTTTAATCTGATAACTTTTTTGTATTGATCATATTTCATAATTTAACAAGTGTTGGTTGAATTGGTTTGTGAACCTTTGCCGTAGTGTTCTTATTTTGAGTAATAATGGTTCTATATTGGTTAATACGGTTATGGTTCCTGCAAGCACTTGGTTCTTTCCTTTTTGGTTTTTTATGCAGAAGAAATCATCTGGTATTTATTGGGTCATGCTTTCTTTAAAACAAAATGGGTACGATTCATTTTGGTGAATCACTTTAGGCAATCAATAATTTGAAGGTTGTATGTTGTGTCATGAAACCTTATTAACTTATATTGTCATATATATTTGAGTATTGGTAACAATTCACTGATACAATGAATTACAAAATGTTTATGGCAATATATAATTTCCTTCATGTATGTATTTACAAGAATATTTATACGTCTCCGTGTCTGAATATTTACTGTCAAGGTAATGTTTGTTAAATATTCGAAGATTATTTAAAAGGCATTTGTTATTTAGTTTTTGCTAATAAAACTCTATCCTCTATAGTATCTATTGAAGACTTATGTCCCTTATGATATTAAGTTTTAGGTGTAGGTTTTATAACTTGACACAATGTTTGGTTTATTAATCTCGAGTATTTTTTTATTCTTTGTGTACAGCTTGAGGCATCAATGCATCAGGGGTCACAACACCAAATACCTTCATTCAATCTACCATCTAAAATACTTTGCAAAGTGGCTTCTGTTCAGCGTAAGGTAAGTTATTAATACTTCTTGGTTTTATATTATTTTGAGTTTTATTGATTCAACTCCTTGCGCTAAGTGACTTTTACCTTGAACTGCAGGTAAGTTATTAATACCTCGATCGTAAGGTAAGTTATCAGTACTGTTTGGTCGAACCCATTTCTTAATTTGTTTGTACTTATGGCACAATGCTAACAAACAATTCTTATGGCATGTCCTATATTTAATGATGGATTCTTCTATGTTTTCTCTGACTTCCATAACCATTTATTAGAATAACTGCTGTACTTTTCAGAAAGGAATAAGGTAATATGCAACACCATACTTAAACAAGAACACATCTGGTAGTCTTTCCTTTTTTCCTTTCACCAAGCATGCCCTAAATATGATTTGAGGTTTAAAAGAATCTTGCAACTTGCAACTTTTCAGACTCTACATCTCCTATATGGATCTGAAAACAGCAGTCATTCCAGTTTCCATTGTGTTCCTACTGTGATATTTTGCCGGACCGCATTGATGCTTCTGTGCCATTCAAATTGACCAAGATGTAGGAATTAAATTGAACACGTGATGAACTTAAATTGAATACATGATGAAATTTAGAAGTTAAAATATGAAGCTCGAAAAGTTCTTACTAGTAACATAATTTTACCAAATGAATACGTTCGTTAACATATAAACGAACATTAAATGAATATATTCGTAAGTACTATACGAACGAAAACTAACACCTTAAAAAAATAAGTGAACATAAATACCTTCAAAAATAAATAAATGATCACAAATACAACATTAAAAATTAAATGAATACAAATTAAACATAAATACTTATAAAAATAAATAAACAAATACAAATAAAATCCAATTCATTCAAACTTAATTTATTTACCCCAATAATTATGTATCAAAATTTTTATACATCACCTTCGTTTTTACTATTTACGCTTAAAAATCTAGTTTTTACTCCAAAAACTAATCCTTAACAGTGTCAATTCAAAAATTTAGTTTTCGCTACAACTTCTATTGTTAAATAGGACATCATTTTTACCCTACAAATAGTCCAAATAATTTGGAAATAAGTCAAATTTCAGACATGCTTATAATAATTCGGACATAGCCGAATTAGCAATCTTATGATCGATATCTTAGAATAATTCGGACATGGCCAAATTATCAGTCACTTAAAATTGTTTTAGAATTCTCTTTAGATACATGTAAGCTATTTCACTTGTCCTTTGTGTATGATCTGAAAGAAATTAACGGTCTAGTATGTTCAAAGTTTGGTCTCTGTCGGTTTTTGTATGTTCGGAGAGAAATTACCTGTTGGGAAACATGAATTATTAGGTTGCTTGCTTTTCGTAATCAAGAGTTAAGTACAAATCAGATTAGAACTGAGTATTAATAATTTTATTAAAATATTAACAAAGATAATGATGAATGACGGTGAAATATAAAATTATAGACAATATGATTTTTAGTGTTATATTTTCATACTTATTTGAATTATATTTTTGTAATATAAATTCATGAGATAAATAATAATGATAAAGTATGCAGAATTAAATATAAATATAAAAGATAAATAAATAAATTATTGTATATAGCAGATATAATAAATATTATATCTTAGATAACAAAAATAATTTAAATCTTTTTATTATTATGAATATCTATGAAGAATTTTTACAATGTAAACATTTAGTTAAATGTTGATGTAAATTTTTAATATATTTGTACATAAATTATGTAAAATTTAATATTAATTAAAATTAAAATAATACATGATATATTTAAATACTCAAGTAATATATTATCAACAAATAAAATTTTTATATAAATAATTTTTATTTAAATATTTAGAATTTCACTTGTTAAAAAATATAGAACAAGGACAATTTGGTAAAATATATATTCCAGTAATCTTTTATTCCTTCAACCAAACACTGTAATCCTACATTTCTGCCAAACCAACCAAACACAGTAATGTAACATTCCCAGTAATCCCATTCCCTGATAATCTTTTATTTCCACTAGTAATCTTACATTCTATAAACCAAACGCACCCTAAAGATCATAGAATTAAAAAGTATGGGTGGAACTTCATCGCCAATTATTTTTTAAGTATTAATTAATATTAAAAATATATATTTTTAAAAAATAAATAAAAAATAATTTTACCAACCCCTCAATTAAAAAAATATTTATAGAAAATAAAAAATATTTTAATTTCCGCTACAATAAATTTCTAATTTCATCCTTGATAAAAGGTTAAAAATTCATCCAAAAACTTAACCATAAGATAGATAAGAATAGAGTTGACTGCATCGACAATCAAACTACAACATTAGACAAAACAATTGAAAGATCACTGACAAATACAAAGCAGAAATGAGTGTCGTGAGAAAGCTATATCTGAATACAAATCACGTGTACAAATTCAATGCAGTATGCAAAATAGGAAAGACAAGTAAGATAACAAATACATTTTTATTTTGATCAGTCGAGATAATGTTTGATTAAACTCTAAATAGATTAAATAAAAATAATAATTAAATGATTAATGAAAGAGACCGAAAATACATCAAAAGATAAAGAAAAATGTATCAAACAAATAAAATCATTAAAATATTGAAAAATATTCGATATGAAAATTAAAAAAACAAAAAATATCAACAATCAACGAATAATACTAAAACTAGTGTCGTCATCTGTCAACTAAAAGAAAAAAACACGGAGTAAACGACGATGATTTGATTTTTAAATTTTAATATAAATTCTTTATTTTTATTGAAAAAGAAAGGTGTAAATGAATAATAATAATAATAATAATAATAATAATATTATTATTATTATTATTATTATTATTAACGTTCCTAAATCTCATTACCACATCATCGCACCAATGCACCCGATGTTATAAAGACGTTTCAATTATATCCATCGTCTTTTCCTTCAAAGAAATGGCCTATTAAATATTAAATATTTTTATTTTTATTATTTAAGTGATTATAAATGGTAGTAATTTTAATTAGGATAAATTACACTTTTTTTCGTTGAATTTTACTCTCTCTTTTATTTTATTTATTGCATTTTAAATTTTTTTCAATTTACTCATTAATTTTTATACATTAAATTTTTTTTAAGTCATTCAACCATCCATAATGGTAAGATTATATATTCAAATATGATGTGTAATATTTAAATAAAAATATTAATCACCCCTAGCCTCCCTCTCCCGCCACCTACCCCAGCCCACATCCTCCTCCTCCAACCACCATCGTCCCAATCAAGCTATCATAAACCCTCTAAATTGTATCATCACCATCACTCTCCCAATCGAAGTAGATGAGCTTGAGAGGGTTGGTTTCGAGTTCAGATAAACCAGATGAGCCACTTCCATGGGATCCAATTGAACCATCCTCTCTCTTATCTTCTTCTTCTTCAACAAAAACCTCTATTTTCCTATCTTTCAAAGCCCTCAAATTATTCTGTTTCTCACACCTCTTCCTCTTGGCTTCAAGTCTGCTCAAAGAATGTAACTCCTTCCTTCCTCTTCATTGTCTCAACAGGCGAAGAACACGTCCTAACAAGGGACCCACCACAAGTCACCACGGGAACACAAAGATGGAGAAGAAGAAGAAGGTTCATCGGTTGAGTTGATGATGAAATCGGATATTGAAGATGATCTGGTGAGCTTCTTGGCTCTTGGGTCAACCCTAAAATGATCATTAATTAAAAGTCCTAAGCTTAACTTCCATCTCTTCTTCACCATTTTCATCCCTTGGGAGATTCACCATTTGTATGGGTTTTTCTTTCCAATTTCCTCAGCTTTTGTTTCCATTAAAGAACAACGACTTCAGGGACATGGCTGCAAGTACTGCTCACAGCTGGAGTATCAAGAAACTTCTGAAACTTAGACCTACAACTCTTCCCATTTTGAATGCAGGTACTAAATATACTAAAGACATTTGGGAAACAGTCAGAGAAAGAAAAAGTAAGGTTTCTTGGCATAAAATGATATGGCTCCCTTATCATATTCTTAAGTTTAGTACGATAGTTTGGATGGCCATCTTAGACATACTCCCAACTCGGGAAAGACTGTTAAGAATGAGAATTGTCACTAATGGTCAATGAATTCTATGCAGTGAGACTCTTGAAACTATGAACTATTTATTTGCAGATTGTAGCTTTGCTAAATCATTGTGGAATTATATCTTAAATCTCTCTCATTTGCGAAAACCCCACATGTCTTGGGAAGTTATGATTGAATGGACTTGTGATGTATGGAGGGGCAAATATCTCATCTCTACCTTATTGAAAATTGCTTGGACTTCCTACATATATTCGATTTGGGAGGAGAGAAACAGAAGAATCTTTCAACGAAGATCTAGAGAAGCTGATCAAATTCTGTCAACCATCAAGGAAATAGTCCAGATCCAGTTTAGAGGCAAAAACATCAATAGAAATGATAATGTTAACTTTAATTTTTGCTGTTATTGGGGTACAAACTGTAACCCCCCAGACCGATGCGGGTAACCCGATCCGATCTGGGTTGTCACATTAGGGCCACCGGAGCGACCCACTAAAAAAATAGCAGAAAATTTAAAAATTTTAATCAGAACATGTAAACTTATAAAATCATTTATTAGTATGCAGAAATAAAACAGATTTTCAGACTCATATATAAACCAAAATATAATTACATGCCCCCTAATCACAAGTACCATACTCTGCAACCAACGTCAGAGGGATTCCTTTACTGAAGTCGATAACTGCACTGGTACAATTCCTTTAACCTGAAAAGGTGAGTAACAGAGTGAGCTTTGGAAAGCTCAGTAATACAGAACTACCAGATGATGCTGAAGAACGTGCAGATACATATAAACATATATTTCCTTATTGGTTCAGATATCTATAGATTTTTAGGCTGAGCTGAGGTCCATTGATATCGCAGGTAGTAACAGATAGTATTCAGTTCAGATGGAAATATTTCGGATGTCAAGGTTCAGGAGATTAGAATAGTTTTTCTAGTGTGTTCCCAAAAACCATGTAACTTTTTAGATCTTTTTAAAACATATATATACCCCCATCCGTCACGAACAAAATGTGTAGGTTCCCCAGAACCATACAACCCATTCACGAACAGTAAGGCCCTGAGCACAAAGCTGAGGAACCTCCAAGTATTCTTCCTCCAACGATACCCCCCAATAAAACATGTTCCGTCCGTAAACGAATATATCAAAAATCAAAACATAATTCAAGTCAAGTATCATATCAGAATCCAGGTCATGTATCAGATCATAATCCATGTCAATATCATATCAGAATCCAGGTCAGGTACCATAACAAAATTCAAATCAGAAATCAGATAAAATATTCATGTAATTAGGGAACACACCAGAGTTTACAGGTATTATTCAGATGCACTGTATATATTAACAAGTAGAGGAACACATATCTTTAGTATACCGATAGAATATCAGAATTCAGAATCACTATTGGAAGAGTTCAATAACTGATGAAATCATCAATTATTCAGAATATGACTTGAGCTGATAAGGAAGAAATGAAGGTTCATGACATTTACAGTCTATGTCGATTGATCAGATTATCAAACAACTCTTAGATGAATAGCTCCCAAAACTAATGCTTGTCGATTGATCAATTCATTGTTCTTCCAAGGTATTTATTTTTTTAATACCACAAATTTTTGTCCATAGATCATTTTCGGAATCATCACTGAATAGATCTTCCAATGTCTTTATTTCATTTCCATGCTTCAACAATATCATGTAATGTTGACGTAAACCCATTGTAATGTACACTATGTAAACTCATCAGAGTTTCCAGACTTATCCAAATCACTTACTAAATCCTCAGTCATTGAGGTTACCTAGTTCATTTAGCAGTCATGTCCATTCTAGTTATTTCGGGGTTTTCCAGGATAATCTAGCCATTTTTGAATTTCGGATACATACTACTTATGTTCAATTCAATTTGGTCTTCGTGGTCGATTTGTCTAACAAATATCAAATTCTTATCTAGAGTTGAGCTGAGTTGAGTACTTTCAAAATTATCATCGAACCACACTTGAGTAGACAAACACGCATTCAAGTAACATCTATGTCGTTGAGGTACTGACATATCATTAAGATTGATCAACTCACTTAAGTTGTATTCCATAACTTCTAAAGGTAGTCCAACACCTATGCTTATTTGGATTCCTTAATTAATCCAAAACATTTACTTAATATATGCCATAAGGGTATTTTGGTGCTCAATTTTATTCTATTTATTTCAGAGCTCGAGGATATCCAATCATTCCTGAGTTTGGTGGTATTCTTGGGTCATTTCCATTACAGGGATATTCTGGTCATTCTACAGATCCGATGTATTTAAATCATCTCCTTTCATCCTGTCTTATTATTTAATTCCAATTTATCATCTATTTCAGTCCCTTCGAACAATTCTGATAAAAGAGCACCCCGATAAATTGTTCTTCATGTATTTTACTCGTAACTCAGATATTTTCGAGTCAAGTGCCTTCTCAGATTTTTACCAACAGAATATCAAGAATTTTTCTGCACTAAGTCAGGATCTTAATAATCAAATTCATACTTAATCGAGTTAAGTACAAATCCTCAAAGTACTTTCTCATTCAGGGTCAACTCAGACTATTTTACCTCTCAAGGGTATTTTCGTAATTTCTTAACCAGATAATTTCGATATTAGCTCTTAACGAAAATAATTATAATTTAAAGATCCTATGGTCAATTGATTTCCCGAACATTCTCTGATCTTGAAATTATTCCTTAACAAACTTTTAGCATCTTGCACACACCCTTTTTGGCATTAAAACCCAATTATCCAATTTTTCTAAATAAAACTATCATTTCTTATGCATATCTGTAATTATATCAGATCAATATGTTCTTTCAGAGTTATTAACCAACTTCTAGGGATAATTATTGTCATCCTACAATATAAGGGTATTTTCGTAATTTTACCCTACCAGAGTATTCTCATAATTTTCCATCCAAGTATCTTTAACATTTAACCTTTGATGATATAAAATATAAGTTACAAATCCAGGGCTGATTTCTTTATCACCAATCACAAACTTGTAATTTAATTTTTAACAATTCATCAATCTCTTATATTAGTCATTCGATCCGTATTCAGTTACAAAATTTCTACCACATTCATATCGAGTATATAAATTATTCAACGCCATAAAAGTGACCAACATTATCTTGTTCATGCATTTACCAATATCAACATGTTCCATAAAGCATAAAGAGGTAGTAAAGTATTACCTCAATTTTCATGCAATACTGATCGACTATTAAATTCCATTCGAACGTCCTCGATCTTGAAATCATCTTCCAATATTTCCTCAGATACATATCAACATAAATTATATAAAAAAACGGAGCTTAATTGAGATTAACGGATCGTATCGGGTGATAAATCAGTGAAAAATAGCTTACCAGTTTCGAATTTGGCGAAACAGACTTCGGATTCAGGATGTCGAAAGCATAAAATATGACTTTTCAAAAATTTAGAATTTTCGGTCAAAATCAAAGTTAACAGGTTTGACTGGCAATTTCGAGGTCTTCGGGTCCGAATTTTGAAAAACGGACTGCGGAATCGGATATGAAACGTCGAAAAATATCAGGATAGGTATACTCGGTTAAAGTCAAAGGTCGTTTAATGCCCAGTCAAAGTTTTGGTCAACTGTGGTCAACGGGTCGATTCGTATAAACGTGTCGGGTCGAGTTGGAACCGGTTAAACAGGTCAAACTGGTCATTTTGACCTTCCCCATGGCGCGTGTGGGCACGTGGGACCTCTTCCGGCAGCCTATAAATCACGAAAAAAATTCCTAAAAATTATTTTAAGCGATTTCGAGGCACTTACAAAGCTTGGTTCACAATTTTGAACGGAGGAGAGCTCGATTCCAAAACGTCAAAAACTTTGACGGTCTCACCCCTCCACGCGCCGCCGCCGATGGATAAACGGAGAACACCGGTAGACTCGGAACGATGCAAGGAACACGATGGTGTGGGAGGTGTCGTAAACGGATGACCGGATCGTCGTGAATCAGCGAAAAATCAACTGAAATCGAGTTATTACCGACGATACTTCCGACTGAAATTAACGACGAACGGCGACGATTCACGACTAAAGATTTGAGGGGTTTTGTTCCTTGGTCGACAACGAACACGATGGCGGTTTCGATTCATCGATCGGACGTCGGACGGTGAGTAGATCGGAGTTGAAAGAAGGGTTGAAGGAGAAGAGAAAAACTGGAAATCTACATAAAAACATACAAGAATGGGGTTATAATTCATCCCAAAAGAAAAATGGTCAAATCATGAGTTTAGCCACTGAATTTCTTGCACTTCTTAAAACGATCTACCAACTTTGAAATTTTATAATTTAATCCACCATTTCTTTCAAAATACTAATTAAATCCAATACATTATAATTTCTAAAATTTAGTCCCTAAATTGGGGTGTTACACAAACTAACAATTTTTTGTTGTAAGTATTTGTTTATACACCCTTTTAGGATATTTCTTGTAGTAACATTGCTCCCTGGACAATAAAATTTAACTTATCCAAAAAAAATATTTTTGAAAAAAAGGAAACAAAAAGGATTGATTAATGAAATCAAAGCTTCAAAGATTCCATTTTGATTCCAAACTCAAAAGTTCCTTTTTTGCCCATTGGAACAAGCAGAGAAGAAAAGAGAAATGGAAGAAAGTGAAGGAAAAACAATGGAGGAAAAGAGAAAAGGTGGAGGTAAATTGTAACAGGGTAAATTACAAAACTCAACCCTATTTTTTAGTACATTTTATTTATTTCTGACATGTCATTGTTATTTTCAGACATGTTAAAAACAGAATTTTTAAACGTTTAAAAATCATTTATATAATTCCACATCATAACACGGTTACATGATTAACGGCCGAGTGATCAAAAAAAGTTTAATGTATAAAATTTAGTGAGTAAATTAAAAAAATAAAAATTCAATAGAAGAGAGAATAAATTTCAATGAGTAAGCTTGTAATTTACCCCTTTATTTAAACTTCTAATTATAAATGTTGGCTTTTTTTCCTCTTTACACCGTTTACTCTTTTTCTTTTTTGTTTTTAATTGGCCAATGGCGACTCAGATTTAGAGTTTATCAATACTTTCTTATTTTTGCTTATTTTTTTATGTTGTACTTTATTTCCTTTTTAATTTTTAACTTTTAATAGCTCTATATTTATTGTAATTTTTTCTACCTTCATATATTTTTTTCTGTCTTTTGGCATATTTTTTTTGTCGTTTGATTATTTTTTATTTTATTTTTTCATTGGTAAATTTGAAGATGTCTAGACTGATTAAGAAGACGCTTATTTGTTATCCTGATGATCTTTCATACGTTGAACATTTGGATTGAACTGAGATATGTGGTTATGTTCGTGAATAGTCTTCTTACGTCGTTCAACTCTGAAATGTGGGTTGTACCCGATCTTTCAGTAGTTTTCATCAACTTTTACGGTTCGTTTGTTGATGTTTTCATATCTATTCATATCTATTTTTGTTCGAGTATTTTAGTTGAGTTTGTAACATCTTCTTTATATGGTCCTTATATAATCTTAAATGACTAATTTATTGTGGTAATGGCTATAAGAAAATATCTTAATCATGCTTTTAGTTTAAGATTATGGTTGTAAACATTTATTGTAATTTTGATTATTTTTCTTTTTAATAAATTTAACTACTTCTATTAAAAAATATATAAAATGTTGGTATTATATTAGTTATATTGATAATTGACGATTTTAACAGTAAAAAGTGAGGGGATATTCACTAGGAAAAAAGAAATTAATCTCATTCGTCTATTTTCATTCATCCAATGATTTAGTTATGATGTTACTCAATAACAATCACATTAGCTACATCGTTTGTTTTGTAATGAGAGGTGGCTACATTGAAATCATTTAAATAATTATGTAATTATGTTGGTAAAATTAAAAGTATAGTAGTTATATCCAAACCAATCCATAATTAAATGGTCATTTAAGTAATTTATCGTAAACTTTAGTTGTTTAATTTTACCCTTCCACTGATTTAAATTTATGTAAAATTAAAATATTTTATCACGTGTAATTGGATCCTATATTCTCTGAGTGGCTTGCACTGGGTCTGAAGAAGGCTTACGTTGGTTGGCACGGTCAGCTTTATGGGCGAAGGACCAGGGGCGGAAGGGATAAGGGGAGCTTTGGAACTCGCCAATTATATTTTTAATTATTAATTAATATAAAAAATATATTTTTTTAAAAAATAAATAAAGAAAAATTTATCAGACCCCTTCAATTAATAGAAATTGTGTTTATGAAAAATAAAAAAAAAATTTAACTCCCGTTATAACATATTCCTAGTTCCGCTCATGCGAAGGAACAACACCATTTTTGTTTTGATTTGCCAAAGAGCAGGTAGAACATAATGCTTCCTTGAGACAACGACTTGACAGGCGGCTTGACAATGGCACAAGGCCAAACTGCTGCACCCAAGATTTTCAGCAACCAATGAATCAAAACTTAGCTTTTCTTCGACTGAAGGGGGTTATTGAAGACGAGTTTTTGTAAAAAGTGTCAAAGGTGGGTGTTTTTCAACAGATTAAACATTAACTACTATCTAGAAGATAAAAGTTGATATTATGTTAAGATTATACATTATGTATAGTAGCACAAAACATTTATTTAAGTGATTAAAATAATCATTGTTGTTTCTAAATGTCATATATATATTCGAGAATCAGTTAATGCAGTAGGGTTATTGAGCGTAATATTTTAAATGGTCGAGAGTATTTAGAACAAATACTACTTTGAAAATACCTTCTCTTAATAATAAAAAAATATAGTTCAATTAAAAGTGGAGCAATCACATTTGATTGGTTAGTTAAATTATTTATCTTTGTCTTCTCATATTTTCTTGGATCATAGGTTATAAATCCACTAAACTTACTCTATTTCCTTCCCCTAAAATCTTATTTTCTCTTCCCCTTAAATAGGATTAGAATTAGATTGTCCAAAAATACCTAAAAAAAACAATAAAACATATTTCATCAAAATTATTTACTTGTGATCTTGAAAATAAAAATTATATAGAAATTCAACAAAACCGTTCCAACAATAAGCTGGTTAATCTGTTCATTAAGTCGTTGCCAAATATAATATTTAAAGGGTTAATATACTTGAACTGTGATGGTTTAAAGATGTTAAGCGATGTTGTTATTAGCGGGAATAAATACATTTGATATTCTTTCTATAACCAATGTGTTTTTTAAGGTTTTTAATAAGACCGTAAGTTGTGATTAGTATTGACTATTGTGTACCTTTTTAACTAAATTTTTATCTCAAGAGATGTTCCTATTTCCTAATAAAATTTAAATGAGATGCATATTTTACTATAAACATCTAAGAAGATTTATAAATTGAATTATATATTTTTGTAAATTAAATTATATAGTAAGTTTCAAAATAAATAGATATATTAATAAATGTAAACTGTAATTGATTAATAAGAATCAGTTGTAAAATTTAGAACCTTAAAGATAAAATTCAATTTTAATTTTACGTTTCGTACTTAAAAATCATGATTTGTATGTTTTGTAATTTTATTTTGCATATTTCTAGTACCAATATGAAGAAATTGTTAGAAATTTAAAGTTTTATAATAATATTCACATTCATTTTCAATTTATTATCCGTTGCAAACCGATCCGATCAAAACACTTCAACTCCGCAAGAGCCAGAGGGCAAGAATCTCGGCTGATCCGCAACTGAAGCACGCGTGCAATTAGGCGCGTGTTTTTCTGAGCTATAAAAACATTTCACCACCTCCCATACAAACAAAGTAAATAATTTCTTCATCAGTCAGCATCCATTAATCAATCATAGAAAAGCTCCAAACAATGAAGTCTTATTCTCACGTCTCGATTCTTTTCTTTCGGCTCTTCTTCACCTACCTTTCTTCCCTTCAAATAATTTGAGCTGAGGGGGAAAAAAAGGGAAAGCAAAAATATGTTTGATTTTGGAGATGAACTAACGATTCTAAGCAACAGCATCCCATGGCTAATTTGGATCCAAATACTCGTGATGTTCCTTCTTATACTTCTCCTCTATTGCTTCGCCGCCACCAACACCACCAGCGGCAGCCTCTTCGAGTTGGACCTCTCCGCCGCTTCAGCTCCCCTTTCCTCCGAGTCGGATAAAATGCCTGTTTTTAATCATACTTCAACGCTGGTCTCCACTCGTTTCCAGGCTTCCCAGGTATGAACCCACTTACCCTTTGATCTATTTACCTTCCCCCAACTCTTCTTTTTTCGATATTCAATTGGGTCTCCGTTCACATTTGGATCTATGTTTTGAGGTTCGGATTTGATTGAGCTGATTTTGGAGTTATATTCTTTTATTTTCTTTTTGTCAAATTAAATTCGTAATAGTTGAAGTTCAAATTAAAAACATGTCCAAATCCTGGTAATTACTGGTGATTTCTTCAATAATTGGATTTTGGGGAATTATAGTGTTTGGGGCCCCTTGTTTTTTGGTTAGCAAATCTATATAGTATCGAACCTTAAGGCTTTTGCTTTAATTCTCACTTTTAACACAAAATTCTGCCAGAAATCCGATCCATCAGTCAAATGAAAAGAAATTTCTTTTTCACTTTATGCTTTTTTTCTAGGCTTTAACTTGGAAGATAAGCAATTTCTTCTCTAGTGTTTTTTGCTTCTTTCGATACGAGGAACTTGGAACTTGGAAGCTAAGCAATATCCTCTCTATTTCATATTTTATATTATAATTTATGCATTGAATAATACAATAAAACTGTGATATTAAAAAACGAGACTGTGTACCAATGGTAGAGGACAATTCGCAAATACTATGTAATGGACGGTGGTTCTAAGCTTTACGGTATTAAGGTGTCTTTATCATATGATAGTATTAAATATTAATATCATTACTAAAGGAAAAAGGTTGGTTCACTTGGTTTTAATGTACTTCTCGGCGTGTATTGTACTTGACAGATGTGATGAGACTGCTAATTTTGTATGAGGTCCAATTTTACCGCTGGATATAATTAGGACCGAACCAAATGTTGAACAAATTATTAGCGTCAAGTTCATTTATATTTGTTTATTTGTTAAATGAACAAAATATAAATATGAACAAGAATTTATGTTCTTATAATTAAATGAGCGGACACGAACAAATGACTGGTTCGTTGATTTATGTTGGGTAATATGTTTGTTAATGTTATTTTAAGGTTTATTCACATATGTATTGCCTTTCATTTCACGATAGATTGAATTACGTTTATGTTCTTTTGTGTTTGTTTGTCATTTTAATGAACAAACACGAATATACTATATTTTTTAATGAACGAACACGAATAAAAAATTATGTTCATTTAGTTGTTCGTGTTCGTTCGTTTGCTAGATTAAAGTTAAACGAACGAACATGAACACTCTCGTTCGTGTTTGTTCGATTCGTTTACATGCCTATGGGTAATGTTTTGTGTATGGGGAACATAGAATTTTATGCAAGGGGCAAGTTTAAAAAATTTTAAGGGACGAAAATAAATTATCAATAAAAATACAAAAGAAAATACGTATTTAAAGTTTTCTAGAGAACAATTGTCTCGAGCAGTCCTTCCTCAGTCCATCCCTGTTTAACAGACGCTATATGTTTGTGTTGTGTAGAATCTAACATAGATGGTTGACTTGTTTAAACATGGAACATTGGGTGGTGGCAGGTGGGAGAAGAGCAGAGCATAAAGGGTGAAATAGCCCCAGGGACGAGCAAAGGAGTAATAAGAGCAGCAGGAGAGAATGTAGAAATGGAGGAATGTTCTGGAAATCAGAATTGTCATCATCCTTGTCACTTTCTTAAGCTTGCATTCCTCAAGTGCTTGGGTCTTGATTCTTTGTCTGAAACTAGTTCCAAAACTACCGAACAAAGAAACCAAAGATAGTCTCTCCACCTGAAAAAAAAAAAGAGTAAAAATGTTGATTTATAGTTATTCAAGATTTGATCAAGCCTAATTAAACAAATTCGAGTAATTTTAGTTTTATCTCATTAGTTTTTATTTATTTATCAATGATTTATTATTTTATTCTTGTATACATTTTTAGATATTTTTAAAACTTTTAAAATCTCAATATAAAATTAACCAAAAAAATTAATGATATTACTTTGTTTTTGAATTTGTGTGCCTCTATCATTGATTGAAGTATTTACTGTAGCATTGTAAATTTGTGTGGTGTATGTAATTGTAGTTTTTGCATTTTTTGATATGTTAAATTGTATAATTGATTTTAATTCATATAAATTTATTTACACAATGATATAAATTAACTTCTACTGTTTAAAAGGTATTTTAATATTTTTGAAATTTTAAATTTTAATCAAAATTAACTTCTACTGTTTATATAAATGGTTACTTATAATTATTTTTAACCACGTAAGTTGTTTGGTTTGTTGGTGTGATCGTACAACATTAATGGGAAAAAAAAATAAAATAGTGGCTGTCCCATTGTGCACGAGTGAGCAGCAGGTGCTGAATATTTTTACTTGTAAGTTGTTACGTGGCTGATCTATTTTTTATGACGATCATTTTTCTTTTTAAATTATAATGTCTAATGTCCCAATAACTTTCCACATTAATGCTCTAATCTGTCGTATAAGGAGAGTGGATATGTTACTTGATCGCCGTTTAAGAAGTTGCATGCTTGTCATTTGATGAACTTTATTTTTGGTTCTTGTATCTCATTTTTCTTTTGTGCCATGTTACTTGGACTTGGGAACTAGGTTTTGGTATATTAACCCCCCCTCCCCCAACACACAAGTTTTTCCTTGTATTTAAAGTCTTTCAGGGATCATGTTCCTATACCCATATTCGAAAATGCCGGACACAGGTGTTGGATACAGGTTCTTCAAGAAAACTAGTCGGAGCAGCATAGGTTTTATATTTAAGCCGGCCTTTTTTTTTCCTCACTTAAATATGTTGGTGGACACGTAGAAAGTTTCACATTTTGGATTTTTTCCCTCCGATGTATGAACCGACTATTCTTACAGCCTTGCCTTGTAATTAGTTGAACTAAATATAACGGTATGACTTGTTAATTAGTATGTGAAAAGCATTGTACCTAAAAAGACTTGCTTTTGTTCTTACGGCACGGTCAATCTTTAGAGAAAGTAAACAGAGGCATGATATTAGCCCCTTTAGTAGGGATCATTGAGAATTTGTTGGATGCTAGTACGGACTCTGAATTCAAGGAACAGAATAATATTGTGGATGTGTTTGCAAACATGTATTGCCCCAAAACTATGCATTATGGTTTGCAATACATGTTAGAGTATAATTGGGTTAGTATTGTTATCTCTAATATCTCCAACAGTTCATCATCTTTCCTTCTTTCTTTTTCTCCATTAGCGAGCCAGGAAAAAAAATTTCTTTTAGTCTCAAGGTTTCGATTCATAGTCTTGATTCCTTTACGCCATTTTGCAGGCTACATCCTTTGGGGGAGAAGCCTACGTGCCTAACCTCTGTTCGCAGGAGAATTTCTTGACTTCCCTTTATCAGCCATAGTGATTCAAAGAAGATCGGGTAGCTTGAATGTGGAGAAACCAATGCAGACGACGGCATGTGCTGCATCTGTTATGCCTTCAAAGCTGATGCACGGTTCATACCGGGTTCCCATTAGGAATGGCAACGGGGCAGTTTTTGCTCCCCCGTCCCCGTCCCCGTCCCCGAAATGAATCTCCGTCCCCGTCCCCTCTCCGTTCCACGTCGGGTTTTTTTATCGGGCTCCTGTCAAGGATTTTTTTTGCTCCGTCTCCGACCAGAAATGTTGTACCCGAACCCGACCCGATCTCGAGAAAAAACGAGTAACCGTAGTTTTCATAAAAAATAGAAAAAACGATCACAAAAAACTGAAAAATCAATCTACATGATTTACAATTCAAACTACAGTCACAAATTCAAACTCAATTCTAAATAATTGTCTAAACTCCAAAATAAAACACATACATAATTAAATACAAACTTGTTTCGATATTTAAATCATACAACGAAGATGCATACGTAATATTAAGTCAAATAAAGTCATCCAAAATCGTTATGCCACTTTTTTCATTTTCTTTGGTAGCTCCCTACATTGAGAAATTTATCAATAAATCAACCAAATTTTACTTTAATAATCATAAAAGCATGTTACCAAAATAGTAATGTTTTTATAAACATATTTAACAGAGCGACAATATGCCTCAGTCTCTTCCGAATAAGTTTCTATAAATAAAATAACATAAATTATCCTTTATTACAAATATTAATCAAAAATGAAATGACATATAAGTTAATATAGAATATAGTGTTACCGACTTACCTCGAATCTCATTCAACTACCTAGGTTAAATGTTTTGTTTGTATTATATATAATTAATATAAAATATATAAAATATTATATATATATATATATAATCGGGACGGGGCGGGGATACCTTTCCCCGAACCCGAAAAAATCCTCAAATTTTACCCTGATACCCGACCCGATATTATTCAAACCTGACCCGAACTTAGCCGGGTTTCGAGTTTCCCCGTCGGGTTCGGGTCGTTCTGCCATTCCTAGTTCCCATAGGTCTTGCTATGTGTGCATAACTAGACATCTTCTAAATTGCCAATGATGTTTCTTTTGCAATGCCACTGTCTCGAAAGTAGTCAGAACCGTGGAAAATACAGTTGAAAGATAACTAAGAATTTTAAATTGTTAAGAGAAATGGGGGAGAAAGGAAGAGAAAGTGAAAAATAATTCAGGGTTTCCTTTTTCTTTTCTTGTTCATTACTCCCACATGCTTTGTATTAAGGATCTATATATTCTTACGTATACCCTTAAGAAGCAAGTATGGGTTCAAATTCCAGCATATGCAATCCCCTTGTTTAACCTCAGCTGCAGTTTCTTATGTACCTGGGAAATGGGTTCATTACGAATTCTGTGGGTTAAGGGCATTATTCTGTATATATGATGTAAATGGAAAGGAAAAAATATAAAGAAATGAGTGTTATTTTTTGTCTGAGGATTATTCAACGATCCCAAATAGCATAAGAGTATTAAATAACATCTGTAAGAATGTATGTATTTATTTTAAGTTTTTGATAAACTGATGTTGGAAGTTTCATTCGTGTTTGGGCTCATACCACTTATCCACATGGAAGGTAACATTTTTTTATCTTTGGAATTATCCCGATATGGCCTTCTCCATGTGCTTAGGTTATAATGTTTCAATGACACTTCCAGTTCTCTCTATAGATTCTTTGTTCGATCCTTAATAACAACAAAAGCATGTGGGAGTAATATGAACAAGAAAAGAACTTTTGACTTAATTTGATCATATATAAAATATATAATATAATTGATGGAAAAAAAGTTAGACAATTTCTCCTTTTTAATTTGAAAAAGAAATTGCGATAGGTGGTTATATGGAGATTGGTAGGTATTCATATCCTTTGTTTCCATAAAAAGGAAAAAATAAAAGAAGTGATGATGATGATTTTAGATCTTTCAGTCAGTTTTGGCTAAGAAATTTTATAGAAATCTTAGTGTTAGTGAAAGGTGTAAGATCATAATAGTTACTCGTAGATTGACATGTCTAAGATATATCACTAGTTGTCAATAGATTTTGATTATGAGATATCGTGTGTGTCAAAATTGTATTAAGAGATTATAACTTCTCAAGAGGTACAAAACACTTGAGATTCTATGTCCAGAGATGTTCTCTTACGGCTTTAATCACAGAGGAGTTCTCCAAAAGTCTTGTCTTGATATACGAGAGTGTCTTGCTAAGGAAATCTAGAGGATCTACAATATTTGTTCCCTTTTACCGTCGAAATATCATAAAATGGCTTGATTCGAGGGTTGTGTGTGTATATATATCTAGCATTAAATGAATCATTTCCGGAGAACCATGATGATGATTATTTTTGAATAGTTTGAGAATGTACATGTTAGTCAAATAAGGTTGCACCATTCGGTGCCAAAACCATTCGGTGCATGTTCAAAGTTTGGAACTGAATGGTGCACAATTTCAAAGTTGGCAGATTTGTGTTGAAAATGGAAATGGGTAAACTGCACTTTAGTCACTACACTTTAGGGTATTTTTAAAGATTAGTCCCTAACTTTAACGATAAATACCTTACCATTTAGCTTAAAAATCATCCTAAATCAATTTTCTTTTCCCACTAAGAGCTTTCTTGTGAGTTATGAGTGTTTTGTAAACACCTGTAAATTTTCTCTTAGTAAAGATCTGCAGACCGCAGCAGTCTGGACACGTAGGCATAATTGGTTGAACTCCGTTATCAATTTCGGGTATTATTTTTCCGCTTTTATTTCTCAACAACTAGTATCATGAGCCTTTGTTTGTGAATTTTGTCAAGTTTTCTGTGAGGTTACTATTCATGTAAATAGTGAATTTCGTGAATAGTAAAATTTGGTCGGCGATACGAGCTTGTCGATGGAGGTGTTTTAATACACGGTGGTTCACAGAAATTGTCAGAAACGATCCAAATGAAGCCAGATTCGAGTGGGAGCGATGGCTGCAGACGAAGAGAATGTGAAAATTGAGAAGTTGGATGATGCTCAAGACCTTCTTGGAAGGACTTAGACCAGGGCAATGCTCGGAGAGCAAGGTGATGCCAGAGATTTTCGGAGGCCATAGTTGTAGCCGAAAGCTGACTGAGCTTGCAGGTGTCAAGCCAAGTAGCGATGTGTCCAAGCTCAGAGATAGTGGCAATAATGGGGAAGATCGGGAAAAGGTGCAGCGGGGAGATGGGTAGAGGAAGCTCTTCGAAACGGCCAATGTGAGCCATTGATTGTTCGTAGTCAAGGAAAGCCATCGGAAAGAATGACAAGGCTAAGTCTGGTGTGAAGAAGAAGGGGAGCAAGGAAAAATTGAAGTGCTCTTCTGTGATGGTCCTCATTTGATTAGAGGGTGTCCCGAAGCGTCGTCTTACAACCATCATGAAGAGGATGAGAGAAAGAGAAGTAGGGAGAATTGGCGTTGTTGCAAGTGTTAAAGCTGCCAAGCCAAGGAAAAGACTTGATCGATTGAGGGAATCAATGCGGCCAAGCAAGGAACAAGACATGGTGCGACTACAAGTTCTTAAGTAGTCAATCCAAGATTGGACGTGACAAAATTGCGGGTATCAAATCATTCGAGCACCAAGAAGGGGCCCGATGCGATAGCGAGAGACAAAGCCGTCAAGCCGAGGGTTGCAAAGTGACAGGTTCATTCATAATATGCCAGGATGGAGGCGTGGTCCAAGTGAGGCGTTCTCAAGCATAAAGGAACACTTAAGGAGTATGTGAATGATTCAGAAGACTCATGCTCAAAGTCCCAAGTTTGACAGAAGAAGATGGGTTCTTCACTTCATGTTCGGATTGAAGCCATGGGCGAAAGAAGTGTTGCAGCGAAGGGAAGTCAAGAAGTGTCTAAAGCCTTGACAACTGTCGAGTCCATCAAAGAATTTGGATTCAAGAAGAACAAGACTTCCAAAGCAAAGCCGAAAGCGAGGGTAGCGGCAAGAGATCGTAATGAAGGCAAATCAGAGGATGAGAAATGTTGTTCCTTGAGTAGCAGAGAAAGTCCACTCAATGATGAACCAGATGGTGGATTGGAGAAGATGTGTGCAGTCTTACACAAGTTAAAGTGTCAAAGATGCTAAGCCAAGGGTAAGTGTAACATCCCAAATCAGAGTCAATGACTAAATTACAAACTTTGAAAGTTTTGTGTTCAATTTAGAAATGAAATTAAAAGTCTCGGGATTTAAGTAAAGAATTTTAGTATTGGATTAAATAGCAAAGATAGATGAACTAAAGGAGCAAAATAGTCTTTTCATGGGAAAATTTTATCTTCCCTTTTTGAGTATTATAAACGTGGGGAATATGAGAGAGTTCCAGACTTCTCTTCTTCTTCTCTTCTTTTTCACCGTGAAGCCATAAGCAAAGGTTAAGATCTCTTGTTAGTTGATATTTTGCTGAATTTAGGATTTGGTTATGATTATTGGATGATAATTAAGCTTAAGGAAAGCTTAAATCATCTTAAAAACAAAGGATGGTGGAATTAGGAGAGATTAAAGATTTTGAGTTTTGAATGAAATCTTGAAATAAAGTTGATAAGTTGAATTTTAAGTTGAATTTGACTTGTCAATAGTTGAATTAAGAGATTTGGAGTGATAGAAAGGAATTTAGAACATGTTGAAATTTGAGTATAATTATTGAATTCATTAAGAGGAGAGGATTTTAAGAATTAAGATGGGTTAAATGAGTACAAATGTGCTTAAGTATGTGTTTTGAGTTTAGTATATGAAAAAGTTGAAATATGAAGTGTTTAAGATGAAATGAAGTAAATTTCGTGTTTGAAAATATGATTTTGGGCTAGGGGAATCGGTACCATTCAAGGGGAATCTACCCCCTCAAAACGAACCAGAAATTTCAGAATCTCATAGGGGAACCGATTCCCCACAGGAGGGAACTGATTCCCCCTAAAGGAAAATATGAATATGGGTTTAATAAGTCGTTTTTAAGTTGCTAGTATCCAATTACAAGGTATAGGTATTAATGATTGCCTCAAAATGTACATTATGTAGATTTGCGCGTAAAGCAATTCTAGAACATTTGGAAAGTAAGATCGATCAAGGGAAATATAAGAGATTGGAATTGACTAGTGAGGCCGGTGAGTGCATACTAGTGACATGTAGTGTTTAATGGAAATAAGACTTGCGATGAGTCTATTTCCTAGAGTAATATGCATGAAGTCATAGACATGATTATGTGTTGGTTATAATATATGTGATATATGTATTACATTGACTGTATGTATGCATAACTAAAGATAATGATATGCTTTGTATATGCTATATGATTTATGTAAGACTTATTATGTAATAATTGAAGAACATGGAATAAGTTATATGATAGAGTCATAAGAAATGAAATGAACATGAGCGAATAAGATAATCAAGTATAAGTCATATGATATGGTATAAGTGATTATACGAGAAATATTAGGAGACTCTAAGAGAATAGTATGAATCAAGGGCATAAATAAGATACATAAGTTATATAGAGAAGATTGATAAATTAAAGGAAACTATGGTTTATGTATTAAATGTGAGTGAAAAAGGAAAATGATATAAAATAAGTGGAAATTATTTATAGGATAGAATGACTAATTGAACCTGTAATATAACTTTATAAAGGAGTACTTGGGTAAAATCATTATATGATACAATTATAGAATATTACTATACAAATTATATTAAAATAGTATATATGAGAATATGAGTAAGTTTTAGGTTATTGATAGGACATATAAGAATATATAAATGTATGATAATATGAAAAAGTGAACTAAGTTTAATGATGTTGAACCCTATGAGTAGAAGTTATGTGATTATAAGTAACATGATTATATGATCACAAGATATACATGATATGAGATATGAAAGAGAAAATATATGTTATGAAATATATGACTATATATTATATGAAAATGTTCTACGCGTAAGTGAACCATGTGTTTATATGTCTATGGGATATGTGATTTATATGACGATGAGCTATGTGAAAGAACTACATGACTATGTGTATATGTGAATGTATGTTAACATAAATATAATGCCCATGTTGTGTCATGAGAGCTAGGGTATAGTTGGCATGCCAAGAGTCGAGGGTCTATGTGGTCCTTCGGGACATATATTCTTTGGAACATGTGTGAAGTCTGGTGAGACACATACTTGATCCTTAGCATATGTATATGATTAAAGAATGATTAGTAAACTATTGTTGAGATAATTCCAACTGGAATGAATGTATGAATGGTTCGATGAAGGTTTTATGCTTTAGATTGGAAAATTGGTGGTGACTAACAGAATTATGTGATGGTAAGTGTATCAAAGGTAAAGGATTAGAAGATGATGAGGGGTAAATTAATAAAGTAGGGTGTGATGGACACATTATGTATTTTTGATCACGGAAATGTAAGGTAATAGAGGAAACAAAGAGAATAATATTGATACGGATAAGAGTGTGGGCTGGATAAGTGAGTAAATTGCACTGATTGGATTTCAACTGAGAAGATGAATATGATTAGTCTGATTATGCTTATGCCTTAAATTGGAAAAGTTATGACTGATTAATTGTAATAGTATGGATAATAAAGTTCTAAGATTTGAAGAAAATAAAGTTAAGTTAATCAAGTATGATGTGGATTTTGGATATGGTTTTGATCATATAAAATGATGTGGGCAAGGAATAGTATTGGTATGTTTAAAAAGGAGCTTTGAGGAGGAAATACAAGTACAAGAGATGGTAAATAATGAGGTTCTGTATAAGTAAGCGATTATCAAAGTTATGAAGATGCGATGAAGATCAGTAATCAGGGATAAGTATAAATGATATGAAAAGAGTATGAGAGCCTGAAGAAAAGATGTGATCTATGTTATAAGGAAATTTTGATTTGGAAGGAATGAAAGAATAAGGGATAGGAAAGACAAAGATGGAGGTTAAACGATCAAGTAAGACAAGAGGTATATGAGATATAAGTTATAAGTTGATATTGAAATAATACAATTTTCAATTATTAGAAGAACGAGAATGAGTGATTATTCTTTGAACAAATACGTAAGGGTTATATGAAAAGATTGGTGTGTATAATAATACTTACAAGGATTAAGAAATGAACAAAAGCTTGATTATGTGCAAAGCACATAGAGAATGATGAAAAAGATCAATTGACCATAATAGTGAGGATTAAGGATTTGGGGTTGCTATCTATATAATGAATAATATTATATGGATATAAAGATGTGGATGTATATGATTGAGTATAGGAAAATGGTAGGTTGTAGCGGTGACAGGAAATATTAAGGGAAGCAATATGAAAATATTAGAAGATGTGATATTATAAAGGCATGCAGTGAAAATTCGAGGACGAAATTTCTTTAAAGGAGGGAAGATTTGTAACATCCCAAATCAAGGTCAGTGACTAAATTATAAACTTTGAAAGTTTTGTGTTTAATTTAGAAATAAAATTAAAAGTCTCGGGATTTAAGTAAAGAATTTTAATATTAGATTAAATAGCAAAGATAGATGAACTAAAGAGGAAAATGGTCTTTTCATGGGAAATTTTTATCTTACCTTTTTGAGTATTATAAAACGTGGGAAATATGAGAGAGTTCCAGACTTCTCTTCTTCATTCTCTTCTTTCCACCGTGAAGCATAAGCAAAGGTAAGATCTCTTGTTAGTTGATTTTGCTGAATTTAGGATTTGGTTATGATTATTGGATGATAATTAAGCTTAAGGAAAGCTTAAATCATCTTAAAAACAAAGGATGGTGGAATTAGGAGAGATTAAAGATTTTGAGTTTTTGAATGAAATCTTGAAATAAAGTTGATAAGTTGAATTTTAAGTTGATAAGTTGAATTTTAAGTTGAATTTGACTTGTCAATAGTTGAATTAAGAGATTTGGAGTGATAGAAAGGAATTTAGAACATGTTGAAATTTGAGTATAATTATTGATTTCATTAAGGAGAGGATTTTGAGAATTAAGATGGGTTAAATGAGTACAAATGGGCTTAAGTAGTGTGTTTGAGTTTAGTATATGAAAGAGGTTGAAATATGAAGTGTTTAAGATGAAATAAAGTAAATTTCATGTTGAAATATGATTTCTGGGCTAGGGGAATCGGTACCCATTCAAGGGGAATCGATACCCCCTCAAACGAACCAGAAATTCCAGAATCTCATAGGGGAACTGATTCCCCCACAGGAGGGAACTGATTCCCCCTTAAAGGAAAATTGTGAATATGGATTTAATAAGTTCGTTTAAGTTGCTAGTATCCAATTACAAGGTGTAGGTATCTAATGATTGCCTCAAATGTACATTTATGTAGATTCTGCGCGTAAAACAATTCCGGAACATTTGGCAAGTAAGATCGATCAAGGGAAAGATAAGAGATTGTAATTGACTAGTGAGGCCAAGGTGAGTACATACTAGTGACATGTAGTGTTTAATGGAAATAAGACTTGCAATGAGTCTATTTCCTAGAGTAATATGCATGAATTCATAGACATGATTATGTGTTGGTTATAACTATATGTGATTATATGTATTACATTGATTGTATGTATGCATGACTAAAGATAATGATATGCTTTGTATATGCTATATGATTATGTAAGACTTTATTATGTAATAATGGAAGAACATGGAATAAGTTATATGATAGAGTCATAAGAAATGAAATGAACATGAGAGAATAAGATAATCAGTATAAGTCATATGATATGGTATAAGTGATTATACGAGAAATGTTAGGAGACTCTAAGAGAATAGTATGAATTCGAGGGCATAAATAAGGATACAAATATAGAGAAGATTGATAAATTAAAGGAAACTATGGTTTATGTATTAAAGTGAAGAGCTATAAAGTTTTATTAAAGAGTATTGTGGAAGTCATGAGAAATTGAACTAATAAATAGATGGTTTATGTGAGTGAAAATGGAAAATGATAAAATAAGTGGAAATTATTTATAGGATAGAATGATACTAATTGAACCTGTAATATAACTTTATAAAGTAGTACTTGGGTAAAATCATTATATGATACAATTATAGATATTACTATACAAATTATATTAAAATAGTATATATGAGAATATGAGTAAGTTTATAAGTTATTGATAGGACATAAGAGTATATAAGTATGATAATATGAAAAAGTGAACTAAGTTTAATGATGTTGAAACCCTATGAGTAGAAGTTATGTGATTATAAGTAACATGATTATATGATCACAAGATATGATACATGATATGAGATATATGAAAGAGAAAATATATGTTATATGAAATATTATATGACTATGCGATATATGAAAATGTTCTACGCGTAAGTGAACCATGTGTTTATATGTATATGGGATATGATTTATATGACGATGAGCTATGTGAAAGAACTACATGACTATGTGTATATGTGAATGTATGTTAACATAAATATTAATGCCCATGTTATGTGTCATGAGAGCTAGGGTATTGTTGGCATGCCAAGAGTCGAGGGTCTATGTGGTCCTTCGGGACATATATGTATTCTTTGGAACATGTGTGAAGTCTGGTGAGACACATACTTGATCCTTGGCATATGTATATGATTCTTAAGGAATGATATGTGGTCCTTCGGGACATATATGTATTCTTTGGAACATGTGTGAAGTCTGGTGAGACACATACTTGATCCTTAGTATGATATGATTCTTAAGGAATGATATGTGTCCTTATGGACATTATATGGCACTACGGTGCATTCTACGCGGCACTCTGGTGCAATTCTACGAGGCACTTCGGTGCAATTATACGAGCTGTGGTGACAGCATAGTGCACAACCTCTATAGACTCACATATCTATAGTTCACATGTGTACATGGGCTTTGAAAAGAGAACATAATTTGATATAATGATATGCGTATTTCTCGTGACATGGTAGAAGTGCATATATGTCATGGTGATATGAGATGCTATGCGTTTATGTATTATATGATTATAGAAATTAGTAATGTATTGTGGCATATTAAAATATATAATATGTTTATATTCATTATATGCTCATATGACGGAATTGAAGTAATGACAAGGGATAGTAAGGATAAACAGGTTGGTGATATGAGAACAATGTATGTGATATATGTATATGATGTGTGATATGAATTGCATGATATGATATATGTGTGATAGGGGTTTTGGTATCTGTTACATAATATACATGAAATATGTTGATGTATATGTAATGAGTTGTATAATTTGATAGCATAAAATAGTCATGCATGATTAGTGGGTATGAATTCCATTAGATGTGTTTTCTTTATGCCTCACTAAGTGATCGACTTAGCGTGTGAGTGTTTCACCCGTAGGTCAGCATCTCCCTTACAAGATTTCAGATCAGAAAATAGATGAGTTAAATGATTTTGTTATTTTGAATATAGTTGGCATGTACTAATTGATTGAGTTAAATATGCTCTGATCGATTTTGGTTATTGTGGTCAAATTATGTAACTAAACTGCTTTTACTTTAATGAAAGTTTTAAATTTTCTTTGAATTTTGTCAAGAGTCAAAGTTTGAAAAGTCAATGTGACACCTCGAACTCGTATCCGGGTCAGGTACGGGTTGGGGGTGTTACAGTAAGAGTCGAGCAAACGAGAGGGCACATACTTAAGATGCCAGAACTGTTGTAAAATTACTCGAGGGGAGCCGAGTCATCCAAGGTGATTGATGAGCCTAGGATCAAGTTGTCCAAAGAAGAGGACGAACCCAGAATCAAAGAGGCGTTAAGAGTTGGCTCAATAAGGTTCATTTCTGCCAAGGCGAGTAGAAGCCAAGTGCAAGAAGAGTTGTCTGTGTCCAAGGAGTTTGCCGAGCATGTTCATGTAGAGAACATGGCTTCAGAGACCATCTTAAGAGAAGGGTCGAAGTAGGGGCTTACCGAGGATTCATGTAAGGAACAATCATTCAAAGACTAGTGGACAAGAGTATAAGGAGGCAAGACGTTGAGGGACAAGGCAACCATAGAGAAACTGCCCAATAACAAGTGGGTTTACAGGGCGGTGACTACGGATAAACTGAAGTTGTGTGTAGCTTCAGTTGGCATGTTAGAGTAACAAGAACAGAAATACTGCTGCATTGATCGAGGTGTGAAGACATATTAAAATCAGTCTTCAAGGGATATTGTTAGTCAAATAAGGCTGCACCATTCGGTGCATGTTCAAAGTTTGGCACCGAATGGTGCACAATTTCAAAGTTGGTCGATTTGTGTTGAAAATGGAAATGAGTAAATTGCACTTTAGTCATTGCACTTTAGGATATTTTCTAATATTTGTCCCTAAGCTTCAACTATAAATACCCTTACCCATTTAGCTTCAAAAATCATCCCAAATCAATTTTTTCTCCCAATACTAGATAGATTTCTGTGAGTTATGAGTGTTTTGTAAACACCTGTAATTTTTCTCTCTTTAGTAAACGATCTGCAGATCTGCAGCAGTCCGGAGACGTAGGCATAATTGGCTGAACTCTGTTATCAATTTCGGGTATTATTTTTCCGCTTTTTTCTCATTCTCACTAATCTGGTTATAGGGAAATTACTCGTACTCTATTTCCAACAGTACATGTATTGTTGCGTGACTGGTGCAATGAAATAATGGTACTTCCATCGTTCGGGTAGACATTGTGCTCTTTAATTATTTTAGAGAAAAGTTAGGACAAATCTTTAATTTTCATTTGTGTTACCTTTTGGCTTGTCTTATTCTCATTTTTCACTGATGTCTTGTGGGTTTTTCTATTGCAATGACGAGAGTCTCGCAGTGAACATAATTAATTAAAGAAGAGGTTGGAGGCAAATACATCCTCTCAAATGGACGATGACTTTTTATGCGCAAGACTGAGCGAAATGAAGTTAGGAATCTTCTCACGAGTCATGGTTTGTTGGGATAGTTTTAGTTCGAGTTTGACATCCCCTAGAGTCATATTCCATGAGTGATTGAAGTGAGGATTCCGGCGAGCGAGAATAAGGAGTGATTTTATCTTCCTCTATTTTCTTCGAAGGTTAGATTCTATCTTCCGATACATCAATCCTTGAAGAAAGTACTTAACAACTACAAGATAATTGTGTCGGTTGTAATTTCTTGGTGTATCATTGTCGGCTACTTCATTTGTGTCAATGACAAAAGTGGGTGCTTTGGGTGGCTGTTTAAAAATCAGCTTACTTTGAACAATATAACCTAATATTTAGATGAAATGATCTGATCTAAATATCGAACATCATAAGAAATAAATTGACTCCAAAACATATATATCTATATGTATTTCTTTTTAATTAATTTTCCAATATCTCTTTTCAAGGAATTATATGCATTAGAAGAAGCAAAATACAAGTAAATTATACTAAGAGTAAGCACACAGCATAAATAGAACAAGTATTATCTGCAATGGTAGGTGGGTGATATGCACTCAAACATTTGCAATTTGTGTTGTCCCAGCTCCCATCCGATTATCAAATTCAATTGTTTAATACTTTGGTCGTCGGAATCTACTCCATATTTGGATTTATATTTTAGATAAACATCAAATATGGATGGAGTTTGATTAATTGCTAATGGTAGCATTTATTCAAATAATTTTATCACTAATTGTTCCTGAAATTTAAATGGATTATCATTTATTATTTAATGGCTTAATATGCTTTCTTAACTTAATTATAAAATGTTATTTTAATTTAATATTTAATTACTTTAAAAAACACTCTGAAAAGGAATTGTAAGTTAACTTCTCTTTCCTTCAAAACTGAAAAGGAACGAAGTAACTTTTATAATATAAAATGTTTTCAAGGCTGAAAAAATTGGCGACCTCAGCTTCCACCGTTCGATTACCATCCGAAACCGTACAACGGACCATCGGCTGATGAAATCCTTGCGAAGCGGAAGAACTTCTTAGGCCCCTCTCTCTTCTACTACTACCAAAAGCCGGTACATTATTTTTTATTTTCGTTTTACTTTTCAGTGCATATGCAGTATCTGTATGATGAAAGCGGGAGGAGATATTTGGATGCATTTGCTGGAATCGTAACGGTGTCGTGCGGTCATTTCCATCCGGAGATTCTGAATGCAATAGTAGAGCAAAGTAAGTTTCTCCAGCATGCTACCACAATTTATCTCCATCACGCGATTGCTGATTTTGCTGAGGCTTTAGCTTCCAAAATGCCTGGAAATCTCAAGGTTAATTTCTTGTTCCTTCGCTGAATTTTCGTTTTCAATTTTCAAAATGTTTTATTTTATTTATTTTCTATTCTGATGAAGCACTATTAGATTCTTAATATTTCTGCCTCGTTTGTTTAAAGAAAATTTTGGATTAAAGAAAAAAACGAAAAAGATGCTATTATAACAAATTCATAATTTTTCAGGAAAATAATGATTACGAAGTTTTTCGTAGTTTTAAGTGAAGCAATATACCCATTCAACTACTGTTAATTGTTATTAATCAAATTGTTAATCATTGTGAAAAAATCTAGAATGTTTGCTATTGGTATCATGGGGGAGATAACTGGAAAAGAAAGGCTTGGCTAATTGATTACTAAATTATGTCTCGGGATGAATTGCTTTATCAACTTCTTTTCAGGTTGTATATTTCGTGAATTCTGGGAGTGAGCAGGGCCGGTCCTAACATTTTAAGGCTTCTAGACAAAATAAGAGATAAAAGCCTTTTTAAAAAAAACTTAAAATTCAAGAATAAATTTCGGTAAACGCCAAATAAACTTTTTCATTAAAAATTATACGAGTAGATTCTATTACATTAACCAACATTATTTTACAAAATATATAAAGAGACATCACAATTTGTCACTCAATTTACTCCTATTATATCTTCAATCATCTCTTAGAATCGTTTCTCTCAATCGAAAATTGACGTCTCTCACCTACAAAACAACATACACAAATTCTCATAAGAAACAGTTTCTTCTAGCATTTTGAGATGCAAAGTCATTAATAATAACATCAACATCAATTTTTTATCATCTCCTTCTCAATAGATAATGTTATTAAATCATTTCAATCAATCTCATAAAATTATCATTGTTATCTTGATATAGTTTTTCATTGGATCCTCGAAATGCAAGATTATGTTTAGCAAGACATTTCACAACATAGAGTATTCTTTGTAACACTTCTCTTTATAATGTCTTCTTGCAAATTTTTATCGATTGTTTGGTTTTTTATTCAATCTTACTCTCAATTCATTCCAAGTATTCATATTAGCCATATGTTCAACACTATTTTCATGTTGTTTAAGCCTTTGGCTAATATGTTTCCAATCACTTAAGCCATCATTTGCTAACAAACTTACATTACTAATCGATTGAACAACTTGCAACAAAAACAATATACTTTGTCAACATTTTTGGAATAAACTAACCATTTTCTATAACTAGTCTCACCATTGCTCAACTTTCTAGAATGACATGCATATGAGAATTGTCTAATATTTATCTACAGGAAATTCAAGATCCATTTTTCTTATGGGCCCTTTTTCAACAAAAATATCCCTCGCATTATTGTCAAGATGCTTCCAATTTATAGGCATATATATTCAAATGAGGAAGTGTTTCTTCACCAATGCCTAATTTTTCAACATTTTCATCATTGGCACATCATTAAAGTCAATTGGATCATTCACACTTTCAGAATTTTCAGGATTTTCAGTATGCAATTTTCAGTTGATTGGTTCAAAATTTCATGAGAATCAAACCTTTTTAAACACAAATTTATCAAGAGCACATTGTGACTTCTTTAACTCCTCCTCTCGCTTCCTTTTTTTTTTTCTTTTTTCACTTCCAACAAATGTTTTAAAGGACCAAACTCAATATCTGCTTAAGAGATATCAAACTACTTTTCACTTGAACCACCCCGTTAGTGCAATGTGGCAATATTTTGAATATGTCTTTATTAAATTTAAGATAGTGGTATTACATAGTTTTATAATAAGAAAAATTATTTGTAATCTAATTTGTTTCATTTATGATGTTAAAATTTAAACTTTATCTTATACAAAAAAAATAATAATTTATCTCATTAGACTAATTAATTATTAGTAACTAATACGTAAGAGGTTATATAAACTAATTGAGTTATATTATGAGTTAATTCTATGTAATTTTGATTAAAATAATAATCAAGTTTTTGAACAATAACTTAGTTAATCACAAAATAAAAATGAAAATATGAAATTTATTTAAAAACAAAATAATTCAAAGTTTTATAAAATATTAAAAAAATAATTTATTGCCACTTTTACTGCATTTCATTCTGTGCACTTTGATCCATCAAAAGCTCAACAAATATTGGCAAGGCTGAAGTTTGGGTTCATGACTCTTATGCACTTAGATTGGATTTTACTTTCACCTAAATTATCTCATATTTTAGTTTTATTTTAAATCCCATCACATTTGACTTGTTTTTAATTTATTTTTTTAACATGAAATGTCAATTTATCCATTACTAAAGTATTAAAATCATTTCTCCTCATTAATGGGGTATACAACTGAAACCAATTACTAAAACGTCTAAAATGAACTAAAAACAAATCTAGAAACCTAAATAGCTGGCCTTTCTTCTTTTGCTTTTAGCATTTCTTCATGATACGAGTGAAGCAAGAAGAAAACAAAATCCAGATTGAACCTGGACCGTGACCCATCAGGGGCCTCCTCCCAAACCTGGGCCCTAGGCGATCGCACCTGAGCTCAGGGTCGGCCCTGGGAGTAAGGCGAATGAGTTAGCCATGCTGATGGCCAGGCTATACACTGGTAGTCTTGGTATGATTTCATTGAGAAATGCATATCACAGTGGAAGTTCTTGTAACACCCCAATCCGTATCCGATCTGAAAACGAGTCTTAGATGTCACATTAACTTTTAAAAACAATATTCTTACAAATAATAAAACATTTGAATTTATATTAAGAAAACACGATCATATACTGTTGAATTATGTTTCATTATAAAAATATTAAGGCAAAAACGTCTTTATGAACAGTAATAAATAGTACTGTGAACAGTGCTATAGTGTACTAATGCACTGCTACAGTGTACTGATGCACTGATACAGTGTATTGATGCACTGCTACAGTGTATTGATGCACTGCTACAGTGTATCAATGCACTGCTACAGTGTACCGATGCACTGCTACAGTGTATCGATGTACTGCTACAGTAACTTCATCTCAATTTATAAAGCTCATAAATATTTAACCGTTCATCACTATACAATTACCATTTACATAAATACGTTTAAAACCTTACAAAACTCGGTCAGAGCGTATACCATTTAAAACATTAATTACATGCCAACTACTTTCAATATTCAAAATACATATGATTCAAAATTCTTTCTGATTTGATCTTCGGTAAGAAGTGACTGACCTGTTTTGCTCCACATTGCTCTTTATTCTTCTCGAAACCTACGTGTGAAACAACCACACGCTAAGTCTACGACTTAGTGATACATATAAATATATAATAGAAATTCTAACTTATAATCATGCATGAACAATTACTACTATCATATCATACACCAGCATATTTCTATTCATATATCAAATCCACACATGTATATATGATTATTTTCTTCTTATCATTATCCTATTATTATCATTAATACCTTTTATCGTATAATCATATTTATCATTTATACACTCATATATCATTCATAAAGAAATACACATAACATATAATTCATGTAATACAACTATAACCAAAATCATATGCATAACATTCATTGTATTCATGTTATCTCTTTATTAACCCATGGTACACTTGTGAGAACTAAAGATATGTTAGTACATAGAGGTTGTGCACATATGTTGGCACCACAGCTCGTATAGGATCCCACTAGGGCATGTGAAATTTGTCCCGAATGACTTATGTATTTGTCCTGAAGGACCTCTGTATATTGTATATGTCCCGAAAGACCGCGTAGACCCTCAACTCTTGGCATGCCAACTAACCTATAGCTCTCGTATCTTATAACATGGGCATTTTTTCTTTCTTATGCTTCATATTCATGTACTCATATCATTGCTCTTATGATCACATATTTCTTCTCTTCTGTCACATATCACATGTGTATATAATCACGTAGTTTACTTTCCTGTAATTCATGTCACTTTTCATATGACTTCATATTCATATGTCACATAGCTCGTATCACTTGAATGGTTTCACATAAACATATATATATCATATCTCATTCACATATATTTCCGTATAACTCATATAACTTGATTCATATCTTATTCTTATGACTTCTTATAGACATATATATTATATAAACTTGCATTCACATGATTTAATCTTCTTCTTATAATCAAATATCATATTTAATAACATATATCATATAGGTATATACTAACTCATATCATTTTATATAACTTATGCTTTCTTCTCTTATATCACCTAAATCATGTAACCTGTGTCATACTTATAACACATCTCACTTCTATTTATTTCTTTCATATATATATATATAATTCATAAAATTTCATAACCTTTTTTTTTGTGTACTCACTTATACCATATAGTATAAATTATACTTGGTCTTCTTATATTCACATGTTCATTTTATTCCTTATGCCTTTATCACATAACTTATTTCATATTCTTATACCATCATATAGATTATTTGTATTGTTTTACATGACTTATCACACTACATACTTACACAAATCATATAACATACATAAACACATATACTCATCATACATAAATCATGTATCATTTATTGAATAATGTAAACACATATAACTTATGCATGCATTGTAAATCAAATAACATTTTAAGAGTCACTTCTTACCATAGTAACTCCGTCATTGGCTCATCGCAAGCCAATGTTTATTCGATAATATAAGTACAAATTAATTTGCACTCACCTTTACACTTATATATCCAAGTCCACTTCTATGATTTATCCTTTGGATTGATCCTAACTTACAGTCGTTTCATAACTTGCTTGTGCTCGATATCTACACAATCATACATTTTCTGAGACAATTATCAGAAACCTAAACCTTATAACTTGGTATTAATAACTTAGTCTAATTTAATAAATCAAACTTCAACTTTTCCTTTAGAAGTGTACATGCACTATGGGTTCATCGTACCCAAAATAGCTTCAAAATTTTCATGCATCGATGTCTGTCGGTGTGTATCGATGCATCTTTAAAATTTGTCTTAATGCATCGGTACTATTCATAGTGTATCGATTTCACCTGCCAATAATACTGGTTTCACCCAAAATTCCATACTTTTCATTAAATTTCCTCCCCTTTCATGTTCTTAAGTTACATATACATGTTTAAACTCATTTATATCCATTTATCTCCTCTTTAACCTTAATATCTTCTCCTCTTTATGAACTTCAAGAATCATACCCAATTTTTAACATGTTTTAAATCCAATTCTAATACTCAATATTCCTTAATTAAGTTGATGACAAGTCAAATTTGATCTCAAATTCAACTTATCAACTCTTTTCCAGAAATTCATCTAAAAACTTCTTCTCTTTAACCTCTCATAACTTCTTTATCTTTTGTTTTTAAGATAACTTAAGCTTTCCTTAAGCTCAGTTTATCATCTAATGATCAAAATCCAACTTAAATTTCAGCTAATATCAACAACAACAAAAATCTTACCTTTGCCTAACTTTCACGGGGAGGAGGAAGAAGAAGGGAGAAAAGTTTTTCAGATAACTCTCCTCACCTGCTTATCTCTTAATAAAGAGATAAGATAGTTATCTCTTAATAAATAATATAGTTATCTCTTAATAAAGAGATAGATAGTTATCTCTTAATAAAGAGATAAGATAGTTATCTTTTAGATAAAAAGACCATTTTTTTCCTTTAATTCTTTTGATAATTAATAACAACTTTCAGGAAATATTTTCAAATAAATCATTGAACTATTCTACTGTAATCACCAAATTCTGAAATTTTACAATTTGCTCACTAACCCGATATTGAGGATGTTTACAGTTCTAATACTATTGTGTTGCAGAATATGACTATCGGATAGAGTAAAATCGTAACTGATAATTTGAGAAAAAAAATTGAAGATAAAGAAGACACAAATTTTACGTGGAAAACCCCTAAATAATATAGGGTAAAAACCACGGGCAATGATAGAAGAATTTCGCTATGAGAAAATAGGAATTACAACATCTCTCGATATAACAAGGAGAAACAATAACATTCTCTCTTGATAAAAAAGAGAAAACAACTCTCAAGAAAACTCTCTAAATTCTCTAGTATTGGGAGAAAGCTAGAATGATTTAGGATAGTTTTGAAGCTAAGTGAAATAGGGTATTTATAGTTGAAGCTTAAGGACTAATCTTGTAAATACCCTAAAATGCATGGACTAAATTGTAATTATCCCTTTAGTAAATTTCAACAAAGTTGTGCCTTTCTTCCAATATTTCGGTGCATTGAATGCACCACCGAAAGCCCCCAAGAATTGTTTAAATTTCAACAATTATTGGCCACCAAAATTGACTTTTAACAATCTCTCATTTGAAGATTTGATTGGAACAATCATTTCTTCACACCATTCTTTCTATCTTGTGTCTTCATGTTGCTTACGTTTCTGACATGCCATAGGAGGATCGACACCAGGTAAATTTATCAGCATTGATCGCCTTCGTCATGAAATCTGCTATGTTATCTTTGGTATGGATCTTCTGCATATCTATCGTCATTTCTTCCACCTTTTCACGAATGAAATGATACTGAACTTGTATGTGCTTTGTCCTTGAATGAAATGCTAGATTCCTTGCTAGATGCAAGACACTTTAACTGTCACAAAACAGATAGACATACTCTTGATTGTGCCCAAGCTCCTCCAATAGCTCTTCAACCAAATTGCTTCTTTACTGGCTTGTGTATCTGTTACATATTCTGTCTCTGTTGTGGATGTAGCCATAACTGACTGTAATTTTGAAACCCAACTTACAGCTCCACGAGCAATTTTAAACACATATCCTGTAGTAGATTGTTTTTATCCAAATCTCCTGCATAGCAGAATCAACACATTGATAAGTAAATTTGATCCCCCGTAACATAATGCAATATTTGAAGTCTCTTTTATGTATCTCAGGATCCTCTTTAATGTATTCCAATGCTCTTTGTCTGGATTCTCCATATCGTTTAACCACTCCCACTGCTTGTGCAATGTCCGGTCTTGTGCATATCATAGCGAACATTAAACTTCCCACTTCCGATGCATACGACACTCGAGACATCTCTGTCCTCTCTTCTTCACTGCTAGACTCATACTGGAGGATAATTTGAGTTAATAGGAAGAGGGGTAGAAATTGGCTTACAATCTCTTAAATGTTGAATCGTGACAAGATTTTCTTCAAGTAATTCTTTTGTGAAAGCCATATCTTCCTATTACTTCTGTCTCGGTGAATTTGCATCCCTAGAATCTTGTTTGCTGATCCCAAGTCCTTCATTTCAAATTCCCTAGCCAGTTGTGCCTTCGATTCTTCAATATGATCTTTGTTTGGGTCCTGCAACCAACATGTCATCCTCATACAACAGTAATATAACAAAATCATTATCACCAAACCTCTTGAAATAAGCACAAGATTCTGCATTAAGTCTGTTGTATCCAAGGCACATAATGAAGGAATCAAATCTCTTATACCAACACCTCGACACATGCTTTAGACCGTACAGAGATTTATTCAACCTGCAAACCAAGTTCTTCTTTTCTTCTTCTTCAAACCTTCAGGCTGGAGCATGTAATATCTTCTTCAATTTTCATGAAGAAAACTGTTTTAACATCTAGCTGCTCTAGATGTAAGTTCAATGTAGCACACATTGCCAAGACTACTCGAATTGTTGTTAGTCGAACCACATGAGAAAATATTCATTGAAATCAATACCTTCTTTTTGAGCATATCCTTTGACCACCAGTCTTGCACGATACCTCAACTTGATCATCATCATTTCACTTGATTTTGAAGACCCAATTATTACCAATTGGCTTCCTTCCTTGTGGTAGTGGCACAAGGTCCCATGTATTATTTTTATGAAGGGCTTCGATTTCTTCTTGCATCACCATCATCCACAGTGAAGTATCTGAGTTGTTTATGTCTCCTAATATTTGATTGCTCACCGTCCTATGTTTAAAGACAATATGCAATTTCCTTCTATAACATAATCTGAGTGCCAATTGGGACGTCTTCTCACACGATCTGATTGACGAGTTTTTGGAGCTTCAGAATTCTCTGGTTCTTGTTCATCATGTGTTGGTTCTGCTTCAGAAGAATCTCCTTGTTTAAACTCTCCTTTTCACATGTATCTGTGTAGTCTCTGACTTTTTAGCTCTATCATTGTCTTCTTTTCTTTGTAGCTTATCTTCTACAAAGATAACATCCCTGCTGATGATCACTTTGCGAGCAGTGGATCCCACAAGCTATACCCCTTTACTCCATCAGCATACTCCAAGAATTTGCATTTCCTGAGTTTTTTTTATCCCATATCTCCTTAGCTGTCTTCTTCTCCTCAATGCTTGACGATACTTCATCTGCTAATGATAGATGAAGGTTTGTCATAGCATTCCCGTCTATCTCGTTCTATTTGTTGTCATCTGTGAAATTTACCGGCCTTTCACTTATAACCGCTATAACTATCTTTTATCAGGATGACCTTCATCTTCAATTCCACAATGAAAAATTTCTCCCATTGAACTTTTCAATATCAAATTTCGTTGTCATATCTTCTATTACAGATAGCTCCACGATTTCACTATCGTGAATAGTTCTCTTGAACCTTCAAAGAATGATTAACCTTCTTACTTTCTTATGTTGGATGATTCACTTTTGGTGGGAACCACAAAGACAATAAGTAGATATTACACACTTTAATCTGGCTATGATGCCAATTGTTGCGGAATACGGCTATCGGATAGAGCAAAATCGCAACTGATAATTTGAGAAAATAAAAATGAAGATAAAGAGACACAAATTTTACGTGGAAAACCCCTAAATAATATAGGGTAAAACCACGAGCAATGATAGAAGAATTTCACTATGAGAAATAGGAATTACACTTCTCTCGATATAACAAGGAGAAAACAATAACAATTCTCTCTTGATAAAAAGGAAAAACACTCTCAAGAAAACTCTCTAAATTTTCTAGTATTGGGAGAAAGCTAAAATGATTTGGGATGGTTTTGAAGCTAAATGAGATAGGGTATTTATAGTTGAAGCTTAAGAATTAATCTTGTAAATACCCTAAAGTGCAGAGACTAAATTCAATTATCCCTTTAGCAAATTTCAACAAAAGTTGTTGTGCCTTTCTTCCAATATTTCGGTGCATTTAATGCACCACCGAAAGCCACCAAGAATTGCTTAAATTTCAACAATTATTGGCCACCAAAATTGACTTTTAACATATTAGACTCACAGCGCTAAACATGTGAAAGTACCCAATACCATAGGTTCAGATACTTATCATGTTGTAGTATTTCTTATATACATTTCTTGGCACTGTATCACAAATTCAAGTTTAAATTCTGTTTTAGTAGCCATTGACATTAAACTTAATTTTTTTTTAACTTGAAGTGATGTGCTGTCATTCAAATAATTGAATAACTTAGATGTTCCCCTTTTCTAATTGCTTGTTAGCTCAATATGATGTTGAACTATGGATTTGATATGCTGTTCTAAAGGATAGTATAACTGCATAAGATAAGAATGTAGATAGGATTAGATGATTTAATCTTATCTCATATGTGATGCATTCAAAACTTAGATGTTATATTTGTCATCACATGATATGTTTGATGCAATTATGATTAGGGAGCAACTTTTTCAACCACTCGAGATTGCTCCTTTTTATTATTGTATAGAATGCATTTTTTTGAAAAGGAAAACACGATATTTTAATGTTTATATGAAAGAGTGAAGCAACGTTTATTGATGGGTATCCAGCTCACAATTTTATCCCATGGAGTGGAGTAATTGTTTTTTATTATTGGATAGTACTACATGCACTAAATATTGCTTTAAAATGATGCTCTCACATGTATCTATTTCTTTATTCTAAGGGAACAAAAGTATTAAAATTGTTTTGGGTCTATAATAGAAAACGTTGTAATGCATGTACTAAAGAATTTGTCAACTGCGTGTATTAGATGAGTGTATATAGCCTTTTCCATTTATTTATCCTGTATTTTTCATCAACAATGCACTTGCCTTAGTTTCCAAGCCTTGAACTCGTAACTCAGACTTTATCTTAACAATTTTAGCTGTGCAATCAATAAAATTCCCTTTACAACTATATACTAGTTCTTTGATGATTTGTTTTGAATTAATTATGACTTGGATTATGCGTAACAAGGATATCATTTTTTGTCAATGACATCAAAAAAAATTGGTACTTGGAAATTGGTGTAGTTTTGCAATGTTAGGAAGGCCATTCATCATGCCCAGTAGTAGGTAGGGGTTGAAACTGGGTCAAACGAGCTCAAATTATAGGAAATTTGAGCTTGATTTGGAATCTAAGGTTTGAAATTCAACTAGGGCTAGATCGTGCCTCATTTCTAAAGTTCAAACTTGATTTATCCAATATTTCAAACTAAAATGCTGATTTTCAAATGTTCTAATGGCATGTGACAGGGTGAAATCCATCATGTCATGAATCCAGGTCCTTTTCGTGGAGTCTTTGGCCCTGATGCTACTCGTTATGCCAAAGAAGTACAAGATCACATCGCGTATGGTATTCAAGAAAAGTTGTTGGGTTTATAGCAGAAACCATTCAGGTTAAATTGATAACCGTCTTCTTGAGGTTTTTTTTTTTTCCTTTTTTTTTATTTTTTTTCACAATAAAACTTGTCCTGAAAATTTCAAATTTTTTAACATTAGGGAGTTGGAGGAGCAGTTGAACTAGCCCCAGGATACTTGAAACAGGTTTATGACATCGTACGCAAGGCTGGTGGTGTCTGCATTGCAGATGAAGTACAAACAGGATTTGGTCGCACAGGAAGCCATTATTGGGGTTTCGAGACTCAAGGTGTCATTCCTGACATAGTTACCATGGCAAAGGTCTTTTGTCATCAAACTTTGCTGCTTATACTAAATTCTCTGAACATTGGAACTTAAATGCTCATTTGGTTTAGCTATCTTCTGTTATTACTATTAGGAATGGTAGCATCCTGTTACACAACATGTCATGTTTGCTAGGGTATTGGCAACGGATTACCATTGGGGGCAGTGGTGACAACACCAGAAATAGCGAGTGTGATGGCTCAAAAAATTCAATTTAACACTTTTGGTGGAAATCCTGGATGTTCTGCTGGTGGGCTTGCAGTGCTCAGAGTGATAGACAAGGAGCGTCAAGCACATTGTGCTGATGTTGGTTCTCACTTGATTGGACGCTTGAGATCTTTACAGGACGAACATGATAGTAATTATTCTACCATTTAGCACTTTTAAATCCCCTTTGCTTTGCATCGTTTCTAAATACAGTATTATTGCCAATTTCACCAACCATTCTTTTGCAATTTTAAATTGCATTGAACAGAAAATTATTCAGTTCTTGGACACAAGGAATTGCATTAAAATGGTCCTTTTTGGTTTAACAAGTGGTTTTTGGAATACAAAGTTCTAACTTGAGTTTATATTTGTTCGTGTTCTTTTCCAATGTCAAGTTAGTGCTATCAAGGAAACCGAGTTCACTTTTTGTTTTTACTAACTCCTCCCTTTTCGGTCATCGGTGATGTCAGAGGCAGGGGATTAATGGTGGGCGTAGAACTCGTTACTGAGAGGAGAGAAGACACCGGCCAAGGAAGGAACTGCCATCCTGTTTGAGAAAATGAGAGGTGTTAAGGAATAAATTTTCAAATAGAAAATAAGAAAATAAAGGCATTTCGTATTACTTTCTTCTAAACTAACATCTAGAGAAATCATATCCCTTTCTTTTCATTTGTACAACCCCACATTGCCACAGGGGAGGGCATAGGGATGTATAAGATGATCGCATCGACCTGTTCGGCCCTATAGGATAATAAGCGTATAGGCTTTCTCTTGCTTCACCGTTTAGAAATTTATGTAACTGTTCTCGTTTCTAATTGAAGAACTCGGAGTTTTACTCGGTAAAGGTGGGCTACGCGGAAATGTTTTCAGAATAAAGCCGCCAATGTGTTTCACCAAAGATGATGCGGGTAGGTCTTTCTCTTTCTCTATTGATTTTATTGCCAAACTCAACAAACAGTTTCCAAAAGGGACCGACACTCAACAGATAGGTTTCCAATGGGGGTATAGTCAAACCGAGCCGAGTTAAAGCTTGACTTGAAATTTGAGACGCAAAGCACCGTGTTTCACTTTTAAAGCGTGAGCTTTGCCCAATTAAGATCAATTAATCTCATTTACCCAATAAAAAGTGAACCACGTTTTCAGTTACATGTTTTGTACTTGTGCAGATTTTCTTGTTGATGCTTTGGATTATGCAATGTCAAAGTTGTGAGCAGAAACGCTGACGTAACTTCTCGATCCTTAGGCATCCAAGTTAAAGCGTGATCTTCTGTTTAAAAACAATACTAATAATTAAACCGCATACTCTCTGCATTTGGATGTGTCAAAGGATCATTAAGGTCCAGCATAATTATCTTTTTAATGTTGTGAAGTATATTTGTGTGTATTTGGATTTGTTGGTTTGATTCTCGTTCTTTTTCGATGAGCTAGTCACTGTAGTTGGAGATGACAAACAGAAAGGCTGTGTTGTATGGGTTTGGATGAGTTCGATTTGCAAGCGAATAGTTGCTTGTAATCAGAACCGACTAAGAAATAGAACATACAAAATTACAGCTCTAAAAAAGCAATATGCAAAAAGCGCATAGGAAATAAAAAAGAGAAGCTGGCAATGCCGTCTATACAAGACGCCAGAGCTGGGGGACTGTCCATCTCGGGCCACCGGAGAAAACCGTTGGCATTGAACCTGCAACCAAGCAATAACGAAACAAAGAAGCAAAGGTAAGTGAAGCTTTGATAACACAATGCGAATGTTCCAAAAGATGAGCAAGTTTCACAGTTATGCATTCACCATGTTCATCATGCAACTTTGTTATTCTGATTCGGGTGTGTCGAATACACATTCATTATGAGTATACTCAAATTTTGAAAACTTTATTTTATATATTATAGAGGATAATCTCTCTCGTACTCGCATCCCAATATGAGGCCTAACACTTTCTACAAAAATGAAAAAGTCTGGATAACGTAATATATCACTCAAATGTAGATCCTATATTTATATCTTTCAAGAGTACATATGATGCACAACACATCAGTGAAAATTGATTAGATAAACATCTTCCCCAATGTAAAATAAACTACTATGTACTTCATCTCAGACCTCTGTTCTGCTTCAAAAAAAATGTAGGCAATTATGTTCATAATGACATTTACCAAGAGACACCGTTGTATGAAGGAACATGCTTTGTTGCAGCAATAGCAAACATCATGTTTGCAGGATCTTCAACCGTTCTAGGCTATGCAGGTTCACGAGGACAGGTAGACCATAGTGTGCTCAAAGCTCGAAGACGTTCGAAGTAGTCGCCCAAAGCAAGTAAGCCTCGAGCTGTCTGGCGAACTGTTAGGATTCGGGACATCTGCTGCAGTGTTTCCTGCCGAATGTGGTCTGCCTGCAAAAGAAAACACCATTGTTAGTACGGATGTGTGGCTGAACACCGGTGTTGAGGTCCTTGAAGAGTTGCATCGTCGTATCTATATCTAAATATGTGTCAAACACGAGTATTTTAAGAAACATCAAAAATTGGTGCACCACAACAATAAACTCATTAATAATTTGATGAGGATCAGACACTAGTACTTCAAACAGTGTACTTCAACAGAAATTATAAGTCTAGAACATGGGATGAGCAATTGTTTACCTGGCTCACAAAGCTGACTAGAGCTTCTATCTTCTCCATTGCAGTATTCACCTGAGAACTATAACTACCTTCGCCCAGTTGACCATCCGCCACGGTCACCGACACAAGTTCGCGCAGTTTCTCCATGCCTTGTGAAAGTGCATCTTCAGCTTGCTGACATGATTGTTTCAAGTTACAGACCTCAAAGAATTGTTGTTCTGTCAAGGAATCAAGCTGAGGCAAGAGCACCTATAAATCAACAGAACAAGCAAATATTACTCAATAGAACTTGACCAGAATTCCAATGAAAGTCGCAAGAAATCTACAATACTATTGCATGGAAACTAAGTACTATGTTTCTCGAACTCAGGTGTGTCGGATACGGATATATTAAGATGATAGTATCTTCAGTATTTTTAAGTTTTAAAGTATTTAGAGGGTTATATGCCCATACTTATTTTGGAACAGGCCTCATAAAGGGTACTAAATACAGATACTTAAGGAAAAATAAAAAGTCGATATGAATCACCTTGAGAAGTTCTGAAGGGCGAAACCCTCCAATCCATGAGAAAAATTGCTCTGCTGATGTTTTCCACATGCCAGACATGACATAGAAAACATCAATCTTTGCAGCAGTTGTTTTCATGCGAAAAAGTTCAGAATAATGATTCATGCCAGTTTCCACAAGCATTCCAAGATCTGCATCACTTGTATGGGCATTCAAAGCAGTCCTCAGAGCACATATTTGTTTTCTTTGTTCGTCCATCCAATGTCCGTATTCTGTCTCAAAGGCAACAATCCCTGCAGAATCCCCAAAATGAAGAAGTCATAAAAAACATAAAAGAATATAGATTCGCTTAAAATGAGAAGAAGAAAAAGAACCATATATAACACAACATCAACTGCATTAAAGTGACATATGCTACTCAGGTTCAGATGAATATCGACAACGAATTAGTAATTAATATCAAATACTAAATTCATGCATTATTGTCTTTAACACATGGCTAGTGGTGAAATATCAATCTAACCACAAAAATAAAAGCAAGAAATTTTAGTCTCAAAGAACAAGCATTCATACAGTTTGAAATGTCACACATACCGAGACAACTTGGGTTGGTCTGACTTCTATATTTCTTGGAAGTATTCATATTTGGAATTTATGTTCGAGGCATATTTCAATACGAGTATAAATGAGGATATGATCCTCAAAAGACTTCAAATTCGTAAAAAACTTAGGAAATAGTTGAACAAACTTTTATCGAGCACGTATTATATCCGACAATCATACCCGGGTTCGAGTATAACATAGTAAACAATTAATAATGTTAATTGCCAGTGTATTTTACAAACAAACCTGAGTTTGCCGGTACAGGGAATCCAAGGTGACCATCTACTAACCCCCCACCCATATAAACACCCTGCAATTTTAAGATTTCATTGCTTAAAATGGCTTTAAGAAAATTTTAAATGAAAAAAAAGGAATTGATTTTAATCTCATTCAAAACCTGTTGCTTCATTTGTGCAAGCTCTTGCTCCAATTGAATCAGCTTTAAACGACTATTTTCCAACTGTTGAACATAAGCCTGAAATGCAATGTTACATGAAGTTGATTACAACAATTTACATGTGGTCTTGTGGGCTATCTGTTGCTATTCATGACATATCTTATCTTACCTTTTTCCGCAATCGGCTTTTACGAGCAGCCTCACGGTTTTGCGCAAGCCGCCTTTGTATCTAAAGATATTTACAGTGAAATGACCAAAGAAATTAGGCCTTTTATCAACGGTAAACAGATAATCTACAAGCAATATATGTTTAGGCACGTTGCAGCTAAATCATAACGCTCTGGAAAAAAATGTTCAAAACAGAACAATATTAGGAGATTATACTGTTTCAGTAATCATGGGCTACAATAATGGTGTGCAACTGTGCATGCATATTTTTCTTCCTTATATTAAACGAATTATTTCTCACTGTTCCTAAATTTATCTTCAATAATTTTCACGATTTTAGCAGGAAAGATCAGCTTAATAGCTCCAAAAGATATTGAACTTTCTGCAATTTGCACAAGTGAAATTGGAATCAGTGGTAGTTTGGATTTCAATCCGCTTATTTCATGTAGTGAACTTCAAGAAGTAACATCTACGATATATGCAATACATTTTCCTTATTTGCAAACTGCCTCAGATTTCGACCTTCGCACGATCTAGGAAGAAGGAATGGACTCTAGAAGTCTAGAAGATAAAGTAGTAACATCTTTTCAAATTCCAAGATAGAATCTCTCAATTATGCTACTTGGACTCAAATGTGTGTCGGAAAAGGGCAGGTGTCCAAGGATATGTTCAATCTATCCCATAACTATGTTCGAATATGTGTCAAACACGGTACTTTAAGAAAAATAAAGAGTCAAAGCAACATAGTTTCAACAAACCAATTGATACAACATATTTAATACCATACAGCATGTGATCCAGGACAATACTTTATCCATTAAAATGAGAAAAGAAATGAAGAACCAGCACCATGTACCATTCAAAATTACCTTCTCAATAGGTTTAGTGGCTTCTTGATCATACTTGATAGAAGGTGCAAGCATTTCATGTGAAGTAGTTTCAGACTAAATTCAAATAACAAAGGTTACTTACGACCAAAATCAGATAAACGATTAATCAAAGAACAATATGTCCGAAACTCGCACCTTGTTCGGTATCTTGTTATCCATTTCGAGAATCATTGATACAGATGCATGCAGATTGCTATCCGTGTTGAAATTTTCTCCCACATGCCAATCTGTTGGATAGGATCATAGATATCCATCCTTCTTGAAGATACAAACTGAGATTCCGCTTCTTGATTCGAAAATGGAGGCTGATTCGAAATGGAGGCAGCTTTGGTGTAAGTCTGAAAGGAACAACACATGAACATCTATGATCATTAGTACAATGGACAGGTATACAGCAAACATGTGGTAAGAAACAGAGAAGATGATTACAAAATCTAATAGATAAGCCTTTCACATTACTAAAAACTACAAAGTTTAACAAACAAAAGGAATCTATGGAAAATTTTCATATACTGAGTTTTTAGGAAATTAACAAGAAGTTGATCTGCTAACTACCAAAAAATGAAATCAAAGAATTTCGATCTAAATTTGATCTAAGATGACATTGGCATCGGCAATGAATGAATAGTGAAAAAACGATCATAGATATTCAATCCGACTTCCCAGCTCATATTGTTAAGTTCCATGGAAGAGCAATAATGATCAAATCAACTTGAATTTAGTGTTAAACATGGTTTATTTGTATCCAAGTCTGAAAATAGATTGAAACTCAATCATGACATTGTTTATCGCTAGCTAGCTAGGGTCTTTAGCCGTCCACTCTTCCCATCGTTTTCATGGTAGACTTATTTGCTATGTTTTTCAAGTATCCGATACATACACGTGTCCTAATCTTTTTCCAAGATTTCCATGTATTTGGAGAACTCAAACACTAAGCCAAACAAGGAGCAACATAGCCTATGCGTATTTTTTCCCTTAGACCTTTCCCAAAATGCACAAATCTTTTAAGAAAACTTGCAGAGAAAAAAAGCTTCCGATACAGATGAGTTAAAAACAAATCCTGAAAAAAAGCTATGAATCTGGATAAGATGATTTGAAAACATGGAATTGAGAGAAACAAATAATCAAATTTCCAAACTAGCTGTTTGGAATTCAATCTGTTTTTACCTCCGAGTAAATTTCCAAACAGTTCAGAATTAATCAAATCAGCCAAAAAAAAGACCTACAATTACAAAGACTGAAGGATGAAAACGGAAAGGTAGCCAAACACTTATTTCAACTGAAAAATCCATGATCTTATCTTCAAACCAGACTTTGTTACGAGAAAGACAAAAACAACAGATGAAAACTCAAATTACAGAGATCAGTTTTTATTCATAAATAGTAAAAACACATATGGAAAGGAAGAATCATTGTTTTCATGCAAATATGCTTTTGACTTTTGAGTACTATGTTTTGTATTGTTTTTCCTCCAGCTTTCCCGGCAACCAAACAAGTAAAAAAATAACAAACCTTTAGTTTAAAGTACCATTATAACAAGTTTCCCGCTAAAATTTGAGCTCCAGAAACAGCAGAGAAAAAAAAGAAAGAGTAACTCCTGTTGAACACCAATGAGCACTTGCTTATTCTTCTTTGCGAAACCCCACAGTCGCATAATCCTCAAACGCAAATGCTACTGGCAACCTAATCACCCTTCAAACTGATCGCATCTTTTCTCCTTAATTCTTATTTTATTTTATTATTACTATAATGCGATCCGACAAAGTTGGAGTTTGACTTAAAATTTTAATATTCACTCACTGCACATTTTGGATTTCATTGAATTTTATTTTTGAAATTTTCGCTTAATTAAAAAGATGAATTATTTGATTTTAATGTACTCTTCTTTCAAGAGTAATTAAAATATTTTTTATCAAATATTAAAATACTCTAATTTGATTCGTTAAATAATTGAAATCGACTCAAAATTTATGAAAAATGAAATTTGTATTATTTTTTTATCAAATTCAAATAACATAAGAATAAAATATTGGGAAAATGCAATGATTTATTCAATTATTAGTAAAATTATAAATGGATAATTGACTTTTAAAAAGTTAGATCATTCAATTAATTGAATGTTATGCATGTTATTAAGTTACTCTAATTTGATTCGTTAAATAATTGAAATCGACTCAAAATTTATGAAAAATGAAATTTGTATTATTTTTTTATCAAATTCAAATAACATAAGAATAAAATATTGGGTAAAATGCAATGATTTATTCAATTATTAGTAAAATTATAAATGGATAATTGACTTTTAAAAAGTTAGATCATTCAATTAATTGAATGTTATGCATGTTATTAAGTTGGTATAAATAGAATATATCTTAATTTTTAGAAATAATTAAGTCATTCAATTTATTGATTATAATAATTAAATGCTCGATTTACTGATTACTACATTTAGGCCACTTAGTTGTATTCAAAAAGTTAACGAGCAGTTCACAATTAACGTCAAAATAATATATCTGTAACAATTAATTAATTAAATAAATTATTTGTTTATGACTTTTTGAACTTTAATAACCCATTTATAGTCTTTGTAATAATTGAGTGACCTATTACGTATTGTAGCCTTAAAGCTTCTCCAATACACAAAACTTACTAGATTCTCTTACTGTCTTACACGCCAATATTTTATACTCTCCCGTACCTACTTTTAAAATTATTTAGTGTCGTAGTTGTCGTTTAAATTATCTTAAAGCTACAGTAATCTACTGTAGATGACCGATTAACCACTAATGCTGCTTATTATATTATCCAACACAGCTGTCCTCCTTTTAACCTACGCACACCTTTCTCGCGTGTGGCGGATATATTTTGGGTGTAAATTACATCATTTCTCACTGAATTATTTCTCTCTCATTTTACCCACCGTACTTTTAATTTTTCTAATTTACTCAATGAACTTTTGAATTACTCATGTATTATCACTCTGAATTATTTTATTATTATTCTCATGTGATCGAAATTTATTATTATTATATAATATAGAATAATTTAAAATAAAAAATACAAAACAGAAGGTGATTTGACACCACCGTCGATCGTTGTCGACTGCAGTAGATGGTGGCGTTCGGTCTCAAATTTCATGGGTCACTTCATCTTGAAATCATGAGTCCGAATCCAACATCCATTTTGTCAAAACTTGCTTCGAAGTCCATGAATTGGAGATTTAAAGTGAGGAAGTCGAAATGTTTCTGTCTAGATTCACGAGTTTTGGGGCATTTTCCAGTGAAACAACCACACATTCGGACTTAGGGGGAGAGGAAGTGACCCATGAAATTGAGATCGAACGATCACCACCTACAATTCTATTTTTATTTTATATTTTTTATGATTTATATTAAATAATAAATGTTAGATCATACTAAATAATAATAAAATAATTCAAACTTATCAAAATATGAATAATTCAAAAGTTTAGTGAATAAATTAAAAAATTGAAATTACGGTTAATAATATAAGAAGAAGAATATAATTAAATAAATAATGGTGTAATTTACTCCTATTTTGCCCTCCTCCAGTTTCATCCCTTCCCTCCACGCTCTTAACCAGCGCTTGAGCCTCATTCTCTTCATTTTTTAATTTATATATACAATTTTCGTAATTATAATTTTAAATTTTTTTGTTAACATTATAATTAATTAAAAAAAGTTCACATATAATTTATTTATTATGGAAAAAATGAAGTTGTAATGATTTTTTATGATATTTTTTTATGATGAATATGGTGATTTAATGGGTTGAGATGATTGAAAGAGGTGAGACATGAAAAAAATAGGTTCGATCATAGAGATAATGAGTGAGAAATTGAGAAAATTCTCTTCTCCATACTTGCATGATCACTTATATATATAGACCTAATTATCATAATAGATTTAACATATCACATGCAATTATAAGGTATTAAAGATATATAGTTGGTCGAAAGATATAAAACTTCAAATATTTTAAAAAAAATTTAAAGACTTTGGTAAATAAAAAAAATGTCATCGTTACACTTTTAAAGAATTTTAAAGACTTTGATATATGAAAAAATGACAGCAAAAATGTAACTTGTAAAAGAAATATAATACATTCAAATCTAAGTGATCAAGGATTAAACAATTTAAAAAAAACATGAAGGGATTAAATTCTTTATTTTATTAAAATATTAACAAACATTTAAATAATTAAATTAATTTAAATTATAAATCAAATGTTTTAAAGAATTTTAAAGACTTTGGTAGATGAAAAAATGACAGCGAAAATGTAACTTGTAAAAGAAGTATAATACATTCAAATCTGAGTGATTAAGGGATTAAACTATTTTATAAAAAAAAACATTAAGGGATTAAATTCTTTATTTTATTAAAATATTAACAAACATTTAAATAATTAAATTAATTAATATTAATTTAAATTATAAATCAAATCATTTAAATGAAAAAAAGATAAATCAGTTATTAAAAAGTTAAAGAAAATTATGTGTATAAAACATAAATTAGTTCTAATTTCAGTTCATTTGATTAGAAGTCTGGTGAAGCAAATTAATGATGAATTGTCGACCCTTCCTTCATATTATTCGTATGAGAGTCCACCCTTTCACATCTTCTTAGAGACAAAGCTGCTCTCAACGCAACAAAGCTGCTCTCAACGCAACAAAGCTGCCTTACTCTCTCTTTGCTTAAATATATTCATTAGTACCCCTTTATCCTTCTCTTCCCTATTTTTTAATCTTATATATATGGATGGATATCAATTATAGATTTGTTATGCATTTATTAAATAATTTTATGTATTGGAGGATTGTCACTTCGTGGTTAGGGACATTGACCCTGGTTAAAATAGAAAATAGTTCAGTTTAGTTTGTTAGGTCAAATTCTTTGGTTAATACTTGTATCATGTATAAATTGTGGATCTGTTACTTGCATTTTAATTTGATTATTTTCGGTGAATATACTTTTTAAAATTGTGATATTGACTAAATCACACGACTTAAAATAATTAAATCGAAGAACACGAACTAAATCTACAACTAATAGTAATGTAAGCACAAATGACATAATTTGGTTTGAGGGATTTTTTAACTCAGTCAAAATCATCAATATTGTCCCTCATTTTTAATAGGATCAATGTTTACCTCGAACTCTTAAACCGTACTAATAATGTCTTTTAACCGACTGTAATCATTGTTGGCTAGTACAATGTTAACGTGACACTTAACTTTGTTGACATGATTCATCGTATTGATATGGTGATCTATTATGATGTGGTAGTCTACATGTGAATGATGACGTGACAGATGAGCATAATTGTTTTTTAAAAAATTAAGGACTTAATTGATATTTTAAAAAAGTTTGGGCATTTTAAAAATTATAAGACTAAATTATTTATTTTTAGAAATTTATTTTAAAAAAGAGGAATAATATTGATAATTTGATTTGAGTAGGAGGGAAAATACCCCTTAAATGGAAGTACATGGATATCCCATAACTCATGCACGGTACAACTATTAATAACAGAAATCAACTTTTTCAATACAAAACTTTTAGTATAATACAACAGGGGAAGAGGTCTTTCGGAATGGGGTAATTTAGGTAGGCAGTAGGGTCAGCATCTATACCATTTTGATAAGCTAGATCGTTAAATGTGCAAGTTGCCTTAAGCCATGCTTGAACAAAATCCTCTTTATGCATTAGAGCATCTTCAGAATTTCAACTCACTTTAGCTTTTAAGAAAAAATATCAACTACCATAATTCAATTCCTTCATATTATATCGAATCTGCTTTCAGCTTTATATAGAGTATTAATTATGACATATATAAGTATTGCATAAAAATTTGTATTTCTTAAAAGGTTGTATTTTGTTTAAATTTAATTATGACATATATATAAGTATATAATTATTTTAAAAAACTAATTTTTAAGACTTGAAAGTTTACATAAATTTATTTATTGTTCAAACATAATCCAACCATCCCAAAATAAAACACCAATGTGTGAAGACCAAAAAGCAAGCAACTTTTAGAGAGATATTTGCTAAACTTTGGCTTGGAGGGCACCAATTAGTGTCCAACTAAAACAACTATAGGTAAAGCTTACACGACCTAAATAATTAAAAAAGTACTATTATAGTAATAGTACGTCCATTGTATATTAATAAATAATTAATATGCAGTATGGATAATCTCATAGAAAGATTGGATAAGTTCAAATAACTAAATCATTTTTATTATTAGAGAAATGATCTGATCTAACACAACAAACACTTACTAGAAAAGTGACACATATATTTAGAGATGGATCGAAGGGGGCGGGTGGAGACAGATGCTCCCTGAAAATTTTAAAATTATCTTATATTTTAGATTTTTGATTGAAAAATCTGTTTTTGTCCTCTGGAATTTTATAAGTTTAAGTTCGTTCTTTAAAATTTTAAAAATTCAAATTTGTCCTCTAACATAAAATATTGTGTCCATCCTTACATATATTAATTAGAATTCATTAAAAAAAGCATGTGACAGTTTTTTCATTAGTTAAATCAATTCTAATTAAATTTTAATTGAATTAAAAGTTGTGAATTACAAAAGAAAAAAAAAGTTGTAGTAGCCGTGTATGAAAAACAAAATATTATTATTAATTAAGTGTGTATGGGTGGCAAAAGATGCGTGTAAAGCAGCAAAGATGGTTGGGCGGTGCAACATTCCAATGGTTGGTTGATTCCTTAGTGATTTTCCCTTTTTCATATTCTAATGTGTAGTTGTTTGGATGATGAGAAAATGAGAAAGAAACGTCACCTAGACATTTTGCTATTTCTTTTCTCAGTGCAATCTAAAGTGGGTTTCCACTAAGGGTGGCTCGTGTTGGCGTCACAATTTTTATGAGGATTCTAACCTCAAAATATTCATTCATCTTCTCCTTTACATAATTGGGTTCAAACTAGAATCACGAATAATAGTTCTTCAAAGCTCTTGGATCATATATCTTGTAAAATAGATTATAATACTCTTTGGTGTGCATCCAGGAATATAAAAATGGGGTTCACAAATTTTATTACTCTTTTTTTTTTAACAAAATAGATATGTTAAATTTCTTATTTTTTTTTCTCTTTCCCTTAATATATTGAACTATATTTAATAATTTACTCAATATAATGGTTGTACATTTGACCATTTAGAGAATCAAGTGCATCTGCGCCGGGTACTCTTAGATTATTGAAATCGAAAACTCAAATACTCTATTATCATGTTAATTATTTAATTTTATTGTTTTTTATTAGATTAAGTCTCCAAATTATTATATAGAATTACTTTAAGTATTTAAATTAATTTTATTGTTAAGATAAATATCTAAACTATATATGTTTTAATCAAAAAATAATGAAATTTAAAAATAGCTATGAAATAATAGTTTAAAAATTTATTTCGATAAAAACAATAGTTTATGCAATTAAAAGTTATATAATATAAGATATTTTACTTTAAACTTATTTATAAATCAAATTTAGTGAATACTTCTATTTTTTTATATAAAATTTGTTAGAAAAGTCAGCATGACAGGCTACTGAATTCCAAATTAGGCGGTTGAAGAGAATTCAAAGTTGGCTGTAAATTAGGGCGGCTGCAAATGTTCAAAGTGGGCAGTCAAAATTGTTGATATTTTAGGCATGGGAAAATTATTTTTAGTAACTATACTTTAGGGTATTTACAAGATTAGTCCTTAAGCTTCAACTATAAATACTCTAACTCATTCAGCTTCTAAATCATCCCAAATCATTCTAGCTCTCTCTTAAGTGTTTTTGTAAACACCTGCAAATTTTCTCCATTTAGTAAAAGATCTGCAGCAGACCGGAGACGTAGGCATAATTGGCTAAACTCCGTTATCAATTTTTTCTGCTTTTATTTCGCATTCTCACTAATCTGATTATAAGGAAATTACTCGTTTTATTTCCAAACAACTGGTATCAGAGCTTTTGGTTGTGAATTTTGTCAATTTTTCTGCGATGTTACTATTCATGTGAATAGTAAATTTTATGAATAGTGAAATTTGGTAACGATACGAGCTTGTTGACGAAGGTCTTCTAATACACGGTGGTTCGCATAAATTGTTAGAAACGGTCCAAACGAAGCCAGATTTGAGTGGGAGCGATGGTTGCAGACAAATGGAATGTGAAAATTGAGAAGTTTGATGATGTGCTCAAGACCTTATTGGAAGGACTTAGACCAGGGACAATGCTCGGGAAAGAGCAAGGTGATGCCCAGAGACTTTCGGAGGCCATAGTTGTAGCCGGAAAGCTAACTGAGCTTGCAGGTATCAAGCCAAGTAGCGATGTATCGTCCAGGCCCAGGCCCAGAGATAGTGGCAACAGTTGTGGAGACCGGGAAAAGGTGCAGCAAGAAAATGGTAGAGAAAGCTCTTCGAATGACCAAGGTGATCCATCGACTGTTCGTAGCCAAGGAAAGCCATCGGGAAAAAATGACAAGGCTAAGTTCGGTGCAAGGAAGAAGGTGAGCAAAGAAAAGTTGAAGTGTTACTTCTGTGATGGTTCTCACTTGATTAGAGGATGTCTCGAGAAGCGTCGCATTACAACCATCATGAAGAGGATGAGAGAAGGAGAAGTAACAGGAATTGGTGGAGGCACAAATGTTAAAGCTGCCAAGTCAATAAAAAGACTTGGTCCGATTGAGGGGATCAATGCGGCCAAGCAAAGATCAAGACGTGACGAGACTGCGGGTGTCAAAGCAGTCGAGCACAAGAAGGGACCCTGTGCGATAGCAAGAGATAAAGCCGTCAAGTTGAGGGTGCAAAGTGAACATGTTCGTTCACAATATGTCAGGATGAAAGCGTGGTCCAAGTTGAGGCGTCTCAGGCATAAAGGGGCACTTAAGGAGTATGTGACTCGATTCAGAAGACTTATGCTCAAAGTCCCAAGTTTGACAGAAGAATAATATAGGTTCTTCGCCTTCATGTTCGGATTGAAACCATGGGCGAAGAAAGTGTTGGAGCGAAGGGAAGTTAAGGAGTTGTCTAAAGCCTTGACAACTGTGGAGTTCATCAAATAATTTGGAGTCAGGAAAAACAAGACTTCCAAAACAAATCTGAAAGCTGAGAGTAACGACAAGAGATTCCATGATGAAGACAAGTCAGAGGATGAGAAATGTTGTTCCTCGAGTGGTAGAGAAAGTCCGCTCAATGATGAACCAGATGGTGGATCTAGAGAAGATGTGTGCAGTCTTGACACAAGTTCAAGTTTCAAAGATGCTAAGTTGAGGGTAAGAGTCGAGCAAACGAGGAGGCGCAAACTTAAGATGCCCGAAGTGTTGCAAAATTACCCGAGGGGAGCCTAGTCATCCAATGTGATGGATGGGCCCAGGATCGATTTATCCAGAGAAGAGGATGAACCCATGATCGAGGGGACGTTGAGAGTTGGCTCAATACGGTTCATTTCTGCCAAGGCAAGTAGAAGCCAAGTGCAGGAAGAGTTAGCCATGTCCAAGGAGTTTGCCGAGCATGTTCGAGTAGAGAACATGGCTTCAGAGACCATCTTAAGAGAAGGGTCGAAGCAGAGGCTTGAGGCTTGCTGAGGATGTTCAAGTGAGGAACAATCTTTCAAAGACTAGTGGACAAGAGTCGAAGGGAACCAAGACGTTGAAGGACAAGGCAACCACGGAGAAACTGCCCAATAACAAATGGGTTTACAGGGCGGTGACTACAGAAATAATGCTGCATTGATCAAGGTGTGAAGACAGATTAAAATCAGTCTTCAAGTGGAAGATTGTTGGAAAAGTCAACATGGAAGGTTACTGAATTCCAAATTAGGCGGCTGAAGAGAATTCAAAGTTGGCTGCAAATTGGGGCGGCTGCAAATGTTCAAAGTGGGCAGCCAAAATTGTTGATATTTTAGGCATAGGAAAATTATTTTTAGTCACTAGACTTTAGAGTATTTACAAGATTAGTCCTTAATATTCAACTATAAATACCCTAACCCATTTAGCTTCTAAATCATCCCCAAATCATTCTAGCTCTCTCTCAAGTGTTTTTGTAAATACCTAAAAATTTTCTCCCTTTATTAAAAGATATGCAGCAGTCCGGAGAAGTAGGCATAATTGACTGAACTTCATTATCAATTTCAGGTATTATTTTTTCGCATTTATTTCGCATTCTTGTTAATCTGGTTATAGGGAAATTACTCGTTTTATTTCCCAACAAAATTGACTTTATAACCCATATTAGTTTCGGATACAATGTGAAGAAAAATATATTTTGATGGTTTGCTAATATAATATAGCATTTTCGTGTCTGGTTTTGCACACTTTTCAATCATCGTTCATGTCATGAAGCGTTATTATTATTATTTTTTGAATAATTAATAATACACTCTTTATGGAATGGTGATAATATTTTCGTGTATTTAATTTAGGGTTGGTAATTATCAATGGGTGAGTGGATTATCCACCAACCCGCCCTGAATAAATGGATGAAAACCCGCTGTGAAATGGATGATTGGCGGGTGATGGGTCAGGTCGGATATGGATGAAATTTTTTTGACCTATCATCCGCAGCATCCATCCACCCATTAATATATCTATCTATCCATCCATCCATATATTATATATATATTAAAAAATAAACGGATGATTGTCACATGACTAGGTTTGAAAGAATGAAAGCCCTAATTTTAATCTTTTATCTTTTCATTTTGTTGCCTTAATGCCTTTAGCTGCCTCTCTCCTCTGGTTAGCTTCACTTTACCAAGTTTGAAACTTGATATTCTCAAGCTTCAGTGCTTCACTTCCTCAACACATTCATGTAAGTTCTCTTATCTTTTATTAATTCACTTGAGTTTAATCTGTAATTTTATATTCATGTAAGTTCGATCTGCAATTGTTTAGTAATTAGTTTGAGTTTTGTTTTTGGTTTTTTTAGTAATGGATATGGGAGATACATCAGATAGTAGCACCTCAAAATCCTATGACATCTCTCTTTTAACTCAAGGCTCATCTCCTAACATCCATAATCTCATATCATCTTCATCTCCAACTCCTAGTGTAAGCCTAAACCGAAACTAGTTGAGGAGGTACATGAAACTGCAGCAAAAGTGGCTCCAGATGATGCTCAAAACAAATCCTCAATGGCCACCATGGGTCCACCTCAAATACCACCTCGTATTTCCAGAAAACTTACATCACCAGTTTGGATTCACTTCGAGAAGGTGACAGTGAATGGTGAAGAGAAAGCGAAATGTGTGTATTGTAGCCGATATTACTCTGCCAAAGGCAAAAATGGTACCTCTCATCTGAAAGATCACATTGAACTAAGGTGCAGTAGAAAGCATAGTGAACATGTTGATTTGCGCCAAAAACTATTGTCTATCAATCGTAAACAAAATTCAACATCGCAACTTGAGAACCATGTGTTTTCTCAAGAGGCATCATGAAAGGAGCTCGCTAACATGGTTTTTCTACATGAATATCCATTGTCCATTGTTAATCATATTGGGTTTCGAAGATTCGTCAATAGCTTGAATCCAAGCTTTAAGATAACTACCCGTAATACCTTGAAAAGCGACATCATGAAGATGTTTAACAGTGAGAAAGCAAGCTTGAAGAAGCTCTTTGATGGTCATGTTGGAAAAGTGGCTATTACTAGTGATATGTGGACAACGTCGAATCAGAAAAAGGGACACATGGTTGTTACATCATATTTCATTGACGATCATTGGATTTTGCGGAACAATACTTTGAGATATACATTTTCTATAGTTTATGTCTTATAGTGGTTTTGCTTCTTTTCATGTTTGCGGATGTGATATAATTTTATTCAGTAAACGCTCGACAACGTTGATAATTGGCTGCAACTTCTAATGGCATACATTTTAGCTAAAATATTGGCTACAACAGTAGACTATCATAATGCTTAAGTGAATTAGGTCTTAATTTAATAACTCTAATTACCCAAAAAAATTAACATGGGTCACTGAATTAATTATCTATATTGGCTACAACAGTAGACTATCATGTAATATAATTAATTGGCTACAACTTCTAATGGTGAATAAGATAGTTTCTCGTAAATTAACAGTAGACATTCACTATTATTCTAACATAGTTGGTGCTTTTAGGAATAGGATTACATTATATTATTATGCTATTTTTACTCTTATAAATATTGCAGTCAATCACTATTGTTCTAAAATACTATATTTGTTTCATTGAGTCACAACTGATTTGTATTTTTTATTTGTTAAATCCATAGGTTTGTTTATGTCCCTTTTCCACATACTGTCAATATGCTTGCCCAAGTTTTGGTGGATACTTTGAATATGTATAATATAGCTGAGAAAGTTTCTTTTGTGGTTCTTGATAATTGTTTGACAAATGATGCAATGATTGATGTTTTACAAGAGAGATTTGATTCTGATAGTTTGTTGTTGGATGGTGAGTTTTTACATTTGCATTGTAGTGCACATATACTAAATCTCATTGTGCAAGATGGTCTGCAAGTAATTGCTGGTGGAATTGAAAAGATTCGTAATTGTGTTGTATTTTGGACAGCCACTCCTAGTAGAGTTCAAAAGTTTGAGGATAAGGCTAGAGCCTCGAAAATTGATTATTCTAGAAAGTTGTAACTTGATTGTAAAACTAGGTGGAATTCGACCTATTTGATGCTTGTTAGTGCTATGCCATATAGGAATGTCTTTGGTAACTTGAAAACTCAAAACCCCAGGTTTAAGTTTATTGTTCATACTCCACGTGATTGGGAGTTGGCGGAAATAATATGTGATAAGTTAAAGAGGTTTCACAAAATCACTGAGTTGTTCTCTGATAGGAAATATCCTATTGTCAATTTGTTTTTTCGACAAGTATGTGAGATTAAAATGGCATTGAAGAAGTGGCAAGATAGTGAAGAATAACAACTTATTAAGGATATGGCTGAAAAAATGATAGAGAAGTTCGGCAAGTATTGGGTAAGTACCAATGGAATTCTAGCAATTACATCTAGTTTGGACCCTATAAATAAGTTAGAATGTGTGGAGCACTATTTTAACATAATTTATGGTGATGACGCATCTGTTGAAATTGAAAGGATTAAAAGATTATTATATGATCTTCTTCATGAGTACCGAGATAAAGTAAGCAGAGATTCTTTTCATTTTTATTCTAGTTATGATGGTGTGTCACTTGGGAAATGACAAGCTAGAAGTGATTCTTTCGGTAGTGGTGATGAAGGTGATACATGGACCCAAATTAAGAAGAATAAGAAAAAGAAGGTAAATGTGAGATGTGAGATGTGAGTTAGACCATTGTCTTGAGGATGATGGAGTAATGCATTTGACGTGCTTCATTATTGGAAATTTGATTTGAAATATCCAACTTTGAGAAAAATAGCTAAGGATATTTTAGGCATTCCTGCATCAATAGTGGCCTCTGAGAGCGCTTTTAGTATGGGTGGAAGGATAGTGAGTCCCCATCGTTCGAGCCTTCATGCTGACACAGTGGAGGCACTTATGTGTATTCAAAATTAGATCCATGGACATTATGCATGTAAATATACTTTACTTTACTATACATGACCTTTACTTTATTATGTAGAATAGTCTGTTAATGTGATTATTTAGAATCATACATAGGAATTTTAATATTCTAATTTTGAATTTTCGGATGTCTTATTTGATGTATGATTTCAGAAGCTTCTATTGAGAATGCACATGCATGTGCTACTATCTTGGAGGATTTTGATGTGGAAGACGAGGGAAGTTCATCAAGTGTAGTGCTTGATGCAGATGCTAACTCGGTAAATATTCTTATTCTCTTAATTCTGACTTTTATCCCAATGAAAATATGTCTACTTTTTTAATACTGGTTTATCCCTATTGATACTAGGATGGAGAGGACTTTTGAGAAGTGATAGTTTGTTGATGAAGATTTGAAGATTATATTTGGTGTACAAGACTATACATGATGCATCTATTCACTTGAAAAATGTATAACAAACATAGTGCACAAGACTATATAAACTGTGTTCCATTTTGTTTTTGTTTGAATTTGATGAAAATTTATTGTTTATGTTTTGGTTTCTATGAATGTTTGAGTATAAATGTTTGGTTTCTATGAATGTTAGAAGAATTTGAGCTTAGGATGTAAAAATAGGTTTTGTTCATAGTATTATCCATTTCTCATCCGCTCCACCCGCGGATGATGGATGGAACGGATATGGATGAAATTTTTTGTGGGTGATGGATGCTGTGGATGGAGATTTGGACCGCGGGTGATGGGGTGGATGAAGCTCCACCCGACCCATCTCCGATCCATTGCCAGCCCTAATTTAATTATGATTAAAAAACGAATTTCTCTAAGTTTTAAACTTGAGGTTGACAGGATGAAAAAATAGCAAACTATATGTTTTGTTACTTAACTTTTGTTATATTTTTATTTTGATCATTTAATTTAAAAAAATTACCATCTAGCTTTCGTAGTTTGGATTTTGTTGATCCTCCAATGTCTTAACGTTTTTTAAGGTATTGGGATAATTTTTTTTTTTAAAAACCTCGAAAACTTTTCTTAAACCTAGATTTTTGTACTTTTGGTTTGTTGACATTCAATGTTGGCATCAAATTCTAGTGGGCCAATCCATACTTGGGCTCGTCTGCACAATTAGGTATAAGCCCAAAACTCACTCATATTTATAAGGGTAAACTACATGTTTAAGTACCTAAACTTTCAATTTGTTTTCAAAATCATGCGTAACATTTACTTTTTGTTTCATTTTGGTACCCCGCTGTTATTTTTTTGTTTCATTTTAGTACGTAAATTTTTAACGTCGGGGTCCTAAAATGAAACAGAAAGTAAACATTAGGTATGGTTTTGAAAAAGAGAATAAAAATGATAGTTTAGGTATTAAATGTGTGATTTACCCTATTTATAAATAGCTAACCAAAGTCTATTTTATACTTGCATATATTATTTTGTTATTAAAAAATATTTTTTTTAATTTTAATTAATATATTTTTATTAAATTCTTATATATATACAAAGTAAATTATTTTTTCATGCTTACCTTGTTATATTATATATTATTATATTCCATTTGGATTATGAGCTCAAGCCAAGCTCATTTTTTAATAGGTTATTTTTTTCGATATCTATCTTTCTGATATAACATTATTGGTCAATTTTTTTTAATATTTTAGATTATGATTTTGAATCTGAATGAATAGTTTTAATTCTTAAATAAGTTTATAAAAATCTTCGAGAGTAATGTACCGATAATCATCTATAATAAGAAGAAGAAAAATACGAATCAATAAACCTTAACGATTAAAGAATGATTGTTTTATTATTAAAAAGTTGAGGACATTTGAAATAGATACTACCTATAAGCACCCAAGATATGTTTTCCTAACAAGAACATGAAAAAGGATTTGTTTTCCTCACAAGAACGGTTTTTTTGGCCCAATAGGGTAAACAATGTAATTAACTGATTCAATAGGGCATATAGAAGTTTATTTAGGGATCTACGATATTTGTTACAGTAGCTTGGAACTCGTCAGGTTGAGGTGATAAGTTCAAAAAAAATAATTTTTATTCAAATTTTTTATCCTGATGTGATAAAAATTAAAAAAAAATTATATTTTATTGAAACTCATCACCTAACCATGACGAATTCCATGAACACTGTAGAAAATATCGTATATCCCAAAATAAACTTCTGTTTGCCCTATTTTCCTCAATAATTTACCCGTTTGCCCTATTGGGCCAAAAAAACCCTCAAGAACATGATATAATTGGATTCGGGTCGGAGCTTTGGGCCGAACTTCACCCGTTTCAATATACCTCAATTTTTTTGTTTTTCTACTTTTTTGAGTTTAGCCCTTCTAAGTTTATCTCCCAAGCCTGAATGATAATGGAAGTAAATTTACCTTGCAAAGGAGGATTAATATTAGAATCGGTAAAGATTGAAGTTTTAGGCATTTAAATATTCTATTCAATGTCTCGTAGTTACTATTTCAAATAAAAAACATTTTAAATATTAAAATTACCATTTGCAATTTCTTTAGGAGAATCAAATATAGATCTTTTTATATCAATTATTCAATTAATTTTATTTATTTAAAAAATATATTTGGATATTGAAATATGATATCAATTTAGTTAGTTATATTAAAATTATTAAGTTTGTGTCGTTGTCTTTTTTTATTTTTATTGGTTGATAGTGGTATTATTTTTAGTGGTGGTCGTTGACTGTCAATTAGGGGTGACTGTTCGATTGAGTTAAGTCAAGTCGAGTCAAAAAAATTTGAGTTATTAGAGTTGATGAGTCCTATTTTATAACTCGAATTTGATTTGAATTTTTTTCAAGTTTAGTCGGTTTTATAAAATTTGAGTTGAGTCGAGTCAAGTCAAATTTTTTAGTTTCTATTTAAATTTAATTATAAATATTTATAATATTATAAAATTATTTAATTCTAATTTAAATGATATTTTATAATCATATACAATACATATATATATTTTTGTATTTTCATATGTGATTTACATATACTCTATAAAGTTGAGGGACTCAACTCAAACTTCGAATTAAACTTTAAAATCAATTTACTAATTACTAAAAATTTCAAGTTATTCGAGTTGTATTTTACAACTCGATTTGAATTTTAAATTTTTTCAAGTCGAGTTTATGAAATTAAAATTCGAACTCAATTCGAGTCGACTAAAAAATCGATTTTTTGAGTCGAGACGAGTTTTGCTCACCCTTACCGTCAATGTTCCTTTTTCCCCTCTATTTTCTTTTATTACATCCTTACTTTGTTTTTTAAATTTTTAATGATTGTATATTTATGACATGCTTTCTTCTATTTTTAAAATATTTGTTGTCTTGTTGATCTTTAATGTTTTGGACTCTTAGATTAAATTTGAATAAGTGATTTATGTTTGTAGATAGTTTTCTTACGACACTTGGCTCTTATTTATGATTGTTATAGTCTTTTAGTAGTTTGATCTCCTGTTGTTTTTTGTTTGTTGAGGCAATCAAATTTGTTCGTATTTATATTTTGTTTGAGTTTTTTTTGGATGAGTTTTTAACATCTTTCTTCTATAGTCCTTGTATGCAGTAGCAGATCTAGAAATAATTTTTATGGTGGACACACATATTTTAATAACACAACTTTTGAATGGGGTAGACATGAATAAAATTTTAGGATGGACACCCTTAGTAAAATAGGTAATCAACAAAAAAATGATTTCATGTGCCCACCCTCATATACATGTGGATCAGCCATTTCTTGTGTCAATGACTATATGAAATATTCTAATTATATGTTTAATTTATATTTATGGTTGTAAAGCTTCATTACAATTTTAAATGTTTTCTCTCTCTTTTTAAATAAAATTAATATCTTTTAATTAAATATTTCGAAAGAAGAATAAAAAGAGACCGACTTTTGATTTGGAGTAAATCATAAGGAACAAAAAGCATATCCTTATGATAGTGGTTGGGGATTGTTCCTTCCTATTAAATTAAGGACCAATTTGCAAGAACATAAGAACTAAGAATCATATTTTTGTGAAAAAAAAATAACAAAATGAAATCCTAAATTTTAATATTTATTATTAAATTATTATCGTTTATAATTAAATAAACTTTTAGCTTCAAGTTCTTTACATAATATAATATTTCATTTAAACTAAAATATTATCTAAAATATAAATAAAAATTTAATACTTATTTCAATATAAATAAACTATATAAAGTATTAAAAAAATAAGTCAAGTATTTTTTATTCAAATCATAAATATACGAGGGTTAAGACTTGTTCGATACATTTTTATCTAAGAGTTGACTTATAAATTTTGAGATTATATTAAGTTGGGCCTAAATCCTGGACTTTGAATTGGTCACTTGTAAATCTTTCTCAAGCTCAATTAAGCAATTAATATTTAACCGCGTTTTTTCCGAAAAATCATCGGTATATTTATCGATCTAACACTGGTCAGATTATATTTCTCGATCTAACATCTTTAGTAGTAAAGCGCGCCCCCTGCACCGCGCTATATGCTGATTTGGCGCCATGTGGGGTAAGGCGCACCCCCTGAAGCGCGCCTTATGCTGAGATGGATACACGTGGGTATAGCGCGGCCCCTGGGGCGCGCTTTACGCCACGTAGAGGTATAGTGCGGAGCAGGGGCTGAGCCACACCTTTATATAATTATATAAGGCGTGGTACAGGTACAACGCCTTGTATAGCGACTTTGGCTATAAATACCCTTCTCCCCCGTTAAGTTCTCCTCACATCTCTCCTCTCAACTTATAAATTAATACAACAATTTCATCAACGAGTCAATAATTCTGGCAATCTTCTCATATTTGATTTAGAAGTTCGTGTGATTTTTCGTTATAAGGTAATTTTGTTATAATTTTTTATTATACTTATTGTTTATTATTATTATTTGAAAAAATATTATACTAATTATTTTCAATTAATTTTTCTGTTTGTAAAATTGGAAAGCGGGAGCATACGTCGAAATAGTTTTGCGGTGCAGTAATAATATAAAATTATATTATTTAAATTATTTACGTTGATGTATACAAATTTTATTGTGTTATATTTTCGTTCATATATTATTTATTTAATCAGGTTTGTTTTAGTTATTTTTTTTGCAGATATAATATTGCCGCACTTTTAAACTCAAAGAATGGTGCGACTTTCAGCTATTGTTTATTATGATGGTGAAATTCGAGAAGATGAAATCGACATTGTTTTCGTATCATATGAGCGTGTCAAAATATCATTAAAGAGAAACATAAATCTTGAGGAGCTGATAACGAAGATTTCGAGGAAGATTCATGTTGGAAGTAGTAGAAGAATGTCGTCGTTGCAGTACAGATTTCCAACGTCATTGTTGCCATTAACTTATACAGCGTTCTAACTTTCGAACAATGATAATGTTCAAATGATGGTTGAAGCTCAAAGTAATTATTCAGACGCCGATATTGAGATGTATGCACATTTTGTTCAAGTGCGTGCTGTTCAAGGTCAATCATTAAGCTCCCACTATGGGCTGGTTGAACAAGTTGATCAAGTTGACAGTCTGACTACAGTAATGTGTAATGATTTTAATGCCATAATGGGGAGACATTCATCCGCAACTCCTTACGATATGTACCGAGGTGGGTCCACGAACAATCTGTATGGCAACACTGCGTCCAGTTCAAGGGGAAGGCATTCATCTGTAAATTTCTTTGACCATATGGAGATGCCATCGACGCAACCATCTGTGCAGTTTCTATTTGACACGATGGCTTCAAGCTCCAGGGGGAGGCATTCGACTGCGAGCTTTTTCGATCTCAATGTCGATATGCCTTCTAGTTCAAGGGGAAGGCATGCAAGTAGTAGGTTCTTCGACCTAAACGTGGAGCGCATGGAGGAACAATCATCTCCACCAGAAGAACCGCTTCGTGAGCCTGGTGTGAATGGTACTGAGACTGAACTATTCATTCACCCAGAATCACCGCAATTCAACTCCGATGATGATGAAGTTCCAGGAAATGTGGCATAAACTGACCCTCCTGCACATATGTATGAAGATGATTATGGTGCAATGTACGGGCCATAATTTGTGGATATACCTCATCTCGGTGACTATGGATCTTACTCATCAATAAATAATGGTGAGTTATATTTAGACATGGAGTTTTCAAGCAAAGAAGAAGCGATGATGGCTATAAAAAATTATAATAGCCGTAATTCTGTTCAGTCCAGATTCAACCGATCCACGACCAAAAAATATGTATGCTACTGTTCCCGATGCGAAAACAGATGCAATTGGATGGTTCGCGTATCGAAAATGAAGAGGAAAAGCAACATATGAGAACTAACAGTATACAACGGCCTTCACACATATTGTGCTGGAGGGGTCAACCAAGATCATCCCAACTTGGACTCTAAAATGATGTGCCAAGCCATCATGCCCATGGTAAAAGCAAGCTCTCATATAGCTGTTGCAGTGTTAATTTCAGCTATGCAATCGCAGTATGGGTACACTGTCTCCTATAAAAAAGCTTGGTTGGCAAAACAAATGTCATTGTTAAACTTCATGGCGAATGGGATACATCTTACAACGAACTTCCAGGTTGGTTTAGGCTAGTACGGACGTTGAATCCTGGGACAATTGTGGACTTCGATAATGATCGAGTTCTTCGCGATCGATGCCAATTCTACCGGGTTTTTTGGAGTTATCCACAGTGAGTTAATGCTGTCAAATACTGCAAGCCTGTGGTCCAGATTGATGGGACTTTCTTGTATGGAAAATACAAGCAAGTTTTATTATTGGCAGTTGTCCAAGATGGCAATCGCAATATTCTTCCAGTTGCTTTTGCTCTTGTCGAAGGAGAAGATACAGATTCTTGGGCTTTCCCCCCCCCCCGAAATTTACGTGCACATGTTATAATGAGGGAAAACATCTGTGTCATTTCATATCGCGGAGCTGGGATCAAAGCAGCAATGGAGTCTTTGGGTCCAATGTGGCAACCACCCTTTTTCCAACATAGGTATTGTCTCCGATACATTGCTGCGAACTACCATGGAAAGTACAAGAAGAATGGTGAGCGTCAATTAATTGTGCGCATGAGTAAGTGAAACTGATGTAGTTTGTTTTCTTTCGATCGTTTTAATTTTGCAAAGAAAGCATATTAGTAAGTTATACATTTTTTGATTAGGTTACGAACTACTTCCTCGAACGTTTGAATCAATGCTTCAAGATTTGTGGGTGAAGAACGAGGAAGGATACGATTACATCAGCCTCATCGATAAAGAAATGTGGACGAACACATATGATGGTAGATATCGATATTGACGCATGACGACCAACTTGGCAGAGACAATCAATTCAACCTTAAAGGGTGCACGTCAATTACCAGTAGCGGCTTTGGTAAAGACTACATATTTTCGTTTGGGAGTGCTTTTTGCGAAGCTCGGGGGACAAGCTCAAACCTGGATGCAAGGCGGTCATGTCTATCACCCTAAATTAGTTACAGATCTACATAATTTTTTTTGCATCAAATGGAATGTCTGTAACAAGCTTCTCTAGAAGGCATGAAATGTTTCGTGTCACAGAGTTGTCGCGACCTCTTCAAGGGATTGAAGTTGTGTCGTTAAGAGTAAATCTAAGGGACAGAACGTGCGACTGCGGGTTTTTTCAAGCTTTAAAGTATCAATGCTCTCATATGATAGCAACTTGCTCGCATACACGTCAAGACTATAACCATTTTGTGGATCCCATATACCTACTATCTGAAGTTGTTAAGGTATACGAATTTGAGTTTCCCCCTATAGGTAATGACAGAGACCCTGATGAGGTTCAAGATTGGCTTCCGATTGTACCAAATCCGAGTTTATTGAGGGAGTGTGGTCGTCCAAAATCCAATCGAATTGATTGCGATATAGATATTCGAGAAAGATCTAGACAAGACAGAAGATGTGGGCATTGTAGAAACTCAGGACACACTAGAAAAACATGTCCATTTATGTTGCCATCAAGTAACAATTGATGAGGAAATGATGTATTTGTTTATCAAATAATAATTATTGTACTTTAGTTTGCATTTACTTCAAGTTAATGTCATTCGATAGTCGCTGATGAAGATTAAAAAATGATACAATAATACGAGATTGGACGTTTGCGTTATATGTGATTATAATAAAAGAGATAATAAGTGACAAACTTAAGAAAGTTATCGAACACAATCATTAAATTTTATCAAACTGATAACAATTTGGTATTTCAAAATAATTTTAAATACAACAAACATACAATAAGTATTAAATGGTAAATGATAACCAAATTACAATAACTGATATTAAATGATAATAAACAAAATTAACTGAAATACATTAAAAAAAGCCCAACAAATTTAACAAAATAAAGTAAGTATTAAATGAGAAATAATAAAAAATTACAATTAAAAAGTCCAATAAACTAAATACAAATATAATAAAAAACAAAATCTATCGATGCCTGTGACGCGAATGTGTTCCGTAGGGCGGTGGCTGTTGGTCTCGAGGAGGATTTCTTCGTATCACTGGTTGTGACTCCTCGCTGTCATCATCATCACCATCATCATCGTCTTCGTCGTCGTCGTCCTGAGTAGGTACATTAGGTTGATGAGGAGCTGATGATGATGAAGCACCTCCATAAAATAAGAACCCTGGAGGTGTATGACTGACTATCCCACCGACCTGCGAAAACTGGGAAAATGCATAAAACCCAGACATCGTTGAGTGTGAAAACTGTACAGGAGGTGTCTGTGCTGCGGCCATGGGTGATGAGGCTGAACCCGCCAAATATCCAGCATATGAACCCCAAGTCGAATCTACAAACAGATCAGTGGAGTGCCACTCGACGGTCGCATAACAGATCAAGAGGACCATCACCATCCAAACATCTGATGGTCCCCTTAACTCAGGTGGGATCACCGCCCTCACATCATCAGTAGAATATGGCACCCATTCAAACTAAAACAAATATATATAATTTTTATCAAAATAATAATATAATTATATAACTATAATCTAAAATCGATTTTTAAACATTAAAATTCATACTTGTGTGTCAGCCTTCTGATCGATGAGCACCCTACTGATAGTAAAAATCATCAGGTCCCTGATGATTTTTACTATCAGTAGACCACCTATTCGAGGAAAAAAAATTATTATACGTTGTATAAATTGATTAATATACGAAATCAGTTTTACAATTACCTCAATAGTAGTGGAAATACGAATGAGTTCTTGACAACGGGACATAAAAAGGGCAATCGATACCATACCCAAGACTGCAGCAGCAGGAGACATCCGCTGATAGCATTATGCCTGTAGTTAGTGGCTCGACACATCTCTCTGTACAGGAAAGCCAAAACTGTCGAGCCCAACTGAGTGATCTGGCCAGATGAAAGTCGCCAAGGTGTCGCAACCACATGCAGTGAACTTGGTTGCGCGATTTGTCTGGCATCAACAACCCTCATATCAGCTGCAGTATGCATGCCCGTGCATACATTTTAACTTCATCCTCAGACGCGTCCTCGCTCAAATCACGAAAATTGGCATCTAACCAATTTAACAGTATTCGACCACCGTTAAAATTTTCCGGGACACGTCCTAGATTATCCCGACACAAAGCAGTCCAGGAACCCTGCGTGATCCCCGATATCACATTTCCATCCACCAGAAGCCCCAGGTGCATAGAAATATCCTTAAGTGTAGTCGTGCACTCTCCGCACGGAAGATAGAATGAGTGGGTCTCCAGCCTCCACCGTTCTACTAAGGCAGAAATCAGGTCTGACTCTATCTTACAGTGACCCTGATATCTACCCATGTAACCGAATCCAGAATCTACTAAATACAGCAAGACACGGCTAGGTATCACTAACTTAAGATTTCCTAATAAAAAGATATAATACACGGTCCTTCTCCTAAAATTAAATAATTACAAAAATTAATTCTTAATCTAATAATCATGCATTAAATAAATTAACAAATTATTATTAATAATTTAAATTAAATTAAAATGTTACCGTATCAACAAAGTGTCGAGATATATGATTTGCATCCAAGCGAAGTAGACCGTCTGCCATTTTATATCTGTAAAAAAAATTAAATAAGTAAAATATTAAATAAATTAAATACAAAATATTAAAGGTATAATAAAATATACCTTAGAAGAAATTATAAGAGTATTTGAGAGAAGTTGAGAGAAATTGAGATAATTTGGTGTGATGAAAGTGATTGAGGATGAGAGTATTTATAGGGAGGATTGAGGTGTGAAGCGTAGGGGGTATGGGGGTAATTATGGGTATAGCGCGGGGCAGGGGGCGTGCCTTCCTGACGCGTGTCAGATTCACAGGTAAGGCGCGACCCCTGCCCCGCGCCTTATGTGTAATTACACACCTACCCCCGCTTTATACACGTGTATCCATGTCAGCATAAGGCGCGCTTCAGGGGGCGCACATTACCCCACGTGGCGCCAAATTAGCATATAGCGCGGTGCAGGGGCACGCTTTACTTCTAAGGGTGTTAGATCGGAAATATAGTCTGACCGGTGTTAGATCGGTAAATATACCGGTAACCGGTAATTTTTCGAGAAAAACGCCATATGTAACCCCAATACAAAAGATGATATATTTTTTATTAAGCTAAGTTGATTACAAAGTAATATTTATTTTAAATACTCTCAACTATTTGACGACACAATAAACATTTAATCACCCCACTATAGTCGCTGGTGTTCGAACCCGTGACCTCTAGAAACAACAACGATTCCTTCAACCACCTAGATAAGTTGATTCATGCAGAAGAATATATAATTTTAAAATTAACTATCTATTTTTAAAATGTTGAAGAAATAACAATCCCCAAATTTCGTATAATTTTAATATTATATAGTAATTATAAGATATTATCTATTAAACATATTTTTTAATTATTAACATAGTACACACTTGATTCACGTGATTGTTTAAATCTAAAACTTAAAAATAAAATAATATTCTCTTTCAACCATTAAAATTATTCAACAGATTCAAATTTATTATAACTAAGCATACCATAAATTTTGATATGAAATAATAATACGAGTGTGCACTCACTTTAATAATGAGTAGGAATCAATTCATCTTTCGAAAATATCACAAAAGTAGAATTTAGGTCGTGCCAATAGAGTCTTCAACAAGGTATTCATAATTTGGATGATTTTACCCCACTCAGAATTTTTTCTTCAAATTTTGAAAATGTATTTTTATTCAAACTTGAATGTAAATATAATGAATATTAATTTTTATTTATCTTTTTATCAAGTTAATATTACAAGTTAACTCGACACCAATTAAATTTTAATATATATATATATACATATATGTTAATTCTTGTAATTGTTCACTTCATCATTATATCTATTAATTTTATTCAATCTTTTTATTTGTTGTCTCGTCATTTTCCCATTTCTATTTAAATAAATTAATTAACAACAAAATTTATAATTTCTCAAACTCAAAAAATTTTATTTCAAAAATTTTATTTTTGTTTCGATGATAGGAAAAGATAAGATTGAGTTCGATCTGTTTATTGGAGCGATACTATTATCAGTTAATAGTTATTGTTGCATTTAGAGAGATAGACACTCAATGTTATCAAATAAAGAGAATGAGTTTGTCTTAAAAGAGACTTTTATACAAACCTCAACAAAGTTGATTTGTATTTTTTTTATATCTTCAGAGCTATCTTCGCAACTGTCATGTCCTCTGCTCAAATTCTTCGGAAACCTCTAAAAAAATCTTTCATACAAGTGAATTGCTACTCAAATTAACTTTTGTTTAAATGAACTTTCAACTTTATTAAAAGTCTATCACTCATATAAATTTCTATTTCAAATTAATATGTTACATATAATAATATTATTTGCCCTCATTTAAGTGATTACTGTATTGTTTCTAATAAAATTTATGGAACTAAGGGAGAGCTTAGCTAAGAAAGAGTAAAGTATAGATATGATGAAGATAAGAGATAAATGAGTAATTTTTTTTTTATTAATTTGAGTAAGTATAAACTTAAAGATAAACCTTAACTATCTGATATTAAACGCTTATACTCATAATATTTTTTGTGTTTAAACTCGAAACTTCAAAAAATAACAACTATTCTTTTATCATCAAGGTAGTTTGGTTCGTGCAGGAATAACTTAATTTATCTGCCCCAATTTCAATTACGTAAGCACCGGTATATAAAACCGGCTGTAACATTTCTAGTGAATTTTCTTTAATTAGACTTGTATAAGGTTAAACTTCTTTTATTTATCTAATATTCACAATCTAATTGATATTTTGTCGAGTCTTCTCTCTCAATATTATAATCATATTTAGTTTAAAAAAATAAAATAATTTGAAATATAAAAGTTTCTTTAATTTTTTTAAAAATATAAAATTGTTAAAATAGATCATATTCTTGTTTGGAAACTACTTTTTTAGAATTTTATTTTTATTTTAAAAATAAATTAAGAATAATTATATTTTTAAAAATATAATTATAAAAAATAATTTTAAAAGTTGTTTATAGAACTCTATGATATTCTTTTTTCAGTTTTATATATTTTTATATTTCTAATTTTTTACAATGTTTTATTATGCCACAATATTTATAAATTGGAAAACTTAAGAATAAATAAGATAGTAGAATAAAAACAGAAAGATTAAATGAACAAAAATAATAATATGAAAAAGAGTAGGATTTCATTAGATGTGAAAAACGGGTCATTCGGAACGGGTCCTTTCAGGTCAGGTAATTTCGAGTCTAGATTAAATTCAGTTTAATTTTATTTGGATCAAATCATATCTAGTTTAGATCTAGTTCGGGTGTACGATGAATCGAATCAGGTATCGGGTGATTATTGGATCAGTTGTTTTCCAGTTCTGATCAATATCGGATTGGTTGATTTTTGGATTGGGTCAATATTGAGTCGGACCAATGCCAGATCGATTGCTTTTTGGGTTGGTTAATATTGGATCTGTTAGATTTCGGGTAGAGTCAATATCGGATCGGTTAATTTTCGGTTTAGGTCAACCTTTAGATCAGGTCAATTTAGGTTGAATTGCTTATGAGTCTAATCAAAATCAAGTATATATAGAATAATTAATATATACTTGTAAAAATATGTATTATCATTTGTTAATTTTATCATTTATGTTTAACTTCATTCTCAATCGTTCAATATTTTGAATTAAACCACTATTTAGAGATAATAAAAAGATAATTTGACACGAATACGATCCTATTACGTATTAAAATTTGCTATCTAAATTTTATATTGATCTCGTATGAAAATTTATAATGAGAACTATTTGATAAAGAAATAATTTTTTATTAAATATTTTATTTCCAATTATAAATTTAATATTTTTATTAAATTTTAAAAAATAATGCATAACTTTATTTGTTAAGTTTTAGTCGTAATACAAGTAAATTTTATATTATTTTTTATTATAAATCTAATATTATTTCATTTGTTTTCGTTGTTTTCTATTATTTTTATTATAAATCTAATATTTTTATAACAAGTAAGATAAATAAACTTTATTTATTAATGTTTTCAATCTTACAATTAGATTCTTACTTTTATATTATTCTTAAACTTTATATTATTTTATTATAAATATAATATTTTTAATAAATTATCAGTTTTATTTAAGTTAATTTATTATTGAAAATAATTTTTATCGATTAATAATTTTTATCAATTTCAACATGTTCGTGTTGCTTTCGAGCATGGTTAAATTCGATACGAGTTAATTTCGATTTCGGTTCGGGTTAACTTCAGTTCTGATTTATTTCAGTTTCACTAAATTTTGAATTGGGTATGATTTGAGTTGGGTATGGGTCGAATATTAGATCAAATTTAATTATTATATTCAGGTTAATATCAAATATAAGATCAAATAAATCAATTAAGATAATCAAATTCAGATAAAATTTGTCAGGTCTAGATTTCATCGTAATATAGTGACAAAATATGAGTAATAATTAATTAATTGATTTTGATGTTTACTTTGAAGTTTCAAGTTCAACTAACCTTAGACCGAGACAGGAACACGACACGTGAGAGAGTTCAAACAAAAACGCCAAAAATTATTAAAACATAATTAATTAAATAGCATCCAAAAATGAAAATAAATAATAAACAATTAAAATAATTTAATCGTTAGACTTAGTTTCATTTACGGGCAGCCCGAACTCAGCGTTCTTTCTACTCGATGAATGGATGCGTAGGCTGCCCGATTCCGAACTGGGAAAAAAGACGGGCAGTTGCTCCCATCCCCAGTTCTCTCTCTTACTCTTCTTCCCTTTTGCCTCTGCTATATCTTTTCTTCCCTCTCCTTGATCAACATCCACAATGAAAGCTTATCCTTTCGTTTGTTTCCTTTGCTTTTAGTGCTGCAAATACTCAGATCTACTTTCGCTTCCCTGCTACGCTTATCCTTTTGCTCTCTTCCTTTGCTTTTAGCTCCGCAAATCCTCAGATCTACTCTCTCAGCCATCTTATTTCCGTATACCGGTACGTTTCTTTACCCGTGTCTTCTACTTCCGAATTTCAGAAAGTTTTCCAATCTCTTTAATCTTTAATTAATTTTAGTTTGGCTGCTTATTTTATCAAAAACAAAAAGCTTTTTTTACGAAAATCAACTTTCCGCCGGAGCGAGTCTGGCTCGTAATTGAAGGTTCTTCGTTCTGTTTTGTTCGAATTTGTTGGGTTTCTTTTTCTTCTAAAGAAAACTTCATTTTCGTATAATTTCCGCTATTTTTTGTTTTTGATTCTTTTCCGCCGTGATAGAAATATTTATTTATTTTAAAAGATCATAATATTTTGAAATTTTGTTATGTTTTTTGCTACGCCGTACTACATCTGTATGAATAAAGTGATAGATCCAACGGCTGATATAGCTTCAGCTTAGGTCTAAAGGTGGAGATTCTTTTTCTGTGCAGGTTGCTTTTAGATTTATCGTTGGCCGTAGTGAAACAGAAGCTGACCTCAGTTCAATGGAGGTTACGGTTAGTCACGTCGCACTAACATGCGCCGGAGAAACTCTAGCTAACATGCTCTTTTCGGCTCTTGCCAAAACCCAGCTTTTAGCTCTGGTAACCTAGCTTTGCTTTTATTTATTAGTTTATTTTTGCTTTTATTTATTAGTTTATTTTTTCGCCTTCCATGATCTCCTATAATTTTATGCTTTTTTTTCTACGGGTTGCCTTTTTTTTCTTAGTATCACAGCTAAAATGAGCTGTTGTAGGGTTTTCACGTTTAGGACCCCCTTTTCTCTTCACTAAAAATATATTTTATGTTTTAAAAATCTGTCGATATATTTTTAAGAAAATATCAAATATATATATTTCTAAAAACATATTTTCCGTGCTTTTTCTTGCTAAAAGCATCTGATTCCACCGCCGCCACCATCACAAAAACAAAAAATTTGCTTTATCTTTTGTTGTTTCGCATTAGATTCCTGCTAAGATGCGCCTTTGTTGTTGGGGACCGAGATTTGTTTACGTCAGAGGATTTTGAGATCTCATTTTAATACGATATAATTATAACCCTATTTTTTTAATAAAATAAAAATAATGAATTATTATCTTTTAAAAAAACATAATTTAATTATTTATCTTTAAAAAAACATATTTTAATTATTTTTCCTTACACGGATCTGTTTATTTATATACGAAATTAAATTTTGATCTTTTATTTTGCTAACTTACGCTTTTGGATGGGGCATGTAGGGAACATTACCCATATTTGTTGGGGTAATTTAAGTTTTGTCGCATGTGAAATGAAATTATTTCGGTTCTCTTTTTTAGAAAATACTTTTTTTTTTCATTTTGATTCATAATACGTTAAATGCTCTGTTTCATTAAAATTTATAAAATATATTTAAAAAAATTTCAATCAAAGTTTTTGAATTTTTTTATAAATAATTAAAGTAAAACAATGAAAACGTTAACTTCAAAATAAAATATCTGTCGCTACAGTCCTTGTCTTTTGTCTTGTTTTCTAAAACACGAACAGTCAAATTTCTTTGTCGTGGAACCGTATATTCCTCGGATACTATCCTTGTCGATTTATAGGTGCCACGTCACACTTTTTATTTAATATATATTTTCATTACATTTGATTATTCATTATTGAGCCCAGAACGTGGGCTGGGAGATAAGCCTCTATCCACTATGCCCCTGCAAGGACTTGTTCAATATCTCTGAACTTTATATATTTGTTTTTCATTTGATATATTAATTATATATATTGTATGAAAAATATCTCAACAACTTTAAAGTTAAAAAAATTAATTTACGTTCTTTCCCGTTAAGGAGCGAGTTACTAATTTAGTCTGGTAGTCGGTAGATCGCTTTATTTGGGCTAAGGTTAAAATAGTGATTTAAATTTTGAATAAAATATAGGGTATATTACATAATTAACAACTGAATTTTCTTCTCACTCTTATTTTGGTCAATGTACTTTAAAAAATTTCAATTTAATATCTAAGTTTTCATTATAACGTTTAGTTATTAAATTGAGAATTTTTAAAATACAATGACCAAAATAGGAGTGAGAAGAAATTCCTACTTTAATTTTATAATTTACCCTAAAATTTATAATCAAATGTATATATTTTTTCAATTAATAAACCTCTAGCATGTAAAAAGAGCAGAGTATGCACTTATAAATCAAAGCAAAGGTTTTCGTTAATCTTCAAGTGTTAATTATTTTGTATCTAAGAACATTGGCTATGCTTTTATGTACTATTTGTTTTATTGGTTAACATGTTTTTCATAGTTTTAATTGCTAGCGTAGCTTCTGCTTAAACCATGCTGTGAATACAAATTATTTGTTTTGGATTGGTTTCAGAGCTCCTTCACTTTGATGTTGGCTAATAAACCCGGAATTGAGAGCGACCAGTCGCAAAACCCGCCTAAGCCGAAGGACGCTGATGGGGAAGATGATGATAATAACAATGACAACGAAAATGGGGGCGACGAGTTCGGAGATGGTGAAGAGGAGCTGTCCTCGGAAGACGGGGAATACGGAAACAACGGTAACAGCAACAAGAACAACCCAAAGAAGGGACCGGGAGGTGGCGCAGGCGGGGCGGAACAGAATGGAGAAGATGGAGACAACGACGACAAAGAAGATGGTGAAGACCCAGAGGATGAAGACGATGACGACGATGACGACGACGACGATGATGGAGGTGAAGAGGATGAAGAGGATGTCGGAGTGGAAGATGAAGACAAGGAAGAGGGGGAGGAAGATGAAGACGAGGAAGCTCTTCAGCCACCTAAGAAGAGGAAGAAGTAAATTGTTGTAGATCAGTTGAAGCCTCCATTTTAGGTAAACTTGATCATCTAACATTATGGTCTTTTTATTTGGCATGAAGGAGGTCGTTTAGGGTTAATGTTTTTAAGTATATGTATCACTTTCATTTCCTTTGCATAATTAGAGCACCGTCGGAATTATTTGAGGAGCTGCAGAAGATTCAGTTGAAAACAATTTGTATGATTTCAGCCGTTACTTTTCATAAAAGGTAATATAGATATGATAGTTTCGCTAACACGATTTTACAAATATCATCGTTATAGTATATAATATAATTTATATTGAGGTTAAGATAACTATTTCTTGTGTTATTTCAACTGAATTCGAGTAGTTGTATTTATAAGATGTATACGTTATCGATAATTAAAAAAATTATAGATAAATACTATTTTGTAATCATCACGTACTATTAAAAAAATGTTTACGGTAAAATTTCCGAGGGAAATTAGACTTAAACACCGCTTAAAAAAACTCTATAAAGTTCAAAAGATATTCAAATCAAACATTGAATGATAATTACTTGGACTTTTTCAAAAATTCAGGCTCGACTGAACAGTGATTCATCGGAATTTCTGACCGTAGAAACCTGACACGGCGATCTGATTCGTAGGATTTCTTGCCTGTTGATACCATTGGAGTTGAACCTTTTTAAAAAAAAAAATCCTTTCATGTCTTTATTATCGAACACAAAAGCAGAAGAAACCGGTAAATCGGCATGGTTGCTGAGATGAGATTTATGATCAACTCCAATGGCAGATTAAAGAAGAGATTCATGGCGGACTCTCCATCAGCATCATCGACGTCGTGGTCGGGTATAAAGTTTGACGAAGCCCAAGATCCGTATTCGATTTTTTCCAGGGAGACTGTAATCTTGATATCAAATTGTTCTCAATATCAATTGTTTCTCTCATTCTTCGCCTCACTGGGTTCGCTTTACCGAAGCCCGGTAGGAAAAAAGCAAAGGGTCCCACATTTGAAGTCGCTGCTCTTCCGGAAACCATAGCCTTTAACATCGGGATTGGAGATTAAACCGATACGATCATGGTGCCAAAGATCACCAACCGACTTGTGATAAGGGAAAGATAGTGCATATTTAGTACGATTATTGATCAACAGCAAGCTTTTGAAAGAAAGAAAGAAAAAAGATTGTGCATATTTTGTCCTTGTATTTGCTCTTTGGTATCTTATCGGTCTATAAATTTCTTTTTTGACACATCTGGTCACTTTTGTTGTGTTGTTATGTTTTGTTGGTTATTACCGTGCAAGGAATATTCATACTTGATATTGGCTCAATTAAAACAAGGATAATAACCGTTGTAATCGATAAAGTTGGTAAGTTATATATTTCTATTGTTTAGGACATGTATTGACATTATTGGTATGATATTAAGTATATGATGTGCTAGATGTATGCTGGACAAAATCAAACCTATAAATATGGTTACTGATTAAATAGGTTATTTGTTAATGTTGTTCGTAGTTATTATATTGATTTCGGGATATAATTGATATGTCAAGTTCACAACGCTTTGGTATGTCAAAAGTTTACAACGTTTGCATGAATATTATCAGTCTTCGGTCTTGTTAGTGACGAAGGGATGAGAATTAGGTCGGATTTATGTCTAGACAGTGATGAAGGAATTGACCACTATTGTCGTGATATTTGCGCTATTGACAGTAATGTAGGAATTCGTGGATCCATTCTTCGAAACAGTATCATCATGCTTAAACATGATATTATTAATATACTTATGATCATGCTTAATGATATTATTATTGTTACTGTTGCTAAAGATGCTATTATCATGACTAATTGTCATATGAATAGAAATGTCATCTAATAAATTTATATGTTTATGACTATCTCACTATGTTATATAAATTTACTTTGTTTATTTATTAATTTTGGATCATCGTTCATATTAGTAGATTGAAATTATATCTAGAAATTATAAGTCATCATCGATTTTGTCAGTGTTAAGATCCTTGCTTAAAACTCCTAGAATGATGGTTTCGTAAACCTAATGAAATTTTGATGTATTTTGTGATATGTGTGCTTGATATGTTATTTGGTATCAAACTTGATGTTATGATGCATGTAGTGTATTTGACAATGTGGTATAGTATGATGTTATTGTTAGTTGCAGAGGTGTTCAAAACGACCCGATCCGGTTGACCCGACCCGTTGACTCGTCTATCCAAATTAAAAAATTTAGGTATTCTTTAAAAAAATACCCGATCGGGTCAGATACCCTGCCCGACATTTCCCGGGTCGGGCCCAAGTCACAAAATTTAATTTTTTCGGGTACCCAGTTACCCGAGTACCATGTTATATTTTTAGGGTAAACTATACCAGTAACCGCCCAACTATAATCCCTTTTTATTTTGACCACTATTTTTAAATTCTTGTCAATCAAGCCACCCAAGTATTTAAATGCATTCAATCAGGTGATTGGCCGTTAACAGTTAACGGAAGTAATAATGTGGCAGTTAAAAAACTTGGTATAATTACACATTTTGTTACTGTTATTTATATATTCTATCAATTTAGTCCTAATTTTAATAAATTCAAATAAATTTGACATTCAAATTAGATTGTGCCACGTGTCACTAATGTCATGTGTTAAGACACATCTCGTCACTTTATTTGAGGATTTAAATTATTTTAATTTAATAGATTTATTTCCCACCAATCAGAGGGTGACACGTATCACACTCTGGTGAAAAGAAAATTTAAGGCGTTAAATTTGAGTGTGGGATTCAAATTTAGGGACTATGGGAGTTAAAGAACCCACTCAACCACTAGGCCAAGCAAACTTTTATGCTTGAAATAGACTTCATATGGTATATATGTCATATACTAGTCTAAACTTAAATTCTTAGTATTTTATACTACATCTTAACTTAAATTCACATATTAAATTAAATTAACATCTTAACATTAAAAATATATATTTTAATTTATCTTAATTTAAATTTATCTTAAATAAAATATATTTTACTTTTATCTTAATTTTAATTTAACTTAAAAATATAATGTATTCTTACTTTTAACTTAAATATTTATAGTTCATTCTTATAATATTTTAAAATTAAGATAAAAATAAATCTATTTTAAACATTTTTAAACATATGTAGTCTATTTTAATATAATTTATTTTAAATTAAGATAAATATATTCTATTTTAAATTAAATCCTCCAATCGGGTGATGACACGTGTTTTAACATATGGCACGATTTGATTTGAATGTTAAATTTATTTGAATTTATTAAAATTAGGAAAAATTGATAGAATATATAAGTAACAATGACTAAATGTGTAATTATATAAAGTTTTTTAACTGTCACATCATTACTTCCGTTAACTGTTAACAACTAGTGATTTGATTGATAAAAATTCAAAAATGGCAGTCAAAATAAAATGAGCTTATAATTGGGTGATTACTGGTATAGTTCACCCTTTTTATATAATAATAATATTAGTATATTTAATTAATTAAACTAATAAAGTAAAAAAAAAAAAAAAACGTTGATCTTGAATCCCAAAATTGAAAGCCCTAAAAAAAATTTCCTCACGAAAGCTCCACCGCTCCAGTCTCCAGGCTCCAATAGTCTCGACAACAGTCGCCAGCTTATCGCTACGGTCGCCGATCTCTCATATAAGGGGGCAAGCACCCAAACTCTGCTGCTCTCTTCAGATATCAAAGCTTTAGTTCTGAAAAAGCGAAACCCAGAAGCCTTTGCTGAAAAGAAGATCTGGATATGCCTTATTTCTTGTTTTTTTTTTTCCTTTGCTGCATTTTCAGTTTCTAGTTGTAGTTGGGATTAAGGGAGATCTTGGGAGCTTTTGGAGTTGTTCTTGCACTTGGTTTTCTGAATGTGTGTGGTTAATTAAGGTTTTCGAGCTTGGTTTTTAGTTGTTGTTAAGTGAATAGTGAGAACAAGCGAGTTTGTGAAGTTGATTTTTTTAAAGCTGATTGTTCGGTTTTAGTGAATCAAATCAACATATTTTTTCAATGCGGAATTCTTGTTGATTTAGCAACAATGGGTATCGGTTACCCGAATTACGAGTACTCGTAAAATCCGAATACCCATAACAACCGGGTCAAGACATGGGTCAATACACGGGTCAATCAATTTACTATTCGAAGACCCGAGTACCCAATACTTTGGATATCCGACAATCCAGATATCCGTATTTAAACACCCTTACTTAGATGCAAATGGTATGTTAACGCGGTAAGAATTATCACACGGACAAAACTACAGAGAGTGGGAGGGCTCTTGCCCTCTTAAGATTTTTGATTTAATAGCATTTCAAGTCTATATTGATTTAAATTTAAGTAAAATTAAAATTTTCTCTCTTTAACTTTTAGATTAAATACATATAAGGCAAGTTTCGACTATATTTTGGTTTAAAGCGAAATTAAAAAAATGAGCCCCTAATTAAAAAAAATAAAGAAATATGTAATATAATTTTTTATTAAATTAAATAAATAGTAATTTATTACAAGATAAAAAAATGTCAAAAAATTATTTAAGCATATAAATATTTATAAAAAAACATTGCCTTCGAGAATTTATTGATACAAAATCATTTATGATAGTGTCAATATCAATGTTTTCCAACATATTTTTCTCAATATATAATATATTATTTTGAAATAAAAGAACGATTTTATCTAGAATTAGAAAATATATAGAAATCAAAAGAAAGAATTTGAAAACATGATCTTACCTAGAATTTTAAGAATAATCTACAATATGATTCAAGCATCACAATCGACGATAAACAATTGGGATTTTATGTTTGTGAGCAATATAGAAATTAAAAAGTGAGAGTAATAATTTTTAGAGAAATTGTGAATATGAAAGAAAAAAGAAACATGCTAATTATACTTCACTTTTTTCCTCTCTTTGAGTTTTAAAGAAAACAAATAGCATTAATAAAATTTTTCATTGATATAGAAAATCAATAAAGAGATTTGATGAATTGATGCTGAGAATTAGAAAAAAGATCAAAATTAAAAAGATTCAATTTTTTTTGAATTTTGAAGAAAAATATTGAATTAGATTTTATGGAAAATTAAACAATTTATTAACGTTAATATAAAAGTTTAATATTTACAATTGACACTTTAATAAATCATGTGTCCCATTATTTTATTTTATAATTTCTTTTAAATTTATTATCTTTAATAAACTCATAGTCTCTTTTATTTCATTTTACAACATTTTTAATTTATTATCAAAAAGTTAAAAATATATATTATATTAAAAAAATTAATTTATGAGCCCCAAGCGGACACCCCTCCTGCCCTAGCCCAGGGCCGGCCCTGATACATAATAAGTTTTTATTATGATTTTATTTATGATACTACAATGAAACAGAGGTTAAATAATATTATTGATACGACAATTCATTGTATATATATTATTGCATATAGTTTATGTTGAGTTTAATAAGTTTTCAAGTGTGTTTGAAATATGATTTTAACCAAATGGTATATATGGTATCGCTACCAAAATAGTACTAAAATCCTAAGTTCAATGAGAAATTTAAAATGATTATTTGGTATTGCTATTGTTATAGAGTATCGACGCTATACATGTAGTATCAATACCAATTGTTTGAATATTGGTACTCATTCAAATTTCATAACTTTAAAGTGTATCAATATTATTGATATTGTACTTGAACATTTTAATATTAGGGGAAGATCTCGGTATCAAATTGAACTTTGAAGTTGGAAAAATAATTCAGTATTGATATTGTTTATTTAGTATTGGTATTATTCTAATATGGTATTGATATCGCATGAACAATACCAATACAATTAGTATTGAATGTTTAAATTATTCAATTTAGTTCTTGATTTTTGATGATGATTATGATATGACCTTCATATATGTTGAATTGAATGATTTAGTTACTGATGTGTATAATTGAGATGGTTATTACAATTTAGTTTCAAAAATCATAGTTTGATTAATTAATTATTAGATTATCGATTCTATTTCAAATAGGTCAATGTAATATCGTTGATCCAATTTTCAACTATATCAGATTAAGGTGTTATAAATCAAATTAACATATTTAAATCAACTATGTGGAAATCAAGTTAACTGAACTAATTAAATTATGTAAGTTGAAGAGTCTTCCACGCTCGACGAGCACCATTAATGATGAGCACCACTAATGATGAGCACCGTTGAGCACCATTAATTTTAATTTATAAAATTTTAAAGTTTTAAAAAACTCAACATATAATTATAAATTAGTTTAAAATTTAAATTATTTAAAATAAAATATTAATTACATTATTTTCAATAATTTTTTTGAAACAATTAAAAGTAAAGAAAGCTTTACTTTCTAGATTGGCTGACTATCTCAAACGGCGGCGACTGTCTCGCCGGTGGAAGAGGCTAACGGTGAAGGGAACTTCAATAGTAAAGAAAAATATTTAGGATTTTTATAGGGTCCGTATTTGATCCAATTATTGTTAAAAAAATTAAGGAATATAATATAATATAATGTAATTAATATTTTATTTTAAGTAATTTACCTTTAAATTTTTAATTAATCTATAATTATACGTTGAATCCTTTAAAATGTTAAACTTTTATAAATTAAATTAATGATGCTAAGTGGTGCTCGTCAAGTGTTGTAGAATTTTCCTAACTCAAGTTTAACTTAGTTTTTTGAGTGTATTCAAGTCACATGCACTTCAAAATAGTTTGGGGCCGAATTTAATCAAAGCAACTTTAAGTCTTTAATAGTAAAATGAATCAAATTTGAGCAATACTTGACTTCAGTAACTTGAGTGAGTAATTGACTATTTTAAAATATAAAGCTGAGTAACCAGCTGGTATGGGTGTTTATGAATTGAGTTTAAACGAATAAGTTTGTATTCATATACGTTCATTTATTTTTTAATGTGTTTATATTCGGTTTATATTTATATAATTTTTAATATTATATTCATGTTTGTTTATTTATTTTTGAAGATGTTCGTGTTTGACTTATTTATCATTCATAAACATATTCATTTGATGTTCACGAAAATATGCACTTAGGGTTCATCAACGTATTCATTTATATGTACATAAATGTTAACTAAACAAACAAAAATAAATAAACAAACAAAACAAAACTATATAAATAGAACTTACATTTTATTTCAAATAAAAGTCAAAGAAAATGGTGAAATTATGCCACTAGTCCTTAAGCTCTTTAAGATTTACATTGTGAACTCCAAAGTTCATTTTATATTCAATTTAACCCTACTTTCACCAATATTTAAAATGTAAAAAATAAAAAGAAAATGAGAACAGTGTAAACTAATGTGTAAACAAGTAATAAACTAGCTAATAAATGAATTTTCAAACGAGCTTGTTAAAGAACATATATGAACCGAACATATTCTTGTTTGTGTTCATTCGTTTATTAAATGAATATAATTTTTTTATACCCATTTATTTAATTTAATAAACGAATATAAATAAACATTATACAAATTATTCAAGAACAATTCATAGTTGGTCTTGAGTAACTAAGGAGCTGATGAAAGTGGAATTTGGGTTGGTATGCTATGGGCATTTGCTTGGCTTAAGATACAATGAACGTGGACACGGTTTTCATATGGAATTAGGTCTCTCAAGTGACAAGTCTCAAGTCGGAAGCTAACGGACTAAAATTAGTAATAATAAATCATAGGTAAATTACTTATTTAGTATCAAACTCTCAGTTTTGGTCTGTTTTAGCACTTAAATTTTCAAGTTTTTCTAAATCATACATAAAGTTTAGTTTTTGTTTTATTTTAGTACCCTATTCAAACGTGAAGTTTTGAAAAAATATTGAAAGTTAAATTACTAAAACTAGGCTATTGTCAAAAAAACCTGAGCCAAAAGTATTCATTATCAAAAGAAACAAAAATAGGTGAAACATGTTAGGGTGCTGCCTTGGGCGATTAGTTGTCAAATAAATGTATTGTGTCTTCTCGAAACAAGGGTTAAGAAGGGGAAATTTTGAATAATAGGTTTAGTGGCTGGGAATTTTGTTGTAATTATAGTCATGTTGTAAATGGTCGTATTTAGGTCCTATGGCAGAAGGGTTTGAGTTTTTCTGCTTGTTTTGTGTATGACCAAAGTGTTTCTATCAAAGACTCTTTTGGTGGAAAGGATGTTTGGATCATTGCGATGTATGGTTCTAATGAGGGTTGTGCTCGTACGTAGCTTTGGCATCAACTGCGTTATGTGGAAAGTGTGGTGGATACTTTACTTGGTTGATTGGGGGAGACTTCAATGTCATCTTGAATTTTGCTGAAAGTTTGGTCCCTTTTGGTGTTTGTGTAAAAGCTGATATCCATGATTTTCAAAGTTGTATGGAGGATTTGTGTCTTTTTTATCATTCGTTTACTGGTCCTCTTTTTACTTGGACAAACAAGAAATAAGAGACTTATTTGGCTCGTAAATTGGATCGTGTTCTTGTGAATTCGAATTGGATTGGAGCATTTCCTAATTCAATTTTAGAGTTCCAAGCCCCAGTAGACTCGAATCATTGCCCTGCTTTAGTCTGGTTGCACAAAGAAGCTCATGTGGCCAGACCTAAGCCGTTTAAATTCTTTAATTTCTGGGTGTTGCATCCTGAGTTTATGTCTGTTGTTGAGGAGTCTTGGTAGGCCCCAACTGTAGGTAATCCGGCTCAGGTGTTGTTTCAAAAGCTTAAAAGATTGAAGATTTATCTTAAGGAGCTTAATAGGGCTCGATTTAGTGATATTTCAGGTCAGATTAAGAAAAAGAATGAGGATCTGACTAGATTCAGTTGGCTAATTTGGATTTAGATGCTGCGGTAGAAATATTGATGTTGATTTGCAAGTACAACGTGACTTTAAAATTCTTGAAGATGCATAGTTGCTTTTCTATAAGCAAAGAGTAAAGGTGAATTGAATTAGAGATGGTGATCAAGGGACTCATTTTTTTACTCTATGGTGGCTAGTAAAAGGAAATATAATACCATTCAGGTTCTTTATGATAAGTATGGTACTAGACTTGATTCTTTCGATGACATGTCTAATGAGGTGGTTGATTTCTTTAGAAATCAGTCGGGTGTGGTTGGCTGTGATGTTAGGATACTTGAAGACCTTCTTCATTATTCCTTGCCTGTGGGTGTTGCTATTGCTTTATGCAGGGATATTTCTGATATTGAGATTAAGGAGGCCATTTGGAGGTAGGGGAATAAAAAGTCTCATGGACTGGATGATTATAACTTATATTTTTTCAAACGAGCTTGGCCTATAGTGGGGTGATGATTTTAAGCCTGCGATCAGGTTTTGTTTTGATGATTCTTCTTTTCTCCCTGCTTTTAATGCAACGACTATAGTTCTTGTGCCTAAGGTTCCTAACCCGAGTATGGTTAAGGATTTTAGGCCTATATCTTATTGCTCTGTGATTTATAAGACTGTTACAAGAATTTTAGTGAGCCGACTGTCTGTTGTATTTCCTGGTATGGTCTCCATGAATCAAACTGCTTTTGTGAATGGGTGGAGTATAGTAGATAACACTTTACTTGCTCAAGAGATTGTAAGGGGTTATGCTAGGAAGAATATTTCCCCTATGTGTGCCTTAAAAATTGATATGCAAAAAGTTTTTGATTCTCTTAATTGAAAGTTTGTGGGTACCATTTTGCATGCTTTGGGGTTGTCTGAGAAATTCATTGGCTGGAGTTGGGCTTGCTTTACAAATCCCATGTATTCTGTGGTGTTTAATGGTAGTCTAGTTGGTTATTTTAGGTGTTCTCGTGGTATAAGGCAAGGGGAACCTCTCTCGCCTTATATTTTTGTTCTTGCTATGAACATTCTTTTTAGTCTGCTTAATGTGGCTGCTTAAAAGGGTATTTTTAAATTCCATCCTAAATGTAAAAATATTGGTCTTACCTATCTATGTTTTGATGATGATTTGCTAATTTTTGCAATGGTACTATTGATTCTATTATTGGGGTGTAAACTGTTTGATATATTTTATTCTATGTCGGGTTTGAGATTAAATACTAGTAAATGTGAGATATTCATGGATGGTGTCTCTACTAATCAGTGTGTTGCTATAAGGGAGTTTACTGGTTTTAAGTTGAGAAATCTCCCTGTGAGATATATGGGTGTTCCATTGATGACTAGAAAACTTGTTGTGAAGGATTGCCAAAGTCTTATTGGCAAGATAAAGTCAAAGTTGAATTTATAGGCTAATCAACATCTCAGTTTTGCTGGCAGATTGTAACTTGTTCAAGCTGTTTTATTCAGTATAACTAATTACTGGTGCAAGCAACTAATTTTGCCTCAAGTGGTAATTAGGAAGATTGAACAATTATGCTCTCATTTTTTTCTGGAAGAGTTCTGATTTACCTGCTAGGGGTGCTCGAGTCAACTGGAGACAGGTCTGTTTATTAAGATCTGAAGGGGTTGGGTGTAAAAGATATTGGTGGCTGAAATAGAGCTTGTATTGTGCAGTTGAATAGAAGCATTTTGGCTAGTGAAGGTTCACTCTCGGTGGCTTGGATTCTTGCATACGTGATCAAGAATGTAGATTTTTGACAGATGGTTATTCCTATTAATGCCAGTTGGAGTTTTAGGAACATTTTGAAACTAAGGCTTGCTATTTCTCATATATTTGTTGGTTCAGGTAGTGATTTTAAAACTGGGCAGATTTGGGAGGATTTAATTGTTGAAGTTCCAAAGGTTCCATGGCATAGCCTGGTTTGGTTTCTAGGACGTATTCCCAAACACAGTATCATTGTGTGGATGGTTATTTTAAATAGGCTTCCTACCCGGGTAAGACTTTTGAGAATGGGATTAAGCATTGAGAATGATAAGTGTATGCTCTGTGGTGCTGAGGCTGAGACTAAGGATCACTTGTTCTTTGGTTGTGGTTTTGCGAGGGAGTTGTGGGGTGATATTATTATTTTGTGTGGTATAACTCGTAGGGTTAGTTGTTGGGATAGGGAGCTGACATGGGTTGTTCACTGCTTTGAAGGGAAATCTCTCCTTGTGAGGATGTTTAAGTTTGCTTGGGCTGGTCATGTGTATGGCATTTGGAAGGAGAGGAATAGTAGGCCTTTTGGGGACAAAGCTAGATTTGTGGGTGATGTGTTGAAGGACATTAAGGAAGCTATCCAGATTCGGCTGAAAGGATGGGCTATCAACAGAGCTGATCCTATGAACGATTCCCTTTGTGTGAAGTGAGGTATTTCTTAAGGTTGTGGGGGTTCACTTATAATGGTTGTTTCCTTTGCTGTTTGTAATGGTTGGAGTTGAATTGTTGTTTATGTAGCAAGTTTCTGCTTTTCTTAGGTAATGAAATGGAATTATCCAAAAAAGGTGAAACTACTTGTTAGATCCTTTTATTATAAGAACTGGATAAATTAATCCTTTTATTACTAGATTAATCATTCTAACTACTTTATTATAAATATTGATTCAAATTAGTCTCTTTACTATTAAATGAATCAATTTAATTCTTGTAATAATAAAAAGAATCAAATTTTATGAAGTTAACATTTTCTGTTGTAAAAGACACTAAATCTTTTTTTCTCACAGAATTCCACTCCAAACAAAAGAATTCGTTTGCAAAACCATGAAATATTTAACAATATTAACTCGTTCAATAGTAATTGATATTTTAAAAACAATAAATGCTAACCGTATAAAAGATTTGATCTTATTTGAATCATTTACTAGAACATGGATTAAGTTGATTCATTTAATAAGAGATAGTACTATTTTTAACAAATCCCTATAATAGAGGGACCTATTATGTACTTTCACCAACAAAAACAGTAGCAGATCTAGTAAGGCATGAGAATTGCAAACTCTTAAATTCGAATTTTCTTCTAATAATTACCTATTTTATTGATTGTACCCTACTATAAAATTTTATTTGTGATCATCCTATACAAAAAAATTATATGATTAATATATATGTGTATCTAATCTAAAATTATTTCTAGATCTATCACTTAACAAAAATATAAAACTTCAGTCACTACAAGGCATGAAAGTTAGAAATGTTAATATGGGAATTGAGATATTAATATAAGTATAAATGTTTAGAATAGACCAAATCTACACATAAAGTATTTTTAAATCAAAGTTAGTGATAACATAAATTAACATTTTTAAAAAATATAATTTAAATGTTATTCTTATAATAGATATTATAATTGATTAAGGGGTTGTTTGTTTATTTCAGAATGATTAAGCGCTAATGAATGATTCAGAGACTCTGTATGAATTAGCTCTGAATGTGACATGTTGTTTGATGATGGCTCTGAATCATTCAGAATGTATTTCAGTGCTGAATCAGTCAACACTAAATCATTCAGAGGTACGAAATAAACGTGCTGAATGCTGAACGGTTCAACATCCGGCGCATATGCTTCCGACTGCATCGCAATCGGAGCTCGTGTAACCGATGCCGGAATATCAAATGCGTCGATAAGTTCCCCTGCAATGTTTCTCACTTGGAAACACAGGTATTCTGTAAGCTTGTGGATTGCCTGCATTAAGGAGAGAACAAAAGAGTTACACAAATACACGGGACGTGCTCTATATTTCTTGTTAAAACCATATACCTTAGCTTTGTTAGGAGCAACATAATCAACGTTACGGTAAGTTCCTATGTCGTTCCAGATCCTATCGAGCGCATAAAGATAGCATACAAGTTTTAGAGCAGCTTGAATACTTGGATCAGGACAACTGGAAGTTAAATTCAAGCTCAGTTAGAAACTCAAGAGAGTATGCATATGACAAGTAGAACATGGAAGGAATAAATTCAGTTCAGAGTTTAGGAAGTACTTCTGTACAGCTTCGATAAAGCTTGCGAGGATGACAGACTCGATGTGGGATTCGGCAAGTGTTAGAAGGTGATCCAGGCATCTATTCCAAGCACCAAAGCTGCCAAGAGTTTTCGAGTGCTTCTGGAGCCGTGCTGCTGCACTGTGAAGCAGTCTTGAGGTTCGGTACTGAATACCGAAATCGTATGAATCTTAGTTTACGGTTTACACCGACAAAACTCAAAGTTAAATAGCTGATATAACACTTACTCTGAAGGCATCCAACTGGAATTTAGGGTCTCGTAAGTGATCGGTGCTTTCCCATCGAGCAATTATAGGGTTCGGCTGCGACAAGTATGTATTCATAGATTCTCTCAAGTAGTTCCATGTGACCGAAAGCTTACCGCCTTGGAACTTGTCTTTGTATTGCTTCAATAGATCCGCAGCTACATATAGATCGCAGTAAAAAGCCTCATGAAGTTTGAATTGAAAAGCAAATTCAAGGTTGAATCGAATGAAGGAAAACTGGAAAAAAGATCATTGCAAGTTTTCAAGCAAGGTTAAGGGGATTTGTCCGAAACCTGTTGCAGAAGTACTGTGTTGTCTCCTTCAAACGTCTGGAAAATGTCGTGATCATTCCTCAAGCTGCCGAACCGGTTGACAGCGGCATATCCATGGCCTCCGCAGGCTTCCCTGCAGGTCCTCAATGACTTTGCCGTAAATGATGTTACGTAGGACTTCAGGCCTGCAGAAAGTGCATGGACGTCGGCAACAAGTTGTTCATCGTGCGTTTTCTTCATCTCTGAATATTTCTCCACCAAATTCTCAGCAGCGATATGAAATGCATACGCTGAAGCCAGGATCGGCATAAGCTTGTGACGAGTACCGAACCGCAATAGTGACCGAAATCTTGAGGAAACCAACTGAAGAATATGCAAGGCCAACCCTCCCACCTACAAGTTCACCCAGCATAGCAGCAAAACGTTTGTTTATAGTAGGGAGACTACTAGTGTATTTTCCATCTCGAGAAACATCACCGAATCTATTAAGAAGATTATCTTTGGGAATTCGAACCGAACGGAATCACAGAGCTCCATTGTCAACTCCGTTCAAGCCAATTTTGTGACCACAATCTTGGATTTCGATTCCGGGAAGCGTCTGGTGAGATTTTCAATCCCTTATCGGGACAATGAAGGCATGGACTCCCATGTCGGAAACTTTTGTAGAGTCATGTGTCGGTATTATGAGCTTAGCGAAGACTGACGCGAACTTGCCGTGAACGGCAGCATTGCCAATCCACCATTTGATAGCCCCATCATTTGGTGTGTCAATGATGAATTCATCTGTAATTGGATCGAATGTAGCCGTCGTTTGAAGACCTTGAACATTTGATCCTTCAAAAAGCACAAAAAATTGACAGTTAAGTTCTCTAGACATAAATATGTCTAGTATCATCATCATTCAACTCCGGTCCAACCAGGAATATAATCATCTTATCCGGCACCGACAATTGAAATAAACAGGCGGTCGAAAACAGACATGTCTGCATTCAGATTATCGAGACAGAACTTACCATGATGTAGTTCTGTCATGGCGAAACAACCAGGATAATCCACATTGTCGATTCCCTCAAAATACTTATCCCTGTGCTTCTTGGTTCCTAAGTTCAGCACTGAACCTCCCCAAAGACTGCATAATTTTAAGTACTAAAAGTCAACTCACCATTAAATCAAAAAACTAACAAATTATTATGCATCGATCAAAGGCTAAAATCATGTCCTTTAATCCCGAGAGAGCTTGAAATTACTTAAAATGGACACCAAATTTGATCCCAAGAGGTGTATATCACCACTCCCAAAAAGCTTTAGATTCTGAAACTTAAAATTCAACCCAAATTTTGGAAAAAAAAACTTGATAAATTAGAGCCAGCATAGAACCTTTAATCCCAAGAGAGGGTTCAGAAGCAAGTAAGAAATGCCTAAACTGGATGCCGAGTTTGATCCCAAGAGATGCATCAACACTCCCAACAGCTTCAGTAATGGCGAAATACTTAGCGGAATCGTCAACGACGTATTTAAAAGGCCTGATGTTTGCTACTCTAACCAACGCAACAAGCTGTCTCATGCAAAGCTCCCTGTGTTCACCCATCGAAATCCCGACGGGGTTTGCAAATCAGGCCTTGATTCGAAAAACTCAACGATTTTCTCCTGTATTTCTCTGTTTTTTTCCTCTCATGTAACTCTGGAGAGAGGCTTTGTAAACCTCGGGTTTATTGGCTGCCTTAGCGCATGTGAGCATTTGGAGCTGGCTATTTAACACAACTGATACCAATTTTTTTTAATTTTTTTTTGACATCGTTTGACCAATATTTTCCGAAGTAGCATCATTTCTATTGAACTGGCAAAGGCACGTCCTTGGGGACGCGCTTTATCCATGTTTTCGCTGAGTTGGATGCCACGTGTGGAAGGCGCATCCCCGGGGACGCGCCTTTCGCCAGCTCGACTGCCACGTATTTTGTTTAATAATAAATATTTTTTTTTTATTATTATTATAAATTAATAATATATTATGTAAAATGTTTCGATTATAATGTAAGAATTATCAAATGTATTTTGTTAATGTGTGTTAAAGGTGTAGTGAATTATCTACATTAATATGATATAACAATATATGAAAATCAGTTTTGACTTTATTGTAGTTATAGGAAAAATGTATGAAATTATAATATTACACATATGGTTATATTATTATTTTTGATTTTGATTATATTATTATTTATGTATTTAAAAGTTAAAAAAAATTATTTAGGTGTACATACATTGACAAATTATATAAATGCAATAACATTAAATTATTAGAAACAAAAACATTCATTTAAATACAATATTAATTACATAAGAGTTAACGGTTATATGATGATAACAGAGCTGGACATTTTTTTCTATTGTGCTCGATGTTTCTACAATGCCCACATCGTTTTTGTTCTGTTGACTTCTCCCGAATATCCATATCACAATGTATTCTAGTAGATTTTGAACGACCTGAGTCCCTCAATAGCAATGGATCTGGTACAATTGTAAGCCAAGTTTGAATCTCATTTGGGTCTCTTTCGTTTCCTATGGGCGGAAAGTCAAATTCATATACCTTGAATACTTGTGAAAGTTGGTATACGAGATCAACATAATTTTTGTAGTCCAAATGCGAATGTGAGCAAGTAGCAATGACATGAGAGCATGGATATTTGAGTGCTTGAAAGAAACCACAATCGCACCACCTCTCTTGCAGATTAACTCTGAAAGAGTTAGCTTCAATCCCTTGCAGCGGACGTGGCATTTCGGTTACACGAAACAATTCACGGGTGCGAGAAAAATTTGTAACTAACATCCCATTTGATGCAGCCACTTTTTTCTGTAAATCAACTACTAGTCTTGGTTGGTAAATATGTCCGTTTTGCATTCAAGTAAGAGCTTGTCCACCGAGCTTTGCAAAGAGTTGACCCAAACGAAAATAAGTCGTTTTAACTAACGCCGTGACTGGTAAATGACGCGCCCCCTTTAAGGTTGAATTTATTGCTTCAGCCAAGTTTGTTGTCATATGACCATAGCGATACCCCCCGTCATATGCATTTGTCCACATTTCTTTGCTGATGTCCATAATGTACTCGCACCCCTTCTTATTTTTGCCAAACAGCTCTTGTAGCATCGACTCAAACCTTTGAGGTAAGAGTTCGTAACCTAAGCCATTAGGAATATGTAATAGTTAATATGAAGTATAAGTAAGTAATAAGAAATTGATAGAAAAATTGGGAAAAAGTAACATACCCATCCGCACGACTAACTGACGTTCATCGTTCTTCTTGTATTTTCCGTAATAGTTTGCAGCAATAAGACGGACACAATAACGATGTTGAACATGTGGAGGTCTATACATTGTACCCAAAGAGTCCATTGCTGCTTTTATCCCGGCTCCCCGGTCTGAAATAATGCATACTCGTTCCCTGGTGATAACATGTAAACGTAAATTTTTAAGGAAAAAAGCCCAAGACTCAGTGTCTTCTCCTTGAACGAGGGCAAACGCAACAGGAAGAATATTGCGGTTTCCATCTTGGACCACAGCCAATAATAAAACTTGCTTGTGTTTCCCATACGAGAAAGTACCATCAATTTGGACAACTGGTTTATAGTACTTGACTGCATTAATACACTGAGGGTAAGTCCAAAAGACACGGTAAAATTGGCAGCGATCGCGAACCATTCGATCATTCACGTAATGATGTTGAGTTTCGAACTCAACAATTGTCCCGGGATTAAGTCTTTGCACAACATAAAACCAACTGGGCAGCTCGTTGTAAGAGGAATCCCATTCGCCATGAAGTTTGCAAATGGCATTCTGTTTTGCCAACCACGCTTTTTTATATGAGACAGTGTACCCATATTGTGACTGTATAGCAGAAATCAACACTGCAACAGCTATATGAGAGCTTTGCTTCACAATGGGCATGATTGCTTGACAAATAATGTTGGAGTCCAAGTTGGGATGATCCTGGTTTATACCTGTTGCACAATATGTATGAGGACCGTTGTATCTGGTTAGTTCCCATAAGTTGTTCTTCCTCTTCCTCTTTGATACACGGACCATCCATTGACATCCGTTGTCACGTTGGACACAGTAGCAGACATATTTCTCCGTGTTAGATCGATCAACTCGGGACTGAACTGAGTTACGAATATTGTAACTCTTTATTGCCATCATTGCTTCCTCTTTCGATGCGAACTCCATTCCAATATGTAAATTACCGTCATTGACTGATGATTGAAGTCCATAGTTGCCAACATCAGGAAGATCTGGAAATTCAGGCTCATACATTGCATCATAATCAGCCTCATACATATGTGCAGGAAGTTTGGCTGGTGTTGTATTTATCGGAACGTCATCCTTGTCATCATCAGAATGTACGTTAAACTGTGGTGAGTCAGGTTCAACGAATAATCCCGTTTCAGCACCATCTGCACCTGGCTCCCGAAGAGGTTCTTCTGGTGGAGATGAGGGTTCCTCCGATAATCCAATGTTGAGGTCAAATAAGTTCCCGCTTGCGTGTCCTCCCCTTGAACTTGAGGCCATTGTATCATGTGGGATGTGAATAGACTGTCGTCTCGTTGGCATTTCCATATGTAAGTCGAAAACATTGGCAGATGAATGTCTGCCCCTTGAAGTAGAAGAGATGTTGTCATATGGATTATTGGTGAAGCCACGTGGGTTGAGATCATAAGCAGTTGCAGATGAATGCCTTCCTATTGAACTTGATGGCATGGTATCTGGCGTTGGATCCACCATTAATGATGTGAAATCATTACAGATCTGTTGTGTCGGGCTATCAACTTGATCAGTTTGATATTCAATGCCAAAGTGAGAGTAATATGAGAGACCACGAGTTACACAAACCTCAATAAAAGTGACATACATTTCAATAAGAGATTGTGAACTCCCCATATGAGCATCAACCATCATAGAAACATCATCATCGTTTGAAAACTGAAATGATGTATACGTGAGCGGAAAAAGTTCAGTAGGAAATCTGTACTGAAGTGAAGATAGTCTTCTCTGGCCTGCTACACGAATCTTTAACGAAATTTTTGTGATTAACTCCTCAATTGTGATGTTTCTCTTCAAGGTTAAGGGGATATAATGATCTGACTCAAAAATAACCCCCTCTTCAGCTTCCTTAATTAGTCCATCATACAAAACAACAGCAGAAAGACGACTCATTTTTAGAGAATTTGAGAATTTAGAGTTTGGGAATTTGAGAATTTGAAAGCTTGTGAACTGAAGTTTGTTTTGAAAGTTTATAATATGTTGCATATAATAGTGTCTATAATCGGAGTACTATTCACATGAAGGCGCGTTCCCGGGGGCGCGCCTTCCATTATTTTGTCAAGAATATGTTATCATTGCCCTATTATGTCACTCATGTCCCTCGGGGACACTAGATATATCAGTACCTATTATTTCACTATTCACATGAAGGCGCGTTCCCGGGGGCACGCCTTCCATTATTTTGTCAGAGAATATGTTATCATTGCCCTATTATGTCACTCATGTCCCTCGGGGACACTAGATATATCAGTACCTATTATTTCACTATTCACATGAAGGCGCGTTCCCGGGGGCACGTCTTCCATTATTTTGTCAGAGAATATGTTATCATTGCCCTATTATGTCACTCATGTCCCTCGGGGACACTAGATATATCAGTACCTATTATTTCACTATTCACATGAAGGCGCGTTCCCGGGGGCGCGCCTTCCATTATTTTGTCAGAGAATATGTTATCATTGCCCTATTATGTCACTCATGTCCCTCGGGGACATTATTCATATCAGTACCTATTATTTTTCAGGGGACTTGAAGGCGCGTTCCCGGGGGCGCGCCTTCCATTATTTTGTCATAGAATATGTTATCATTGCCCTATTATGTCACTCATGTCCCTCGGGGACACTAGATATATCAGTAAATCAGGTAAATTATAACCAAAATTTAACTTCTTTTGAAAGTTCAGCAAGTTAAGAATAACTTAAATTAAAACGTTATGTGAAGTTTGAATAAATTAGATAAAATGTTATGGATAAATTGAATAAATGTGAAGTGACAAGTTGATTGTGACATTGAAATTGTATGGAATGAGCATTGAAATGTGACATTGAATAAATTGTCAATTCACCCCCCTCTTGGCCGATTCCGTCGATCGATTAACTCAACATAAGTTGATTTTAATGTATACGTTTTAATATATATGTTAATGATAAAATCATATGTATGGATAAATTTAATTTCAATTTAAGTATTGTGAACTATAATTGGAATATAACTTTTAATTTTGAATACAATTGGAATATTAAGTTGAAATTTAATGTTAAATTTCGAATACTATAATTTATATTTTAAATTTAAATTTTGAATAATATTATTTTTATTTTAAATTTTGAATAATATAATTTGTATTTTAAAAACATTTATCAAACATTTAATGTTAAATGTGAATAAAAATTAACATTAAAAATATGTATGTACAACCATGAAACATTTAAATAACATAACCAAATTACATAAAATTCTGAAATATAATTATTTAAATAACATTAAATACAACTGGATCACCGATGTCGTCTTCTCGAATGAGTTCCACATGGCGGTGGTTGTCTATTTCGTGGAGGATTTCTTCGTGGAACTTGTTCTTCAGTCTCCTCATCTTCACTATCATCATCAGCAGCATTTTCTTCATTTTGTGTAAATGACGTGGAAGGGGCTGAAGGGCCTGTATAAAATAACGACCCTGGAGGAGTGCTAGTAACAATCCCACCGCTCCCCGGGAACTGTGAAAACTGTGGAAACATTGGCATCGATGTCTGTGATCCAGATGGAGATTGAGGTGTCTGCGGAGAAGCACCACCAGCCAAATAAGATGCATATGAACCATATGCTGGATCATTAAACATAGTCGTATATGCACCTCCATATGGTATAAAACCCTGCGGGCTAGGCATGTAACCCTGCGGGCTCGGAATGTAACCCTGCGGGCTCGGAATGTAACCCTGCGGAGATGGCATATAAACTAGTGGGCTTGGCATATGAAGTGGAGGGCTGGGCATGTACCCCTACGGCATCGACGAATAAGGATGTTGTGGTGGGACTGATGCAGAACCGGTAGCGCCTTCTCTCCGTCCACGCGTCGGGGGACGATGATATTGAGACGGTTGACGTCTTTCTCGGCGCCTAGGAATGTTAACCCCTCGTGCTTCCGCCGAAAGTAGAAACAGCTTCCCATTTTCATTAAACCAGTCCATATAGTTATCCGTAACCATATGACCAGTTTCAGCGTAATATTGTCGAGGGGCCAACAGTGTATATCGATTCTCCCAAAGCGCAATCCAATCTCTGTGTCTCACCACTCAGTTAACATCTTTCTTTCCTCGTCTATCTATGTTATGCACGTTGTCTAAATTCCTAGGTGCTCCAGGAATATATTGCGTACAACCATACTGACGGAGCACGCGATCAACTGGATGTCACTCAATAATAGCATAACATATAAGAGGTATAACCGATATCCATACCTCTAATGACCCACTAAGGTGGGGTGGGATGCAAGCTTTCACTTCATCGCTCGCATAAGGTATCCACTGAAACTGAAATATAAATATACAATTCAAATAAATAAAATATTCTAATTATATCTAGCATTTTAAATTAAAATATTAATAATTAAACAAATTTAAAAACATACCTCAGACCCAGCTTTCGTATCAATAAGTAAACGAATTTCCTCTAACCCAGTAGGTATACTTTTATGGTCATTTCTTTTCATCGACCACCTATGAAATATAATATAAACTAAATATCACCTTATTTAATTGAAAATATTTAAATCAAAATTTAGTTCGAAAATTACCTCAACAATAAGGGGAATACGTATGGTTCATTCACGATCGGGCATAAGAAAGACATGCGGAACCACGCCCATGATTGTAGAAGCAGAAGACATCCACCGATAGCAGTTTTCTTATAATTCGTCGCCCGACACATTTCTCTAAAGAGAAATGCCAAAACTGCAGCGCCCCAACTATATCTTCCAGCTTCATCAAAATCGATCAGATGCTGCAACCACATACAATGCACCTGGTTGCGAGATTTGTCGGGCATCAATATTCCTCCAATTATTCGTAGAATATATGCCCGAGCACATGCCTTTGCTTGATCCTCTGAAGCATTTTCATTTAAAACCTCAAAATTAGCTTTCAACCAAGATAAAGCTATTCTACCTCCATTAAACTCTGGCGGAGCAGCTCCAAGATAATCAATGCACATTGATTGCCAATCACCATCCGCCATACCACACATCATATTTCCGTCGACGGGAAGCCCCAGATGCATAGAGACATCCTCCAATGTAATTGTGGCCTCTCCACATGGAAGGTGAAAAGTGTGTGTCTCAGGCCTCCACCTCTCAATCAGTGCAGAAATTAGGACATGTTCGAGTTTGCAACCGCCTATAATTGTTGCAATATACCCGAATCCGGCAGAAGCCAAATATGGCAAAATACGTTCCGGTGTCGGTATACGTGGATTTTTAATAAAAGTCTCTAAAATACGATCAGTATCCTAAATAATAAACATTATAAAAAATAAAAATTAATATAAATTCATAATAACTTTAAAATAAAAATAAATTTAAATATTAACATTAATTATAAAAAAATATTACCATATCGCTAAAATGTCTGGAGATATGATCAATATCCAATCGCAACAGCATTTCGTTTTCCATTATAACCGTAGACAAAACAATATAATTAGCAAAAAAAAAATAATTCTAAATAAATAATAATTATATAAATATTATTTTAATAAAAAAAATAATATTTACATAAATATATTAATATAAAAATAATAACTATTTAAAAAAATACTAACATAAAAATAAATTTCTTACCACTAATAATAAATTTAAAACTCAAATAGTTGGAGAATTTGAGTTATATAAGAGAGGAGAATATGATTTTGGTGTGAAGAATGAGGGAGGGTTGAGGGGGTTTATATAGGGGAGGAGGAGGGGTAGTTAGGAAAAACGGATGGGGGCATTTATGGATTTAATTGAAGGCGCGTCTCCGGGGATGCGCTTTCCACACGTGGCAGTCGAGCTGGCAAAAGCGCGTCCCCGGGGATGCGCCTTCCACACGTGGCATCCAACTCAGCGAAAACACAGGTAAAGCGTGTCCCCCGGGGACGCGCCTTTGCCAGCTCAACAGAAAGGGTGCTACTTCGGGAAATATTAATCAAACGGTGTCAGAAAGAAAATATTAAAGAAAATTAGTGTCGTCAGCTTGGGTGACGGTTGGAGGGGAGGGATTGGAGTCAGGTGAAGGGACAACAGCTGGTTACGGCAGTTTACGGCGGTGATGGATGGATGCGATTCATCCTCGACGGTACGATCTGGGTCCATTCCCTTAAAAAAGGAGGGGTTTTGGGCGGTGGTAGTTTGTCTTGTTTACTTGGAGAAACGGAGAGGGCTGGGTGATTTAAACAGAAAAATCAGGGGGACGTGCCGTTTAATAATTGACAACAAGGAACGTCGTTTAAGTTATCGCGGGAACTTGGAGGGAGTGGATAAGTGATGACGTGAGTGGGGATTTGACCCTTTTGAGTTTAGATTTGAATGCTCGTGCTTATCTTTATATACACAGAATAGATGAAGCTTTTGGGCAGATGAGCTTGTAGGGTTCATTCATTGTCTTTGGTCGACTCGACTAGGTGTATTTAAAGGTGGCCCCATCGAGCCGCATGTCCTTTTACGTAATAGTGATGATTCCAGACTTTCTTATTTAAACATCAGGTTATCATTAGCTTAAAGGCTGATGCCTAGAAATCTTTTAATTTTTGAAATGTTAAGTTAGCCAATTGGATGATTATGAGGTGAAAATGAGAAAGCATTGCATGGGTTCCATATTTCAATGTCGGTTCTTACTGGATTGGTCTTGTCTGTTCTAATAACTCCAACCAACATCAAACAAAATCAGTCCAAATGATGTTGGGCTCATCCATTGAGTTCCTCTAATGTGTCTATTATGCAACTTCTTTTGGATTTTTTTGCCCATTACCGAAAATCCGAGAATTATTTGGTCTAATAGGACACACCAATTTTTATTTAGCAGTTCACGGCAAATGCAATAGTACATGCGAATTTGTCACCTTGAGATAATGAGTTTTTTTATATATAATTTTAATAGTCCAGTTTAGTAGGCCTCATGTGATTCATTATTTTAATGTATTTAATGTGTTTAAAAATTATTTTTAAAAAATGTAAAAATAATTAAAAAAATTTAGGGAAAAAACTAGATTGAACTTGTCACGTCAAGGTCATGAGTTCTTCCAGAATTAAATAAAAAATTAATCGTTTAGAGTCAGTGTGCAATGAGAAACAACAACGGTCAATTGCCAAAGGTTACCATAGAACTCATCACCTCGAGGTGACAAATTCGGTCGAAGTTTTGAAAATATAACCGTTTGTAATCGTTGGGATTGGAGTTATAAATATGAGTTTGGGGTTTATGATTTTTATTATCAATTGTTACGGAAAAAAATTGAGGAAAAAATCACAGTTTCATTAGAATTCCCAAAAAAATGTCTTCCCCGATAAGAAATGTTACGCTGTGATGATGTCCATATTTATTCGTTCGAACTCCTTCCGGAAGAAGAAAAGAACATTCGTCAACGAGGAATGACGTTGAGAGATATGCATCAACGGATCATTATTTATCTACAACAATCTGACCTATATCCAACCACATTTCTGTGTGGTTTTAAGGTGAATCCGACATTGATTTCGACTCTGATTGAACATTGGGAGCCCTAGACGCATTTTCCATTTTTCGAGTGGTGAAGCGACGATCACGTTGGAAGATATCACTTACCAAATCGATGTTCTGATTAATGGTGCGGTCGTCGTGAGGCAATACGATTACAACCTATTAATTATTGTTCAAGAAGTTTTGGGAAGGATGCCACCACCCGAGGTCTTAGACTGGTATCGTATATGAATCACTTGGTTAGAGTCCAAATTTCAAGTGTCGAACGACTGTACAGAGGAAGAAGTTATATTTGTAGCCCGAGCGTATCTTATCCAATTGATTGGAGGGGTATAATTATATAATAAATTCGGTAATTTGACACATAATAAGTATTTACCTATATTGAATAATTTTATTTCCCTATATTGAATAATTTTATTGAGTGTTGTAATACTAGTTAGGGCTCGGTGATTTTGGCTTTTTTATACAGGGAACTTTGCAATGCTATAATCGTCGAAAGGAATCAAAAAGTTGATGTAGCGGGTTGTCTATTATTGCTACAATCTTGGGCTTAGTATCAGTCCTCATTTTTTTACGCCAATTACACCAGCACCAGTTGAGTTTCCTTTGTCTCCAAGGTAATTTTTTAACTAAATTTTTAATTTATTTTTTTTATATATTTTAAACCTTTTTATTTTTACATTTTTAGACAACACCATAAAATAACCAAGACCAAGTTATCCGATGCAACTAAAAAAGATATACAAATGAGGATCGATATTGTCGATTAACATGTTGTAAATATTCAACTGCATTATATTAGTTTGTAACATCCTAGAAACCGGGTTAGTGACCAAAGTGTAAGATGTTAAAACTTCGTGTCTAATTTCAAAAAAATTGAAAAGTTTAGGGACTTAATTAGGATATTTATGTGTAGGATTGAATAGCAAAGAATAAGGGATGTAAAGGCATAATGGTCATTCAATAAGAAAATGAATTTTAATTCATCCATTGGATATTATATATCTACGTGGAATGGAAAAGATTGGGTAAAAAGAAATCCATAAGTCTATTCATCTTTCTTCCTCCTCCCACCGTGAGCTCCATAGCTAAGGTAAGGATTCTTCCAGTTGATTATTTCTTGTAATTTATGAGTAGTTTTGACTCTTGGAGTATTATGAAAGTTTAAGGAAGCTTTAAGAGAAGTAAAAACTAAAAGATTTGCAAGTTAGGGGAGATTTTATATAAAGGGTTTTTAAGTGAAATGATGAGAAAATGTTAATAAATGGATTTTGAAGTCATATTTGACTTGTCATAAACTAAAATAAGAAATCTAAAGTATTAGATATGGATTTGAGACATGTTGAATAATTGGTATGATTTTTGGGTTTAAGTTTTCTAGTTAGATATTGGATGTAAAGATGAGTTAAAGTGATATAAGTTGATTTGAATGTGTAGTTGAGTTTAAAGGCTTTAAAGAAGAGTAAAGTGAGGAAGTTAACAATGTTTTGGAAAATTTTCGGGTTAATTGAGTGAGTTCTGGGCAAGGGGTATTGGTACTTGATGAACAATACCGATACTTCAAAGTAAAAATAGGTTATATATGTGTCTGGGTATCGATACTGGATGAACAGTATCAATACCATAAGGTAAAAGTGGATGAATCCTTCAATGAGTATCGATACTGAAGTAATAGCATCGATACCGGGGTATCGATACCAATGTTTAAGTATCAATACCATTTTTATAAACGAATTTCAGAATGTAGAAAAAGTACCGATACTGAAGTTTGGTATCGATACCATAATAAGGAAGTATCGATATTGTACATTGGGTACTGATACTATTCAAAGTGAATTGGTGAATTAAGCGATTTGTTTAGCTTATGTTATTAAGGATTTATTATAGAAATACGAATTATGATATTTATACCAATCGTATTATTGTATAGATATTGAATGAAGGCAAGTTTCGGACGGTTCAAACTTATAAGAGTGTGTAAGAGTTATAAGTATTTTGCTTTGACTAGTGAGGCCAAGGTGAGTGCATACTACTATGAAATATGATTATATGGAAATAAAACTTGCGACGAGTCTATTTCCAATGTTTGATTGCATGATTTCATGAATACAAGTATACTATTGATATTGTTTCTATTGTACATGATTACAAGCATATGTCTATATGTTACATGCATTGTTATACATAAGCTATGTGTTACGTGATCTATGTGAATATGTGAGAAAAATGATATAAGCTATGTGATACTAAACTATGTGAACATATGAAAATGTGATATAAAATATGTGATATGATCTATGTGATTATGTGAACATGTGATATAAGCTATGTGATATTGAATTATGTGAATATCTGAAAATGTGAAATAAGCCATGTGACAACTGACAGTGATCTATGTGGATATATGTCTATGTGATACAAACTATGTGAAATTTGTAAATGGTAAAGCCCATAAGTATGTGATTGAGAGCTAAGGGTATAATTGGCATACCAAGAGTCGAGGGTTCTACGCGGTCCTTTGGGACAATTATACGTGGTCATTCGGGACATTTCTATGCGGTCATTCGGGACAATACTATGTGGTTCTTCGAGACATTTCTATGTGAAACTTCGTTGCAATTTATACAAGCTGTGGTGGCAGCATTAGTGCACAACCTCAGTGCACTCACATACCTTAAGTTCTCAATGATGTACCATGGTAATAATTTTGATGATGAGGATGAGATATGTATATATATATATATATGCATTTATGTTTTAGTTATATGATGCGTTATATAGTTTATTTATATGATTGTATGAAATGCTTAGAATTTGATTAAATGATGAATTGTTTTATTATACATTTTATACGCCTCACTAAATCAACAACTTAGCGTATGAGTGTTTCACATGTAGGTTTAGAGAAGCAAGAAGATTAAAGTTAGGAGTCAAGACATCATAAGCCTTCCGAAGATCAGATCAGAAAAGATTTAACAGTATGTGTTTTGTTGTATTAAATATGGTTGGCATTTAATTACAGGTTAAATTGTACATGCTCTGATAATTTTCTAAACGAATTTTATTGTATTTATGTAAATTATTAAGTATTTTATTTTCAGTTGGAATTTGAATTTTCTTTATATACTTTGATCAAGGGATTCCACCATTTTTAATATAAAAATTTAAATTTTCAACTATCTTTTAAAAGTAAACAATTTGAAAAGTCAACATGACACCTCAGATTCGTATCCTGGTCAGATACAGTTTGGGGATGCTACATAGTTACTTTATTATTTTTTTGAAATTGTTTAACTTTATATATATAGTAACTTTTATAATTAATGTTTACAATTTTCTTGGCTTTTGTATTACGATGAATAGATCTACTGGTTACTATCACTAGGATTTTTTATGGGTCGGAGTTATGGTGTGTTGTAACGCCTTTATTACACTTTGCGATTGTTAAAATACACGTCGCATATAGAGTGTTGTGATCAACCAATACCTACGCAAATATTTGATATGGATGCGCTCCATAGAATTGATACGCTTAGGAAGCATACCAAAAATTGTCCAAGGAAGCACGTTGTCTACATTTAGCAATGGAATCAGCTTCAGTTATTGGTCCTCGTGTAAAATTATACTTAACAACCCAGATTTTGACCTTTGACAGAACGTGCAGGTGAGGTTGAATGAGATCATATTATATATGGTCAACAAGATAGCCAAGTCGATTCAATAACGATAATGATGGCATCAAAATACCATAAGTATCCCATCACTGTATTTCGAAGGTGGATCTCAGATTGTGTTCAATATACCTCCTCTTCAAGAAGCAAACGAAGACGTTCAAGGCGAATGACCCCGACGTGCTCAATGAGCCCCGACCCGCGCCATTATCATTTGACCACTCCTCGACATCGTCAAGAACTACGAAAATATAAATAAATTTTATTATGTATGTATTAGTTTGTAAAAACTCTTTTATTATTTTTTATAATAAAATTATTAATTTATCTTTTTTTAAAAGATTATTTATTTAAATAATATATTTTAAAAATTAAATCCGACTAAACTTGTCACCTCGAGGTTACGAGTTCCACGGTGATCGTTAATAATTGACCGTTGTTGTTGCCTGTTGTTCAACGCCTCTAAACGTCTAGGTTTTTTTTAATTCAGGAGGAACTCGACCTCAACATGACGAGTTCCATCAGTTTTTTATTTCTATTTTTTAATTAATTTTGCAAATTATTTTTCAAAAAATAATTTCTAAAGGTAACAAGTCCCATTAAATACATTAAAATAATAGCCCACATGAAGCCTTCTAAACTGGAACCATTAAAATAATATATCCAACCTATCTCGTCACCTTGAGGTGACGAGTTCCCTTGTAATATAGTATTTGTTGTAGATTACAAAATAAAAACTGGTTTGCCTATTAGACCAAATAATGTTATCATTGTATATATTATTATTATTCCCATTTATTTTTTATATTATTATTATATGGTAATATAGACTTTTACTGTAATTTTGAAAAGCATGCATCTCATAAAGATATTCTTCTTAAAAATATTAAGTCAATGTTGTTTGGATATAATAATTATAGATAGAGATAAATATAAGACTCGAATTAAATGGGTTATGATCTAATATTAAGCCGGATTTTAAGGGAAAAATTGGTTCCGATTAGGTCAATCCAACCAATAACAAGCTGCAGATGATGGACCGAGGAGAGAGAAATTATTGCGGAGAAAAAAAATGAGTAAAAAATAGATAAAATGAAAAATAAAATAAAAAAATTCTCAAAGTAAGAAATTTAAAACTCTCAAGACCACGTAATTTTCATGGTCTTTAAAACCCTAAAACAAAATTATTTAGAGGGATGTCTAGTCCGATCCAACCACGTGATTTATTTCGGAAACTTTAATTTATAATGGAGTTGCTTCAAGAGGAGACAATAGAATCAATTTCACATTCTTTAAAGAACGATTCTCATTTCACAACCCTAATATTCTTTAAATTAAAAAAGTAAAAAAAATCCCTAAATTATTCGACAGAATAATTTGTAAGTCAAAGTTACCATTAAAATAAAAGGCGAAAAATAGTTAACACTTACATTTATAGAGACAGAAACTTTCACCAAACATTGTGTCATTTCTTTTATGTATGCATTTTAAGGTCTCAACTTGAGCAATGGTTGGTAAAGTTGGAGAACCATCCAACGCCATTGCAATATCTTTTTATTTTGTATTCGAAATTCAATTCAATTATAATTTATATGATCATCATTGATGAGTTTACAGTTTGGAAATCTCACTTTCAAGGGATCTTTTTAACCACAAATATTAATCTTAACCCAAATCAAATGGACCATGACATATGCAAGTTGGGCCTATAACAGGTCCAGACCAACCTCTTCTCATTTTCGTTTTTAATTACCTTATATATATATATATTATAATGAGAATATAGTTTATTTATTAAATTAAAATTTGATGTATTAGTAAACTATTACATATCATCATTGACTTAAATAATAATATAATATTATAAAAATTTAAAATTGTATTTATTTAAATAGATTCGTAATGATGTTTTATCAATGTATTAATAATACATAAATATTATATTTCCATAAATCAAATATTAACTCTTATTTATTTATTTTCCTTTGAATTTTCATCCATGACCTAGTCAAAGACTGTGGCTAAGAAACTTTTAATTTTTTTGTGTTTTATTTATTTGTTGGTTATACCAAATAAAAAGTAAAGAAATAGGTGGAAGCACTATACTTACTTTTTTAGCCCCATCATTAAATCTATGTTACCTAACCATTTAGCGTAATAAAGTTTTGAACAATACATATAAGATTTTTTTTTAAAAGTATTTTTATGGGTTTTGAAAAATACCTTATATTTGATGCATGATGCTTTATATACGTATTCGATTATAAGAATTTTGAACAACTCATATAATTTTAAAAAAAGTAAATTACACGTCTACTTATTGAATTTTATTCTCTCTACTATTTCACTCATCGTATTTTCATTTTTTTCCTAATTTGGTCATTGAACTTTAGACATTGAACTTTTTGGATTACTAGACTGTTTACTCAGTAACGACGTGCCCACGAGGCTTATTTTAATAATAAAACATGTCACACGTTTACTTAATGAACTTTACTCTTTCTCATATTTCACTCACTGAACTTTTTAATTTTTTCAATTTTAATTTAACAACATTAGAAATTTAACGGTCAAGTGACAAAAAAAAGTTTAATATCTAAAGTTCAGTGCGTAAATCGAAAAAATTGAAAGTAAGATGAGTGAAATAGTATAGAGAGTAAAGTTTAGTTAATAAGCGCGTAATTTACCCTTTTTAAAAAAAAGTATTTTTATGGATTTTAAAAAATAAATTATATTTGATGCATGATGCTTTATATATGTATTCGATTATGAGAAACTCACCATTCACTACGAGAATGGTTAAAACGTGAGTGATTTTTTTCTTTCAAGAATATAAGATAAATTATGTTTTTAATGCAAATAAATTTTTTATCATTAATTTTAATATTTTAAAAGCAAAAAGGTATCTATTAATATTTTAAAATTAAAAGGGTATATGAGGCTCATGTACTTTTTTTTAAAAAAAAAATCAATGCGGTCACCGAATTGTTTTTGCATTCATTGTGGCCCTCAAATTTAAAAAAAAAATCTAATATGATCTTTTGACCAACAGTTTTCTTTGTTGACCATTACGATGCTGACGTGATACTTTATCGTGCTGGCGTGGCTGTCTACGATACTGACATAACAGTCTACAGTGACTGGTGACATAACTGATGACGTGATAAATGAGTTAAATTGATTTTTTAAATTCAAGGGCTGAATTGATTTTTTTAAAGTTTAAGGGTTTATTTGTTTTTTTTAAATATAAATATTTTAAATTTAAAATACTACAAACATATGTTAAGCCCTTTATTCCTTTTATTTTTATTTTCAATCCTCTTAAAATTTGATTCTTTCACTTAAGCATCTTATTTCCATCGTTGTTGGTATTAATGTCATTATTTTGTAGATTTGTCAAATGTTACCTGTACCCGATTATTTGAACCGATTTACCGGAACTGAATTTCCATTGACCTGAATTAAACCTAAACATGATTTGACATGACCCGACCCGAATCCAAACTCGAAATGACCTGACCCAAACCCGATCTGAATGACTCGATTGCCACCTCTATTATTTTTGGTATTAGTTTGTTATGCTATTTAAAACGATATCTATGAATAATAAATTTGTGATTAAAATAATATAAATTTGATTGGAGGAGAATTTTTTGTAATGCAATATAAATAATTGTCGAGAACTCATTTTATCTTACTAGTATGGATATTTTATTTTTATTTTTAAATGATGTATTTTTATTCTCGTATATTTGATATTTTAATTTTTTTTTCTCTTTTTATTCATGTTTAGTTTTTCTTAATTTTATAGTAAAGATTTATTAATTTTAATATTTTATTTAATAAATAATACTAATAATTAATGATATTTTTATATTTAACATAATATTTTTATATTTTAAATTTTAAATATTTGTATTTATTTTAAAAATAAATAAGCCCTTGAACTTTTAAAAAAAATCAATTTTACCCTCAAACTTGAAAAAAAATATTTTAGTACATTTGCCATGTCAGTAGTCACCATGGGCTACCATGCAAGTACCGTAGACCGCCATGTCAGCATCGTAAAGTGTCATGTCAATTTCGTAATAATCAACGATATAAATCGTTAGTCAAAGAGCCACAACAGATTCTTTTTCTAAGTTTGAGAGTCATATTAAGTGAAAATAAATTCGAATACCAGATAGCTTGTTTTAGAAAAATGTAAAGAGCCTTTTTTTTTTTGCCTATTTTAAAATGATTTTCTTTTGATTTTACGTGTATACTTAATTGAGTTAGCGTCATTCAATTAAATGACGTCAAACATAATAGGAAGGTTTATAATTTTATTAGTGCATTATTTAAATATTGAATAATGTAGTTTCATTACAAATAATGTAAATAGATTTATTTTTTAATAAATAATTTTTTTATTTATAATTGTTTAGTAAATAATATTTTTATTTATAATTTAACTGGTTATAACTTTAATATAATTACTAAATTAAGAAAATAATATTGATAAATTTATTTTATTTTTTTCAAAACATATTTAAAAGAATTACTATACACAATATGAAAATAAAAAATATTTTAGTAAAAAGCAGTAATAAGAGGAACATAAAAAGATGTTATTTTTGTTTCTTTTAAATATAAAGCTAAAAGAAAAAATAAAAACCACAGCTCAGATCTACAAGCAGCAGATTAGTCGAACCAAACATCTCTTTAATTTCCCTTTAGTCTAACAGGAAAAAAAATTGAACTTTGATTTTCCATCTCTTCTTTAGCCATTGATGATCCCTGAGCTTTTATACTCTTTTGTTCAAAAACAAAGCAAGCAAGCAAACAGTGTCTTAGTTTTGCAGATTAAAGACAGCATATTTATGGGTACTTTTTGATGGTTCCAGAAGATCTTCCTCTCTTTTCTCTTTCGATCGTATTATAATTATTACCTCATGCTTTAGCTTTAGCTTTGTGTTCTGTGTTTTGTCTTTGTTTCCTTCTTAAATGAGTCTTCAAATATGGTGAGATAAGCTAAAAAAACTCTTGTCCGAAACGATCTTTGTTCTTTTGTTTTACGTCTTTTTTTTCTTCCCATGGGTTCCGGTAATAGTGGTAGTTTGCAATCTTCAAGTGGTGGCGGTGAAGAGTATGATTCACGCGTTGAGTCAATCTCAGTTTTTTTCAACCATAGCCCATTGAGCCGTATCGGTCATAATCCTTTGGGTAGCCAACCGCCGCCGCTGCCGGTGCTAAAGCAACCACAGAGCAACTCTTCATCGACTATGTTCGACCCTTTATCGTACTTAGATCATCATCCTTTATCAAGATCGGTCCTTAATCTCGATGCGATTGGGTCCAAAAATCTAAGATCTGAGCCAAATTACACTGATCTTAGTGGGTTCATGGCTGCCTCATCGGCATCACCAAGGACTCAACAGCTGTTCACCAACCAACAATCACATAGTAGAGACAGTTTTCCATTGTTGCAGGTCCCTCAAGGACCAGAAAGTTGGAACCAATGCTCGGTTTCCGTTACAAATAGCCAACTAAACAACAAGAGCAAGACGGTGCGTAATCCGAAAAAGAGAAACAGAGCTTCTAGGCGTGCGCCAACAACTGTTATGACCACAGATACCACCAATTTCCGAGCCATGGTTCAAGTGTTCACCGGGATCCCCGAGCCACCCTTCACCTCCTCACCTTTTCAAGGAGCTAGGCTCGATCTAACCCATTTCGACCCTTTATCACCTCCTCATTATCTTTTACGACCATTTGTTCAAAAACTCAGCCCTCCACCTCTTCTTAGCTCATCGATGGCAGACACTATAGTTTCTAATCCTAGAACTAACACCAACAGCAGCAGCAACAACACTAGGTCTGGTTCAACCTCCATCAACTACCAACTACCATCCGAGTTAGGCCATTTAAAGCAGACTCAGAATCTACTCAACATCAACATGCAAAACCCGATTCTTAACTTTCAACCTCTCCTTCAAACCCGTCCAAAATACCCACTTTCAGGTTCAAACATTACCGGAACAAAGTCACACGAGTCCTTGGATGTTCGTTCCGAGTTTGGTTTGAGCCAAGGCCATGCCAATACCAGCCTCGCCGAGCTTCAAAACATGGTATCTTCAAAGGAACATGATCAGAGTCTCCTACGTTCCATGAACGGGAAAGTGAGCAACTTATCGGATTTTCACGGGGATGAAGAACCGGAACACGTGGCTTCGAGAAGTGAAGGTATGGTGGAATCATGGATATATTCATCAGATTAGGAGTATCTAAATAATTTCATCGTAGAAAAAAAAAAGTTTTCAAAATTGAGAAAATCTGAACAAAGAATATCAAGGAAATGATGGTGAATATTTTTTCACAATGATACACGAAAGAGATTGAATCTTTTTTGTTTATAATTATTTCCATATTAACCATGAAATAGTTTAAAAGTTCAACCCTATTTTGTCTTCCTTTCTGATCTTTTAGGTTAAACCCTCTCCTCTTAATTTGATTATATGGATGTGTAAATAATACTCTCTCGATTTCATATTAATTTTCTCATTGTATTATCGTTTTCATCATACACTGATTATTATGACGTCTCTTACTTAATTGCTGTTCTTTTGAATAAAAACATGTTTAATACAATATATTTCTGAATTAAAAAAAAATCAACGAATTAATTGTAATCTTTTATTAATATCAATATAACGAGTAGTATAAGGTACGATTTAGCATCATGTTTTCTATTACTTTTCCCCGTTTTATTTTTAAATATTAAAAAAATGAAAAAAAGGATATGAAGTATCTAAGAATGAAATCTTTGAAATAAGACAAAGATCGATATATATATATATTCTCTCCGTCCTATTATTTGTTTTTGATATTTGACTATGTACATAGTTTTAGGAGATATATTTAACTAAGATAAATGATAAAATTATCCCAAAAAATGATTGATATATTTGATAAATTGATTTTGGTAGGTATAACATAGTGGGATATAAAGATAAAAAAAAATTATTAATGTTGTTGTTTGTTAACTTTTTTTTTAATAGAACACTTTAAATGTAATAAATTTAAAAATTAAAAGAAATATATTTAGTGGGATAAAGGGAGTATAATTTGGGGTTTGAAATTGATGGGTATTGTAAGGATCAGAATGTGAATGTCAATCGAATAACGAAACCATGAAAATCTGTGCTGTCTGCATGAAACCCTTTTGGTTTTAGTTTATGTGAACTTTAGTTATCCGAACGAGGAGGAAGACAACTTAAACCCTATTATATTTGTCTTAACACTTTATAGTGATAGAAATATGGTGATATGCAATTGAATTTAAAAATAATTTAAAAAACAAATCAAATTATCTCATTAATTAAATGAAAATCGTTAACTTTAAAATTCTCAAATTCAATTACCAATAATTATATAATATTTAAACGTTCATTCTTATTAAAAAAAATTTAAAACCAATTCTATCACTTATAATCCCTAGATTAAAAAAAGAATATTTTGAAATGATTTTCATGCTTCTTAAAAAATTAATGGCTTAATATAAAGATAGGTGTATAAACTAAACTAAAAATTAACTTTTTGTGTAGTGCCTAAAGAATTTTTTCGTTAAAAATAGGTGCCTAAAATTTTTTTCGTTACACTTTTAAGTGCTTACGATAAGAAAAATCATTAAGTGACACGTGTTACGTCCAGATTTTTTTAAATTTTTTAAAAATATTTTATTTTTTAAAAAATATGAACGTGAAATGTGCCACTTAAAGATTTTTTTAATGGTAGACATATAAAAATGTAACGGAGAAAACTTTAAATATGTATTTTTAACAAAAAATTCTATAGACACTAAAATATTTTTCGAGACATTCTTTATGTACTTATTTTTGTATTAAACCAAAATTAATTTATATAAGAGAAAATAACTTGAGTGACCGAAAATACCTTATAATATACGATTTTAACCAAATTTTTTTGGATTTGCAAAAATAACCAACGAATTCGCAACTCAATTTCGAATTTGCAACACAAAATCCAATTTCGCAGCACAGTTTCCGAATTTGCAACACAAAATTTGGAATTTGCAACACAAAAGTCGAATTCGCAACTCGAATTTGACAATTTCGCAACACGAATTTTCTTTTCGCAACTCGATTTTTAAATTCGCAACAAGATTTTCTAATTCATAACGCGAGTTTCAATTTCACAACATGAATTTCGTTTTCGTAACTCGATTTTTGTATTCGCAACGCGAATTTTAATTTCGCAACACATCTTTTAATTTTACAACACAAATGTTTTGGGTATATAAACTACGTAGCAGTAACAACTCATAACCTAAACCCCTAAATCGGAACTCAGTCCATCTCTATCTCTCACTCTCTTTGGCGACATCCGTCCCCATATCCGACGATATCCTTCCCCATCTCTAATTTTTTACATAATTTTATTTCTATATAATTTTTCAATGATTTCTCTCCCAAATTATCAAGTATCAACTTAATAAATGTATGTTTTTCTCTAAGTTAGTGATGATATCTAGTTTATAGCTCGTTTGTTTAGTAAATTACTTTATTTACAATTTGTAAAATGAAATCATCTAATGTTGATCATGTTTGGATAGATTTGTGTTATGGAGGGTCATGTGAGAATGTTAATGGTGTTTTACAATATATGTCTTTATCCATGAATCTTCAACTAAAACTGTCATTAAAAAAGTTAACTTATGAAAATCTAATGTTACGTGTTTCAAAGAAATTGAGTTTAGAGCCTCTAAGTGGATTTAGGCTATCTTATCAGAGAAAGAGTAAAGTTTTTTTGTTAACCGACAATGAAGATGTTGAACGATTCATTGCTTACATTAGTGTTTCGCAAGATGATGTTACATTGTATGTTGTTGAACCTAGAAATAGTGAAGTTGGATCAGTAACGGGTAGTAATCAACTAAGTTCTTCAACCTCAGTTTATGGTGCTCACAATGTACAACGTTGTTATCAACCTCAAAATTTCATGGTTCCACCACAATTTCATCACCAAGAAAATTTTATTTCACCACATTTCCAATACCAAACTCAATATCAAACACAATCTCAAAATCCACAACTTTTCCCTAATCCAAATCCCAATCAATTTACAGACCCAAATTCCGGTTTTCGTATTGACCAGTTAGACGATGATGAGCCAACAGATAAAAATGTGAGTACTAGACAATATTCAAAATTTGATCTTGGTCAATACCCGAACTTTGATCTTGGTCAATACTTGGATTTTGATGATGTTTCAGAAGAAGAAACATACCCTGCTTATTACAATAATGATTTTGATATTGGTCAATACCCGGATTTTGATGATGAAATATCTGCTGCTGAGGAAGATATTGTTGATGATAATGAGGAGGAAGTTACAGCTATGAATGAACATGTTGAACATCCATTATGTAATTCATATAACCTTAAAGAAAAAAAAGAAGAAAAATAAGAAGTTCCCGAAGATGGGCTATCAACTAAAAGTTAACAAATCAAGCAAAGATCGTTTTGAAACAAAGTGTAGAATTGACAAAAACTGTACGTGGCGTATGATTGCAAAGAGGATAAAACATTACGAAATGTTTCAAGTTAGGACTTTTATTGATAAACATACATGTTCAATAACCCAAGTTTTTCCTCACCATAGACAGACAAACAAAAAGGTGTTGGGTGGTTTTTTGGCTGAGTTGATGTTTTTGAATGGTAAAGTATATCGGGGTCATGAAATTATAACTGACATGAATGCTCGGTTCAAGATTAGTATCTCATATTCTCAAGCTTGGAGAGCCAAATGTTATGCCTTGGAATTGTTGAGGGGGTCGCCAGAAGCATCGTTTGCCCAACTACCGGCTTATTGTCACAATTTAAAGCTGAAAAATCCTGGGTCGGTAACTCATATCAAAACATATAGAGATGGACATTTTGAGTTGTTGTTTATCGCCATTGGCGATGCGGTTAGTAAATCAATATAATTTTGTTGACTCATTTTTGTTAGTTACATGTATTTCACATTTAAATAATTATATTTTTTATGTATATTATTTTGTAGATTCGTTTGTTTATTACTTGCATGTGCCCAGATATTATAGTTGACGGAGCATAATTGAAATGTTGATACTTGGAACAAACTTATTAGCAGTAGCCATGGATGCTAACAATGAGATACTGTCTATAGCTTACGGGGTTGGCAAATCTGAAACCTCTGATTCATGGACATGGTTTATGGGGCATCTTAGGGATTGCATAGGTCCTATTAGCAATATGACAATCATATCCAATAGGGAAAACTCAATTGATAACGCTATTAGAAGCTGTTTCCCAGATGCTTTTCATGGACTTTGTGGTGTTCATTTGTACAGAAATCTAAAATCAAGGTTTACTGGTATAAAAAATCACAAATGGACATACTGGAAGGCTGTAAAAGCTTATCGGGAAGTGGATTTTAATAAGCATATAAATTGTTTAAGACGTGTTTTGCTTCAATGTGCTCAAACACTAGAAGATGTCGGGTTTGAAAAATGGTCAAGAGTACATCAACTTGGAGCAAGATATGGTTTCATGACGTCTAATAGTGCAGAATCAATCAACGCTCTAAGTCGTCATTCCCAAAAATTACCCATTTCTATGTTAATGGAGTTTTTTCGAGCCTCTATTCAACAGTGGTACTATAAGAAAAGAAACCATGCATGTATTATTTCTTTAAATTCGTAACTTATCATATTTAATAGATTTTACTAAGTATTATTTATTTAAAATTACAGGAACATTAGAACGTCGTGTTACACCATGGACTGAAAAAAAGATAACGAAACGTTTTGTGAAGTTAACGTCATGGAGAGTTGAACCATGTTCAAACACTTTGTTTGAAGTCTTGGATAATAACTTAAATGGACTTATCGATCTAAATGCAAAGACGTGTAGTTGTATGAAATGACAAATAACTGGTTATCCATGTGGCCATGTTATAAAAGTTGCTCTTCATCTAAACCAAGATGATTCAAGCACATACGCTATGGATTGCTACACTACAGAAGTATATCGACAGACTTATGCCGAGATTGTCTACCCTATTCCACATCATTATGAGTGAGACATACCAGATGACTTACAAACAGTTTTTCTACCAGTTACGGACAGAAGGCTACCTGGCCGACCAAAAAATCACGATCGTATACCGTCTAAGGGTGAAGAGAAGAAGATATCGACATGTAGTCGGTATAAGGAAAGTGATCATACAAGGTTGACCTGTGGATCACCAGTGCCATCACAATCATCTTTTCCTCCACTAAAATATGAATCTTCATCAAAATCGAAAGCTCATATGGTGCCAAATAAAGGGAAATCAAAATCGCAATCAAAATCAAAATCCCAATCCCAATCACCTTCATCTTTTGAGACTATTAACTTAGGTGATTTTTTTGATGCAAACGTTGTATTATGTATTCATGATTGTATAACACTTATTATATATTAATACTAATAGAGTAAACAAGAACGTGAAAATGGTAACTTTGTATAAAGTAATCTTATATTACTATATTAATAGCTCTAATATGATCATAGTTTTTGTCTGTATTTTATAGCTATAATCATCTGAACATTGCAGTTGCTTTATATGTATTTTATGTGTGGATGCATACATTTTTTGCACTTAGGCATGCATTATTAAGCTTATATTACTATATTAATAGAACTAATATATTTATCTGTACACTTGAGTTTGACAATTGCTATGATCTGTTTAGTTATTATCACTTATCAAGATTGTTGTCTGTTATCTTTTTAAAGATGTTTGTCTTGAATGTGAAACTAGAAAAAGATGGTTATTGTGAACTTCTCCAGACGCTTGAACTTTAGTTTTGTAATAACTAAACAAGTATGATTAGTAGGAAAATTTGCATAGTGAAAATTCGCAACTCGAAAATTGAAAATCGTAACTAGATATTAAAATTCGCAACTCGAAAATCTAATTCGCAATTCGCAAAATTCGCAACTCGATATTCAAATTCGCAACTCGAAAATCAAATTCTCAACTCGAAAATGAAATTCGCAACTCAATTTCGAATTGCGAATTTCATTTTCGAGTTTCGAATTCGATTTTTGAGTTGCGAATTTTAATATCGAGTTGTGAATTCGATTTCCGAGTTGCGAATTTGATTTTCTTAAAGATAGTTTGCCTTTAACAAGGTTTTTGATAGTTTGCCTTCAATATAATACAGATTCAATTAAACAAATCAATCAAACAAAAAAATTTCAAATTATTTACACTTTACATCACATTGGTATGTATGTGCCCCAGACAATATTCATAAGTGGTTGAACGAAAGAGAAGAAACTTAATTATATAAAAAATAAATATATGACAAGACAAACAACCACAGAGCTTTCCACAGCTTACATCCAATTGAAGGTAGCAACACCTTTATCTGATTTGTGAGAACAGTTGATTGTCCAAAATTCTTCGGGCTCATGTGATTATACTTCCCAATAACGTTCCACAACAAAGCCAAGTGTAGGGAACTGCGTTGTTAAAAGATGTAAGACACGGCTGTAAATAAAATATACACCCCTGATGTTGCCAATTCTCACCGAACCTGACAAGGACCATAACTTAGAACAACATTTTGTCATCTGTAGCAGAATCAATAACGAATTTATCTCTCAACAGCATAGTCTGAAATCTGGTGAAGGAAGCTCCAATTCGTAGATCTATTTCTTGATAAATTTGTAAACATTAATTATTTTCTTAGTAGATATTAGCTTGACAAATACTAAAAATGACAGAAGTAAGACGACATACAATATACTTAAACATTCATTGCAAATCCAATTGGAAAAATATGGAGACCTAACTTGTATTCTCCCCAAACTTAACTGATATTAAACAACACTACTCGTCACGTATGTTACAGAGACACGATTGTAAGGGCCAAGCATGGGTGTGTTCAATATTTTCTAAATTCCCAAAACATTCAGATATGAAAATAATGAACTAAGGAAAAAGGAAATTCTCACAAGGTCATAATGTCGCATATCAACCACTGGATGCAGGTAGGCAACGTCTCGCATATATCTCTCTAGTCATAAAATGCCGAAACGACAACCCTACTGCACCTCTATCTCTATCTATCGGAGGTAGAAATTGTTTGCCTCCTCTCGTCATACGTTCCAAGCACATGCATACAAACGGACCACAATCCCCTCTAGCTATTGAAGCTTATTGTGGCGCTGTCTCATCTTTCATCATTATAACTTTTAACTTATTCGGCTTCTTGTTTCCTGAATTAGTCCAATAAGTAATCTCATCCAAGTATTTAGACAAAAGATGTCCATCCCCTACAAATCATATCTTTCAAAGCAGACAATGGTATGTAATTCAGCATGCTGTAATATACTATCGTCTTCAATGATGGGAGCTGAAGCTCGACGAGAAACCAATGATGACGTTCCATAATAGGGATAAACACCTGCAATATTAAATAAATAATACTTTAACTGCACACATCAAATAAATTTGATGAACACCTTTAAATATACAAAAATAAATACTAACCTTATTGACCTCCCACCACTTAGGATAAAGGATAGCTTTGTCATTACCTAACGCATATGAAGCGTCTCTCTGATCCTGCAAGTGAGCTGCGTGAAAAGACGAAGGCATAATAGTTCATCGCGTCTTTTTGAGTTTCTTCAATTTCCATAAAATCAGAAGTCGTGTTACCCATGCATCAATATGTTGTTCTATAAAAAAAAGTACATATATCAGTGAGTTTAATAAATTAAAAATATAATCAAAATCAATATAAAAAAATATAATACTTACCCCCATTTGAAATAGCCATTATCTTCAACCCTTAATAAAACACCCCACCAAGACCGCTCAAGAAACAAATGTATATTGTCGATTTTGCATATGTCGGTGAGGCACCCCTTGCTCCGTTCATGTAGATAAAAATCAACTACGGTCTTAGCGTAAACGATATTATCCTTAACTGTGTCCGGTAGTGTGCATATCTCGTGCTGAGGAATGGTAATGGCCATATCGGATCCAGAATATCGAGCACAAGAGGGGGTTTACCAATATGTCTACATATAATGGAATGTGGATCCTGAACGATACGAGGTGGATCCTGAACGATGGGAGGGGCCTTTGGAATGATGAGAGGTGAATCATAAACAATGGGAGGTGAATCCTGAACAATGGTAAGTGGATCAGGCTTCTTTTTACGCAGTCTTGGAACTATTGGGGTGAAAGGAGACGTAATGGCATGTCCACGACGTCTGATGCGTGAACCTCGTCGTGCAAGAAAAACGATATCGATATATCTGAAGAGAGATGACTGGTCTGGCTCGGAATTATAGTGGTCATCATGTAACATATTATCATCGGACCTCTAAAAATAAATTAATACATAAATCAGTAAATAAATAAATAATGTCGAAAAAAGGTTATTTGCATTTTTATAATGTTTCTTCTAAAATTAAACAAACTCCTCGCGTAAAATACGCACCTCATTCTGCAACGATGAAACAATCTCACGTAGAGCACCCACCTCATCACGTAAAACAACTACCTCACAACGTAAAGCACCATTGTCATCACGTAAAACATCTACCTCACCACGTAAATCACCTACCACATCACGTAAAGCACCATTGTCATCATGTAAAGCAACGACCTCATCATGTAAAACACCGACCTCATCACGTAAATCAGTTAACTTATCACGTGAAGGTAGGAAACGAGAAGATAAATATCGTGGCATCTTTGTCGGTCGCCTATCATGAGGTGATGGTGGAGAAGAGGCTCGATGATGTGATGGAATAGGTGATGGATCTCGGTGTCGAGGTGTAGAGTCGGCTAGAGGTGATGGATCTCGGTGTCGAGGTGTAGAATCGGCTCGATGAGGTGATGGATCTCAGTGTCGAAGTGGAGAATCGACTCGATGAGGTGATGGATCTCGGTGTCGAAGTGGAGAATCGACTCGATGAGGTGATGGATCTCGGTATCGAAGTGGAGAATCAACTTGATGAAAAATTGGGGGGTGCTCATCACCCGTCCCATAAAAAAAACGCCTACTAGTTTGCCACCAATCAATGGCAACCTCAACCTCTATGGATATTAATGTCTGTAATGGATAGTTTGCCTCCTAACAATATAAAAGCCTATATAAAGTCAAACGTCTACTAGTAATAAATTGTTTATATATGGTAGTATTTGTGTTTACTTACATCATCGATCGTCATATATGGTAGTATTTAATTCCAATTCAACTATCGGATCCTCTTCCAAGTAATAGCCCTAGGAATATCATTTGAATTCTTGATGGCATAAGTACACATGCTGGGAAATGCCTCAAATATCTAAATCTACAATATAATACACAAACATTAATTTTTAGTAATTGTTAAATAATTAATTTTGGAAACATTAAATAATTCTTACCTTAAAGGCCGAAATAAAGCCTGTCAAAGTGTATTTGGAACCATATCCATACAAACTACGACGGTCCTCAAAGGCAGACGACAATTTCTTCCAAGTAGCTTTCCATATATATGAACCCCACATAAACACGTTCCATGCATCTAGGTCATCTACCAATAATATTAAATCCTTACAAACAGGCTGTCTACCCTGTTTTGCTAAAAAGTCGGCATACAAAAGTAGTAAAAGGCATACTCGGACAACATCAAGGTCATCCATCTGAGTAAAACCATCTTTAAGAAGTAATCTGCTCAAATCATCGACGTGTAAAGTGGCCATCACCTTTGCCAGGTCAGGAAAAAAATGAAATAACCATGATGGGGTGACAATATGTCTAGTGTACAGACCTAATTCATTGTGTCATCCGAAACGTAGACCAATGACCAAGAAAAACTCCTCCCGCCCAAAACGAGTATACGCTGGTGGAAAATGAAACCATATCTCCTCATCGCCACGTGGTATCCCCTCAGGTAGATCGTTAGTCATGGTCTGTAGAAACAAATGAGTCAACAAAGCATCTCCACTTGGATGTTGTACTTTCAGCCATGGCCCGAAACAAGTTTTCTCAAACAAATTTCTTTGGACAGGTGTAAGTGTCGACGCAATTGTAGTGGCTAGGCTTAATTTATTCCTTAAAGTCAATGGAGCCGAAAAAAATTCCTAACAAAAACAATAAAAATACTAAGTTAGATATATAAACATTCTATCATACACAATAAACAAATTATACACAATAAACAAGCATGATATTAATCTTTCAAACTAGCCCGGTATTCACCCAAGTCATTATTCTATCATAGTGCATCAGATAACATTCTAGAAGTAAGCATATATAAACAAAAAGGACAACATATAGGTTTAGTGCAGGTTCAAGGTCTCTCAGCATAAGTGTTGTGCGTAGAAGAAGTGCTTAAATTTTCAAGAAAATCAAATTCGCAACTCGAAAATCGAATTCGCAATTCGAAACTTAAATTCGCAACACGAAAATCGTAACTCGAAAATGAAATTCGCAACTCGATTTTCATTTTTGAGTTGTGATTTTCGTATTGCGAATTTAAGTTTCTTTCATAAACTACTCTTCTTCTGCAAATTGAAACTTGAATGAAATGCATTACTTCAACCAAAAAACAAAGGGCGATGGCATAATGTAAGTCTATTTACCAAATACTAACTTCACAGGGTTAAAGACTAAACAACTGTTTGGCAGCAACCGAATGAATTTACTAAGCAATCTAAGTGAAATGATTAATCTATCTATGAAAATGATTAATTATCTAATAATAATACAAAAATTTCAAAATAGAAAACTAACCCTCGGTGGTTGATTTTCCATTTGTGGCAATGAATGCTTGTGAGAGGGTGGTTGTGAGAGATGGAAATAGAGGGGGGTCGCCGGAGATGGGGACGGATGTCGCCGAAGAGAGTGAGAGATGGAGATGGGACAAAGTTGCGATTTAGGGGTTTATGTTATGAGTTGTGATTTAGGGGAATATACCCAAAACATTTGAGTTACGAAATTATAAATTGATTTGCTAATTTTAAATTCGCGTTGCGAAATATAAAATCGAGTTGCGAAAACGAAATTCATGTTAAGAAATTAAAACTCGCTTTGCGAATTAGAAAATCTTGTTGCGAAAACGAAACTCGTGTTGCGAATTTAAAAATCGATTTGCAAAAAAGAAATTCGTGTTGCGAAATTGTCAAATTCAAGTTGTGAATTCGACTTCTGTGTTGCGAATTCCAAATTCGAGTTGCGAATTCGGAAACTATGTTGCGAAATTGGAGTTCGTGTTGCGAAAGTAGAGTTCGTGTTGCGAATTCGAAATCGAGTTACGAATTCGTTGGTTATTTTTGCAAATAAAAAAAATTAGTTAAAATCATATATTATAAGACGTTTTCGGTCACTCAAGTTATTTTCTCTTTATATAAGGGCCAGGAGGAGTGACTAGCAGCGCTGAGATTTGGGGAATCGTTAGCCGCCGCAACATTATTTTTAAATTCACATCAAATATCTCCGTCGTCTTTGAGTTTGTGCTTCGTTAGTATATTATACTGTTTTCTTTAAATAATATTTTTAAGTAATAATTATAATTATAGCTGTATAATATATAATCAAATAATTATTATAAAAAATAACTAGATTATAATAAAATGTATATTAAAAAAATTCTTTCATGAAATTCATGTACAATGAGATTAAACATAAAACATCAAGAATTCCATAACTTTAACGTTGCCATTGAATTAAGATTTTATGGATTATTATATTATTTATAGTTACAACTAATAACAATAATTTTTAATTTAAATATGTTAATGTAAAAATTTAAAAACGGTAAATTAAAATATATACAATATTTTGATGTTAAACTATTTTTTACTCTTTTTTTAGGTTGTCAACAGACAGATTTATTTACGGTTTTATAATAAGAAAATATGATTGCATGAACCGGTGTTACATCTCAAATGTGGTAACCTTTTTCATGTTATTGATTGATAGATGATGATTTTTTTTATACTTCCAATTATACAAACCTCCACACCAATGGTTTAAATTTTGAAGGATGGCAAAGGGGTGTTTTTATTTTTTATTTTTTTTTGAATCTTTTCGAAAGATATGATCAATTTTGTTGTCATAAATTGGTTAATTAAATTACCAATGATTTAAAAGTTAAAATATGGTTTTTTAATAGCTGAAATGCTTATAGGATAATATATATTTAGAATGTTTTTTAACCCTTGATGATGCATATATTATGTGGACGTAATTGTTCGAATTCAAAACTTCTAAAAAGAACAACAATCCTTTACTACTGTTCATATTTAATGGTTACACGTGGATAAAATTATACCCCTTCTATCCCACTAAAACAATCTATTATTGACTTTTTAGGTCATTTTTAGCTTTGACTCTTTATTATTTAAAATTTATTATTGATAAAAATATGAAAAAATATATTTAAAAAACTTTTATTAAATAATTTTTGAAACATATATTTTATAAAATTTAATTTTTTAAAATATTTAAAATAATCATCATCAAAGTTTAAAAATTCTGACTTTTAAAAAGTCAATAAAAAACAAATTTTGTGGGATAGAGGGTATAATAAATTTTAAAATTTTATATGTATTTATGGATAGAGTATAATTGTATTTTAATTATTTATAATATAAATTATAATTATATAATTATAGTTTAATTTTTAAAATATAAATATAAAGTCAATAGCAAACGTAAGATAATTGTGTATGTCAAAATGATTTTGGTATTATTATTATTAATCAATAAAATTCATTTATATAATTACATTAGTTATTTATTATTATCTTATCTTCTTACATAAGAACACATCTGACATAATTTAATGCTGTCTCTAAATCTCCAAGGTAAAGATCACTGTAATAAGTTCTAAACCATAGTTAGAATAGTTATGTCCATGCTACTTAAGTTGCCTAAATGCATTAACGACTACCTTCTCTTCTTACATAAGAAAACATTCGAAGTCATTTAATAATGTATCATTAAACAACACATAATATTTTTTCCAGATCCGAGTTGAGTCAACGCGAGTACATTGTCCAAATCACTTTTAGAGTCAGTTGTTTAAAAAAAAGATTTCGAAAAATGAATTTTAGAAAATGAATTACATCCCCTAAAAATATTTTTTAAAAATCATTTTACGTTATTTGGATGATATTGTGTAATTCATTTTTCACTAGTTAGTAAATTTTTGAAAATTCTTTATTATAAACATCAAATACTCATTTAAAAAATAGACATCAAATACAATAAATAATATTATTTACTAACAAAATATTAATATTATTTTTAGGGTAAATTACAAATTTGGTAAATAAACTTTACTCTCTCTCCTATTTCACTCAATGTACTTTAAATATTTTTAATTTCCTTCATGAACTTAATAAATTAGGTTTTTCTTGGTCACTCGACCGTTAAATAGTTAATGACGTTAAAATGAGCAGTTATACAGATGCAAAACAACGTCATTTGCTGATTTTTTTAAAACAACATTGTTTTTAACGTCGTTAACTATTTAATGGTGGAGTGACAAAAATATGAGAGAGAGAGTAAATTTCAGTGACAAAAACCCAATGTATTAAGTTCAATGAGGAAACTTAAAACTTTTAAAGTTCAGTGAGCAAAGCAGGAGAGACTGTAAAGTCCAATGATGAAAATTTTAATTTACCCTTATTTAATAATGTCAATATTATTATTAAAATGTTATATCTATAATTATTAAATAAAATATTAAGATTATTCTATTCTATTAAAATAAAATGATTATAAATTATACTAATTATTTATTAAAATAAGATAATATATTATTTAATTATATTAATTACTTATTAAAATAATAATATTATTTAAATATTAAAAATTATTATTTTAAAATAATAATATTATATTTTAAGAAGTATATTTTAATAAATAATTCTATAATATTGTTTTTATGCAATTTATAAATAAAATTAATTTTATTAATAATTTATTATATATTATTAAAATAAAAGTATAATATTATATATTATAATAATATAATTCTAACAATAAATATAATTTAATAATTAATATTTGTATTAAAATGATACTAAAATAATATATTAATATTAAATATATAAAATAATAGTATTTGAAGTGATTATGCTTTGAAGTGAAAAGTTCATAAAATGACTTACATAAAATCACACCGTAAGTCATTTTCCAAAAAATGTAAATGAAATTCAGTTGACCAAGAAAATGAATTACATTGACCATTTACCTTTCGCCAACCAAATACTAAAAAATGAGAAAAATATTTTCCGAAAAACCAATTACAAAAAACAAACAAACCCTATTCGAGTGAAACTATACTATCTCACATTATTCCTGTCAAATATTTTTGCAACAATTTGATCATAGTAGAGAAACCTATTGTAATGCATTAAAAAACATAATATCAAAATTAGTTTCTAATATTTATCAAAATGATTATTTTGACTTATATTATCTTTTTAAGTATTTTGGTTTCCAATATTTTATTTTGTGGCAAAAAAATAACATTATATGGATTAAAACTATTGTTAGGTATGACTCATAAATATACCGATAAAGAGGTCAGAGGATGGAGTGGAGTGAGCGAAGCGAACATCATCTATCCTTAAAAAGAAAATCTCGTAGTGGGGGTTACGATTATGTGGGTTGAGGGTGCGGGGGCGCAGTCCCGCGGTACGGTACAGGGTTATTTTTATAAATATGTACCAGGGTTTATTTATTATAAAAGGAGATGAAGCCTAAACCTATGAGACATTGAATTGAATAAAATTCTAGCGCCGCCTAAGGCACCAAGGACGTAAGCATATTGCTGCCATGGTTGAGGAGATGGAGTCTTTGAATCACAATCGCACATGGGAGTTAGTTCGCCTTCTTGAGGGTAAGAAGCCTATTGGTTGCAAATGAGTGTATAAGAAGAAACCAACAGTAACAGAAAAAGAGGGGGAGAAGTTCAAGGCTCGTTTGGTAGCAAAGGGTTTTTCACAGCAGAAAAGAGTTGATTATGATGAAATTTTTTCTCCTGTGGTCAGACACACTTCAATCCGAGCAGTACTTGCATTGGTGGCTAGTTGGGATTTGCATTTAGAGCAGATGGATGTTAAAACTGCTTTTTTGCATGGGGATTTAGAGGAGCATATCTACATATAGCAGCCTGAAGGTTTCATTCAACCTAGAAACGAACATTTAGTATGCAGATTGAAAAAATCTTTGTACGTGTTGAAACAGTATCTGAGACAATGATACAAATGGTTTGACTCCTATATGATCAAGATTGGCTATAGGCGATGTGAGTATGATTGTTGTGTCTATGTTAAGAGCCTTATGATTATTGTGTCTATGTTAAGAGCCTTGATGATGGTTCTTTTATTTTTCTGTTTCTATATGTTGATGATATGTTAATTGCTGCGAAGAACATGGATTATGTTATCGGTTTGAAAACTTTATTGAGTCAGGAATTTGATATGAAAGATTTAGGTGCTGCAAAGAAAATTCTTGGAATGAAAATTTGCAGAGACAAAGACTCAAGCAAACTGTGGCTATCTCAACAGGGTTATGTTGAGAAAATGCTAGAAAGGTTTATGATGAGCAACGTAAAACCAGTGAGCACTCCATTGGTGAATCACTTTAAGCTCTCATCAGAATAGTGCCCTAAGACAGATAAGGAAGCTGAAAATATGGCAAAGGTTTCGTATTCTAATGCTGTTGGTTGCTTGATGTATGCAATGGTATGTACTCGTCCTGATTTAGCTCATGTTGTTAGTAATGTTTGTAAGTACATGTCTAAACCTGATAAGCAACATTGGGAAGCAGTCAAGTGAATCTTTAGGTACTTAAATGGTATTGTGGGACATGGAATTGCTTTTGGTAGTCAGCGGGATAATCCTTTGGTTGTAGGATATGTGCATTCAGACTATGCATGTGACTTGGATAATAGAAGATCTACGACATGGTATGTATTTACTCTTAGTGGAGGGCCTATTTGTTGGAAGTTTACTGTTCAATCTGTTGTGGCATTATCTACAACTGAAGCTGAATACATGGCAGCAGCTGAAGCTGTAAAAGAAACCTTATGGCTTATTGGTTTAGTGAATGAGTTGGGTGTTCAACAAGATGGAGTTCAGTTGCTTTGTGACAATCAAAGTACTATTCACTTGGCTAAGAATTAGGTATATCATGCTAGAACTAAGCATATTCATGTAAGGTTTCACAAGATTAGAGAGTTGGTTGCATCTGGAGAGATTTTGTTTCAGAAGGTACATACTGATGAGAATACCGCTGATATGTTCACCAAGCCAGTTACGACATACAAGTTCATGCATTGCTTGGACTTGTTGAATGTTTCGAGTTGTTAAAGAAGTAAGGTAATCCAACCCACATTGAATGTTTCCTAAGGGGCATGATATTCACCAAGGTGGAGATTTGTTAGGTATGGCTCATAAATATACCGGTAAAGAGGACAAAGGATGGAGCAGAGTGAGCGAATTGAACATCATCTGTCCTTACAAAGAAAGTCTCATAGTGGGGGTTACGATTATGTGGGTTGGGGGTGTAGCCTCGCGATACGGTACATGGTTATTATTGTAAATATGTAACATGGTTTATTTATTATAAAAGCAGATGTAACCTAAACCTATGAGACATTGAATTGAATAAAATTCTAGCGCTGCCTAAGGCACCGATGACGTAAGCATATTGCTGAACCTCGTTAAACTTCTTGTATTCTTTCTGTTTTCTTTACCCAATTTTATTAACATCTATTAATTAATAAACTATCAATACTCTAAAATAGTACCTTTTACCTAAAATAAAATCTTGAGGGCCAAAAAGGCTGTCACCATTTCCCTTCATTCCCACATGCATCAGTACAAGCTTAAGTTTTCATTTCAAAGTACCTAAATTCTGATATATATATTTTGTACTCTTGTTTGTTTAAACCACGCTAATTTATTTTTTTATGTTCTTTTAATTAAAATGAGATAAAAGTTATTTTTATTCATATATTTTTTCTTTAAATAATTATATCATAATTAGTATAATGTACATCTTATTCATAGGTTAAATATAATGAGTAAATCAAAATTTTCATCATTCAACTTATTTTTATTTTGGTCATTAAATTTTAATTTATTTTATTTAATTACTGAACATTTGAACTAATCATGTTTTAGTCACTCGATCGTTTTTCTCTTTAATTGTTAATTGACTTGATTTTTAATTAATTTTTGAATCACGTAAGCACCAATTCAGATTCTAACCATAGTTTGTCTGATCGACCATCGTATCGACTATTATCGTCGATCATCATTAGACTCCAAGAACTTTAGATCATATTATTATGAATACCTAAATATGAATCTGGGCTTCATTTCATCTAAATCCCTTACCTTAACTCGATGTTCGACAAAATAGCTTTAACCAATGAAGCTGGATTTCAAGAGATTGTAGAACAAAGAAATGGAATTGGAAGCTTTAGTGGTGGTACGTCAAAAGAATCTAGGACTAGAAACCGTGAAGCTTGTATCGTTTCACCCATATATATTAGAACAATAAATCTAAGAATCCATTTTCGGCTTTCAATGTTGTAAATGACTAAGAAAGGTTTTAAACAGATCCCAAATTTAATAAAAAAAAGTAGCTATTAACTCCTTATGCCAAAGAAACATCCATCTAACTTTTTATTAGCAGTCCTCAGTACGGCTAGTGGGTGAACTACTCCACTGATAACCCCTAATGAAGTCTATAAATTCAAGAGTTTTTTCCTTCTTCTTAATCTATGATCTCATGCATTGTACTCGACCATGATTCATTTAAAGGTTGTTTAATTCATGGGGAACAAGTATGTAATATGTTGGTATGTTTATTCTTTTAGCATGCGGAATCCAAGTTTTTAAGCAGGGTCACTTGTGAATGAGTTCTTGTGCAGTTCATTCATTTCATGATTTTATTTTTAGCATATAATTTTTTACTTCAACAAGAACCATGTGCATCAAAAGGATCAACAAGTAAATCACATATCCAAGTGTCTGAACTGCCTGCAGAGCGACGTAGGTGGAGGGCCAAGTGACGTAGAAGAACTTCAATGGCTCAAGCCCAGTAACGAGGGTAGCGAGGCAAAGGATGGAGAAGTAAATCCAAAGGTAAACTTGGACGAAAACGATCATCTTTTGGAGAGAAAAGTGGGATTTTATGTGATTAAAAATGAGGGAAACTAATACTAAAAGGATTACAATGGAAACACATGAGATTGAAGCAGCAACTGTAGGGGCATACTTGTTACCGACGTATGGTTTGAATTACTTTCTATGGTTGTTAATGGCGCCGGACAAGGTTGATTTAATAAGTTTGGTTTGGTTTTCCATTGTTGATAATGCTCAATCCCATATAGTATTGGAAATACTATTGGGAATGGGTATTTATGGTTTGGATTTCCCACTTCCTTGTTGAGTGAAAGAGAACAAGGGGGACTTTCGAGCAACGCCGCCGCCGTCTGTCTTGTCTCGGCACGGCATGGCTCGGCTTGGCCCGTAGTCGTGGTAATACGTGTCTTCGACATGTACGCGCGGATACTATCTTTTAAGAGAAAGTTCTTGAGGAATTTCTATTTAAAAGAAACAAATGGAAAAATGTGAAATATTTCAACTGATATTTATAGGCTGCTGAAGACTGTTTAAATTCAAATGATAACAGCTGGTTTATGAGAGTTATCAGAAATTAAACAACTTTTCCTAAATTAAATAAAAAACGTTAAGATATATCTGGACTGATTTCCAACTTTGTACAGAGGAGACAAATTGTTAATATCAGGAGTTACAAGAGTTATTTGATTTAATTCCATGGGTTACATGATATAATTTCGAGAGTTATAACAGCTGAATAATGATGCAATGAACCTGGACTATTTTTTAGTCAGGTTCATCTAGACGTTTCAGCTTTTACAAAAGAAGAGATTTAATCCTGAAATTTTATAGACGATTTTAACCCTATTTCTAGCCTATAAATAGAGGGCTATATTCAGCTTCTCAACTAACTCTCAACATTCAGAATTCACTCTCCAAGTGTTTTCTAAATATTCTCTCTGTGTGCTTTCCGATAAGAAGAGCAATACCACCGGCAGTCCACTCCGATTTCGGGTGTACAGAATTCGGAGCGACCGTATTAACCTCGGGGGACGGTCCGCCTACTGCAGCGATTACACACATCGGGGAGAATTCGTTTCTAAGGCAGTGGTTATACCATGACACGGTTTACGAATCTGTTCCTTTTAATTACTGTTTATATTTCCAGTCAGTGCTAATGGTGTAGTTTTGCAGTCTATTTTACCAACAATTTAGAAACAAATTCTATATATTGCAATCATGTCAACACCTTTGAGCAAACTGATACCCAATCTTTCCAAGCTCGATGCACTTGATGGAAAGAATTATAGAAGGTGGTCCCAAAGAATCCTGATATTCTTCGAGCAACTTGATCTTGACTACGTGTTGCTCAAGCCACCACCTACCATGACGCCAACCCCAGCTACCGGTAATGATGTTGATGTGGTCCTCAATGATGATGCCCTAGCAACTGTCGCTGCTGCACTCGCTACCTACGAGAAGTACGAGAAAGACAACAAAACGATGCGAGGACATCTGCTCAGTCACATGTCAAATAAATTATTTGATATGTTCCTTAGAGAAAGGAGTGCCAAGATAATATGGGATACTCTCGATAAAAAGTATGGTGTGGACGATGCTGGCATCAAGAAGTACGTTGTCGGTGAATGACTCAAATTCCAGATGACTGATGACAAGCTGATAATGGATCAAGTCCATGACTATGAGAACCTAGTTGCTGACATCATCACCGAAGGGATGCAAATGTGGTAGGTGCTGCAAGCCAATGTTCTCATTGAGAAGCTGCCCAAGTCCTGGTCTGACTACCGCAACTCTCTTAAGCATAAGAAGAGAGAAATTTCGCTTGAAGAGCTCGTAGGCCATATGAAGATTGAAGAACCCAACCGTTTAAAAGATAAGCTTACTAATTCTATGAGTAATTTATCTTTTAGAGCTCACTTGGTTGAGTCTAGATTTAAGAATATCATGAAACGTGGGAATCAAGACAAGAAAACAAAACCTCATAAGGTTACCAACTTCAAGAAGTCAGGAAAGGCCAAACCTTAAGAAAAGACGCTCAAGTGCTATGTCTACGGTTTACTCGGCCACAAAGCTTACTAATGCCAACACCGCTCAGACCGCCAGAATGAAAACAAGCCACATATGCACGTTGTAGAAGAAGATGATGAGATCATTGATGCAGTGGTCTCAGAAGTCAATCTGGTGGAAAACAGTTTGGAATGGGTTGTTGACACTGGCGCTTCAAAGCATTTTTGCACAAGGAAGGAGTTTTTCACCGAATTCGAGGATGGGATCGTAGGTGAACGTGTGTACATGGGGAACTCTAGCAGCTCTGAAGTACTAGACAAAGGCAAAATTTTACTCAAGCTGACCTCTGGTAAAACTCTGGCTTTAAATAATGTTCTGTATGTACCTGCCTTGCGTAGAAATTTGATAAGTGGTGGGCTTCTGAATAAGGCAAGCATTAAGTTAGTTTTTGAGGCAGATAAACTTGTACTTTCCCAAAATGGTGATTATGTTGGGAAAGGGTTTTTAAGCAATGGTTTATTTGTCATAGAAACTCAATTTAATGAAAATAAAGCTACCACTTCTGCTTATATTGTTGAATCCATTGATATGTGGCATGCTAGATTAGGACACGTGAATATTCATTCTTTAAAGAAATTAATAAATATGAATGTTCTGCCTAAACTGGACACAACTAGCTTTAACAAATGTGAGATTTGTGTAGAAGCTAAGCTTACTAGACCTCACTTTAAGACTGTTTCTAATAGAAAGACTGAGTTGTTAGAACTTATTCATACTGATCTAGCAGATTTTAGAAACACTGAAAGTAAAGGAAGAAAACACTACTACATAACTTTTGTAAAAGATTATTCAAGATATACAAAAGTTTATCTCCTAATGACTAAAGATGAAGCTGAAAAATTCTTTCTTATTTATAAGGCGGAAGTTGAAAATCAGTTAGATAGGAGAATCAAACGGGTTAGATCTGATAGAGGTGGTGAATATGGATATAATTTCTTAAAAGATATTTATGAAAAGAATGACATAATTCATGAAACTTCAGCCCCATATTTTCCTCAACAGAATGATATAGCCGAAAGGAAAAATAGAACTTTAAAAGAGATGATGAATTCTTTACTAATAAGTTCAGGGTTATCTGATAACATGTGAGGGAAGCCATTCTATCGTCAACTCATATATTGAACCGAGTTCCTCATAATAAATTAGATTCTACCCCATATGAATTGTGGAAAGGATACGCTCTTAATTTACAATACCTGAAAGTGTGGAGGTGTCTGGCTAAAGTGGGTTTGCCAGACTTTAAGAAGTCCACCATCGGACCTAAAACTATTGATGCAGTGTTTATAGGGTATGCTACGAATAGTGTTGCATACAGATTCATGCTTTTACAAGATTATTCTATTTGTGAGTCAAGGGATGTTGTTTTCTTTGAAAATACTTTTCCTTTAAAGGAACCAAGAATAAATATTGAAACAAAAATAGAATATATTCTATCAACTTCTTCTAGTAATCCTGCTAGGTCTTCTGAACAAATTGATTTTGAGCCTAGAAGAAGTAAAAGGCAAAGAGTTGAAACCTCTTTTGGACCAGACTTTATTACTTCCTTTATTTCTGAGATAAATGATTTAGACTCCATTTCAGATCCTATAGCTCAAATTTTTCTGTTAGATGAGGATCCTAAAACTTTTGAAGAAGCTATAAGATCTATCGATGCTAGTTTTTGGAAAAGCGCTGTTAATGATGAACTAGAATCGATAATGTCTAATCATACTTGGGAATCAGTTGACTTGCCTAAGGGATTCAAACCAATCTCCAACAAATGGGTCTTTTAGAAGAAACTAAGGCCAGATGGTTCGATTCAGCGGTAAAAGGCAAGATTAGTTGTCAAAGGGTTCACTCAAAGGTTTGGTTTAGACTACTTTGATACATACTCTCCCGTTACAAAAATCTCAATGATTCGTGCATTATTTGCACTAGCCTCTATTCATAAGTTGCAGGTACATTAAATGGATGTTAAGACTGCTTTCTTGAATGGAGATCTAGATGAGGAGATTTACATGGAGCAACCACTAGGTTTTGAAGCACCTGGTATGGAAGGCAAAGTCTGTAGACTCAAAAAGTCACTCTATGGACTTAAGCAGGCTCCTAAACAGTGGTATGAGAAATTTCATAAAACTATTCTTAGTTTTGGTTTTGTTATGAATGGTTCAGATGCTTGTGTGTATTCGAAGATGTTTGATACTTAATGTGTTATCATAAGTCTTTATGTTGATGACATGTTGATTTTCAGTTCTAACATTGAGTCCATTAACAAAGTTAAAAATTTCTTGTCCACTAAGTTTGAGATGACAGATTTGGGAGAAGTGGATGTAATCTTAGGAGTCAAAGTTACCAAAACTGAGAAAGGATTTTCTTTATGTCAAGCAAATTATATAGAGAAAGTGCTAAAGAAATTTGACAGTTTTGATGTCGTCCCTGTTCGAACTCCTTATGACCCTAGCATACATCTAGTTAAGAATAAAGTAAGTAGCGTTTCCCAAATTGAATATGCTAAATTAATTGGGAGCTTAATGTTCTTAATGAACTATACTCGGCCTGATATTGTTTATGCTGTGAGTAGACTGAGTAGATATACTTATAATCCGAGTGGTGAGCACTAGATTGCTCTTAAACGCTTACTGAAGTATCTTAAGGGTACTTTGGATTGAAAACTTGAGTTTGTTGGCTTTCCTACGGTACTAGAAGGATATTGTGATGCCAACTGGGTTTCTGATAATGATGAGGTAAGCTCTACGAGCGGGTATATTTTTACTTTGGGTGGAGCAACAATCTCGTGGAAATCATCAAAGTAGATTTTTATTGCTCATTCTACCATGGAGTCAGAGTTTATAGCTCTTGACCTAGCTGGGCAAGAAGCCGAGTAGCTCAGAAGCTTGTTAGCAGATATTCCGTTGTGGAGAAGACCGACTCCTCCAGTTTCATTGTTTTGTGATTCACAAGCTGCAATATGTGTGGCTAAGAACCAAGCTTACAATGGTAAGAAAAGACACATTCGCATAAGACATGAATCAGTTAGACACTTAATAAAGAATGGAGTGCTCTCTTTAGAGTATGTGAAGTCAGAAAGGAACCTAGCAGATCCGCTTACCAAAGGGTTAAGTCGGAAGTTGGTCCTAGATTCGTCGAGGGGGATGGGTCTCAAGCCCATTGGTTGAGGAATTCATAGTGGATACCCAACTTAGTTATCTAAGTTCCATGTGGTCAAACGAAACCATGGAAAGACTCATAGTGCACATTCCTACTTCCTATCCCTATGACGAATAATGTGCATGCCCAGGATGAGCTTAAGTGCTCTTAATAAATTCATAGCCCAGGCTTTGGGTGGTCTTAGTGAGAAAGACTTGATGAATTTACCGATTTTGGCTGAATATCTATTCTTAATAAGTTCATAACCCAATTTGAGTGGGTATTCCTAAGTGATAAGGAAATAATGAACTTACCAACAGAAAGGTTGAGTTTGTTAAACTCTTAATAAATTCAAATCCAAGTATTTGGATGGTTATAGTGAGAATGACTTATTGAATTTACCGATAAATGAGGTTGAATATTTATTCTTAATGACTTCTTAGCCCAGAGTTTGGGTGGTTCATTTATAATGAACTTAAAGAAAGTCACCATACTTTTTGTGAGGTTGAACTTTTATAAAAGCTCTTAATTATTTCATATCCCTGTTAAGGGTGGTTTATATCGAGATAAACTTGATGAAATAACCTATGTAAGTGAGAAGGGTTAGCCGCCTTCTATGAAAAATGTTGGGCCATTTTTCTAGCACACTTACTAGAATCCTGAGGTAAGATGGCCAAATATATACTTTTGTATATATATATATATATATATATATATCTTACACATCGAGGACTCAGGTGGATGAAGGGGTTAGTTATGTGTTATGAGTTTACCCCCATCTTAGAAAGTTCCAGACTAGTTTCACTTATCTAAGAGAATGATTGCTCATTATCACTATGTACTAGTTCCAGATACGTTCACTAGTGCTTAAGCAACTAATCTCGCTATTGCTCTTATGGAAAGTTTGTTTTCGAGTTTCAGAAGAATTCTTTCGCATTAGTGGGGGAATGTTGATAATGCTCAATCCCACATAGTATTGTAAATACTATTGGGAATGAGTATTTATGGTTTGAATTTCCCACTTCCTTATTGAGTGAAAGAGAACAAGGGGGACTCTTGCGCACCGCCGCATCTGCCGCCCGTCTCGTCTCGGCTCGGCTCGTGTGGTTGTGGTCGTGGTCGTGGTAATACGTGTCTTCGACATGTCCGCGCGGATACTATCTTTTTAGAGAAAATTCTTGAGAAATTTCTCTTTGAAAGAAACAAATGGAAAAATGTGAAAGATTTCAACTGATATTTATAGGGTGCTGAGGACTGTTTAAATTCAAATGATAACAACTGGTTTATGAGAGTTATCAGAAATTAAACAGCTTTTCCTAAATTAAATCAAAAACGTTAAGATGTTCTGGACTGATTTCCAGCTTTGTACAGAGGAGACAAGCTGTTAATATCAGGAGTTACATGAGTTATTTGATTTAATTCCAGGGGTTACATGATATAATTTCTAGAGTTATAACAGCTGAATAATGATGCAATGAACCTGGACTATTTTTGAGTCGGGTTCATCTAGACGTTTCAGCTGTTACAAAAGAAGCAATTTAATCCTGAAATTTTATAGACGATTTTAACCCTATTTCTAGCCTATAAATAGAGGGCTATATTCAGCTTCTCAACTCACTCTCAACATTCAGAATTCACTCTCCAAGTGTTTTCTAAATATTCTCTCTATGTGCTTTCCGATAAGAAGAGCAATACCACCGGCAGTCCACTCCGATTTTGGGTGTACGGAATTCGGAGCAACCGTGTTAACCTCGGGGGACGGTCCGCCTACTGCATCGATTACACATATCGGGGCGAATTCGTTTCTAAGGCAGTGGTTATACCACGACACGGTTTACGAATTTGTTCATTTTAATTACTGTTTATATTTTCAGTCAGTGCTAACGGTGTAGTTTTGCAGTCTATTTTACCAACATCCATGGCTTCTTCAACCTCTAGCAAACTTTGTTTAAGACCAGACCGGTTGGTCAGAATCTCATGGCATTCAATGGAGGCACAAAGAAACATAGAAATCAACAAAAAAACAAAACAAGATGAAACACAAGTAGCTTAAAAGAACACAAGTACATTGGTGGAGCCATTGTATGAAACTAAAGAGGAGTGGGATGGATGGAAAGAACGTATTGTGTTATATAACACGTGCATTGATTACTTGTATGAAACCAATGGAGTGAAGACTTTAATGGAGAAGATGGGGCCAGCCACTCACATGGTGCCAAAGCCAAGAAAGAAAGGTACACAGTTTAGTCTTAACGCGGTTTTACCCTGCTCGTCGGTGTTATTTTAGGTTATTCGGGTTCCCATAAATAATTACTTTTATAGATTTAAAAGATAAAATATCACTAATGAAATTTGATTTAATTTGATATATAAATAGTGCTGTTTTATAAATATTGCATTATCAATATATTTTTATATATATTCTGACTCGGTTAGTTAAAAGATCAAAATTATATTCTTTTTTGATTTTATTTGATTAGAAAAACAAATCATATATATTAATGTAATAAGACGATAAACAACTAACATGATCACAATCGTAATTTAGGTTAGCGTAAATTACATGGATAGTCATCCAATGTCAATAAACTTTTGTTTTAGTTACTGGAAAAAGTTATCCACCTTACAAATTACAGGACTAACAATTTATGGTGAAGACTTAATAGATCTGTTTTTATAGGAACATGTTTTTTTTTTTAAATTTAGATTTGATTTAAAATCAGAACCTCCTCTCTATACATTTTTACGAATGACAGTGTTCAACAGTGAGATTTATCCCTTCCAGTTATTTATAAAAAAAATAATTAAATGCTTTCTTACTTTTTTTATTGTGATTTTGATTAAGAATATTTTAAATAACTCGAACGATTGATTTATCTTTATTCTTTTCGAATGAGTATATTAATTAAACATATCAAGCGAGAAGACTGAATAATGTCACTAAAGGTGAAAGATGATGATATACCATTTCGATTTTAAGTCCAAGTCTTTTAGGCTAAGGATATAGGATAATAACATAAGCTCTCATAATAATATTATTCTATTATTATTATTTTTTAAAAAGTTTAAAGAGGTTATAAGGTAATATCTATTTTTATTTTTTTTAATTATTATCAATACACATTCTACAGATAGTCAAACATAACCGTTCGAATTAAAACTTTATAAAAATAACATTATCTTTAACTACTAAAATCATTTAATAAATTAAAAATATTAAATTAAGAACTGACTGGTCATACATAACAGGCTAAAACATCAAACTGTTCATTGGATTTTATATTAACAGCGGTCCACTTATTCAAAGGGTCTCTATATTTACTGTTCATTGATTTCTAGTGTTTATTTTTAATATGAGTTTTAAATATTGATATTGAACACTGATATTTTTTATATTTATGGTATTTAAATATGGATCTTTAAGGAATAACAATAATTTTTTTATCACTGAGATCATTTGGTTATACCATTACTTTCTAGTTAAATATTCTAATTTTATAATTTAGTTTCTGGGTAAATTCCAAAACTCACCGCTCAATTTTTTTATTCCTATTGTGATTACTATGGTTTAAAAAGTCATTTTCTTATTATATTTTAATTTATTCTTATTTTAGTCATTTTATTGTTAAATATTTAACGACATTATGATAATATTTATCTTTTAAAAATTATAAAATAATCTCAAAATTTTCTTATTTTTTCTACATTAACATTACTTTCTAACGCATCTATCATTATTTATAAGCTAAATATTTAATTATCTTACATATTTAAAAGATATTCCATTTAAAAACTAAATTATAATTTACTTTAACCAAATTAGATTATTCTTAACTTGGGCTATCCTTCTTTTATGATAGTAAACAATAACACCCTATTGTTGTTATTATAAGTTGTACGTTAGTCCATATCTAACGTTCTAACATAGACACACATATTGGCAATTCTAGAGGGGGATGGCAGGGGCCATGATCACTCTAAATTGGTAAAATTAAGTCACACTATAATTTATAAAAGAATAAGTATAAGTTTTGGTGTCTAATTTTCATATTTAAGTGTATTATGCTATTAAAATTATTTTGGAGTAATTAAGTACTTAACTTTGACATTTATGTGCAATATTATACCTTCTTTTTTTAAAAAAAATGTGTCTAAATTTAGAATTTTATCATTTATTTTTTTTGACTAAACTAAAGTGATTACAAAGTATTATCTGCAGGGCCGATCTTGAGTATTGTTTTGGCCCGGGGCGAAATAAAAGAAATGGGCCCCTAATTTTAAAAAATTATAAAAAATATATAGTATAAAATTGATATTAATTTTTTATTAAAATAAATAAATAGTAATTAATTATCATCTCAAAAATGTCAAAAAAATATTAAAGCACACAAAAAATTATAGTAAACATTGTCTTCGAGCATTTTTTGATACAAAATCATAGCGTCAACATCAATATTTTTCAACATTTTTTTTTCATTACATAACATAGCTAGCTCATTCAATCTTTCTTGTGACATATGTGAACCCGTAGGGCCAGTCTTGAATATTTTTTTGGGTCGAGTTGAAATAAAAAATGAGCCCCTAATTCAAAAATAAAATAAAATATGTAATATAAAATTTATATTAGATTTTTTATTAAATTAAACAAACAATAATTTAATACAACGTCAAAAATATATTTAAGTATACAAATACTCATAAAAACACTACTTCTAGCATTTCCTAATGCAAAATCATTGATTTTAGTGTAAAAATATTGTCTTGTGGAAAATCATTTCTTAAATTAAACATCATGTTTAAGCATTTCTTAATCCAATAGTTTATTTTGGAATAAAAAATCCCTCCATGGATGAAAATCGTTAGTCAACAAATTATCAACGTTCTAAAATATAATTTTTTTTCTAAAATAAAACGGTAGGTACCAAAATATTAAAAAAAATCAAGTGACTATTTAGTTAAATCTCAGAGGTTTTTTTATTTTAAAATAAAAACTTTGAATTAAAATGATTAAAAAAAGGATTAAAATGATTATTTAATCGAACGTTAGAGAATTATTTGACATTATACCTTTTCTTTTTCATGGTGATTTGTTGCCAAATGCTTTTCCATTAGATCACATGGGTATTACAAATAAATTTATCAGATTATATGCTTGAACAAAATCATATGATCATTTTAAATGAAATAAAATATATATGCAGTCTATATGCTAATTAAATGGGTTGATGTATATAATTTTGTGAGAAAATTAGCATCGATTGAAATTTTTTGGGCCAAAAACATATATGCTGAGCCAACTGAATATTAAAGGCCCTCGGTGGGCGCCCCTCCTGCCCTGGCCCAGGGCTGACCCTGAGTAACTGTTATAAATACTCTGAATTATTTGACAATGAACATTAAATCACCCTACTACAATCGCTGGTACTCAAACTCGTGACCTCTAAGAATAACAACGATTTCTTTAACCACTGAGTTAAGTTGGTTCGTGCTATAATTAAATGAGGTTAAAACTACAAGTATAAATCAATCATACTTGAACATTTGTAATTTAAAAAATATTAAGTAGCTAATTACTCGGAAAAAAGAAAGAAAGAAAAGCCCGGGTACCTAATTGTAACAAAAAAATAAAAATTGAATACCTAACGGCATAAAATATATTAGTTGCCTAAATGCAACATTTAAAAAGTTGAATAACATATTGACCAACATCCAGATTAAGATTCTCCACACAAGTACTTTATCATCTTGATAAGGAGTGTCGAAAGAAACTAATAGAGATGGATCGAGAGGATATTGGGATATGGTCGTGCTTTCTAAAAATTTTAAATTTTAATATAAATTTAAATATTTTGTATTGATGATTTAAGTTTATATCTCCTAAAAGTTTTATAGTTTTACAATCCTAAAATTTAATATAATTTTATAAATTGGTTCTATTAATATAATTGCTGGCAAATTCTCTACTTTTATAGGCAATGGTGGTTTGATTCAAGTGAAGGTTGCCAATCCCCTCATGGCATGTTCCAATGGTTAAAAAAAAGTAGATACAATAAATAAAATGAAAAAGAAGCTGCTTTTCTAGAACTCAGATCCAGGTTTTAGATTATAATCTTACTAGTGGAACAGTACTTTTAAACTTTTGCAAGTGCGAGATTAAGATTATGCAGCCATTCATGATTAATTAGTACGAGGCTTTTCGTCTATTCTAAATGTATATGTATCACACACAATCTCTGCCGATCTTTCGAATCCCACATAAAGAAACACTTAAAACTATAAACCAATACTAATACATTTTGGTGGCTGATTCACTTTCTTCCACTAATCGTGAATTACCATTCAGTATATTTGAGCTGATCTTGTGTGGATAATATCAATCACCATTCCACTTATCTTTGCTCCTATAAATATTCGACCTTTCAGCCCCACATGAATACAACAAAAACCCCAAAATAAAACACATGCTCTCCCTTTCTGCAATCAAATATTAGGAATTTCCCCTTGTCTTCAATGGGAGTATCAGATCATCACGTTTCGTCTCTTTGTTGTGAAGTGAGAATCTTGGAAGGTAAAAACATAGAGCTGAAGTCCCACGGTAACCTTTTTATCAGATACTATCTTCCTGCAGGAAACAACAAGAGGATTCAACTGAACACCAAGCAAGTCTGCACTAAGTCATCCTGAATGATCATCTGGAACGAGTCATTCTCTTTGGAATGCTCAACATCTGAAGAATCGGTCAAGTATCTGAAGAATCGGTCAAGTACCTGAAGCAACAGACTGTAGTTTTCGAGCTCCGGAGAAAGAAGAAACTGGGGAAATATGTGGTTTTGAGCAGAGCTGAAATGCCATTGGAAGTTGTATTCGAATCACCAAATATGGAGATTGATGAATATTGGCTTGCCATGGTTTCGATGAATGATGGGGCTCTTGAAACTGGCCTCAAGCCTCCTTCAATACGTTTATCAATGAAAATGGAGAAGAATGAGAGAAAACGGAGGTTGAAGAACCATTGGGAAGGGTGTGTGATAGGTCCCAACCAGTACAAGCACAACAACCACAAGAAAGTATTATCTTTGGGTAAGAATGAACCATAAATTCATTAACTTCTGATCTCCCTTTTTCCGATGTCTTCTTTCCAAATTTATACATCAAAGAAACAACTGAAATGAAGCTAATGGTGTCCGAGTCTGTAGGAGACTCATCCACCCACTACCCATGAATTGCAGTCGTGCTAGTAACTGCCCTAAAACAAAAGTAAACCAGCAAATGCAATAAAAGGAAATTATGCTGAAGTAGAATAAATGGCTTGGCTTCCGACATGGACATCAGTCTATATAGCGTGAGTTGGGGCTTCGGGGTCTGACATGATCTTCTGGGCTTATCATTGCCCACCCCATGAAGAGGATGCTTGTCTTCAAGCATCAAATGAGGAAACTGGTGGCAAAGAGTATTTGTGGACTCCCAGGTGGCTTCTTCGTGGAGTAGATGCTTTCAATGCACCAAGCTTTCTTCCATGAAGGTGTCGTTACGCTTAATCCATCGTGTATCAAGTATTTGTTGAGGTTCAAGGGTTATGACGCCATCATCTGCAAGTGGAGGTAAGTCAAGTGGAGTGACAGCTGGAGTGCCATTGTATGGTTTAAGCAAAGAGACATGAAACACGGGGTGAATTCGAGCTGTAGGTGGCAATTACAGGCTGTATGCTACTGCTCTGATTTTCTCTAAAATAGGGTAGGGTCCATAGTAGCAGCTGGATAATTTTTGATGAGCCCGTTTGAAGACTATTTGCTAGCGATATGGATGGAGCTTTAATAGAAATCGATTACCAACTTTGAATTGGATATCTCTTCGGTTGGAGTCAGCTTGTTTCTTCATTCGGTTCATGGAAATCTCTAAATTTGTCTTGAGTTGGTGGAGCAGCTCGTCACGATGCAGGAGCGTTTTATCCACTTCATGAATTGGGGAAAGGCCCTCCGGATAGGTGGGGAGAAGTGGTGGAAGGCGGCCATAAAGAGCTTGATACGGTGTCATTTTTGTTAAGGCGTGGTAGGTGGTATTGTACCAATACTCTGCCCAAGCGAGATAATTACTCTATTTGTGTGGCCATTGGTGAACGAAGCAACACAAATTTTGTTCAACACAACAATTAACAACTTCAGTTTGGTGTCTGTTTGGGGATGGTAAGCTGAACTGAGCATGAGTTTGGAGCCGGATAGTTTGAAGAATTCTTGCCAGAATTTACTAATGAAGATTGGGTCACGATCACTGATGATGGAGCGTGGCATCCCATGGAGTTTGACAACTCCCTCAATAAATTTTTCTGCAACAACTTTGGCCGTAAATGGGTGAGTTAAGGGAATAAAGTGGGCAAACTTACTGAGCCTATTGACGATCACCAGAATTATGTCTTTGCCATGAGAACTGGGCAGCCCTTCAATGAAGTCAAGAATGATGTCCTCCCAAACCTGTGCAGGAATTGGTAAGGGCTGTAATAATCCCGTTGGTGCCTTGGTCTCTGGTTTAATGCGTTGACATACCTCATATTTCTGGACATACTCCTGAACAGACAGATTTATGCATCTTTGGCCAATAAAATTGTTGTTGCAATCTTCTATAAGTTTGAAGGATCCCCGAGTGCCCTCCAACTTTAGAATCATGAACTTCATACAATAATTTGGCCCTTAAGGAATGATCAACAGGTACCACAACATTTCCTTTGTAAAGCAGCAATCCATCACGCCAATTCAAGTTGTCACGAGGAGGGTCACTAGCCTTTTTACCCAAAAACTGCATATAGAAATCTGATTTAGAGGCCTCACGGATTTGCTTCCAAATATCCACATCTGAAAAATGAAGAGCAGCAAATAATGGGCTTTCTTGCCGCCTAGATAAAGCATCTGCTGCAGAGTTGTCACGACCCGGTCGGAAGATGATTTCATAATCGTACCCCAATAATTTGGCCACCAATTTTTGCTGCTCCGGAGTTGAAACACGCTGATCTAAGAAAAAATTAAGGCTGCGTTGATTGGTTATGATGTAGAATTTGCGGGCAAGTAAATATGATCTTCACAATCGTATTGCTTCCACGATGGCTAGCATTTCCTTTGCATAGATTGACCAAGTTTGCTTAGTGATTCCCAAGGCTCGACTTATATAGGCAATTGGTTTATTTTTTTGAGTTAGAACAACGCCAATTCCGTTCCTCGATGCATCTGTTTTGATGGAGAAAGGTTCGGTAAAGTTTGACATGGCTAGTGTAGGGGTGGATGTCATGGCTTGTTTCAAAGCTAAGAAAGTCGATTCCGCTTCTTCATTCCATAGAAACTTCCATTTTTTGAGGAGGTTTGTTAATGGTTGAGCTACTAATCCATACCCTTGAACAAACTTGCGGTAGTATCCGGTGAGCCCTAAGAATCCACAGAGCTCGATAATGTTGGAGGGTTTTGGCCAAGCAACCATTGCGTCAATTTTCTTTTCATCAACTTTGATGCCACGATGTGTAATTATGTGGCCCAAATACTCTAGCTCTTTTTTGTCGAATGCACATTTGCTAATCTTGACATAGAACTGATGTTGCCGAATGATGGAGAATGTAAGTTGGGCATGCTCCAAGTGCTGCTCCCATGTCGGACTGTAAATTAAAATGTCATAAAAAAACACCAAGATAAACTTCCGCAAATACGGTTGAAAAATCGAGTTCATTATTACTTAGAAGGTAAATGGTGCGTTGCATAGCCCAAATGGCATAACCAAGTACTCATAGTGGTCATTGTGAGTGCGGAAAGCAGTCCTAGGAATATCAGGGGTGCTAACTCGTATTTGGTGGTATCCTGCCTTGAGATCCAACTTAGTAAAAAAAAAGCAGCTCCGTGTAACTCATCAAGCATATCATCTACTGTTGGAATTGGGAAACGATCCTTTACGGTGGTAGCATTTAATGCTCGGTAGTCTGTGCAGAATTGCCATGTGCCATCGTTTTTCTTCACAAGCAGTATTGGAGAAGAAAATAGGCTGGTGCTTGGTCGAATCAACCCTGTATTGAGCATGTCTTGAACCTGATTTTCAATCTCAGATTTTTACAAATATGCATACCTATGTGGCCTCACATTAATAGCTTTAGTTCCGTCTTGGAGTAGTATTTTGTGATCAATTTCACGTGCTGGTGGTAAGCTGGTAAGCGCAGCAAAGACATCTGAATATTCCTCTAGCAATGCCTGCATATCTGATGAGAGTTCCTCATTGTTCTGTTATCCTTCGAGCTGAAAATATAAAGCAAACAACGCTTGTCATTGTAGAAAGTCCTTGGTGAAGCCTTTCAATGTGGTGTATTGGATTGGTGGAATTTTCATCCCCTGGAGTTTCTTAGGCTGTTGCTCCCAAATGAAGTCCATAGTTCGTTTTTTCCAATCACAAATTACTGAACCCAATATCTCTAACCACTGAATGCCTACCACCATATCCAAACCATTTAACGGCACAAAAAAGAAGTCGAGGTGGAACTCATTACCTTGTAAATTAACCATGAGCTTCTCATATTTCCCTTTACAAGACAATCTTTCCCCATCGGTAACTCGGACAGTAAACGATGTTGTGGGCTTCACGGGCAAATGAAGCGTTTCGGCTACTCGATCAATAATGAAATTATGAGTGGATCCACTATCGATTAAAGCAACCACCTTATGCACTCCAATAATTGCCTTAATTCGCATTGCTCTCGGTACAGTCCATCCAGTTAGTGCATGTAGGGTAATCTCGGGCTCCTTTCCGTTGTCGTCTTTCTCAATCTTAGACATTTCCCTTGTCATGTTTACCACTCCCATTTCGTCTAGTGTTTCATCTTCCTATATACAGCCCTCAAGGATCATTAACTGTGGTGCTTGACACTTGTGTCCAGGGGTGAACCTTTCATTGCAGTTGAAACATAATCCTTGAGCTCTACGTTTCTGCATCTCATCCCATGACAACCTTTTGATTGCCACTTGTGTGGAACCCTTGGGAGGACTGGTGTTACTTATAGGAAAAGAAGCTTGTAAGGCACCTGGCCATACGAATCACCTCTGTCTTGTAAGCTGATCGTCCCTCATTTTTGCCAAGCTAATTGCTTCATTCACATATTAAGGCTTGAACATTCTTATTCCATCAGACACCTCTGGTTTCAAGCCCCCCATGAACGTACCCACTAGAGCCTTTTGGGTCCATCCACGAACTCGATTCCCAACCCGTTCAAATTCCCGTTGATAGTTTCGTAATGTTCCCGTTTGTCTCACTCGGGATAGTACTTCGTCGAAGTCTTCATAATCAGGGAGTCCAAATCGAACCCTCACTTCATCTTCGAAGGCTTCCCACGAGATGCTCCCTTGTCAGTCAGTGAATGCTTTTCGGAACCACTGCCACCATTGATTTTCCTCACCTTCAAGGTGGAACGAAGCTAGGAGCACCTTTTGATCAACGACTATCTCTTGAAACTCGAAGAACTGGTCCACACGATTCAGCCATTCTGTCGGGTCATCTCCAGAAAATCTTGGGAATTCCAACTTTGCAATCTTGGAAGAAAATGGCCAAATGTTTTCGTCGGTATCTCGGTTGGTTCAGTGGGCTCATTCATTCTGATAATTATTATGGCTAGGTGATCCGCTGCTTGCGGAGAATGCTCCAGATAGTTTTGCAATAGTATCTTCTAGTTATTGGATCTTGTCGGTGATTCCCACCTCCATGCGATGTATTCCTGCTTGAACTCCTCCAAGCCCTTCCTCTAGACGCTCGATCCGTTCTTTGTTTGTTGTCATGGTCCTGTATCTGATACCAATGATAGGTCTCAACCAGTACAAGCACATCAACCACAAGAAAGTATTCTTTTTGGGTGAGAATGAACCACAAATTCATTAACTTCTGATCTCCCTTTTTCCGATGTCTTCTTTCTAAATTTATACATCAAAGAAACAACTGAAATGAAGCTAATGGTGTCCGAGTCTGTAGGAGACTCGTCTACCCACTACCCATGAATTGCAGTCGTGCTAGTAACTGCCCTAAAACAAAAGTAAACCAGCAAATGCAATAAAAGGAAATGATGCTGAAGTATAATAAATGGCTTGGCTTCCGACATGGACATCAATCTGGGCTTATCAGTGTGGGTGCCAAGGCATTGACGAAGGGTGCAACTGTGCTGCAAATTATGAAATATTTGCACTTACAGCTGCCATGGAAGGACTATTTTAAAATGGTGGCCAGAGCACTAGGGATATTAATATTAATTTTCTTTTTGATTTGTATTTGTTTGTTATTATATTGTTGTCAAGAGATTAAGTCAATTTTCTTCAAGGCTTTGAAAAAATTATAAATTTTTGGCTTAATGGCTAACGAGGAGCTTAAATTTTCGAAAAGGAAAAGACAATTCAGTCCAAGAATTTTTATATCCAATTACAAGCCTTTAAACTTAGAAAATTAATTGTTGTGTACAAGCCTTTAAACTTAGAAAATTAATTGTTGTGATCCTTTGGTTAGTGAAAATCGTAGATGACTGCTATGATGTTGACATAGAAATTCACATATGAATAATAATTTGTTATAAGGGTCTAATTGATTCTTTTAGAATGTTTGAGGTCCTAACTAATTTATTTAAAAGCTTCGAGAAAAACACAAAATAAGAATGCCAGCAGAGAGACCACGAGTAGGCTAGGTTTTCTCCACTTCAATTTTTTTTTTTTTGGCAAAGGATGCAAGAAAGGCAGCGACTGATTGCAACAAGTTCAAGATCAAGGTTTGGGCTAGAGAATAAAGGCTTTTCAGGGAGTATGGTTTTAGGGTGCGAAGGGGACATTTGCCACAAAATTTTTGATAAATTTACTTTTAATCCCTTAAAGATTTAAAAAATCTTAATTAGCTCTTTTAAAAGTTTTTAAAATTCTTATTAAACCTTAATTTCTTTTATATTTTTAAGTGTTTCCCACAAAAAACTTTAAGAATTCCCATTAATCCTCTGGTTAAGAAAATATCATTGCGTACCTTAAATCCTTAAAATTTTAAATTTAACCCAAATTAATATACAGAGATACATCAGTTCCAACTATTGGGTCAGACTATTAAGGCAAGATTAAGTACCAAATGTGGGATTTTGGCATTCATGTGTAGTTCTAGTTCTAGGAGATGAAAAGCGGTGGGTTTTGGCATTCATAGCCGATTACTTCCTTAAAACCGTAACCTTGTCTTCTTACTGCAGTGCATCTCCTTACATCCGAATCCTTTGAATGTGTCTCTGCCTAAACTATGTTCCTAAATTACGAAACATAAACCACCCACAAAGTAAAAGCACTTTTATTGCTACCGAAACACAGTTATAGTACAAGAAACCAGGTAAACAGCTTCCGACACACACAACAGAGCAACAACACAACAAACAAGAGAGTAAAAACATCATTCAGTGATTTCGACGACCCTGACATTTGGACTCTGTGCAACATCCTTTCCGATGGTCACGACGAGCATCCCGTTGTCCATAAAACCCTGAATCTCATCCGTCCTGGCACTCTCAGGCAGCTTGACCCTGCTCATGAAGTTACCATTCTCGGTGCTTATCTGGAGCATCCTATCATCGTCAATGAAAACTATGACTTCGTCTCTGCTTACCCCCGGAAGGTAGGCTTTGTAGACATGGGACCTTGGGGTTTCTATACAGCTGAGTTGAGTCCCAACGGATGGGAAAATTTCGGAGAAACCACCGCCAGAAAGAAACGAAGGGAAAGGGAAGCCATGGGAGAATGGGTTTAAAACATCGAATTCGTTGAATGGATCCCATAAGTCTAGAGGGAATGGATCACTCACTCTGCCCTGTTGGCCGTTGGTTGGGACAATTGACATGGTTCCGGTGGGTTAATTGGGAGCAAAGGGAGAGTCTGGAATTGTAGTGATTTCTAGGAAGAAACATCTGGGAAGAGCAAAGTTTTTATGCACTAGAAATGTCCATGATCGACATTTCCTCTTGTTTGGGACTTTCTAGAATCTGTGTGGGCTTGCCTGTTTGAACCTTTAACAGAGGTTAAGCCCACCCTACACCCCTTGTTACATATGCCTCTCAATTAATTTTCTGACCAAATCTTCATTGGTTATGGCTTTGATCATATTTTGCTAAGCTCTTTGTATATGGGTGTAAATGAAAACACTGATGAATTGTTGGTAAACTATTTATGATTTTTTTCATAAAAATTCGTTTATATTTATTTATCAAATTAAATAAATGAGTATAAATAAAAATTTTATGTTTTTTAACTAATAAAACAAAATGAATATATGCATATTTGATTCATATATGTTCACGAATAAATTTATATATCGACTCATTTATAAATCCGTTTATCTTAAAGTTTATTTATTAACTTTTTTATAAGTTCATGTACTTGCCCCTCTTTTTCTTTATTTTTTTATATTTTAATCATTAGTGAAGATATGAAACTAAATTAAATATAAGGTAAATTTTGAAGTTTAAATTGTGAAACCTAAAGATCTTGAGGACAAGTGGCATAGTTTTACCATTTTCTTTGACTTGCAAATAAAAAGATAAAAGGAAATTATTGGTTGCCAAACATTTTTTTTTGAAATTAAAAAGGACCTCCTTAAAATCCCCTTCTAAACGTAGAAAGAAGAAAAGAGTACCCAAATCCATTCACCATTGATAGCGTCATTTACATCATTGAAACATAAAGGACAATCATATTGAAACCGCACTGTAGAGGAGGAGATTGACGCAAGATTAGCCAGAATGTGAGCAGCAACATTAGCCGAACGTCTAATTGAGGGGATGCTATACGAAGTGTTTTAAGTCTAAAACCAGGCGTGCTTCAGATAATGTAAATCGTAGAACTGACATATCTGATTGATGATTCATTATTTGGTCAACCACATTTGCCGCATAATTACTTGAGTGTATACCATCTCTGTTGCGTCGAAGACCATATAGAGTGGCATGTGCTTCAACTAAGCTGGCGTTACGTGAACCTTCAATACAGCTGGCCCTGCCAGCCAACACAGCCATCAGCATCACGCAGAATAGCTCCCACAGCTAAAACACCATTATCCAAAGGACAAGTACCACCCACATTCAGCTTTACAAAGCCTGGTGGAGGTCTTATCCAGCGGTCAGAGAGGTCACCAGTTGCAGGGGTAATATCAGTCATCGATATTATAGGATTTGCCCGATTATACGCAGCTGCATGGCTCGACTGGAAGCCACCAAATGCCAGTTCGGCAGCAACCTATTTTCATGCACCAGTAAATTATGAACAAATGAACACAAACATCTTCGAAAACAAACAATCATGAATCAAATATAAACAACTTCTAAACAATCAAACAAATACAAATATAACTTTCTTTGTTCAAACTCAATTCATTTACACCCCTAACTCTATATATTCTTCTTATTTTGACCAAATCTTATTTTTCTTTTTCGTATTTGTTCAACACGTCGATTCCCTTCAAAACTACCGTGTATCCAGTTCTAGGCACAATTTAAACCAATTTTTTTCAATTTCCAGAACTGTGAAAGAATTACTGAATCACTGGTAATATCTACAGTGGACACAAATATTGACATTTAAAAGCTAAACATTAAGCAGCTGTTCTCAAACGTACAAGTTGTCAAGAAAAGACTCAACATGAAAATCTAAGAAAAATCTGAACTTACCCACATCCAAACCTGCGTAACGTAGATTGAACCTATCAATAGATTGTCTTAACTCTCAATGTCAGATAAATCAATATCAATGTCCCCAAACTTGACCTGAACCAAAGAAAGAATCAATGTCATTGCTCAAAATATATCAATTAGGCTTGATTAAGTTTTTTTTTTTGGTTCATTATAGGCATTTGGTTCATTTGTTCTCAATGGTCAGTTTACTGGTATTACTTATGTCAAATCAAACTCTAATAGCAATAAATGTGAACAGATCCCCATGGGGACGTCTGTTTTGTGCCGGTTACTGTAATTCTCATTGAAAAGTGAAAGTTCAAATGTCAAACCACCACATTAAATGATATGCATGAAACATTAGAAACATTAATGTTTTATAACACAGCTTGGTTAACATGATATTCCATGCTTTTGGATGTTCTTTCGTTTCTTGTGTAAAAGAAACTGGCAACTCTTGTGCAAAATAAAGCAATCACGGACCACATCAAGGAAATGGGAAATGATTCCAGCGATTAAGAGGGAGATAGGGAGTTCGGACACTGTTGTTCAAAATAGGTATTAGAATATGCTTGAAGACCTGCAAATCAACACATTAACAGTTCAAAGCTGCGGGAACTCTAACATATATTGAAGCTTGATTGTCTCTGCAGCACCGTCTGCAAATGCTGTTTCATTGAGATCCATCATCAGTGCTTTGATGACTAATAATTTATATATTCCATACCACATGTATGATCTGTTCTTCTCTGAATATGCCTTCTAAAAAGGAGAAGTTTGCTTTAAAACTCAAGCTATAAAGATAGAAATATCAAACTTACCGTTAGTACACCTTCACCTTTTGAGGTTCCAACAGTTTCATCACTGGATGCAAGTATGTCAGGAACCTCTTTCTCGATGTTTATGTCCAGAACCGAAGATGAATAAGCATCTTCATATCCACTTTCAAATCGATGTAGTTGTGACAACTCAACTGAGCATCCAAATGGATCTGGTTTTTAGACGGAAATGGAATGTCTAAGTGGCTCAAAAAAGTTAACTGCAGTGTACATTTTGGATTCGTGTTTCCTTCGTCCGGAAACACAGAAAAACTATAGACATCCTGACCCTCCACAAAGGGATTTGACGTACTCAACACGTGTTCTGACATGTGCACCACAGTTAACTTTTTTGAGCCTCTTAGAAATTTCTGATAAATTTCTTTCGGAATGAATTTGAAGTACTCAGCACATGTTCTGACATGAACTTACATGTGAAGTGTTTAAGCTGCATTTTTCCCTCACCGGAAATGGAGTCTTCTCTATTATAATAGGCAAGACATCTGAAATTTCAAGAAAAGGAATTCATTGCACATGCTTATTATCAAACTGAGGCCAGGCAATTAATACCATATCTATCATGAATATCCTTACCAAGAAAACAATGCTGGTTGGTCTCATCAAAGCTCGGCTTAATCAACGCAAAACATGAAATATTAACAGTTACATTGGTGTTTTCAACCATCCCTGATAAGAATGGTTTTTCCTGGAAGTACCTTTGTGTCAAAATTAAAACCTTTGCAAAACAAACGTTGATAAAGATGACATAACAAATAAGAAAAACACTTTTAATATCATATTAAATGTGACACTCGTATGTTTTTGAAATACATTCCAAGTCAAGCGGATTTTCTATTCAACTTCAATTCAGGTGAGAGTACTTTTACCATTAGAATGTGAAAGGGAAATCTATATACAATTTGCTAATGTGCAGAGATAAAGAATTTATATTGCATTAATTCAAGAAAAGACAATTATACGCAAAGAATTCAAGAATGTATGTGTATCTATGATGTTGTGACTAAAACAAAATCAAGACATAACGTTCGATATGATTTTTAACAAAATAATAGTTGGCTGATTAAAACAAAAACTAAATAATAGTGAGTGCCCAAATAGATAGTTTAGCCTTACCATTTTTTTACCAAATCTTAATTAGTTATGATTTTGATCATATTTTGCAAAGCTCTGTATAATTTTCTTCTTATGTTGAACAAATAAGCAGATGTTCTCAAAACGTACAAATTCTCAAGAAAAGTCAATATAGAAATCTAAGAAAAATTTGAGCTTACCCACATCCAATGTAATACCCCAAACATCTGGTCAATAACTAAAATGTAAGAAATTAAAATTTAGTGGTTTATTTGGAATAAGTAGAAAAGTTTAAGGACTAATTTTGGAAATTTGTGTTTAGGACTTATTAGCAAAGATGAAAGAATGGAAGGGTAAAGAGGTCTTTTAACAGTAAATAAATTTAATATTCATTTTAAAGATATTTTAAGTATGTTAGGAGAAAGAGAAGGAAAAAGAAAAGTGTAACATCCTAAACTATGGGTTAGTGACTAAATGGTAAAGTTTCAGAAATTTGGTGATTTAAGTAGAAGAATGGATTAGTTAAATGATTTATCTGGAAATAAATCCTAAAAGTTGTTAGTAATTATCAGATGAAGTAGAGGGCAAAATGGTCATTTGACTAATAAATGAATTAAAAATAGATATGATAAGGATATATATGTTAGAGGGGATAAGGATGAAGAGATATTCTCTTCATCTTCTTCTTCATGTACAAGAGAGAGAAGAGCCAAGCTTGCAAAGGTAAGATTCCTTGTTAGCTGATTATTTGTTAATTTTAAAAGTGGGTTTTGATCATTAGGTAATACTTAAGCTTATGGAAAGCTTAAGTTGTTCTAAAATCAAAATATAAAGAAGTTATGAAAGATTACAGAAAATGAGTTTTTAAAGGAAATTCTGGAAAAGAGTTAGTAAGTGAATTTTGAGTAGGAATTTGACTTGTCATCAATCTAATTAAGGAATATGGAGTGTTAGAATTAGATTTAAAACATGTTAAAAATCTGGTATGATTCTTGAAGTTAATAAAGATGAGAGAATATTAAGGTTTAAGATGAAATAAATGAGTATATATTGGTTTAAGTATGTGTACTAGAGTTAAGAAGGAAAAAGGGGATGAAACATGAATGATTTAATCCAAAATGAGTGAATTTTCGGGTTCAAAAAGAGGTTCTGGGCAGAGTGCATCGATGCACATTCATAGTGCATCGATGCATCAAGGTTAAAACCCATAAATCGTTTGAAGGTGTATCGATGCACAAGAAGTGCATCGATGCATAAGTAGTGAATCGATGCATCCCAGTAATAATATAACATCGAATGCATTTTATGCACCGATGCATCAGTAGTGCATCAATGCATACCTTCATTAAAAGATGAAATTGCCTTTTCTCTTAGTCTAAAGAGTGAACCATTAAAGTATATTAGTTATAATACTAATATAGATCTATGTATGATGATGTAGATATAGAACGTGATCCCGTTCAGGATCAATTGAAGGATTATAATCGAATCAAAGCAAAGCTAAGGTGAGTGCAATTTAATTTATACTTATACTATTGAATAAACATTTGGCTTGCGATGAGCTAGTGATGGAGTTACTATGGTAAGAAGTAACTCCTAAATGTTATTTGATTGGTGACAATGTTATGATTTGTGTGATTATGAGATATAAGTTATATGGAAAGTATATGTGAAATAAATATGAGTTTATATGAATAGTGATAAAGCTATAAGAAATGATTTATGTGAATACATGCATTTGTGATGCGTGTTATATGATATTAGATATATGTTTATACATACATATGGTATGTGACCGAAGAGAATGAACATGTGATTATAAAATCAATGATTACACGTACATTAGATACGTGACTGAAAAGAAAAGATATATGTTCATAAGAGAAAGGATATGAATAAGTAAATTGAAATGTTATGAATGTTAATGCCCATGTTATGTGATAAGGAGCTAGTGGTATAGTTGGCATGCCAAGGGTCGAGGGTTTACCTATGTTCTTCGGGACATATGAACTGTTTACCTATGTTCTTCGGGACATATGGATTGTTTACCTATGTTCTTCGGGACATATGGACTGTTTACCTAGGTTCTTCGGGATCTATGGACTCGTCCTTTGGGACGAATACTGAACTAAGGTTCGGTGCCCCATGAGGGAATTGATACGAGCTGTGGTGACAGCATTAGTGCACAACCTCATGTACTCACATACCTTAAGTTCTCAAATGTATACATGGGCTAATGCAAGGGATTTAAAGATAATAAATAACTTGTTATGATACTATATATATGCTTTGTTGTGAAATGACATGGATACTCGATGGTGAGTATAGAAAGGTTCATATGCTTACATGATAGAAAGAAATTAGTAATAATGATATGATAAGTATATTAATGATATGTATAAGTATGCATTATGTATATGAAATGGTTTGTGGTTTTATTATATGTTTATATACCTCACTAAGTCAACGACTTAGCGTGTAAGTGATTTGCACGTAGGTATGGAGAGGAGTAAAGAGCGATGTGGAGTAAGACATGTCAGTTCTCCTTACTCAATATCAGATCAGAAAAGAGGTGATTAATATGTACTTAATATATAAGTTCTAGTTGGCATGTATTCAAAAGAATATATTGTATAAACTCTGAATAGTTTGTAAACGTTTTGAATAAGTTGAATGTTATAAACGGTTTTAAATTACTCAATATTTTATACGAATAAATGTTTGAAAAGTCAATGTGACACTTCAGACTCGTATCCGGGTCGGATACGGGTAGGGGGTGTTACATTTAATGGTATCAGAGCTACAGTTTAGCCGATTCTAGGCTTAAATCGAAGTCAGAAGTGTTTTAAAAAGTATACATGCCAACTCAAAGTGAAAAAAATTATGATCTGATAGTGTAAGGAGTATGATTTCTTGCTAATAAAAATAGATTATTATATGATAATAGAAGTATGATAATAAGAGCTTCGAAAGAAGAGAAAGGTAATAAACCTGAAGGTAATAGCATTCACCTGCCCTGGCCAGGCAGGGAGAAGAGCGAACACCTCAGGAAGTGCATGTATAAAATTTGGAAAATTATTCTTCATGTTGAAGAATGTTCTGATGTGTTTCAATTTATACTTCTTTAACTCATAGAATGAATGTATCAAATTAGTTGATGAGTATGGTGGATAATTGTCACCATAAGAACGTTAAAAGATTAAATGATGTGATTAGAATTGTATAAGAGTTCAAGAATAAGTGCATTGATGACCAGATTATAAGATAGATGAAACTGGAATACACGAGCTTGAAACAAGGGAATTGCACCTTGTATGAGTATGATTATAAGTTTAATAAGCTAAGCAGAATTGCTGCTGAGTTAATTCTGACTGAAAATAATACATGTGGTTTGTTGTTTAGGACTTGCGCCTTAAATTAAAAGAGTGTTACTGATTTTGAATTTGTTATCGTTTCAAGAAATGGTTAATTGTGTTAAAGCTTTAAAGAGAAAGAGCTTAGAATGAAAAGTTTGGAGAATAAAAATCTCATATGATTAAGAGAATTGGTGCTTCATAGAGTTCAATACCATCAAAGAGGGTAGAGATTCTGGTTTTAACTTCAGATAAGGTATGAATTAGTTGTATTCTCTGCCAGAGAATCAAATCTGATGAGAGTCAGACAGACTCAATTAGTATGGTTTGGTACTGAAAGATTAAACAATGATTTAATTGATAATAAACCAAGGTTAAAGACAACCTTTGTGAATTAGATTAAAAGTTCTGTTAGAGTTATGAAAATTGAAGCGGTAAAAGTATTATAAAGGGGTGAGATGAGTATTGAGATTTGGTAATTGTTGAAATAATTCCAATTGCAAAGAATGTATATGAATGGTTAGATAAAGGTTTTCGCTTTAGATTAGAAGAATCGATGTTGATTAACAGAGTTATGAAGTTGGAGTATATTAAGTTAAAGGATTAGAAGCTGATGAAGGAAAATACAATTATAAGAGATAGTAAAGAATGAGGTTATGTATAAGTGAAGTTGGTTATTAACGTTATAAAGAGATGATAAAGATATGATTTGTATATAAGAAGATTTTGATAATGAAAGGATAAATGGATAAAGAAATGAAAAGATGGTGTTTAAAAGATTAAATATGATAAAGGGTAGAAGGAAGTGCAGATTATAAGTTTGATTAGAGTAAGAAAGTATGTAAGGTTATATGAAGAGATTATGTGTATCGTAATACAGACAAGGATGAAAGAATGAGTAAAAGTTTGGATTGTGGTGAATTAATTAGAAAATGAGGAAAGAAATCAATTGATTGATTTTTGATTTTGAGTGATAAGAATTGATGTTACTGTCTACAGGATAGTAACATTATATGAATGAAATCAGAGTTATGAATTTGAAACAAAGGGATAATATTGTGTATAAGAAAAAGTGCGGAGATGATAAGGATTTGTACTAGAATGAAAGAGTTAGCGTTGACTAACAAGATTTTGTGGTGAAATTGTATGGATAGTGTATTTTGATTACGTAAATGTGATATAGTGAATGAAGTGAGAATTCGTATGGAAGTGTAAATGATAAGTTCGATATAGAAACACGAAAAGTGTGCAAGGTGATGTGAAAATATTGTTTGACTCCTTAAAGTATATGTTTAATCACAATTGAAGAATATTTAAATTTGTGTTTTGGTCAAATGATGACGAAATACAAGTTTGGTATGGTTATAAGGTAATTAGAGAGTTATGGAGAAATAGATGGATTTATGATATAGAGTGATGAAATGGATGTTACTGTCAACGTGAGTGACATTATATGGAATTTTAGAAAGGTCAAAGGAAAAATGCATAATCGAATGAGAGAAAAGACAACAATGGATTGGTATTACTGGTTATTGTTTATATGATAAGCAACAGAAGATGAATATATAAACGAAAAAGATAGTTGTAAAACTAAAGGATTGAAAAGTAAGTTTTCTGATGATGACAAGAAAGAATAAGTCAGGGAAACAACATAAGAACATTAGAAGATATGTTCTTATTAAGATGTGCAGTGAAAATTCGAGGACGAATTTTCTTATAAGGAGGGGAGAGTTGTAACATCCCAATCTATGGGTTAGTGACTAAATGGTAAAGTTTCATAAATTTGGTGATTTAAGTAGAAGAACGGATTAGTTCAATGATTTATCTGGAAATAAATCCTAAAAGTTGTTAGTAATTATCAAATGAAGTAGAGGGAAAATGGTCATTTGACTAATAAATGAATTAAAAATAGATATGATAAGGATATATATGTTAGAGGGGATAAGGATGAAGAGATATTCTCTTCATCTTCTTCTTCATGTACGAGAGAGAGAAGAGCCAAGCTTGCAAAGGTAAGATTCCTTGTTAGTTGATTATTTGTTAATTTTAAGAGTGGGTTTTGATCATTAGGTAATACTTAAGCTTATGAAAAGCTTAAGTTATTCTAAAATCAAAAGATAAAGAAGTTATGAAAGATTAAAGCAAATGAGTTTTTAAAGGAAATTCTGGAAAAGAGTTAGTAAGTGAATTTTGAGTAGGAATTTGACTTGTCATCAATCTAATTAAGGAATATGGAGTGTTAGAATTAGATTTAAAACATGTTAAAAATATGGTATGATTATTGAAGTTAATAAAGATGAGAAAATATTAAGGTTTAAGATGAAATAAATGAGTATATATTGGTTTAAGTATGTGTACTAGAGTTAAGAAGGAAAAAAGGGGATGAAACATGAATGATTTAATCCAAAATGAATGAATTTTTGGGTTCAAAAAGAGGTTCTGGGCAGAGTGCATCGATGCATTCATAGTGCATCGATGCATCAAGGTTAAAACCCAGAAATCGTTTGAAGGTGTATCGATGCACTCTTTTAAAATAAATACATCGAATGCAATTCTTGCATCGATGCATAAGTAGAGAATCGATGCATCCCAGTAATAATACAACATTGAATGCATTTTATGCACCGATGCATCAGTAGTGCATCGATGCATACCTTCATTAAAAGATGAAATTACCTTTTCTCTTAGTCTAAAGAGTGAACCATTAGAGTATATTAGTTATAATACTAATATAGATCTATGTATGATGATGTAGATATAGAACGTGATCCCATTCCGGATCAATTGAAGGATTATAATCGAATCAAAGCAAAGCTAAGGTGAGTGCAATTTAATTTGTACTTATATTATTGAATAAACATTTGGCTTGCGATGAGCCAGTGATGGAGTTACTATGGTAAGAAGTAACTCCTAAAATTATTTGATTGGTGATCAAAGAGAATGAACATATGATTATAAGATCAATGATTACACGTACATTGGTACGTGACTGAAAAGAAAAGATCTATGTTCATAATAGAAAGGATATGAATAAGTAAATTGAACTGTTATGAATGTAATGCCCATGTTATGTGATAAGAGAGCTAGTGGTAGTTGGCATGCCAAGGGTCGAGGGTTTACCTATGTTCTTCGGGACATATGAACTGTTTACCTATGTTCTTCGGGACATATGGACTGTTTACCTATGTTCTTCGGGATATATGGACTGTTTACCTAGGTTCTTTGAGATCTATGGACTGGTCCTTCGGGACGAATACTGAACTAAGGTTCGGTGCCCCATGAGGGAATTGATACGAACTGTGGTGACAGCATTAGTGCACAACCTCAATGTACTCACATACCTTAAGTTTTCAAACGTATACATGGGCTAATGCAAGGGCTTTAAAGATAATAAATAACTTGTTATGATACTATATATATGCTTTGTTGTGAAATGGCATGGATACTCGATGGTGAGTATAGAAAGGTTCAATATATGCTTACATGATAGAAAGAAATTAGTAATAATGATATGAGTACTGATAAGTATATTAATGATATATGTAGTATGCATTATGTTATATGAAATGGTTTGTGGTTTTATTATATGTTTTATATGCCTCACTAAGTCAACGACTTAGCGTGTAAGTGATTTACACGTAGGTATGGAGAGGAGTAAAGAGCGATGTGGAGTAAGACATGTCAGTTCTCCTTACTCAATATCAGATCATAAAAGAGGTGATTAATATGTACTTTAATATATAATGTTCTAGTTGGCATGTATTCAAAAGAATATATTGTATAAACTCTAAATAGTTTTGTAAACGTTTTGAATAAGTTGAATGTTATAAAAGTTTTTAAATTACTCAATATTTTATACGAATAAATGTTTGAAAAGTCAATGTGACTCTTCAGACTCGTATCCGGGTCGGATACGGGTTGGGGGTGTTACAAAACGTTTGGAAAAACTTGGTTATTTCTCTTCTTCTTCCTCTTGCTCGTGAACTTCATTTCTCAAGGTGAGTTTCTTTAAGTTGGTTTTTCTTTTCATTTTTGTGTTGGTTTTGAAGGTTTGAGTGATATAAAAGCTTAAGAAAAACTTAAAGATGATTAAAAGCTAAGAGATTAAGAAATTATGATGAATTAGAAAAAGAGGGTTTTAAGAGAATTCATAATATACGGTTAGAAATTTGATTTGTTAAGGGTCTAATTACTGGATTTGAAGTATTAGAAGTGATTGAGAACTTGTTTGAAAAGATGGTATGATTTTTAGTTTTAAGAATTCTATAAAGAAATTTGGATGTAAAAAGGGGATTATTGGTGACAACTGTCATTTTCGATGTCAAAATAATTCATTTTTCTCAATTAATCAATAAGGAAATGCGTAGTGTAGAGAAATAAGGGTCGAATCCTCAGGAACTTAGAAAATTACAAATTTATGTATGATTGTTTTAAACCAGGCGTGAAAGTAATAAAAGAGGGGGTTTGGTATAAATATATTTAAGTGATAAAAGTGATTAAATAAATAAAAACAATTTAAATAAAAATAAGAGAGTAGAGATTGTGAATAAATACTGTAAAAATTGCCTCAAGCCTTGTTTTGACTCAATTTCCTTATGATCATCGAATAAGATTTTCTTTTCGGGATTCACGTCGGTTACTTTGTCTACAAGGGCTATCCCCGTGACTCTATCTTGTATACCGAATACCTAAGGCAATCTTTGATTCCGGCTTCGGTAATTGATTTTAACAACATCAATTGTGGTAGATCAATTACCGTTTAAGTTCGTAACTTCCGACTCGGATTGTTGCTTCGATAACTGTCAATTCGGATCTCAATTCCCTCTTGGCGAAGCTATCTCACCAAGTGTGTTCCCAGGAAGTCGAATTGCTTTCTATAAGCCGAATCTTGTTTAATCGCAACAACCTCTTGACCAAAGTCAATCTTTGATTTTGAAAACTGTTTTGATTTTGAAAAATAAGCGCAGAGATTGAGAGAGATATTCCGAAGATATTAAGGGCCTGTTTCAATTCTCCCGATGGAATTGAGTCATCGCGACAGCTCTCGGCTTATGAAAAGTTTAGCTAAGCATGACAAAAGTCATACTTAGCAATTTGAAAACAAAGCTTGAAAAATAAAAGAAAAATGAAAAGAACTTGAAAAGTAAAAAGAGAAAACTTTTATAAAAACTAGTGAGAAAAGAATATTGTAATCCGAATGATGAGTTTAGGCTTACCCCAAGTGGGTATTTATAGCCTCTCAAAGCCTAAAGGATAAACAAAGAAAATAAATAAAATAATCCTAAAGATAATTGTTTTTTTAATTTAAATTCAAACTTAAACTAGTCTCCTAATACAACTCTGCTCGTCAATCTTCCAGAAGGCGTGCGGAGGAAGTCTTCTAAAAACCGTCGCTGACTGGACCTTCTAGAAACTGTCACGTCAGACCGCGTCATGCCCAGAATCGTGCCTATGTCTCCAGCCGTGACCAAATAATAAAAAAATGCAAAATGCGTCTGTTTTGTCACTAATTCTGGAAAGTAAGGACCTGCACGAAAACAAACATAACACGACCAATTTAGCAGTAATAATTCCTCAAAACCGAAGAAATAACGAGTAAAGATTAACGATTCTAAACACTCATTAAATTCTCCCTCACTTATCTCATGTTTGTCCTCAAGTATGATTAATCAAACTAGTCAAAAATTTCATTTACCGTTATTTGTCAAGTTTCATATTCAAGGAAGCAAGGTAGAGACCACAATAACTATTCAAGTCAAGAAATCAATCAATTGAACATCACCAATTGGAACAAGTCAAGTGCAATTGTAATATCCATTCATTCATTAATCTCAATGCTCATAACTCAACACCTTACCGGGATTCACTCAAATCACTCAATGTGTTTGGGGTAAAGAAACGCTCAATGTCAGAATCGACACGATATTACCATAAGCCTGCAAGTAAATCATATCTCCACTACTAATAAGAACACAATGCATAAATCAAAAGGTCTTTTATTAGTTGTAACGGGGCTTAGGTAAAGGTAGGAAAAAGGCTAACTATATAGCTAACTATTCAAGGCAAGGAACTAACAAATGATAATCTTAACTCCATTAAAACATTAAGAACACCAAGAATAAAAGACTAATTGTCAAACAACAAAATACATTTGATTTCTTTTTTTTCCACACTTTTGTTGTTTTGTTTTCCATTTTTTTTCATGTCTTTTTTTTCTCTCTTTTTATTTTCGAACAATATTTTTTTTCGAACTGCTATTTTTTTCGCATTCAACATTTTTTTTCAATGGAGCATACAATGGTAAAATTATTCGCTTGACCTGAAAAAGGTAGAAAAGAGGGATAAAACAAAAAGGCTCAGGTTTGTAAATGTGGTGAAAACAAAGAAACGAGAATAAGCTCGAAAGTGTTTAATTAAGGGGAAAATGCATAGGTAGGCTTTTTAGTGGGGAAACGGAATGGTTAATCCTAAAGTGCCCAAATTATTTTTAAGCATCATGTTCATGTGTAATCTCGACAGTATTTAACATGCAGGTTCTAGAATACCAATGCCAAATTTGACACACTCAATCCAACAAAATGAGAGCGAAAAATGATATGCTCGTAAAGGCTCAAATATCACCAAATTGTTTTCATTCATTGAGCTAATCACATTACAACCAACAAAGTCATGGAATATCACAAAAACATCAACTTATCACAATTAATGCTATTCATTATCAAGAATATCCTAACTGGTTCTAGAGACCAATGCCAATTTGACACACTCAATCCAACAAAATGAGAGCGAAAATGATATGCTCGTAAAGGCTCAAATATCACCAAATTGTTTTCATTCATTGAGCTAATCACATTACAACCAACAAAGTCATGGAATATCACAAAAACATCAACTTATCACAATTAATGCTATTCATTATCAAGAATATCCTAACTTAAACAATGATGTGTTCCCAAACAAGCATAGCATTCCAAAAATATTCAACAAGACAAAGAAATTCAATGAAATTTTCGACAAATCCAACCAACACATACTAGCATCGAAACATAAAGACAAGCAAAGGGAAATTTAATCATACTCTACTCCCCCTTACTTAAAGCGTTTTGCCTCAAAACGAAAAAAAAATTAAAGTGCAAAAGAAGGAATAGAATACTCCCTGGATTTACTGTCGACCACGACCATGGTGGAAGGCAAAGAAGTGGGGGGCTCGGTTTTGATGCCGTGAGCTGAAGCATGGTCAGGTTGTGTCGACGGTGGAAAATCTACTTTGAAATCCTATGTAAAACCATAAACCGGATGATATATTAGTAATAGTTGAATGAAAATAGGATCAGAATTTACCTTCGGAGTATTTTCCGATGTCGCCGAATGCATCGAACACGATGGCAAAATCGACTATTGTGGACGATAAAAAAAGGAGCAGGCGGCGGCGGAAAGGAGTCTGAATTACTCGGGATGGCAACAAAAGTCGGAACGTTGATGTTGCGACGTCCACCAAGGACGACGGGCGAATGAGCTGTGGCGTTGCCCGACTGATTTCTTGTGCGCACGATCGTGGAGAGGAGTGGACGGGTTGAAGCACGTTAGCATGAACGGAATAGTTTAGGAAGGCCGACGACGGTGAAGAAGAGACTATGGATGTGTTTTTTTAAAGGTGATCGATTTAGAGAATATGAAATGAAGTTGGGGTTTAATTTGGTTCTGCTGTGCGTGGGGGTGTTTGGGTTTGAATAGAATTTGGTTTTGATGAGAATAAAGGGGAGTTTAAAATTAAATGGTGAAGTGATAGAGAAAGGGATGGGATCCACGGTCAAAGAGAAAAGAAAGGAAAGAGATAGGGCGGCAGAATGTATCACAAAAAAGGGGGGAAAATTGTTTTTGGGTTTTGCTATCGTACGCCAAGCCTCTATTGGGTTTTGCTAACGTGTTCCGTTAATGAAACGGTGTGCACAACTGGGCTTCTCCTTTTTTTCTGCTTTGTTTGACTATTTACTGCTCAACAGATTCTGAAATTAACATTGTTCGAATCATAATTTCGTAAATCCTCGTCGTTTAAGTTTGAATAAAAATATTCGGTTCCTGCAAAATAAAAATTAAATTAAACATACTTGAATGAATAAAAATAAAATGAAATAAAAAAATGTAACGGAATTGAAAACAATGGGTTGCCTCCCATGAAGCGCTTTTGTTTAACGTCGTTAGCTCGACGACCTGATTCAGACTACAGGTTCCGTGACAGACACTTCCACTTCATTCGTTTTTTCCAACTAAGAAATTCCTTATGAGAAATTTGAAAATTCTCACAAAGATTTCTTCTGATATTTTTCAATTTTAAAATATTGTCCAAAAGAATGGCCGCCAAAACATCTTTTTTACCAAAAAATGATTTCTTCAAATGACTCCTTGATGATTTCGACTTAATTTTTGGTGCATGCAAAAAGGAAGGTAAATCTTTAGTTTTTACAGGAGTTAAGATCAAATTTGAATCAATAAGTGAAATATTTTTCAACTCCCTTATTTCGTCTTTTTTATCATCAAATTCCTTGCATAAATCATCAACAAGTTCAAAAATGCCAACAAAATTAATACTATGAATGTTATCCGGATATCTCATTGCTTTATAAACGTCAAATTTTAAGATCTCACCGTTGAACTCCATAGTAAGAATACCGCTTCGAATGTCAATTTTTGCATTTGATGTGCTTAGAAAGGGACGACCGAGGAGGATTTCAGAACCGATGTTGCTGCGATCATTTTCCATATCAATCACATAAAAACCAGCAGGGAAAATTAAGTCTTCTACCTCTACTAGAACATTTTCTATGAGTCCTTCAGGATAAATAATTGATTTTTCGGCTAGCTGAAGTGTAACTCTCGTCTCCTTCAAAGGCTTGGTGGAAATTAAATTATAGACGGAGAGAGGCATTACATTGATAGAGGCACCTAGATCACACATAGCTCGCTTGATTTTAACCTCACCAATTTTACAAGGTATTGAAAACATACCTTGTTCTTTATACTTCGGTGGAAGTGGTCGTTGGAAAACTGCTGAGACGTTCACACCTAAATCCACTTTCTCGACCCCGGTAAGTTTTCTTTTAGTCGTACAAAGATCCTTCAAAAATCGGCAATACCTTGGAACTTTCCGGATAACCTCAAGGAGAGGTATATTAACTTCCAACTTCCGAAGTACGTCTAATATTTCCTTTTCCTCAGTTTGTTATCCCTTTTGACTAACCTCGACGGAAAAGGCGGTGACATGTCATAGGGAGATAACGTTGGGTCGTCTATTTGTTCTTCGTTATTCTCCTCCTAGGACCCTGAATCATCAGTCTTCTTCTCTTTCTGGGTCACTTTATTCAATGAAACATGTGGTCCCACTACTGTACCGCTCTGAAGAGTGATGGCGCTGACGTTCTCTCTCGGGTTTACTTCAGTTTGAGATTGAAGCTTACATTGTGATTCCAAGCGGCTTACAGTTTGAGCTAGTTGGCTTATTTGTTTGTCAATATCTTGGAAGTGTGCTTCATTTCGAGTCTGGAATTTCTCCTGGGAAAATGCTAACCTCTCGACAATCGATTCTAATGAAGACTTCTGCGGTTGTTGCGGTGGTGGAGGTCTCGCTTGATATCCTTGATTCGGTCTCGGGTTCTGAGCGTAACTGAAGTTCGGATGATCCCTCAATCCTAGATTGTATGTATTACCGTAAGGATTATAAGCTCTTTGGGGAGGTTCCGGAAAGTTTCCAACTGTGTTGACTTGAGTTTTTGCGTCGTCTTGAATCAGTGGACAACCGTCTGTTGGATGATCAGGTAATGCACATATTCCACATGATCGGTTTTGTCCTGTCTTTCCTGTAACAAGAGAGTTTACGAATTCAGTTAACTTGTCTATTTTATTTTCTAAGGAAGATGAACTTATCTCATGAACCCTTCGAGAAGGTTCATTATTTGTGCGAAATTGTTGGGAATTTACGGCCATCGTCGATATTAAGTCTCTAACCTCAGTAGGAGTCATATTCACTAAGGCTCCACCACTGGCAACATCGATCATCTTCATTTCCAAGGGAGATAATCCTGCATAAAAGTATTGAATGAGTGTTTGTTCGGTTAACTCATGTTGTAGGCAACTAGAACATAACTTCTTAAACCGCTCCCAGTAGTCGTAAAGTGACTCTCTATCAAGCTGATTGATTCCAAGTATTCTTCTTCGTAGTTCACTTACTTTTACTGCAGGGAAAAACCTGTCAAGAAAAAAACGAGTCGTTTGAGCCCATGTAGTTACAAAATTATGAGGAAGATAAAATAACCACTCCTTAGCCGATTCGGCTAAGGAAAAAGGAAAAGCTCTAAGTTTTATTTGGTCCTCGGTTACTCCCTGTGGTCTCGTGCTGGAGCAGACCATATGAAATTCCTTGAGATGTTTGTGTCGATCTTCGTTTGAAAATCCGCGAAATGTAGGGAGGAGATGAATAAGGCCAATTTTCAACTGGTACGGAGTTTCGCCATGGGGAAAATCAAAGTTCAAAGGCACTTGTTCAGTAGGTGCCGCAGCTAACTCCCGGATAGTAAAATCAGCCATCAGATTTATATTACATGAATTCTATTCTTCTTCTGGATTTGTTTGTTGTCTTCTTCTTTCCCGAAGTGTCTGTGCGTGGAGTCTCCTAGATTTGGCTTCAATCTCCGGGTCGTACTCCACTAATGCTCCCGGATTAGAACTGGTCATAAATCAAAAACAAACAAAAATTAGTAACTTTGGCGAAGTCTCCGGCAACAAAGCCAATTTGACAACTGTCGTTTTCGATGTCAAAATAATTATCTTTTCTTAATTAATCAATAAGGAAATGCGTAGTGTAGAGAAATAAGGGTCGAATCCTCAGGGACTTAGAAAATCACAAATTTATGTTTGATTATTTTAAACCAGGTGTGAAAGTAATAAAAGGGGGTTTTGGTATAAATATATTTAAGTGATAAAAGTGATTAAATAAACAAAAACAATTTAAATAAAAATAAGAGAGTAGAGATTGTGAATAAATACTGTAAAAATAGCCTCAAGTCTTGCTTTGACTCAATTTCCTTATGATCATTGAATAAGATTTTCTCTTCGAGATTCACGTCGGTTACTTTGTCTACAAGGGCTATCCCCGTGACTCTATCTTGTATACAGAATACCCAAGGCAATCTTTGATTCCAACTTGAGTAATTGATTCTAACAATATCAATTGTCGTAGATCAATTACCGTTTAAGTTTGTGGCTTTCGACTCGGATTGTTGCTTCCAACTCGGATTGTTGCTTCGATAACCATCAATTCCGATCTCAATTCCCTCTTGGCAAATCTATCTCGCCAATTGTGTTCACAGGAAGTCGAATTGCTTTCTATAAGCCGAATCTTGTTTAATCGCAACAACCTCTTGACCAAAGTCAATCTTTGATTTTGAAAACTGTTTTGATTTTGAAAAATAAGCGCAGAGATTGAGAGAGATATTATGAAGATATTAAGGGCCTGTTTCAATTCTCCCGATGGAATTGAGTCATCGCGACAGCTCTCGGCTTATGAAAAGTTTAGCTAAGCATGAAAAAAAAGTCATAATTAGCATTTTGAAAATAAAGCTTTAAAAATAAAAGAAAAATGAAAAGAACTTGAAAAGTAAAAAGAGAAAACTTTTATAAAAACTAGAGAGAAAATAAGATTGTAATCCGAATGATGAGTTTAGGCTTACCCTAAGTGGGTATTTATAGCCTCTCAAAGCCTAAAGGATAAACAAAGAAAACAAATAAAATAATCCTAACGATAATTTTTTTTAATTTAAATTCAAACTTAAACTAGTCTCCTAATGCAACTCTGCTCGTCAATCTTCCAGAAGGCGTGCGGAGGAAGTCTTCTAGAAACCGTCGCTAACGGACCTTCTAGAAACTGTCACGTCAGACGACGTCATGCCCAGAGTCGTGCCCATGTCTCCAGCCGTGACCAAATAAAAAAAATGCAAACTGTTTTGTCACTAATTCTGGAAAGTAAAGACATGCACGAGAATAAACATAACACGACCAATTTAGCAGTAATAATTCCTCAAAATCGAAGAAATAGCGAGAAAAGATTAACAATTCTGAACACTCATCATTTGGACATATGTTGATTGGGATAAGTGTTGACAAGTTTAGGGGTATGAATGTAGCTGAAAGTTTATATTGAACTATATTTTAATATAACAATTTAAGGCAAAATATTTTTGGACTTGAATTGAATTTTTTCAAAGTTTTCAAAAATAATTCAAAGTCCTTAAAAGCTTGGAATTGAGCACAAAAATGATTTCACGTACAAGAAGTATCGATACTATTCTTACAATATCGATACCTCATGAATAATAACGATATTGTTCATATGGTACTGATACCAAGGTAAGGGAAGTATCGATACTCACTAGGTAGTATCGATACTACCAGCTTTAATCAAATTCCAGAATGCAAAAATGGGTACCGATACCCAAAGGAGTATCGATACTACTTTATATAGTAGTACCGATACCATTGCCATAGTATCGATACCATTAGACCCCAACTGCTAGTTGATTTAAATATAAACGAAGGTAGTATCGATACTTCCTTTAGGAGTGCTGATATCCCTTGTTCTAGGCAGCTTTATTTTACACAAAAATTGATCCCCCAACGGCTCCAAACCACCTCCAACAGCTAGAAACGGCCACGACAACATTCCAACACATAAATACAAGTTGTGGACATTTGAAGAAGGGTTAGAACACCTATCCAAGTATTCAAACACAAAAGAAGAACTTTTCACTTTTTATTCCAATTCCGTTGTAAATATTTTGTTCTTGTGAGCTAAATTCTTGTAAACACCTTCCTTTTTAGAGGTTTTATTTGTTTACATTATTTTTCCTTGTAAAGGGTTTTTGGTTGTATATTAGCCAATTGAAAAGATAGGGAGTGTAAATGTTATCTCTTTATCCTTGAAAAAGAAAGAACAATTTAGTGAATTTGTTAGAAAATCCTTAGTGAGGAGCTAAGGTAGTGGATGTAGACTTGGTTGATAAGTCGAACCACTTTAAATCCTTGTAGCAAATTGTCTTATCTTTTTGTTCTCTTTACTCCCTAAATTCAATTTTATACATTTACCCCCTTTGCACTTTTTCGGTTAGTCATTTGAGCCTCTTTATAATCCCAACAATTGGTATCAGAGCTTGACTCATTAGAAGGTTTAACCACCTTGAGATGATCCTCGAAGAAGCTCTACTGATTCCCAACACAACCGACAAAGAAATGGCTTCAACTTCCGGTGCATACTACATTGAAGATTCACAACCGGTCAACAAGTCACCCTACTTCAATGGAGCAAATTATGCCTATTGGAATAATAGGATGATGCTTTTAATTCAAGCCAACAATTTAGGAGCTTGGAACTCTATCATAAAAGGCTACACCATTCCAACTGGTGAGATGGACGATTAGAGTGATAGAGAATAGAAGAAGTTCAAACTCAATGCTAAGGCTATGCACATTCTCTTTTGTGCATTAGGCCCAGATGAATATGGAAGAGTCTCCTCTTGTTCCAATGCCAATGAGATGTGTGATAAGCTCCAAGTCACTCATGAAGGAACCGATGAAGTGAGGGAAACCAAGATAAATCTTCTCAACCATAGCTATGAGAATTTCAAGATGAAACCCGATAAAGACATCAAAGCTATGACATATAGATTTTTCGTGATTGTCAATGATCTTAAGGGATTTAGAGAAGTTATCTCCAATGAGAAGCTTATGAAGAAGATGATCTAATTTTTTCAAAGTCTTGGCAATCGAAGAAGACGACGATTATCAAAGGTAGAGATCTAAAGTCTCTCACTCTCGATGAGTTGATTGGTTCTCTTCTTACTCATGAGATGATGGTGAAGGAAGAGGAAGAAGATGGAGATAAGCAAAACAAGAAGAAAAAAGAGGTAGGCATTGCCTTCAAGTCTACCAATGAGAGCTATCAAGATTCAAGTGAAAAGGTGGATGAAGACGATGAAGAAGAAGAGATGGCCAAGCTCTTCAAAAAGTTCAAGAGATTCATGTCTTTCAAGGAAGTGACGCATGAATCAACCAAGAAAAGGGTCCCTAGTGTGCTTTAATTGTCAAAGAAAAGGGCATTTCAAGTATGAATGCCATCTCCTAAAGAAGAAGGTATCGATACCCAAAGGAGTATTGATACTACTTTGTATAGTAGTGCCGATACCATTGCCATAGTATCAATACTATCATGCCCCAACGGCTAGTAACGACTAGTTGATTTAAATATAAACAAAGGTAGTACCGATACTTCCTTTAGGAGTACCGATACCCCTTGTTTCGGGTAGCTTTATTTTGCACAAAAACTGATCCCCAACGGCTCCAAACCACCCCAACAGCTAGAAACGACCATAACAACATTCCAACACATAAATACAAGTTGTGGACACTTGAAGAAGGGTTAGAACACCTATCCAAGCATTCAAACACAAGAGAAGAACTTTTCACTCTTTATTCTAGTTCTCTTGTAAATATTTTATTCTTGTGAGCTAAATTCTTGTAAACAACTTCATTTTTAGAGGTTTTTTATTTGTTTACATTATTTTCCTTGTAAAGAGTTTTTGGTTATATCTTAGCCAATTGAAAAGATAGGGAGTGTAAATGTTATCTCTTTATCATTGAAAAAGAAAGAACAAATTAGTGAATTTGTTAGAAAATCCTTAGTGAGGAGCTAAGGTATTGGAGGTAGACTTGGTTGATAAGTTAAACCACTTTAAATACTTGTGCCAAATTGTATTATCTTTTTGTTCTCTTTACTCCCTAAATTCAATTTTATACATTTACCCCATTTGCACTTTTTTGGTTGGTCATTTGAGCCTCTTCATAATCCCAACAGTTTAAGATTTAGGTAAAGTGTGGGTAAAATTCGAAGTTAATTAAGGGAAATATGGGTTAGAGTGTCTGTACTAGAAGAACAATACTAATATTATGAAGTAAATTGTAGGAAAATATATGAATCTGATGAACAATATCAATACTGATTGAAGCAATATAAATATTGAGGGGGAGGTATCGATACCAAGAGGAAGCTATCGATACTGTAACTGAAATCGGGATTCCAGAATGCCAGAATGGTATCGGTACTGAAAGGGGTATCAGTACCATAAGAGAGAAGTATCGATACTGTAGGAGGGGTACAGATACTATTAAGTCTGAAATTTGAAATTATAAGTCTTTCGTTACATTTACGTAAGTGTTAATCGGTTAACTGTTAATGGAGATTCGGTATTGATATAGGACATGTCTATGTGTAGATTTGGATCGAAACGGTATTGAAGGAATTGACATAGTACGAGATTGAAAGAAAAGAAAAAGATTTCGTTTAGAACTTACACGAGGCAAATGTGAGTGCAATTAAATTGTTTTATATTGGAATTGAGGACGACTTACGACAAGCCAAGCTCGAAGTTTTCGATTAAAAACTATTTATGTAGTTTATTTAATATTTTATCATGTTTATATCAAGTGTATTTTTAAAGCATTGTTTTGATCTTTATGTATATGGTTATGTTTTATATGACATTATTCTATGTAGAAATATGCTAAACAAAAATGTTCTATGTGAAAGTGCCTACGTGAATTTACTATATGTGAATAAAATACACTTTAAATAATGAAATGAGAAATAATTATATGGTTAAAGCCCAAGGTATATGTATGAGAATTAGAGGTATAGTTGGCATGCCAAGAGTCGAGAGTTCTACGCGGTCCTTCGGGAAAAATCGATGTGGTCCTTCGGGACATTTCTACGTGGTCCTTTGGGACATTTCTACGTGGTCCTTTGGGACATTTCTACGCGATCCTTCGGGACAAATTCTACGTGGCACTTCGGTGCAAATTATATGAGCAGTGGTGACTGCATTATTGCACAACCTCAATGTACTCAGACACCTAGAGTTCTCAGTAATATGCATTGGGCTATTAAAACAAAAGTAATATAAATTGAACAATGTATGCAAGTATACATTCTTTTTATGATATGAAAATTTAGTTCAGTATGAAATGTTTTCTATGAGATGAATAAGCAAATATTTTACAATGTTTTATTATACTCGTATTTGCCTCACTAAGTCATCGACTTAGCGTGTGATTGTTTCACACGTAGGTTTAAAGGGATATGAGAGTTAAAGTTAGAAGAGGACATCATACTTCTGCAGAGGATCAGATCAGAACAATTCGAATGTAGGTTCTTATTATTTTGTGATTTTGTTGGCATGTATTATAAAATTCTAAATTGTAATGCTCTGATCCATTTTGTAAACATACTGTGTTGTATCTATGTAAATTATTAAGTATTTATTTCCAATGTGAATTTGAATTTTCAATATTTACTTTGATTTAAGGGTTTCACCAATTTAATACAAATAAAAGTTTAAATTTTCAACTACTTTAAAACGGTTGAGTGATTAAAATATTCAATCTTTAAAATTTAGTGATTAAATTGAAAAGATTTAAAATGCATTGAGAAAAATAGGAGAAATAATAAAGTTTAACGATGATATCTATAGTTTACCCTGTATGATTGTGAGATCAGGGTTTTGTCAGAACGTGAAGAAGATAATGAATTACATAATATATTTATTAGGATTTAATTTGGGGATCCACCTCATGAGGAAGTCAACACGATTGACAGTTTCTTCTTTTTTAAATTTTAAGTTCTCCATAATGAATGGACCGAAAATCACCAAAGCAATGTGTTGATGATTAATTATATTTTATTTTTTATTGATATTGATTCCATCGATGATGAATAATTTTTGTTGACGACTTAAAAATTAATTTTGTTTTTGTTTTCGACAATAAATAATATTAACATCACACATTATATTAACATGACCTAGGTAAAACTTCAAGAATTAATGTGACACCTCAAATTTATATTCGGGTCGGATACGGATTGGGAGTGTTATAACCAAACCTGGGTAGCGTAGATTGAACCTATCAATAGTTTGTCTTAACTATCAGTGTCAGATAAATCAATGTCCCCAATCTTGATCTGAGCCAAACAAAGAATCAATGTCATTGCTCAAACTATATCAATTAGGCTTGATTAAGCTTTTTTAACCGGTCAAAATGAGCTCGACTTCAAACTCGGAAGTAGTTGAGTTTGAGCTCGATCTTCCTAGCATCCCAAATCTACTTGTTCAAGTCAAAATATTTCCCTTATAGTGGTCTACTAGTCAAATATTTTCACTTTTGGATATCTACCGATTCCAAACCATGGGATTGGGTTTTTAATTGAGCTATTTCAAAGATGCTAAGAGAGAATAAAATCATACTAAATGGACCCATTTATGAAAAAATTGCATTTCAAAAGTAAGGTGTTTGTTTGCTAGCAATTCAAGAACTTACAGGATTGAGGAAAGGAGGACTGTTTTCCTTGAATTGAATGATGCAGCTCGTTTATATCTTCCCCATCTATTCATTGATGCATCTTGAACCCTCTCGGCCGATGATTTTTCTGCTCAAATGAAACCCAGTTTTTAAATTCCAAATGAGGTAACCAATGAATAAAGAATCAAACATGCAACATGCATAACCAAAAGACCTAGATGGTTCCTACATGTGAAATACAAAAATACTGCAGATAAAAGGTAGCATACAATTCCAAGAACACTCGGCCAAAAAAAAAAAGTTCACTGATCAGGAGAAATGATTAAATAAAGTGCAATCTTTGAATTCTTCAAAACCCTATGAAGTAATAGTTACACAAATGGAATCGGCAATTATCACTAGGGCCAATTCATTATAGGCAATTGGTCCGTTGTTCTCCATGGTCAGTTTACTGGTATTACTTATGTCAAATCAAACTCTTTCAACTTTAATATTCTTACGTGTAAATTTAAAATTTTGAAAATACAGTGAGTAAAAAATGAATTATATAAAAATTCATTTATCAAATTTATAATTTACCTATAATTTTATCCTCGTCAAATTATAAATATAATTTATGATATTTATATTTTAATTCCATTATACTTTAATATCTATGACATATTTATCATAATTGATCATTTAATTCTATTTCTTACTCTATGATGACATTATATATTATAATTATAAATTTTAATCCAACAAAAACATTATTTTTGTAACAGAAAAAGAAAAAAAAATCTAAAAGCCGCATAATGAAAAAGGAGATTTTTTTTCCTCCCCCATTGATTTAGCCGAGAAGAAAAATAAATGAACAATAAAGATTTATTTTTACAGAAAAGTTAAAAAAAAATGCATTTATTTATTTCAAATGCCACTCTTGCTTTGAGTTTATAAATCTGGTACTTCCACGATGAAAGAATTGATCAAGTGTGATGAAAGAAGAGGAAGGTTATATCTATTCCTCTTCCTTTTGGTTTTGTTTGTTTTATATCATTGGATAAAAATATTTATTGTTTCCTGCGATGATAAATAATTATTCACATAAAATATTAATTTTGACAATCTTCTATGTCTCTACGATTTAGTTTATTTGTAACTTTTCATGTTGAGAAATATGGCATATTTGATAATGAATAAAACGATAATGAATATACTAATTAAATATCTGTGTTTTTAATATTCAATGGAGAAAAAAATCTTACGTGTTTAAATCTGGATGGGTTCCTACTCAACCGTATTTGGAATTTCAGCTAACATAGAATTTCTTCATCGTCTGGAACCTTTCTGTTTCGAAGCAAACAAGTGGTGCTGTATCTATACAATCCACTGCATTTAATTTTTTTTCCTTACCATTTTCATGATCATCGGACATTACAAACTCCTCCGTTGCCTAATTCGCAAAACATCTTCATCTCCTTAATGATATCACGAGCAGCCGCTTCTTTAATCTCAAGGGTCTCATTCTCCTGGGAAAGAAAATCCAAAGCTTCATCCTTTTTGGCAATGGCGTCCTTGAGCTGCGAGTTCTCTGCTCGAGCAATGTTCGATGCTTCTTTGGCTACGTTAGCTTCGTTTATTGCCTGTTTCATGATGTTCCGAAGCTTCTGATTCTCTTTCTTGGCCTTCTTGTTCATGTTTTCGGTCTCTTGAAGCTATTCGAGCAGCGATTGGCATTCTTCTCGTGCAGCATTCCGTTCGTATTCGGCTTTTCGAATGCAATCGACGAATCAGATCTCTCTTATGTTCCATGCCTTAACGATTCTTCGGCTCGATTCTTAATCTCTCCGACGTGTTTTTATTTCGATCCGATTCTTTCTTTGCTTCATTGTATTTTCCTTCCAATTTTCTGAGCTTTCGACGTGCCACTTTGTTTTCTTGAGCTCGATTCGTGTTGATGAGAGTTTGTTCTTGGCTTCGTTTGCTTCTGTTATTACTTCATTCAATGCCAGGGCTAAATCATCCATGGCTTTCTTGTTGTTTTCTTCTGCATCGGTTATGGATTTCAGTTCATGTTTTAGATAGCTGGCTTCCTCGGCTAGATTCTCGGCTTTCAGTGACGATGCCTGTTCATTTTCTTGTGCACGAGATAGTTGCTCTTTCGTGGATTGAAGCTCGGATTCTAGTCTTCCTAATTTGTCATCCGCCATGAAAGCTTGAAACGCAACCTTGGATGATGAACTGTCATCGTTCTGCAGAATTTCCAGGAGAGATTTGATTTTATTCTTGGATTCCTCGAGTGAAATCTTTGCTTGATCGAACTCTTTCGATTGAGCCATGAATGAATCATGTATTTTCTTCTCGGATTCTTATCTTTCCTTGATTTGTTCGTGGAGTTCGTTGATTCTCTCTTTATCTTCCTATAATAAACAAATTGCCTGGGACTCCAAGGATTTCACCATATTCACTTCATCTTTCAATCTATGAAACGAAGGTTCTTTCTCCGATAATTTCGCCTCCAATTCTTCAGATTTTCCAAGCTTAATTTTCAAGGATTCGATGTCCTTTTCCCTGTTCTTCAATTCCTCAATTGCAATAGCTAATGAGTCCTCCGTTGACGCCATTGCAGCAGGCGGTTGCTCCTTCATTCCTGCTGGCCGTCCCTGAAACCCCAAAACAAATCCATTCTTTACCAGAATCATCTTGTTGGCTAGTTATAATGAGAAAATAACCAAAACACAAGAAATCATGATCATTCATATTTCATAAACAGATAAACCAGGCTCCACGTACAAAAGCACAACATTAACCGAAACATAATGATCAACGTGTCGAACAGTGTTCAACAACGAGAAAAGAGACATTGATGTACCTGAATAAGGTTTCCACAAAATACAGAGAATTGTGATTGAGGGAAAGAGACGGGTTTGAAAGAAATCCAATGGGAAACGGTGCTAAAAATAACCAACGTTTGGTGATTGCCTTTTAATATCTACTCCATTATTTTTTTCTGATTTATATCCCCCAAAAATAATCATGGTTAGTATAAGATTTTTATATTTAGTTCAACTCATATTAGTAAAAAATTGTTTTTATATCATTATTTAGTTTTTAGAGTATCATAAATAATATAATTAATTTATAAACAAAAACTGATTTCAAGTATTAAATAATATACTATTTTTTTCTCTCGGTTCCAAGGTTTCACCTTGACTAATCTGGATTAACCCACGTTGTACACCTGATTTTGATAGATGAGTCTCCCAATAAGGATTTTTTGTGTACACAAGGACCTGAATCTGAGACCTTACTTAAGCGATATCATACTACTAATTACTTAAACCAACCCATGTTGGTAACGTACTAATCTTTAATGTTTATATAGAATTTGATATATTCATATTCATATTACATAATTTTTGCACACATATATTTGTGGTATGACCTATATGGATTAGTTGATAAATATATCAAACATCGATTGATTATAACAAAAATTCTTTGTTGCAATGTGAATTGAGATGGTCTCTAACGATTATTCCAATTTCTGAATATTACAATTATAGAGTCCTTTGAACAATTAAGACGGCCACCAACTACTGGTTTTGGATTAGGTACGTTAAGTAATAAGTATTGTGTTTCGGTTGCTAAAAATTAGTTTGCCTAAACGCAGCATTAAATAAGTTGCAACATACTTTTAAGAGAGGATGATTTTTCTACGATCGACGAGTAGCGATGAAAGCCAATAACGATGACCATCCACCAATAGAAAGTTCTTCAGATAATATTTTTCATGCCCCCTATACAACTCTTCATCATTATTTATATATATTTTCTCAATAAAGGATGTAATTTGTTAAGGCCGTTGGAGTTTTCCTTGTCCTCGTTCCTCAGCGCCTTTCGTGATTCTCAAACGATTGTATTCCATTTGCCATCTGTTTGTTGGGTCAGCGCCTTTCGTGATTCTCAAACGATTGTATTCCATTTGCCATCTGTTTGTTGGGTCCCAAATTATCTTCATTAGCAGCTTCATTCATAACAATCCGCCAATGGATATGAAAAGGATTTTCTGACTCTGGTCTCCAATTATACCCATCCATCTAAGATTCAATATGATCTCAATCTCATATCACAATTCATTTCCAAGACCTGGAAGGCCCAATTATTTAATGTACACATATAAAATCCTTATATTAAACAAATTTATACGATTCATATAGATAGTAGACGCGAACCCTTCAGCCTTTCCTTGGTTTAAAAGAGTTGCTGAAAGATGGTTGAGAAGCCATAGTTGTAGTAGTTTGATGAAGCTGCCTGTTGGGATTGGAGCTCAATGAAGAACTGTATCTTCCTCCCCCATGCTTCCTTCTTGGCTGTTGTGATGATTTTGGGATAAAAACTCCAGTTCCTTTGCTTTCTCTTCTAAACATTTGTTCTTGCATAAATGGAGATTGTGCTGTTGGGTGATTTGCACCGGTGAAACCCTGAAATGTTTAAAAGACCAAAACACTTTGTTTTAGGAGAAAATGATGTGTGATTTTCTGAAAATGAAAAGCATGTAAAGAAAAAACCTGGAAAGAAACTGAAGGATATCTGATAAGAGGGTCATCATCATTATCATCGTCCATGATAAGCAAAGAGATTTGCTTGCTTAAATCTGCAAAGAACAGATCATCTTCAAGCTCCACAGCCATTTCCATGTCTCGTTTAAAAGTACTTGTACTTACTGGGAGTGTGGGATTTTACTAAGAATGTAGATATTGATTGGAAGACCTATATTGCTTCACGGGGTTATATAGATAGAGAAAAAGGAGAAAAGGGGTGGATTTTAAGTGTAAAGGCAAACGCATCTACGCATGTGAGGAGGGGGGGGGGGGGTTCTCAATGGCAGTTGGCCAATCTGGCAATGACTAAGTCCTGTAGCCCCTACAACAAGCATGTTGTGTTATGATGTTATCCGAAAGGGAAGGACACACCAAAATCTTATTTCTGGTGCAATTCTAAAACATTGAAGGGCTAAGGAAACAACGGTAAACGAGTCGAATTGAGTTTGAGTATTAATGAATTCGACTCATTTTAAAAAATTTAGAATTGAATTTGATTCGATTCGATTAAAAGATTCACAAGTTTAAAATTGTCAAGCATGACTCGAACTAAGACAAAAAATAAAACCTGACTTGACTCTAAAGCTTGCCAACTTAAAATTTTCAAACTCAACTCGAGCTCTAAAAATTTTGAACTCGAAACGTTGTCAGATTTCAGCTTGATTGAAGCTCAAATTCGTGCTCGAACCTAAACATTAAGTACATGAAAGCATTACATTATATTTTTTTAAATGACATATAAATATTATTAATAATCTAATTTAAAATTTTAAAAAATATTTTTTTAAGTTATGCACGAGCTTTTCGAATCGGATACCAAATTTTAACTGAAACAATTTCGAGTAGCTCTAATATCTCATCTCATATAATAAAATCTATAATTATCCGTCAATGATTTGTATAAACTTTTAGACGAATGAAAAGAAGAATAGATGGAAAATTTAAGGAAGTGAAAATCTAATTTCAGCTCATATTTAGCACATTTAAAAAAGGTTTAAAAATATTTTTGAGCTAAATTTGTATATATGGGTTGGGATCGAATTTAATTAAATATGAATTTGAAAAGATTTTAGTCTAAGATCTAATCTCATGCTCAAATAAAATCAACGATTGGATCTCACTAATCGTTGGGCTCGTGAACAAATCCAAACGAAGAAAGGTTTATATATATATTGTTGGTTTATTTCATTATAGCAGGTTGAGCTGTTTGCTGACCCTCTGGCGGTGGCAAAAGGATTCGTCGGAGTGAAAATTTATATTATTTCTTTTTTGTGTTTTCTTTACCTTCATCAGACATTAATCAATTGTGGAGAGATTGTCTTCGGGGTGGTGGAATTATTGTGTAATAAAAAACTTTAAACAAAAATAATAAATTTATTTAGTAAACGACATAATCGAAAAGAGCTGGGTGCTCGAGAATGTCGTATTGTCTTCAAGAACGCTAATCTGAAACAGTTGAACTTTACACTTGAACAAGATTACCATGGTAAATAATTTCAGATTAGCGACAATTAGGGTTAACCTTTACACTGCCTTCTAAATGATAATAATAATAATAATAATAAATGCAATTGTTGCATTTGATGAATAATTACATTATGGTAACTAGTGACCTTAAAAAATATCATTAAAAGAAGAGTATAAAAATCAATAAAATTCGCCAGGATGCATTGCTAAAGCCCTTTATCCGTACATGCAGATTTGCAATGCATTGATGATAAAATAGCATAACATAAACCATTCGACAAACTTAAGATTTTAAGGTCAATCACGGGTACAGTAGATAAAAATGCAATGGTCCCAACAGGTATTTTTACAAGAGGCAGCGCCATTTAACATTCTATTAATTGCTTAGATAGCCAGGGGTTTAGTGGCCACTATTCAAACTTCTTGATAAGGGACAGGTCATTTAACATTCTCTCGATGGCGTCGTCATCATGAGCACGCCCTTTAGTCTGCATCAAAGACAATTTGTTGCTATAAGTTAGAGAAAAATTAACAATTTAATCTTAATTATCCGTAAATTCTAGCTAAAAACAGCAAGAGACCATATCAAATCTAGAAATCAAATTAGCCTCAAAAGCACTAGAGGGGTGGGATAGCATCTGATGAGTCATTGCCCTTGTTTTCATGGACGAGAGAGGGGGCGGGGGCGGGGGCGGGCATCGAAACATCAAAATCCCTCTACATACGTACTAGACAATGCATATCAAAAGGATGAAAAGTATACAAGGGTAGGCAGAGAGAAACGCCAAAGAAATATATCTCAACATGAATGCAAGTGAAGAAGGATGAATAATCAATTACTATTCAAACAATGAGAGAAAAATGGGCACATAAGTTGTAAAATTAAATGCGGAGCGTGCTTAGCATTTCATACCTTGATGGAAGGCACCATAGCAATCGCTTCCTCTACAGTCTCAGGACACAGGTTGCCAAGAACGCAAAGCTGCATAAGCATAGAACACAATATATGAAGAACTTTTCTACATTGCCATTAACATCATAATTCTAAGCTTACTGCTTTCCACATATAGATCCTCACCTCGAATTCAGCTAACTGATATCTACTCAGAATTCTGAATGTCAGTTAAGGTTCACAAAAGTGAAGCAAGTTACATATCATATGAAAAGCAACAGACCAAGTGCAAACATTATCAACAATGTCATGAGAGGTTATATTAGTTGAAGATAAAACAACACCATCTACTTTTATCAGATTGTAGAAAAGTATTGATAACAAGTCAAGATGTCCTGAGACAAAGCAACTGATAGGAGAGGAGGAGCACCCGAGGAGCACCCAAAAAGCTTATCCACAGCAGTATATAAACATGCACATATGTTTAAATAAAGTCTATTTAGGAATTCTGGTAATTTAGAGGATACTCTCGAACTTGTCTAACAGCATCTGGATTTTTATAACGGCTAAAGCGCTTTACATACTGCAGTGACTTCTCAAAAACTCTGTGAAACAAAGACAAAAGACGACCATTCACTACATCAAGTGTGAGAGAAAAACTGCAATAAAGGCATGCTAATTTTTCTAAACGCCATATCCCATCAGAGAATCCACATTATACAATTAGGTTCCAATTTGATGCACGGAATTAAGGGCATAATATAATAGCATAGGATCACACTAATAAGTAGATTGCTCTTTTTTCTTCTTTTATTTTGGCTTATGCATAACAAAAGTGCCATCTCTTTATTCAGCATAAGCCTAGGATTTATCCTTCACTCTCCCCCTTATTGGATTACACAATCATATACACCATATACCCAACCGAACTAATCAATCCTATCATACACACCGAACAAACCCCTCAGGATAGAAAGTTGATACAACAAAATCAGAAATTCGGGAAACAATGTTACAAACAACAAGACATACAATAATCCTATTTCCATGGAACATAGTTTTCCCCCATGTTGGAAATTCATTTTTAAAAGCGGCTACATTTTCTAAATCATGTCATCAAAATTAAACAGAAACCCTAGTAAGTCAAATACATGGATATAACTAAACAAGAGAGGATAAGAAGAAAAATTAACGCAATTAACAGGTTGCTTATTGAACTCACTGGGAAACATGATTCGTGGGATCATCAGACATTTGCTGAATCTGCTCATACTTATGCTCAAGAATTAAAGCCACTTCACAATTCATTAAACACTTGGCCTTCAAAAATTCTGCCCATAACAAAAGAGAAACAATAAGATTGTGGGTTTTAATAATTTTACTCGGTTATGTATTGAGAAAAACGGAAAAGGGGCGGATTACCTTCTCCGATTTTGAGCTCTGCAGCGTTCTCTTCCTCTTCACCGGACATGATTGAAAAAGTAGGGTGTTTTTTTCTTCTGAAAAAAAAAATCAATATTATAAAATCATAAAAAGATAAGATCAAACAAATTAATTGTATGGATTTTCATGGCTTCTTTCACCTGTGCTTGATTTCGAGGAGAGAGGTCGGCTAGGGGGCAGAAACCTAAATTGGATTCAATGAATCTCAATCTTTCATCTATTTATACGTGTAATATTTCCTCCTCTAGGCTCTGATTGGTAATTGATTTTTGGGTAAACTACACATTTAGTATCCCAATTATCACTTTTATTCATTTTCGGTCATCTAACTATTTTGTTTTCCAAAATCATACCAAAGTTATGTTTTGATTTTATTTTGGTCACTTACTGTTAAAATACTAACAAAAATGATGACGTGACATTTTTATTTCTTTTCAATGATGACGTGGTATTATTTTATGATGATACATTAATATCATCGTTAATTTTTAACAACGAGTTACTAAAATGAAATCAAAACTAAATGTTGGGTATAATTTTAAAAAAATAGTTGGGTGACCAAACAAAGCAAAAGTGATAGTTGGGGTACTAAACGTGTAATTTACCCATGATTTTTTTATAGTTTAATTTTTTTAGAAAATATGGATTATAATTATTTTAATTTATTAAATTTATATTTAATTTTAAAATAGATTTACATTTTTATTATTAATGAATTTTAATAAAAAAGTGAAGGATTAAAAGGTAAAAAAACAATATAGTTAAACCAAATCAAACATTAAGCTGATTATATAAAAGAAGCCATATAGCGTGTTTTGATTTGTTTGAGGATTCCATGATTTTCAATCGAAAGGAATTGATCCATTTAACGAACGGTATTTTAAGTCTTAATTTGAATAAAAAATAAGGACCAAAATTAAAAATTGGTATACTTTAGGGACAAAATAAACTATTAAACTTGTATTTGAAAGTACATTAATAATATTATGACACCCTCAAAATTTTAATAAACCATTATTAACAATTAAAAAAATTACTTACAAATAAGAAAATCAATAAGAAGTTACAAGAACTTGACGAGTAGCGATTTTAGTAATAGTAATAGTGAATCGACAAAGAAACTTTCACTCACTGGTTGGCCTTGATTGAATTACTATTTTAATAATAAAAATAGATATTGTTTAGTTTAGTTTTAATTATAAAATACATAAATAACTTTTTTATATTTTATTATAATTTGAAATAATAAATACACGGAGTATATATATATATATATACATTTTGAAATGTTCATACGTGGTAGAGAAGCAAGGCGAAAAAGCCTCCTTTCCTTTAATTAATACGACGCGAACAAACTCGAAACCATTGTTTTGAAAATCGGATCGGATCGGTCAGTTTAATCGGGAATCGTTGTCTAGTCCGGTTCAATTTACACCGGTTGAACCGCTACTAGTGAATCGACCGGAATCGTTGAACCGTTCGAACCAGACCGGTTGAAAATCAGAAAAAACCGTCAATTTTGTTTTTTTAAAAAAACAAATTAAACCAAACGACGTCGTTTGTTAAACGAGCCAAGTCGAACTCGAGTATTGTTGAGCTCGACTCGAACTTGAAAACTTTAAAAGTAAGCTCAACTCGACTCAAACTCACGAGCTAAAAATTATTAAGTTCAACTCGAACTCGAAATATAATATTGAAACTTGAACTCGAAAAGACTTGAACTAAAAATAATTTAAAAACTCGATTGAAGCCTAATATTCGAGCTTGATTAAAGTGAAAGAATAGTTCACTCAATGTTCACCAAAATGTTCCATGATTTTGAATGTCAAATTACCTCTATTATTTATAGAAGTTAGTTGGGATGCTCTTCTATGTTTCTTAGTCATGTGAGATTGTTTTGTTTTCATATTTTTTTTCTTTTTAGACTTTTGGGATGCTCTTCTATGTTTCTTAGCTATGTGTAGAGATGCACATAGCCGGATTTAAATCCGATCCTGATCGGATAAAAACCGATCCGGTTTTTTCACTAAACCAAAAAATCGGTTTATAAAAAAACCGGTTCGGATCATAACCGGTTTGGAGGGCCAGATGATGTAACCGGTGTAACCGGTTTCTGTTTGAAAAAAACCGGTTTTTTAAAAAAACTGGTTTTTAATCCGGTAAAAAATTCGGTCATCCAATTTTTTAAACCCTAGATCGGATTTTTTTCCAGATAAAAAACTGGTTTTTATCCTGGTTTTTTCAAACCGGTTTTAAATCCGGTAAAAAATCCGGTCGTCCAATTTTTTCTCAAACCGGTTATACTATCCGGTTTTAAAATATTCGATCCGGTTTTAAAAAAAAACGGTTTTTCCCAAATTTGGTTTCGGATAATTTTTGCACAAAATCGGATATTCGGATTTTTTGTGCACCTCTAGCTATATGGGATTGTTTTTAAAAAAAATATTAAACCAAATAATATCATTTTATTATGATTTTTTTAGCTCCAAATTTATTTTTTAATTATAGTTATATAATTATATTTATTATTTAATATATTTTACCTTAAATATTATGTTGTAGTTAATTTGAATCATTTTGTTTCACTTGATTTTATAATTTTTAACTTATATATATTATGATTTGCTTTGAATATGACTTGTGATATAAAAAATTATTTTTTATTAAATATTGTTTTATATTTTTATTTAATTTTTTAAATAATTATGACGTCGTCCGGTTCTTCCGACCAGTCGAACTTATTCGACCGGTTGAACCAGTGAACCGATAACATGACCGGTTCGTTAACCGGTCCGGTTCTGAAAACCATGCTCGAAACTACCTACTACAAACTACAAAGCTAAGATCAAATGCCCAACGCTTCCTTTTATTTATTTATTTCTTTCTTTTCAAATTTAAGCAAATGAACATCTCAAGAAGATGCTTCACATTCTTGTTTCTTCTCATTCTTTCGAATCAAATCCTACCCGTGATCAGTCAAAGTGATCAGCAGCAGAAGACCACTACTGATGGCAGGCCATCTCCCTTCAAGATTGTATCCAACACCCTTTCTTTGTTGAAGGATGCCCATAAAAATTCTGTGGAAAAAATCAAAACAATCATCCATGATTTCCGATTGCAGTTCACTTCACCCAAGCAAGAGTACGATTCCATGGTTTGATTTTTTTTCTTTCTTTCCTTAAACTATGATTTTATGTCACGGATGCAGTTTGTGGTTCACAGTGACATTGAAAAACGTTACGATGAGGCCGTAATTTAATAACATGCCGAACGTTGGTATATGGTTGACATGTTTTGTTTGTTCTTCGTCTTTGACAGTGAAGAAGCAATGAAGAAAAGGGTTGAAACCGGTAAAGGAAATGTTGAAGAAAATGCGAAACCTGCACCAGGAACTGTTGAAAAGACGGCGAAACCTGTAGCAGAAACTGTGCAGAAGACGGATAAACATGCAGCAGAAACCTTGCAGAAGGCAGATGAGAAGGTTGAGGGGGACGGCTCAGATAAAAAAGAACCTCTTGATGAACTTTAAACAAAACCCGTAAACCATCAGTAGAGTTATTGGCTTCTTTTTTTTGTTATAAAATTTTCATCTTTTTAAGCACTGATATGCATTTATTCTCATCTCCAATGTACAGTTTTTTCTGTAGTCTAGGTTTATGGGTGAACCTTGTTAATCCTTTGAAATAAATGCTTTCACATCCATTTTCAATCAAATTTCAAAACCAGCCTTTAAGTTCCATTTTACACATTTTAAGTAAAATATATACTAATTTTGGTTTTCACTAACTTTGAAATACTTTAACTCGGGATTATAGTCAATTGATGAGAGATGAGAAGGGCTCTTAGTGTATTTGATAACTCCAACTTTGGGATAGTCGTCGATTACTGGATTTTTCTATTCTTTTTCTCTGTTCCTTTTCGTATAATTTGAGTTATGTTTTTTTTAAGAGAAAATAACCTAAGTGACCGAAAATGTCTTATAATATACGATTTTGACCAAATTTTTTTTCAATTTGCCAAAATGACCAACAAAATCGCAATGTGATCTCTAAATCGCAACGCGATCTCCAGTATCGTAAATCAGTTTCCAGATTCGCAACGCGATTTTGACTATCGCAATGCGAATATGTAAATCGCAACGCGATTCTGACTATCGCAACGCGATAATACAAAATTGCAATGTGATTGTCAAAGCGCCATTAGTATCGCAACGCGTATTTTATTTTTAAATTCCAAACACGAATATTAATATATCCCGTAATTGCAACTCATAACCTAAAACCCTAAATCACAACTCAGTCCCATCTCCATCTCTCACTCTCTACGGCGACATCCGTCCCCATCTCCGACGAAATCCGTCCCCATCTCCGGCGAAATCCGTCTATCTCCATCTCTCAGAGCCACCCTCACAATCATTCACGGTTAGAAATGGAAAATCAACCAAATCAACCACCGATGGTTATTTTTTTAATTATTTTTATTTTGAAATTTTTGCATTATTATTAGGTTTTTCATATTGAAATTAATGATAAGTTTACTGGTAATTTCAATAATAGATTAACAATTTCACTTAGATTGCTTATTAAATTCATTCGATTGTTGTCAATACTGCTAAACTGTTTAGTCTTTAACCCTGTGAAATTAGTATTTGTCTTTGTTTTGTCTTTTGGTTGAAGTAATGCAATTCATTCAAGTTTCAATTTTAGACAATGACTATTTGAAAACGAGAATCGCAACGCGAAATGAAAATCGCAACGCGAAATGAAAATCGCAACGACAAAATCGCAACGCGATTTTAGTTTCGCGTTGCGATTTTCATTTCACGTTGCGATTATCTCGTTGCGATAGTCAAATTCGCGTTGCGATAGTCATTTTTCGTGTTGCTTTTCAAATTCGCGTTGCGATAGTCATTTTTCGTGTTGCGATTTTCATTTTCGTGTTGCGATTTTAAGTTTCAAAAACTATTCTTCTTCTGCAAATTGAAACTTGAATGAATTGCATTACTTCAACAAAAAAAAAAGACAAATACGTAATTCACAGTGTTGCAAATTTAAGTTTGAAGAATAAACTACTACTACTCTTATGTTATATTGTTTTTTGGTATATCTCACAGTGTAGTTTTGGTATATCTAACTATGTTTTTTTTTTTGTAGAACTTTTTTTCGGCTCAATTGACCTTAAGGAATAAAATAAGCCTAGTCACTACAATTGCGTCGAAGCTTTCACTTGTACAAATAAAATTGTTTGAGGATACTTGCTTCGGGCCATGGCTGAAAGTACAACATCCGGGTGGAGATGCTATGTTGACCCATTTGTAGATTCAGACCATGACTAGCGATCTACCCGAGAGTATAAAATGTGGTAATGAAGAGATATGGTTTAATTTCCACCGGCGTATACGTGTTTTGGGCGGGATGAGTTTTGCTTAATCACTGGTCTACGCTTCGGACACGATGATGTAGGTCGATACACTAGTCATATACCCGCCATCATGGTTATCCTGAGTTTTTCTGAGCTGTCAATGGAGAAGCCGAATTTACACGTCGACAACTTGACGAGATTATTTAATAAGAAAGATGGTTTTACTCGGATGGATGACGTCGATGTTGTCCGAGTATGCCTTTTAGTACTTTTGCTTGCCGTCTTTTTAGGCAGAGAGGCCAGACAACCTATTTCTAAGGACCTAATATTATTGGTAGAGGACCTAAATGCATGGAACCTGTTTCCGTGGGGTTTGTATCTATGGAAAGCTACCTGGAATAAGTTGTCGTCTGCCTTTGATGACCGAAAAAGTTTGCGTGGCGATGGTTCCAAATACACTTTGTCAGGCTTTATTTGGGCCTTTAAGGTAAGAATTTATATATAATGTTTCCAAAATTATAATTAATTATTTAACAATTACTAATGTTTGTGTATTATATTGTTTGTAGATTTGGATATTTGAGGCTTTTCCTTGCATGTACACATATGCATTAAAAACTTTAAATGATATTCATAGGGCTATTTCCTGGAAGAAGAAACGGCGGCTGTTGGATTGGGAAGAGTTACTATGGTATACGATAATAAATGGTGTAAGTTAACACAAATACTACCATATATAAACAAGTTATTACTAGTACACGTTTAACTTTGTTTGAGCTTTTATATTGTTAGGAGGCCAACACTCCATTACAGAGGCTGACACCCAAGAAGGCTGAGCTTGCCACTGATTGGTGGCAAGCTAGTAAGCATTTTTTTGATGGCACAGATGATGAGCAGCCTCCACTTCGAGAGCCATCACCTCACCCAGAGCCATCACCTGATCGACCACACTATACACCTCTACACGAGAGCCGCACCTATTCCGTCACATCATCGAGCCTCTTCTCTACCATCACCTCATGATAGGCGACCGAAAAAGATGACACGAATTTATCTCTCTGTTCTCCACCTCCACGGGATGAGTTAGGGGAGTTATGTGATGAGGTCAATGCCTTACGTGAGGAGGTCGGTACTTTACGCGATGACAATGGTGCATGGCGTGATGAGGTATCTACTTTACGTGGTGAGGTAGCCGCTCTACGTGAGATGGTAGCATTATTGCAGAATGAGGTTCATACTCTACGTAACGAGGTAAGTTTAAGATTTTTCATATTTAACTTGATTTACTCGTAATTTCACTTAGATTAACCATTTCACTTAGATTGCTTAGTAAATTCATTCGGTTGCTGCCAATACTGCTAAACAGTTCTAAAATAATCCTGTGAAGTTAGTATTTGTCTTTGTTTGTCTTTGGTTGAAGTAATGCAATTATTCAAGTTTCAATTTGCAGAAGAAGAATAGTCGCAACACGAAACTTAAAATCGCAACGCGAAAATGACTATCGCAACGCAGAAATGACTATCGCAACGCGAATTTGACTATCACAACGGGATAATCGCAATGCGAAATAAAATCGCAACGAGAAAATCGTAACGCAAAACCAAAATCGCAATGCTAAACTAAATTCGCGTTGCGATTTTCATTTTTGCATTGCAATTTTCACGTTGCGATTTTTATTTCGCATTGTGATTATCCCGTTGCGATAGTCATTGCTTACTTCTGGAATGTTATGTGATGCATTTTGTGAACTATGATAGATAATGACTTAGGTGATACCGTGCAAGTTTGAAACATATTTTTCTTTGTTTTCACTGTTTAATATCATGTCTGTTTATTTACTGATTTATGTATTAATTTATTTTTAGCGGCCCGATAAGGTGGATGCTTTACGTCGGGTTTTTATTGCACGACGGGGTTCATGCATCAGACGACGTGCACATGCCATTACGTCTCTGTTCACCCCAATAGTACGAAGACTCCGTAAGAAGAAGCCCGACTCACCTGTCATCATTCAAGAGGCCTCTCATATCGTTCAAGAGGCCCCTATCATCCCTCAAGAGTCCCCTCCCGCCGTTCAAGAGGCCCCTATTATCGTTGAAGAGGTCTCTCCCACCATTCAAGAGCCCGATTCACACGGCGTAATATGTCAAATTATTGAGAAACCCTCTCACGTGCCGGACATGATGGATGAGTGTTGGCTTTCGTATGAGTTACCGGCCAGTACCATTCTGGCAGATGAAGTGGATAAGAGAAAACTACCGGAAACAATTCTGGATAATACCCTTTGGGCTAAGACCACAGTTGATTTTTATCTACATGAGCGGAGCTAAGGGTGTTACGCTGACATATACAAACTCAACGATGATATGTATTTGTTGCTTGATCGGTCTTGGTGGGGTGTGTTATTAGGGGTTGAAGACAATGGCTATTTCAATGAGGGGTAAGTCTTATATTTTTCTTATATTTCATTTTGATTAATTTTTTTTTAAATTTATGTAATTCACTAATATATGTCTTCTTTTGTAAAACAACATATTGATGCATGGGTGTCACGTCTTCTAATAATGAGGAAATTGAGGAAAAATAAAAAAATACGAGATATAAAATTATGCCGACGTCTTTTCAAGTAGTTCATTTGAAGACTCAACGAGATGAATCATATGTGTTGGGTAATGGACAATCTAAACTTTATCCTGCATGGTGGGAGGTCGATAAGGTTAGTATTTATTTTTTAAATATTTTAAAGGTGGTCATAAATAAGTGCGCAATTGAATTATTACTTATGATTGCATGTATTTATCCATGTTTTGGAACATAATCATTGGTTTCTCGTCGAGCTTCAGCTCCCATCCCTGAAGACAAAAGTATATGACAGCATGATAAATTACATATCATTGTCTGATTTGAGAGATATTATTAAGGGACGGAGCTCTCATTTGGCTAAATTCTTGGATGTGATTAATTATTGGACTTATTCTGGAAACAAGAAGCCAAAGAAGTTCAATGTTACAGTTATCAGAGACGAGACCGCGCCACAACAAACGCAGGGAGCCAGAGGGGATTGTGGTCCTCTCGTATGCATGTGCTTGGAGCATTTGACGATAGGAAGTATACAGTTTCTATCTCCCACCGATAGAGATAGAGATGCAGTAGGCTTGTGGTTTCGGCATTTTATGGCTAGAGCGATATATGCGAGACGCTGCCTACCTGCATCCGCGTTATGAAAGTGTCCATAAACAATTGGTAAGTCAAATGCAAGTGTTGTTAAGTACCTAGAATTCAATAATTTTTTGTTTGTTGGTTTTAGATGTGTAGAAAGTGTTGTTTGAGCAAATGTTTGGTTTCTGCAGGTTAATCCTGAAGTGAGCTGCGTGAAATTGATGTATGGGTGCATAAACAACTGTCTGGGGTACATTTTTTTGATTGTTTAATTGACTCTTAAAAGTTGATTTGTTTAATTGATGAGGAAAATAAGAATTATTATTATTTTTTGCTTGTTTAATTGATTTGTAAAAGTTGATTTGTAAAAGTTGATTTGTTTAATTGATGTGTAAATAATTCTTATTTGTGCTTGTTTAATTGATTGAAATGTAAAAGTTGATTTGTTGATTTCAATCTGCATCATATTGAAGGCAAAAGACCTGTTGAATGTACACTTTCACAACGCTAAACTCAAAATCGCAATGCGAAAGTTAAAATCACAATGCGAAAGCCAAAATCGCAACGCGAAAGTCAATTCGCGTTGCGATAGTCTAAATACAGTTTACGGTTTTCTCGTTGCGATAGTCAAATTCCCGTTACGATAATCAAATTCACGTTGCGATAGTCAAATTCGCGTTGCGATAGTCAAATTCGCGTTGCGATAGTCAAATTCGCGTTGTGATAGTCAAATTCGCATTGCGATAGTCAAATTCCCGTTGCGATAATCAAATTCACGTTGCGATAGTCAAATTCACGTTGCGATAGTCAAATTCGCGTTGCGATATTCAAATGAATGTGTAATAAGTGATAACAACTGAACAGATCATAGCAATGTTCAAACTCAAATTACTAATACATGCCTAACTGAAAATGTTAAAAGTTTACACATAAAATACACATAATACAACGTTTGCATTTACAAATCACCTAAGTTAATAGTCCCAAAAGGTGAAGCCGGTTGTGATTGAGATTTTGATTTTGATTGCGATTTTGATTGTCTTTTACTTGACACCATATGAGCTTTGGATTTTGATGAGGATTCATATTTTGGTAGAGGAAAAGATGATTGTGATGGTACTGGTGATCCACATATCAACCTTGTATGACCACTTTCCTTGCACCAACTACATGTCGATCTTTTCTTCTCTTCACCCTTAGACGGTATACGATTGTAACTTTTTGGTCGGCCAGGTAGCCTTCTGTCCATGGCTGGTGGCAAAACTATTTGTAAGTCATCTGGTATGTCCCACTCAGAATGATGTGGAATAGGGTAGATAATCTCGGCATAAGTCTGTCAATATACTTCTGTAGTGTAACAATCCATAGTGTATGCGCTTGAATCATCTTGGTTTAGATGAAGAGCAACTTTTATAACATGGCCACACGAATAACCAGATGTTTTCCATTTCAAACAACTACACGTCTTTGCATTTAGATCGACAAGCCCATTTACGTTTCGTTATCTTTTTTTCAGTCCATGGTGTAACACGATGTTCCAATGTTCCTGTAAATTTAAATAAATAATACTTAGTAAAATATATGATAAGTTACGAATTTAAAGAAATAATACTTGCATGGTTTCTTTTCTTGTAGTACCATTGTTGAATAGAGGCTCGAAAAAACTCCATTAACATAGTAATGGGTAATTTCCGGGAATGACGACTTAGAGCGTTGATTGATTCTGCACTATTAAACGTCATGAAACCATATCTTGCTCCATGTTGATGTACTCTTGACCATCTTTCAAACCCGACATCTTCTAGTGTTTGAGCACACTGAGGCAAAACACGTCTTAAACAATTTATATGCTTATTAAAATCCACTTCTCGATAAGCTTTTACAGCCTTCCAGTATTTCTATTTGTGATTTTTTATACCAGCAGACCTTGATTTTAGATTTCTATACAAATGAACACCACAAAGTCGATGAAAAGCATCTGGGAAACACCTTCTAACAGTGTTGTCAATTGAGTTTGCCCTATCGGATATGATTGTCAGATTGCTAATAGGACCTATGCAATCTCTAAGATGCCCCATAAACCATGTCCATGAATCAGAGGTTTCAGATTTGCCAACCCCGTAAGCTATTGGCAATATCCCATTGTTAGCATCCATAACTACTGCTAATAAGTTTACTCCAAGGTATCGACCTTTCAAATGTGCTCCGTCAACTATAATAACTGGGCGCATGCAAGAAATAAATGAACGAATCTACAAAATAATATACACAAGAAATATAATCATTTAAATGTGAAATGCATGTAACTAACAAAAATGAGTCAACAAAATTATATTGATTTACTAACCACAGCACCAATGGCGATAAACAACAACTCAAAGCGTCCATCTCTATCTGTTTTGATATGAGTTACCGACCCAGGATTTTTCAACTTTAAATTGTGACAATAAGCCGACAGTTGGGCAAACGATGCTTCTGGCGACCCCCTCAACAATTCCAAGGCATAACATTTGACTCTCTAATCTTGAGAATATGAGATACTAATCTTGAACCGAGCATTCATGTCAGTCATAATTTCATGTCCCCGATATACCCTGCCATTCAAAAACATTAACTCAGCCATAAAACCACCCAACACCTTTTTGTTTGCCTGTCTATGGTGAGGAAAAACTTGGGTTCTTGAACATGTATGTTTATAAATAAAAGTCCTAACTTGAAACATTTCGCAATCTTTTATCCTCTTTGCAATCATACGCCATGTACAGTTTTTGTCAATCATACACCTTGTTTCGAAACGATCTTTGCTTGATTTGTTAACTTTTAGTTGATAGCCATCTTCCACACATTTCGTTTACAAAGCTATCTTCAAGTCTTCCTTTGTATCAAAACAATCATCTTTCTTGATACGAATAATTTTTGTGTAACAATTAGGGATGGCAACTCAACCCGAATCCGACGGGTTCCGACCTGACCTGACCCGATCGGGTCGGATTTTTTTAAAAAAATTTCGGGTTCAGGTCGGGTCGGGTCGGGTTTTTTTTAAATGTACTGTTCGGGTCGGGTCGGGTCGGGTTTAGGGTGAAAAAAATCCGACCCGACCCGACCCGAAAATATATATATTTTATCCTATATATTAGGGATAATTACAATAATGTCCCTCCATATATAATTTTTTTCAATTAAGTCACTGTTTTCATTGAATAAAATTTTTATTATTATTATTTCGGGTCGGGTCGGGTCGGGTCGGGTTTCTAAGTCATATATTCGGGTCGGGTCGGGTCGGGTGAAACCTTAATTTCGTCGGGTCGGGTCGGGTCACGGGTGAAAAACCCTTTCTTCTCGGGTCGGGTCGGGTGGCCCAAAAACCCGACCCGACCCGACCCATTGCCATCCCTAGTAATAATCAACTGCTATCTTTACCAACTCTTCTTCCGGTATCTGAAGTAATTCTGGCATATTCCAGTTATACTCCCATGGCATTTTTTTCAGGGACTTTTCTTCGGGGATTTATTCTTCTTCTTTTTCTTCTTCAGGGTTATATGAATTACATAATGGACGTTCAACATATTAATTCATGGTCGTAACTTCCTCCTCATTATCATCAACAACATCTTCCTCGGCAGCGGCTGTTTTATCATCAAAATTCGGGTATTGACCAATATCAAAATCATTACACGCAGGGTATGTTTCTTCTTCTGAAATATCATCAAAATTCGAGTATTGACCAAGATCAAAATCCGGGTATTGACCAAGTTCAAATTTCGAATACTGACTAGTATTCACAATTTTTTCTGTTGGCTCATCATCGTCTAACTGGTCAATACGAAAACTGAAATTTGGTGCTGAAAGTTGATTGGAATTTGGATTAAGGAAAGGTTGTGGGTTTTGAGATTGTGTTTGGTATTGGAAATGTGGTGAAACAAAATTTGCTTGGTGATGAAATTGTGGTGGAACCATTAAATTTTGAGCACCATAAACTGGGGTTGAAAAACTTAGTTGATTACTACCCGCTACTGACCCAACTTCACTACTTCTAGGTTCAACAACATACAATGTAACATCATCTTGCGAAACACTAATGTAAGTAATGAATCGTTCAACATTTTCATTGTCGGTTAATAAATAAACTTTACCTTTTCTCTGATAAGATAACCTAAATCCACTTAGGAGCTCTAAATTCAATTTATTTGCAACACGTAACATTAGAGTTTCATAAGTTAACTTTTTCAATGACAGATTTAGTTGAAGATTCATGGGTAAAGGCATATATTATAAAACACCATGAACATTCTCCCATAACCCTCCAAAACATAAATCTATCCAAACATGATCAATATTAGATGATTTCATTATTGTAAATTAATTTACTAAACAAACAAGCTGCGAAACTAAAACCTGTTGCCGGATGGGGAAGGATGTCGATGGATATAGGATGTCGTTAGATATAGGAACGAATGTCATCGAAGAGAGTGATAGATGGAGATGGAATGAGTTGCGATTTAGGGATTTAGGTTATGAGTTGTTGCTGCTGCGTAGTTATATACCCAAAACATTTGTGTTACGAAATTAAAACCTGTTGCGAATTTGAAATTCAGTGTTGCGATAGTCAGAATCGCGTTGTGATTTACATATTCGCATTGCGATTTTCTAAAATCGCAACATGAATTTGGAAAATCGCAATGCGATAGTCAAAATCGTGTTACGAATCTGGAAACTGATTTGCGATACTGGAGATCGCGTTGCGATTTAGAGATCGCATTGCGATTTAGAGATCGCATTGCGATTTTGTTGGTCATTTTGGCAAATCAGAAAAAAGTTGGTCAAAATCGTATATTATAAGGCATTTTCGGTCACTGAGGTTATTTTCTCTTTTTTTAATTAGTCTTTCTATTTTTTATGAAAATGATAGATGATTTAGACTATTTTTATTATAACGCTTCAAAAAATTTAATGTTGGATTTCTTTATATTAATCATAAAATATTAGCTTTTGAGATTAGAAAATAATAATAAGACTTAAAGTAAGTTAAGGGGTCGTTTGGGAATGCTTATGGTAGTATTTTTGGCTCAAAATTCTGTTTGAAATGCATAAACATTCACAAACAATTCATTTTCAACCAAAAATACATGTTTAAAAGTGATTATTGACTCAAACCAAGAAGCTATAAAAATGGTAATGTTGTTTTGGAAAAGTTCATTTGGAGAAGTACTCCCAAACAAAGCCAAGTCATTCTTGAAAAATGATTGTTGGAGTTTGGTTTTTAGACTAAATCATAAAGTTTAGAAGTTTGAAGGATAATTTTCCAAATTGGTGGAATATGATTTATAAACGTTGTTCAAGATAATTGACAAATTTCGGGTAATTTTGTGAATAAGTAAAAGTTTCAAGAATCAAAGTGAACAAATTTCAAAAACTAGAAGAACCATAAAAAATGATTGGTTCTCATGTAAATGCTAATCGGAAATTAGTATAATTTTTAATTAAATAAAAAATATTTTATTATTCAAGAAAAAAATAGTAGATAATGGATAATAATACTTTAAGGGGTTTATTATTTCATTTGATTTTATAAGATAATGATGAATGAAAATATAATTTTACCACTTTCCTTTTCTCTTCATCTTCTCCAAACCGTGGGAATTGATTGAGCTAAGGAAATCTTTCAAGATTTGGTTGATTTTGTATAGAAAATAGGTAATTTTATTAGTTTTATAATCTAATCCTTTACATTTCGGTAAAGAAAATAAGTGATATGTGAGGGTAATTAAGTCTTTACTAAAGGCTAGGGTTTTGAGGTTGTGAAGAGGGAGATGTGATTTTCATGTTAGAAAAGCACTATTCATATTATTTTTAAAGTATTTAGAGGCTTTTTAATATGAATTTATAGTAATATATATTATTCATGTGTTGTATTGAAGCTTGTGTAATTTGCAAGAGGGCTCTTCCAAAGCTAGAGGCAAGAGCATGCTAGAATATTGATCCATGGAAAGATCATATACGAAAAGGTATAAGATATATGTTGTTGAAAAGCATGTTATATGAATTTGATATGGTGGTATAGTTGGGGATGGATGAAATATATTGGAACAATTATTGTAATTAGTGGGATTTATCTTATTTTTATTTTGAAATTTGAATTTTCTTCTATTAATAATTTATTTTATTAGTTTGTGTCTACCATAAAATTTTGTTTGTTCACATCCACTTTGTGTTGTTAATATATGTGTTGTGTGATTTGATTCATTCGCAATTGGTGCAAGTATACACGTCGCAAGTTATAATATAAAATAGATATCGTCTCTATAGGGATTGGCAAAACTTTGTGCTCTAACTCCTTGCACTGTAAAAATAATAAATTGGTGATAGTAGAAGTTTGAATTAACGAGTAAAATAAAGATGCAAGTAATAAAAGAAGATTGTGATCAAATAAGAGAGCAAGTCGGGTTATCGTGGGTCGTGGTGTGATGACTATATGAATAGTCTGAGCAATTGATAGCCGAGGAAACTCGATTGCTATGACAACTGAGAATGATTCAATTACCGTAACAACTGGGTTCCTCCCTTCAAAGCTCGGCGAAGCGTTTTTCAATGTCTTCTTGTTATCCCTAACCCGAAGAACTGATCAATTATGCATGCCTTGGTGATACATCCCTGCATTAACCATGGGTGAACAACAACTGATCTTGTGCCCCTTTTAGCCATTAAAATCCAAATCTTATCCCTAAAATGGATTAACTTTCACCAACGTTTGAATCTAACTCGCCCGATATTAGATAAATGGATAATTCTCGAGATCCTCTCCTAATTCACTCGAAATCAAATTAAGAACCAAGAATGAACAAACTTTGAATTTAAACCGCAATAAATGAACCGAAACAAATCTAAACATTTTTACAACCACAAAAACCCAATAACCCAAGCCAATTTAGTTTAGTTCATGGCTGGGTGAAAAAGAAATACAAGATAAAAATTCACAAACATGAAAATAGAAAAAAAAAGAAAAAGAAAAAAAACTTACGATCAGCTCTCAGGCTTTCTCTCTAGTCGGCCCCCTTGTAGATTACGATTTGATTAATATTATAGGAGATGATTAGGTCAAATTGGTTGTTGATAAGGATAAGTTTTATTTGGAATAAAAGAGGTAATAAATCTATTTTATCTTTATCCTCAAACTCTTTGCAAATTAGACTTCTTTATCTCCTTAAATTCTGTGTGGAATTCTAGGTTTTTAGGATTTTTTCCTTGTTTGTCGTTCTTATCTTGAATGAGGTGGACTTCTCCAGTCATCTTCAAAAATTGGTTTGACATACCCTTCAGAAATCAGCTTTCAATGCCCGACAATTCCTGCTTGTCAAGGCAATCCCTAACCTGCACAAATTAACACACACCAATATCTTTTCCACACAAAAAAAAACAAAATGTAAAATCAAACTTAACAGGGAAGGAAAATATGAAATCATGCATGAATGACTAATATGCAACTAAAATGGGCCCAAGTGTAACAATAATTATGAGTAAAATGGTAGAAAATATAGTACTTTTGTGCACTTAACACACCTCCAAACTCGAACTATTAATTGTTCTTAAGCAATGCATAACATCCACTCCCTCACAACAATTAGATAACATCAATCTTATACTTGTTTTGCACCTGTTACTTTAAAACCTTAGGAATTTTCTGCCAATCACCTTCAAACCTCAAGATAACAAGAAATCAACTCAAATCAACTTATGATGCTCGTGTATGTGTGTGCTCTTAGTAAAGAAGGTTTACCACCATGGGTATTTGCAGAGAATATCATAATTATCAAAGTAATTAATAAAGCAAAAGATGTCACAACAATTACTATTTAGCTTAACTAGAGCTTCAGCTTATCATAACTACCTACGAGTACTTGAGTAGTAAGATGTTGTCAACAACGATCCCCCTAGCCTTTTAGGTAGAGTCATCCAGTGAAGACTTTTATTCACTCATGTTATTCACGACTATCTTTCCTACTTAGTATTCATTAAGCGTACCGAACTTGCCTTAGCAGCGGAGTGTTATAGAGCTAAAAGATTACTGTGAACAATTTATTCGGTTGAGTTTACCTTCATGGTAAAGATTATTGTGAGCAGTCGAGAATTGAAAAGAAGTACTAATTGCCCTGGTAATGGTTTCAATTATAACATGGGAGGTTTCTCTCTAAAAGACTTTTCGAGTTTTCCTTCTTTACCTAAGTAGTCTTATGATTCGAAATATTTACCTGGTCGATTTACTATCCAGTGGGCTACATCTTGCTCTCTATCATCCGGTTCATCAATTTCCTCTAGTTCGACAATAGAATTGTCACGGTAATTCTCATTTACTTCAAAATTGAATTCGGTGGTGGCGTGAATAACTTGACATTCTTCTGGATCATCAGCATACTTTAAGGTTGGAAAAACATTCAGTTTAACTTGTTGGTTAATCACTCTCATAGTGAGTTATCCCATTTCGATATAAATTAAGGTTCTTCCCGTTGCAAGAAATGGTCTTCCAAGGATAATAGGAGTGAACTCATCTTCTCAACAATCTAAAACAACGAAGTCAGTTGGAAAAATAAATTTATCAACTCTTACCAGTATATCTTTAATTTTTCCCTCTGGTTGAATATATGATATGTCTGCAAGCTGTAGCATAACTGTCGCATGTGTGTCACCTTCTCGATTCCCAATATTGTGAACAAATATTTAGACATAAGGTTTATGCTCACTCCAAGATCGCATAACGCCTTCCCGACATAATGATTTCTAATTGTACATGGTATTGTGAAACTACCGGGATCTTTTAGTTTGGGTGGCATTCGGTTGTGCAACATGACCATGCATTCCTCTATCACAACAATTGTTACAAACTCTCATAGCCTAGTTATCTTAGAGACAATATCCTTAAGGAACTTAACATAGTTTGACATTTGCTCGATCGCCTTAACCAACGGAAAGTTGATGTGAACTTGCTTCAAGATGTCCAATAATTTCTTGAACTAGTATTCTTGTTTCCGTCTTTTCGTCCTTTGAGGGCATGGTGGTGGAATTCAGATCTTCTCATACTTCCCGTATGTTTGAAATTTGATAGATGTACTTGCTTTTGTATCTGGAATTACCAAGGCATGTAGACTTACATGGATAATCATCGGTTCATCAATATCGATCATAGCATTGTTGCTGGATGCATTTTTCTAAACATAGGTATGTTCTGCCAGTTGAGTTTTATCCGTGGATTATGCAGGGGTTTCAATTAGCTTTCGCCCACTTTGGGTGGTGACTACCTTACATTGCTCGTGGCCTACTCCCTTTGTTACCTCAGTATCTCTGGGTAAACCACCTAGTGGTCTTGTATTCAAGTTCTGGGCAAATTATTAGACTTGTGTCTCCAAGGATTTCAAAGTTTCCTCTTGGTTCTGCAGTCTTATCTCATTCCTGATAATGAAAGCGCCCGTCCTTTTCATGAAACCACTATTCTCAACCATGTAAGATTCAATTTTTAAAATAAAAGATTTGAGAGAATTTTCCAAAGAATTGGATGGTATTGCTTGTTGTTGTGGCATTTGTTGCCTTGGCATATTCTACTGAAATACTGATGCTTATGTATCGTGATTATTCTGATTGAGGGTATTATTCAGGTTACCCTATGAAAAATTTGGGTGCTTCCTCCAAGTTGGAGTGTACGTGTTAGATATCACATTCTGTTCTGGTTGTAATTTCTAATATAGAAGCTAGATTCTGGGTTTTGTGGGCACTCAAAAGAATCATGGTTACCATTACATAACTCACAAAAGGAATTTATTACCTTGATCTCCTGTGGATTGCTTTGTCAATGTATATTCTTAACCAAGTTGGTTAAGGTAGCCAATTGTGCGAAAATAGTGTCTGTTGTATCAAGCTCGTTTATTATGGTATTACGTCGAACTCCTCCTCTTCTAGTAGTTGAAAATCGATAATCATTCTTGACAAGATGGTTCAGAATCTTCATTGCTTCCTCCTATGACATGTCGAGAAGTGTTCCGTTTGTCGAAGCATTTAGCATCATCCTCGTCAACGTATTCACTGAGTTGTAGAATATCGTCACTTGTGTCCATAGTGGAATCTGTGAATGGGACATTTGAGTAAAAAATCATTGTATCGGTCCCAAGCCTCGTACATGGATTCATCATCTACCTGTCGAAAAGAAGTAATATTGTTACACAATTTATCAGTCATATTTATAGAACTAAATCTAGCAAGAAAATCTCGACATAAATCTATTCAAGATTCTAGAGATTCGGACATGATACTATTCAACCACAATTTGGCCTTATCCCTTAGTGAATAGGGGAATAATTTTAGCTTTAAGACATCCTCATGGATTCCTTGTTGCTTGAATGAATTGCAAATTTCCAGGAATAATTTGAGATGTTGTTTGAGATCTTCCATTACCGATCCGCCAAATTGATCAATTGTGTTGATCATATTTCAATATTATTGGTTTTAATTCGAAGTAAGCGACTTCTATTTCAGGTGTGACAACTCATGGATTGAGACTGTTAAGATATTCTTCTAAGTAGTCTCAAATGGGTTTGTTCCTTACAATTATCTGGTTGCCAATTGAGTCAACGAGTTGGTCTCTCATTGCTGCTCATTGCTCGTATATTCTTTTATGAAAACTCACTTTATTTCAGGTTCAAATGGATATTTTGGTGATGTTGGTCTCGCCCTGGTCACACACAGATGCAAAACAACAAATTATAAGCCCCTTAAATCTAAAAAGAAAGAGAAATAATAATAATAATAATAATAATAATAATAATAAAGGTGCAAGAAATAAAAAAATAAAGTCGTTATTGCTAATCCCAGGCAACAGCTCTTAAACCTTTTTGGGTGATTTGAGTGCTTCGTAATTGTTGCAAGTATTCACGTAGCAAGTTATAATATAAAATAGATATCGTCTCCATAGGGATTGGTGTAACTATGTGTTCTAACAAGTAAAATAAAGATGCAAGTAAATAAAAGAAGTTTGTGATTGAATAAGAGAGCAAGCCAGGTTATCGTGAGTTGTGGTGTGATGACTGTATGAATAGTCTGAGCAATTGATTGACGAGGAAAATCGATTTCCGTGACAACTGAAAATTATTCAATTGTTGTAACAACTAGTTTCCTCCCTTCAAAGCTCGGCGAAGCATTCTTCAATGTCTTCTTGTTATCCATAACCCGAAGAACTAATTAATTATGCATGCCTTGGTGATACATCCCTGTGTTAACCATGGGTGAACAACAACCAATCTTGCGCTCCTTTTAGCCGTTGAAATCTGAATCTTATCCTTAAGATGGATTAATCTTCACCAACATTCGTTAGAATGAAGATCGTGCTCATTCGTTTCTTGAATCTAACTCTCTCGATATTAGATAAATGAATAATTCTCAAGATCCTCACCCAATTTACTCGAAATCAAATTAAGAACCAAGAATGAACAAACTTTGAATTTAAACTGCAATAAATGAACCTAAACAAATCCAAATGTTTTCACAACCACAAAAACCCAATAGCCCAAGCCAATTTAGTTTAGTTCATGGCTGGGTGCAAAAGAAATACAATATAAAAATTCCCAGACATAAAATTAGAAAAAAAGGAAGAAAATAAGAAAACTTGTGATCAACTCTCGATTTTTCTCTCTAGTCGGCCCCTTGTAGATTGCGATTTGATTGATATTTATAAGAGATTATTAGGTTAAATTGGTTGTTGATGAGGATGAGTCTTAGTTGGAATAAAAGAGGTAATAAATCTCTTTTATCTTTATCCTTAAACTCCTTGTGAATTAGACTTCTTTGTCTCCTTAAATTCTGCATGGAATTCCAGATTTTTAGGATTTTTTTCCTTGTCGTTCTTATCTTGAATGAGGTGGACTTCTCTAGTCATCTGCGGCAATCGACTCGGCAGATCCTTCAGAAATCAACTTCCAATGCCACGACAATTCCTGTTTGCCAAGGCAATCCCTAACTTGCACAAATTAACACACACCAACAACATCTTTTCCCCAAAAAACCAACCAAAATGTAATATTAAACTTAACGATGAAGGAAACTATGAAATCATGCATGAATGACTAATAATGCAACTAAAATGGACCCAAGTCTAGCAATAGTTGAGTAAATAAGTAGAAAATATAGTACTTTTATACACTTAACAATGTGTATCTACTCTAAAAAAATATTTCCGAGTCCCTCGTTCATTGTAAGAATGATCATCTCTAAGGCTATATTAACATGACAAGCATACTAAAAAATACGATTAATGAATATATTGGTAAAAGTGACATCATACGTCAGTAGATCTTGTTAAAGAAATTATGTATCTGTTACTCTTATCTTCTTCACCTCGAGTGCAAAAATAACATGAGATATGAAATTGAGTCTTTTACTTTCTACCACCAACTCTAAATAATCCTTATCTCACATCAAAATATGTTTAGTAACAAAACCCATATAAACAAGGTGTTACCAACCAATTCATATGTCGTAGACATCAAAATCTCACAATGACATTTCCATCAAAACAACAAGAAATATATGTCCCAAAATCATCAATGGGCATATCCACTAAAAAGACTTTCACGTATCACTATGCTCGATAGGAATCCAAATATGATTCACCAAGTTACTCAAGATATAGGAATGAAACTATCCCGAATCAATCAGAGAATACAATGGAAAAATTAGAACATATAATTACTTGTAATTACATTCGTCGAGATATGATCGTGTGGCTCACAAAGCGCATAATCTCTAGCTGAACCAGCAGACTAGATCGAAGTATCTTCGACACAAACCATGATCCCATGCGTATAATTAGAGACTTAACAAAACAATATCATATAATTAGAGGACTATTTATGAACTTTATCCTAATTTTTAATATATATTGAAACCCATAATTAATAGAGAAAATAACTTCAGTGACCGAAAATGTCTTATAATATACGATTTTAACCAACTTTTTTTGGATTTGCAAAAATGACCAATAAATTCGCAACGCGAACTCCAATTTCGCAACACATGTTCCAAAATCGCAACACGAATATGTAAATCGCAACAATAATATGTAAATTGCAATGCAGTTTTCCAAAATTGCAACGCCATTTTCCAAATTCGCAACGCCAATATGTAAATCGCAACGCTTATTACCGATGTAGGTAAACAAAACTATCTCAACGCGATTTTTAAATTCGCAACAAGATTTTCAAATTCGCAACGCTAATTACTTATAAAAGTAAACAGTACTATCGCAACGCGATTTACAAATTTGCAACGAGATTTTTAAATTCGCAACGCTAATTAGCGACATAGATAAACAGTACCATCGCAATGCGATTTTCAAATTTGCAATGCGATTTTCAAATTCGCAACGCTAATTACCGATATAGGTAAACAGTACTATCGCTACGCGATTTATAAATTCGCAACGCTAATTATCGATATAGGTAAATAGTACTATCGCAACGCGATTTACAAATTCGCAACGAGATTTTCAAATTCGCAATGCTAATTACCGACATAGGTAAATAGTACTATTGCAACGCGATTTACAAATTCGCAACGCTAATTACCAATATAGGTAAACAGTACTATCGCAACACGATTTACAAATTCGCAACGAGATTTTCAAATTCGCAACGCTAATTACCGACATAGGTAAACATTACTATCGCAACACGGTTTACAAATTCGCAATGAGATTTTAAAATTCGCAACGCTAATTACCGACATACGTAAATAGTGTTATCGCAATGCGAATATGTAAATCGCAACGCTAATTACCGATGTAGGATCGCAACGAGATTTTCAAATTCGCAACGCTAATTACCGATGTAGGGAAACAGTGTTATCACAACACGATTTCCAAATTCGCAACGCGATTTTCAAATTCGCAACGCTAATTATCAATATAGGTAAACAGTACTATCGCAACGCGATTTTGGAAACTGTGCTGCGATTTACATATTCGCGTTGCGATTTTGGAAACTGTGTTGCGATTTACAAATTCGCGTTGCGATTTTGGAATCTGTGTTGCGAAATTAGAGTTCACATTGCGAATTTGTTGGTCATTTTCGCAAATCCAAAAAAAAAGGTTAAAATCGTATATTATAAGGCATTTTCGGTCACTGAAGTTATTTTCTCTAATTAATATCAAGCCAAAACAAAAATCCAAGTAAAGGCCTAAAGGAAGTGGGCTTAAACCCAAAAACACGTAATAAAAACCCTCGGATAAAACTATGTCTACATACACATACCTAGCATGCTTGACTATGTTAAAACCAGAACTGTATCTGGGCCTGGACAGGAGGAACACCTACCGAGGGTCATGAACTTTTATAGTATATTATACTTATAAAAAATAATTTTATATTAGTTATAGGTTCACTTATTTTTAATATTTATTATAAAAGTTAATTTTTCTCTAATATTTATTACTATGTGTTTAATTTTTTCTAATATTTATTATTAGGGTTTACTTTTATAACTTTTTTCTAATATTTATATAAGTGTTTAATTTTTTGTTAATATTTTTTTCTAACATTTGCTACTAAAGACTCAATTTTTTCAATATTTATTATTAGAGATCCAAGTTTTTCAATATTTGTTATCAGGATCGTAGTTTTAAAATTTAATTTCTTTTCTAATATTTATTTGTTGTTATGAGACCAATTTTTTCAGTACTTTTTATAAATGTATAATTTTTTTCAATATTTTTTATTATGAGCATACTCTTAAAATTTACTTTTTCTTTTAATATTTGTTATTAGGGACCATTTTTTTCAATATTTGTTAGGGTAAATTACAAGCTTACTCACTGAACTTTACTCTCTCTCCTATTTCACTCACTGTAGTTTCAATTTTTTTCAATTTTCTCACTGAACTTTAGACATTGAACTTTTTTTGTCACTCAACAGTTAATTTTCTAACATCGTTAAATTAAAATTGAAAAAAATTAAAAGTACAGTGAGTGAAATAGGAGATAGAGTAAAGTTCAGTGAGTAAACATGTGACATGTTTTATTATTAAAATAAGCCACGTGTGCACGTTGTTACCGAGTAAACGGTCGAGTAACAAAAAAAATTCAATGTTTAAAGTTCAGTGAACAAATTGAAAAAATTGAAAGTACGATGAATGAAATAGGAGAGAGAGTAAAGTTCTATGAGTAAGTGTGTAATTTACCCTATTTGTTATTATGGAACCACCCTTAAATTTATTTTTTCAACACTTGTTATTAGGAACAATTACTTAATAACAGTCTGTAACCACAACAATGACTGTTATGCAGTAACAACGATATTGTCTGAAACTGCGATATCCACAATTGATATGTCCACAATAGCATATGCTATTAAAAAATCGCAATCACGATACTTGTAGTGACTGCAATACCATATGTTATGTCCACAACAGCAATAAACGCAAAGCAGTAAAAAAATGCAATTTAAATCCTTCTTGATAGAGCCTAATTTTTTAGTTCGCCCAAAGGCCACCAAAATCTCAGAAACAGGTCTGGTTAAAACTATTTTATTGAAGTATGCTTATCTATACACTTTTACCAAGCATACACTCTTAGATACTAAATACTGACATACATGCATAGTAACTTACTCAAACATGCCTTACACATAGAATTTGCATATCAACATGCAACTTATGCAATTGCCTACTGCATGATGAATAATAAGACATACATGCCATAAACATCAAAATTACAAACATTCACATCTCTCATTTATTATATACACATCAAGCATTATAACTATATGCCAAAACATTAAATACACAAACTAAATACTTCACGTATCTTTTTTTCAATAAGAAAAATAATTACTTTAGGAGTTTCAATAAGAAAAAAGAAATTACATACTTCGATACAATTCAGAATAAGATTTATTGTCTTCATTATTTAAAAAATTTTTCTACTAAAAAATCAACTAATTTTATTAACTATTAGTTAATAAATTATCACGTCAAATATTCGATATATAAAAACATTAATGAATTTTGAAATTAAGCCTTATATTAAACTTGTGTTTTGATTTGGTTTCATTTGGTTATTTTTGGTGTTGTATATAGTTTTATTAGAAGTTATTGTACAGGTATTTTTCTAATGTTTATTTTTATAGTTTATGTCCTGGATTTTATTATTCTCCTTAATGATTATATATGGAGTATTTTGTTAGCCGCTGCTTGTTTAAACGTTTTGTTATTGTTGTTCTTAATAAAAATGTTCCAGAGAGCTAAAGAGTCTGAGAAAGAAAAGTTGCATTTTCATTATTTCAAAAAAGGTCACAATTAAACAAACCAAACAGCGAAAATGGTGACAAAAAATAGAAAAAGAAGCGGGGGAGAATGATAGAGAGGGGGAAAGGGAGAGGGAGAAGGAGAAGTGGAGGGAGAATCAGAGGGAGATGATGATGAATTGGAAGATGCTGATGGAGGTGAACGCTTCGAAGTGGAAGTGGAAGTGGAAGTAGGCTGGAAACTTTTAATCATGATGGGGAACTTACAAGTCCCATTGGATGGATCTCGTTTAACAATCTTAGCCAGCCCTTGGAAATCACATGCTGCTTTGCTTTGATTCGACATCTGGTAATACATGTTGAAGGCAACCGATGCGTTGGTTTCAATTCCCATGCCTGAACATGAAGCTCCAGCCACCAAAGTGGTGCAATCGGTATTATTGCAAGCCCATGCAACCTTGACATTCAGATCTTTCTGATCGGAAGCATCCTCGTTATACACACACCACTGCTTTTCCATATAGGGCACATTTTTCCCACCAACAAGCGACTTATTCTGTCCTTTACCCGAAAGATCCATCGGATACTTTGGTTGTCCGTCAAAGCTAAATATTCCCCAGTGCCTCTCAAACATCCCTGGATCAACACTCTTTAGATCTTCATCCAACAAAGAGAACATGTACACATCAGGATACGTCTTTGGACGAAGTGGAGTTCCATCGTTTTTCGCCATTTTCTTCAACAGCCCATCGTAGAATCTCTTGGCATTTTTTGTGGTGGCGTAAAGGTTACCATCGGTCGGCCATCCAACTTCCCCGACGATGATCGGTATGTCTGGGAATTTGGCTACTTTGAGTGCCGCTACAAGAGTGTCGATGTTGGCATCAAGAACACTACGATATTTAACGCCATGGTCATCCATTGAAGACGAGTCATCGTTACCGAAGAATGCATAGTTTTCGGGGAATCCAGGATTTTGGTAAAGATTAAGAAAAGGATAGATGTTGACGATGAAAGCCGCTCCATTTTCATCGAGAAACGAGCATATGTCGCCCATGGTATCTGCTATGTCAGGTCGGAATATTCCGTCGGACGGTTTGTAAGTAGGTGTTGTGTAAACGTCACCATTAAGCGGTGATGATACTTTGATATCTTTTCCGTGACCAGCTTCATTTAATGCCTTCAGAACGTTCTTCATAGCTGGGAGTGTCAAGTTGGTGAACGTTCCATTGTAGGATGTCAGAAATGGTTCATTTCCTACTGCCACGTACCTGTAAAATAGTTTAACCCGTTTTAAAAACAAGTAATTAAAAGTTAATGGATCAAAATTGAAGTTGAACTCACTTGAAATTGACACGCTTTTTACCCATATAGGCTGTGATATTCGCTTTAACCCAAGCCTGGGCGACACTGTATTTCTGGGAAAGGCTTTTCAAAGATTCATTAGGAATCCCCACCATGACCTCAAGACCAGTTCCTGCCAGGGCATCTAGAACTTGTGGTTCAGCGTGGAAAATCTTGACCTTTTTGATGCCATTATCTTTTATCATTTGAACAACAATCTTAGGGTCCAATGGATGTGATGCTATGACACCCCAATTCACACCAAGCTCTTGTGCCTCAATGCTAGCAGGCACAAATATCAGTAGTACATATGCCCATAGGAAGACCTGAGCTTGAACCATTGTGGGAGCTACTTCAAAGGAGGGTATCAACGGTTTATTCAAAGAAATATGGATTTTCTTTGTTTTCAGTAAAGTAAAACTATGGGTGTTATTGGGTTTTTTTATTATTATTATTCACTTTTATGTTTGTTTCTGTTTCATTTGAAAAGGCAAAACACGAGATATATAAAGGTCATTAGGTATAGATCTATAGTAAAGTTCTTGGTTGTACGAAAAACTAGAGAAGAGGCCATCATTATAGATCTGCAGTTAGTTGCTTCTGATTTTCCATTTATTGTTATGATTTATGATATGTACAAAATAGGGAGTTTATAATGATATGTTGAATAAGTCTACCAACTGCACAGTACAAAACAAATAAGATAATATATTTATTTTTATCTATGTATTTAGATAACTTTTAAAAAAAATATTTCTTTTATCTTTCATCAACTATAAGACAATGTTGCAAGATCATTCTACTTCAATTAAGAATCAATGAACTTTACTTAATATTCAATGCGCCTTACTTCAAAGCCATAGTTCGTCTCTGAGAGCTTTGGAATGTCAAGTTGGTCAGGAAATACTTTTACTCAAATTATTTTTTTATTTGAATTTATATTTTTTCTTATCCTAACATTTTTTATTAATCAAAACTAATATGTTAGAGTCTAAGAGTCAATCGTTGGTACCTCTCATCCCTCACTATTTCTTCCTCCAACGTCCATCTTTTGTTTTCCTTTCCTATCTCTCTAGGTTTGTTTTGCAAATGAGTTTATTATCCCCTCACCGTTGCTGCCTCCACTCTGTGACTGTGTAGCCACCATCGCCGACGATGGCTGCTGCCATTGGTCCCCTCGCCGACCGGTCGTGAGATGGTGCAATTAACCGACAGTCCCCTTTAGTTATATCGACATCATCTATATTCGAACCAAACCCTCTACCGGATTCCTATTGAGTCAAAAATAAATTTAAATCGTCGATGAATTAATATTTCGTAATCTGAAATTTCTAAATTGAGACTTAAATCCAGACGTTATAATTTTACAGGAAATTCTAAACTGGGAACCGATTTACCACCTCCTCTGTCGGTACCCAAAAACTTCTAACCTATTCGTATAGCTCGTGTTGACCGTTCTGATTCGGGTCGACCCAATGTTCAGGTTGACCATGGAAAATGTTATTATCGTCCTTAGCTGTTAGTCGAGGTGTGTCTCTCTTCGGTGCTATATTACTATGTGTTGATTGACTGGTTGTTTGACTGAAAAATTGAATTGAAGCATTATTGTTATGTGAAATTGTTTGCCTTAAATACAATTCGAATAAATGCTATATGTTGTATGTTGATTTATCAAATTTATAATGTATATTGTACGCTTTGAATATTTGAATTATGTTGATCTGTCGGATTTGGAATATATGATATGCATTCATAATATATGCCTAGGAACATTTGACTTTGTAATATGTTATATTCAAATCGGATCAAGAATCATATATGTATGTCATTATAACACCCATAGCCCATATGTGCCTCGAAATATGAGCTAAATATGTCACATCAATTTTACAAACCTTCACTGAACATAAATGCTTAAATTTTTTGTTTCGTTTTAAAGCATTCTTATTCCAACTTTAAAACTATTCCATTGATCTTAATAAAAAAATAATATTTAATCATTAAAAATAGATTCATTTCAAAGCAGAAATTAAGCAGTTTGATATTGTTTTCTAACTTATATAGAACTGCCTAATCATCATTTTGTTTAAAAACCCTTTTAGAATATAATCATATATTTATTTAAACTATTCATTCATAGATACATATATGACTAGTCTAGTCAAAATAAAATGGTTCTAGTTACTATTACAGACCATTTAATTTAATTACAAATAAACTACTGATAACATAAATATACATGTCATTACTAGTCAAAAGTAACATTATAGATTTCTTACTGATACAAATAGTATAAACAATCTCCGAAAAGACGTTCAAGAGGCTCTTCACTGCACGTCCTAATCCTTATCCGAACCTATGCATAAAAATCATCACGCGCTAAGTAAAACTTAGTGAGGCAGTAATAACTCAAGGTGAGATTAAAATATACATAAATGTCATAAATACATTAAAATATTCAAAACAATTTAAATAAAATCTTAAAATGTTCAAACGAATTAGCTCAAGTAATTTCTTCATCATAACCTGAAAATGATCAACTTATAATTTTCTCAAAAATCATAATAATCAATAACAGACAGAGTAATTATTTAACATTTCTTTTCATTCAGACACATTTCTGAACATTCATATTCCATTATCATAACCCAAAGTATATTTAAGAGAATGCAAAGTACGTGAGTAAGACAAGTGTACGCAATAAGCACTTCAGTGCTATTATCATAATCAAACTTTGCATTCCAAATGCAATCATATCATTTGTATCAACGATGCTAAACATAATATATATACAAATGTACCAAATCATAATCATAATCACTCCACCTCATGGCATGCCAATTGTACCAATGACTCTCGATGCAACATACAATGGAATTTAGATCGTATCATAATCATTTAATAACCAACATTTCAGAAATCAGAATCATTTTTGTTGAACCATGTTTTATAATATTTTGATATAACAAATTATGACAAAATGTTTTTGGACTTGATTGAATTTGTTCAAAGTTTTCAAAAATAATTTAAAGTCCATTAAACTAGAATTTGAGTACAAAACAGTTTTTGGGTACGTAGTACCGATACTATTCTTATAGTATCGATACTAAATGAATAATATCGACATTGTTCATGTGGTACCGATACCAAAGGTAAGAGAAAGATCGATACTCTCTAGGTAGTATCGATACTACCAGTTGTTTTCCAAATTGCTTAAATTCTAGAATGCAAAATAGGTACTGATACTCAAAGGGGTACCAATACTATTTTACACAGTGGCATCGATATCATGCATGAATCATAGTATCGATACTGGTCAAGCCCAATGGTCTTTAATGGCTAGTTTATTTAAAAATTATAAAGGTAGTGCCGATACTCATTAAAGGAGTATAAATAGTCCATGTCTTGGGTAGTTTTATTTTGCAGAAAATTAATCCCCAACGGCTAGAAACAACCACAAACTCATTCCAACATATAAAAATAAGTTGATGACACTTGAAGAAGGTTACACAACACCTATCCAAGCAATCCACATCAAGAGAAGAGTTTTTCACTCTTTATCTTTCCTTTTCTCTTGTACATAAGTGTGTTTGAGCTCATTGCAAATCTTTTGATTGTTTTCTTGTGAGCTTAATTTTTTTAAACACTTTCCTTTAAGAGGTTTTCTTGTTTACATATTTTATATTTTTTGAAAAGTGGATTGGTTCTAGCTTAGCCTTTGAAAAGTTAAGGAGTTGTAAAGGTTATCTCTTTATCCTGGAAAAAGAAAGAACAAAGTTAGTGAATTTGTTAGAAAATCCTTAGTGAGGAGCTAAGGTAGTGGATGTAGACTTTGTTGAGAAGTCGAACCACTATAAATCCTTGTGCAAATTTTCATATCTCTTTAGACTCCTTACTGCCTAAGCTCAAAAAGTCAATTCACCCCCTCTTGGCAAGTATTCGGTTGATCATTGAGCTTCATCGCAAACCCAACAATTTTTATTTCACTGTCGTAATAATCATAACTTGAGCAGTTCATACCCTAAATCATACATAAAAATTTATAAAAGATATTATAGAAATAACCATAAATAAGACATAAATCATACTTTTAAAATAATATGAGGTTGACTTATCACAAGTTCTTCTCAGTCAGAATAATTAAATAAATAAATTGCATTCACCTTTGCCTCACTATCGAACCTTTTATACAATACTCCTAATAATGCACTTGGTCCTCCCCTTTTGGGTCATTCAGATCACTAGATCTATCGTGATCTAACAATATCACATAATAACACAAAGTATTCGAATTACATGTTAGTATCATACTAACATAAGCTAACTTTAATATTAAAAAAGTCTATAAAAATAAATTTGATACTTAATCGATATCAAACTAAACTATATCTTCAATATAATTTCAAACTTCTGAAAATACTCGTTCAAATCCATAAATATTTATTTTCATTCTTTACCTTTCATCTTTTGCCAATTACATAGTCAAACCCCTAATCGTGAATTCTTTTTAGAATTCACCCCAACTTTTCCATTAAATTCATAATGATCCTTCATCATTATGATCATTACACATTAATTACTAAATTTCCAGCACTTTAACAAAATAGTCAAAAATCAATACCTCAACATTCAAAATATTGCAATTTCAACCTAAACTTTTTTAAACTTCTGATTCCAACCACCTAACCTTATAAACTTGTGATTTACTCACTCAATAATTAAACTAAAAAATCAGCATATCAATAATATTTCCAGCATTAAAATTTTCTGTTCAGAATAGTACCAACACCTTTGCAAAATCATAAACAAGTCCCTAAAGTTTTGGGACCTTTCAAATTCCACCATTACAATTTAAGAAAATTGTAATTTGGTTCCAACTAATTTTCCAACTTAAAATTCCAGCATATGCTTATTAAAAATCAACATTAATTACCTCAAATTACACATATACACATTTAAGTCCCACAATTTTCACAACATACAAACTAACCCTTTTTCTAATTCAAGCTTCCAAATTGATCTCCAACTCACATAGAACTCTTCTAATATCATTTCTAGACAATAAAAAAATTTCAACATGTTCCCTCTAATTGCTTCCCTATGGACGAACTTCACTATATACATGGAACAAACTTTTCCTTAAATTTCAAGAATGAATTCATTTTCCTTACATCAAATTCATGCATTTCTAATCATCACAACAACCAATTAAATCAAAATCCATCAATTCTCCATAAACCCTAAATTAGCCTAACTTAATATAAACATCTACACATGATTTTAATCATCCTTGCCTTAGAATTAATCTCCAACACCAAAAGCATAATAATCTTTCATTAAATCTTCAAACCCCATAATCTCTACTCACCAAATCTCAACATCCAAGCATGCTTAGCATGAATTTCTTATACCAAATGATAGAGAATTTGATGGGGAATATTTTTCTATTTCACAACTTAATCCAAAATCCTACTAAAATAGCTCAAAAAATGAAAAAGAAATTTTTTTTCTCACCTTGTATGGGTTCACGACAGCAAGCTGATGGTGGAGATGAAGTCTTGATTTTTCTAGTAATTTTCCTATTACACATGGAATTTAAACTAATTTAATTGAATTTAAAATTCAATTAATGAGAAATCCCAAAATACCATTAATGACTTGATATTTACCAATTGTCATTGTAATATTTGCCATTAAAATATTACTTGGTCAAAGATGAATCAATTTGGCTTTGAATTTCTACTTTGTCCATATAATTTTCAAAAATTGCATTTTAGTCACTAAAATTCCACTGCTAGGCCAAATTTGAAAACTTACACTGATTTTTGCTAAGTTTTTCAAATATAAAATATGGAAACAAATTTTCAAACCCTTATCCATTATCCTTCAAATTTTCATGAAATTCTGACTCGATCCGACTATCCGATTTCTATATCGAACTTTAACGCTTTATAGCTTTTAACACAAATCCCGTACCAAAAATTTGATTACCACAAAAATTCTTGTTTTAGGCCAAACTTTTCATTTACAGGATAAAATATATATAGTTTTTCAAAATTATATTTTCGGTCTCTAAAATAAAGTTTATACTTTTAACCACTATACTTTCAAAAATTACATTTTAGCCACTAACCAAAATTTGGGGTATTACAATCATTTTGCATGTCATATTGGAATGTGTTTGATAGGAGAAGTGTAGTGCATTCACTCGACATGTGAATGTTATTTTAAGATTTTGTTGCCTCTGCCTTTGTGGCGAACCCTACTTCAAATGGTGTGTTTTGATTATAGTTAGTGTGGTTCTAGGGAACCCACTCTTCGGATGGTGTGACAGGAGTATGGGTGGGTGCATAAGCATTTATAAAACATTCAAATTTATTTTATCATTGTTTGACTCGAAATTAAGACTTGTTATTGGTTGATTCGGATTTTGATTATTGTTGGTTGTTCAGACTATGATACGATTGTGAATGTTTACACTTTAAAGACACACTAAGCTTTAAAGCTTACTCCCCCATGGTTTTTTTTCTTTCAGATACCCGAATTTAAGAGAATTGGTACTTGAAGAATCATAATCATCACTCAGAACTAAACTTTATTTCAGTATGCTTTTTTTTACTTTTCTTTATCGAACTTTACATATAATATTTTGGAATTATTTTTATTATTTGTATTTGGGACTTCGGACAATATTATTAATTTAGGACTGTTATGCATGTTTTAAATATTTATTTTTCATATTGGATTTCCTCGAACTTTTATTTTAATAATATTTATTGAAGTTTGGAATTGAAAATTACTTAAATTTTAAATGGTTGTTTTAAAGTTTTAAATTAAAAACAGTTTCGTGAAGGACAAGTTTCAATGTTACTCTCTAGATTTGACCTAATTTCTTCTAGGTTAGGTCTAGGGGGTTAAAATTGAGTTAATTACTTCTAAGGATATAACTTTGAGGAACTATCGTTAGTATGTCTAACATTCTAAACACCATCACATCATTTTAAGCCTTATGGCGTGCCACTTGGTGTGTCACCGTTCGTGTACCTATCATTTTGCAATATCACCGGAGATGTATAACGTATGACAAGGTCTCGGGTAATCACTACCAATGGTACTATAATGGTTCTAAACACATGGGTATTCTAATATGTTAGACATGTCCTAACTCTGGTCCTCTCGGCTTTTTATAAACACTTCATCTCCACTTGGTCCACCTAACCTGTTAAAAATTCTTTGGCAGCTGGCTGCTGCTTTAGAATTCAAAATGGGGCTGCTAATTTGTCAAAATTAGGCGGCATGGAATTGTTGAAAATGGAAGGGATAATTACTAACTTTAGTCACTAGACTTTAGGGTATTTATAAGATTAGTCCTCAAGCTTTAACTATAAATACCCTATCCCATTTAGCTTCAAAACCATCCCCAAATCATTCTACCTCTCTCTCAAGTGTTTTAGTAAACACCTGTAAATTTTCTCCCTTTAGTAAAAGATCTGTAACAGTTCTGAGACGTAGGCATAATTGGCTGAACTCCGTTAACAATTTCGGCTATTATTTTTTCGCTTTTATTTCGCATTCTCACTAATATGGTTATAGGGAAATTACTCGTTTATTTCCTAACAACTGGTAATCAGAGCTTTTGGTTGTGAATTTTGTCAATTTTTTGTGAGGTTACTATTCACGTAAATAGTGGATTTCGTGAATAGTAAAAAAATTGTCGGCGATATAAATTTGTCGACGGAGGTGTTCTAATACACGGTGGTTCACGAAAATTGTCAGAAACGATCCAAACGAAGCCAGATTCGAGTGGGAGCGATGGCTGCAGACAAAGGGAATGTGAAAATTGAGAAGTTGGTGCGCTCAAGACCTTCTTGGAAGGACTTAGACTAGGGGCGATGCTCGGGGAAGAGCAAGGTGATGCCCAGAGACTTTCGGAAGCCATAGATGTAGTCGGAATGCTAACTAAGCTTGCAGATGTCAAGCCAAGTAGCGATGTGTAATCCAGGCCCATCCCCAGAGATAGTGGCAACAGTGGTGGAGACCGAGAAAAGGTGCAGCAGGGAGATGGTAGAGAAAGCTCTTCGAATGGCCAATGTGAGCCATCGATTGTTCGTAGCCAAGGAAAGCCATCAAGAAAGAATGTCAAGGCTAAGTCCGGTGTAAAGAAAAAGATGAGCAAGGAAAAATTGAAGTGCTACTTCTATGATGGTCCTCATTTGATTAGAGGATGTCCCGAGAAGCGTCGCCTTACAGCCATCATGAAGAGGATGAAAGAAGGAGAAGTAGCGGGAATTGGCACGGTCGCAAGTGTTAAAGCTACTAAGCCAAGGAAAAGACTTGGTCCGATTGAGGGGATCAATGCGGCCAAGCAAGGATCAAGACGAGGCAAGGCTGTTAATGTTGAAGCAGCCGAACCCGGAAGAAAACGTGACGAGACTGCGGGTGTCAAAGCAGTCGAGCACAAGAAGGGACCCAGTGCGATAGCAAGAGATAAAACTGTCAAGCCGAGGGTAAAAAGTGAGCAAGTCTGCTCACAGTATGCCATGATGGAGACATATGGTCCAAGTTGAGGCATCTCAGGCATAAAAGGACACTGAAGGAGTATGTGAGCCGATTCAGAAGACTCATGCTCAAAGTCCCAAGTTTGATTGAAGAAGATGGATTCTTCACCTTCATGTTCGGATTAAATCCATGGGCGAAGAAAGTGTTGGAGCGAAGGGAAGTCAAGGAGTTGTCTAAAGCCTTGACAACCGCCGAGTCCATCAAGGAATTTGGTGTCAAGAAGAACAAGACTTCCAAAACAAAGCCGAAAGCCGAGGGTAGTGGCAAAAGATTCCGTAATGAAGGCAAGTCAGAGGATGAGGAATGTTGTTCCTCGAGTGGCAGAGAAAGTCCACTCAATGATGAACCAGATAGTGGATTTGGAGAAGATGTGTGCAGTTTTGACACAAGTTCAAGTGTCAAAGATGCTAAACAGAGGGTAAGAGTCGAGCAAACGAGGGGGCACAAACTTAAGACGCCATAAGTGTTACAAAATTACCCGAGGAGAGCCGAGTCATCCAAGGTGATGGATGAGCCCAAGATCGATTTATCCAGAGAAGATGACGAACCCATGATCGAAGAGGCGTTGAGAGTTGGCTCAATAAGGTCCATTTCTGTCAAGGCGAGTAGAAACCAAGTGCAAGAAGAGTTGTCCGTGTCCAAGGAGTTTGTCGAGCATGTTTGCGTAGAGAACATGGCTTTAGAGACCATCATAAGAAAAGGGTCGAAGCAAGGGCTTATCGAGGATGTTCAAGTGATGAACAATCCTTCAAAGACTAGTGGACTAGAGTCTAAGGGAGCCAAGAAGTTGAGAGACAAGGAAATCACGGAGAAACTGCCCAATAACAAGTGGGTTTACAGGGCGGTGACTACAGACAAACTGAAGTTGTGTTCAGCTTCAGTTGGCATGCTAGAATAACAAAACCAGAAATGTTGTTGCATTGATCGAGGTGTGAAGACAAATTAATATCAGTCTTCAAGTGGGAGATTGTTAAAAATTCTTTGGCAGCCAGCTGCTGCTTTAGAATTCAAAATAGGGCTGCTAATTTGTCAAAATTAGGCGGCATGTAATTGTTGAAAATGGAAGGGATAATTACTAACTTTAGTCACTAGACTTTAGGGTATTGGAAGGGATAATTACTAACTTTAGTCACTAGACTTTAGGGTATTTATAAGATTAGTCCTCAAGCTTCAACTATAAATACCCTATCCCATTTAGCTTCAAAACCATCCCCAAATCATTTTATCTCTCTCTCAAGTGTTTTTGTAAACACCTGTAAATTTTCTCCCTTTAGTAAAAGATCTGCAACAGTTCGGAGACGTAGGCATAATTGGCTGAACTCCGTTATCAATTTCGGGTATTATTTTTTCGCTTTTATTTCGCATTCTCACTAATCTAGTTATAGGGAAATTACTCGTTTATTTCCCAACATAACCAACTATTACTCACTTGAACCATCACCAACAAGAACTAGAGGCTCATCCACCTTTATTCTTGTCCAAGTCTTCCACCATAGTAATGCTATACCTGTTTCATTAATACAAACAAAAGCACCACTAGTAAAACACACATTCGTTAGTTCAATAAGTATAATACAAACTCAAATACATCATACCAAGATACCGAAGTACTATTTGCTTTTGTCGACTCTATGATTGTCACTTATCAACATTATGCCATGTGGTTTACTTGTTGAAACCATTCGTCTGCGGATTAGTATTTTACGATTATGTATTCTCTTTCGCTTGATCTCGTGACGGCCTTGTCATGACCACAGTTTACTCTGCAGCTTTACATCACGTAGCTTCATATTCTTCCCTACTCGATCTCATGACGACTTCATCATGAACACAATTCTACTTCATTTCCATGATGTTCACCACACAATGCACATGCTTGTACCTCAATATTCTCCACCACTTAATTTCGTGGTGCCCTCATCACAAACATGATTGCGCCTCATAAAATTATCCCTATAATCAATAAGATGTTAAGGAATATTTATTGAAACAATTACCTCTTTTACCTTTTGTCCTAAATTCAATACATCATCCACATAGACAACTTGTCACAATAAAAGAGATCTCTCCCACAAAGATAGTTTGGCAAAATAAAGACATCATTCTCACATAAAATAATGAACCATTTGATCCGATCTACCAGGAACCAATTCGAAATCTCAATTGCCTCACAACGAATGAGATAGCAAGCATCCAATAACCATCACCCATGTGTAAATATTAAAAGTAAGCACCCCGGTGCTATCAAGAACAAGCTCCCTGCGCGAATGATAGAAGTGAATATTAAAGACAAGCACCTTTGAACTAAAGAATAAGCGCTCCCAAACAAATATCATAAATAAGCACCCCCGAGTATGATAAATGAATGACCCTATGCAAAAGACAGAAATAGATATCCCATTTTGCCCCCACTGGCACTTTCTAACTCTATTATTCAAGCCTAGCCCACAGCATGAATCTCTCATAAGGTTCCTGTATGAGACAAATTTCCCAACTTCATACGAGCATTGAAATAAGAGAAAAGAAGTTTACAACTCTTCCTTTAACTCTTCTCAAGTCTACACGAACCCTATGAGAGATTCATCAAAACGTAATGGAAGGAATCGCTGGTTAAGTATGTATTTGAACCCTATTGTAAAGTGCAGTCCACTTAATCTTCGACATACTACTTTAGGATTTATGTGCTGCGTTGAACTATCACAGTTCAAATAGGATGATAGAAGTAAAGATTAAACGTAATGAAAGTAGAAAAGCAAACAAACTGAAGTTATTAAAATTCACTTTTTTCATGACAAATATAATTTTATTAATAAAAGCAAAATTGGTCGAAAGCCAAAAGATTGTCAGTCGTGTTTTAACGAAACAAAAACACAAAATTAAAAACTGAATTACACTAGGGAAAAAAATACAAGTAAAACACACTAAACACACCGCCTTTAACACCTTGAACTAAAAAACAACAATACTAACATCAAACATATCAGTAAAGAAAACGTTTATCCTTTTATTTATAGAATCTTATTTTTAAGGATAAAGAAAACGCTTATCCTTCTATCAAAATACTTCAAAACTATATACATCTTGCTAATCTGCACAAGTTAAAAGTACAAGTTCTGCCAAAACGACATCTTTTACGCCTAAATGATTAAATTTTTTGAGAATATTTAAGAAGGCCTTTAAAGGAAATAAAGTCTATTAAAAAATAAATCTAATTTTATTTCTGAAATGACATACTTTTTACTGAAAGAACTAATCCTATTTATAGCATTGGATTGAGGAGAAATATTTAATGAAGTATATATTATTTATAACTTAAACGTAATGAAAGTAAAGTTAATAAAACCCACCATATTAAATGTTGTATTTTTATTTAAATACTTCAACAATCCATCACTTATTTTAATAAAAAAGATTAAAGTTCTAATCTTTCAGGTGAAAGTAGAAAATTAGGCATAATGCAAGTGTCTATAGCTTCGATCTAGAGGTGGTGTTCGACGATCTCTGCTCCAAAGCTAATAGTGAAAGTATAGAAGCATATTAAACCTTTCAGATTTTAGAACAGAATCAACGTAATTTTTTTATAGTTATTGAAATATAAATGTACTTAAAAGAGGCAAAAGGTATATGAACAAAATATTATACAAGAGTTGACAAAAAAAATCATCACTTTTATAAAAATAAGGAAGACTTATTAAGCAAAACAAAATAAAAAAACTCATTTGCAAAACAAACCTAGAGAGATAGGAAAGGAACACAAAAGATGGAAGGTGGAGGAAGAAATAGTGAGGGATGAGAGGTACCAACGATTGACTCTTAGACTCTAACATATTAGTTTTGATTAATAAAAAATGTTAGGATAAGAAAAAATATAGATTCAAATAAAAAAATAATTTGAGTAAAAGCATTTCATAGTTGATGAAAGATAAAAGAAATATTTTTTTAAAAGTTATCTAAATACATAGATAAAAATAAATATATTATATTATTTGTTTTGTACTGTGCAGTTGGTAGACTTATTCAACATATCATTATAAACTCCCTATTTTGTACATAATATAAATCAAATCAATAAATAGAAAATCAGAAGCAACTAACTGCAGATCTATAATGATGGCCTCTTCTCTAGTTTTTCGTACAACCAAGAACTTTACTATAGATCTATACCTAATGACCTTTATATATCTCGTGTTTTGCCTTTTCAAATGAAACAGAAGCAAACATAAAAGTGAATAATAATAATAAAAAAAAGCCCAATAACACCCATAGTTTTACTTTACTGAAAACAAGGAAAATCCATATTTCTTTGAATAAACCGTTGGTACCCTCCTTTGAAGTAGCTCCCACAATGGTTCAAGCTCACGTCTTCCTATGGGCATATGTACTACTGATATTTGTGCCTGCTAGCATTGAGGCACAAGAGCTTGGTGTGAATTGGGGTGTCATAGCATCACATCCATTGGACCCTAAGATTGTTGTTCAAATGATAAAAGATAATGGCATCAAAAAGGTTAAGATTTTTCCACGCTGAACCACAAGTTCTAGATGCCCTGGCAGGAACTGATCTTGAGGTCATGGTGGGGATTCCTAATGAATCTTTGAAAAGCCTTTCCCAGAAATACAGTGTCGCCCAGGCTTGGGTTAAAGCGAATATCACAGCCTATATGGGTAAAAAGCGTGTCAATTTCAAGTGAGTTCAACTTCAATTTGATCCATTAACTTTTTACTTGTTTTTAAAACGGTTTAAACTATTTTACAGGTACGTGGCAGTAGGAAATGAACCATTTCTGACATCCTACAATGGAACGTTCACCAACTTGACACTCCCAGCTATGAAGAACGTTCTGAGGGCATTAAAAGAAGCTGGTCACGGAAAAGATATCAAAGTATCTTCACCGCTTAATGGTGACGTTTACACAACACCTACTTACAAACCGTCCGACGGAATATTCCGACCTGACATAGCAGATACCATGGGCGACATATGCTCGTTTCTCGATGAAAATGGAGCGGCTTTCATCGTCAACATCTATCCTTTTCTTAATCTTTACCAAAATCCTGGATTCCCCGAAAACTATGCATTCTTCGGTAACGATGACTCGTCTTCAATGGATGACCATGGCGTTAAATATCGTAGTGTTCTTGACGCCAACATCGACACTCTTGTAGCGGCACTCAAAGTAGCCAAATTCCCAGACATACCGATCATCGTCGGAGAAGTTGGATGGCCGACCGATGGTAACATTTACGCCACCACAAAAAACGCCAAGAGATTCTACGATGGGCTGTTGAAGAAAATGGCGAAAAACGATGGAACTCCACTTCGTCCAAAGACGTATCCTGATGTGTACATGTTCTCTTTGTTGGATGAAGATCTAAAGAGTGTTGATCCAGGGATGTTTGAGAGGCACTGGGGAATATTTAGCTTTGACGGACAACCAAAGTATCCGATGGATCTTTCGGGTAAAGGACAGAACAAGTCGCTTGTTGGTGGGAAAAATGTGCCCTACATGGAAAAGCAGTGGTGTGTGTATAACGAGGATGCTTCCGATCAGAAAGATCTTAATGTCAAGGTTGCATGGGCTTGCAATAATACCGATTGCACCACTTTGGTGGCTGGAGCTTCATGTTCAGGCATGGGAATTGAAACCAACGCATCGGTTGCCTTCAACATGTATTACCAGATGTCGAATCAAAGCAAAGCAGCATGTGATTTCCAAGGGCTGGCTAAGATTGTTAAACGAGATCCATCCAATGGGACTTGTAAGTTCCCCATCATGATTAAAAGTTTCCAGCCTACTTCCACTTCCACTTCGAAGCGTTCACCTCCATCAGCATCTTCCAATTCATCATCATCTCCCTCTGATTCTCCCTCCACTTCTCCTTCTCCCCCGCTTCTTTTTCTATGTTTTGTCGCCATTTTCGCTGTTTGGGTTGCTTAATTGTAACCCTTTTTTGAAATAATGAAAATGCAACTTTTCTTTCTCGGACTCTTTATAGCTCTATGGAACATTTTTATTAAGAACAACAACAACAAAACGTTTAAACAACCAGCAGCTATCAAAATACTCCATATATATAATCATTAAGGAGAATAATAAAATCCAGGACATAAACTATAAAAAATTATATTAAAAAAACCTATAAAATGAATAATTTCTAAAAACGTGGTTAAAAGCTCTCAGTAAATATACTCTTTCTCTTCAAAGTTGTAGGTTCAAAAACATTTGGAGCAAAATTTTTATTTCTCCTCTCCCTAAATATAAACTGTCAGAAAAAAAAATCTATACAACTCCTAATAAAGCAATATACAACTCCTAATAAAGCAATATACAACACCAAAAGCAAACTAATGAAAAAAAAACCTAAGTACGTGAATAAATAGTTTTTGTTGTAATTCTATTAATGGAATATTACTTGGTGATCAAATTTATTTAGTCAATAATTATTTTTGGTTAAGTATTTATCTATATAAATAGAGAATATGTCTTAATATTTGATATAAAAAAGTGAATTTTATTAACTTCAATTTGTTTTTTTTTAATTTCATTACATTTAACCTCAACTTCTATCGTCCTATTTGAACTTGTTAGGAAATAAACCCAGTACAAGTAATTTTCCTATAACCAGATTAGTGAGAATGCAAAATAAAAGCGGAAAAATAATACCCGAAAAATTGATAACGGAGTTCAGCCAATTGTGCTTACGTCTCCGGACTGCTGCAGATCTTTTACTAAAGGGAAAAAAATTACAGGTGTTTACAAAACACACTTGAGAGAGAACTGGAAGATTTTGGGATGATTTTGAAGCTAAATGAGCTAGGGTATTTATAGTTGAAGCTTAGGGACTAATCTTTGAAAATACCCTAAAATACAATGATTAAATGTGTGATTATCCCATTGCTCAAATTCAATGAATTCAAGCCGCCCCACTTGCTCAGCCGCCCATTTAGCTAGCAGCCTGTGTGCTGCCTTTGTTGAAAAATATCAAGCAAAGCCAGTGCCCCCACCAAGCAAGCTGGTGCCCCCTTTGACTTTTTCTTCCAACAATCTCCCACTTGAAGACTGATTTTAATCTGTCTTCACACCTTGATCAATGCAGCAGCATTTCTGGTCTTGTTATTTTAGCATGCCAACTGAAGCTGAACACAACTTCAGTTTGTCCGTAGTCACCGTCTTTGTCAACATGTCTACTGGATTTTGAGCTCCACTAATCTTTTCAAGTTTCAAAATCCCATCTTCCAGAAGAGACTGGATAAAATGATACCGTAATTGTATGTGCTTCGTCCTGGAATGAAAAGACAGATTCTTCGCTAGATGGATAGCACTTTGACTATCACAATACAAGACATTGTTTTCTTGTGTTTCTTGCCTAACTCTTCCAAGAAACTTTGGAGCCAAACCATCTCCTTGCTGGCTTCCGTAACAGCGACATATTCTACTTCAGTGGTGGAGAGAGCAACTATCTTCTGTAGTTGAGAAACCCAACTCACTGCAGTACCTCCTAGAGCATAGACATACCCTGTAGTGCTCCTTCTGATGTCAATATTTCCGGCTAAGTCAGCATCTACATAGCCTGTCAGTATTGTATCTCCACCTTTGAAACAAAGTGCTTTGTTTGTAGTACCCCGCAGATATCTGAGGATCCATTTGACAGCTTCCCAGTGTACTTTTCCCGGATTATTCATGTACCTGCTAACAGCTCCCACTGCATGAGCAATATCTGGTCTGGTACAAACCATGGCATACATCAGACTTCCAATTGCTGAGGCATACGGCACCTTCACCATGTGTGCACGTTCTTCCTCCGTCTTTGGTGACTGTTCTTTGGAGAGTCTAAAATGAACACCTAAAGGTGTACTTACTGGTTTAGCATCTTGCATGTTGAACCTGGAGAGTACTTTGTTGATGTACTCAGCTTGTGATAACATCAAAGTCCCCGACTTTGTGTCTCTCTTGATCCTCATCCCAAGAATCTGCTTTGCAGCGCCCAGATCCTTCATAGCAAACTGCTTCGACAATTCTTGCTTCAAGTGTATAATCTCTTGCATGTCTGAGCCTGCAACAAGCATGTCATCAACGTACAATAATAAAATAAATGAAGCTGTTGTCGAACATCTTGATGTAGCAACAATGGTATGCTTGACATCTGGTAAACCCACTGCTACTCATGAAACTATCGAACTTCTTGTACCACTGTCTAGGAGCTTGTTTTAAACCATACAAGCTCTTCTTCAACTTGCATACCAGGTTTTTCTTGTATGCTTCTATGAAGCCTTCTGGCTGCCTCATATAGATTTCTTCCTCCAAATCACCATGAAGGAAAGCTGTCTTTACATCTAACTGCTCAAGATATAAATTCTCTGCAACTACAATTTTCAACACCAGTCTGATTGTAGACAGTTTTACGACTGGAGAGAAAATTTCATTGTAGTCAATACCTTCTTTTTGCTGAAAGCCTTTGACAACCAATCTTGCTTTGTAGTGTTTGCTCCCATCATGCTCTTCTTTGATCCTATAAATCCACTTGTTGTGGAGCGCTTTCTTGCCTGGTGGTAATTCAGCTAGTTCCCATGTCTGATTTGACATAAGCGAGTCCATCTCATCTTTCATGGAAGACTCCCACTTGACTGAATCCTCCACTTGCATTGCTTCATCATAGCACTTTGGTTCACCATTGTCAGTCAGCAACAAGTAGTGCAAAGAAGGAGAATACCGTTGGGTTGGTTTAGGAATTCTGGAGGAACGTCTCAGTTTTGGTGTGCTTGGTTCTTCTTGAACTGCTTCAGGATTGATTTGAACATCATTTCCAGAAATCTCCTCAAACTCAGCAAATTCCTTTGTTTCAGCTTTGGTATTGGAGCTGCTTGATTCTACAGTTGACCTGTCTTTGTACATCACATTCTCATTGAAAATGACATCTCTGCTTCTGATTATCTTCCGATTTTCATAGTCCCAAAACCAGTAACCGAACTCATCACCGCCATAACCAACAAAGGCACATTTGTTGGACTTAGCATCAAGTTTACTTCTTTCAGCAGAGTCTATGTGTACATAAGAAATACAACCAAACACTCTTAAGTGTGAAAGGTTTATTTCTTTCTTGCTCCAAACTTCCTCTGGTATTCTGTCATCCAAAGGAACTGAGGGCCCACGGTTGATCAGGTAAGTTGCAGTGTTGATAGCTTCAGCCCATAGAAATTTGGGTAATCCGGCATGTATCCTCATACTTCTGGCACGTTCATTTCTGTTCATGCGCTCTGCTACGCCATTCTGCTACGGTGTCATGGGAACTGTTGTCTCCATCTTGATCTCATTGTTTGCGCAGAAGTCTCTGAATCTCCTATTTCTGTACTCTCCTCCATTGTCAGACCTCAACCGCTTGACTTTCAGACCAGTCTCATTTTCCACCATGGCCTTCCATTTTCTGAAGGTATCAAAGACTTCTGATTTTTTCTTCAGAAAATAAACCCACACCTTCCTTGTAGAATCATCGATGAAGGTGACATAATATAGTGAGTCTGCAAGAGATGGAACTGGAGATGGTCCCCATACATCAGTATGAACCAACTCTAACTTTTCAGCCTTGGGTGTCTTACCAATCTTTGCAAAGCTGACTTTCTTTTGTTTGCCAAAGATGCAATCCTCGCATAGTCCGACATCTACATTCTTTAGATCCGATAGCTTCCCTTTTGAAAAAAGCGTCTTCATCCCTTTCTCGCTTATATGGCCAAGCCTTTGGTACCATAGGTTTGATTTTCCATCAGCATCTGCGGCTGCAATGATATTCTCTAAATTTGAGGTTACATAGAGAGTATCAATTTTCTTACCACGAGCAATGACGAGTGCTCCTTTGGTAATCTTCCATTCACAGTCTGAAAAAGTTGTACTATATCCTTCTCCATCAAGTTGTCCAACAGAAATCAGATTTCTTTTGAGGCCAGGAATATGTCTCACTCTTTTCAGGGTCCAGGTGGTCTGGTTTGGCAACTTTAGTCGGATGTCTCCTTTTCCGACGATCTTCAAGGTTTCATCATCAGCTAGATGAACCTTCCTAAAATCACCACTGACATAATTTTCCATGATTTCTCGGCATGGGGTGGAGTGGAAAGATGCCCCTGAATCCAAGATCCATGATTCAATCGGACTGTTTACGCTTAGAATCATGGCATCACCTGTCTCCTCTGTCACGTTAGTAGATTCCTGTGCGCCGGTATTTTTCTTCAGTGCTCGACAATCTCTTTTAAAGTGACCCTTCTTGCCATAATTATAACATGTAAAATCTTTCTTTTCCGTTCTGGATTTTCCCCGTCTAGATTTCGATCTGCCATGACTTGAATTTCTTTCTGAAGTTCTCCCTCTAGACTCTGTGTGCAAGGCTGAGGAGGTTGATGCTTCACCCGATTCTCTCCGTCGAATTTCTTCGCTCAGTACCAAATCCCGAACATCGTCGAATTTCAATTTACTATTTCCCGATGAGCTGCTAACTGCTGTAACAGTAGCATTCCAACTGTCTGGTAGAGATGATAAGAGAATTAAAGCTCGAACTTCATCATTGAATTCAATTTCCACTGAACTCAACTGAGTTGTAATTGTGTTGAGTTCATTTAGGTGTTGTGTCATCGATGCCCCTTCTGTCATCCGCAAATTGAATAATCGCCTCATCAAGTGCACTTTGTTTGAGGCTGATGGCTTCTCATACATATTGGAGAGAGCCGCCATAAGACTCGCCGTGGTCTTTTCCTTTGCTATGTTGAAAGCAACATTGCGGGACAATGTCAGTCGGATAACTCCGAGGGCTTGTCTGTCGAGAAGAGCCCAGTCTTCATTCTTCATGCCCTCTGGTTATTTTCCTGAGAGATGTTGATATAGATTTTTCTGGTACAAAAAATCTTCAATCTGTATCTTCCAAAAGTCAAAGTCCGCACCATCGAACTTTTCAATTTTCACCTTCCCTTCGTCTGCAGCCATCGCTCCCACTCGAATCTGGCTTCTTTGGATCGTTTCTGACAATTCTTGCGAACCACCGTGTATTAGAACACCTCTATCGACAAATTCGTATCGCCGACAAAATTTTTATTATTCACGAAATTCACTATTCACGTGAATAATAATGAATAGTAACCTCGCAAAAATTGGCAAAATTCACAACCAAAAGCTTTGATACCAGTTGTTAGGAAATAAACCCAGTACAAGTAATTTCCCTATAACCAGATTAGTGAGAATGCAAAATAAAAGCAGAAAAATAATACCCGAAAAATTGATAACGGAGTTCAGCCAATTGTGCTTACGTCTCCGAACTGCTGCAGATCTTTTACTAAAGGGAAAAAATTACAGGTGTTTACAAAACACACTTGAGAGAGAACTGGAAGATTTTGGGATGATTTTGAGGCTAAATGAGCTAGGGTATTTATAGTTGAAGCTTAGGGACTAATCTTTGAAAATACCCTAAAATACAATGATTAAATGTGTGATTATCCCATTCCTCAGATTCAATGAATTCAAGCCGCCCCACTTGCTCAGCCGCCCATTTATCTAGCAGCCCATGTGTTGCCTTTGTTAAAAAATATCAAGCAAAGTCGGTGCCCCCACCAAGCAAACTGGTGCCCCCCTTTGACTTTTCTTCCAACAGAACTGTGATAGTTCAACGCAGCACATGAATCCTAAAGTAGTATGTCGAAGATTAAGTGGACTACACTCTCCAACAGGATTCAAAGACATACTTAACCAGCGGTTCAGGGATTCAGCGTGGGTTGTTCTTCCAAGGTGAAGTTCACCCACTAAAACCTGGGGTCAAAGTGAATCATGTGTAGGGTTTATTTTATACATTAATTAATAATTTAATTTGTTGTAATTTAGTAAATTTATTATTATATGATTTTTAAATATTTTGTATTTTTATGTATGTTTATTTTTAAAAAAAATTGTAATTACATATTTTAGTTTTATTAGAATAGAGATCAAATTGAACCTAAATTGTAATTGTATATATAATTGATTAGACTCATAATCAATTCAACCTAAATTGAACTGATCTAAAGGTAGACGTAAACCGATAATCAACCGATCCGATATTAACTCGACCCGATATTGACCCGACCCAAAAATCAATCGATAAACCGAAAAACAACCTATCCGATAGTCACCCGACCCGAAAATTAACATGACCCGATACCTAACCCGATCTGATTTACTGTACACTCAAACTAGATTCGAATCAGATCCGATCCAAACAAAATTAAACTGAATATAATCTAGACCCGAAATGACCCAACCCAAACCCGATCCGAATTACTCGTTTGCCACCTCTATTATCATTCCAATTAAAAAATAATCATCTTTTATGTAAAAGTTTAACGATGAGTGATAAAAATAAATTGATCAAAAACATTAATGACAAAATTGAACGTTTTTGAAGTTTAATAATCAGAAGGGAAAAAAAACACTAATAGCTTCTAACCTATAAATAATTTATAGAATTTTTCTCCATCTCATTATAATTTATTTGTTTGCCACGTATACAAAATTATTTAGATTGACAAGTGAAGTTAACGTAGACATTATCGTTAATACTGTTAAGTGATAAAATTTTTAAAGATTCTCTAGAACCAATCGGATCCTAATATTTGAATATTATAAATGAAAATAAAATATTGATATATAGTTGATGCTGAATTTTATCAACATAATGCACTGGTTTCGCAATCAAAGAAAAGTTGATTATCCACTAATGTGCGAAGAAATCAGCACCATCCTCAATGTCATCAGTTTTGATGGTTCCACTCTGCGCCATGAGTACTCTATACACTCTCTTTGAACAAATTTCACCTAATCTTCGGTCATTTCCTAGTAAACCTTCTACCACCAAGTCCTTGAGCAGAAATTCCTTTTCATGCACCTGCTATTACCATAAACAAAATTACTAAACTTCTTCCATCGGAAAGATAAAAAATGTTATAATCCACTTGGTATGAAGAAACCAAAAGACGAGAATGGATCGACGAAAGAGGCAACAAAACTTTGTCTTCCGTCCTAGTTGGTTACTGGGCTTCAACAGTTGAACATTTCAGACAAGGATAAATGGTTCAACCAAGCAAACAGTGCAAGTTAAAGCATGAACTCTCCTATCACAATTGTCATGCCTTTGATATTAGCTCTCTCCAAAAACATTTCACATGTTGCAAATCATATGCCTTATATGCTTCCAAAAGTAAAACTGAGAATCTTGAAAGTAACAGAGAATAACAATTAATAAATAATTTTTCCACGGCAAGGTACAGTTGCACCCTCTTAAAGCAGTAAGCTCTTTAGCTTCAAAATTATAAACCAGCTTAAAACTGAATTAGGAAAATTGGCCACTCATAATGTGTGATCAAATGGACAAGATATACTATATAAGGAGGGCAGTTTGACTTACTGATTTAGTAGGGTCCATGTAAACACGCAAAAGTGATTTCATGGTGGGATACTTTTTCCCTATGGCAAGAGCAAATCGTGGCTGGACCTTTGGGATGGCAAGCAAGGCTTTTAACCTGAATGTGAAAAGCTAAATCAGCAACGAAATGAAAGGCGCAAAAATAATTAAATAATTGCAGAAAAAATACGGTGAATTGTGAAATGCTTCTTTTTCTTATTTTCCACCAGTACCAAATACTGCTTAAAACACTTTGTTCACATTAATCTAATGTTCCTCAGCTAACTAACAAATGGGGGCTAATTCATATTTTGTTTCTGAACAATTACGGCATCACTTCATCGGAATGTAAGCAAGATAAACACTTAGAAACCAAAGTCCTAAAAGTTTATGTGCTCCATTAAAGCTGCAAATAAGTCGTATTACTTTATAAAACCAATTTTTCTTTTCTTCAGGATGGACATCAAGGACAAAATAGAAACAAATCTAGCATGCAAGTGTTTGAGATTTTACTCACCACAAGTTCCCCTTTATTAAATTCTTGTCAATGGAATCCTTAGGAATAAGGGATCCATTAGCACTTACAGAGAGTCGCGTTAACTTCTTTCTGCAAAAAAAAAACAAATAAACTAATAAGTAGATACAAAGAATTTGCCCGGCCAAGGCACTGTAATATTTGAACAGTACAGACCAGAACACTAAAATGTCTATCTATAGACTCGTCAATTTCACAAAAGAGGCCACTGAACTTTTTCTCAATGCAAGCAAATAGAGCATACTAGATTCTGAAAAATTAGATGGTATGAGAAATGTAACCAAATTCTAGTTAAACTAATCTATAGAACTACTTCAACCATCTAAGAAACCTGAGGAATTCCTTTTTCAGTTTCAGCATGAACACAAATTTACCACAAACAGCACCAGCCTCGAGAATTGCTAGCGTAGCAAGGTAAAATATCGTTGTCTCAGACATTCTCATGATTCCGAATGCATGATATGTTAATCTTAATCATTGGATAAGGTAAAAAGCAAAAAAAGTGATCGCAAAAGTTTTGTAGAAATTAAAGAGTTATACCCAGGATAACCTTCATTCACCATACAATTATGTCCATATTCAGCAACACTGAAGAAGGGCCTCTTTTTCTCCCTCAATAGCACAATATTTCAATCAAATTAATGCCACCCATGTAGGGAGTAAAATAAGCCACTTGTGGAGCTTTGTCAGTTCTCAACCAATGGAGAAATATAATGCTGGCAGGTGGTAAGTACTTGGTAACATTCGGTTTAGTATTGCAACCAGAATAAAACAATCTAGACGGAAAGCGGAAAGCATCCAGGCCTGATGTCCTCAATTTTCATCAGGTGAGGCCCACGTCCTTGATAATGCAGATTAACCTTTAATGAGTCTTAAATTTTATATGTCACAGGCCCTACTCCTAAACGCAGTTCAATCTAGAGAATTTTCATATTGGTCTTCGAGTTTCATAAAATGAGAACAAATATAAAAGAGCAAATGACTTATGTACGTAAAACTAAAAAGAGCACTAGTTCTTGTATTCTATTCAGACTGTTGATTACTCATGTCAAGCCTATAAAAATGCTGGAATAAAGTTAGGTTATTAGATGTTGGATTAAACATACTATCATTGAATAATAACTATAAGCATTTTGGGCAAAAATGATGTAAGCTAATTATATGTCCAATACGACACGTAGCATTTAATAAGTATATGCCTATAAACTTAAACAATACAAATATTGAAATGGTATAAGACGGCACAGTATAGGGATTATCTCTGAAAATGCAGCCAGTACACTACAAGATTGATAAGTTTGCCTAAATAAACTTCAGAGGATTGAATGGCATAGTACATTCCACTTTAAACCCAAAATTTTAAATATTTTCACAACGACGGTCGTAGTTTCCTATGGAAAGATAGGAACAACTGCAGCTACTGAAAATGTTGAGTAGAAACAAAGCATGGTGCATTCAGTTACAGGGTAAACAGAACATATTAAGGATTGGACTTTAGGAATTACTTAAGAAGAAGGAAGATAATAACTATCTATTCACATTACGTCAAACAAGCATGTTAAAGAAAAATATGTAATGGATCATCCAAATCTTTTTAAACCACCTACTGGATGAGGCCAAGACCCCACATTATGTGACCACAAGACTTAATAATTGTCTCTATGCTACAACAGAACTTGAACTATGTACTTTTAAATTCATTTTAAAATCTAGAGTGGTACCTAAATTGGCACGAGGCTAGACTGCATGTCAAACCAACAACATGTTCAGCCAGTTGAGATTCATCTGCACATTGCCTAGAGTGTATCCTGGCATAATATGCAGTCAGCTTTGCCAGCTCCTACAAAAAAAAAATCAAACAGAAAATGAGATAAAAAATTAGAAATTAAAACAATAAGAAAGCTAAAATAACAAGATAATCAGTGCATATGCAGTTAGAAGTTTCACCTCCTCAACTGGCGGACGTCTCCAATCACTATCAATCGCAGGGTTCTTGTAGTGTTCATTTTCCCTAAAACATTGTCAAGATCCATATTGAATTTCATCTAGATATTACACCATCATAAAGTAAGCAATCAACAAAACAATTAATACGAGTATTTAATTGTAATTTTTTGTAAAGTTTATGAACATTTCTCAGGTCTATACAGTGTATCCAATCTGGAATTTCAATCTGTTTCTCTCTATCAACAATGTCTATCAAGATAACATAAACGATATCATAAAAGCCATTAACTAGCTCATCTTTAAAGCAAACACAAAAATAATTACAATTTTCCTTCAAAGATATGGTGCAACTTTGCTAATAATAATCACAGAGGAAAAAAAGAAACTTAAAATACTACAACAGGCAGGAATACATAGTCAAACATAGAGGAGATAGGAATTACAAAACCATTTAAAACAAGACGGGTCGAACATCCATATATAGGAAAGTTCAGCAACTCTGACCTTTTGTTAATGTATGCCATTAGCCTATTTGTCAGATAGCAAACTGTATAAGATGGGTATGTACTTCGGACTCTAGAAACATGATCCAGAAGTGTACCGCTAGTTACTAGATCACAAAACTCTGCAGCCTCAAAAACAATTAATACATACTGAATCTCTAGTCCTTCAGGAAAAAGCTGCAAAAAGAAAAGCAGATAATCTATGTCAATAAACAATTAGTAAAGTTTTTTTTCTTTATGTTTTTTTCTCTTTCTTCTCTTTTTTTAACATGCAAAGAATTTAACAATAACTAACTGAAAAGTAGAAAAAGCAAAACTTCAAAAATAAAAATTATTTTGAAAGTTGGTTGTTTAGTAACTACTTTTGCCAAAAGTTATCTGCAACACACAAAGCAATGCATCTTTCCTATGCTGAATATCACCTAAAAGCTATTTTTGCACCTTAGATTCTTAGAAGCAGTTCCTAACCAACTCTTGATACGCATTTAGCAGTAAAGTTTGGCCTGCAAAGTATATGAAAGCTTAACACGTCTCAAATTATAAAAGGTGAGCCCAAACAACATTGTTAACAAGTTAGGTTATAAGCTACAAAAAAACTAAAGTCTCACGGTGCTAGACAGTCAACACCACCATATGAAAAAGGCTTAATGTAAAAATAAGTGCCCAAAGTATATCCAAAGTTAACTTTAGGTTCCTAAAGAATTTTTCGTTGAAAATAGGTGTCTAACGTTTCCAACATCACTTTTAGGTGCATGGGCTGTAAATGTCATTAAAAACGCCATTATCTGACGCGTGTCACGTTTATATTTTTTGAAATTTTTATTTAAAAAAAATTAAAATTATTATTATTATTATTTTAAAAACCCCAAATGTTTCAAAATTATCAAAAAGACCCCAAAGATTCCTAACCCTCAAATTATCAACTCCTTATCGGCAGCCATCGTCATTGTCCCAGTCGCCGAAGCCTTATCAGCCGTAGTCTCCGAAGCTTCCTTATCTGACTCGAACGCATGTCGTCAAGGATCTACTCCCACACAAAAGGAACCACAACAACTGCGGTTCTATTATCCCATACAATGAGATTGCTTCGCCATGGGGAATTAGGGATGGGCCGACCCGAAAATTTTACATCCAATACCAGACCCAAAAAATATATACCCTCCACTCGACCCGACCCGATTTTTTGAGATAAAATCCGAACCCGATCCGACCCGACCCGAAATAATAAAAATATTATTTTTATTCAATAAAAATTGTGATTTAATTGAAAAAAATAATATATAGAGGGGTATTATTGTAATTATTCCTAAATATATAAGGTAAAATTATATTTTTTCCCAGGTCGGGTCGGGTATTTTTCACCCTAAACCCGAATCCGACCCGACCCGAACATCACCTTTAAAAAACCCGACCCGACCTGAACCCAATTTTTTTAAGAAAAAACTTGACCCGATCGAACCTGTCGGGTTCGGGTCCCATCCCCATCCATAGTGGGAATGCTTCAACGGCATGGCACACACTAGGCATTGGTGAGGTGGCTTCGCACTCACGATGGCCGGTAATGGGTCAATCGACGGTGAGTGAGGTTCGTCGGACAATGGGTTAGGGATTTTGGGGGTTTTAAGATTTTTGGGGTGTTTTGTAGAAAATAGGAAAAGGTATTGACCTTTTTTGAAAATTTATAAATTTTGTTTTTTAAAAATTAAGCCACATGTCAAACAATGATTGATTGAATAATTTTTAACGGATTTTTTAATAATTGTTACAGCTCAGGCACTTAAAGTGTAATGGAGAAACATTAGGCACCTAAAAGTGTAAAGGAGAAAACGTTTCTTTAGACACTTAGAGTTAACTTTGGGCACTTATTTTTGCATTAAGCTAATGAAAAATACAAACCAAATTTCCAAGAAAACAAACGGGAAAAAGAGAAGAAAATAAGCAGAATTAATTTAAAAGCTCAATGTGACCCTGAGACCATGGACGGTTATTACAGTAAAAGCTGTTTATGGACAACATAAAAAATCATCTCTAACCCAACAGTGAAAATATGAATCAAAATCTGACCATAGGATTAACAGTTCACTAAATTCTAGCCGCTAGCCTAAAATTACCTAGAGATTTGGATGAAGAGTATAAAAGGCACACATATGAGTGAATTGCAACAAAAATGGATATCATAATTTGCAAAAGTTCGTCAAACTTATTACCTGTGAAATATGTTCGGGAACTGTCATGGTCCATGCAATTGATTTTTCAATTGGATTTGATGTTATGCGGTATGTAAGGCCTTTATCAGCAAACCTTGAAAGTAAATGTCCTACATAACAAAGCTAGGGAACTTCTCAGAATATGCATAAGCCAAATATCAGCATGAATAATCTAAGAACATAAATAACGCCCTTACCTCCTACTGACCCTAGTTCAACCACCTTCGTATCAATTTCAGCTACAATAGATTTTAGAGCAAATTTTCCTTTTTCCCATTTCTGCCTCTCTTTCTGTAATTTTTTTAACTCTGCAGCTTCAGCTTTCAATGCTGCTTTTTGCAACTTCTCTTGCTGCATGTTAGGTTTTGATCAGTTCCTTGAGCAACAGAAAGTATACAGAAGATAACAAAGATTTGCAACTAAAAAAGTACTAGCCTCTTTCTTTAGTTTCTTTTCTTCCAACATTTGAGTCCTTTCCTCCTTTGTCATCTTATTTTTTACTGTTACTCCACGTTTGGTAATTTTCTTATCGGCATTAGCTTTCATTGCTTGATTCTGCATTATTGCATTACCCATCTGCTCCAAGCTAAAATTTTCTTTGTCCGGATCATCATTTACCTGGTCAATTTCATAGAACTATATGTTCAATAAAGTAGCCGACAATTTATAACCTAAATTTGTCTCAAGTTCTCCAAACTTTTGTTAAACTTGAATTCAAATAGAAATGCAAGTTAGGTCTGTGAATAAGCAAGTATGCATGAGTTTGGGGGGAGAGTAAAAACTTGCTAAGATGCATGCAACAATAACACACTGGCTATATTGCAAACAACAATAATGAAAATAAATTTGAAGCAAAAAGTAGGAAAGAGTTGCAAAAACATAATGTAGGAATATACGTGTCAGGAAATAGAATAAATTAAGAATGCTTTTAATAGGAGTCTATGAATATTTCTTGTACTTACAATCCCTTACTTTAAGGGATTATATCTTTCCCTAGAATTAGTTTTTAAAGTTTCCTAAGATAGAGATATAGCTTGTATATAAATATGTAACAAATCCTATTGATTATTGTACGGAATAACAGAGAATTACTCTGATTTATCACATGGTATTAGATTAGGTTTCGACCATTCTAAATCCTAATTGATGGCCAATACTTCTTCTTCCTCCTCCTCTTCTTCTACTGAGATTACCTCCTCGCCAGAATTTGATTATGGTTCTGATGACCTTCATGAATCCTCCAATCTGGTAATTACCTGCCATCAATTGAATGGTAATAATTATCTCGAATGATCTCAATCCGTGAAAATCTTCCTTGCGGGACGAGAAAGATTGGGATATGTCACTGGGGACATCGCAAAACCTACTGTTGGAACCTCTAGTTATGCCAAATGGATGCGAGAGAATAGTCAGGTAATTACGTGGCTTGTTAATTCAATGTCTCCTAGTGTGGGCCGCAACTTTCTTCTTTATCAAACTGCGGATGCTATTTGGCATGCTGCTCAAGAAACTTATTCTAGAACAGATCTCCGAATTATATGGGATTGAAAGCCAGGCAGCAGCTCTCAAACAAGAAGGGATGTATGTCACTTTATTTTTTCACACCCTCAATGCCCTACGGCAGCAGCTTGATCTTTATGATCTAACCGAATGGCAGAATCCAACTGATGCTGCCCTCTTCCAGAAAATCACCACTTAGAAGAGAATTTTCCAATTTCTTCATGGACTTAATAAGGAATTAGATGAAGTTCATGGCAGAATCCTTGGAACTTCTCCTCTTCCATCGATTAGAGAAGTGTTCTCCATAGTCAAGAAGGAAGCTAGCAGAAGATCTGTCATGCTTCCTGAAATCCCCTCTGTTGAAAAATCTGCCCTACCCAAGCATCCTCCAGCTCACATAAGAAGGGAAGGCTTTGGAGTGATCACTGCAAGAAACCAGGCCACTCCAAAGAAAAGTGTTGGAAGCTTCATGGTAGACCAGTTGACTGTAAATCCAAGTCCTCTACAGCAACTCAGTCCACCTCAGCTTCTGCCACTACTGTTTCTAATTTCACCAAGGAACAAATTGCAGATCTTCAGATGATGTTTAGTCAATTAGCAGGGCCTCGAACGGGTAAACTAGCCATAGCTGAACCAGAAGGTAAAACTTTTCCTACATCAATTCTTTCTCAACAGTTGACCACCACTTAGGTCCTTGACTCCGGGGCTTCAGATCACATGACTGGCAACTAGACATTGTTTAAAACTTTTTCAGCTACATTTGGTAGGGCTATTAAAATAGCAGATGGTTCCCTTTCCCACAAGGCCTTGTGGGGAGAGGCCTTTTTAACTGCCACGTATTTGATTAATCGTATGCCTAGTAAGGTTTTGAATTTCCATACTCCTCAATTCATTTTCTTGGGGAGTTACCCCCACTTCAAGCCTATTTCTTCTATTTTACCTCTTAAAGTCTTTGACTGCACTATTTTTATCCATAATTCAACTCCTAATAGGTCCAAGTTCGATCCTAAATCCCTAAAATGCATTTTGGTAGGGTATTCTTCACTAAAGAAGGGTTATAAATGCTATCATCCACCTTGTAAACGATTTTATGTCACTATGGATTTCACATTTTTTTTAGAAGGACCCCTATTTTCCTAAAGCTGAAATTCAGGGGGAAACATGGAATGATTTTCAACGTTATCATCAACATCAGGTAACCTCTCCTAATTTTTCAATACCTTCAGATCTGTCACCTTCAAATCCACCTTTGTTACCTACACCTACTACCTTTCCTTCTATACCTTTAGATTCTTCTACACCTACTCCTAATAATCATCCTGATACTTCCAAAACTACACCTCCTAAACAGCTTCAAGTTTACACAAGAAAAAAGAAAACTATACCTGAGGCTATTCTGCAATCTAACACTTGCAGAGAGTTGGATTTAGATCCAGCTAACAATGTAGAAGAAAAAGGAAATGAGTACAGTAAGTCCACTTCTCTTAATCTTGATGTTTTTCCTATTGCCATTAGAAAGGGAGTAAGGCAATGCACTAAACACCCTATTCAAAGATTTGCTGGTTACAGCTCTTTATTGCCTTATTTCCAAGCTTTTACAGCTAGCTTCAATGAATGATTCTAAATGGAGAAGGGTTGTTAAAGAGGAAATCAGTGCACTCAAGAATAATGCTACATGGACTATAACAAACCTTCCACAAGGTAAAAAACCTGTTGGTTGTAAATGGATCTGTGAAATATAATTCTAATGGCAGTGCACAGAGATACAAAGCAAGACTAGTGGCTAAAGGATATACACAAACCTATGGGGTAGATTTTACAGAGACTTTTGCTCCAGTGGCTAAAGGATATACAGTTCGGGTACTTCTAAGTCTTGCTGTCAACCATGATTGGAAACTACATCAACTTGGTGTTAAAAATGCCTTTCTCAATGGCAAACTCGAGAAGGAGGTCTATATGAAGGTAACACCTGGTTTGGAGTCTATTGAAGGAAATCAGAAAGTGTGCAAGCTTAATAGGTCACTATATGGGCTAAAACAGTCCCCTAGGGCCTGGTTTGAAAGGTTCACCAAAGTGATCCTAAGAAGTGGCTACAGGCAGTCCCTTGCCGATCATTCACTCTTCATCAAGAAAAATTCCAGGAACAAAAGAGCTATCCTAATTATGTATGCGGATGACATAATCCTAACTGGAGATGATGATGAAGAAATTAGCAATTTAAAAACACTCCTAAACAAGGAATTTGAAACTAAGGACTTAGGAAAGTTGAGATACTTCCTAGGTATGGAGGTTGCAAGATCTAAAGAGGGGATCGTGATCAACCAAAGAAAGTATGTTCTTGACTTACTCAATGAAGCAGTTTTTTTAAGGTGTAAGCCAGAAGATACACCAATGGAAGCCAGCCTGAAATTCAACAAGGAGACAACAAGCTCCTTAACAGATAAAGATAGATTTCAAAGATTAGTGGGAAAGCTAATCTACTTGTCATTAACCAGGCCGGATATTGCTTTTTTAGTAAATGTAATTAGTCAACACATGGCTAATCCTAATGAAGAACTCATGGCAGCAGCTAACAGGACCCTGAAGTACTTGAAGAAAACTCCTGGACATGATTTAATGTTCAAAAAGTCACAAGACAGATCTGTGAAAGTCTTTACAGACTTTAGCAGGGCAGGGGACTTAACATAAAGGAGATCTACTAGTGGCTATTGCACATTTGCGTGAGGAAACCTTGTTAATTGGAGAAGTAAGAAACAATCAGTTGTTTCGAGAAGTAGTGCTGAGGCAGAATTTAGAGCCTTAACATTGGGAACGTGTGAAAGAATCTGGATACTTAAGCTTCTAAAAGAATTATACTCTGAACAAGAAGATTGTTTTGAAGTTCTTTGTGACAATCAATCTGCAATTCAGATCGCCAAAAATCCAGTTCAACATGATATAACAAAACATGTTGAAATTGATAGGCACTTCATTTCATAGAAAGTAAACAAAGGGATAGTTACATCCTTTTAGAAGGACAGTTAGCAGACATGTTTACAAAGGCCTTATAAAAAGATGTATTTGACAATTTTGTATCCAAGCTGGGATTATACAATGTATATTCTCCAACTTGAGGGAAAGTGTAGGAGTATACGTGTCAGGAAATAGATTAAATTAGGAATGCTTTTAATAGGATTCTGTGAATATTTCTTGTAGTTACAATCCCTTACTTTAAGGGATTATATCTTTCCCTAGATTAGTTTCTTTTTCCTAACTTAAAGTTTCCTAAGATAGAGATAAAGCTTGTATAAAAATATGTAACAAATCCTATTGATTATTGTATCGAATAATAGAGAATTACTCTGATTTATCACACATAATGTAGGACCTGAAGCTAAAAGTACCTGCAAACTCAAAAATGACCAGAAGTAAAATAAAATGCATATGGTCCTTAGAGTCTTCAACTTTTCCCAAGCAAGTGGATGTTCAAAATCTTCTAATTGTCTACTATTTCCTTTAATCTCAGAGTTCAAGAAGAGGATCAAGTAAGTTCTCCAAAATTATACTCTGAACCTCAAAATACTCCACCTCTCAAATTCATCAATGGCACAGTTCCAGTGCTTGTTCCCATGACATTTATAATTGTCAAACAAGTAGAAAAACATCAATTATGCAACTGAGAAGAAATAGAGAAATGAAATAAGAAAGATGATAAAAATTTAACCATGCCACACACAAATAAAAACAAATGGTTTCATTTTCTTTTTGTCAAATTATTTCTAAAATCTTTCCACCTGAATTATACTTGAAATAAGGAACTTTGTGCAGAAAACCAGCTTTCTCAGTATTCTAGCATGAGAAACACCCTACCTCAACATTAAACTCTACTACCCTCCACAACAAACTTTTTATGTCAATGTTCCAAGTTTCTAGCAGGCTCACTACATCATGTCAGTCACCACTCCAAAAATCTGAACTAAAAGGGGAATAACGATAAGTGTTGTTGACTCAAAATTCCAACCAAATTTACATAAATGAGTCAGAGGTTTTGGTATAACGTCCAATTGATCAACTAAGAAAAAAATTAGATCCCTATCGTCCAAGACAATAAGAACATGATATTTACCTGATGCTTAAGATGTCATAATTGTCTAAGCATATTTCTCGTGTGATATTTTAAATGATGCTATATGTTCAATTTTATTAATTTTTTGAAACATCTATCAATACATTTTCTTAGCACTTCAAATACATGTTTAACCTAATTTCCACATTCCTTTTACTTAATCCTTGAAATTTGGGAAGAAAAGACAGCGAGTTATTTGGCTATCTCAGAAGCTCAGTAATGCATCATTATCTAATCATACCTCGAGTATTAACGGAACACCATCATCCTGATCATACAACAGCTGAGAAGAATTGTCCTCCTCGCACATATGGATCAGATTAGAATTCCCTGATAAACATAATTCTTTAACTTCCATTAATATGCAACAACTAAAAAAACAGATTTCAAACTACTGGATATGATTCCTTTGGGAATTTTCAAAATCGTAACAAGGTTTCAAGAACCAGAAAATCATATATAAATCAATAGCAGAGACAACAGTAACAAACCTATATGAGATTCATAATCAAAAAATCTAGAATGCCATTCTAACTCTTCGGACTCATCAATGTCGGAGCTCTTTGATCCATTCTCCTGATCATTGTTCCTTTTAGAACCGGTATTAGAATCATTATCAGATTCCAAACATATCAATCTGCTTATTCCTGTTAGGTAAGGAAACAAAGGTAAGCATTATGCAAAAGGAAGAATGATGGAAACCCATTAGAGTTTCCTTTTAACCAACAGACAACTCTGAACAAAATCAGGGGGGTGAGTCAAATATGAATAACTCCGACTCTAGCAGAAAAGGCAATTGGAAAACAAAAACTCAAAGACAAACATAAAAGCATCAAATCCAAAATAAATTTATCCAAACTGCTAATAGAATTGAACTTCCTAAGTTTTAACTGCAATAACTAGGGAAAAAATACACTTTTCATGATTTAGTAAAAGCTTCGGTTTTACCTAGTTTTAGCTCCGCTGGTTTCTTTTTTGCTTCCACAGGAAAGATGAAAAATAAACGAGCATATATGATTAAATTTGAGCTCTATTTCCAAATTTCATCTTACACAGTTTTCAATTTTACCATTTGCTTTTGAATTTGTTGTCAGAGTATCGCTCAACATAAACCATATTTACCAAAATTGAACCAATTGTCATTCAAATTAAAACAAAATTGAATAAAATTCCAAATTGCAACCCTAAAACTAAACCAAAGTTCAACTAAAAAATGTGAGCATGTAAAAGGGAAAGGCACAAACCAGAGAGCTTGGAATTTCCAAATTGAGGATCCGAAGCCCCGATTGAAGGGACAGCATTGGAGCACCTGACGACCGAAGGCTCTGACATCGGAGTCTCGGCCACAAAAGAAGGAGTAGATCCGGAGAAAGCGGAGCCCAAAGACGGTTTTTGCGGGGTAGGGTCATCGTCGAGAATCAAAACCGGTTGTAATTGATGGTCCGGTTCGGTTCTGGGCTTCTTGGAGATGCAAGGGCGTGGGGTGTTTGGGTCATCTCCGTCGGATAGGATGATTGGATCCGACATTTGAAGCTACTGCTCGCTGCGTATTGGACTCTGAAAAATCGTAAGGTTTGGGAGTTCAGTTTTGACGTATAGTTTGCTTTTGGCTTCGAATAAGCGCGGGATTGATGAAGAGAGAAAGTTACGTTTGGTAACGAGGATTTGTCTATTCCTGAATTCGTTTAATTAGATCTTTGGGCTTTTCTCAAAAGACTTAGCCCAAGTTTCACAAATAATCTAATGGTGAAATAAATTAAAGGTTTAAAATCTACTCTTTATATTTTATTTTATGAAAATAAATTATATATTTTTTGTATTTAAATATTTATTTTTATTTATTTTTATTATTAATTATTAAATTAATAATAATAAAATCTTTTATATCATTTTACGTTCATAATTATTATTAATATAATATTAAAAATCATAAACAACTATGATTAAAAGTAGGGAAAGATGAAAATAAACAAGGTGATTAATTGTAGTACATAATAGTGGTTAAGAAATTTTAGATTAACTTATAACAGTTAATTGGTATAATCGTTATAATTTATGGATTAATTAATCAAATCATTAAGATTAAACAATTTCAATTAATCACAATGTTAAAAATTATAATTAACGTTTACGATTATAGATTTTGACAAATGGTTAACTAATGTTATTAAATAATATATATATATATATATATATTAAGAAATATAGAAGTGCAGTGGTTATTTTATTTTTATTAAAGATTTGTCTTTTTTGCTTTTTTGGTTACATTAAAGATTTGTCTTTGAAATTTTGGTGTTATATTAGATTATTATTATATGCTTAACTTTGTAGCATGATTAATGATAGTGTACATTATGTTATAATTTTAAACTAATATAATAGTATGCAGAATGTAGTATGTAAATGTATTAATTATTATGTAGTATAAGTATATACTTTTTTGGTAAATTATGTAAATGGTTGTTCGCCTATAGGTGTTGCTTTATTAGATATTTGACTATTAAAAGTTATAAAATGATCACCCGATTATTCATGTATTCCAAACTCTTCATTTTTCATTAAAAAATTGATGATAGTCTTAGTTAAACGTTAATTCGTTGACTGAAAAATGATAGTTATTTAAGGTTTTGGATTATATTTTGTCATATCATAGTCAACATATCAACGATCAGCTTAGACTGACATCAATTTTTAATAAAAAATGATAAGTCTGGAATATATAAATAGTTGAATGGTATCTTGTAACTTTTGGTAGTCAATGAACTCAACAAAGCAATGATATGTAGTTAAGGGTCATTTCATAACTTTTAATAATTGGGGAACTCAACAAAACATCACTCTGTAGTTATGAGACCATTTATGTACTTTACACTATTTTTTAATTAAATAATGAGTTTATGTAAGATTCAATTGTGTTCTTTCATATAAGAGCTAAACATCCATCAATCTACTATCTCGCATAATCAAATAATGTCAGGTCAATTAGTTTAACGTGTCACATCAACATTCTGTTACTCAGTAACAAGATTAATGATCGAGTGATCGATTTGTATAAAACAATGACTTCAGTGATCAAATTATTATTTTTAAAACTTCAGTGATCAAATTATTATTTTTAAAACTTCAGTGATCAAACCATTATTTTTGGAACTTACGTACTAAAAAATTTACTTTAATGACCATTTATGTGGATTTCCCAAGAAAAAAACGGAATTCTTGATTCATTAGGGTTTAGGGTTCTTATGTTTTGCCGCCAGAGTTTCGGATAGTTCAGAACCAACCTTTTACTGATTTGCAGGTCAAAAAATGAGAGGATTACAGCTGCCGTTGAGCCAAACGCAACGAACACGACTTCAAAGAGCATTCGAAAAGCTTCAGTCTCTCTCTTCGAAGGCCAATTCAGACGCTTCGGTTACCGTCGCCGATACGATTCCCGTCAACTACGAAGACGCTTTTCTCAAGTACGTCCAGCACGCAAAATTACTCAGTTAAGCTGTATCTTGATTTTATATACAAATAGATTTAACTCTTTTTTTTTCTTTTCTGAAATTTTTGAAGGGGGCATGGAACAACGGAACTCAATGGCGAATTGGTGGCAACTGTGTGTGGCGTGGTGGAGCGCATCAACAAACTGGTCTATGTTCGCGGCTTACGCGCTAGGTATTCTAAAAAATCTGACTCTTCAATCCAAATGTAATTTTCTCTCTCTTTTTTTTTTATTTATGAGGAATTTGATTAATTTGAAATGTGAAATCTTTTAGGTACAAGCCAGAGGTTGGGGATATTGTAGTGGGACGTGTAGTTGAGGTAATGTCTTAAAACGCAAGAAAAATACTTTCACCATTTCTAAATACGCACATATATCTTGGAAACAAACTTAAATCAATTTGGCAGCTTTATAAAATTTGTGTAGCTTTCTTTTGGGTTTTTTAGGTTGCTCAAAAGAGGTGGAGATTGGAAATCAATTTCAGCCAAGATGCCATTTTAATGCTTTCCTCGATGAACATGCCTGATGGTATTCAGGTGACTTGTATGTTGATTGTAACTTGTACTACCCTTTGAAGCGAAACTAAGACTAGGATGGATCTCTTAAACTATTCAGTTGAAAGCGGGGAGAATATGTGCTGAAATGGATGCTTAAGTTCAGTAATCCTTATGTATCCCTAGATTAGCACAACTGTTTTAGTCGGCCTTCCATCATTTTTTTGATGTTTCAGAACATTCATAGGTTGGCTCTCATGACTGACATATTCCACAGAGTCCAACAGTTATATGTAACCCTGTGTCCAGTGTGAGGGGAAATGTTTATGATGGCTGCTTTTTTATGTGATATGCGTACTAAACCCAGAGTTCTGTTACTAGTATAAGTTTTTGCTTCCACTGCTTACAATTGTTATTGTTTTAAATTTCACTATTGATTCTTTTTGTTAGAGGCGGCGAACTGCTTTGGATGAACTAAACATGCGTAGTATCTTTGAAGAGAATGATGTTGTCTGTGTAAGTCCAGCGGCCAACTTATTTGTTTATTGTTTATAAAGTTTGTATGTGACAACAGATAGAATAAAATGATAAACATTCTTTCTCTCTCAGGCTGAGGTTCGTAATTTCCAGCATGATGGCAGCTTACAACTCCAAGCAAGAAGTCAAAAGTATGGAAAGGTATCTACTTAGGAAGTCTTTGTTTATTCCTTCTGCTTTGGTCTTGCTTTTTATAAAAAAAATTCATGTTTTTCTCCAAAACAAGCAATATGTGACAATAGAATGAGATTATAAGCTTTTTTATGTCACAGTTCATGAAAAATATTATAAATCAGAATAAATTGCAGGAGTAATGATTTAGCTGTCCTCTGATTGTTTCTTTTTCTTTCCCTTTTTATATTTAGCGAAGTTGTAACTTTCTTACACCAAGAATTTTAGTGCTGCAAGGCAAATATTTATGTGCAATGTATCCAAATGCTTTAACTTGGTCATGGAATTGGGTGGGATAATTCCACAAAACATGCTGTAAAAAAGGGGAGAAGTATTTAGGTTATTAGGAACTTTTGTTTTTTTCTGATATAAGGTATCAAGACATAATAAAAGGTGGTTGTATTTCTGTGAATCCTTTCATACAGATGCAATCTTTGCATTTCATAAGCCTTGCTATAAATTTTGTTTCTTTAATTAGTTTTTTCAATGCGATACTCAATATGCCTTGCATTTCTATGATATTAAAGCTGTTCCTGATGTAATTCACATGTACAGCTTGAGAAGGGCCAATTGCTCATAATTGATCCTTACCTAGTGAAGAAAAGCAAATCACATTTCCATCACCTTGAACAATTTGGAATTGACTTGATACTCGGGCGCAATGGATTCATTTGGGTTGGTGAACATGTCGAAACCAGAGACAGTATGGTAGTGGATAAACCTAATAGTTCTGAACAATCCATGGTTCTTGAAGAAAGAAACCAAACTCATACCCCTCTAGAGATGAGGCAGAACATATGCAGAGTTGCAAACGCTGTCCGCGTATTGTCTACTTTAGGCTTCAGTATGGATGCAGATTTGATCATGGAGACCGTTGAGTTGAGCAGCTCACTGAAAATCGATATACATGACATGCTAGGATCAGAGTTTCATGTTCTGGTTGCTGAAAGGGAAGCCGAGCGGAGAAGCTTGATGGGAAAGCGGAGAAGATGATGTGATATTTGGTTGTAAACAGTTCTTGTTCAAGGTAATATTGCTAATCTGTTCTAATGTAGGGGTTTATATGGAAATTTAATGGTTTTCACCTGAGATTGCAAAATTACCATGCAGTTTAGAGGTTTATATGCTTGTGCCTTTTTTTTAAGGTGATTAATTATGGTTAAAACTCACGTTATCTTAAATTGTAAAGATACAAATATCGACCATTAATTTTCTCACGGCTAGATGAGCTTGACTCAATTTTCTGTGTAGCTGTTTATATACTTGTTAATGGAGTTGCGTGTTTTGTTCACTTAAACACTGTCCAATTTATCCTCTTCATTATAAAATCAAGCTTAAGTTGAAGCCATGAAGGAACCAAATTGAATTTAAATTATACATTATTAATGTTATTCGTATAAAATATATTATGTTTGTAAAGGCAAATTCTGTCACACCCCAAAATAGGGTCTAAAATTCTCTTAAATTTTTTTAGGACTAAATTGAATTTTAATTATATTTGGGGATCAAAGTGAAATTTTGATTAAATTTTGATTAAATTTGGATCTAAATTCAAAAAGAAACTAAAGATGGAGGATCTTTGGAATGATTTTATCATTTTCTTTTTTAGGGTTTATATAACCCAAAATCAAAAAAATTAAGTTTATTTTTTCTCTCTCCAAAAATTTCCTCTTATAGAAAGAAATTTTTTATCGTTGCTCCGTTTTCGACTCTTCTCGTACCGTGTTTCTTGTATCGTCCCGAGTCCGTCGGTGTTCTTATCTCCGATGTTGTCGGCGTGTGAGGGGGTGAGGAAGATAAAGTTTTCGACATTTCGAAATCGAGCTCTCCGTCGTTCACCATTGTGAACCGAGTTTGGTAAGTGTCTCAAAACCCCTTAAAAAACAATTAGGAATTTTTTTGACCCTGTAGCGCCCCCTACTGCCCCTATGTGTGGGGAAAGTCCATCGTCTGGTGGACTACTTGGAAATGGGCCGACCCGACCCGCTAACCCGAACAGCCTGCCCGACCCGATCCAACATGAACCGTTGAGCGTTGACTTTAACCAAAAAGTCAAAATCTTTGAAAAGTCGTATTATATATTTTTCGACGTCCTGGGTCTGATTTAGAAGTCTGTTTTGCCAAATTCTAACCCGAAAGACCGAATTGATCCGTTAATCCGAAAATGCTTAGTGTTTTTAGCATTTTTGCTTAATTTTTTAGGATTTGATCATGGAATTGATTTGAGAATATATTTTTATGAAGATACTCGTGTTTCACACGACCGAGGGTCGATTAGATCAGGTGTTTCCCGTTCATCAGATCCGCTTGATCCGCATTTTACGAGAGTTACCCGTAGGTTTCCGTAAATTGTTTAAATAAAGGTTAAAATTATTCATATTAGGATTCCGATATAGATTTTCCAATTCGTAAGATCTAGCGTTGTCGTTGATCATGGTTGACAAACTTAGTAGTAGGTTTCCCTATCATACTACTCAGATCGATACAGATGTGTTTCATGTTGGTGTTACATTACTATTTTCAACTATCTATCTGAATTGTTTGAGATTTTTGATAATACTGAATATTTTTACGACACAATACATTATTTTCGGAACAAGGCTTATCTGATATCTTATTTATTGTATATTTCTGATATGATATCTGGATTATTGTATTTTATTATCTGATTTCTGAAAATAAAATATTTTCATGTTTTAATGGATTAAACTACCGTTCTCATTCGACTACATACATGTTATTTAATTGGGGGTATTATTGGAGGAAGTATCTCAGGCCTAGTCTATGAATTGTAAGACCTTACCGTTTTGTGCAGGCTCATCTACTTTGTGCACAAGATAAGACCTTACCGCAGGCTCCTCGGCTTTGTGCTCAGGGTAAGTCCTTACTGTAGGCTCCTCTACTTTGTGCACATGATAAGACCTTACCGCAGGCTCCTATGCTTTGTGCACAGGGTAAGCCCTTATTGGGTGTACAGGTGGGTGTATGGTTATGGGGAACCTACACATTCTGGTGATCGGACGGGGGTAGTGTTAATGTTTTTAAAACATGTTTGATAAATCAATTTTACTGAAATATTTTATCTGTATGTTTTTATACACCGTAAGGAGCACACTGAGCTTTTTAGCTCATTCCGTAAATTTTAACCTTTTCAGTTAATACCAGACTAGGCTAGCAGACTTGGCATCAGGAGAATCGACTACTCCTACTTTTGTACTATTGTATATCTCTATATGCCTTTGTTATACTTTGGTGACACGTGTTTTGCTACTGTCTTGATATATTTGTATTACCAGTATTTTGTTTCGTAAATGTTTCATACGATTTTCTGATATATGTATATATATATGTTTATCGTATGAATCCTTATTATGGATAAATTTCATATAATGATGTTATATGGATTTTAACGTTGTTTTAATTATGAAAATAATTTCTCAAAACGATATGTGATCGCTTAGATTTGGGCATAACGTCCAGGTCAGGTCTAGGGGGTTACACTTGATGGTATCATAGCTTTCGGGTTTAAACACTTGGACTGTGGATGAGTCCAAAAATCTAGATTTTCAAGATATTTTTCAAAACCCATGTCACCTTATTTTATGAGTTTAAATATATTTGAGGTTACTGATGCTAGTCTAACTTAGGTTCAAATTTTTTCTGTAGAGCCTTGTAGATTTACTCGATTAGTGGACTAGAGGTCGTAGGCCATGCCGTGGCCATGGTCAAGGGTGAGTGTCTCGACCTTCTATTATGACAGATGATACTATGTCACCTCGAGATCCTTCTGTCCCGTATATAGGTCCGTCTATTTCTAGAGATGATTCAGTTACTCCTGCGAGAGACCCTCCCGTCACTGAGGACGAGGATACTGACATGGATAAGGATGTCATTAATAGAGTAGTCTTTTGCATTTTCAGGAGAGCTGCTAGAGTCCTTGGTAATATGCTTGCTGTTGAGATTTTGAAGTCTTTGGTAACTGTTGGAGTAGTTCATTTCGAATGCATTACTGGTGGACCTCTGACTGAAGCTGAGTATTGGTTAGAGGATACAGAAAGGATTATGGATGAGATGGATTTGAGGTCTGAGCAAAAGTTAAAGGGCCCCCTAACTATGCTAAAGAAATAGAGTTTTCAGTGGTGGCAATTGATTTGCAGTAGTATTTCGGGAAATCAGTTGACTTGGGATCTTTTAAAGGCTCGTTTTCAAAATCACTATATCAGAGATAGATATTTGTAGGAGTCAAACTAGAAATTTCAGAATTTGGATTAGTGTGATATGTCTGTTATGGACAATGAGACTGAGTTCATCAGAGTGAGATGTTATGTTACTGGACTTGTTGACACTGAATCAGATCGGTATTTCAGGTTCGAGAATGGACACATGTATGAGATCAGGATTCGAGTTGCTACCCACCAAGAAAGGAACTTTGATACCTTAGTTGAGATAGCCAAGACCGCCGAGGAGATAGAGCGAGTGGGTATGGAGCGTAGGAGAGATCAAGATCTAGACCGATTTAGGAGGCTTTCTTGTTCCGTTGATTCTTCTGCACGCCCCAGCAAGAGAGGCAAGGGTGAGTCTTTTTAGAAAGGTGGTGGAGTGCCATGCCTGTGGCGTCAGGTTTGTTGGGATTTTCGGAAGCTCGAATCGACAACCGGAACGGCTTGCAAAGAGGGATCGGAACGGTTTTGTGTTTAGGGAGTAAAGAGATTGAAAGATAGAGAATTGCACATCGATTTATAGTGGTTCGACTTTCTCAATCAAAGCCTACTTCCACTACCTCAGCTCCTCACCAAGGATTTTCCAACAAAATCACTAATTTGTTCTTTCTTTTGAGGATAAAGAGTAACCTTACAAACTCCCTAGTTTTTCCGGGCTAAACTAGAACCTTTCCCTAGCTTTTACACGGGCTAAGCTAGAACATTTCCCCTTTACAAAAGAATAAAAGATGTAAACAAGAAAACCTCTCTAAGGTAGGTGTTTACAAGATTGAGCTCACAAGAACAAAATATTTACAAGAGAAAGATGAATAAGATTGAAAAACTCTTCTCTTGTGTTTGATTGCTTGGATAATTGTTCTCTTACTTCTTCAAGTGTCCTTAACTTGTATTTATAGCTTGGAATGTGTTTGAAATCGTATATAGTCGTTGGGAATGTTTTGGAGCCGTTTGGGGATGAGAAACAATTAATAAAACAACTTGGAGCGTGGGGGGAATCGGTACCCCTCATAGGGAATCGGTTCCCTAAGTGCAATCTATTTTTGACCGTTACACAGAGGGGGAATCGGTACCCCTGGGGGGAATCTGTATCCCCTGGGGGGAATCTGTACCCCCTGGACATTCTGTTTTCTCGGAGCCAAAAACCTACAGGGGGAATCTGTACCCCCTGGACAATCTGATTTTTCTTGGCTTTGAAACGGTTCGAAATACTTTGTAAAACTGTTTTAAAAATAGTTTAAGTATAAAACATAATTTTACACTTTAGTAAGAATTAAAATGAACTTTGAAACACTTGGATTAATATTTTGATATTCAAATAATTACATCGAATATACTTAGAAAATCTTTTGTAAAATCTTAAAATTCATTTAACTTAATTTGTTATATCGAAACATCAAAATGTTTTCAACAATCTCCCCCTTTTTGATATAACAAAACATTTGAGTAATTTTAAGATTTTGAAATTAAGTTTGAAATTTCTCCCCATTACTTTAACACTTCTCCCCTTTAACACCTTAACACTTCTCCCACTTTTTGTTAAATCAAAAAGACTCTAATCTTTAAAGTTCAAAATAACTTTAGAGAGTAAGTAGTAAATTTGACATTTTAAAAATCATTTGAAAAATCAAAGCTCCCCATCAATAAATGCATTCCAAATAAAATTATGCTTTTAGGATCTTGACACTTAAACAAAATTGAATTTCAACAAAGAATAACAAACATGTTAGTAGCACAAGAAATTCAATACATTCAAGTCTAAAATACTTTATGCAATATCAATTATTGAAATTAAGTGCATATGCATAAAATTTTTCAAAAATGTTATGCATTTGAAAATTTTGATATCAATTGTTAGAGAGATATCATTTTCATTTAAACCACATGCATAAACATTTAATTTTAGGTCAAAAAATTTAAAATTTATAAAATCAAAACATTTGAAAAGTTGATATCAATTGTTAGAGAGATATCATTTGCATTAAAATCAATTTTGACCAAAATTTCTTATGATGAACTAAAAATTAAAAAAATCATTAAAACTTTAAAATGTTCATCATAAAACCTTTTTAACATACATGAGATTAAAACAATAATGTATAATTATTTAAAAACAAAACTCATGCATGCTTAAAATCAAATGAGCAACCAAATAACTAAAATTTAAAACATTAAGCTTAGAGGTTACCAATTCCTTTTCATGTGTGGCTAGAGCATCTTGAATATCATCATTTTCATCACAATTGCTTCCACAAACCTACAAGAGACATTTAAGTAGATTTTGGTATCCAAATTACTTTGGATCCTTGGACGTTAGTTTTAATGCCCCTTGTTCCTTTCGGAACCCATACTTGCCTAATTTTAAAACTTTTTTCATTCTTCAAAGGAAAAGTATGTTCCAAATGACCATGATAATGGCAATCTGAGCATTTTGCCATTTTTAAACATAATAGATTGTTTTTAGAAATTAATTATTTTCTTTTGTTAAGCTTTCAAGCTTAACTTCTAACTCAAAATTTTTCTTTTCTAAATCATTTATTTTGATTTTTGAAAGTTCTAAATCATTTTTCAAAATCAACTCTAGCTTTCAAAATCGATTTATTTTCAATTTTGAGTTTTTAAATTAATTTTGTATATTTGGAATTCATGGTCTCAAATCCCAAATACAACCTATTACAAGCATCTTGTAACTCATCAAAAGTAAATGAATTAAATTCATTTGAGTTAGAAGATACCTCGGGTTCTTCAAGAGCCATTAGAGACACCACCTTTGTTGGTTCTTCTTTCTTGTTTCCATGGATTTCATCGAGCTTATTCCAAAGCTCCTTGGTGCTTGAACATGAAGAAACTCCTTCATAGATTTCAGGACCAAATGCACACAACATCATGTGCATGGCCTTAGCATTAAGTTGAGCTTTCTTCCGTTCTTTGTCACTCCGCTTCTTCTCCTTCTTCTTTAGAGAAGAGTAGTCGTTCTCGATTATCTCCCATGCATCAAGATCATTGGATTGGATGAATACCTTCATTAATTTCTTCCAATGACGATAGTTGTCTCCATTGAAGTATGGAGGCTTGTCCGTTGGTAGGGATTTTTTCATGTGGAACGAGCTGGAGGTGGAAGCTATCTTCTCGGTTGTGTCGGGAATTGGTAGAGCTTCTTCTAGGATCGTCTTAAGATGGTTAAACCTTCTTAACGAGTTAGACTCTGATGCCAATTGTTGGGATTTTCGGAAGCTCGAATCGATAACTGGAACGGTTTGTAAAGAGGGGTCAGAACGGTTTTGTGTTTAGGGAGTAAGGAGATTGAAAGATAGAGAATTGCACAACGATTTATAATGGTTCAACTTTCTCAATCAAAGTCTATGTCCACTACCTTAGCTTCTCACCAAGGATTTTCCAACAAATTCACTAATTTGTTCTTTCTTTTGAGGATAAAGAGTAACCTTACAAACTCCCTAATTTTTTCGGGCTAAACTAGAACCTTTCCCTAGCTTTTACACGGGCTAAGCTAGAACCTTTCCCCTTTACAAAAGGATAAAAGATGTAAACAAGAAAACCTCTCTAAGGTAGGTGTTTACAAGATTGAGCTCACAAGAACAAAATATTTATAAGAGAAAGATGAAATAAGATTGAAAAACTATTCTCTTGTGTTTGATTGCTTGGATAGTTGTTCTCTTACTTCTTCAAGTGTCATTAGTTTGTATTTATAGCTTGGAATGTGTTTGAAGTCGTATATAGTCGTTGGGGATGTTTTGGAGCAGTTTGGGGATGAGAAACAATTAATAAAATAGCTTGGAGCGTGGGGGGAATCGGTACCCCCTCATAGGGAATCGGTTCCCTAAGTGCAATATGTTTTTGACCGTTAGACAGGGGGAATCGATACCCCCTGGGGGGGAATCTGTTCCCCCTGGGGGGAATCGGTACCCCCTGGGGGGAATCTGTACCCCCTGGACATTCTATTTTCTTGGAGCCAAAAACCTGCAGGGGAATCTGTACCCCCTGGGGAGAATCTGTACCCCCTGGACAATCTGATTTTTCTTGGCTTTGACACGGTTCGAAATACTTTGTAAAATTGTTTTAAAAACAGTTTAAGTATAAAACATAATTTTACACTTTAGTAAGGATTAAAATGAACTTTGAAACACTTGGAGTAATATTTTGATATTCAAATAATTACATTGAATATACTTAGAAAATCTTTTGTAAAAGCTTAAAATTCATTTAACTTAATTTGTTATATCGAAACATCAAAATGTTTTCAACAAGGTTCTTCAGCTGTTTTGCCTTCTAGACATAGTGGTTCTTCTGGGTCGCAACCTTAGTCGTCATGTAAGTATTATGGGAAACGTCATTTTGGTGAATGCATGAGGAAATTGGGTATCTATTTTAGATGTAGTTCTGGTGATCATCTTTTGTGGGATTGTCCAGAGTCATCTCCTATAATTTAGACACCAGCTCGTACTCCCGCTCGTACTCAGAGTACAGTTCAGACTCCAACAGGGGGTCATAGTCAGGAGAGAGCATCGGGATTGGGTAGTATAGACTGAGCTTCTTAGAGTAGGGGTCCAGCCAGATTTGAGGACAGACAGCCTGGGTTGGTTTACGCTGCTAGACATCGACAAGACCACGATGAGCCTGATGTGATTGTAGGTACTGTTACTATTCATCCAATTCCTTACTTTGCATTGTTTGATAATGGTTCTACCCATTCCTATGTGTCGTATTCCATTTATGAGGGTCTTAATATCTTTGTTGAGAATACTGAGAATTCGGTGACAGTTCAAAGTCCTGTAGATCAGTCCATAGAGTTAGATCGTGTTTTTAGAGGGTATCTTATAGAGATCCATGGGGAGATCTTTCTGGCCGACCTGATGGAGTTACCTTTGGAAGAGTTTGAGTTAATTCTTGGCATGGATTGGTTGAACAAGCATCGAGTTAATCTCAATTGTGAGACCAAGAGAGTGGTTTTGAAGACTCCGGATAACCGAAAGATTGTGATGATCGGGGAACGTCGTGGATTCCTGACGAATGTTGTGTCGACATTGGTAGCTGAGAGTGTAACACCCCTGACCCGTACCCGACCCTGATACGACTCTGAGGTGTCACATTAACTTCTAACTATTTGACTCTCTAAAAATTTGACTAAAATTTGTCTTTTATTAAACAATTAAAAACATTTTTTTACAAAACATATCAGAGCATCTATAATTTAAAACATTTTAAGTACATGCCAACAACATCTTAAAGAACAAAAGCATATACAATTCACATTTTTCTGATCTGATAGTCTTCACAGGTATGATGTCCTTCCCTTACTTATTCGACTTACTCCTTAAAGCTTTTTGCACCTACGTGTGAAACAATCACACGCTAAGTCTATGACTTAGTGAGGCATAATGAGTATATTAAAACAATAACATTTATGTTAATTTCAAAATAACATTAAGTACGAAAAACACTATACTATTCACATTTTATAACATATATTATTAAACATTGATTACTTTATATCTATTTGACACTTGATTTTTTTACATTTCCTTAAAAAAAATTCATATAAAATCAATAAATACTCCATTAACATTATAATATTGTTACTTATTTTTCAAAATATATCAAGTTTGTTTTATTTGCCCAACGTATATTGCTGAGAACTTAAGGTATGTGAGTACATTGAGGTTGTGCACTAATGCAGTCACAACTGCTCACATAATTTGCACTGAAGTGCCACATATTTGTCCCGAATGACCACATAGATTTGTCCCGAAGAAACACATAGAACCCTTAACTCTTGGCATGCCAACTATACCCCTAATTCTCATAAAATATACTTTTTGCTTATTCCATATAATTAAATCGCATTTATTATTCAAGAGGTCTTTTATTCTCATAGATCATATTTCGAGTATAATAATTCCACATAAACTAAGATCTCTTAGCACATATTCACATAGAACATCTCACATAAAACATTTACTCATAGCATTTACCATAGCACTATTCAAATTATCATTTATTCATATAAAACATATACAAATAGGTCATATACTTATAGTATTTCATATAGAATTATTCAAATTATCATATACAAATAGTTTGGGTAATTCATACCCAAAAATTATAACATAATAAAAATCATTTTATTCAAGTTAAAAATATATTTTATAACATAATACAAATCATTTATTCAAAAACATTCGAGGTTGGCTTATCACAAGTTGCCTTCCAATCGCATAAAATAAGTAAGTTGCATTAACCTTTTTGCCTCACTTAAGCCCTAAGCAACTCTTTTTCACTTCGTTTAGCATTTACTTTCGATCAAAAAAATAATAAGAATAAAAATAATTTCAATGTTAAATAAATATTAAATAATAAATTATGATTTTTTTTGAATATTTAATTATTAATAAATAGATGCATTTGACTTAAAGTTTATTTTGATATAAAATCAAATATTATAATGTATATAGGGATGGGCATAGGGCGGGGTGGGCCAGTTTTTTGGTTGCCCCGATTCCGACTCGAAAATACATTATTTATACCCGGCCCCTACCCCCTCAGTAAATTTTAGCTTTTCTCCCGCCATGATTTTTAGATTAAAGTCCCGATCCGACCCAAATATATCAATATTTTAAAATAATTAAAATAATGTATTTTATAATAATTTTAATAATTAAATAATATATTTTAATATTATAAAAATAAAAATATTAAAAATTATATATATATATAACAGAGTCGTATCAGTAACTTTTCACTTTAAACACGGTTCCACCCCGCCCCGAACCTACTTATTATGTAACTTGTCCCGCTCCGCCCCAAATCTCAAATTAAAAAAAAAAAACCCACACCTCTGGTCGGGTTCACGTTAAGGGTACGGGATGAATTAGACCATTTGTTTACTTAGCAACCAATAAGTGGATGATAAATAGAGTTAATTCTATCATTTGACACTTGAATTTATCATTTTTTACAAAACGATCCATATTAAATGACTTAAAAATAATAAACAAATTAATTTTCAACTAAATTATTTAATTTATTTAAAATTATAAAAAATTGTAATATTGAATCCACATAATATTTTTAGACATTTGACATCGATTTAATAAATATAGGTATCAAATATGTAATGTTTGACAAAAATATATAACAATTTGGTTAAAAAGAAAATACAGATACGATATCTGTAAAAGTGAAAAATTAAGTACCAAATGTGTAATGTTTCACAAGTATAGGTACCAAATTGATTAAAAAAACACAAGTACCACATTTATACTGGTTAAACAAAATTAATCAGTGACTGTGAAGGATTCAATTTTTATGTCCTATCAAATTCACTCACCTGGCTTATGTGCTTCTGCTTTGCAGTTACTCATTTATAAAGAAACCCATCATCTTTCCCTTAATTAATCATCTGATTAAGACAATAATCGCATATTTAGTTTTCGTCCCCTCGTCTCACTTGATTTCTCCTATAAATAACCTCCCACAGCCTCACTTTCTTCATTCACTCAACGTTTTGTAATTCAACTATTTACTTGAAAAAAGACATATAATGGCATTCAGAGATTTGTTTCATCCCTTGGTCCTTGTTTCCTGCCTTTTGGCTAGCGTAGCATTCGCAAGGCAACTCTCCATCCCCGGCAAACCAGGCCACATACTAGCGCCAAGGCTCGACGATAATCAAGGCTTTGCCGAGTGCTGGAACGCACTAAATGAGTTGAAATCGTGCACCGATGAGATTATTCTGTTCTTGGTTGATGGTCACACTGATATCGACTCCGAGTGTTGTCGTTCGATCGAGATTGTCACCCGTAATTGTTGGCCTACCATACTCACTTCCCTTGGTTTCACATATGAGGAAAGCAACATTCTCAGAGGCTACTGTGATGCATCTCCTGGTCCTGGACCTGCGACTGCTGCTGCGGCACCAACTTTTACTGGCTCCCCTGTTAGTCCAGTGCCTGCAGTTTAAAGAAATCGGCATTTGGAATGTTCGAGTTTTACACGTATTTCTTCGTGTTTGAGTTGTAATAAAGGTTTGAATAAATTGAACTGAAGTTATAATATTGCTTAATCATGCAAGGGTTTAGGTGCCTAATGAGTTAAGTTAAATAAAGTTACTAAACATTTTATCCTACACCAAACACCTTTAAATTAACACTATATATATATATATAATTAGTATCTATTTATGCAAAGTAAAAACCTCTTAGTTTTTGTACTGATAGCTAATAGTTTAATCCAGTAGTTGGTTTGACCAATTAATTTGAGAAACTGATTTGATTAACTGTTTATATAGAATTGTTTGGTAAAATTTAACTGTTAGCTGATAGTTGATATGAGTAAAATGACAAATAAATGTACGATACATTTAGTTGTTAAGTACATATATATTTTATAATATTTTAATCTTTATTGGGGTGAAATTATTCAAATAAAATACTTTTGACAGTGAAATAAAAATTTCTTAAGAAAATTAGTGAATATTTTTAAAATTTTGAATATGTTTTTAAAATTTAATATTTACAAATATTAATATTATGAGATTGATACAGACTATTAAATTTGTATAAAATATCAACACTACTTTTTTTAACTTTCATATTTTACTATATTTTCTTAACTAAAATATATTTGAGAATCTATAACTAAAAAATAGAATAATAAAATAAAATTTCAGCTTAAATATATTAGGATGAAGGCTATTTTATTATATTAGGTTTTATAAAAATAAGGTTAAATATGTTATTTAACACCTTATTTTACAATCAGTTTTTATAAATTGTTGGATTTTTCAGTGTTTTCATTTTCATTTTGCATAATAAGTTCTTTCAAAAAGATGTTTATCAAACACTAAAATTGAAGGGTTTAACTACCAATCAGTTATTCATACTTAAATAATCAAAAAAAAATCTTCAAAAAGTTGTTTGTCAAACACCCTTTATCGTGGAACCCGAATCCGAGGCCCTGGAAAGCTGCTATTTAAGCTCAAGATGTTCTTCATGCTACACAGCTCTGTAAATCGGGATTCTTGCAGCTAATTTAGACAGATAACAAAGAATCAAAACCCAACACCAATTGATCTTAGTAGCAAAACGGAGAACGAGGGTCAGAGATGCAAGATATTACAAAGAACTCGTGATAGTTTACACCAGCCTTGGATGAGAGAATCACGCTCCTTTCTTCAAAAGCTATGCATGTATTCAGTGTTGCAAATAAAACCCTGTTTTTGATTTATTTATTTTTTTAACCGTGATGACTAATGAATAAAAAAAAAAGATATTTAAGTATTATATTCATAGTTGACGACTCAATAAAAATAGTCCAAAAATCATTCGCGTGTATTACCTCAATTTTTTTTATCAACTCATGGGGAACGAGGCCTTGTTTTAGAATTTGAAAAAAAAATTAACCCGATTAAGTGATCTCAATACTTTAAAGTTTTTTTTAGAAGTTATTTGTTCAAGTAGTTACATTTATTTTATCAATAATTAAGAAAAATCTTATAATAGTCTTATACTACTAAAAAAAAGGATAAAGTACACAAATAGTCTCCGACTATAAGATGTTTTATTGATTATTTTGACTATTAAAAGTTATAAAATGATTATAAGATATCGCTTTGTTTAATCTATTGACTATTAAAATTTATAAAATGACCACTTGGCTATTCATATGTTCCCAACTCGTTTTTTTATTACAAAACATATGGTTGTTTGAGTTTAACGTTAACATAATGATTGAGATATAATAATCGTTTAAGATTCTACGATGATATTTTATTATATTCTAGTTAATATGTTAATGTCTAATTTAGATTACCATTAATTTTTTAACGAAAAAAATTTAGAACGTATAAATAGTCGAGTGATCATTTTATAACTTTTAATAATAAAAATAATAATAAAATAATATCTTATAATTGAAAGATTATATTATAACTTTAAAAAATAATATCTTATAATTGAAATATTATGTTATAACTTTTAATAATACGTAGACAGAATGAAGTAACACTAGACAACAGAAAGACCATTTGTACGTTATCCTGAAAAATGAAAACAAATGTTAGAGAATCAATTCAATGGGTGCCTGCAACATAATTAATTAATTAATACCCCTCATATCCAAAATTTTCTCGCTTGTCGCCTTTCTACAAACTAAAAGATCATCAAAAGTTGTAAATAGTAAAAATATATAATATTTTATTCGAATTAATTACTAAATTTTATATTGATAATAAAACAAATAAAACTTCCCCTATCACCTATCTCTCTCTCCCCTCCTTAAATTCCCTTTTTCCAACGTTCAACACCCCAGAACTAAAGGAATGCTTGGTGCTACAAAATCCAAATTACCTTCATCGTTAAAAATGAAGCTTTTTATCAAAAGCATAAATCAGTCAACAATGGAATTGGAAACACTAATCTTCAAGTTTTTGCCCTTTTTTTAATTAATATTGAGCCTCAAGAAACCAAAGGTATACACATAAATTAATAAATTCTTCCTATTAAACAACACTGGAAAAATAAAAATGATTCACACCCAACACCTAGAAACAAAGCAACACAACCGAAGAAGAGACCAAGAAAACATAGATCAAGATAAGGAAACCAAAATGCAGCGCCCAGTTTCTCTTGAACTTGGCAAAGTAAGTTTCTGGCGGTTCCTGGTAATGAATCTGGAACTCACCTTCTTCCCCGAACCCATCAACGAACTCCCCATTGTTGACCCTAATCTTCATTTCCCTCAGCTTATCTGTAGCCAACCCCAGCGTCAGCTTGTGGCACCGTCTCTGGTACTTGAACCCATTGATGCACCTCAGCGTCTGAGCCACCGAGACATAGAAGATAAGATGCGAAAGTGAGAGCAAAGTGATGGGTGCCCAGCAATGACGGCATTGGAGACGAGTGGACTGAGCTTGAGCCATGAAGACGAGGGCTAAGAAGAGGAAGAAGAGCTGGAAAAGCTTGTGGAGCTCTTTCTTTTGGAGGTCGATGGCTCGTTTCTTTTCGAGGGTCTTCTCGAAGTGGAGTTGGATTATGGTGTTTAAGGCTTGGAGAGCAGTTTCTATGGGGATCGTTGGGTGTTGTGTTGGCTCGTAGTCCGCCATTGATGGCCAGAGGAGAGGGAGGGAGGGGATGGGGGGTAATGCCGTGAGGTTTGAGAAATGAGTGGCGCTGGGATCTCGAGGGTTATGTGATGGTGGAGAGAGGGTTTGGATCTGAAGCCTGAATGAATGATTGCAGTAGTATCATTGGGAACCCATGGTGTAAAACTGTATACTTACTTGGGATTCTTGGTTTATCAATGTTGTTGAGATCTGACATGTGAGTTCGTCAATTCCAATTTTTTACAGTTAAACCCAGTTTAATTTTTTTATTCATTCAATTCAGGCTGTGACCTTGAATTCAATGTTTTTCTTTTCAAAGAATGGCATGGTAAACCGTGTTATAAAAATAATAATTTCATAAGTGAATTTCAAATGATGATAAATCTCTTAAGTTTATTTTTAGACTTTTAAGGTGCGTTTGGTTCACGGAATGTAAGATTACTAGTGGGAATAAAAGATTACCAGGGAATAGGATTACTGGGAATGTTGTATTTTGTGTTTGGTTGGTTTAGCAGGAATGTAAGATTACCGTGTTTGGTTAAAGGAATAAAAAATTATTAGAATGTATATTTGACCAAATTGTCCTTATTATATATTTGTATAATATTACAAATTGTAAAATATTTATATATTTTCTTTAAAAAATTAAATTCATAATATTTATATAATTTTTTTACAAAATTAAAAATATAAAAAAGGTTTAATGAAAGGGTAAAAAAAATTTAACCTTTGAACTTCATATAAAATTTTAATTATAGATTTTTTTTTGTAAATCTAAAATAATTTAAGGATAAATTTGTAGTTTAACCTTCGTAAAATTTTTATTATTCAATGACAGAAGAATGATATTTTTGAAAAAAATAAAAAATTATGGGCATTTTAGTCCAAAACACCGATAATGTTACAATACCTAAGGGAAGAGAGGTAATGACATTCCCGGTAATATACCCCAAAAAATCTACTATTGGTAATAAAACATTACCGGGAATAAGATTCCCGGCCAACTAAATATGGGAATGTAAGATTCCCACAATCCTTGAACCAAACACCCCCTTAAGGCAAAGCTTTATTCAAAGAGTTTATTTATTTTTTATCTAATTCAATTCCGAAATAAAAAATCCATATCCTATATAAATATTTATACACATTAAATAAAATATATAAAAAGAGATTATATTAAATATCTTGAATTACATAAAAATTAATTATATTATTATTTTAGGACTGAGTAAGAATTTTCAACACTTTTTTCCTAAAAAGACAAATCATAATAAAGTTCATCATATTAGAATCAAATACCAACCCTCAAGTCAAACCCATAATTTATCTTGATTGCACTCTACTCATTTAGATAATGTGGAGATCGCAGGCAATCCACTCCATATCAGACCGTGATTGATCGTCGACACCTAAATCCTAAGGATATGGATTCTGAATCATGGGATCATTTCGAACGCTACCGTCAAATTCAAATCAAATCCTAAAAACATTTGAATGGAAAGATTTCAAAACCCGGAATCCAATTATAATTTCCATGACCGTTTTATGACCGCAAACTGACACTAATTTAAATTTTGCTCGTACAATACAATAGCTATTAACATTAATGTTCTTCCCCAACAATCTCTTAATCTAACCCAAACAACCTCAACCCATTGATGTTCTGAGGGGGGGGACCTTGAACAGTAAAATTAAACAAGAAACAATCATCATCCTCATCAATTGTCTGTCCATCGTCATATCTAGACCGCTATCTTCCAAATGAAGGTATCACCAGCAAGCATCACCAGGTCGTAACTTATAAAAAGGATGTCTTATATATAAACCCAAGGTACACCATCCTTCACACTTCCCCACATCAACCAGATTTTCTCACTTGAAACAAAATAAGGCAACTAAATTGGAAATGTAACTTACCATCGACCTAATTTAAAAACTTAGAAGCACTTCCTGTGGACAATAGATGGACCAGATTCATCGTACTCACCCTTGGAAATCCACATCTGATGCAACAGGTAAGGCAAGAAAGTCAGTCTTGGGCAGTGAATGTATAAAATGAGAGTGAGTAAAATACTTCAAATATACTCCACCTGTTGGAAGGTACTGAGCGATGCCAAGATAGATCCTCCGATCCAGACACTGTACTTTCTCTCAGGCGGTGCAACCACCTTAATCTTCATGCTGCTTGGTGCAAGGGCAGTTATCTCCTTGCTCATACGGTCTGCAATACCAGGAAACATGGTTGAACCACCACTGAGCACGATGTTACCGTAAAGATCCTTCCTGATATCAACATCACACTTCATGATAGAATTGTAGGTAGTTTCATGGATTCCAGCAGCTTCCATCCCAATGAGTGATGGCTGGAAGAGAACTTCTGGACAACGGAATCTCTCAGCTCCAATAGTAATCACTTGGCCATCAGGCAATTCATAGTTCTTCTCAACGGAAGAGCTGCTCTTGGCTGTCTCCAGTTCCTGCTCATAGTCCAGGGCAACATAAGCTAGCTTCTCCTTCATGTCACGGACAATTTCCCGTTCAGCAGTGGTGGTGAACATGTAACCTCTCTCAGTAAGAATCTTCATCAAAGAATCAGTGAGATCACGACCAGCAAGGTCTAGACGGAGGATGGCATGTGGAAGGGCATAACCTTCATAGATTGGTACAGTGTGAGAGACGCCATCACCAGAATCCAACACAATACCTGTTCCAATAGGGTGATAATTCAGTGTTATAAGCTTGATCAGGAATGATCTATACAAAACCAGACCAACAATACCCAGAGCAATCTTAATTTAGCATCTTCCTATCAGGTCACAAAATATGAAAGGTCCAAAGTAGTCTGTATTTTAACCAACCTGTTGTACGACCACTGGCATACAAAGAGAGAACAGCCTGGATGGCAACATACATGGCAGGTACATTAAAGGTCTCAAACATAATTTGAGTCATCTTTTCTCTGTTGGCCTTGGGGTTGAGAGGTGCCTCAGTGAGCAGCACAGGGTGCTCCTCAGGAGCAACACGGAGCTCATTGTAGAATGTATGATGCCAGATCTTTTCCATATCATCCCAATTGCTGACAATACCGTGCTCAATTGGATACTTCAAAGTAAGGATACCTCTTTTGGATTGTGCTTCATCTCCTACATAGGCATCCTTCTGACCCATCCCAACCATGACACCAGTATGTCGGGGTCGACCAACAATACTGGGAAAAACTGCCCTAGGGGCATCATCACCAGCAAAACCAGCCTGTATGGTTAAACAATGCCAGATCAACCACAAAAAGTAATGCATTTTTTATGAACAAATAAATAACAATGGAGAATATAACTCAGATCCAAAAATCAACTAACCTTCACCATTCCAGTTCCATTGTCACAGACGAGGGGTTGAATGTCCTCAGCATCAGCCATAATTTACCACTACAAACAAGAATCTAAACAGTGAGTACAGAAAAAATAACATGTCAGTCTGAACTCCATATCCCTCTCAACTAATATAAGCAAACCGAATTAAAGTCAACATTCATCTCTTCAAATACATAATATCTTAGTTAGCTAGAAATCCAAAAATTTGCTGCAGCAATGGGGCAACCAAATTCAGTCAATTCTCAACATGGTTTTCAGAATTAAGCTACACTATAAACCAATGCAAAACTGTTTGAATTAATCACACAAAGAAATAAATAGTAAGATAAAAGACCATACCTAATCTCAAAAAGAAATTTTCGAAAAGCATCAAGTATTCACAATTAAAGCATTAATCAGAACAAGTAGAAAGAATATCAAGTTTAAATAAAGCTTAAAAAAACAAAGTCATTTCTCACAAGATCTATACATAAACCGAAAAATCTATTGAAGCAGACCGAGCAAAATAAAGATCGAGAAAGAAAGCAACGCAGATCAGGCTAAATCTCAACTCTCAACAACAGTCCAGTAACTTCTAGAACCCTAGATCTCAGTTCCATGACCGTCGAAACATAAAAAAGAAATCCACGAATCGGCAACATTTGAAGTGAAATCAAAGCAACACTTGACATATTTACCCGAATAAGGAAGAGCGAAGGAGTGATGGTGACGCTTTGATCTAATTTCGTCACTGTTTGTGACTGGAGAAAGCTTTGACGAGAGGATAAGAGAAAGGAAAGAAAGGGGTATTTGTACAGAGAGTTTGTGGAGGAGGTTTTGAAATGCAAATGAAATTCGGGGGAAATTGAAAATAAATTTGAAATTTAAAGGAGGGGAACCAGGGAATCATTTGAAACACCAAGCGAAGGCTTTTCCTGACATCCTCCCCTTTTTATTCAATAAGACATTCTTAAAAGAATTTTCTAGAAACATGTGTTAGGAAAATGTGAAAAAATAGTTTAGAGATATATATAGCGAATTTGCAGATGTCGGATAGTTTACTATTTTTAATATATAATTTCGTAAATAATTTTAAATTTTTAGTTAAATTTGTATCTAATTAATACGTGAATTAAAATAAAATATAAATATTAAAATGATAATAAAATTTAATTTAATAGGCTATTTAACCTTTATATTCTATGGTAATAGGGTAAAGATGAAATATCTGTGATTTAATTTAAATTTTCACGCCATACAATACAACAGACCAAAAATTGCTCATACAATATAAACTTGTTTTTACGGTTCTCCTTTCCTTTTTATTTTTTTTTTACAGTTTAAATATTTGTGAATATAGATATTAAATTGAATACATGACAAATGTTAGAGTTCAAACTATGAAGGCAAAGTAGTTTAAGTAATATTGGTGCAATTTCAACATTTTTTCTAAAACATTTAAACCGCCATATTCGCAAACACTAAATGAATCAAATACAAACACTTTCAAAAATAAACAAATGAACATGAATATACCTTAGTCGTTCAAATCTGATTTATTTACATCCCAAAATTCGAGCTATATTACTCAATTAGCTCTTGTATATGCTATTTCTAGATTTTGGCACATCTTGCGGTTGTTGATTATGCAATTTGCACAACAGTCATAAAACACCAGACCTTAGAAATGGATCATAATTGTACCATTTAGACCTCATAAAACTTCACATCTATTTGCATTTACAATCGAAGTTGGAAAAGCAATTGGCGGTTGGCACCTAAAATACCCAAACTCATTCATTTTAAATTATGGATGACAATGAGGACATAATAATCAATCAAGCCTGGCTACTATTGTATACTTTATTACATATTATTAAAGTGTGTTGTTATGGCAATGCCACTTTGTAAAGAGATATTTCTTGCACATATAACAGGAAAGAAAGGCGGGGAAAGGCAAAAAGGGTCTTCTCTTTTGTTTAGTGGGACACATATCATGGGCCACTCCTTTAAAAATTTATTAAATTATTTTTATATAGATATATAAATGAAATTTCTGCTTCGCATGTGCAAAGCTGGAATACGCCTCCTCCAGGATGGTCTTATTTGTGCTCGGACGGTGTTGTCTCTCCTATTTCCGGTAATAGCTCGATAGGTGGCGTCATTCGTGATCCAAATGGTGACTGGGCTATTGGTTTTACTAAAAGAATTGGTGCAAGTTCGCCTCTCCAAGCTGAGCTTTGGGGCATTTACCTGGGCCTCCTCCTTGCTCGTTATCTTTGTATCCCGAGACTACTTGTGCATTCAGATAACTCCCAAGCTATTAGTCTGTTGAACCAGGCTGAAGCCAATCTCCATCCGGTTCCCCTTGTTCGCGCGATAGTCGGCCTTCGTTCCCCATCCTGGGAGTTGTGCTTTCAGTGGATTCCCCGACAGAAGAATAGTGACACCGATCGTCTCGCCAAGCTTGCTCCGCTTGATCACTTTGATTTATTAATCATTTCGATTCTTTATATTATTATAGTATTTATATTTAAAGTTTATGTTAAACACATGCTTAAATATAAATATAGATATATAATCTTTTAAATGTACAAAAAAATTAAAAACTATTGAATATATATAATACTCATACCTAATTCCAAATAATAGAAAACTTTGTCTTCTTAACGTTTATCAAAATAGTCATTTTGATTGTTATTCTCTTTTTAGATTATTTTGGCTCCAATGTTTTATTTTAGAGCAAAAATACCACAAACATTTGATTAAATAGTCACTTTGTCCCTTATTCTCCTTTTTTTTAAGTAATTGACCATCGGTGTTTCATTTTAGGATTAAAAAACATATATTTTAGAGCATTAAATGTTTGTTAACTAATAATTTTCATCTATAGAGAGACTTTTTTGTCTGAAATTAGACGTTGGAGGACAAAATACTAAAAAAAGAATGAGTCAAAATGTCCGTTTTAATAAACGTTGGATACTAACTATGAAATTATACCTATAGTTTTCAGTATGATCTTTCTCTTTGTCAGAAGTATTTATGGTTTTAGCAGTAATGTATGAAAACATGTGAAATGCATGGACACATCTATGCACATTGCCAAAATGGTTGTGTATTTATATCCCTCATTGGATCCTAATATATTACTTCGTAAAGTTGGACTCTCAAATTCCATGTGACAAAAAGAATTGATCAAGTACTACCAACGCAAAACATTTGTTTCGGAATTGTTTTTTTTTTTTATCAAAACATTTTTGACCCTCAAAATTTTATTTTAAAATAAAAAAATCCATAACACTTAACTAAATAATTTTATCTTTTTTAGAGACATTTGACTACCAGTGGCTCAAGTCACCTGAGTAATGTACAGTTGGAAAGGATTTTAAGGCTTTTCGCTTGATCCAGGTATTTGGCGGTCCAGCTGAAGCCTACTAACTAATCTTGTGCGCCTTACCAATATAAATAACAATAACTCACTTACTGTCACATAGCAATAAGGTAAACAATGACAATAATATCCGGCGTCATTAAGCAATAAAGTATCATTGATATAGGTGACACCTTATGTCCCTAAGCAATCTAACATTGTTCCACCAAACATAAACATGAGAAATGATAGTTAACATTACTAAACAATCAGACTATGTAATTACAGATATCTGGATAATCTTGATGTGTATGGCATATATATATATATAAACAATTTTCCTTAAGGCCAACCAATATAGCTTAACTTCATAATCAAACATTTTCTCAACAAAAGGCACAAGTCTTTCCCCCACAAATCGCAATACTATTATTTTCAGCCATGACTCATTATTTCTTAAAGCATTACGCTTACAGGTATAACAGTTTTAATTAACTTATGATCATTAGTCATATTTATTAAATGATTATATAAGTTGTGAGGAATTATCTTTTTCTTTCACACGAGGACAAATTAATTAGTTGCCAGTTCAAATATTTTAGTCATCCTAACTTTAAGGTTTGGAAGCATTTTCATTGGCAAAACTTTCGAGATAATGTTCTGGAAAAAATTAATTCACGAGATAAAGCACTCCCAAGATTAATTGCTCAAATAAGGTGAAATCCACAGTGTTGGCCGTAGGTCGCCATGCCTTCCGGGTGACCTACTAGGTCGCCATGTCTTCCCGGCGAGCTACAAGAGATTGCATGTGCCATGCACGACCCAACACGCTGGGCATCCGAGGCCATCCGACCGAGGCCATCCGAGAGCATCCGAGGCCATCCGACCGAGGCCATCCGAACGAGCTATGCGAGGGCATCCGAGGGCAACCGAGAGAGCTATGCGAGGGAATCCGAGGGAAGCCGAGCGAAGGTAGGTTGCCCGGAGTGCATGGCGACCTACAAGGTCGCCCGGAGGGCATGGCGACCTATGTGTTGGGACGTGCATATGCCATGCAACACGTTCATTCTCTCTGTTTGAACGTTCATTCTCTCTGTTTGAGCAAGGGTAGGTCGCCCGGAGTGCATGGCGACCTACAAGGTCGCCCGGAGTGCATGGCGACCTACGGTCAACACTGTGGATTTCACCCTATTTGAGCAATTAATCTTGGGAGTGCATTAACTCGTGAATTAATTTCTTTCAGAACATTATCTCGAAAGTTTTGCCCTCAAAATCACTGATTTAACTTCTGGGATATTTTGATAATTATACAAACAAAAAGAGTATTTAGGTAATTTAAATCGTTTAAGGTATTTCAGTCTTTTAGGATATTTTGTGTTAAGGACAAACACTTCTAAACCGACTTGCACAAGATCTTGCTTTCAAACAACTTCCTTCTGAAGACAACAAACATTTCTTTGCATAATTTAAGTTTGAATTGTGTCATTTTCAGATCTTCATTATTCATTTCTTTGCATAATTTAAGTTTGAATCGTGTCGTTTACATGAAGGGTCGTCCATAATTTGGGCAAAGAATCATTTCCCCATATAGTGGATTGGCCATTACCATGGATGGATTTGGGAGTCAATTCACCAGGAAATGGGAGGAGTTTATGGATTATATTCGCATAAAATGGTTCATTGTTCACCCTCTTTTGACGACAAAACGTGACAAAAAAGTAAACATCTTTGGTTCATGATTACTTGGATTTTCTTTGACGTTTACTAATCCAAAAGTAAACATCTTTGGTTCGTCTTTAATATGATACCCGCGTCCTTAATTTGTTTTTGGGTAATCTACGTCTTTAGTACCTAAACTATTAGTTTTGGTCTATTTTAATTCCTAAACTTTCATTTTTTTTAAATCATACCTAAAGCCGTCACTTAAACCTTAACGGACGGGCTCACTGGGCCGTGCCTATGGTCGTAAGCTGTCGCATATGTCGGCCAATGAAGCCTAAACTTTTTAATATGCACCTTTTCAACCCCTGAATGTGATTCCGATCTTTATTTCACCAGGAAACACATTAATCTCCCAAATTGACCGTCTGATGGGTCTGAAACTGGACCATGTTGGTTGACTCGTCATTCTCTTGTGCTCCACGGTTTGGATTGGTCGTCTGTCCACTAGACACGTCAGCCCGTCCGTCAAGCTTTTAACGGCGGAGTACTAAAATGAACAAAAATTAAATGTTAGGTATGGTTTTAAAAGAAATGAGTGTTTGAGTACTAAAACGGATCAAAACTAATAGTTAGGTACTACACATATAGTTTACCCTTATTTTTCATGTGCCGGCTTTTTTTAAATAATGCATATTTTCACTAATAGTAACATCTAATTTTATCGAGAAATATATTACTATTTTTTAGAAAAGGAAAATTTAGGCTTACAAGAATACCACGATATATGCCTTATTTATAATAATAATAATAATAAGGGTAAACTATGAGTTTAGTACCTAAATTATCACTTTTGATCTGTTTTAGTAACTAAACTTTTAGTTTTTTTAAAATCACATGTAAAGTTTAGTTTTTGTTTCATTTTAGCATACTATAGTTAAAAACTTAACGTGTTTAGTACCTAAACTATCTATTTTGGTCCGTTTTAATACCTAAATTTTCATTTTTTTCAAAACTTAACGTTAAGTTTTGAACGGAGTACTCAAATAAAATAAAAATTAAATGTTATGTATGGTTTTGAAAAATAGAAGTTTAGGTATTACAATAGACCAAAACTGATAGTTTATGCACAAAATTCGTAGTTTTCCATAATAATAATAATTATTTTGGTCCGACTCTTCAAGTGAAAATAAAAAAATTCGTTTTACGTTTTAGTAAATATTTTAAAATTATTATTTATTAAACTCATATATATATATATATATATATTTGAATTGAAGGGGAAATTATTCGTAAACAGGTGTACTAGATTGGCTCATTATTTGAAAAATAAAATCAAAATTTGAAGTGGAAACCAATGGAGGGTTGAATAATGGGGCTTTCAAGCTGTTAATTTGCATTTGTTTTGATAATATGATTAGGCCAATTTGTTGCTTTTTCCACATTCTCGTATTATTAAGTTACTCCACATTTTTCATCATTGGTATATTATGTTTACCATACAAATATCCAAATAATTAATTAATAACGATTATTAACACTGAAAATGAAACTAGAAAGAAAAAAAGAAAAGTCATAATCACCTATTTCTGCAGTTATGATCTTCATGGTGATATCCAAGTATGTAAGCCAAGCTCATTATGTTTCCTTGAAGGAACAGAAGCTGGAATGGGGAAATGTTTAGGCAAGAACCCTAGGAAATGACCGGTGTATTGAGATTTTGGGTGGATTCTGAACACTTTGGTGGTTCTTGAGCCATGGCAAAAGCTAACAAGGAAAGATAAAGAAGAGCCGGAGAAGTAGAACCAGTTGCCTTCCACATTGAACCATCATGCAGCTCCACAGAGTGTAACAGATTAAGCAAATGTGGAGCAATGGTGTGAACTGATAGGGTCCTACAGTTGTTTTGTTTTGATGAGCAAAAGGTGGCAAGACGGAGAGAAATTGAAGCAAATCGGATGCGAGTGAGGCCTTGGAAGTGAGAAAAAGGTAGAAAAGAAAAGGATGCCACTTTTGGAAGGAAATCAAATGCTTTTCAATTGTGGTAGTACAATAATTATATGGCTAAACTATAAATTCCATCTTAACGTTTAACTCACTCTTGCTTTGGTTGCTAAACTTTAAATATTTTCAATTTGATCACTACATGGTTTCGTTTTTTCTTTCTTTCTTCATTTTATCGTTAGAAAACAAATGGTGTGATGACATGGTAATATAAACCAAAACGATGTTATCTTGGATCCCTACAAAAAATAAAATAAAATTATTTTGGATTCTTATAAAAGTCATGTTTCTTATTTCTTCTTCTTTTTCTCTCTCACGTTACCCAGATTTCAATCCCCGCTAATTGTGATCATTCATCGCGTCATCTATCATTTTGGCAACTGTCAATCGTCTTTGTCGATAACCGATGAATCTAAGATTAATCTTAAAGATCAAAGGGGTAAAGAGGAATATTTACATCTTTAAAGATCAAAGTTCAATTTGTCTTACAAGGAGAAGAAAAATAAGTTATTTTGGATTGAATCTAGAATTTAATGTCAATTAAGATTAAAGTAACATTCTTTTGACAATATACTTTATACCTGATTGATAAAATCCAATTTTTACACTATGTAAAAGAAAATTAATTATATCACTAATAGGCGTAAAGTAAAAATAAGTAATTAATTATATTAACTAATAAGTCAAGTTCCATTATCACACGTCGTTGAGAAAGCATGCTAACAACTTTTCCTCATGTTTATAAAGCCACAAGTAGCAGTGAAGCACCCTTCAAAACTCACGGAGCCGTATGATTTGAGCTTGAATCGGAGCTTAAATCGAGCTCGAGTTTCGACCTTCAATCGAGTTCTTGATTTTTTTTTTTGAGTTCGATTTTTTTCGAGTTCGAGTCGAGCTTGATAATTTTTAGCTCGCGAGTTTTCGAGTCGAGCTTACTATTAAAGTTTTCGAGTTCGAGTCGAGTTCAGCAATACTCGAACTCGACTCGGCTCGTTTACACCCCTAGGGGGAGTTACGTCATGGGTGAGGGTCTTCGGTCCCATTTCAAATGAATATGACAACTGGTGTTTTAGACCCCAGTATATGCTTCTCTTTGCAACTTCAGTGAAAACAAATACTGAAAATTTAAATTTTTATATCTTTTAAAATTTTTATAAATTCTTCATTTTTTTAAATTTTAAAAATCTTTTGTACGTGGTTTTAGGATACTGGTTGTGGAGAACCCGCTCTTTCATTTGTTGTTGTAGATAACAAGTTTAAAATCATCACTGCTTGATTCCATAATATTTTTCTTCATCGACATTTTTTTATTTTTCTTTTTTGTCGACATGTCTTTTTCTTCTTCTTAGGACTTTAAGGCTGTCGGGATTTCAAAAAGGGTGTTATTTTAGGGATTTGAAGAAAAGTATTTTAAATGAGACTATTTTAGGAATTTGAAGGAAATAGGTAGTTGATGACACCTTTTTATTTCATGTTTATATTGACACCTTTTTATTTCATGTTTATATTAATTGTTTTTTATTTTTAAACTTAATTCACGTATAATTCATATGAAAATGATGTATTTTTATCTTATTTAATTACCGTGCTTGCTCAACAAATCGTTAATGGTCTAATAACAGTTAACCTGTGGGGATCACATTTTAATTGAATAAAAATAAAAGTGATCATATATATTATGTTTTTTGAAATCAATAAGGAAAAGTGGATAGAATATCAACATAAGTGATCAATCATGTAGTTAACCCCGTTGAAGTATTCTATGTTTTATTTAATTACCGTGCTAGCTCTACAAATCGTTAATGATCTAATGACAATTAACTAATGATAACAACATCTTAATTAAATAAAAACGAAAGTGACCACATATTATGTTTTTTTAATCAACGAGGAAAATGTACAAGACTTAAACATAAGTGATCGATCATGTAGTTAATCTTAAAAAAAATTGAACCTATTTTTTAAATTTCTTGATCCATCACCGTTTTAGATATGTGTCGACACCGTTTTTCGCCCGGGCGGAGAAATACCGATACTGACTCGGGGGTTTTCTCTTTGAAAATCGTTTCGAAATGTGAGGAGTCGCCACCAATCATTTAAAGTGAGATTGGAACACTGTAAAAATTGAGTGATTTTAATAAAATACCGAGTTTTGGGGTCTACGAAAATCCAAAAATCAGGTTCGGGAGTCAGTTATGCGTGGGGAAGGATTAGCACCCCCACAAGCGCCCAAAAATTGGTACCTAGTTGATTACCCTATATTTAAAATCGAAAATTTTGAGTTTGATCTTTATTCAATTTAAAAATCATTAAGGATGTAGCGTTTGAAAAGGGTATTCGTTTATTGAGACCGATAGCATTCGCCCCCGAGCGTAAATGCGGAAGATCAACTATTGTGCCTAATAGCCAAACATTGCCTCGTTTTTAGAAAACATGATGCGGTTTTGAAAATGATGTCGACTTATTTAGGGAATTACCAGTAGTCACCCCCTGAGCGTGATCGCAGAGGATATACTATTAATTCCTTAATAAGTTAACAGTGTCTTAGATTTATAAAAAATGCGATCAAGCAAAATTTTATTTTATCCTAATTATACTAAAATAAATTAAGGCTTTTTCTAACCTACGGTGAGTGTCGACACCGTTTTTCGCCTGGGCGGAGAAAGATCGATACCGACTCAGGGGTTTTCTCTTTGAAAATCGTTTCGAAGTGTGAGGAGTCTCCACCAATCATTTAAGGTGAGATTGGAACACCGTAAAAACTGGGTGGTTTTAATAAAACATTTTATTTTAATAAAATATCGAGTTTTGGGGTCTGCGAAAATCCAAAAATCAGGTTCGGGAGTCAGTTACGCGTGGGGAAGGATTAGTACCCCACAAGCGTCAATCGTTTCGAAATGTGAGGATTCACCACCAATCATTTAAGGTGAGATTGGAGCACCGTAAAAATTGGGTGATTTTAATAAAACATTTTATTTTAATAAAATATCGAGTTTTGGGGTCTACAAAAATCCAGAGATCAGGTTCGAGAGTCAGTTACGCGTGGGGAAGGATTAGCACCCCCACAAGCGCCCAAAAATTGGTACCAAAGACTGCTGAAAGGATAAAAGAGGAAAACAAGTTAATCACAAAAGAAGTAAGTGAGGTGGACTATTTTGGAAATTACGAGTTCGATCTTATTTAATTTACAGTTCATTATGTTATTTCAAAAAAAAAGATTTTCTCTCCGGTTAATGCTTACATTTCTATGAAATATTTAGGATTGTTGCATTGCATAGCTCTAAACCTGAGCTCAATCCCGATTTATCTAAGTAGGGAGAAACGTCACACCTCACGAGGAGCATCGGGCTTCCTTGTGTGAGTCTGACAAAGTATCTCTGGAAAGCACCCTAAGTTGCCTATCCGGATATCAGTTCTGAGGTACGCTTTTAGTGGTGTGATCCCCTGAGTGGAACCCGATTCGCAAGTCTGTAATGGGCCAGAATCGGGGTCAACCTTAGCATGTTGTGAAATTACTCGAGAACCCTTGCTAGAACCCTCCCACATATAGAGAATTAAGTAAATCAACCCCGTTAAAACCATGTGGTTAACTTAAGAGAACTAAATCATATGATGTTAGGATTTTTGGTTTTCTTTGATTATTTCGCATTCGATAATTTAAATTTTCGCTAATTATTTCTTAATTTTTCGATTATTCTGATATACTAACTTGTTGCTTTGTTTCTTGATTGCATGTATCATTATCATATCGCATCATTTCATAAACGATATTGATTCCCAGATTATCTAGTTATTATAAAAAGAACTTAAGGCAACAATGTCTTCCGATGGGACTGAGAATGCAATCAATGTTCAGACCTGGTCCGAATACAGACATACGCGATTCGGGGATACCCTTGTTACTAATGAAGAATCAGTTTTATTCTTTAGAATAACTTCTATGAATGCTAATTATATTTTCCTTTTATTATTTCTTTTAACTTTTTAAATATTTTTTAATAAAAATACATGTTAAATATTTAATTTAATCATCTATTGATTTTGAGAATAATTATATTTTCCTTCTATTTAAGTCTTTGAAACAATCTAACATGTAACTTATTACGGTTAAATTTTTTTTATTCATTAAACAATAATTCAGGCCATGTAATTCGCAATATAGAAACAAAATACACTTTTTGCTTGCTTTGAAGGGAATATGAAATAATCAGTAATATAAGATTTTGAGGAGATATGTCCTCAACAACTAAAGGGTTGATACGCTTATATGGAAAAGATTGCATTCAACCTCTTTTTCATGTATTCAACTAGATATGTACACATGTGATAATTTAGTAATATATGACATAGTCAATATTAGATATTGACAAGGGCCGAAATATTAATTTTTTTAAAAAAAATACAATGATTTATTGGGTATTTAAACTTAAAATTTAGAAGACAGTGTTTAATTTGTCTAATATTTAAACTTACAATAACCTAAATTGTTATTAGACAAAAAAATCAAGAACATTAAATTATTGCTCTTTAATTCGGTTCCTACTTGATTACATATTTAATAAATTAGTGTATTTTTTAATTTGAATATTTATTTTTACATAAATTAAAATACTATTTAATCAAAATTTATCGAACATATTTTTTTTACAAGGGCGAGCACTCAAAGATAGCTACGCCCCTGTATGCATGCATGCATGTATGTATATTTAGGGTCTGTTTCGGGGAAAACCAATTACAGAATTGATTTTCCCCGAAATCTCGTGTTTGTTTCACGTAATTTGTTTTCCGAAAAATATTTTCCAGTGTTTGGTTAGAGGAAAACTGGTTGGTCAACGTAAAACATTTTCCTGATCAATAGAATTTCCTTTGTGTTTTCTAGAAAATGACTTACGGTCTGATTTTCCGTAAGTTATTTTCCAAACTTTTCACTTCAAATGATAAATACTCAAAATAATTTTATTTTATGAATTTAATATTAATAACATATTTTAATATCATTTTAATCAAAATATTAATTATTAAAAATATATTTATTAATATTTCTAACAATATAATATAATATTTTTAATTTGATAATATATAATAAATTATTAATAAAATTTATATTATTTATTAATTTCATAGAAATAATATTATTAAATTATTAATAATGAATAATATTATTTATATATTTAATATTAATATAATAATATTTTAATAAATATATTTAAAATATACTAATTAATATTTTTAAAATATAACATAACACTATCACTTTTAATAAATAATTAATATAATTTATAATATTTTTATTTCAATAAAATATACCAATATTAATATTTTTGTTAATAAAATTATAAAAATAATATTTAATAATAAATACATTATTTTAATATTTTAAAAATAATTATATTAAGTTTTATGATAAATAATATTATTTATTGTATTTAATATTTATAATAAATAATTTTTAAAAAACTCATTAACTAGTGTAAAAAATGTTTAAACAACATCTTCTAAACATCGCAAAACGTTTTCCATAAAATGTAATTTATTTTCCAAAATTCAATTTTCAGAAAACCAATTACAACCAAACAAAAAACTTATTACTTCAAACTTTTTTTTTTGACATCACCGCACGAAGCCATTAACTCCGTAAAGAATACAATATGATTACAAATAATTTGGAGATGGTTTTCAAATTGATACTTCAAAATATTTTAAAATCAATTTGCAACAATTATTGGTGAATTTGATGATTGATTGATTTCTCATACAATGTAAACATTTTTAATAGAAACTTAAAAATTAATACTTGGGGGTAGGGATTAGGGTTTAATGTTCGAGTTTTAGGGTTGTGGTTTGATGTTTGGGATTTAAGGTTTAATGCTTGATGTTTGGGATTTATGATTTAATGTTTAAGGGTCTTTATGCAGTGGCGGATCCAGAAATAATTTTAAGGTGGACATACACATATTAATTATTAAAATTTTTGTATGTGGTAGTCATAGGTAAAATTTTCAGGGTTGGCACCCATTGTAAAATGAACATCTAATATAAAGAAACTCGGTTCTAGGGTGGGCATGTGCCCACCTTGAGGATGCTTTGCATCAGCCATTGAGTTTATGATTTAGGTTTTAAGATTTAAATTGTATATTGCATGCAACTTACCGTGATATGTGGGTGATGAGTGGTGGATGTTGACGAGGGCTCTAATTGGATTCAGATATCAAATTGATATTTCATATAAACTTTAGAATCAAATTTGTATTTTTGACTAAAATTCAGTTGTCAAGTTAAAAATTAATCATTTTTACTGACATATCACTTAAATTAAATGGAATTTACGTGATCAAAATAACACATATAGAAAGCAAAAGTGATCATAATGTAATTTTTTTTCAAAATTAGTCGGTATATATCAACAGCGTAGTTTACCCGACGAAAAATGGGAAGCAATGCAGCTTTTGGCTTTAAATGAGAGGAAATGGAGAGAAGATTGAGTGGAGATATGGCCCCAACTGCTACGGGCTAATCAAACACTAGGTGGCTTCATTATTTAATTACTTAATTAAATGATTATTATATATTTATATGGTTTGATTGTCAACCACACACACACAGAGTATTCGACTCTCCTTTCCTACATCAAGACTGGGGATTCTCTCCTCTGCACTCGTGAGTTCAGCCATTGCTGTCCAAGGTTACTTCTTCTCTCTGTCTTACAATGTTTGTTTTTGATTTATTCATGTTTATATTCGCAAAAATATATATTTATTAAGCAAAGAAAATAGGGCACATTAAAGACGTGAGAGGTGAAAACCCCAACACCAAAAATAATTGAGAGTTTTGTTTGTTGCCCATTGCATTTGGTCAGAAATTTGGCAACTTCGTCTTTGTCATTATATTTCCGTTGGCATTTGGCAATCCACATGATTTTACAGCAATATATCTTGTTTTTGTCATTGAGATGAAAATAATTTAGAATAATGAATCCTACTTTTAGGTTTTCAGAAAATATATAATTTTAATAAAAATGATTAAAATATTGGATTATCGTTTTTTTTGGGATAGAAACCGTTAGTTTTATTAAAAATACTCTTGTTAAAGTAACGTTAATTAAACTATATCTTGTTTTTTTAAGCGTTCATAATTCATAAAATATGATCCTAATAATAATAAATTTGGCATAATTGTATTACAAAAATAATTTAAAAAGAATATGCTAAGAAAATATAAGTAATATTCAAGCGAAATGTCAGTAGCATGAAAAGGATTCCTTCTCTGTCCTGAATCTAGCGATTAGCTTTTGGGAATTCTCATTCTCTCTCCAAGTCTCCAGGCACAAAGCTCGAGGTGACAATGAAATAGAGATATACCAACCAAAACTTGGGCGTTCAAATCTATCATTTGAAATTAAAAGAAAAATAGCTCTATTTTCTTTCTCCCCCTTGTCCTACATTTTGTCACTAATTAGGTCATGTTTGCTGTTCATCCTATTATTGGAGAGAAAATTTGTTAGCCAAATCATTAAGTGTAGTGTCTACAAAATTAAAGCTTTACTGCAATTAATTGAATTAAAAAACGGATAAGATGATTATTTGACACTGCTGGAATGTGGTTTGGACAAAAAAACTCTTAAAATTAAGTAGTTAATTGAAAAATTAAAAAGCTTAATACTATTACACACGAACCAAATGATTTTAGTAATTAAGAGATTATTGTTATCCTTTTAACTTTAATTCTCAAGTTCAAGCACTACGTAAGTAGGGGTGTATGAATGTTCACTATCAAATAATTAATAAATATTTAAACAGATAGTGTCTTATATCATCTACCGGTGTGAAAACAAAATCTTCATTTTTCTTCTTCCATTAGTCCTTGGGGTTATTTTCTATATCATTTTCATCAGGGCAACATGAGATTTTATTGTCAAGTGGCAATGGCAACCTTCAGCATAATCCAAAAGTCCAAATCAAAATCATGGGGTTGGAAAAAAACAGGAGTCTGATATGAAATATTGAAAATGGGGTGTGGTTTCAACCCAACCCCATTTGCCATTACCAATGACACTTGCTTTTGGAAGCTTCTCAGCAAAATCAAAAAAAAAAAAAAAACCCCCAGCTTTTTGGCCGGGTGCTCATCTTCATTCACGCCCCTCCTCCGTATCATCTCTCTTCTTTTCCCATTTATTTTATTCAATTTCACACCGTACAATGCCGTAATTACTATTCGGAGTTTATGAAAAATGTTGGTCCCTTGACGTTTTAGTCCACAAAGATAAATTATCAAAGACTAGTTCATCAAATTCAAAACCCAGAACCCGAGTTGAGTTCCCACTTTTTTCTTCTCATTGGATGATTATCTCGTTTACATTATTATTCCAGCAACAACCCCCAAAACCCGGGATTTTGCACTACCACTCAAAAAACCAGAAACAGATAAACAAGAGATTAAACAAAGCTACACTCTTTCATCATGTTTGCCATTTTTATCAAACATTTACTAAACATAATCTGCTTCAAACACCAAACCCAAGAGAAAACATAATCTGGTTTATGAGTGTGTTCTTTTTGTTTAGCTGAAAATGAAACCAGCCTATTTGTTTAAACCAGTTGAGGTTTCTCTGGTAGCTCAGTAGTAGGCTCCCCTAGACTCTGTAATTATATAGTTATTATTATTTTGCCATTTTTTTTTGGGACACTTTGCTCTTAAATGAGTTGAGCTGCTGTTGTTGAGCCTATTACTAGTGTTGTTGCTGAGCAGATCTCAAAATTTTCAGCCTAATTAATCAACATAACATAACCAACTGTACTACAGCTTTAAAGGTAAAAAGCTTTCTTTTTTATTAATAAAAAACATACTTTTTCCTCTCCTTCTCAGTACTAAAAAGCTGAATTGTCAGTTTTCCTTCCCACCATTAGAATTTTGCTGTGATGGGGTACTAAGAATGATTTAATTACCTTTAGTATTGCATTTTCCAATTCTCCTAGAGTTTCCATATACATTTTTTTCATGTTGAAAAGCCGGTCATTTGGTCTTTGTGGGATTTTCATCGATTTTCACCTATTTAGTTGCGCCATTAGTTTTGGCTAACTTGTTGGTGTTTACAGATATCGGTAGATATAATCATCACTATCATTACCAACACAAATAGAAGAGAAATTGCAGAAAGCACAAGTGTAGGTTCTATCGTTTACCGGGCTGCGCCGCTTCTTCTTGTCGCTCGTGCGTTTCCAAAAATCCCAAATCTCGAGGTCCCAAATGGCGAACCACACACCCTCCCTATAAGCCATTTTGCTTTTGTATTTCTGGGTTTTTATTTTCTTCTTCTCATTTGTTAAAGCGAGTGCCTTGAAGAAAAAGTTTTTCCAGGTTTAGTTTTCAGTGTTCTTTAAGGTTGAAAAATCGAATTTTGATGAGTGCATTGAACCCAATGTACGAGTTTTGAAACCGTTCAAGCATTGATCTTTGTTTTTAACTATTTGATCATTTCCGGTTTGGCTTCAATCCCATTGGTTTACATAATCAATTGAGTAAAACCGCTGATTCTAAGGCAATTTAAAGGGTTCTAGGGAAGTGTTCTTGGGATTGTTTAGAGGAATGTATTGAAAGATTTGATTTTGATGTGTAAAGCCGGACTTAGTTACAAGTCATGCTGAGCTGTGAAGAGGGTGAGATTGATGTGTTCTTCGATTCTTCGGATTTCTTGTCTGTCGAGGAGCCGGTTTTAGCCAAAGTAGGATCAGAGTGGGGGAAATTAGAGTATGGAATTTGGATGGATGAACCTCGGAGTGTTGAGGAACGACGCCGAAGATTTCTTCATGGAATGGATCTTGTTCAGCTTTCCTTGGAGAGGATCACAGAATGCAGTGATGCTGTATCAAGTTCTTCGATTTCGCCTACCGGCAACGGCAATGAAACCATTGCTGTCTGTGATAGGGAAATGAGTTGCGAAGCCAATTTGTTGGTTGATGAATCAGAGCTAGAACAGAAGGTAATGGAAACACAACATCAACTTGATGAATCTGGAAATGTTGAAGTTAATACGAAGAAATTGAAGAAATGGTGGAAACACTTTTCGAGCATGCGGAAAGGAGAAGGCAGGCGTTCATCTAAGGTAATCAATCCGAGCTTCAAAGTCCATAAAACGAACAGGATGATGGTTCAGTCCAACAAGAAAGGTTACATGGAGTTTTCAGAGCTTTATATGGGACAAGAAATACAGGCTCACAGGGGCTACATTTGGACTATGAAGTTTAGCCCCGACGGTCAATATTTGGCTACCGGCGGTGAAGACGGGAAAGTCCGAATATGGCGTGTAACATCGATAGATGCCTTTAGTAAACCTTTGATGGCGGAGCGCGGTTTAGGTAGATCTATGGGCAACGGAAAGTTCGGTTTCGGCAGAGAAAAGTCGGTTCACTCTCAAGTTGTTATTCCTGATGAGATTTTTTGGATCAAGGAGTCACCAATTCATGAGTTCCATGGCCATTCCAGTGATGTTTTAGATGTTGCATGGTCCAATTCAAATGTGAGACAATGCAGAAACTTAGCAACTCGGTTTTAGACATGTTTTTCGTATGCTTGAATCGGTTTTTCTTTCTTGTTGCAGTTCCTTGTTTCTTCTTCCATGGATAAGACGGTTCGACTATGGAAAATCGGCTGCGATCAATATCTAAATGTTTTTCATCATAACGATTATGGTAACTACGGAATGACTCGATCCTATTTCGTTACTTTGGAATATGTTTTGTCATGGTCTGACCATGTTCTTTGTATGCAAACAGTAACTTGTATCCAGTTCAATCCGATGGATGACAATTACTTCATCAGTGGCTCCATAGATGGAAAAGTTAGGATTTGGGGAGTGTCGGAGAAACGAGTCGTTCACTGGGTCGATGTACGCGACATTATAACTGCTATATGTTACCGGCCAGACGGAAAGGTTTGGTTCTGAACACTCGAGTCAATATTCTTCTGCTAAAATAGTTGTTTTCGATTTCATCTGTAATCGTTCCATGCCCCTTCGTTCTAGCAGGAATTTATCGTCGGTTCCATTAGAGGCACTTGCCATTTCTATGAGGCTTCAGGTTATACATCTCTTCCATGTCCCGAGTTCGATTCTACTGTTTTAATTTAGTTGTTCGCCTTTTGTTTTCATTCGACCTGATTATTTCTGATTTTATGTTCTTGGTGCTATAGGCGACGGCATTAATTTGGAGGCCGAGGTTCAAATTCCTGGCAGAAAGAAAACTTTGGGCAACAAGATCACAAGTATTCAGGTTTTGCACTCGAGTTCTAGATTCTAATATCTTTTGCTTGCAGTAATATTTCATGATTTTGGTTCCATCTTGCAGTTCTCCCAGGATGAACCCCACAAAGTTATGGTAGCATCAAAAGATTCCAAACTCCGAATACTCGACGGCGTAGATATCGTTCGTAAATTTAAAGGTAACCTTTCTTTATTCGATAACTCGGGAATTCGGTTTATATCGTTGCTGCATTTTGCGTTTGCCCTGTTCTTCTATCTGCACTTTTAATAGTCTATGGTAGTTCATTTGATTAATATCTTCCTTGAATGGTGCAGGACTACCGAAGTCAGGAAGTCAGATGTCGGCATCTTTCACGTCGACCGGGAGACATATAATATCGCTTGGAGAAGACTGTCATGTTTACTTCTGGAACTACAATAGCATGTGCCCCCGAACATCGAAACACATGAAATCCGTTTCGTCTCGCGAGCACTTCTTCTGTGAAGATGTGTCCGTTGCAATACCTTGGTTAGGCCAGCGCTCGGATCGGAGTCACTCGGACTGCTATCCTAGAAAGGATCAGATGGAGGGTGCTTCTCCAATCAGAGATTCGCAACGATTCTCTCTTGGTAACTGGTTCTCCATTGACAGCTCCTTCAAGGGCTCTGCAACATGGCCCGAAGAAAAGCTTCCGTTATGGGATACAGCATTTGCGGATGATGAATTATATGCATATGAGCACCAGCAACTCCGTCAAAACGGCCAGTATCACACGGCCCTACCGGAAACATGGGGGCTCGTTATAGTTGCAGGCAGTCGGAATGGAACAATCAGGACGATCCAGAACTATGGATTGCCTGTTACTCTATAGGAGTTCGACTTCATTCAAGTTATTTGTAAATTTTTCCCGCTCGGTATTCAACCCATTACCACTCACTTTTCAGTGAAGGTGTCAAACGATTTTCCTGTGGAAAATACAAAAAGAAATTTTCCCAAATAGGGTAAAACTACAAAACGGTCACTAATGTTTGAATAATTTTTTATTTTCCTTCATTGAAGTTTCAAAAGTAATATATGAGTCACCAACGTTATCGATTTATAACAAAATGATCACTCCATTATTATCTTATTAAATTAATGATGTGACAATATTAATAAAAAAGTTAATGTTTAATTTTACCCCTAAATCACTGTTAAGATATAAAATAGATACTAAAACAATAGTTTTATATCAAATTTACTCCCAAAAGCTTTCTAATATTATGTGTATTTGAGATCCATCCACATAAGTCATCAATGAAAACATTTGAATGAGCAATCCTATATGCTTTTGAGAAGAGTTCCCTAATATTGTCCTTTGATGCACCTAATATATTAAATACAAAACATAACTATCAGTAGTAGATCTAGAAATTTAAAATTGGGGTTTAAAATTTTAATACTTTATTTTAAAATCATTTTGGATATGCAAATTTCTTTATTTTTTTATATTTCCATTAATAAACTAAACTAAATTTAATATTCTTCTCAAAATAGTGGGTGTGTAATAGCTCCCTAGGGAGCCATGTACATACGCCCTTGATAACTATCAACAAACATCTCTGATTACGGTTAAGAAAATTTTCATTTATCAAACTCTATACACAATGTTATGAATTCATGGAGCCCCAATAATCATATTCAGTAGAAAGAGTCAAAGAAAGAAAAAACCGGAAATGAATACCTGAGTCACCCGACGGTCCTAAAAGAGTAAACTAGAAATTTTGGAGTCCAAAAGTTGGCGACAACCGACGGTGACCGGTAGTGATGGTGGTGAGTGCCGACCGACAATTAAAAACTTTGGTCGAATTCGAGAATCAAATTGATATTTCATATAAAATTTAAGATGAAAGATATTTCATCTAAAGCTTAAGGATAAAATTAAAATATTATCTTTTTACTAACGTACTACGTCACCAAACTAATATGAATTAACAGTTTAATGATTAAAATATAACAATTGATAAAATAAATGATTAAAATTTAATAAATCGGCAATGTAAATGGCTTAAATATAACTTTCTTAAAATTGATAATAGAAAATGAACAAAATTAGAATGAAAGCGATCATTCTAATAATTACCCTTAATTTTGATTGTTTGAAAGCCTATGCAGGGGGCGGACATTAGATTGTAGTTGGTGTCTTGGCGTTAGCTAGCCGGCGGAAAGTGAGGCTTGAGGAGCAGTCAAATAAGCGTCCTTAATTAACGAATATTATTTCATTATTTAAATTTTGTTCAAATTTTAGTTTCGTTGTTAATTAACTCAAACTTTATTAAGTAAAAATTTAACCTAAAAATAACTATCTATAAATAGCAACAATTCTTATATGGTGATAATAAAACTTATTAAATAACACAGGAAACATAGATAATCAGAAAAGCATTGCCCTTCCATTGCTGTTTGCATTTTTGGTTACCCATCTTCCGTTTGTGGAGAGTGATTGGTTCATAAACTTCCACATCCCCATCGTAAACGATTTGTCTTTACTTAATTCGCCACCCAGCGAGCCGAATTTGTTCCTGCGCTGCAAGTCCAAGAACAAGGACATCGGTGAAAGACAGATGATGAAGGGACAGGATTACACGTGGGATACCAAGACCAACTTTTTTCACACGACCCTTTTCTTCTGCAACGCACGGTGGGTGGGTGGGTCGCAAGAGGCAACGTTTCGACGCTTTTGATGCTAAAAGGGACGAAAAATTATGTAGGAAGTATCATAATTCTTACATGTGATCGGTGAGAGAGAATGGAGTTTATTTCAGTAGAGACAATGCCACTTGGGTTAATGTATACCCTTGGTAGAATGTAATCTATCAATCTATTTTCGCATCGGAGAATCCTATTTAGATATTGATTGTGCAATATTAATCAAACCTATTTTAAAGTGTATAGGAGTTCTCATGGTCGACTTCATTGAACATACTTGTAAATTTGAACCCATAAATACAACTGACGAATCCCCTAAATCTAATAATACAATCTCCAAATATTTAAACCCAAAACTTGATTTAGAAAATTCAAATAAAACTTGAGCTAAATTTCACAAATTTGAGCCCCAAAAAAAACCCATAAGAAATAGTCGGGGAAGAAATTATAGACCCACAAAGCAATGCAGAAGAACTTCCTGCAGTATTCAATTTTTTAGTTGGGCCTATAAAAATTGGATAAATTGAATATAGCTTTATGAGTGTTTGTTTAAATTTAATTATAATATTTTTATAGTATTATAATATTAATTTAAATAATTCTCTATAATTATATATAATATGTATATTTGTTCACTTACAACTTCGTTTGTATGTGTAAGTAAAATTTATAATATTATTTAATAAATCAAATATCATCTAAAGTTATGTAATGTATTTACAATGTTATTTTTTAAAAAAGAGATTTTGATGGCAAAGTATTAATGAGAGTATATAGGAGTCAAGTAATTCAAGGGAAGAAAGAATTTGCCAAGAGATGTAATCCAAGGATCAAATTGAATAAAATGAAAAGTTAAGAGACTAAATTAAAAACTTGAAATTTTATTGCCAAGAATTGAAGTTACACATATATTCTATAGTAGTTAGCTGTGATTCATTATGATAAAAATAAACTTAAAACGAAGAAAGAATTGAAGAAATAAATAAATTAAGGATTAGAACTAATAAATTATTGGAGCTAAAGTCAAAGACAAAAAAGAGGTAATTTTAATATTCAGTTTTTCACACTTTTAAATTTAAACTTTAAATTTAAATATCTAATTCGAGTTGACTCAAATAATTCGATTCAAACAATTTAAAATTAACTTTTTTTTTCTGAATTAAATCTAGTTTTGTTCAACCTAAAAGAGAGCAATTGACTTAACGATTCAAGAGACCCTCGTACTTTTATAAAAATAATAGAACCCTTTGAAGTCAAATATTATCTTTTAAAAAAACATTTATCAAATAATATATTTTGTCATTTTAATAACTTTTAATCATTAAAATTCGGCTTACGGGTTCCTTTTGTCCCTTTAGTAGACTCAATTTTTCATTTTCGTCAGTATATTATTTTTACATCAATTTAGCTAACGAAAATTTTCAATTGTATCAATGTTTAAATATTTACTATTGTTTAAGGTTTTAAGTTATGATTTAGGGTTTAGGATTTTAAGTTAGGGTTTAAGTATGTTATGATGCAATTAAACAACTTTGATAACTAAATTGATGCAAAAATATTATAGGAATAAAAATGATAAACTAAATGTACTACATGAGCACAACAACTCTTAAACCTTAAAATTCTAAATATCTCTTCCAAATTTTGGACCTTCCAAACTAAGAGCATTACAGTCTTAGTTTCATGTAATTTTAAAATATTATTTTTGTACATATAAATTATGAACTTATATGTTTCACAACATATGACATAAATCAATGATTATTAGTTATTTTAAAAGATTCCTATATTCGTTAATGTTTTAGGATAAGAAACCATTTTTAGACACCCACAACTCTTCTAACGGCTTAGGGTATAAAATTAATGTCATAATGTACAAATATATTATTAACATAGGATAAAATAGTCACATTAATCTATATCTTTTTAAAGTAACTGTCCCATAACATTTTCTTTTAGGAGAACCCTAACATTTAACTAAATTGTTATTGTTGCTTATATTATTATTTAGAACACTTTGACCCCTCGTTTCATTTTAGGGAAAATATCTCTATTTTAAAACGTTAATCGTTTGTTAACTAATGATTTTCATCCACAAATATATCTTTTTGCTCCAAGATGAAAGATTAAAACTAAAATACTCCAAAAAAAAAAAGAATAGGGACAAAAGTGACAATTTCTTCAAACATTAAAAACATTTTTTTTTGACATTATACCAAAATTATTCCCTAAACGTAAGATGTCTTGGTTAATTCCATGTAAGATATGCAAACATTTTTTTTTGAATTAATCACTGGTATTCGATATATTGACCGATTAATTAGATCGGGTACTGTAGAGGCGAGGGCGACCCTCCCAACCCAATTTGTTTCATTCGCAAACGCCAGGATTCAAACCCTTGACCTTGCTTAAGAGACCTAGTGTCCCATCGTACTAGACCAACTGATTGTTTATCTTACTTTAATAAACTAGAGTAAAGTCATAATAGGGTTTAAATATAAATTATTGATTTTAACATAATCATGTTTTGTTTTCAATATATATATTCTCGAAGATTCACGTACTAATTAATAAAATTAGTAATGATTCCACTACATAAGTATAAATGCATAGATCCGAGTCTACAAATACAGTAACAAGAGCTGAAAATAATGTAAAGATACTTGTGATTGCATCAGTAAGATCAGAATTTTCTCCGACCCTAACCGTGCATAATGGACTGACACATGAGCGTCTAGTAGCTATAGATAGAACTAATATAAAATCACATCATCAATCTCGTTCAACTGTTGGGTGCGTGTGCTGAAGTGACACTGCTGGAGTCTTGAGGAATCCCTCAATAAGTAATTCAGACACCTATAGGCTATAAACTTTTATGCTCTGGAGCAACCATAACACTCCCTTTGACGTCTTGACGACTAAGAATGTGACCCATAGAACTGAAAGCCCTCTTTAGCTATGGATTCCTTCATCATGCTCCTCCTCGTACCCTGAACCCACTCCATAGCATTTAGGTTTGAGAATTTCTCTTACCCTGTAGGAGATACTTTTTAATCATTTTATTCAACCAAATAGACGTTGTCACCACCTAGGATAAAATGAAAAAAAATATTATTACTCACATCGCGAATTTAAACATGGGCCTATGATATCAAATGGCACTCAACTATTGAGTTAATCATTTTGGTTAATTTAACTATATTTTGTATTTAACTTATATAATGTTATGTAAATATTTTTTGATGATTATAACATTTAAATATGAGACACTTTAAATTAATTACTGAAAATTTAGTCACTCAACTATAATGTGATTTTTTTATTACACTAAATTTAATATTTACTTTTATAATTATTACATTAAAATATTAAACTTTTAGTTTATTTAAAAACAAAAAAAAATAATTTATATATTTATATTAAATTTATATTAAATTATTCTAAAAAAGTATATTTATGATATTATAAAAATATTTTCCATTGCGCACTCCCCTCCACCACATGAAGTTAAGATTGTGAAATTGGGCGTTCCATTTCCATAAAAGTCATGTTTTTTTATGCTTTCAACTCCACTAATCTTCTCGTGTTTGTGGATCTTAAAGCAATGCCCATTAAACAACACTCCCTTCCTTTGTGTTTAGCGGTACATAATGGAATTCCTATATGACGGTCTTCCCTATTTACATTAACAAATTATAGTTATAAGAATGGTTGAAAAGAGTATTATTTTTTCTTAAGATTTCGAGTTCGAACAACTACGTCTGCGATATATGTATTGTCAATAATTAAAAAATATTATAAATAAATATTATATTATAATCACCTCAGATAATTCAAAAAATATATAAAGATTCTTATTAATATGATATTTATATTTAATTTAAAACATTATAAGATTATTTAACTATAATCAAATAATTATTATGGTCACTTAATTTTTAAAAATTATTAAATAATTTTTATATTGATCAAATTATTATAAAATAATTTAATAAATTTAATAACTACTTTATTACTTTTAAAATTTTAATAACCAAAACCGGTTATTATAATACCCTTTAATTCAGTATACATTGGATAAGGCCAATACGAGATTGTGGGTGATGAATTGCATCCTACCTTGAATAGAAACCCACTATAAAGTTATGATATAATATTTTTTTAAAAAATAAATCACCACTTAATTATTTAAATGACATTAGTTAAGTTACTCACCATTAATACATGATAAAAAATTAACATGATAATTAATAAAATTAGTACAATTATATATAATTTTCAAAATTTATATATTATATTAATTTAATACTAATTTAAATTTAATTTAATAAATTTTCTATCATATCATGTAAAGCTGGTATATGGGCTACCCGCCCATTTAACCCATGGGTTTTAACGGTGCAGGCTTAAACGAAACGGTTTAAAAAGCCCGCAATCATAAATGATCTTGAATTCTAAGACCCGTAGCCCGTAACATTTAATCCGTGGACTTACCCGCGACCCGTTAAATAACAACAATTTTAAATGCTAAGGCCCGTGACCCGCGACCCACAATCCCGATCTTGAATTCTAAGGCCCGCGACCCGTACAATTTTAAATAACAACCATAACACCAATAACACCAAAAGTCAATTACACTATTAATCTGAAACGGAAGTTAGTAGCAAAAAATAATCCACAATAACACCATAACAACAAAAGTCAATTAAACTATTAATCTGAAACTGAAGTGGCTAAATAACACCATAACAGCAAAAATCCATTACACTATTAAGTCTCAAGATAAACAATTAAATAAATAACACCATTAAATATCAATAAATCTAAAATAAATAACACCATAACACCATTAAGTCTAAAATAAATAACACCATAACACTAATAAGTCTAAATAAAATCAACATAAAATAAATTGAAAAAAAAATTAAATTAAGCGGGCTACCCGCGGAGCCTGCGAGTATACCCATTAAACTCAAGAATTTAACGGTCCAGGCTAATAAACCCGCAATTTAAATAAACTTTATTTTTTTAGACCCGAAACCCGTACAGACCACAAGTTATACGGACACGAACCTTAACCCATTTATCCAGCTCTAATATCATGTGGTCACATGTGAAATGTACCTATCAATGTGCATCTACCTATCAACGAGAAATGTACGCCATTACTCAAGCGGTGGCAAAATGGCGTCATCTGTTGCGTCACAAATTTACTTTTTACACAAATCAACAAGCTTTGAAGAGCCTACAAACTCAGGTTTTTCAAACTTCAGAGTAGCAAAAATAGCTTGGAAAACATCTTAGTTACGATTTTGACGTGTATTGTTCCGGAAAGGGCAATGTTGCAGCAGATGTGCTATCCTGAGTTTCCTTCTCTCAGTTCATGGCTTGTTCTCGACGAGATTTTGGCTTCTTGAACGATCTCCGCCTTGCTAACAAGTAACATTCTGAGCTTTTTAAACTCCAACAACAACTGGCCGATGATTCTTCTACATTGCCTTAGTATAGTTTCAAGGATGGCCTTTTATTTTTTTGGGATCGTTTGGTGATTCCGTCTGATTCTTCCATTCGACAGCAATTATTATGTGAATTTCACTCGTCTGCTATTGGCAGTCATTCCGACATTCATCGCACGTTTCACCGCCTCGTTTCTAATTTCTTTTGGCCCCAAATGCGTCGTGATGTGCAACGATTTGTAGCTGAGTGCCATATTTGTCAACAAATGAAATCTTCGTCCTTACCCCAGTCCGGGTTGTTGCAATCGCTGCTTTTACCGTCTTTGGTGTTTGAAGGAATATCCATGGATTTCATTACATGTTTACCTCTTTCCCAAGGTAAATCAGTTATCATGGTAGTCGTTGATCGCTTGACAAAATATGGCCATTTCCTTGCATTAGCACCTCACTTCACTAGCGCGACTGTGGCTAGTGTTTTTGTGTCGAAAGTGGTTCGCCTTCATGGAATTTTAGTCGAGATTGTCTGATCGTGATAGTCGTTTTATGACTGATTTTCGGCGCGAACTTCACCGTTTGCAGGGTACGACATTGGCTATGAGTACAGCCTATCATCCGCAAAGCGATGACCAAACTGAAGCTTTAAACCGTTGTTTGGAAATGTACCTACGCCTTTATGTGTCCGATTACCCGAAAACTTGGCTTACTATGCTGCCGTAGGCCGAGTATTGGTACAATACATCATTCCAATGTCAGCGTAAATGATTCCATTTGAAGCTCTTTATGGTCTGCCACCCCCAACGATTTCTCATTATATTTTGGACTGCTCGGGTCATTCTCTTCTTGATGCCTTCTTGGTTCAACGATATGAGATGCTACAAACCCTCAAAGTCAATTTGCTCAAAGCTCAAGCTCGGATGAAAACTTTTGTCGATCAACATCGTCAGGACGTGGTCTTCAATGAGGGTGATTGGGTTTATATTAAGTTACAACCTTATCGTCAGAACTCTCTTCGCCTTCAACGCCACCACAAGTTGGGTCGTCGTTATTTTGATCCTTACAAAGTCCGTCGTCGCGTTGGCCAAGTTACTTATCATCTCAAATTACCAGCATCCGTGCAAATACATCCTGTTTTTCATGTTTCCTTATTGCGCAAATGTGTGGGTGTGCCAGAACAACAAGTTACTCCATTACACTTGGTTGACTCTACTGCTACTATGGTGTTACAGCCCGAATCTATTGTCTCTACTCGTGTTATTTCCCGTAATGGTCGTTCCGTGGTGCAATGGTTAGTTCGCTGGGAAGGTTTTGATGCAGCTGCCGTCACTTGGGAAGATAAAGATCAATTGCTCAATTCATTTCTGACTCTGAACCTTGCGGACAAGGTTTCAGCTAATGGGGAAGGCAATGTTATGAAAGATATTGAGGAGACAACAACAGCTGTGGAGCCGATTGTTGCAGTTAAGAGTGGGTCTCGAATCAAGAAACTACCAGCTAAATATGATGATTTTGTGCTCAATCCACGTCAGCGCAAATAGCAACCGAATACGTTAAGAATACTATAAAAAGCGAGAGTTGTGAGAAAACTTATCTGAGAATTTGTTGCTTTTGACTCTTATTTCTCACCCTTTTCTGTTGTTGTTTGTTTTGTTTTCATCTTAAGCAATAAAACAAACACAACCATTTCCTTCTTCTATTGGCGTACATAACAAAAAACAAACTGCAAAAAACCATTAAAATAAATCTTTTAATTTATTTTGTTATTCACAATGTCATGATTCAGATCATTAATCTTTTTTAAAGATCTAACGTCTCCTCTAACTAAATCAATTGATAGTTGGATGGATTTTTGCAATTTTCCTCTAGCATAAAAGGCTTAAAAAGCAATCTCATAAAAGGTTAGTTTTGCTTAGTCTTACTCGATTCAATTGCTTTGTAGAAATCTGGATTCATCACTTCATTCTTGGTGTTTAGGGGTTTGGTTGAGATATCTTAGAAAGCTTAAGGGTCAAATTATAAATTAATCCTTTTTATTAACCCAGCACAGAGAAAACATAACAATTATAAGCTAGATGATCAAAATTAGAAAAAATAATCGAATAAAAGTGGCATGTGTTGTTGTTTAGTAAAATTAAAATCAAAAGTGTGAACGCGCTTTTAAAACAGTGTCAATTACATAAAGATATGACCCAAAAAAAAGGAACATACTCAGGAAATCAAACTCACAAGGAATAGAGTGAAGCAGTGTTGATTGCCGGTGGTGTTGGAACATAAAATTCATCATCAGTCCAGTTATTTTCACCCCAGTGTTTCAACATGCTTTCCCATTCACATACATTGTCAATGCACTTCTTCCTTCGCCTGTCCTTCACCTTCATCCTCCAATGTCCGTCGCTGAAGTTCGCCTTCTCGGCTTCCCGTCTATCGAACTCCAACTGAGCCTTTTGCTTCGATCTCAACAAGCAAAACTGCTGTAATTTCTCCGGCATTGCATCGTGTACCTTCCACCACCTTTCATGTGCCACATCGCTAGCAAACTCTAGCATTATGTCCACATTCCAATTGCAATCATAGTCCTTGTAGCACGACCATGGCTTTATGCCCAAGTAATGAAGTACATAAAGGACCGACGGATCGCTGCCGAAGAGACGGGTTTTCTTTTGCTTCACGTCTTCCTTGTCGCCGCTTCAGAAATGTTTGAGGAAGTTAATGTGCCGTGGAATCCGATGCCACCACATGAAGACCTTGTTTAAGTATCCTTGATCCCCACCGTTGTATAACTCGAACACTTCGATGTGATCCATCAAGAGTTGGAAGGTGCAGTTCGACGGCTCAATGACCATCACACCGGAGTTGAAAAGTGTGGCGTTGTTTCCCGTCGCAGATATTTCCTGCATGCCGAATAAGAAATCAATGTTGCGAAGAATTAGCAGATCGGCGTCGATGAATATGATCTTATCGTACTCGGTGAGCTGCCATAACCGGAACTTGCTGTAGTTATATTCGTTGTAGGCATCTTTTTCAGCTTTTGGATTTCTGATCCTTTGAATTGTCCTGACTTTCCATCCAGCTGCCTCGAGTCCACTCCGGTAAAACACATTGATCATCTCATCGACGAGTATCACGAGGTCTCGAGTTGAGCCGGACATGCGGATACTTTGAGCCGCTGCTATTGCCCCGCATACATATACATAAGCTGAATGCAGAATTGTCGCATATGCTTCTCGAGATGGATTCCCTGAATATGCTGATGCTGCATTTAAAACAATGTATCACTTGGTTTTCCCCATTGAAATTAAGAGAAAAAAATCTAGAAAAGAACTGACCTTTGATCCCAATTGGAAGTGCGAGTTCACAAGAACCAATTGGAAGCCGAATCTTTTCCCTCAACACATTAAAGTCTGGTTTGTATAGGCAGACATTGTTTTCTCGTCCGACAAGTTCTTTGCACGGGAACATGTTTGGTATTGGGAAACACTTGGACACGAAAAGAACGCGAGACTAGCTGCAGATGCAACATAGCAACATCCCTAGACCAATTCCCTTCGTTCCTGCAAGGAAGCTTAACAGCAATCAGATCGAGACGTTTTCCGGGGACTTCGATCTTAGGTAGCGTGGGTCAAACCGGGATGTCTTCTTCTTGTTCCCCGTCGATCCATTCGGGATACAACGAGTCCCATGTTACATTCATGTCGGCATGATCCAGTCGAAGAACCATGTGGTTGGCATCAGATATCAGATGCTTCCAAAGAGTGATTTCCTTATCATTGAAGTTCAAAAGCCTAATTCCCTAGTAATCATTCTTCTTTTTATCCATTTTCTGAATAACTTTCAATACATCACCCCAATTGGTATCTACTGTTAACTATAGTTGAAGCTTAGAAAGAATGAACAAGAAAAAAATGCTAAACCTTGAAAACTGTATTCCTCATGCATTTACAGAGATGTGCAACTATTTAAAGCTACCAATGAGCTGCTGCAAGATTGGTTATAACTAACCTACAGCCGACTAACTGCTTAACCGAATATGGTTTAACATTCACCCTGCTTCTTACAAACTTCCTTCAACTCAAAAACACACAATTTACTTCTGAACAAATCAAATTTGAGCAAGGGAAGAGACTTTGTTAGAATATCTGCTACTTGGCTACTGGTTGGCACATAATTGATTTTAACTTCACGAGCTGCCACCTTTTCAAGCACAAAATGTAAGTCTAGCTCAATATGCTTGCTCTTTGTATGCAGTATGGGCTTTGCAGCCATAGCTATTGCACTGGTGTTGTCGCACCACACCTTGGGCTCTTCAGGCAGTATAACGTTCATCTCATTCAGCACAACCTTAATCCACACGACTTCAAAGGTGACATAAGCAAGGCTCCTGTACTCAGCTTCTGCAGTGGACCTGGATACTGCACGTTGCTTTTTCGAGCTCCATGCCAGCAGATGGTTCCCATTGTAGACACAATATCCAGAAATCGACCTCCTGTCATCATCATCTCCTCCCCAATCCGAGTCTGAGAAGGCATTGAGTACCACCAGTTTTTGTGCTTGAGTTGAAAACCAAAGACCAGTCTCTAGTGTTCCTCGTAGGTACCTCAGTATGCGTTTGACAGCAAGCCAATGTGCCTCAGTGGGCTCTTGCAGGAACTGTGCAGCTTTGTTGACTGCAAATGAAATATCTGGCCTTGTATGACAGATGTACTGCAGTGCCCCAACTACACTTCTATACTGTAACACCTCAACCCGTATCCAACCCGAATACAAGTCTGGGGTGTCACATTGACTTTTCAAACTTTGACTCTTGACAAAATTCAAAGAAAATTTAAAACTTTCATTAAAATAAAAACTGTTTATTTACATAAATTGACCATAATCGATCAGAGCATATTCAACTCAATCAATTAGTATATGGCAACTATGTTCAGATTAACCAAACACATTTAAATCATCTATTTTCTGATCTGAAACTTTGTAAGGAAAATGTTGACCTGTCTTGCTCCTCTTAGCTTCTCACTTTGTTTTCCAGAACCTACGTGTGAAACACTCACACGCTAAGTCTATGACTTAGTGAGGCATTAAACTTATAAGAGAAACTCTAACTTCTTAACCATGCTTGAACATATCATACTATGCTATCACCCAAAACAATATAGCATTTCATGTAATCAAATGTACAAATATACACATCATCATATCAATCATATAATACAATTCATATCACAAAAACATATACTTTACATGTAATATATATGTTTATGGTTATCTCTTTATTAGCCCATGTACATCTGTGAGAACTGTAGATATGTGAGTCTATTGAGGTTGTGCATTATGCTGTCACCACAGTTCGTATGGGGTCCCATTAGGGGCTATGAATTTTGTCCCGAAGGACCTATGTACTGTATTTGTCCCGAAGGACCACTCCTTAAGAACCATATACATATTTCAATGGATCACATATGTGTCTCATAAGACCCTGTAAATGTTCTAAAGAATACATATATGTCCCGAAGGACCACGTAGAACCCTCGAGTCTTGGCATGCCAACTATACCTCTAGCTCTCTTTACACATAACATGGGCATTAGAAATCTATCATGTCACTTATTCACATGTACACTTTTATATCACGACATATAAGCTCATAGCCTCTTTCACATATACATGTAGTCACATAACTTCTTTTCATATTCTCATAAGATTACATAGCTTATATCTTATACTTTGTTTTCTCATGTTCACATATATCCTGTCATATGGCTCATATATATATATCACATAGCACATACTTCTCATATCATTACATTCAAAAGCATGTTAACAAATATAATCATGTATACATACAATTTATGTCATGCATATACGTATAATCATATATTCATGCATTCAACATAGGAAATAGACTTGTCACAAGTCTTGTTTCCATTTAGCACCATAAACGAATTAATATGCACTCACCTGAGCCTCACTAAGTTCCAATCCACTTTTATGATTTTCCTTTCTTTCGATCGAATCTTAACTTGATGATCGTTCCGGAACTTGTTCGTGTTCGATATCTACATAATCACATATTGATACATATCAGTATCCAATTGATATACTCTAATCTATCATTTCTTAGACTAAAAGAAATGTCTATTTCAATTTCCCCTTGAAGTGCATTGATGCATTCTACAGTGCATCGATGCATTCTTTAACATGTGCATCGATGCACTACCCATGCATTGATACACAAATTACCTTCGATGTTTTCATTTTAAAGGGATGCATCGATGCACTCCTTATGCATCGATGCACCAATTGCATTCGATGTTTCTTCTTTAAAGAGTGCATCAATACACATTGAATATGCATCGATACACCTTGCCCAGAATTTGCATTTTAGCACGAAAATCATCAACTCTTCCCTTAATTCTTCTATTTTAAGCCTCTATTATGTCATTAAACTCAACTACCATTACTTAAACCAACTTATATCCATGTAAATCATCTTTAACCTCAAAATCCTATATTCCTTATGAAATTCAAGAATCATACTCAATTTCTAACATGTTCCAAATTCCATTCTATTGCTTCTAACTTCTTAATTAGACAATTGACAAGTTAAATCCAGCTTTAGAACTTCAAAAACCTTTCTATAACAAAAGTCCATTTCTACACCCTTCATATAATTTCCTTTTTAATTCTCTATTCTTGATGTTTAAAGCTTATATAAGCTTTCCTTAAGCTTATATAATACTCAAAGAATCAAAATCAACTTATAAATCCAAGAATTAAACAGCTGAAATTAAACTCACCTTTGAGCTTGGAGATACGGGAGAAGGAAGAAGAAGAAAGAAAACTCCAGAGAATTATCTCCTCTTCCACGTGGTTCCCTTATCTTATAAAGGGAAAAATAAAAATCTTACTTGTAAATTGACCATTTTACCCTTTAATTCATTCTATAATTACTAAATAACCTTCATCATATTTCCAATAAATCATTGAACTATTCATTTATCCTACTTTAATCACCAATATCTGAAACTTTACAATTTGGTCATTAACCTGGTATTGAGGATGTTAAATATACTGCTGAGGTTTGCTTAACACTTCCCCATCGTTCTTACTAAGTTTCGTTGTTGTTGCCATGGGAATAGAGGTTGAGTTTACATTCAACATTTGATTCTTTTGCAGCAACTCGGTGACAAACTTCTTCTGGCTGAGGAACAAGCCATTGTCTAATCGATGTACTTCGATACCAAGGAATTAAGCTGCCCAAGATCCTTCAAGGAAAATTTCTCATGCAGTGCATGAATAATTTGATTAATTTCAAGTTGAGAGCTCCTTGTGATGAGGATATCATCTACATACACCACCATGTATACTACTTCACGATCTTCTTGACGAATAAACAGTGAGGAATCTGCTCTTGAAGGCTTGAACCTTAAGCTAAGCAAGAATTCTCTTAGCTTAAGAAACCAGTTTCTTGGAGCTTGTCTCAGGCCATACAGTGCCTTTTTTTTAGCTTGAACACTAGAACAACTCCATCACTAGATTGTTCCTCAAAACCATGAACTTGTTGTATGTATACATCCTCAATTAGATCACCTTTTAGAAAGACATTGTTCACATCCACTGCCTTATTTTCTAGTGGCATGAAACAACCAACGAAAGCAATATGTTTATTGTGAAAAAACGAACCACAAGACTGAATGTGTTCATAAAATCATAGCCTGGTATTTGGGAATACCCCTTGGCAACCAATCTAGCCTTCAATCTTTCTACTGAGCCATTAACATTCTTCTTCACCTTGAAGAGCCATTTGCAGCCAATGGCTTTCCTACCAGCTGGTAACTCTACAATGTCCCACGTATCATTGCTAATAAGTACATTGTATTCAGCCATAACAGTCATCCTCGAGTCATCATCTTTGAGAGCAGCTCGAATATCACCAGGCATTCCTTACATTGAACTGAGTAGATTTTTGGCTTAAAAATTCCATGCTTGCTTCGAGTTGTCATAGCGTGAGTGTTGGTCATTCTAGCATCTGGAACATTTTCTTGATTTTGAGCTTGCTCACTAGAGGCAGCTTGCTCATGCTGAGAAGATGCAGCTTGTTTATGCTGAGAAGAAGCATAGGCAACATATTCAATAGCATGAGAGCCCGATTCATTATTTATTGACTATTCTTCAGTATGCACATGCAGTTCATCGCATGTAGCTGTAGGTTGACCTGTACTGCTTGCTTCAATTTTTTACAAAATACTAACTCCAGTATGAACACTTGACCTTGGGGTAGTCCTGGCTTGCTCGTGTAGACTGAAAACAACTGGAATGGCCCTTGATCGAACTGGTTCATTACCACTTCTACTGCAAGTTGCTGCCTTGTGAGCAAAAGGAAAGATGCTTTCATTGAACACCACGCTCCTGGAAACATAAATTCTGCCATGATCATCCATGCATTGATAACCATGATGCATAGGAGAGTAACTTAGGAAGACACAAGCCTTGGATCGAAAATCCAATTTGTGTGTATTGAACATCCTAAGATTAGGAAAACACTGACATCCAAAAATTTTAAAAAACCTGTAATAAGGAGGCTTGTTATATAGCTTCTGATAAGGAGACACATTACCAAGGTTCTTGGAGGGCATCCTGTTGATGAGGTATATTGCACTGAGAACTGCATGAGACCAAAAGGTTAGAGGCATTGAAGCTTCTGCTAGTAGAGTCAAAGTAGTTTCTACTATGTGCCTATGTTTTCTTTCCACCCCCCCTTTTGTTGTGAGGTATGTGGGCATGATTTCCTGAGCTTGACACCTAGTTTATGTGAGACAACTTCTAGAAACCAAAACTCTCCTCCATTGTCTGTTTGTAAAGCAAGGATTGTAGTTTTAAATTGATTAGAAACCAAGGCTGAAAACATTTCAAAAGAAACAACAACTTCACTTTTATTCCTTAACAAATAGACTCAACTGATTCTTGAGTACAAATCTACAAAACTCACAAAGTATTTGAAACCACTAGAAACAATAGGAGCAGGGCCCCATACATCAACTTCAACTAACTCGAAAGGTTGTTTATACACAGTTTGTGACATAGGAAAGGGATGAGTTTTGCTTTTTCCCATATGACAGGCTGCACAAACCTCACTTTTGTCTACACTTAGTCTCTTATTGAGGGTTGTCATTACCACCTCAGCTGCTGGATGACCTAGCCTCTTGTGCTACAACCAGTATTCATTGGTATTTCTAACAACAGTGTTGTTGAGTGTTGTTGCTCCTTGCATAGTGTGACAATAAAAACTGTACAATCCTCCATCAAGCTTCCCTTCTACCAACACGACTCTTGTGCTTTCATCCTTAACATAACAAACATTTTTGTGAAATTCAAAGAAAACTGAATTGTCTTGAGTGAATTTTGAAACTGATAAGAGATTCTTGTTAATATTTGGAACGTGTAGTATTTGATCAAGCAAGAGATCCCTAGAGACAATTTTTAAAGCATTTCTACCAATATGAATAATTGGAATAGTGGAACCATATTCTAGATGAACCTTACCACTACCAGTGTATGCTTGCTTGCTCAAGAATGTGGAGGTGGTGCCAGTCACATGGTGTGTGGCTCCTGAATCAGGAAACCATTTTGCATGATTCAAAGGACCATTAACCATTAACGCATTGATCTGCACATTGTCATTTGGCTTAATGGCAGATGCATCTTTATCTCCTGCACTGCACTTACAAAGGGATTGTAATGGCAGTCAGATGTATGGGGAAAGAATGAATACGTATTTGCCTGCATGTCATTAGGCGAGGAGCTTTGTTGAGCAGTTACTCCTTTGAAATTTTCATCAAACTTATGCCAGCACCTGTCAACTAGATGGCCTAGCTTTCTACACAACTGACACTGCTATTTTGGTATTCTTTTATAATTGTTACTCATGGTGCTGTTAGGCTTAGAAGTCCCACGATTCTTGTACTGTTGAGCATCAGAGACCTGGTTGGTGTTGTAGCGTGTGAAATTAACACCTATTGGGAACCTTGATGAGTAATCAAGGCGAGACTCAGCATCAATAAGAACTGATACCACATTATCGAGGGCAAATGGATCTTTGCTTGCAGTGATCGCAACCACCGTTGGCTCATATTCGACTAGAAGTCCATTAAGAATGGTGGCAATGTGATCAATGTCTGAGATGGGATTACCATACGTGGTCAAGAGATCGCATATTTCTGTAATGGCCATGGTGTAGTCTCTCATAGACTGAGAGCCTTTCTTCATCGATCTAAGGCGACAATGCAAGGCCATTATTTTTGCGATAGACAATTTGGAATACAGTCTGGTGATGGCATTCCAGACTGCAGCAGTGGATTCATCACCAACCAATTGAGGTAGAATGTTGGCGCTAACAGTGGAAAGAAGCCAAAGAGCTGTCTTGCTTGACATACCGAATATAAGCTGGATTAACAGTCTGCTCTCCAGCCTCGTTGAGTGTCAGTTTTGATGGATCCACCACGGATTCATCAAGAAAGCTTTCAAGTCCGAGCCCTCTGATTGTGAGAATCACTTGTTGCTTCCAAAGAAGGTAGTTCGAGTCAGTTAAACATACATTGATTCTTTTATTAGCGAAGGTATGCGAGTTGGCTTCTGTCAGTTGCTCATCCTCGGCTATCATTATAATGCCTTGGACCATGACTGTTCTTCGAAGACAAACAAGAACCAGAAAGCAAGAAAGGAGAAAGAATAGCACACAACAAAGCTTTTTCAGGATCTAACGGCGAATGATACCATGTTAACTATAGTTGAAGCTTAGAAAGAATGAACAAGAAAAGAATGCTAAACCTTGAAAACTGCATTCCTCATGCATTTACAGAGATGTGCAGCTATTTAAAGCTACCAATGAGCTGATGCAAGGTTGGTTATAACTAACCTACGACCGACTAACTGCTTAACCGAATATGGTTTAACATCTACATCCGATACATTTCGAAAATCTGCTTCTCCCCATATCCAACTGTTCACGAAATTCGTTCGGCATGTATGCATGGGGTATCCATTTCATTATCTATGGTATGTTAATGTATGCATGTGTACGAGAGACGTACCGAGAACTCGTGGGCGATGAAGGGTGGGATTGATTGGGCCATGGAGAGTAGAAAAGCTTAACGAAAGTGATACAAAGAATGAGAAGCAGGAGAAGCTTGAGCAATGGATATTTGCAGCAGCATGAGGAGCGGTCTTGCACTAATGGGAGATGGAAAGGCTTCTCATCAACGTCTTTCACTTTGTTCTTATTTACCCTTCTTTTATATATGGCCTCACTGCAAATCAATGGTAATTCAAGAAAACAAATTATCCAGAAGGCAGTGTCGGACATATATTGTGCAAGAATTACTTTTATATATTCAAGAGATCATTACATTCGTGCTTATTTTCTCTCAAATGTTTTAATTGATTTTTATCTGACAGACAACAAAGATGAAGTCAGAATATCAGTTTGAAGGAACAAAAAACTTTTTAAAAGTAAAGGGTAACTTATAATTATATCATAAATATTCAAATTATATATATAGTTTAAATGTAAAATAAGTTTTGGGAAAGAAATAATTTATTGCCAACGAGTATTGGCATAAGATTTAAGATTTTGAGTTTATAAGGTTAAGTTTAAATTCTACCACTGTAACTTTTAGTAAACAATATGTAAATTCCTATATAAACCTCGATTGAGTCTTAGGTATACATGAGAGAACCATCCCTAACCTAAACTTATATAGTATAAAAAATAATAATTTATTTATTTTGCGAGTGGGGCTGGAGGCCCCTCTCATGTACCAAGTATATCCATCCCGTAGTGAATGTTGATTATTTTCAAAAATAAAATTATTATAATGTAATATTATTTGATATATATATATATATATATATATATATATATATATATATATTGTTTTATTTGATAAGAATGTAAGATTACATTATTTTATGAGTGGAATTTAATATCATTTAAAAGTAAATTTTATCGAACTTTTATTGTGATATATATTTTTAAACAAATTTAAATCTTAATATTAAATTAAAAATATGTTTGTAAAATAAAAAATAAGAAGATTAAAATAAAATAAATAAATTTAAGACTAACATAATTTAAATGTCATGATTTTTATATTGCCTGTTAAAATCTTGATAATAACATTTTTATAAATTTTATCAAACAGTTGACATAGTTGATAATGTAACATTATTTCATAAGAGAAATATTTATAAAATTAAACAATAAAAAATAACTTTTTAAAATATTATTACACTCTATAATGAATATTCCTTTAACTAAATACATTATTGATATCTTAGTTTTTTCACTCGAGAATAATATTTCCAAAGTTTTATAAAATATAAAGAAAAAAGTGGGCTTCTTTAGCTAAATAAACAAAGCAGATGAAATTTTTTAAAAAAATACATGTGTGTGATAATTATTTTGACATTTAATTTATTATATTATACGTGGAATTCATCATGAGAGGTGACGAATTTCATGATTAATTCTAATATTTTAATATATTTTATGAAACTCGTTACCTCTCGTTATGAGTTTCAAGTGCATTATAATAAATGATATAAATCTCAAAATAATATTAAAGCTCCCCAATTTTTCAAAAAAAAAAATCTGGCTACAATATTTTCAAAATTTAAACGAAAGAAGTGCACAAAATTTAGGCTAAAAATAGAATAAGATCTCACCATAAAATATTTTTGTAATGTAATGGAGAAAATCAGCAGCATAAATCAAAGAAGTACAATGTCACATCAAATAGGTGTGGTAGACTGATATCTTCTGTAGGTGAAGTTTTATTTTCGATCTTTCAGGTGTAACCCATGGAAATAGTGCAAGTCTTATAATTTTAAAATAATTCTGCTATCGATGAAACAAAATAAATTTAAATATAATTATAATTTGGTGGAGGAATTTAATAAAATTTAATAATAAATTAATGTCTAATAAATTGATGAAATTAAATTTAATTAAATTTCTAAATATGAAGTAGATATATAAGATAATAAAATATGAAAAAGTACTCCTATGTTTTTATAATTAAATTTAAAAATGATTTTAAACATCAACCAAATTTGAGATATATAAAGAAAGATTCGTAAAATAGAATAATAAACCAGTATTCATGAATGTAACAGTAGCGTGAAAGGAAACAGCAGTCGGGTAAATGAACTGGTAAATCGTATGAAAAGTTAATGCATAGTTAAAAGGAAGTGGTTTGTCAATCATTGGTAGTCCTGTAAATGAACTGAACGTTCAGCGAACCGTTCATGAACCATGCGGCGGGAAGTTCGTTTATGTGCGTTTATTTATTAAATGAACGAACATGAACAAGATTTTGTGTTCGTTAAATTAAATGAACGAACATGAACATAGGTCTCGTTCGTTCATTTACGTTCGTGAACGTTCGGTTATGTTCGTTCTGTTATGTTCGTTTATGTTCATTCATTTATGTTTAACCCAATCTTCTTAAATCAATTTTGGTGATCAATTTGTAAGTATCTTAAAAATATTAATTAATCTGATATTCTGATGACCAACTCCATAATTAACCCAATTTTATTTGGAGATTAAATCCAATATGTTAATCCGTGAGGCACCTCACACCTATATTCATTTTCCTTTTTTTTCCCCAAACCCTAATATTCACTGAAGAGTATAAACGATCGCTGAAAGCTTCAAAACAAGTTATATTATAGTGCAATCTGAAGTTTACAGGTTTGTTTTCATCTCTTTCTCTGTTTTATTTGGCTTAATAGTTAATATGTAAAGTTATTGCGGGTATCTTCACATCTAAAACTCAAGAAAACATCATACTTCTTTCTAGAAATAGATGGAAAGATAAAGGTAACAATCGGAAGTATATGAGCATCAGTAAAGAGAAAAATATAATAGAATTTGTCGGAAAACAAAACAAAGGTTTCTTTGTAATTTCTAAAAAAGAGTGTAATAGCAGAAGTAATGAGTTTTCCAGGAAGAACCCATTAATAAGTAGAAAATACACTTTGACAATGAATTTTTGTTTTCATAGTTCTTGTGTGACCTTTAGTTGTAGAGTAGACTTTAGGTACGTTAAAATTTTGAATGGTGGTTTAGCAATAATATCAATTACGATATGTAGCATCGAAGGGATTTCAGATCTATGTTATTTCCTTGTAGTCCAATTTGTACCGTTCGAAATCTTCATGCTGTTAAATTTTCTACTCTGCCAACGGAAATGACCATTATTAACAAATCTCACTAAAGTCTGACATTGATATCACAAAACTTTTAGCCGGCGAATTTATTAGAATAACGTAGATTTGGTTAATTTGCATTGTCGACTATTTTTCATGAAAGAACAATGGAAGGTAGGGTCTCCAACGTTTATGTTCATTTATGTTCGTGTTCGTTTATTTATTAAATGAACGAACATGAACAAGTTATATTCCTTAATAAACGAACATGAACAAAAAAAAATTGTTCGTTTATGCTCGTTTATTTGTTAAATGAACGAACATGAACATACATATGTTCTTACGCGTTTAATTCGTTTACAGGCCTAATCATTGGATTCAAAATTCTGGACCAGTAAGATCGATCCTTTTTATTATTATTACAGCTGACGGTAAAACTTTATTATATCCAAAAGGGTAAATATGATTGAAATTTTAAGTTGAACCCTGCCTGGAATTCCTCGGAAAATGAGGGTAGCAGTAAAAACTATGGATTTGCGGTTTTAAGGGCAGATTTATCAAACTGAAGGCTCTTGACCAGTTTGCCTAATCACAGCATAAGCTAACATAAAAGAATTTTGGCAAAATTCATTGGATAATATGGTGGAAAAAAAGAATGGTTTATACGAAATTTTGAGAAAATTATTTTCTTAACTAAGACGGAACAAACAGCGTATGGAATGACAATCGGATCATTTGATATTTTTTTTAAAAAGATGTTTGAAAAATACATCTTTTTTAGACTGCATATAATCTCAACGTCAATTTTAATAGAGTAATAATCCGAAAGACTTCAGGTGATCCGGCTCTCTTTCCCTCTACCCTGTTCATTCCACCCTAATTGAAAAAATAATTTCTCCTACTCCACAATGAACTGTAGACACTTATCCCATCAATGGTAAACAAAATCCTGAAATGTTACTAGTGCAAGAAACAAGCAGGAAGGAGGAGACTCACATTGATGCAGATAAGCGATGTCTGGGTAAGTTTACCATAATCTCTCTCATTTCCTAGGCCGTCAAGTGGTGAACAGAAAGGGCATGCATGCAAAATCTGATCCACGAAAACTATGAAAAACTGATATAATACGCAAGCAAATGAAGGAGGAAATGAACAATAAATGCCACAAAAAACTGGACCTATGATGCGCGGCAACTGGCAAGGGAGAAGACAGGCCTTGCAAACCAAACAAACAAGGCAATATAGGCTGTGGGAAACTTGTTCCTCAATTATTATATTGTTTTACTTCATCCCCAAAACTCTTTTTTTATTATTACCATTATTATTTTGATTTCTCACCAAATATTTTAAAGGGTAAACTGTATATCTAGTCATCCATCTAGTCCTGCAGTTACATTTTGTTCACCAAATTATTTTTTTCTTTCAAAATCTTACCTAATGTTACGTTTTGATCCGTCGTTAAAAAATTAACAGTGATATTGATATATCATCATAAAGTAATGTTGCGCCATCATTAAAAAAATCATCATATCAATAGTTCGGTATATTTTTTAATGAACATGTGACTAAAACAAAACTAAAACATAACGGTAATATGGATGGGCACGGGGGGCGAACCCGACGTGCTTCAACCCGGCCCTATTAATTCAAGTTTTTTTTTTAATTTTGGGTTTGAATCAGGCCGGGTTTTTAAGTATAATTATGGGTCAGGTTCAAATTTAGGGTGAAAATACCCGACACGACCCAAAAAATAATGTTATTATGCGTTGTATATTTAGAGATAATTACAAGAATACTTTTTGTTATATTATTTATAATTAGATCCCTATTTTATCTGATAAAAATTATATATGTGTGTGTGCTCTCGCGCTCGTTGGGTCGAGTTTCGGATATGGTGAAGCCACCCTAAACCTAGATTAAGTCGAGTTTCAAGTGGAGGTGTATTTCATCGGGTCGAGTTGGCCAGAAACAAGACCCGACTCATGCATGTCCCTAAACGTTATGTATGATTTTGAAAGAAAAGAAATAGTTGGGTGAGCAAAAAGAAACCGTGGAATATGTGGGTGACTAAATACATAGTTCACCCTATTTTTTAAAAAAAATGTAAATATATAGTATAACATTTAATTGTTTATTGTGGGTTTTAGTAATTGAATGGTGGGCCTCCGCTTCAACTACTTATTACACCCATCTTCAACTTCTTTACCATGAGTTCCGTTGCCCCCAACAATTAATGATTCTCAAATTGCTTAATTTGCCCTTCCTTATGAAATACAATTAATTATTTACATCCATAAAGTTCAAAAAAACAAAGCAAATATTGTGTGATTACCGTCTTGGCCTTTTGCAAAAGTAATAGGGTAAATGGGGGAAAACGTATAGGTTTAATGGTCCTTTCAAACTTTAACTATTTAACCAAACACACCCTAATTAAGACTAAGTCAAAAGAATTATCAATTATTGAACATAGATTAGCACATAATTTTGTTTTTAAGTGGAGCATCAATGCGTTGTCCCAACAATCCTTCTTTTAATATCCTTCGCACCTAAGGAATGTGAATTTTCTGATAAATGGTTTGAAGAAAATGCCAAAATCTTTGAACAAATGACGCAATATAGGCTAAAACAAGCATGGTTTCATGTTTAATGGCATGATTTGAATTTATAGAATTTCACGGGATTCAAATCGAATCAAAATTAAAATTCCAAAACTTGAAAGGTGTAAAGACCTAAAATACCCATAAGTTTCAAAAAGTACAGGATGCAATAGAAGAACTTAACCTAAACATGTAATTTAAACTTGGGTAAACTACACGTTCAGTACCCAACTATCACTCTTATTCCATTTTAGTCACCTAATTATTTTTGGTTTCAAAATCATACCTATCGTTACGTATTGATTTCATTTTGGTCACCCATCGTTAAAAAATTAACAGTGATGCTAACGTGTAACCATAAGATAATGTCACGTCGTCATTGAATTTAAAAAATATATCATGTTAGCAGTTCTGTCAATTTTTTAACGATAGGCGAGCAAAATGAAATCAAAAAGCAACGTTGTGTATGATTTTTAAAAATTAATAATTGGGTGATCAAAATAGAACAAAAATAATAATTGGGGTATAAAACGTGTAGTTTATCCTTTAAGCTTTTATGTTAAGCCCCCAGAATAATGGAAACCAGTAGGAAGAGAGAAGGTGGAGATACTCAAGGTGGGACTTGCTTGTATGATGGATGCCATGCACCCATCGCTACGTATCTCTCCCTTACTCCATCCCATGTAATTAAATTCTATTCTTTCCTATGTATTTAAATCATTTTTAACTAAACAAATTGTGCATGTATTTAATAGCATTTAAGGCTTCAATTGGGCAAAAAAAAATCAGAATCTAATTGTCAGGAAATATAATAAATACATGGGATATGACACTGACAACGTATATGTGTATTTTGTATTCGAAGGTAAGTAATGTCAATGCCATTGGATGGTATGTGGTCCACATGGTTAGCGATGGCAGCTAGCCTTATTGGAAATATAATTGAGATTGGAAAATTATGTTTAAAAAGCTGATTATTTTATATAGTGTGAAATAAAAAAAATTAGCGGGTTTAAAATGTCTTCGTATGTTTGATTTATTAAATGATTTTTACGGTAAAAAAATATTATCATTTCTAAAATTTTTAGATTTAAACAGTTATATCGGTAGAATATATATATTACGTTGTACACTCTTTTAAGTACATAAATTCTTAAATGAGAGGTGATATGTTGATAATCGTAATTTAGAACCGTATAAGTAAGGAGCAAATAATGATGAATGACGAGACTAATTGTGCTTAATGTTGGCTATCTGTCTAATATTAAATTTGATGGTAATGCTTGGACCGCTTGATAATTCAGTCCCACGGACTCACTGTAACACCTCAACCCGTACCCGACTCGAATACAAGTCCGATGTGTCACATTGACTTTTCAAACTTTGACTCTTTTAAAAAAAAAGAGAAATTTAAAACTTTGTTTAAAGCAAAATACGTTAATTTATATAAAAATGACCAAAAAATACAACTCCATCAGAATACTCGTAATGAACGACTTATTACATGCCAACACTCTATACACACCAAAATACATACTTTGTCGATTACTTCTGATATGATCTTCTAGTAATAATATTGTCCTTGCCACTTCTATTCTTGCTCTTCTCGTTTCTTGGTACCTACGTGTAAATCACTTACACGCTAAGTCATAGACTTAGTGAGGCAATAAATAAACATTTAACAACAAATTCATGAATATGTATTCTTATCATTTGATCATGACATTTCCACATGCATGTATCTATTACACGATAACATATATAAGCATGTCATGCACATGTAAAACTTACATTCTTGTGCCACTTTCACTTTAATTTATCTTTCAATTGTATTGCCCATGTATATTATTGAGAATAGAGGTATACGAGTACACTGAGGTTGTGCACACATATGATGTCACCACAGCTCGTATAAATGTCCCGAAGGACCTATCATCCCAAAGGATGTCATTTGTGTCCCGAAGGACCTGTCATCCCGAAGGATGTAATCTGTGTCCCGTATGACCTATCATATGTCTTATAGGACATATGTAACCCTCGACTCTTGGCATGCCAACTATACCTATAACTCTCGTATCATATACTATGGGCATTTATTATGAATACATTTCTCATCACTTGTTCTTTCTCTTCTATCACATACCACATGTATATGTAACCATGTATTTCATATCATATCACATGTATCACGTATTACATATTCATATGTCATTTCATATCATATCACATGTATCATGTATTGCATATTCATATATCATTTCATATAGTCATATAGCTTATCTCATTTCACATTGGTCATGTCTCATAGCATATATCACATATGCATATTATGTAATATATATAAAAACCTATACTCATTTCTTGTATTCATGCACATATAAGAATCACCAATCAAATAACATTTTAGGAGTCACTTCTTACCATAGTAACTCCATCACTGACTCATCGCAAGCCAATATTCGTTCAATAATATAAGCACAATTAAAATTGCAGTCACCTTAGCCTTGTTTGATTTGAATCAATTATAATCCCTTGATTATTCCAGAGCTTGTTTAGGCTCGATATCTACATAAATATAACATTTCAAAACAACTATCAGAAGCCTAAACTTTAAACTTGATGTTAATAACTTAAACCGGTTTAATGAATCAAATTTCATTTTTTTCATTTAGGGGGGAATCGATACCCCCCCAGGGGGAATCTGTTCCCGGGGAATCGATACCCTCCAGGGGGGAATTTGTTCCCCCTGCACATACTGGAATTTTCGTCCAAGAGGGGGAATCGATTCCCTTCATATGGTATTGGTTCCCTCTACCCAGAAATTGTATTTTAACCCCGAAAATCATCAATTCTTCACTTAATTCTTCTATTTTAAACCCCTATCATGTCATTAAACTCAACTACCATTACTTAAACCAACTTATATCCATGAAAATCATCTATAACTTCAAAATCATATCCTTCATATAATTCAAGAGTCATACTCAAATTTCAATATGTTCTAAATACAATTCTAACACTTCATATTCCTTAATTAGCATGATGACAAGTCAAATTTAACTTTAAATTCAACTTATCAACTCTTTTCCATGATTTCATATAAAAACTCGTTTTCTTAAATCTCTTATAACTTCTTCATCTTTTGATTATAAGACAACTTAAGCTTTCCTTAAGCTTAATTATCATCTAATGATCAAAACCTAACCTTTAATTTAACAAATAATCAACAACTCAGAAAACACTTACCTTTGCCTAGCTTCCACGGTTGGGAGAAGAAGAAAGAAAGAAGAAAGAGTTTTCAGATAACTCTTTCCCCCACCTCCATTTGATTTATTCATATTATTGGGGGAAAATATCTTTCATGCTAAATGACCATTTTGCCCTTTAATTCTTTTGATAATTACTAATAACTTTCAGGAAATATTTCTGAACAAATCATTAAACTATTCAAATATCCTACTTCGGTCACCAAACTCTGAAGTTTTATAAGTTAATCACTAACCCGTATTTTGGGATGTTACACTCATCCAAATCTCGAGAATGTCTAAGGAAAAGGGGACTAATATACGACTAAGAAATGGTGTGATCGAAAATTTAATAAGATACTTAACAAAGTCGGTTAAGCGCTACCGGAAATGTTAACTGATAATAATGTTGTAGGTGGAAAACATAAAGAAATATTAAAAAATTTAACAACCGGCAAACTTTACTTATAGGTAGGTATCGATGTCATGCACAGAAGTATCAATATATATAGTAATATATAAGAAAGTGAAGAAAACTGATTAAAAGTAGACATGTATCGATACCTTTATAAGTATATGTATAAAAGTAACGATACTTTAGTAATTTAAAAGAATTGCAATAAAAGCTCCTATAAAGTCTCGTTACCTTACACACATGTATCGATACATGACAATATAACATGTTGAAATTTGACAAATCTTGTTTCAATTTGAAAAAACCGATTGGAAATTGACAAAATCGGTTTAAATTTGACAAAACCGATAAAGAGCTAACGAAATTGTTGAAATTTGTATTGATACGTTTATAAGTATATGCACCAAAGTATTGGTGCTGTATGAATTTAAAAGAACCGCAATAATAATGTCTATAAAGTATCGATACCTTACACACATGTATCGATACATGACAATATAAAAGGTTAAAATTTGACAAAACCAGTTTCAATTTGACAAAACCGATTGGAAATTGACAAAACCGGTTGAAATTTGACAAAACCGATAAAGAGCTAACGAAATTGTTGAAATTTGTATTGATACGTTTATAAGTATATGTATCAAAGTATCGATACTTTAGGAATTTAAAAGAATTGCAATAATAGCGATTGTAAAGTATCGATACCTTAGACACATGTATCGATACATGACAATATAACATGTTAAAATTTGACAAAACCGATTTCAATTTGTCAAAACTGACAAAGAGTTACGGAATGGTTGAAATTTGTATCGCTACTTTTATAAGTATATGTACCAAAGTAGCAGTACTTTAGAAATTTAAAAGAATTGCAATAATAGCGCCTATAAAGTATCGATACCTTAGACATATGTATCGATACATAACAATATAACAGGTTGAAATTTGACAAAACCAATTTCAATTTGACAAAATCGGTAAAACGTTACCGGAATTGTTGAAAGTATCGATACGTTTATAAGTATATGTACCATAGTATCGGTACTTTAGGAATTTAAAAGAAATAAAAAAGCAAAACGTCTCGAAAGTATCGATACCTTATATAAAAAGTATCAACACTTGGGGAATGATATCGATTAAATATAAATAACATAACTAGTTAAAATATCAAAGGCATTACTAACAGAGAATTTGAATGGGCATTAGGTTCTGCGAAATAGATAGAAGACAGTCGTAGTTTCTGAAATAGAAGCGAATTAGTTACTGTGAAATAGAAGCAAAACGTTTTTGAAAGCGTAATTGTTTGTTGTTGCAATCGAATCGAAAGGTATGTTCTCAAAACCTAGTTTTTTAGTATTATAGTATTCGAAAATAGGGGTTAGGTTTTAGGGTTTGGTGTTTTCGAAGTAAAGAAGGATTTGAGACCGATTATATGTAGAAATTGATATTCTAGGTAAAAAATAAATATTGATACTTTTATATAACATTATAGGTAGAAATTGATATTGTAGGTTGTATAAAGGTAGCGATACTTGTATTAGATATTATTCCCATCCCTTTGAACGCAAGCGGTTACTATAAGATTAGTTATTGATACTTGTATATTGAATAAATGTATGAACTTGTATTTGATTTGATTTGATTTGATTTAATGCTTGAATGTTCATCCTATCCACATTAACTGTATATCAAACATTTTAATATTCCTATCCACAATACAACATGTGACTTACACAGTAAGGATTCCATTCTGATGTGGCACTGTAAAGAATCCATTATAAGTGTGACTTTCTCGACTTTTCTTTCATTCGTGTGTACATTGTTAATTTACCTATTACTTTAAAGTAATAGGTTTCGAAATTATAAGTATCAATACTTTATATATGTGTATCGATACATTTTGCGTGTAAATTGTTTGAGAAGCATACTGGAATAAAAGTATATATACATATATAAATGTATCGATACTTGGTATTTGCTCATATTATCAATATGTCAGATTGAATCCATTTCATCCAGCTCATGAAGATAAGATAACCGTAAACTGAAACCGTCTAAAAGAAACACACCCGAAGGAGACTGATTATTTGCTTACGTAAATACCAAGTATCGATACTTTTATATAGGTATGAATATTTTATTCCAGTATGCTTCTCAAACAATTTGCACGAAAAATGTATCGATACACATATATAAAATATCGATACTTGAAATTTCGAAACCTATTACTTTAAAATAATATGTTAATTAACAATGTAAATGGTAAAAGTCTTTTGGTATATTGATAATAGGCATAAATACCAAGTATTGATACTTTTATATAGGTATTGATACTTTTATATAGGTATAGATACTTTATTCTAGTATGTTTCTCAAACAATTTGCACGCAAAATGTATCGATACACATATATAAAGTATCGATACTTATAATTTCGAAACCTATTACTTTAAAGTAATAGGTAAATTAACAATGTACACGGTAAGCGTTCCTACCGGTATAATGAAAATAGGCGTAAATGTCCAAGTATTGATACTTATATACAAAGTATCGATACTTTTAATTTTGAAACCTATTACTTTAAAGTAATAGGTAAATTAACAATGTACACGGTAAACATTTCTACCGGTATAATGAAAATAGGCGTAAATGTCCAAGTATCGATACTCATATATAAAGTATTGATATTTATAATTTCGAAACCTATTACTTTAAAGTAATAGGTAAATTAACAATGTACACGGTAAACGGTCTTACCTGTATAATGAAAATAGGCGTAAATATCCTAGTATCGATACTCATATATAAAGTATCAATACTTATAATTTTGAAACCTATTACTTTAAAGTAATAGGTAAATTAACAATGTACATGGTAATATGTTGATAAAACTGAAAACAAATTAAGTAATTAACCCATTTTGTTATTGTCGGATTTCTAAAGCCCCATCAACTTTAAACATGAGCTACCTATTACATTAAATAAACATTACTTATTATGTTATTATGGTTAATAATGTTTCTAGTAATTAACCTATTTTGTTATCGTCGGATTTCTAAGGCTCCATCAGCTTAAACTTTGGTAGCATTTTAGGCGTTATCAATGTGTTGATAATATTAATAACAAATTAAGTAATTAACCTATTTTGTTATCGTCGGATTTCTAAGGCCTCATCAACTTTAAAAATGCGCTACCTATTACGTTAAATAAATGTGACCTGTTATTTATTATGGTTGATAATTTTCCAGTAATTAACTAGTTATGTTAAAGTCAAAAAAAAATTGACGTATTTTACATACAACACTGATATTGTCGGTTATTACCAATATTATTACCAACACAAATAATATTTCAAGTGAAAATATATAACATTTACGTTAGCTCTTTTAACCGGTCACTTATTTAACCAATCATACCATTTTTTAATCGTATTTTAACTGCCTCACAGCAAAACCTCTCCCAAATCTCAACTATTGTACTTTGCAAACTAAGACAGATGACCTTTTACTCGTTCACCTTTGTAACTTCTCTTCGAAGGATTTTTTTTTTCTAAAGAATTATGATGTATTAATAAAAATATTACCTATCATTTTAAAACCGATTACCGACTACGACTCTCGTCTAAATCAAATATCACATTTTAAGTTTCAACAATTCTCATTAATAAAATTTATTCTGTCAAACAGACATCCACTGCTTCCTCCGAGATACTTCATTACTAACCTTAGAGTAGAGTATCGTGTAAATCATTGCATTTGCATACTAGAATCATAGTTAAGTAGATGATCTTTTGGGCTGAACTTACGGAAAACACATTAAGAGACACTCAGCCCAGACCACCAAGCCTTCTGATTAAATCGAGGAGTTTCGAGACGATCATTCTTTTACAACTCCTCCAGCACAATGTCAGTTGTGATACAGAGTCAGACAATAAGAACGTCGATGCAGACATTTGACATTAGCTGTTGCAACTCCGACCAAGATTACGGACAAGCCATTTGTGTCCGAATCAAAACTTGTCGAGTCGGCGTCAAGGGTGGAGACACAAAGGTCATGGTACTCTGGAACTGAATATTATATCCAAGTCTTGAAAAATGTGAAACGAGCTTTCGAACTGATCTAATCTAAACCATGATCCGGCAAGGGTCATCTTCATATCAAATTATTCATTTTCTATCACCATCCAAATCCATATCCACGCTTCATATAAAAGTAAGAAAAGGTTTGACATATTCCAAATGATGCAATTATACATACACCATCCATGTCCACAACAATATAATATCTTTATCACAATGCCAAGCCCTTTTTTATACCTTACTAGGCTAAGTGATGGAGAAGAGTCTAAGCAATAATTCATCACTACTAAATTTAGGGGTGTGCTAATGGTTTAATTCGAATTGAATTCAGAAAAAAAATTCTCAATCTTTTTTGCAGTCCTAACTAAATCCATCCCCAAGTAAAGAAGAATGAAAAGAGACTAAGTGATAACTTCTAAATGCCAAATTTCATTACTACAAAATGCCACCTACATGGTACGCAAAAACTTACCAACACCTGAGGACGGAAGCCGGTTAATGCCTTGATTGTTCCCCTGCAGCTAACTTTTGAAGTGTGCTACTACCAATTTCTGCACTACATCAAACATCTTGCTCAAGTGAACTTCAGAAAGATCTAGCACCGGATCATCGAGTAATAAGGGAACTCTGAAACGGACAACTAAAGGGCGAGAAGAAAACGGACCTAGTATACACATATTTGTACAATCTTTCTAAATTCTGTTGGCAAATTATCACCGTTCACCACTGATCCCATTTATTTAAGAAATCATTCCACATTATGGTTGCTATTGATTCTCGTACAGATGAAGCAATTTGTTCCTGAATTGAGGAAGCAAATTGCAGCTCGGGTTGTTCATCAAAATCAGGCAATTCATCCACCGTCACCCCCTCAATGCTAGAAAACAACCAATCATGTCTTTCTTCACGACGGATGAAATTATGTAGAACACATGCAGCTATAACTATATCCCTTTGAATATGTAAGGCATACTGCGGGAAAAGTTTGAGAATAGGAAATCGAGCTTTCAGCACATCGAAAGACCTCTGTATGACATTTCTAAGACAAGAATGGCGATGATTAAAGAGCTCCTTTGCATTTCTGGGCAGTTGATTAGCACCTCTATATTCATGCAGGTGATACCGAATTCCCGGATATGGTGCAAGAAATCCTTCCATGTTGGAGTAACTAGTATCAACAAGATAATATTTTCCTGTAAGAGCAAAAGTCCAGGGTAAGTTTCACTTCCAACCAAGTGACCAGCAAGATAAATAGAAAATTCCGGCTAAAACGAAAATGAAAAAGAGAGAGAAAATTAGGCCTTGCGATCATGTAACAAAAATATGGACCTGGAGTTGAACATAAACGTAGATTCTTCTACTATATTAACATTTATTCATTAGAAATGACGCAACCGTAATCTCATCAAATTTCAACTTGCAGCTTATATCTCCAGGAGAAAAAAATAAAGCCGATTGGTTTCCAGAGAAAGCAAAAGTTCAAAAGTAAAACCTTCAGAAATTGGAGGAAAATTCTGATCTGGGTCATCTAGGACTGCTCTTAAAACCCGTGAATCAGCAGCAGATCCTTCCCAACCTGGATAAACAAATATAAACTGCAGATCGAATGTGCAGGCTGCCAAAACATTTTGCGATAAAAAACCTTTGGTATTTCGAAAACGAGACTGATCTTTTGCTGGGACATGTGCAGGGATGTGCATTCCATCTATGACACCAACACAATCCTGAGAGAACAAAATTTAAGTGAATCACCAATGATAGAGATATAATGAAACAGGAGACAAGAATAGAGATATTAACCTTGAAATATGGAAAAAATCGATTACTACTATGTATTTCCGGAGGAGTATTGATATTCGGGGATTGTAAGAATTCCCGCGAAAGTGACTTGATTGCCTTCAAAACATTATTAAAATGGCGACTTATGGTTTCACCCGAATGTTGAAATCGCTCTTGGATTACTCTGTTGCGTTCATTATGACCCACAATATTTAAGAAAATTGCCAGCTGCTCCTCGATCATAACACCTGCTGTATCACGTAACATACCTCTATGTCGAAGAGTGTAACATAGCTTTTGAAAAACATGTTTATCCATTCGGAACATTTCTCGACACAGATCATCAGGTCCTTCTAGCACTTCTGTCATAAAGCCACTTCCACTAGGTAATGAAGCACAACGGATTTGCCTGGTTATGCTACTATAGTAATAGTAACCAGCAGCTGCAGCAACTAGTTCCATCTCGTCCAATTCTAAATCGAGGTCATCCATGCCAGTCGACATATCTGTGATATAAAATCAAATGAAGACTGTGTAATGCAATGCAAACAGTAAATAGCTCGTAATAGAAAACCAAGCACACATCCAATCAACAAAACCAAGCAATATATTTTGTTTTTCAAACAAAAAGAATCAGAATAAATCACTGATAATCATTTAAGATCATTAATCAAAATCAAGTAACCATTAATTCAAGGTTGCATACATGCCAAAACCTAATGAGGAGACTAAAAGGTACACAAAGTAATACTATTTATGAACTAGACATAGAACTACACTTGCCCTGCAACCATGGCAACCTTTTATCACTCTTAAGAGATATAAATATTTCTCTAGCATTGGGGTTCTCAAACAAATCCAAAGCAAGAAAGTAAATCCGTTGATCAACACCTTGCATATCATCTAACACTTTTATGCATTTGCTTATAGAAAACCGGTCCTCATTCTTCATAATTGTCGATGCCCTCAATTTCGAAGCGGCTGCAATTTCTAGCATGGCATCAACTATGGCATCTCCGGTAGCTTTACGACTTCTCTTCTTCCTGCCAGAACTCGACGGTGTCACGGACTGACGCTTGTTGTGCCCTTCTAGCATGTTAACATCATCACCGGAGCCCGTGGAAGCATCATCATCAACATAATTCATCTGCCCACTAGGATCAACAGAAATGTTTTAAGCCTTGAAATGCATCAAAATTAAGCAACGTTCATTCAACTGTTCCAACTCCAGAATAACAATTAATTGCAGAAGTATGACACGGAAAAAAATGTTCTTATCAATAAGCATCTCTACAGAACCAAAAAGGCAAAAATTTCAAAAATGAACCACAGCTGAGGACAACAGCGGGCATAGATTTGCCTCTAATCAAGCTTTATAAAACTTATGCTACATACCTAGTCTCAAGAAAAAATAAAATAAACAAGAAATAGTTGTCAGGTTTCACATTCCAGGAAAAGAAGCAAGCTTTTTTTCCACAACTAAAAAAATCTTACTAAAGTTTTCTCTTTTCTTTCCCTTACTTTCTCACTGATCTGATATTGAACTGAAACAGAATACGGAAAGAGAAATGATGATTAAATGGAAATTAAAACGGGAAAAAAATTTGAACTTGAAATTTCTGGGTTTTCATGAATGTGATATAAACCCTATTGTGGTCGTGAAAATGATTGGCATTTAATAAGAACGGATACACAGATAAAATCAGAGAGAGAGAGAGAGAGAGGGTAGATATGAAAGAAGTACCTTTGAGTTTGAAACAAATTTGATGAGTTTAACTTCACTACTTTCCCACGGAAAAAAAGGAAGAATCCCCAACTTAATTCTCAATTTACCCAATTTCACTCACACCTTTATCAAAGCATTATATGGTGGAAAAAAATCAAGAAATAAATATCTATATACTTTTAAAAGATAATTATAATATGTTAAAATAAATTAAAGTTAAAGGATATAATAATTAGTAAGTTAAAAAGATAGAGAAATTTCATTGAGGGTCATATGTTTATTTTTATATTTTTATTTTAGTCACTTAATTATTATTTTAAACTACAACTGATGTTATTTTTTCGTTTCCTTTTATGTAATATATTGTTACGTTTAGGGATGACCGATTTGAGTTTAGGAGGATTCTCACCTGACCTTATTTTTTAGATCAAACCTAGAACTTGACCTGATTCAATCTATATGTAATTTATTTTTTTTGATAAAATATGGAATTAATTGAAAAATTAAAATAAAAAGTGGTATTATTACAATTATTTATCAATACATAAAGAATAATTATAATATTATGTCGAATCAGATCTAATTTTTTCACACTAAACTCAAATCCAACACAGCCAAACCCGACATGATTCGAACCTAAATTTTTAAAATAAAAATTTGACATGATCGAATCAAGTCCAAGTGAAAATGGTCATCCCTAGTTAGGTTTAACCACTAACATAACAAAATTGGAGATATAACATGGTATAATAATAATTTGGCTTAAATATAAAATAAGTGTTCAAACTAGATCGTATTTCACGAATAGGTCTCTAAAATAATTTTTTATTCTCTCAATGTGTTACTTTATAAACATTATCATTTTATGTTACAATCCATTATCATTTTATGTTACAATCCATCAACGGTGTAAAATTCCTTTGTTGAAAGACATGTCATAATTTTAGAATTTTAAATTTTTTAAATAATAATATTATTAAAAAAACCTTTCCCCTACTCGCGTTCCACCCCTTCCCCTTTCCCTTTCCCTTGCCCGCTCCTCTCCCTCCCATGCTTTCATGGCATTTCCATGGCCAAACTCCCAATTAAATGGCCGACCAAATGGCCGGATTTCACAATCGACAAAATGATCGATTATCATAATTGACCAAAGGAATTAAGGGATTGAGTATTTGGGATTTTAGGAATCATGGATTGAAATATGAGGATTTGATAATTTTAGATTTTTTAGATGATAGTATGTGATCAATCATTAGGTGGTCGACGATTTATGGAGGATCGGTCGTCGGTGAATGGGTGATCGAAGATGATCGACGGTTGGAGTAAATGGGACTAGAATAAAAGATTTTAATAGTTTGGTTTTTTGGTATTTTAGAAAAAATAAGACTTTTTCGAAAATATTTTATTTTATTTTTTTTAATTTTAAAATTATCAGATTATGACACGTGTCACCTAACAGAGAAAATTAACGTTGTTGACTATCCGAATACCTAAAATGGGAATGTTTGCAAAAGTTAGACACCATGATGAGTCAAAGAAAGATATTTTAGACACCTATTTGTGAAAAGTGGTATAGTTCGAGCTCTAATTTTATATTTAAGCCTAACAATTTTAGCTCTTTAAATTTTCACATTCTACCAAATTAGTAATAATTTGAAACAATTCAATAATTCTTCAATTTTAAAAATTCTATGATTTTGTTCTCTTTTTAAATTTAAAAACATTTTATTAAATTATTGATATTCTTTGGGATGTCTATCTACTTTTAAATCTATTAAAGCATACACTTATTGTATGAATGTCATTTTTTTTAGAGAAAATCGCCTCAGTGACCAAAAAAAAGTTATAATATACGATTTTAACCAACTTTTTTTGGATTTGCCAAAATGACCAACAAAATCGCAACGCGAAATAAAAATCGCAACGCGATCCCCAGAATCGCAAATCAGTTTCCAAAATCGCAACGCGATTCTTGAAAATCGCAATGCGATATACGGATTCGCATTGCGATTTTCCAAAATCGCAACGCGAATATGAAAATCGCAACGCGAACACATAAATCGCAACGTGTATCCGTATATCGCAACGCGTATCCGTAAATCGCAATGCGTATCCGTATATCGCAACGCGTATCCGTAAATCGCAACGATAATCCGTAAATCGCAACGAGAATCTGTAAATCGCAACGATAATCCGTAAATCGCAACGAGAATCCGTAAATCGCAACGAGAATATGTAAATCACAACACTGAAATTTTGGGTATATAACACTGAAATCATAAACTAAATCCCTAAATCGCAACTCATTCCATCTCCATCTATCACTCTCTCCGGCGACATCCGTTCCTATATCCAACGACATCCTTCCCAATCCGGCAACAGGTTTTAGTTTCGCAGCTCGTCTGTTTAGTAAATTAATTTACAACCATGAAATCATCTAATGTTGATCATGTTTGGATAGATTTGTGTTTTGGAGGGTCATGGGATAATGTTCATGGTGTTTTACAATATATGCCTTTACCCATGAATCTTCAACTAAAATTGTCTTTACAAATACACTTTGTCAGGCTTTGTTTGGGCCTTTAAGGTAAGAATTTCTATATAATGTTTCTAAAATTATAATTAATTATTTAACAATTACTAATTTTGTTATTATATTGTTTGTAGATTTGGATATTCGAGGCTTTCCCCAGCATGCGTACATATGCAATAAAAACGTCAAATGATATTCCCAGGGCTATTTCCTGGAAGAGGAAAACTCTGTTGGATTGGGAAGACTTAATACCATATGCCACAATAAATAATGTAAGTTAACACAAATACTTTCATATAATATATAAACAAGTTATTAATAGTAGACGTTTAACTTTGTTTGAGTTTTTATATTTTAGGAGGCTAACATTCCATTACAAAGACTGACACCCACGGAGGAAGAGCTTGCCACTGATTGGTGGCAAGCTAGTCAGAATTTTTTTGATGGCACGGATGATGAGCAGCATCCACTTCCTCCAATTCGAGAGCCATCACCTCACCTAGAGCCATCACCCGATCGACCCGACTATACACCTCTAGAACGAGAGCCATCACCTATCCCGTCACATCATCGAGCCTCTTCTCCACCATCACCTCATGATAGGCGACCGGCAAAGATGCCACGACTCCTATCTCCCTGTTCTCCACCTCCACCTCAACGGGATGAGTCAAGGGAGTTACGTGATGAGGTCAATGCCTTGCGTGAGGAGATCGGTACTCTACGCGATAACGATGGTGCATGGCGTGTGGAGGTGTCAACTTTACGTGGTGAGGTTGCCGCTCTACGTGAGATGATAGTATCGTTGCAGAATGAGGTTCATACTCTACGCAACGAGGTAAGTTTAAGATTTTCCATATTTAACTTAATGATAAATTTACTCGTAATTTCACTTAGATTAGCCATTTCACTTAGATTGCTTAGTAAATTTATTCGGTTGCTGCCAATTCTGCTAAACTGTGTATTCTTTAACACTGTGAAATAGTATTTGTCTTTGTTTTGTCTTTTGGTTGAAAGTAAATTTGTTCGGTTGCTGCCAATTCTGCTAAACTGTGTATTCTTTAACACTGTGAAATAGTATTTGTCTTTGTTTTGTCTTTTGGTTGAAAGTAAATTTGTTCGGTTGCTGCCAATTCTGCTAAACTGTGTATTCTATAACACTGTGAAATAGTATTTGTCTTTGTTTTGTCTTTTGGTTGAAAGTAAATTTGTTCGGTTGCTGCCAATTCTGCTAAACTGTGTATTCTATAACACTGTGAAATAGTATTTGTCTTTGTTTTGTCTTTTGGTTGAAAGTAAATTTGTTCCGTTGCTGCCAATTCTGCTAAACTGTGTATTCTTTAACACTGTGAAATAGTATTTGTCTTTGTTTTGTCTTTTGGTTGAAAGTAAATTTATCCATTCAAGTTTCAATTTGCAGAAGAAGAAATAGTTTACTTTCGCAACACGAAACTTAAAATCGCAACGCGAAACCAAAATCGCAACGCGAAATGAAAATCGCAACGACAGAATCGCAACGCGAAACCAAAATCGCAACGACAAGATCGCAACGCGAAACCAAAATCGCATTGCGATTTTCATTTCGCGTTGCGATTTTCATTTCGCATTGCGATTCTGTCGTTGCGATTTTCATTTCGCGTTGCGATTTTGGTTTCGCGTTGCGATTTTAAGTTTCGTGTTGCGAAAGTAAACTATTTCTTCTTCTGCAAATTGAAACTTGAATGGATAAATTTACTTTCAACCAAAAGACAAAACAAAGACAAATACTAACTTCAGGGTATTAGTTTGAAACATATTTTTCTTTGTTATCTGATGCATTTTGTGAACTATGATAGAATAATGACTTGGGTGAATACAATGCAAGTTTGAAACATATTTGTCTTTGTTTTCACTGTTTAAATATCATGTCTGTTTATTTACTGATTTTTGTATTTAATTATTTAGCGGCCCGATAGAGTGGATGCTTTACGTCGGGTTATGCTTGCACGACGGAGTTCACGCATCAGACAGCGTGCACGTGCTATTAAGTCTCCGTATACCCCAATAGTGCGAAGACACCGCAAGAAGAAGCCCGACTCGCCTGTCATCCCTCAAGAGTCCACTCCTATCGTTGAAGAGGCCCCCCTATCATTCCTCGAGAGTCCCCTCCCACCGTTCAAGAGGCCACTGTCATCATTGAAGAGGTCCCTCCCACCATTCAAGAGCCCGATTCACATGGCGTCATATGTAGGCTTCTTGAGAAACCCTCTGACGTGCCGGACATGATGGATTCAAGTTGGCTCTTGTATGAGTTACCGGCCAGTACCATACCGGTATCTGAAGAGGAGAGGGAACAACTACCGGACACAATTCTGGATAACACCCTTTGGGCTAAGACCGCTGTTGATTTTTATCTACATGAGCGGAGCCAGGGGTGTTTCACTGACATATGCAAGCTCACCGATGATATCTATTTGTTGCTTGATCGGTCTTGGTGGGGCGTATTATTAGGGGTCGAAGACAATGGCTATTTCGATGGGGGGGTAAGTCTTATATTTTTCTTATATTTCAATTTGATTAATTTTTTTTTAAATTTATGTAAGTCACTAATATATGTCTTTTTTTGTAAAACAGCATATCGATGCGTGGGTGACACGTCTTCTAATAATAAGAAAACTTAAGAAAAATAAAAATATACGATATACAATTATGCCGACGTCTTTTCACACCGTTCACTTGAAGAATGCACGAAATGAATCATTTGATTTGGGCAATGGACAAGCTAAACTTTATCCTGCATGGTGGGAGGTCGATAAGGTTAGTATTTATTTTAGATTGAGTTTAAAGGTTTTATAAAATAAGTGCGCAAATGAATGAATTATTACTTATGATTGCAGGTGTTTATCCCTGTTTTGGAACGTAAACATTGGATTCTCGTCGAGCTTCAGCTCCCATCCCTTAAGACAATAGTGTATGACAGCATGATAAATTACATATCATTGGCTGATTTAAGAGATGTTATTAAGGGATGGAGCTCTCATTTGGCTAAATTCTTGGATGCGATCAATTATTGGACTCGTTCTGGAAACAAGAAGCCAAAGAAGCTCAATATTACAGTTATTAGAGACGAGACCGCGCCACAACAAACGAGCGGAGCCAGAGGAGATTGTGGTCCTCTCGTATGCTTGGCGTTGGAGCGTTTGACGACGGGAAGCATCAAGTATCTACCTCCCACCGATAGAGATAGAGCTGCAGTAGGCTTGTGGTTTCGGCATTATATGGCTAAATCGATATATACGAGACGCTGCCTACCTGCATCCGCGTTATAAAAATGTCCATAAACAATTGGTAAGTTTATATACTTTTGGTTTGAAAATGTTTGGTTAAGTACCTAGAATTCAATAATTTGCTGTTTGTAGGTTTTAGATGTGTAGAAAGTGTTGTTTGAGCAAATGTTTGGTTTCTGCAGGTTAATCTCAGAAGTGAACTGCGTGAAAATGATGTATGGCTGCAAAAGTTGATTCAATAGTTTAATTGATTGTTTTTTGATTGTTTAATTGATTTGTAAAAGTTGATTCAATAGTAGATGATCGGAAATAAGAATTATTGCTTATTTTTTGATTGTTTAATTGATTTGTAAAAGATGATTTGTAAAAGTTGATTTGTGTAATTGATGCGAATATAATTCTTATTTGTGCTTGTTTAATTGATTGAAATGTAATGGTTGATTTTGTTGATTTCAATCTGCATTATGTTGAAGGCAAAATTGACTATCGCAATGCGAAATGAAAATCGCAATGCGAAATGAAAATCGCAACGAGAGAATCGCAATGCGAAATGAAAATCGCAATGCGGAAATGAAAATCGCAATGGGAGAATCGCAATGCGATTTTAATTTCGCATTGCGATTCTCTCGTTGCGATTTTCATTTCGCATTGCGATTTTCATTTCGCATTGCGATTCTATCGTTGCGATTTTCATTTCGCATTGCGATTTTCATTTCGCATTGCGATTCTCTCGTTGCGATTTTCATTTCCGCATTGCGAAATGTAATGGTTGATTTTGTTGATTTCAATCTGCATTATGTTGAAGGCAAAATTGACTATCGCAATGCGAAATGAAAATCGCAATGCGAAATGAAAATCGCAACGAGAGAATCGCAATGCGAAATGAAAATCGCAATGCGGAAATGAAAATCGCAACGAGAGAATCGCAATGCGAAATGAAAATCGCAATGCGAAAATGAAAATCGCAACGAGAGAATCGCAATGCGATTTTCATTTCGCATTGCGATTCTCTCGTTGCGATTGTAATTTCCGTGTTGCGATAGTCAAATGCATGCCTAATAGTGATAACAACTGAATAACAAGAGTTGGTTAAGTCAAAATGGTTGGCCTGAGTCATTAATTCAACTGAAAATGTTAAAAGTTCACACATAAAATCCACATAATACAACGTTTGCATTTAAAAATCACCTAAGTTAACAGTCCCAAAAGGTGAAGCCAATTGTGATTGGGATTTTGAAGATGGTTGCCTTTTGCTTGACACCATATGAGCTTTGGATTTTGATGAGGATCCATATTTTGGTAGAGGAAAAGATGATTTTGATGGCACTGGTGATCCACATGTCAACCTTGTATGACCACTTTCCTTGCACCGACTACATGTCGATCTCTTCTTCTCTTCACCCTTAGACGGTATACGATCGTGACTTTTTGGTCGGCCAGGTAGCCTTCTGTCCATGGCTGGTGGCAAAACTGTTTGTAAGTCATCTGGTATGTCCCACTCAGAAGGATGTGGAATAGGGTAGACAATCTCGGCATAAGTCTGTCGATAAACTTCTGTAGTGTAGCAATCCATAGCGTATGCGCTTGAATCATCTTGGTTTAAATGAAGAGCAACTTTTATAACATGGCCACACGGATAACCAGATGTTTGCCATTTCATACAACTACACGTCTTTGCATTTAGATCGACTAGCCCATTTAAGTTATTATCCAGTACTTGAAACAAAGTGTTTGAACATGGTTCAACTCTCCATGACGTTGACTTCACAACACGTTTCGTTATCTTTTTTTCAGTCCATGGTGTAACACGATGTTCCAATGTTCCTGTAAATTTAAATAAACAATACTTAGTAAAATATATAAATATGATAAGTTACGAATTCAAAGAAATAATACCTGCATGGTTTCTTTTCTTGTAGTACCACTGTTGAATAGAGGCTCGAAAAAACTCCATTAACATAGTAATGGGTAATTTCCGGGAATGACGACTTAGAGCGTTGATTGATTCTGCACTATTAGACGTCATGAAACCATATCTTGCTCCAAGTTGATGTACTCTTGACCATCTTTCAAACCCGACATCTTCTAGTGTTTGAGCACACTGAGGCAAAACACGTCTTAAACAATTTATATGCTTATTGAAATCCACTTCCCGATAAGCTTTTACAGCCTTCCAGTATGTCCATTTGTGCTTTTTTATACCAGCAGACCTTGATTTTAGATTTCTATACAAATGAACACCACAAAGTCCATGAAAAGCATCTGGGAAACACCTTCTAACAGCGTTGTCAATTGAGTTTGCCCTATCGGATATGATTGTCAGATTGCTAATAGGACCTATGCAATCCCTAAGATGCCCCATAAACCATGTCCATGAATCAGAGGTTTCAGATTTGCCAACCCCGTAAGCTATTGGCAATATCCCATTGTTAGCATCCATGGCTACTGCTAATAAGTTTACTCCAAGGTATCGACCTTTCAAATGTGCTCCGTCAACTATAATAACTGGGCGCATGCAAGTAATAAACGAACGAATCTACAAAATAATATACACAAGAAATATAATCATTTAAATGTGAAATGCATGTAACTAACAAAAATGAGTCAACAAAATTATATTGATTTACTAACCGTAGCACCAATGGCGATAAACAGCAACTCAAAGCGTCCATCTCTATCTGTTTTGATATGAGTTACCGACCCAGGATTTTTCAGCTTTAAATTGTGACAATAAGCCGGCAGTTGGGCAAACGATGCTTCTGGCGACCCCCTCAACAATTCCAAGGCATAACATTTGGCTCTCCAAGCTTGAGAATATGATATACTAATCTTGAACCGAGCATTCATGTCAGTCATAATTTCATGTCCCCGATATACCCTGCCATTCAAAAACATTAACTCAGCCAGAAAACCACCCAACACCTTTTTGTTTGCCTGTCTATGGTGAGGAAAAACTTGGGTTCTTGAACATGTATGTTTATCAATAAAAGTCCTAACTTGAAACATTTTGCAATCTTTTATTCTCTTTGCAATCATACGCCACGTACAGTTTTTGTCAATCATACACCTTGTTTCGAAACGATCTTTGCTTGATTTGTTAACTTTTAGTTGATAGCCATCTTCCACACATTTCGTATACAAAGCTATCTTCAAGTCTTCCTTTGTATCAAAACAATCATCTTTCTTGACACGAATAACTTTTGTGTAACAATCAACTGCTTTCTTTGCCAACTCTTCTTCCGGTAACTGAAGTAATTCTGGCATATTCCAGTTATACTCCCGTGGCATTTTCTTTTCTTCGGGGACTTTTTCTTCTTCTTTTTCTTCTTCAGGATTATATGAATTACAGAATGGATGTTCAACATGTTCATTCACAGTCGTAACTTCCTCCTCATTATCATCAACAACAACTTCCTCGGCAACGGGTGTTTCATCATCAAAATTCGGGTATTGACCAATATTAAAATCATTACACACATGGTCTGTTTCTTCTTCTGAAACATCATCAAAATCCGTGTATTGACCAATATCAAAGTCCGGATATTGACCAAGACCAAATTTCGAATACTGACTAGTACTCACAATTTTTTCTGTTGGCTCATCATCGTCTAACTGGTCAATACGAAAACCGGAATTTGGTGCTGAAAGTTGATTGGGATTTGGATTAGAGAAAGGTTGTGGGTTTTGAGAAAAACTTAGTTGATTACTACCCGCTACTGACCCAACAATACTACTTCTAGGTTCAACAACATACAATGTAACATCATCTTGTGAAACACTAATGTAAGCAATGAATCGTTCAACATCTTCATTGTCGGTTAACAAATAAACTTTACCATTTCTCTGATAAGATAGCCTAAATCCACTTAGGGGCTCTAAATTCAATTTATTTGAAACACGTAGCATTAGAGTTTCATAAGTTAACTTTTGTAAAGACAATTTTAGTTGAAGATTCATGGGTAAAGGCATATATTGTAAAACACCATGAACATTATCCCATGACCCTCCAAAACACAAATCTATCCAAACATGATCAACATTAGATGATTTCATGGTTGTAAATTAATTTACTAAACAGACGAGCTGCGAAACTAAAACCTGTTGCCGGATTGGGAAGGATGTCGTTGGATATAGGAACGGATGTCGCCGGAGAGAGTGATAGATGGAGATGGAATGAGTTGCGATTTAGGGATTTAGTTTATGATTTCAGTGTTATATACCCAAAATTTCAGTGTTGTGATTTACAGATTCTCGTTGCGATTTACGGATTCTCGTTGCGATTTACGGATTATCGTTGCGATTTACAGATTCTCGTTGCGATTTACGGATTATCGTTGCGATTTACGGATACGCGTTGCGATATACGGATACGCATTGCGATTTACGGATACGCGTTGCGATATACGGATACACGTTGCGATTTATGTGTTCGCGTTGCGATTTTCATATTCGCGTTGCGATTTTGGAAAATCGCAATGCGAATCCGTATATCGCATTGCGATTTTCAAGAATCGCGTTGCGATTTTGGAAACTGATTTGCGATTCTGGGGATCGCGTTGCGATTTTTATTTCGCGTTGCGATTTTGTTGGTCATTTTGGCAAATCCAAAAAAAGTTGGTTAAAATCGTATATTATAACTTTTTTTTGGTCACTGAGGCGATTTTCTCTTTTTTTTATTTCAAAACTATCGATCGTCTTTATCAAATAACCTCGCCATTGCTTCATGTTACCGATTTCACTTCGCTCTGCAAATTGCAAGCTCAGTGTAACCCGGCTCCTATGTCATTCGGCTTCTGTCGTAGGAAACCCTTATTATAGTGAATTTCATCCTTCCTAACCATAAATCCACGACAACTTCCGTTAGACCGACCCCACCTTGCCGTCACTTCAGAGCTCAACTTGATCAGATTCAGCCCATGTCTTTACACTTTTCTACTGCGCCAAGTAATCAAATAGGTGGGATTGTCTCAGGAAGGGTAGATTACTATAATGTTAATATATGGTGTTATTGGATACATTAAAATATATTTAGTTATCGAATATATTAAAAGATATTTAATAAATTTGGTTTAGCGCTATCGAAAATATTGAGTAATAATAGTAGGTCTAAATCATGAAGAAATATTAAAAAATTTAGCAACGGGCAAACTTAACTTGTCGGTTTGTGTCGATCCAAATAAAAAATGTATCGATCTATATCAATATAATATATAAAAATATGACAAAACCGGTCACGAAAAGACAATACCGGTAAAGCCGTATCGGATATATTAAAAGTGTCGATACTTTAAAACACTAAATCGACACTTTATGAATTTAAAAGAGAAGCAGTTTTAGCGCCTATAAAGTGTAGATACTTTATAAAAATGTAACGATCCACAACGATAAAATTGGTATCAAAATGATAAAACCGGTATCAAAATGATAAAACCGGTAAAGCGCTACTGGATATATTGAAAGTGTCGATACTTTAATAAGTACGTGTAATAAATTATCGATAATTTTAAAGAAATACGTAATTATCCTTTCGAAAGTATCGACACTTTGGTAGTTGTGTCGATTAAATATAAATAACATATCTGATAAAAATATAAAGGACATAGCTAAATATCATCTGAAAATAGATAGAACGGACGAGTTTTTGAAATCGAAACATAATTGTTGCTGCATTTCAGAAGGTGTTTCTAAAGCGAAGTTTGTTTGTTGTTACTGCAGTCGAATCGAAAAGTATGTTGTCGAAATCCTAATTTTTTATTATTATAGTAATCGTAAATAGGGTTTTTATGTGTTGTTTGAGGTTTTGGAGTAAAGAAGCATTTGAGACCGATTACAGATAGAAAGTGATCCGATCTCGATGTGTTGTCGAATCTTTGTACGTTGTGTCGAACGCAATTATATCACCAAAGCATGTGTAATCAGATCTCGATGTAGAATCCGACCAAATAAGATTATACAATGCCTATGATTCGTCTACCTAGTATGTCATAAAAAACCCGGGATCATCATGTTTCTTATAATCAAAGTAGGCAATAAGCGCATTCACATCCCCTTCGACGATTTCTTTTGTTTTACCTCTTTGAAGTGCATTATAGAGGTCTTTATGTGTAAATCCAACATTATAATTGCCCCCTCTGCCTGCTGCGTTAAATAGTTCATTACTTGTGACGTGCCAACACCGACCTCTTTCAATGTTTTTGCCTCATCGATATCAGCCTTACTTACAGCTCTATTAGAACGCATAAATGGTATCATAACATGTGTGCACAATGCATGATTATGTTCCTGATAAGAATTACTTATAACCCACTGATCGTTTGTATTTGTTGTTGTAACTACGACTCTAGCCTTACATCATGTTCTGTGACTGGCGTATGAGCACGTTGACGATTAACAGTATTGACTTTTGATGCTCGAAACTCTTCTTTGGAACAACAAAATTCTTGTGTCTTTACATTCCCTTCCACGTCAAGTCGTGTTGTTCCCTTACATGCACTAAACCCATGTTCCCGTGTGAATCCCTTGTAAAAGTACCAAGCTTGATCACGTGAACAGAAGAGCTGACCAACCAATCTGTCAGATTCATCAACATTATATACTTCATGGCATTCCTCGGTTGACTTAACATTGTCTGCATCAGTATGATCCATGGCAAAAATTTTGTTGTGCAAGTTCAGTGAGTTGATGGAGATGTAAGCAAATGTTCATTGAACATGTTTCAGTCGTGTTGCTTTCAATAGGATGTTGTATTGGTAGTGGTAGTTAAAGGGTGTGTACAACATTAAATTCGCATTACATATTTAGGTATGTACAATAACTACATAAATATGTGTCGATACATTTTATACAAGTATCGACCCAAAAAACATCAAAACCAATAACTATAATGTAATAGGTAAATTAACAATGTAACCGGTATAAATATACCGGTTAATTAGAAAATAAGTCAACATATTGTATCGACACTTGTGTAATTTGTGTTGATACTTATTGTCCAGGATGAATGCACAAACACGCATAAAGTGTCGACACTTGATAAATTTGTGTCGATACTTTTGGTCTAGAATTAATACCAAAAAGGGTACAACTATAAAGTGTCGATACATTTATAAAAAGTATCGATCCCGGAAACATCAAAACCCATAAGTATAATGTAATAGGTAAATTTTCAATGTAACATGTATAAATATACCAATTTTATGAGAGAATATGTCTAAATAATGTATCGACACGTTGTTAGTTTGTGTCGATACTTTTTTCCAAAATGAAATATGAATGCCCAACCAGGTGCAAGCATAAAGTGTCGATACATTTAAAATTGTATCGATCTAAAAAACATCGTAACATAATAATAATGTAATAGGTAAATTTGTAATGTTACCGGTATAAATATACCGGTTTACTTCAAAAAATAGGTCAATATAAGCGCTACTTATTATATTATATAAGAGCTACTTAATATGTTATTGTACTTGATAATATTTCCTGTTAAATGCCTATTACATTATATAAGAGCTACCTAATATGTTATTGTACTTGATAATATTTCCGGTTAAATAATATAACATTACCGGTCAAAATTTTAACCGGTCACTTGTTTAACCGATCACGTCGTTTTTTAGCCGTTTTTTAACCGTCGCACAACAGAACTACCCCAAATAGGTAGTTTATGGGATTATATATAAATTGATTGCTTCAATAGCTTCTGGTGTTGATACACATCGAAGAGGAAACGTTGCAGCCCAATGGACTTGTAATTTTCCTTTACACTTTGAGTTTGAACATCCCGAATGTGTTATAACTACGTTCTCAATGATGCTATCTATTTTAATATGGCAATTATATATACATGTATGTACAGTATGTATGTATATAAAAGCCTTGAAAAGTTGAATTGGATATTGAGAAAACATTTTTTTTAAAAAAAATTGAGGTTGACTCTTTACCAGTGGTGAATGCAAGTGTTATACTCATCCTTAAATTTAAATTTTATTTATATAAATTGTTTATTTTATTAATAATATTCACTATAAAATTTCATTTATGTTTATCACATAAAAAAATTATTATTAATATTATATATATTTCCAGCCTCAGAAGTATGTTTGCAGTCTGGACAGCCTCTTACGCACCAATGAACAATTTTAGTGTCAAAGTTAAATTTAAATAATTCTATACAATATTTATACCTACAATAAAAGCAGTTCTCATTGCATGAGATTGCTTATAGATTGAGCTTTTTTTCTTTATCTTGACACACATAAACACTGTCATTAAAATTTGATTGAGATCAGACGGGTTAAATTCCATTATTAAGGAAAATTGATTTTGAATATATTTTTGGATTTTTTTTAGTTATAAGATACCAAATTATATATAGATTAACAATATAGTTCATGTATATTTTACATGTTTATATTCTCATTCTGTTCATATTATTTGCATGTGTATTTTTAGTATTTTTCTATATCGTTTTGTTTAGTATCTTAATTTATTTTACAAATTTCACATGTTGTTGTGTTGAAATTTATTATATATTTTAATAGTTCAATTTAAATATGCATTAATTTTATATCATCAGTTAATCTAATTTTAATTTAATTAAGAATTTATAAAAATAAAATAAAAATATTGGGATCTTGAGAAATTTAAATTAGAAGTATTTAGAGATTACGTTTATAAATAAAATTAGGATAAATTACATATATAGTCACTTAACTATTGTTTTAGTTTTATTTTGGTCATCCACCTATTTTATTTTCTAAATCATCACAAACATTACATTTTGGTTTCATTTTAATCACCCACCATTAAAAAATTAATAGTGATACCGATGTGTCACCAGAAGGTAATATCATATCAACATTACAAAATAAAAAAATCACATTGGTAATTTTATTAACTTTTTACTGGTGGGTGATCAAAACGAAGCTGATGATTTTGAAGAAAAATAATTGGAAAACCAAAATATAAGTAAGATGATAGTTGGATGACTAAATACATAGTTTTTTCCATGATATTATCCATGAATACAGCAGCAAAATGCATAAAACATAAGGGGGGGAAAGAAAAAGCAGTTGGGGTTTAGCTGAGACCGGTTCTACTGTTATTGGATCGCAATTTGCCCCCTTTTCTTCCTTTTTATTTAAGCAAAACCCTCCATGCTCTCCACGCCAATAAAACTATGACTCCTCAACGTTCAAACCCTTCGCTCCGACCTCACCGACCCCGCCTCAGTGACGCCGCCTGGCGCTCCGATGGATCCATCAACCGTCGTATCCTCCGCTCGTTCGACTTCCAGGTCGCCCCCAGTCCCAAACCCTCCAGCTCCGTCTCCACTTCTGACACCACCATCGATGATTCTCGTAATATCTAGTTTCGACTCTTCTCTCCTCCCCTCCAATATTCTTCTTGTCAGTGGCGGATGCATCCCATTATTTTAAAAAAATAATTAAATTTAATTTAATGTGTTAAAGAATTTTTTTTTCATATCCTTTACTTTAAAAAAAATAAAATTAAAATTTTGAATCTCATTCTTAAATTTTTTGATCCGCTGGGTTAACCTTCCTTAGCCAGACTTCCATGGGTTAAGACGCCGTTTGTCGTAAATTTGCCTGTAAGTTCCCAGCTTTCGTCGTCTCCCATCAACTACCGTCTCGCTCCTGAACATACCTACCCGTCCCAATACGACAACGGATTCGACGTTCTCAAGTTCTTGGACGACAACCGCGACGTCTACTTACTGGAAAGTGCCGACTTTTAGCGGTGTTTCTTGGCCGGAGACAGCGCCGGCGGAAACATCGCTCACAACGTAGCGGTCCGAGCATGCAAAACGGAATTCAAAACGCTGAAACTGAGGGGACTCGTTTGCATCCAACCGTTCTTCGGCGGAGTTGGAGCTAGTGGGTGCACCACTGATATTCGTTCCGAGATCGGATTTTTGCAGGAGAGCGCTTTTGCCTAAAGGGTCGGACAACCGCGACCGCCCAGCGGTGAACGTGAGCGGGCCCAATGCCGAGAATATAAGAGGGTTGGATTTTCCGGCGACGATGGTGGTGGTGGCGGGATTTGACCCGCTAAAATATTGGCAGAGGCATTATGAATGGTTAAAAGCAATTGAGAAAAAGGCTCGTTGAAAGAATATCCAAATTCGGTGCACGTGGTCCACATGTTTACAGAATTGCAAGTCTTCCCAGTAAATTAAGAAGATCAAAGATTTTATGAGAAACTGTTCCTCTAATCTCTAATAAAATTGATTTGATCCGACATCAAAGATTTTATCAGGAATCCCTATTCTTGTCTGATTTTCGATGTTTGATAGCATAGTTGTTTGTGGGTTCTCCATTTAGTCCAAATCTAATACTGGCATAATTGGAAAATAATGCCTAATATTTTATTAAATATTCATTTTTTTAGTATTTTGATTTCAACATTTTTTAAGTAAAAAGGTTTTTCTATTAATGAAAATCGTTAGATTAAAAATGGTCAACACATCAAAATATAAATATTTTTGCCCCAAAATATAATATGGGAAATCAAAATGATTAAAAAAATAGAATAAATAATGAAATGATTATTTAATCAAATATTATGATTTTTTTTAAATGAAACATTAAGAATAAAATGCTCTAAAAAACAGAGATCAAAATAATTATTTAATCAAATATAATTTTTTTTTTTGAAAATATGTCTTTTGAATTTTACACCTTTTTACTGTTGATATATACAATACTTTTGATCCATATAATAAAAATATAAGTAAATTATACAGTTGGTTACTAATTTTTGTATAAATTTTTATTTTTCATTGAAATTTTAAAAATCAATTACTAAATTTATCGATTAATTACAAAATTATTACTTAACATTAGAAGCCGACATTACGGAAAACACAGTTAATACATTAACTGCTGACATGGATGGAGTTGACTGGGTTGAAAGCCACTTGGAGACCAACATCTTCCTCTTTAAATAAGAACCCAATCTCTAAACTTAAATTAGGGTTTTTCATTTCACAACTCTTCTTTTAGGGAGTCAGTAAAGGTTTGGTGGCTGATTTGGTACTCTGCATTGGGGATGACAGATCCGATGAGGAGATGTTTGAGATCATCGGTAGCGCGATTTCCAGTGGTATCCTGTCGTCGAAAACAAATGTGTTCGCGTGCACAGTCGGCCAGAACCCTAGCAAAGCCAAGTATTATTTGGATGACCCGGCGGAGGTTTTACTCATGCTAGAAGGTCTTGCAGAAGCTTCAGACCCTGAACCCTTCACGGATAGCGAATCGGAAGGCACCCTGTGAAGTATACCCCCATGGCTTTCGTGCAAAATTTCCGTTGTGTCGTGAAGAATGCCATTGCTTGACCTGTGATGAAAAAGAATGTTGGCCGCTGAAAAATATACAAGTGAAGTACTTTTTCACATGAAAGAGACCTGCTGTGTAGCCATATGGAGACGGGGTTGGAATAAGTTTTATTTGTGCAGTCATAAAAGATTGAATTGGAGTACAGTCGGGTATCACTAGGAAAAAGAAACAGAATCAAATTCTTCTGGGGGTGGTGGTTTCAGCTGGTTTGAAGAGCATCCTGTTGAATGAAAGTATACAAATTTGACCTTTTTTCTTATTTTTTGAGTGTTCTTTTGTTTGCACGTTGAATCCATTGCTTCTTCATTGAATTCTGTAAATGTTATAGAAATATTGCATATTTGAAACTAGCTCTTCCATGTTTACATTCAATTAGAACCTAGGTGTTGGATTATATATGTATATAGTGATCGAAGAACCTATTGAGTGGTACCAATTGGTACCAATGCGCAACATTCTTTTCTTTTAAAAACAAAGGTGGAACCTACTTTAAATCTTTGAATTTGATAATCAGAACTGTAATCATTCTCTAACATTAGCATAACAATTTTCCCCATCTAATTGGGACCTGAATCAGATTGATAGAGCTCAGAGGCCGAAGAAGCCCAGTTCGCTGGCTCTCTCCTTCTCAAATGTCTCAAAGTTACTGATATATGATGGTTACAAGCAATATCCCAGTCCCTGAACCAATGGCTCCCATGAAATCAGCTAATACGGTCAATGCACCGATGCACATTCCACCAAAGGCAGCTGCTGTCGGTATGTAGCGGTTCAGTTCCTTCTGCAGATTTGAATCTCTGTGTCCAGGCATCACCATTTGTTGTTCCTGCAAACAGAACCACAAAACATTGAAACACTATAAGATACATCACATAGAGCATCTTGAGTTCTAAACTTCGAAAACTCAATCCCGAAAACTTTTGAGTTCTGACTTTCTAAAATTCTTTCTATCAAGTTCTCGGTTTAAAGAAGGAATAGAAGAAAGAGGTAACAAGGAAATGTGTAACCAACAGAGCAATTAAGCCTTGGCATCCTTCCATCACATGCTAAGCAAGGGGAATTCATGATCGACAATGTCCATTATCATGCATGATGCAAACACGATTACGTTACTCAGCAGTTAGGTTACCTTGAGCTGCTTAGCCACATCTTTGGCCGAAGAACCAGAAACTTCAATCCAAGTTTTTGAAAACAAAGCACAGGCCGAAAGCATGAACACCAGATAAAAAAAAGAGCATGGAAGGGATTTGCTGCCATGTCTGCCAAGCTGTAAGTAATAACCAGAAAGTAAAAAACCAAACAAACGAAAATGCAGACATCCGGAATGTGATGCATTTGCACACAGAATGTGTTAAAAGAGATGGAAGTAGATCACAATAAGGAAGATCAATACTGTAGCTAGTAAATTTGTAACATTTGGAAGATTCTGCCGACAGAAAGCCTCGCGAAGTGCTCTTTGTCCGTCCTGGTTATCAGTAGATGGAACATAGCAATGACAGCACCTTCAAATTCAGCCCCACGGCCACTGTTGATGGTTGTAGGGCTAAAGGCTTTTCCAGATTATGCTTTCACTGCACAAGAAAAATGGTATTTAGGATATTCTCATACTGATATGCGATGAAGGCAAGGGCGGGAGGAAAGTGAGAAGGAAGCGGTGGATAGAGAGTGGAGGGCTAAGCTCTCCATCGTTTGGATTGAGAGAAAATGAAAGGAAAAACAAAATGAAAATCAAGGACTGAATGCGACCTTTGATTGTTGTAAAGAATAGAAATCCCGTAGAAAGCGATGAATCTGATTCTCTAAAACTGGATGTTGGTGGTGAATCGGGTCAGGTTTTCCACTATTCTTCGGCAGCGAAATTTCTTAATTGTTTTCAGGGTTTTGTTTGTTCGTTTGGACGGAAAATTTCATACATTTTGTGAGTATGCAAAGAAGAAGGAAAGGAGAATAAAAAGGAGAAAGAGAAGAAGGAGAAGAAAAAGAAGAAAGAGAAAGAAGAAGAGTCAGTCAAAGGGTTAACGTGGCGGTCAAAATTCCAGGTAAGCAGTTAATGTTCCTGCTATGTTTTCCTTCACACGTGTTAACGATTATCGTCGAGTGATGATTTTGTAATTAATTGACAACGTTAGTGATCGATTTGTTACTTTTGAAACATCAATGGAGAAAACGAAAACTAACTCAAAAATTAATGATCAACGGTATAGTTTACCCTGAAAATATGAAGTAAACTAAAAAATAACTTACATAATAAATATATCTATATCGATAAATTTAATAATTTGATTATTAAAATATCAACTATAAAAAAAATTGCTACATAGTTATATAAAACTTAATTTTACATATATTCTTTTATTTATAAAAATATTACATGTCAGAGATTATTTATCAATTAGGATACTTCTGGTGAAGTCATATATTGTCAACGTCTTTCAAAGAGTGTGTTTTACTAAGCACATCTTCATCTTACGTAATATAATTGACAAGAAAAAGTGAAAAGTCAGAAACATATTTCTTAGATTTTACTATTTATTGTTTTAAGTTCAGATCATTAGCTTAGGGTTTTAAGATAAGAGTAATTTTATGATTATTAGATTAAAATTTTGAAGGGCTGTTTAAGATTTTGTTTTAGGATTTTAGGGTTTTAGGATTTTATATGATTTCTCATGTGTTTTGATCATTATTTTAAAATTATTTCAAAATTTCAACTTCTTTTAGTAAAATTTATAATTTTTTATAAATTTTGTACTATAAATTCACGATCTACCATGTAACAATAATATTTAAAAATTTAATAATCAAAATTAAAAGAACTTAATTAATTTAATTTCTCAATTCAAAAATTTAATCCCACAACAATCTACAAACTTCCAACACCATCGCAGATTGAAAACCTCAAAAAATACAAGCAAAAGATGCTTCAACAAGTCCCTTAAAACAGCTAAACAAAACCAACCCATCATTTCATCAAGCACTTTGAACCCATGCAAAGGGTAAGTTTAAGTTGTTCACGTCTTCAATCAGGGAGAATTTGTTCACCATCTGCATCTGCTTCAGTCTCAACCTTGGGTTTTTGAGCTTGGCCAGTTCCAGGAGCCTGCTTCTTCTTAATCCCACTTACAACGTGGTCGATCCGTAGAAGCATGCAAGCGGCTTCTATGGCCATCTTAAAAGTTTGCGCCTTCACATTGTATGCATCCCAAATCTGGCACAAATGATTTCAACAATTCATCAACGGTCTTAAAATTTGAGGACCAACACCATACTCGAAGAAGGTTCCAATTTCATCATACCTTTCGTTCTTTCATGTCCGCAATGGCACCGGTGTTCCCGTCTATGCCAATCCATGCATTTTCACCATTTGCATGCTACAATCACAATTTCAGAAAACAGGAACTGTAAATTTAAGGGTATTGTCAAAAGCGTATAACCATACTGCGCTCTTAGAAACATCGATACCTTTCCTTGCAGAGCAGTCATTGTCCGAATAACATTAACTCCACAATTTTGTGCCAAAGTACGGGGTATGGCTTCAAAAGCAAGAGCAGCAGCTTCATACGGCCACTGGTACACAACCAATGAATTTATATAAGAACACTAGCAACTAAAGAATCAGGAAATTACAAAAGCTAAATCTCTAAAAGCATTGGTAAGCATATATTGAGATTTCAAGAAATGTTAGCATATCAACGTTATGCATGCAAGCATCAAACATCCTTTCCATGCCAACAACGCATGAAACCTTCTGCCAACTAAAAATATCAGGAATTATCCAAATTAAATTTCTAAAGAAATTGATAAGCATATATCAGAATGTTGAGAAAGATTAGCAATCAGGACCATATAATGCCTAGATCGAATCAAGTTATGGATAAAAGCATCAAGCACCTTTTCTATGCCTTCAACAGATGAACTCTTCTGCTTCAAGGTGGCAGAAACGGTTAATTCCGTAGCACCACCACCGGGAGCAAGTTTCGGATTCTTTATTATGTTTCTTGCAACGGACATGGCATCCTGTAATTGAAACAAGCATCAGAACTTTATTCCATAATAGACAGGCAGAGGCAGCATATTAAATTACTTACCTGCAAATTTCTCTCCACCTCGTTTACGAGATCCTTGCTAGCACCCCTTAAGAGAACTGTACAAGCTTTTGGATCTTTGCAATCAACAATGAATGCAAAGAACTCATCCCCGATTTTTTTAACTTCAAATAGCCCAGCTCCAGTACCGACATCGGATTCCTGCAATTCATCAGGACGATTCACGATAACAGCTCCAGATGCCTTTGCAATTCTGTTGTTGTCCATCTTTCTCACTCTCCTAATGCAGTGACACCAGCCTTACTAAGATAATGACATGCCAAATCACTAAGTCCTTTTTCTGTGATCACCAAGTCTGGTTTGAATTTCAGAATCTGCAAGCAAAGGTTCTCAATGTATTCTTCTTCCATTTTCAAAAGGACCTCCCAATCTTCTTCCCTAACCAACTCAGCATTTGTTTGGCTCTCCCCTTTTCTTATACTCAGGGGGACAGTCAAGAAGAATAATATGTGGGTTGACAATCTTTCGTTTCATTTTGCCAGGTGCAACTACATCTTTATTGATCATCACTCCCTTGAGGACATCAGAATCTTCCAACTGGCCACCTGGTACTTTCTCTACTTTAATGTATTTCTTAATATCAATTTCTCGCAGCCCTTGGCCGATATCAACTCCAACTGTTTGAGTTGCATCAATTGCCAGATCCTGGAAGTTAAAATTAAGTAGCTAAATAAATTAACTATCAATTGCCAGTTCCTTTCTAATTCTTCATATAAAACAAAATCAAATGATCACGGAAGGAATGTAAATGTTGTGCATAGAATCTAAATGCTAACTAAAGAGAATTTATGAGCGACGTTGCAATAAAACTGAAGCAAAGATAAAAGTAAGAAACACAATGAGTTAAGGAACATTATTGCATAAGCTAGCACAACCTCTCCCGCTAGTATCAGTAGAATGTCTTTTCACAAATATGGAGCTCAAGTAGATTAGGCTCATAATCAGTCAGTTCCAATCACTAAATGCGTTGCAGAAAAGTTGCAATCCAATAACAGGCACACAAATTAAAAAAAAAGTATGGAAAATGAAAGATAAGGTAAAAACAGGGACATCTTAAGTAAAGGCTCAAATCTATCTTCTATTGAAGATTCCATGGAAGAGTTCAACACTTCAATTTTCTGAAATAATGGTAAAGCACACCAAGAATAGCTTAATTTAATGCCTAAAGGAACCTAAAGATGATCTCTTTTGTTGGTTCAATCAAAATATAGGTATACTTTATATTTTCAGCTAGAATAAAAAAAGGTATTGATACTATTTGCTTGTCAATACAATATGAATTGCGGTGTGTTAACACGTCTAATATTGGCACTGGTTATACAATTTTGGTCTTTCATGTGAGCCAAACCAAACACCAAAATGAATGAAGTGGAAAAAGAGAAAATGGGGGATTGCTGGGTCTTGTGAAAAACACACAATCCACAAGTTGAACAAAAAATGTCTGAATATACTATTTCTGTACACTTTCAGCTAAATGCATGAGCCTGAATATTTTAGTAAAATATAGCCTGACACATAGAGACAACCCTATCAGATGCTTAAATACCCAAAGCAAGTAAGTTACATAACTATGGTTGTTATATTTATGTTTCAAATGCTCCCCGATTCCATCTGTAACAAAGACATATTTCCAATGTCATTTCACCTAATGTCTGCTGATTGTCTGATTAACATAATATTAATTATTTGGAACCGAAGATAAGAATCTACAATCAAAGTTCCCATAGAAAAAAAGCTACGGAAAAAGAAGAACACTCACGTCAATCAGATCCCCAAATTGGCTAGTGAACTTTGTTCCTATACAGCTCTTCACAAGCCCCAACATCGTTGAACCTGCCATTCAAATATAAAAGTGGTAATGCAAATACATGGGATAAAAGATAAAATCTTGTTTTATGATTATAAAAAAGTTCACAGGAGAAACATACGGTCTTTCACATCAATAGTCATTGCAATCTTGTCAAGCACAGCAATAGCATCCTCCAAAGCCTTATTGTATGCTGCAAATGAAATGGTTCTTCATCAAATGCTAATTTATGATTCAAAAGCCGAGGTTAAGAATCTATCATCACTTTTACCTTACCTCAACAAACGACTGTGGGATGATAATTTTTTTCAATAAAGGCTTCTGCGACATGAAGCATCTCACCAGCTGCACCAAAGAGTGTACCAAATATAAGTACTAAAGGCAATTGAATCCCAACATGCAGATTAAACATCCAACAGAAGTAAAAAAAAAGAAAAGAAAAGAGGGATAACCAAATGAACTAAGCAATTAAAAATCCATTAAGCTTTTGAAAAATGTACCAGTTCTCAAAAAACACCTTATAATGAGAATATGGTTGAAAAATAAACTAATGTATGCAAAAGTATCAAACATGGCACACAAACGGCATGGTGTTGCATCAAGATATACCAAGAACAATGACAGATGTTGTTCCATCTCCAACTTCCTCATCTTGCGTACGGCTCAATTCTATCATTGACTGCCATGAATAACAAAAAGATAAGAAAGCACAAAATAAGACAAAAATTTGGGGGTGGGGAAGACATTCACATGCTCAAAGAAAATCAAATAGAGAAGCATGATGGAATATCATACCTTTGCTGCTGGATGTGTAAGATCTAACTCACGTAGGATGGCATTTCCATCATTAGTAACAACAATACCTGGAAGAAACCAAAACCATACAACAACTTCTTGTTCAACAAGAGTTCATTTAAAGGGTGATAAAATGTTTTTGTGAATTCTGAAAACAGCTGCACTAGAAATGAAAAGGACAAAAAGGGGTAAAAAAGGATTACCTCCAGCAGAATCAAGGAGCATCTTCAACATGGATCGAGGACCCAATGTTGTTCTAATAATGTCAGCAACAGCCTGAGAAGTTAGTTAGGTCAGTGAGCATGGAACAGACTACAACAAATGGAAATCGTATCGAAGACCCAAACCATGTTAAAGCCTGCTTTCTTAGATAGATATAAAGTCCTCAGATCAGAACTCAAAAACAAAAACTGGGTTTACATTGCTTTTAAATTTAAGCAGCTTATTCAGCAATTTCATTTTAGATTAAAACAAAGCAAATAGAAACAATGTAAGTTTTTTTTTTATATAAAAAAAACGATTACCTTGGAGGCTTGGATATTAGCATGGTGAACCTTAGTCCCAGACTCCCGTTTCAACGAATCCTCTGCGTATTTCAATTAGATGTTAATGAACAACTTAAATCTAGAAGTCCCATTTGGGATCAAGATGCATCAAGAGAAAAGAAAAGAAGCTTACTCAGAACGAGAACTGGAGCGTGCATGATTTATGATTTTATTTGGTATTAGAACTTAAAAGCTGTTGAAACAAACTAATCTGAAAATATGTTTCTTTCCGGTATCTAGTTTTCTTTACTGGAAAAAACCCTACTAGAACGATGATCCTCCTTTCTCCCCCCAGTTTTTTCCTCTCTTTGCCTGCAATTTATGGGTTTCATTTTGTTTTCTTTTCTTGTGGAGAGGCCCAATTTCTTTCGTCCCTGCTAGGTGTTGATCTTCGGGGTTTTTTTTCAATACCCAAGCGGGTCAATTATTTAGGATATTAGGCCTTTCTAACTTTTATTTTGAAAAATATGACAATTGTTACGGTACACGAGTTTTATTGAATATTATTTTTAAATGAGTAGTAGACTCTATATGAATCATTATTTTATTGTTATTAATATGACTTGTCTCATCGAGGTGATGATTTTATTTAAAAATTATTTTTTAAAAATTTAATAAATAAAATTTTTATAAATTTTAAAAAAAATTAAATCGAGGTGACGAGTTTCTTCAAATTCAAAAAACTAATCGTTTTGTAGTTGTTGGTCAACGGACAACGGTCAACAACAATCACTTGATAAAATTTTAAAAAAAGTAAAATTGAAAGAAAAATAAATTTATTTATATTTTTAAAAATACAAAGTAAATAAATAATCAAAAAATAAATTATTTACAAAAAATACAAAGAAAATTTATCTATATTTTCTAAATTATTGACGATGTCGATGAGTGATAGAATGATAATGGCGCGAGGTTCGTTGAGTACGTTGGGGTTATAGGCCTTGATTATCATCATCGTCGTCGTTATCTTGTCGAGGATGTGTATTTAACACACTCTGCGATCCATCTTCGAAAAACGGTGATAGACTAATGGTATTTGACGTCATCATTATCGTAATTGATTCGACTTGGCTGCTACTCACCCACAACCACATGTTCTGTCAAAGATGCTTGAGTGTATTGCAGTGCATCTCATGAATCTCAAACCCAATTCGATCGAGTCTCGAATGAAGTATGAAATAGAGGATAGAAACTGAAACTAGCCTGAGATGCATAATAGTACTCTTCAGTTGCAGAAGCTGAAGCATAAGATGACGACGACGATGCTTTCTTCTTGGACTTGGACTTGGACTTGGCGTATGTGGCTTGATGATGTTGTCATTCTTCCCTCTTTTTCGGTGTCGTGAGATATGATTTTTCATTTGCTTCGTAATTTCGAAGATATGGAGAATAGTCGAAATCTAGGTCAAGTGGTGTAATATCATGATGCAGGCGGAGCGATAGTTCACACTGATTTCAGAGGTCGATGTAGTAAGCGTGTCTTACTAGCCAGTTTTCATTATGTTCCCCACGTGTATTAATTGTATGGAGTACGTCCATATCAACCATTTGCGTAGGAATCGGCTGATGCGATGCAAACTGTCGCATCACTCTATCAGCGGCATGTCACTCAACAATCGCATAATATAGTAACAACGTCACGACACACCATAAGTGGGACCCCTAAAAAAATAGTGCCGACAATAACTAGTTGATCTCCTCTCAACATACGAAAGCCAAGAAAATTGTAGTGATTAGATATCAAAGTTAATATACATAAAGTTAAAAAATTCAAAAAAAATATTGTAGTAATATCGCATATCGACCGGCGATGTCGGTTGTCATCCGTATGTCTGTTGCAGTGGCACCCGCCAACTTCGTCTCGGATATTTTATGACTCCAACTAAATTATTTAAAAATATTATAAATAAATAAAAAATTATTAAATTTATAAAATTCAAAAAATGTTAAATAGATGAAGTTAAACAATTACCGGTGAATTTCTTTGAATAGAAACAAATGCCAATTTGTTACATATCTCAAATCATTCCAACTATGACTTTGTTACTTACTGCTTTCCCTTTAATCAAAACAAGCAAACAAAAGTAGTGGTTTGTTTTTTTCACCATTATCATTGGGTTTTAACTTAATATAGAGTAATTCATTGAGTGGTCTCAATGGCTAAAGTGAGTGTTGTTCTTCCTTAAAGACTTGGATTCGAGTCGTCACGTCTGTAGGGTGTACGCACGTTGTCAAACCCAGGCTATTAACGACGGTTTCAAACAGTACAATTTATAAATGAGCCGATGCCAACATTCATTTATAAGCTTTCTACGACTTATTTTGTAGCTTCCAATTTTCAACAAGAACATTGCAATCATATCCACATGGACATGTTCTTGTAGAGAGTTGGAACGTTTACAAACTATTTTCATTACTTCGGCATTGTCAACTTATACTTCAAGTTCACGGATATTAGAACTCATAAAGTGAACCGATAGAAATATTGTTATTTCTATCAATTCTGAGTACAAACAGTTATAGTTGTAAGGTATGTGTGTCTAAAAAAGATTATGATCAATTATTACCTCGTAATCATCTAGATTATTAAAAAAATAATATTAAAAACAATTCGTATTCAAAATAATTTTTATCCGTAATAACTTTACTAAGAACAACTCTTATATTTAATGACGTAGTAATATTTATATTTTTTATAGAATAATATTGATATCTATATACATTCAATGAATCAAGTAATTTTATTTTTTTGAAAAGTTTAAGAGAGATGTAGACCCCTTATTTTGACTAGGCCATGTTTGACCCAAAATAGACCCGAGGCCCAATGAAAATAAGCCAAAAAAAAATAGAGGGAACCCTTGCTGCTACACTTTGATAATGTCAGCACCAGCCAGCTCACACTGCAGCACCAAATCCGGGGCAACAGCACCAAATCCGCTAAGAAAGCAATCCTAGCACGAAAATAGCTAGCGACAATTCATTTCCCATATTCAAAAAGCAGTAGAATATTGTGGAAAGTGAGGGTTTTCTTTATTTTTTATCTAAACCAAATGAGACTATTAAAACCCCATCAATACAATGTAAGGGGGGCATCTTGTAATCACTGGAAAAAAATCAATACAAAGCCAAAACAATTTTCAGAGAACCCACAATAAGGTATTTCTATTTTTTACCTCTTATAATTTTTTTTCGAAAGAAAGTAACAAAAATAAATAAGAAGCAAAACGGAAAATAAAGCTTTTACCTTCAGTTTTGGGGTCTTTTCCGGTCTGATCCCATGACCGTCGAAGGGGACTCTTCGTGGAAGACAAAAAAACGGATAGTCGATTTGGGTGTTTAAAAAAATGATTTCGTCAAACTGTGTTAAGATCTCTGTTTTAAAGATTGAGAAAAGAAACAAAAAGAAATGAAGGGAAGCTTTTTTTAAGCTTTACACGTACTTTGGAAGAGTAATATGGGGGTGGGGTTTTAGTTTTTAACTTTTGGGAAAATCATGTATTAGGTCCTTTATTTATAGTGTACTTCATGCTATTGTCACCAAAACAAAGGGTTAATCACGCGTCCAGTCCCCAGTTTCAGCATGTTTCACGTTTTGGTCACTATCAGGGGAAAACCACCTATAAGTCCCTTGTATTTTAGCTATTTTTGCACTATGGTCGCCTATTTTTTATTTATTTCGAATTTCCATGCTAATTCTACTAAGTTTTAATTTGGCCACTGATATATGCTTTATTATTTCGAATTAACTGCTAACTTTTCTAATTTACTAACATTCTAACTTTTACTTTATTGTTCATACTAACATACTGACTTTTTTTATTTTTTTATTTTTATTGTTCTTACTAATTTACTAACATTTTATTTTATTTCACAAATTAACCCTTAACTTTTAAATTTAAGAAATTTATTTCTGTTTTTTTTATTTTATTTATTTTTCAGCACTTTAAATTTATCTTTAAATAGCATTTTTTAATTTCATTGATTATTTTGCCCACACTAACTTATCTTGTTTCTTTTGCTTGTGTCATTTTTCGTCCCTTGTTGCATTGCATTTAAGAGGATCATCAATTTTGCATCTGCATTTGCATCTTCGCATTCTGCATAATGCATTGCATGTCAGAGGATCATCACTTTTGCATCTGTATTTGCATATTCGCATTCTGCATGATCATCATAAATAAAAGAAAGGTGTTGATTAACCAAGTAATCATCATATTAGAAGAGCGATCATTGAAATGGAAAATAATTTTCATAACAAGGAAGAACTCATTTCAACGGTTCGAGCTTAGTCCGAAGAAACACAAAGGGCAAAAGGAGACGTTTTCCTGGGGATTATGTATCACATATGTCAACGTCAGTTTCAAATAGAATGATCTACAAGAGCTGGTAGATATTTGGAGAATAGTTACCAAGGAGAAATTTCACAAGGAATATGGAGACATGGTATATCTCCTTTGCATAAAGATAGATGATCTATTGCTTAAGGCTCTGGATCGATGCTGAAATTCTGTATACTACTGCTTCATCTTCAAATAGACAAGATTTGACATCAACAATAGAAAAATATGCAATTTTATTCAACTTCGAGAACCTCCAGGTAGATAGAATTCATTCTAGACTACCGAAAGTCCAATCATTCAAAAGCAAGCTGGTGAAGAATACAAGTAAAAGAGCACTTTCAACAAAAGAGAGTGTCTTTCCGGGGGTATTTTCTCAAGAAGAGCTCTTTCACAGATTAAAGAGGTATAAATCTTGCCCAGGTGTCTTGATATAAACCTTTCGATCATTAAATAACTATCGTAGATTGGAGGGAAGTCAATTCAGATGTTGCACTCAACTACTCACCGTCTGGATTGGGGAGTCTTTTCTAGAAAGAAAAGAAAGTTGTTGGGATTATGACTGAGATCATGAAGCTAAATAAAAAGGGTCGAACCACATTCATAGATTGATCTTTCTTGTAAAGATGAAAGTTATTTTGAAAGAATAAAACTCTTTCTAAGAATGATTACTTTTGGAAATCGATACCTTTTGCATTTGCATTCTACATTGCATTCATTCAAGCATTTTTGCATACATCATTTATAAAAATATGTAATTAATCTGTGGAAGATTCGATGAAGTGGTTGTAACCATGTGATACCACATGGAAGCAATAAGCTAAAATCAGTACAGTTGGAGCTTGTTCAGCTGGCTGTAGGACTGAGCCTTCCAGGATGATATGAGAAAAGAGTCCCCATATCCTGAGGGTTACGATGTTGATATCGTGCACAATTACTACATATGAAGCTCCAGACATTCCTCTTAGAACTGTAAGGCACTGAAGCGTAAGATCCATAACTTGATAGATTCAGAAGCATAGATAATCGAATAAGAATGGGGGTTTGGCATCTACCACATTGCAATGAGAACATTGTTTTTGTTTGAAATCGTTTTTGTTCTGTCTTTTATATTTGTTTAATCTTTTAAACAACTGAACTTATGCTACCTTCTAAGGTTGAAAACTTGAGCAAATTTTAATCTTTAGTTCTTCGAATATCGAATGAATTAATGATTCTTTTAATTATTCAAGAATTATAGATTTTTGACATATGGCAAGATCATACCTTTCTTATCCTGTCTAAAAAAATCCCTCGATTTTGTTTTCCCAGAATAATTCATGATACACAAATAGTGATACTCATGCATTTTTTTGAGTCACACCATCATCTTCTTAGACGCAAAACCAACATTTTTTCTACCAATAAAACCTGAAGGCATTGAGAACAAGATGTTCACTTGAACATGAACCTTCCTACTAGAAGAAATAATGTGGGGAATCTCGCATCAACTTCCTGAAGATGAGCCTGAAAATTGAGGCATGCTGGGAGCAAGAAGCAGAAAGGAGAACTACTTCGAAATAATTCTATCATGCATTAATTACATTTTTTATGTGAATAAAATTATTCCTGAAAATCTATCCCCCTGTGGATACCTCTTCTGCGAAGACTTTTGTGTAAGAGATGATGAACGGATTTGTTTCATTTATCCATATATGTATATATATATATATATATATATATATATATATATATATATATATATATATATATATATCCCTTGTTGTCCCCTTTTGAGCCTATAGTATTTTCTTCTGATTCAACCCTAACCAAGGATCACCTTCTACACTGGGGGCAAAGATGAAAGACAACTGCTCGCATGAGTGAAGATCAATCCAGATTTCACTACAAAAGCAAGTCATGAGAAAATAAAGTGAGAAATAACAAGATACTGCGAGGTAGACCAAATATGAAGCGCTCGAAGATCAAATCATGTCATCGACATAAAGAGAAAACAAAGAATAACAAAAAAAATATCAGAAAAAAGAAAAATCAAAAATCAAAAGAAACAAAGGGAAAATAAACAAAGAAAAAGAAAACAAGAAGCATGAATGAATTCCTCGATTTAAATGATGCATCGAACTTCAAATCATGAAATTGATTAAGCACAATCATTCCAGAACCACTTCACTCAAAGATCATGGAGCATCCAAAGAAAATCAAGAGAAACACATACGAGATGCAAATCAAGCAAGACATAGCATCAGAAGGAATTGATCCTTGGTTCAATACCCTGAAACACTTGTTTGGGCCTCTTATCCCTTTCTTTTATAACCATGAACCATGGCCTACATTATGTGCCTTAAAAGTCCCTTCTAATCATATATGAATTTCTAAACAAAAGAGACTATCTTCAGATTTCATTCCGCACATCAGGTTTAATCTTTATTTGTAAAAGGTTTTCTAAAATCTTTAATGCATGATAGAGAAAAATAACAAAAGGGGGTTCAAGACGTAAATTTTGAATGACGTCTTGAAACCAAAGGAGGATTCGAGTTGAAAACATGAAAAGGCAGCTCGAATATAAAAAATTGTGCAGCTGAGGCGATCACACAAATTCCTTGATAAGGCATTGCAGAATGCGTGACCATGAGAGCTGGGAGCCGAAGAACACTTCTAGTAGATGAGCATACAAGCTACCCTATCAGACCAGTGAACATAAAAGAAGGTCAAACCATTGACCAAACACAATAACCTGAGACTTTCTTATCATTTCCTTACCTGATCATTTCCCAAAGATAGCTTTGATCTTGACAATTGTCAAAAAGCTATAATTTATTGAAGGATTAACAGTGTAATTAATTCTTTGATATCCAATGAACTCTAGTTTTATGATTTGTCTCAATTGTTAAACCTAGAAAGGGGTAATATTTTCAAAAACTTTTGATTAAACATTTTTTCAAAACTCTTCTAATTGATATTTTCATAACTTTTGAAAATAGAAAATGAAGAAGAAAAACACCTTTCAAACAAGATTATCTCTCTAAAGTGGATCTTGGTAGATGACATGTGGTTCTCAGACACAAAGCTTATGCTTAGAATCAGTGCTGAAGCAATAGAGAGCATCTTTAAAGATTCAACAGAAAATGTTGGGGCATATTTAGAGATTCAACAATGAATATTGGGGCATCTTTGGGGATTTACCATCCTGATGCGAACAATCAGATCTTCTGAAGGATTTTCCTCCACATAGAGGATTGACAGACAAAGCACGAGACTCCATCCAGATATTCGATTCAAATGCGCATTTGAAGACTGATGGTGGTTGCTTAACTTAGCAGTGGGAAGCTAAACCTCAACCAACTTGACAGATTGACAGATCTCAAAATCAACTTCAGACAGTTTAGAGAGCCAATTTAGAACGAATCCAATTCAACTTAACTCAATGACGAGCGGCTATTTTGCAGTTAAAAGTCAGGAATATACCACAAAGCTTTCTCATGAAGGGGAGTCATCTAAAAATCATATCACTTGGTTACGACCCACTAAAGGGAATCACCAGCAGGAAGAAGCAGATTATCATACTTTCCTGTGAAGGGGAGTCATCCGAAGATCATCTCACTTGGTTCAAACCCGTTAAGGGGAACCACCTAAAGAATTATGACCGGCTTAGACCCGTGAAGGAGAGTCATTTTTTTCGCTTAAAGGAACTATTCACAGCATAGCTCAAGGCGAGAAGGGCTATCTATCAACCAAGATCTTTGAGTTCGACTACACTCAGCTCAAAGGCATATCAAATTTACAACATAACTCAAGGTGAGAAGGGTTATCTGTCAACCATCCTTCGAGTTTGATTACATTCAGCTCAAGGACATGTCAAATTTACATCATAACTCAATGCGAGAAGGGTTATATGTTAATAAACGCCTTCAAGTTTGATTCCATTCAACTCGATGACATATCAACCGCATGGTAGCAATGAGGAACTACTTTCTGGTTGAAGCTGAGGTTTTCAAGTCAAGAAAAAGATCTGAGGCAGTCTTTCAACTCATTGCAATATAGCTTAAGTCGAGAAAAGCTATTTGTCAATGAAAACTTTCAAGTTCGATTCCATTCGGCTCGAGGAACTACTTTCCAGTTAAATTTTCTAACCAATGTCTTTAAACCGAAAAGAAGACCAAGGTTGACTACGATCAATCAACAAGAAGTCACCCACGATTTTAACTTCACGAAGAAGGAGATCGTGCCCAATGGATCGACTTAGTGGCACTGTAACATCCTCAATACCGGATATCGAACATGAACAAGTTCCAGAACGATTAAAAAGTTAAGATTCAATCGAAATTGAGGAAATCATAAAAGTGGATTGGAACTTAGTGAGGCCAAGGTTACAGAAGTGAGAAGAAAAGTGAAGAAGAGCAAAACAGAGTCAAAGTTTGAAAAGACAATGTGACACCTCAGACTCGTATTCGGGTCGGGTACGGGTTGGGGGTGTTACAGGCACAAGAAACAGTGTCAACTCAGATAACTAGTCGTCCCCAACAGAGTGGAACCGTGTTATCATCATTCCTAAAGATGGCAAGAACTCTTCATCGCGTATGAGCCATGTCATCCACCGACCAGATTTCCTAATCACGTAGGAGCCATGTCACCCCTAGATAACTAGAACTCTTCATCATGTATGAGTCGTGTTATCACCCTTCCTAAAGATGGCCAAGATCTCTTCAACACGGATGAGCAGTGTCATCTTCAACATCAAATTAACCCGATCTCCTCAACACGAAGAAGCAGTGTCATCTTCAGACAATCAAACTTCCTCATCATGAAGGAACCGTATTGTCCCCAAAATATCTCCTGATTGACCCGATTTCCTCAACGCGAAGGAACAACGTCATAATTTATTAAAAACGACCAGATCTCTTCAACACGGATGAGCAGTGTCATCTTCAACATCAAATTGATTGGATCTCCTCAAAGCGAAGGAGCAGTTGTCAACCTCAAACAATCAAACTTCTTCAATACGAAAGAATCATATTGGCTCCAAATTATCTTCTGATGGACTCGATTTCCTCAACGTGGAGGAATAATGTCATCTTCAACAAACAATTTACCTGAAAATGACCAGATCTCTTCAATACGAATGAGCAGCGTCTTCAACATCAATTGACCTGATCTCTTTAACACGAAGAAGCAGCGTCATCCTAAGACAATCAGACTTCCTCAACACGAAGGAGCCGTATTATCTCCAGATTGACCTGATTTCCCCAAACGCAAAGGAACAACGTCATCTTCAACAAACAATTCACCTGAAAATGACCAGATCTCTTCAATACGGATGAGCAGCGTCATCTTCAACATCAATTGACCCGATCTCCTCAACACGAAGGAGTAGCGTCATCGTAAGACAATCAGACTTCCTCAACACGAATGAACCGTATTGCCTCCAAATTATCTCCAGATAGACCCGCTTTCCTCAATGCGAAGGAATATCGCCATCTTCAACAAACAATTCACCTAAAAATGACCAGATCTCTTCAACACGGATGAGCAGCGTCGTCTTTAACATCAAATTATCTCCAAATTGACCTGATCTCCTCAACGCGAATGAGCAGTGTCATCATCAAAACAAGCAAAGAGGCTGGTCAAAATCAGTGTCTTTGATCTTTGTCCTATTCCCGTTACACGACAATGGATAAAGAGTGGCAGTTGTAGACCCCTTATTTTGACCAGGCCATGTTTGACCCGAAATAGACCCGAGGCCCAATGAAAATAAGCCAAAAAAATAGAGGGAACCCCTGCTGCTACACTTTGATAATGTCAGCACTGGCCAGCTCACACTGCAGCACCAGGTCTGGGGCAGCAACACCAAATCCGCTGAGGCAACAATCCTAGCACGAAAATAGCTAGCGACAATTCATTTCCCATATTCAAAAAGCAGTAGAATATTGTGGAAAGTGGGGGTTTTCTTTATTTTTTATCTAAACCAAATGAGACTATAAAAATCCCATCAAGACAATGTAAGGGGGCATCTTGTAATCACTGGAAAAAAATCAATACAAAGCCAAAACAATTTTCAGAGAACCCACAAGATATTTCTATTTTTTACCTCTTATTATTTTTTTCAAAAGAAAGTAACAAAAATAAATAAGAAGCAAAACGGAAAATAAAGCTTTTACCTTCAGTTTTGGGGTCTTCTCCAGTCTGATCCCATGACCGTCGAAGGGGACTCTTCGTGGAAGACAAAAAAACGGATAGTCGATTTGGGTGTTTAAAAAAAACAATGGTTTCGTCAAACTGTGTTAAGATCTCTCTTTTAAAGATTGAGAAAAGAAACAAAAAAGAAATGAAGGGAAGCTTTTTTTAAGCTTTACACGTACTTTGGAAGAGTAATATGGGGGTGGGGTTTTAGTTTTTAACTTTTGGGAAAATCATGTATTAGGTCCTTTATTTATAGTGTACTTCATGCTATTGTCACCAAAACAAAGGGTTAATCACGCGTCCAGTCCCCAGTTTCAACATGTTTCACGTTTTGGTCACTATCAGGGGAAAACCACCTATAAGTCCCTTGTATTTTAGCTATTTTTGCACTATGGTCGCCTATTTTTTATTTATTTCGAATTTCCATGCTAATTCTACTAAGTTTTAATTTGGCCACTGATATATGCTTTATTATTTTGAATTAACTGCTAACTTTTCTAACTTACTAACATTCTAACTTTTATTTTATTGTTCATACTAACATATTGACTTTTTTTATTTTTATTGTTCTTACTAATTTACTAACATTTTATTTTATTGCACAAATTAACCCCTAACTTTTAAATTTAAGAAATTTATTTCTGTTTTTTTTTTATTTTTTTTATTTTCCAGCACTTTAAATTTCATAACTTTATTTTTTCTACTCTTTAATTTTTCAACATTTTATTTCAGTCCTTTTTTATTTCCAACACTTAGTTTTTAGTATTTGCACTTAGGTATCTTAACTTATTATTTCATTTTATTTTACTCATTGATATTGCTTGTGATACATTTATATTTATGTTTTAGTCTTATCTATTCACACTCTTGTTCGTATGGTATTTTAAATCTTGGTGGTTGATTTAGGAAACTTGTATATTGATCCCTTATTTATGTACATATTTGGATTATCATTTATACCCTTTTCATAAATCATCATTATTTTCTAATATACAAAAATAAAAAGAAATTTCAATGTGAGGGAAATCTACGAAGATATCTCCCAACTAAAGGGAATGTATCTTTTCGAGGATTTTTCACATAAATGTTTGTTTTATATTCGATATTTTTCTTTGTTCCACGTTTAGTTATTACGAGTGTTTTTCATCGCTTTTGCACTTTTATTTTGTTTTATTTTATTTTATTTTATCTTTACGAAAATTGCGAAATAACGTTTTTGTGAGGGGAATCTATGAAAAAAATCTCCTAACTGCAAAGGAAGTGCGTTTTGTAAGATTGTTCAAACTTTTTTTTAAATAAATTCGAATGAATAAAAGGATCATAATTTAAATACATTTCGAAGTTTGTAATTCCCAATATTTAAACATTGTATAATTATTTAGGTACCAAAATTTGGGCGTTGTAGGGGTGCTCACCCTTCCCCGCACATAACCGACTCTCGAACTCTTAAAACGAATCTTTGGTAAAACACATACTATTTTATCATCTTTTAATGATTTTTCTAAACTCATTAAAATGATGTTTAAGGTTTCCAACCTACCTAACTTAAAGGTTGATGACGACTCCAAGATCAAATTGTTTTCAAATCGAATTTCATCGTTTTTCCTCCCAAAACCAAATTTTAAAGTCTAACGAATCCTCACGGGAAACGTTATGACAAGAGAAATATAGGAATTATCCAAAGGTTATTTTTGAATTTAATATCAACCTGAACTTTTTTTATTATTATTTCACTTAGGATTTGATCGAGTAGATATAGATAATATTTTCTAATGAATTATTATAAACCATTTTGACAATTAATTTTATAAATTTGTAAGTTCATCAACTACAAAAAGAAAACAATTCTTCGTAGTAATCGCATGGCAAAATGGAAAAAATTCTAACCAAACCAAACATACATATAAAATCAATGGAAGTAGGAAGTTTGTGAAACCTAACAATGGTTGGCCTTTAATTTGTTTCACCAATACGTGATTAGTGAAAATGTTAGCCCACCCACCACAAAAGAAGCACTCTCATTCTAATCAATATATAATCATTAAACTTAGGATTTTGTTTTGTCATATAGTTATTTTTAGAAAAATAATATTTATCAATTTTAGAAGGTAAGGTTGGTCATGTGAGGTGTTGGGAAAATTTGACTCGTATAAGATGATGAGAGAATTACTTTTTAAGACGAAGTATTTGTTCTAGTACTGTGCAATTTTAATATTTTAAAATTATATTCTCATACTTGAAAATAATTTCTAAATTTCGATCTCTTTTGTGTATTTTTTTAATATGTAAATCAAATTCACTCATAAATAGTAGTAGATATAAAAATTAAAAAATAAGGGTTCAAAATTTTAATATATTTTTTAAAATGGGTATGTAAATTTTCTAATTTTCTCTCTCCTCCTTTAATAAACTAAACTAAATTTAATATATTTTCTAAAATAATGGATATATAATTGTTTCCTTAGGGGCTTAGTATATCCATCTTCCTCGTAAATGATAATAACATGTAGAATACCAAGAAAGTAATGGATAATAATAATATTATATTTTTTGGATAGTCTGGAGCGGTTACAAAGTTGTATATGTGCATAATCTTTTTTAGTCACTGACAACACATACCTTACAGATACAACTGATCGAACCTTTGACTTATAGGGAGAACAACACTCCTTTATCCAATAAGAATCTTGATGAGTTCAATACCAATATTATATTTAATTCAATGCTAATGAAGATTTTAGACTTTAGAAGTATCATGGATGGGCACATAATTTTATATTATATATAAATTTATAAAATTTTAAAAATAAAAATAAATTATCAATAAATTTTTTTTACCGTAAGCTCCTTCTATTCATTCCTGGGAATCATGAGACATGTCTCTCTCTCTCTCTATATATATATAATATTGATTTTGCCCAAATATCCTTCAACCACCATGAAAAGTCATTGCAAATGTGGTGAAATCTCAACCTCCATGTACAAGATGGCATGTCTCACTTATAACTTTAGCCTTCTTCTCTTCTAAGCTAATATCCTTGTCTTTCTCCATTTTCCCCCATATTTACTCCATTATTGTTGTCTCAAGTTACGTTGCTTTCTATGTGTTTTCAATGTTAATTGTCTAAACACAATTTGAGCTTCCTCCAATCTTACATAACTTTGCTTCATCTCACCAACCTCAATTTATCTTCAAATCCCTCTTTCTCTAATTACATTCCCATGGCGACTTCACTCCATGCTTTATGTCGTGTCTCATTTTCGGCACTGGTTATTGTCATATTGTACGTCTCACCGGCAGTTTCGACGTCGAGGGGAGCATTGGACCACGTCCATAAGCTCCGAAACGGGTTTAGAGTCAAGCTCAGGCATATTGATTCGGGCAAGAATTTAACCAAATGGGAGCGGATGCAGCGTGGGATAAAGCGTGGGAATAACAGGTTGCAGAGACTGAATGCCATGGTTTCTGCGGTGAGCACAGACTCGACTGCTGTTCAAGCACCTATCGTCGCGGGGAACGGAGAGTTTCTAATGGACTTATCGATTGGGACGCCACCGACGAGTTACTCTGCGATCTTGGACACCGGGAGTGATTTGATATGGACTCAATGCAAACCTTGTACCCAATGTTACGATCAATCTACCCCAATTTTCGACCCGGAAAAGTCTTCAACGTTCTCCAAGCTATCTTGCTCGAGCGATTTATGCTCCGCGCTACCACAATCGACATGCAACGATGGATGCGAGTATCTCTACACATACGGTGATTACTCCTCGACGCAAGGGGTCATGGGAAGAGATACATTCACATTCGACAAGGTTTCGATTCCAAAAATCGGATTCGGGTGCGGAGAAGACAACGAGGGCGACGGATTTTCGCAAGGCGCCGGCCTCATAGGACTCGGGCGTGGACCATTATCCCTAGTTTCACAATTGAAAGAACGCAAGTTTTCTTATTGCTTAACCTCCATCGATGAGACCCAAAAAAGCTTACTTATGATGGGGCCAATAGCAAGTGGGAATGAATCATTAGGTGCAATGAAAACCACTCCATTGATACGTAATCCATCACAGCCATCTTTTTACTATCTTTCACTCCAAGGCATTACCGTGGGAAGCACTCCATTGCCAATCAAGAAATCGACTTTTGCACTCGAAGACGATGGCACCGGCGGTGTGATCATCGACTCCGGCACCACCATCACGTACCTAGAACAAGCTGCTTTCGATGCGCTGAAAAAGGAATTCATTTCTCAAATGGGGCTTTCGGTCAAGAGCTTGAGTTCGACGGGGCTTGACCTTTGCTTCAGCTTGCCGTCAGATTCAACTCAAGTGGAAGTTCCGAAACTGATATTCCATTTCGACCATGCGGATTTGGATTTACCAGCGGAAAATTATATGATCGTCGACTCGAGCTCGGGAGTGATATGCTTGGCGATGGGGAGTTCGAGTGGGATGTCGATCTTCGGCAACGTTCAACAGCAGAACATGTTGGTTGTTCATGATCTCAAGAAGGAAACGGTGTCTTTCATTCAGACACAATGTCATAATTTATGATTTCATTTTCGTTTGCGTGTTGATTTGTAACTTTTAAAATTGAAATAAATTCAATCCTTGTTTGAATTTATTGATTTGCTTATTTTAGCCATCAAATTAAGAAAAAAGTGATAATAATTAAAATTACTTGTAAAGATCAAATATTTCAACATTAAATGATTATAATATTTACCCAAAAATTTTAAATTATTCAGCTAAAGGGATTTGGATAAAATTTTAATAATTTCAACTAATTATCACACTTATTTTGTAAGCAAAATTGAGTCCATATTTCAGCTTCTGAGAAAAAAAGATATCTTTTATTCTATAATGATTTCTTTTACATTTGGATAACGAATACCTTTTTTACTACAGTTGGTCGGCTAATATGGAATTTTAGTAATATTAAGATCTTACTGTGATTTTCTTTAGGAAAATTCTACGGTACTCGACGAACACCATTAACGATGAACATCAATTTATAAAATTTTAAAGAGCCCAACATATAAAATTATAAATTAGTTAAAAAAAATAAAAAGTAAATTATTTAAAATAAAGGGTAAACTATACCAATGACTACCTAACTATTATCTCTTTTCATTTTGACCATAATTTTTGAAATTTTATCAATCAAGTCAATTCTATAATGATTTCTTTTACATTTGGATAACGAATACTTTTTTTACTATAGTTGGTCGGCTAATATGGAATTTTAGTAATATTTAGATCTTACTATGATTTTCTTTAGGAAAATTCTATGGTACTCGACCAACACTATTAACGATGAACACCAATTTATAAAAATTTAAATTTTAAAGAGCCCAACATATAAAATTATAAATTAGTTAAAAAAATTTAAAAGTAAATTATTTAAAATAAAGGGTAAATTATACCAGTGACCACCTAACTATTGTCTCTTTTCATTTTGACCATCATTTTTTAAATTTTATCAATCAAATCACTCAACTATTTAAGTAGATCCAACCTATAATCTTAGATTACATATGAAAAGGCATATTATGAATTTATACCCTATATTATGATGTAGGATTACGGTCTGTTCATAATATTCATAAATCAAACACATTAATCTTATACTAAAACCGAAGATTATGCACAAACCAAGTGACTTCTGTGGTAAAAGAATTGTTGTTATTCCTTAAGGACATGGGTTCATGCATCATAGATGTCAAAGGTGTGAGCATTCAATATCAAAAAGTTAAGAGTTGTTTTTAAACAAATATTTTGTGTGTGGATAAATCAGAATTTATTACCCAAAATAGCAATGTTATGCTACAACAAATCAACCAACAAAGAGACAAAGCAACCTAAATAGAAAAGAATGAAAGATTGGTTAGACTATACCCCAAGCATTACAAAGCAATTGGTTAGTGCTATCATGTCTATTAATAGCTTTGCCCCTAAGTCTAATGCTTACAGTTTCAATAATGTCATTAAGCAAAATATCGATCGATCTTTGCCGACCCTGGAAAATACGTTGATTCATTTCCTGCCAGATGAAGTAGATAAAAGCGTTCCAAGAAATCTTCAATAAGGTGGTGATAAGAGACTTCCCTCTCCAAGTTTTGCTAGCCCAAGATACCATAGTTTCCCAAGTAAGAGGAGTAATAGTTATATCATTCAGTTGCCAAACTGTTTTCCAAAGTCCAACAGCAAAAGGACATTGAGAGAAGAGATGATCCCGCGATTCTTGATCTTGGCAGTAGTTAACACATGTAGATTCAGAACATAAACCCAGTTTCTGCAACCTGTCTCTGGTTGGTAAACGATTCAATAAGGCCATCCATGAAATCAAACTGTGTTTTGGGATATGCAAAGGATACCATATAAGCTTGTTCCAACAAACCTTCATGCGTTGTATCCGAATCTTGTCATAGACTTCTCTGATCGGCTGATGAGCAGCCGAGACAATAGGGAATGCAATTGATCTCAACTTGAGAATTCGACAAAAACTCCAGCTGACGTTAGATCCAGCTTCAAAATTCCAGAAATCGTGCTCCTTAAGAACATAGGATTTTAGCCATGCAACCCATAAAGATTCGTCGCCTGCTAGAATTTTTCTAATAAGATTGATGGTACAAGCTCTATTTCAAATAGCAGTGTTTTTCAAACCCAGACCTCCTTCAGACTTCAGCAGACATATGGATTCCCAAGTATAAACTCTTTTCTAAAAAAACCTGGAACAGAGTTGATCCACGGATTTAAGAATGGAAGCAGGAAGTATGAGTTGCCTGCACCAAAAGTTACAGACACTGAACAGGACAGAGCGAATTAGCTCAAGACTGCTATCATAGCTTAGGTTCCTGTCGGACCAGTGCTGCAAGCATTGCCTGATTTTACCGAGTAAAGGCTCGCAGTCTTTGGCTGTTAATTTCCATGTAACGAGAGGTATACCGAGGTATCTAACAGGCAACGCCCAATCTTGAAACTAGTAAAGAGTTTAAGATCCTCTAACGTCCTTGATGAAATACCCGCTGCAAAGAGTTCACTTTTTGAAGAGTTAAGATTAAGCCCAGAAATTTGATAAAAATGATCAAGAACACTTAGGACACCAACCCCCGATTCAACATAGCCTTTGCAAAAGATCAAGAGGTCGTCTGCGAAGAAAATGTGGGTTAGCCCAATCTTCTTACACTTTGGGTGGTAAGCAAAGATGCCTTTAGCAGCAGCCAAATTGAGCATATTTGAAAGGACATTCATAGCTAATACGAATAAATAAGGGGAGATGGGGTCCCTCCGTCTGAGCCCTCTAGCTCCTTTGAAATAACCAGTTAAAGATCCATTGAAGGAGATAGAATACATGGCTTGGGTGAAACAAATTTCAATCCAATCAATGAAAATATTTGGGAATTGAAGGGCTTGAAGGATTGATAAGATGAAGCCCCAATGCAAGGAATCAAAAGCCTTATGAAGATCGATTTTCATGGAGCACCTTGGAGAAATAACTTTCCTGCCATATCCTTTGACCATTTCCTGAGCAAGGAGAGAATTATCAATAATGTTTCTTCCTCTTATAAAAGCAGTCTGATTCATGGTAATAATCTGAGGAAGGTAAGCATTCATTTTATTGACAAGAATTTTAGTGATAGCCTTGTAGATAACTGAGCAGCAAGAAATAAGCCGGAAGTCCTTGACAACACTGGGGTTGGGAATTTTAGGAACTAGGGCGATAATAGTGGAGTTAAAAGCTGGATGAATAAAAGCATTGCTGAAGAAAAATTTAATAGCAGACATAACATCATTGCCCACAATAGCCCAGGAAATTTTGAAAAAGTAGGGAGTAAATCCATCCGGTCCAGGGGCTTTATCGTTGCCTTGGCAAAAGATAGCATTTTTTATTTCCTCTTCAGTAACTTCCTTTACGAGGTTAGAAGAAGCTTCAGCCGGCATGGAAAAATTAAGGAGGTTATTAAGAAGAGCAGGATCGGTGTCCTTGACCATAGGGTCAGAAGTACCAAGAAGCTTAGAGAATAAGGAAACAACTTCTTTAGACATGTCTTCATAAGTCTCAAGTCTATTCCCATTGTCGTCCACTAGAATTCTTAGAGTGTCCCTCTTATTTTTAAAGGCTACAATCGATTGGAAAATCTTTGTGTTTTTGTCACCATCTCTCATCCAATGAACTTTAGCCTTTTGCTTAAGAAGATTAGTTTCAGCCTCTTCAAGGATTTTCAACTGATCTTGTAGTTCGAGTTCTTTCTCAATGACATCCTCTCCTTTAAGAGTTAGGAGTTGTTGATATTCCAATTCAGCCCTCTTTAATTTAATACGGTCCGAAAGGTTGCTGTAGTGATCGATGTTAAAACCCTTAAGGCAAATTTTGAGTCTTTTCAACTTAGAGAACAAGGCAGTCATAGGGTTGTCGAGCACATTGAGGTTCTAAGACTGTCTAACAGTACTCAAGAAGTATGGATGGGCAGTCCAAAAATTAAAGAATTTGAACGGTTTCGGTCTTGAAGTAGGAGGATATTTGGAAAGCCAAATTACAGCCATGCAATGATCAGAGACACCAGCTGCGAGGAATTCAACAAAGGAATTAGGAAAAGCAGAGTCCCATCTAGGATTGACTAAGACTCTGTCAAGCTTCCTAGCAAGAAAAAGCTCTTGTTGTTTGTTACTCCAAGTAAATTTGGGACCAAAAAAAGGGTGATCGTGCAAAGCAAGCTCTTGAGTAAATACATGAAAATATTTCATGTCAGGAGTGAGGTAATGGCCTAAGAGATCGTGATCAGAACTTTCTTGTGCATGCAAAAAAATATTGTAATCTCCTCCTAAGACCCAAGGAGATTGATCAACAATAGACTCAACATCCTTTATCTTTTGCCAAAGCTGCCTACGGTGAACTCCATCATTACTACCGTAGATGGCCGAGATGAAAACCGGTTTACCTTGAAAGTTCCCTTTAGCAGTAATACACTAATCAGCAACTTGAATGATGTACAGGTCTATTCCCTTCCGCCAAAGCATCCATATTCTACCATTAATGGCATAATCATAATTTGAACAAAAATTCCAATTAGAAAATTTAGAAAAAAATTGCTTCAGATTTATCCACTTTGATTCTGGTTTCCAGCAGACAAAAGGCATCCACCTTGTTCAGCATGGCTCTATGAACCACTTTATTTTGTTTTAGAGGACTATTGAGTCCTAACATTCCAGAAACTGATTATCATAAGCTTAGTCCCTTGGCTTTCAACAGACATACTTTTAACTTTGTCAATTTGATTTTTCTTTTTTGATTTTAGCTCCTTGACTAAACCAGCAACTCCTAATGATGCTGCTCTAGGCTTTCGAGGTTGATTCTCTAAATTAGGAAGTTCATCAACGGAGTTGAGCACTTCAAATTTGTTTTTTGATCCTGATAGGGAGCCCTTGACAGTATCCTTAAAATGTTTACCTCTTCCATTTTTAGACTGAGGAATTGAGCTGGTGGAAGGAATATTAGCAAACTAAGGATTAATAAGGTCTGCAACAACAGTATCCAATTCCAGATGTTGTTGTGACTCTGTAATAGCAGAAAAGGACAGAATGGTCGAGCTTATCATTAACAAGAGTCTCTGACTGCTCCCGGAGAATAGAGGCATCAGCATCCTTTGGAAGATCACTAGTTGTATCATGTATAGCAACTCCTTTAGAATTAGCTTGATTCGAGAGAGTACCTCCCTTATCCTCCTGCAAATTACCGACCTCAATTCCTTGTGAGACATTACAGACTGGTTATTGAAGAACTTCAATACCTCCTACTTGATTGGCAATTGGAGAAGTTTCCTTCTTTTTCCAGAATTGACTTTGAGATTGGTTCTTTGCTGACAAGACTTATCATTGTGCCCAAATACTGGGCATCTCTTACAAGAAGGGGATGCCAAGGAACCTCAACAGCTATTGATGTTTTCCAGAAAGTGGTTTAATAAACCAAAAAAGTTGAGTTGTGAATTTTTAGCATTAAATTTTATAAGTACTCAATATATATTATAAATCTAGTTGATATATTATTAAAAGTTAAATGTTGAATCTTTATTATAATATAACATTTTATACTATTTTGAATCATTATAGATAAAAATTAAATATAATAATTTTAAAAATCGTGTTTAATAAAAAATAGTTTAAGTATAATTAAAAATTAAAATAAAATCAACATAATATAGTTAACACTAAATGATAAATGAGTACCTGTCTACTTATCATATTCAACATTTTTTTTAAATTGTATTAGTTAAAAATTGAATGTCGTTATCACATTTATTTGAAAAATTAATTAGGGAAAATAATGAACCTTTAAAAAAAACTTATTTTTGACATTGGCATGTCCTGCCAGTCTTAATTACAATGTTAAATTTAATAAAAGCTAAAAAATTTAGAAAACACAATTTATAGAATTACTCTTAAGAATATATATATATATACTCGCAATTGCAAAATTAATACCAAACCTAAATTTTTTTATGCATGTCCTTTTAGTTTCAATGAGCCCGGTTTTTCAAACGTTTAAACAATAATTTTACAGAAAACAACCATGACCTATGAATATAAGACTGATTAATTAGAGAATTATATTCGTTGGGAACATTTGGTACGGTAAAAACGATCCCTATGAAATAAAAGAATAGTAAAAAGTATTCAGCAAATTTCATTTTGTTTTCAAATAATCAAAAAGGATAAGAAACGGTTTTATAATTGATTGAAATGAGTAAAAATAATTAAAATATAACACGTAATAAAATATTGCTGGTCTATAAAAGTAGAATATTATTATCTAAAATAATGCGTATTTTTTTAAAATTCTTTCAAAAATTTTATTTCTAATTGTATCCAAACATGCTTTGTTTTGTTATCATCGTGCAAATGCGAGTGTTGAAACAACAAAAAGAATTAATGCCCGGATACGTACTCTGATTATCATGAACGAGTAAAGTAAGCAGGAGAAGCAAGTACCTGAGACCTGGTAAAAAGGCCACTTCTTCATTGCCTCCGCCTCCTCTTCTTCCTGCGCCTTTCACTTTCATCAGAGCCTGATGAATGCCACTTTGATTCGGAACGAGCACTTTCTCGATCGGATGAACTCGTGCTCCCAGAACCATCATCGGATTCTGATTCTGATGGTGGTTTCTGTTGTTGCATGATAAGTCTGGGCATGTTCTTCAAATACTCACGTAAATTATGTTACGGAAGACGGTTATCGGATAGAGCAAAATCGCAACTGATAATTTTATAAAATAAAGATGAAGATAAAAGAGAGAAAATTTACGTGGAAAACCCCTAAATAATATAGGGTAAAAACCACAGGCAACGGTAGAAGAATTTCACTATGAGAAAATAGGAATTACAACCTCTCTCGATCTACCAAGGAGAAAACATTGATAATTCTCTCTTGATAAAAAGGAGAAAACAACTCTCAAGAAAATCTCTAAATTCTCTAGTATTGGGAGAAAGCTAGAATACTTTGGGATGGTTTTGAAGCTAAATGAGCTAGGGTATTTATAGTTGAAGCTTAAGGACTAATCTTGTAAATACCCTAAAAGTAAAGTGACTAAATTGGGTATTTTACCCTTGCACATTTTCAACAATTATAACTCGTTTTTTGACTCCACCATTCGGTGCATTAATGCACCACCAAAAGCCACCGTAAGTGTTTTGGCCATGTGGTCAACTTGGCTTTTAATTTTCAACAATCTCCCACTTGAAGATTTGATTGGAACAATCATATCTTCACACCATTCTTTCTACCTTGTACCATCATGTTGCTTACGTTTCTGACAGGCCACAGGAGGATCGATACCAGGTAAATTTATCAGCTTTGATTGCCTTCGTCATGAAATCTGCTATGTTGTCTTTGATATGGATCTTCTGCATATCTACCGTCCCTTCTTCCACCTTTTCACGAATGAAATGGTACTGAACTCGTATGTGTTTTATCATTGAATGAAATGTTGGATTCCTTGCTAGATGTAAGGCGCTTTGACTGTCACAAAACAGAGAGACATACTCTTGATTGTGCCCAAGCTCCTCCAATAGCATCTTCAACCAAATTGCTTCTTTACTGGCTTGTGTAGCTGCTACATATTCTGCTTCTGTTGTGGACGTAGCCACAATTGACTGTAATTTTGAAACCCAGCTTACAGCTCCACCAGTAACTTTGAACACATATCCTGTAGTAGATTTGCTTTTATCCAAATCTCATGCATAGTCAGAATCGACATACCCATTGATAAGTAAGTTTGATCCTCCGTAACATAATGCAACATTTGAGGTCCCTTTGATGTATCTTAGGATCCTCTTCACTGTATTCCAATGCTCTTTGCCTGGATTCGCCATGTACCGACTAACCACTCCCACTGCTTGTGCAATGTCTGGTCTTGTGCATATCATAACGAACATTAAACTTCTCACTGCTGATGCATACGGTACTCGAGACATCTTCATCCTCTCTTCTTCACTGCTATGACTCATACTGGAGGATAATTTGAAGTTAATAGGAAGAGGGGTAGAAATTGGCTTACAATCTTAGATGTTGAATCTTGACAAGATCTTCTTCAAGTAATTCTTTTGTGAAAGCCAAATCTTCCTATTACTTTTGTCTCGGTGAATTTGCATCCCTAGAATCTTGTTTGTTGATCCCAAGTCCTTCATTTCAAATTCCCTAGCCAATTGTGCATTCAATTCTTCAATATGATCTTTGTTGGGTCCTGCAACCAACATGTCATCCACATACAAAAGTAATATAACAAAATCGTTATCACCAGACCTCTTGAAATAAGCACAAGGGTCTGCATTACGTTTGTTGTATCCAAGGCACATAATGAAGGAATCAAATCTCTTATACCAATACCTCGGCGCCTGCTTTAGACCGTAAAGAGATTTGTTCAACCTGCAAACCAAGTTCTTCTTTTCGTCTTCTTCAAAACCTTCAGGCTGGAGCATATAAATCTCTTCTTCAAGATTTCCATGAAGAAAACTTGTTTTAACATCTAGCTGCTCTATATGTAAGTTCAATGTAGCACACATTGCCAAGACTACTCGAACTATTGTTAGTCGAACCATAGGAGAAAATATTTCATTGAAATCAATACCTTCTTTTTGAGCATATCCTTTGACCACGAGTCTTGCACGATACCTCTCCACTTGATCGTCACCATTTCGCTTGATTTTGAAGACTCATTTGTTACCAATTGGCTTCCTTCATTGTGGTAGTGGCACAAGGTCTCATGTATTATTTTTATGAAGGGCTTCAATTTATTCTTGCATCACCATCATCCATAGTAAAGCATCTGAGTTGTTTATTGCATCCTAGTATGTTGATGGCTCACCGTCCTCTGTTAAAAGGTAGTATGAAACATTTTCTTCTATAACATAATCTGAGTGCCAATTGGGACGTCTTCTCACACGATCTGATTGACGAGTTGTTGGAGCTTCATAACTCTCTGGTTCTTATTCATCATGTGCTGGTTCTGTTTTAGAAGAATCTACTTGTTCAACCTCCTTGTCCACATGTATCTATGTAGTCTCTAACTTTCCAGGGCTATCATCATCTTCTTTTATTTGTAGTTTATCTTCTACAAAGATGACATCCATGCTAATGATCACTTTGCGGGCAGTGAGATCCCACAAGCGATACCCCTTTACTCCATCAGCATATCCCAAGAATTTGCATTTCATGGATTTTGGATCTAGCTTTGAGATTTCTTGGCAGTTGTACATCACATACACAATACTTCTAAATACATGGAGGTTTGAATAATCAACTGGTTTACTAGTCCACATCTCCATTGGTGTCTTCAGCTCTATTGCAGTTGATGGAGCTCGATTCACCAAATAACAGGCGGTATTGACAGCTGCTGCCCAGAATGATTTTTCTAGGCCTGCATCCCTCAACATTGCTCTTGTTCTTTCTAACAAGGTTCTGTTCATCCGCTCTGCCACTCCATTTTATTGAGGAGTGTTCGCCACTGTGAATTGTCTTTTGATGCCTTCTTTCCTATAAAAGTAATCAAATTCTTCGCTTGTGTATTCTCTTTCATTATCTGTTCTGAAACACTTGATATTATTTCCATAATCCAGTTCCACCCGCGCTTTGAAATTTTTGAAAGTTGAAAACACGTCTGACTTCTTCTTAATATGGTATACCCAACATCTCCTGAAGTATTTATCAATAAATGAGACAAAGTATTTTGCTCCGCCTAGGGATGTAACTGGTGCTTGCCATACGTCAAAATGAACCAATTCTAGAACACTTTTGCCTATAGAATTTGATGTGATAAATTTTAACCGGTACTGCTTACTTGTTATGCAATGCTCACACAAAGTAAGTGATACCTTTGTTAAGCCTGTAAGTAGCTTTTGCTCTACAAGGACTTTCATTCCTTTTTCTGACATGTGTCCAAGTTTATGATGCCATAGCATTGCAGAATCTGAACTACATAAGACAACAGAGGCTTCTGCTTCTAGCAAAGTCTCTCATTTCAACATGTACAAGTTTGCAGCTATCTTTTCGCCTTTCAGCACTACAAGCGCTCCACGGAACACCTTCATGATTCCTTTTTGTGTTTCAATCTTGCTCACATTATTATCCAAAAATCCGTAGGATAATAATTTTTCTTCAGGCCTTTTATGTGCTGCACATCTCAAACAACTTTAATTGTTTCATCATACATCTTCAATTTGATGGTTCACACGCCAACGATCTCTAAGGCATGATCATTACAACTATACACATATCCTCCTGAGACAGGTTCATAATGATGGAACCATTCTCTTCTTGAGGTCATGTGATATGTTGCTCCCGAATCAATGAGTCAATATCTGCATATCTCTTTCTACCTTCCACGGTGGTTGACGCTTCACAACATAGAGCATCTCCATCGTCTGAAGTGTTTGCAGTATTGCCTTGTGGATTGGAGTTTTTATTTAGACTCCAACAATCCTTCTTTAAGTGACCATTCTTTCCACAGTTGTAGCACTTTAAATTCTTCTTGCTTCTTGACTTTTATCTAACATGTTTGTGACTACTGCTTTGGCCACGTTCCGTTGATCTCCTTCTCATCGTTGTCAACGCTTCTGCTTGTTGCAGATTTACTTGTCTGTCTTCCTTATTCTTGCGCCGATTTTCTTCTTGGAGAACAGCAGCTGCAACATCATCGAAGACTAGACTGGTGACATTACTATTTGTCAAGTTGATGATGAGTTGATCATACGAATCAGGTAGACTTTGAAGTAGAAGTTCAACACGTTCTTGTTCTCCTATTGTACATCTTAAGGATGTAAGCTAAGAAAATAACGTGTTCAGTGTGTTTAAGTGCTCCGTCACTAAAGTAGATTCTGACATACGGAGAGTGTACAATTTCCTCTTAAGGAAAATTTTATTGTGCAACGATGTGGCCTCGTACAATTTGGTAAGATGATCCCATATCTCCTTAGCTGTCTTCTTCTCCTCGATGCTTGACAATACTTCATCTGATAATGTTAGATGAAAGTTGACATAGCATTCCCGTCCATTTCGATTCATTTGTTGTCATATGTGAAATCTACCGGCCTTTCACTAATAGATGCTAGGCAACCATCTTTCCTCAGGATAGCATTCATCTTCAATTTCCATAATGAGAAATTTCTCCCATTGAATTTTTCAATATCAAATTTCGTTGTCATAGCTTCTATTGTGTATTGCTCCCACTATTTACTATCGTGAATAGTTCTCTGGAACCTTCAAAGAATGGGTAATACCTTCTTACTTTCTTATGTTAGAGGATTCACCTTTTGGTGGCAACCACAAAGACAATAAGTAGATATTACACACTTTAATCTGGCTTTGATACCAATTGTTGCGGAAGACGGCTATCGGATAGAGCAAAATCACAACTGGTCATTTTTATAAAATAAATATGAAGATAAAAGAGACACAAAATTTACGTGGAAAACCCCTAAATAATATAGGGTAAAAACCACAGGCAACGATAGAAGAATTTCACTATGAGAAAATAAGAATTACAACATCTCTCGATCTACCAAAGAGAAAACAATGATAATTATCTCTTGATAAAAATGAGAAAACAACTCTCAATAAACTCTCTAAATTCTCTAGTAATGGGAGAAAACTAAAATGCTTTGGGATGGTTTTGAAGCTAAATGAGCTAGGGTATTTATAGTTGAAGCTTAAGAACTAATCTTGTAAATACTCTAAAAGTAAAGTGATTAAATTGGATATTTTACCCTTGCACATTTTCAACAATTACAACTCATTTTTTGACTCCACCATTCGGTGCATTAATGCACCACCAAAAGTCACCGAAAGTGTTTTGGCCATGTAGCCAACTTGGCTTTTAATTTTCAACAAATTCTCAGTGATACCACTAAGCCCAATGGAAGTGAAAAAGTTAATGGAAACCGTGTTCTTGGGATTATCCCTTGGGAAAATAGATTTGAACGAGTCCTGCATGCTGGGATCTAAGAGCCGCTCATTCAGTCTGCGGATTCCAAGATGCTCCGACAGTTTCTATACCATTATCAAGTATCAAAATCAACATAACAAAATTTTCCATATATATACACATACACAAAAGTTTAAAATATAATTGGTTAATATAATATTAAAAAAATGTTGTAATTGGTTATAACAGAAAAATGTATCAAGTGTCTAACTCTTTAAGCTTAGTAACATTTTAGGTTGAAATAGAAAATATTATGTTCTCCATAATATATAAGGTGAATTGCTTAACTATTCTGGTTGTAAACTAAACACTTACAATTAAGAACTCATGTAACTGAAACTATTATCAATTGTGTAACTTTTTAGAGTAGACATAAAAATGTTGTAATTGGTTATAACCGAAAAATGTATTAAGTATCTAACTCTTTAAACATGGTAACATTTTAAATTAAAATATGTCACAAATTAGCCTTAGATTTTTTCCGCCATACAGTAAAACTACCTATATATAGTAAACTAGTTCAAGTTTATTTCCAACCAACCAGTATTTTTTGTCTTATATCATCCAAATCCAGTTTGAAACCAACCAAATTCCCAAATGCAAACACATAAATAAACTACAGCCAGCCAAAAAAAGAGAGGAAAGAAACTGGTAAAAAATATGCATGTATATGCTTTTAGCGTACTTGGAAGAGAATCTTAATGAAGATTCGGGAAGAAGTAGTATCCTCCTTAGTTAAGCGTACATAGGCGAGAACATGCCAAGGCAGAGCATCTGTGCCAAGTAAATGTGCGAAGAACTGCCACATTACGTAGTTTGTTTGTTTCAAGACGATGAATCATAGAATACTGCTGAACAAAGTATCTATCAAAATTCTTCTGAGAGACTTTGTTGATCTGGCAAAATCGTTTCCCTAGAAGACCGTAATACGGAAGGTAAGTTCTCTCCTGACTGCAGCATTCCAAGGTCATAACGCATAACTCCATCTGAAAAATCAAAATCAAGGTAACAAATTTCTCATAATGCAACAATAAGAAAGAAGAAAACCACTCTACTAAAAATGAAAAGGAAAGCTATTAAGTTTTGTGAGGGATAAAGGGTTAATGCATAAAGCAGCAGAGCCAGAAGGGAAATAGGCAAGACGAACACACATGGCTGATCTATTATATTACACTATCATGTTACCTCTTGCCCCGACTCAAGCTAGATTTTGAGGAGGTTGATTTTGAGCAGCTTGTGGACAACCTCCTCAAAATCTGGCCCTCCAACTCAAGAAAATATAACTCAATTTGGCCCTCCTATTTTTTTCTCTTATATTTTGATCACTAAACTTCAAAAGTTTTCAATTTAATCACTCAACTTTTGAATTGTTCCTATTTTAATCATCATGATTTATTTTATTAATTTTTATGTATGATGTGACATTTTTTCTTTTCAACCAAATATTATTTTTTTCTTTCATTACCAGATTCAATGAACCCAGATTGAACTTGTAAAAAAATTGAAAAGTTGGGGATGAGTTATTTGATCAAGTAATAAAAGAAAAAAAATAAATCTTTGGTTGAAAAGGAAGAAATATGAAATGAGAGGATAAAAGATGAGAGTGGATATTTGGAAATATATAAAGCAGAGTGAATATTTTTTTGTTTCAATATAATTTCAAATTTAATCAATATCATTTTAATCATATATTAATAAAATAAAAATAATAAATGTCAAATCAGACATAAATATTAATAAAATAATTCATGATGATCAAAACAAGAGTATTTCAAAATTTGTGTGATTAAATTGAATTTTTTTAAAATTTAGTGACTAAAATAGAAGATATAAGATAGTTCAGTGATAAATGGTATAATTTTCTCATTTATAACAGCATTAAACATATGGTCAATGGCAGATTGAGTTATTTTCTTGAGTTGGAGGATCATATTGAAAGAAAAAATAGGATGTTGCCTTGCTTAACGTGTCACTTTAGCACAAAGTAATGGAGTCGTTAGTCAACGACGGAAACCGTTGGTCAAAGAACTACATTGAATTTTTTTTGACGTGGAATGCCATATTGAATGAAAAAAAAAGTAGGTCGCATTTATTTTTTTTATAAGTGCGAGGACCTTAGGTTTTTCTTTTTCTTTTTGCCGTTATTCAACTAATACTTAAAATACATTATATGAAATGAGTTATCGAGTGGATATAACAAAGATCAAGTGGGTCTTAGAACCTACGTGGGTGGTGGGGGGCGGGGATGATTTTAATTTTGCGGAAATGTCTTTAATTTTGTACCTGCAACAAGACGAAAATAAGGATAAAAATTCTGGACGGGATGAGTGCGAAAGAAAAACATCCATATACCCACCTTGCCCAATTGAAATTCCTAAATAAAACTAGATCAGTCACAAAAGATAAGTGGCTCAATTCATGACTGGACGAAACATGTTATCCTTGGGTCATTTTTGTTTTACAACAATAGATAAAGAGTGACAATTATGTACATCAATTTTCTTCTGTTCAACCAGGTCTAAATCAATACAAACATAAAATCCAGGTCCAAGTGGCCTCTAGCTCACTCGGGTTCAAGCCCAAACTCTATAAACATAATCAAATTCACTGCAATTTGAGTTGATGTATGTATTAGGTAGCATATATTTAAAGATAAATCGAATCCAGGAGTTCAAAAAATAACAACAATTCTTTTATCATCAAGATCACTTGCTTTGTGTGAATTGATTGTAATTTTGATCCTTCTACTTTGTATATGTTTCAATTTAGCTTGTTTTTACATAAATTAATAGTATTTTCACCCGTTTAAATTATGTTTTTCCCTTTTCAAATCAATCCCGGAGAAAATTGTTATTTAATTTAATTAATTAATTATTATTATTAATTATTTATTGTTACTAACATTTTTTTTTGTTTCATTTAGTTTAGATGTTTACATTTCATCAAAAATATTTTATAAAAATTTAAGAAAATATTGTTTGGTTATACTAAGATATTTTTTATTTTGTAAAAAGTAACTGCGAATGGAATTTTATTTATTTGGTTGCAAAAGATAACATCATTTTTAAAACTAAGTGAATAATTTTTAATAAAATTTTAAAAGAGTTTATACAAATATTTTATTTTTAATATGTTCACTCTTTCGATTAAATTTGTATTCACTCAAGGAATTATTAAATTAAATTCGTAATTTTCCTGAAAATAAATTAGACAATGTATGATTTTAATAAAATATTCATTTTAGACATGGTGAGTGTTTTAACCTTTTGATCATGTAACTGACTCCCAATTCTAATCCTTTTTACTCTGATTTTTAATTATAAACTTTTTTTAAAATCAATTTTTTTATAAAGAATGATTTATATTTATTCTATCGCACATGAACCAAAATAATTGAGATAATTTTATTTTAAAAATATATTTATATTTTACCAAGAAAAACATTTTAAAATAAAAAATACCATTTTAGTACATGATTAAAAATTTTATTATTTAATTAAAAATGTTCAATTATTAATCCAAAACTGTTTTCCTTTAATTCCTATATTACATTACACCCCAATAATCAACTTTGAACCAAGAGAAGATAAAGAAGAAAAAAAAGCACAATAATTCATTAATCCGAAATCAGCGAGAGCAAATAACGCCCGACATATTTGACAAACACCAGACCAAAATCTGGAAAGGAGAAAAAATACAAAATACAAAAACTAATCTAAAATAATTCACAAATAAAATACAGGCTGCCGCGGCGTTTTTACCCAAGCCTAACAACCAAATATTACCTGGGACATTATTTATCTAAATATTACCGTATTAGTATTTTTTTATGACAAAATGTGAATCATGAAATGTGCCTTCGTGTGGTTATATCCGAGCAAGTATCACGTTGAAAGGCGCGGATCATGAAGCGCGCCTTCGCAGGATAATCTGACACATACAGGAAGACGAGTATTATGAAGCGCCCCTTTCATTATTACCCGAGCCTTAAATCTCGGCTATTCACCCATCTCTCTCCCTATAATTACCCCGAATACAAACATCAAATCACACCAAAATTACTTTCAGATTCTTCTTTATATTAATTCCTTCTATCAAGCTAAGTAGATTTTGTTATAGTTTTTAGAATGTAAAATTATTTTTATTATATTATATTTATTTTATATTTAATTATTTGACCAAATTTTATCATATTAATTATTTTCTATTATTTTTTATGATTGTAAAATGGAAGGCGAGATCATATCTCGAGATATTTTATCGATACGGTAATAATATTAAATAGTGTTATTTAAATTATTTTTTTTAGCATTAGTTTATATTTTAATTCGTATACTATTTATTTAATTATGTGTATTTCAACTATTGTTTTTGCAAACATAAGACTCTCAATCTTTTCAAACTCTCAAACTCTCAAATGAGGCATATTTCATCTATTGTTTACTATGATGAGAAATTCGGGAAGACGAAATCGGCGTTGTTTGCATCAAATCATTTTTTCAGAATATCCTTCAAGAGAAAAATCACTCTTGAGCTGATCACTAAAATTTCAAGGAAGATTCATGTTGGAAGTACTAGAAGAATGTCCTCACTTCAGTAAAAATTTTCAACTGCACTATTTTCGTTAACTTATACAATATTCGAACTCTCCAACGATAACAATGTTGCTATGATGGTTGATGCTCAAAATCAAAATTCACACGTTGATACACAAATATATCCCATATTTGTTGAAGTGTATGCAGTTTGTGGTATGTCATTATGCTTCCACTATGGGCTGGCGCAACAAGCTGTTCAAGTTGACAGCCCAACTCAAGTAATCTATAATGATTTTAACTCGTTAATGGGAAATCCATATCCTGATAACATCTCATCTAGTTCAATGGGGAGACATTCATCAGTAACTTGTTATGATCTCCACCGAGGTGGCTCCACGAACAATCTGTATAGCAACATCACTTCTAGTTCAAAGGGAATGCATTCATCTACCAATTTCTTTGACCTGAATATAGAGATGCCCTCGACAGAACAATCTATTCAGTACCCATTTGACACGATGCCTTCAAGTTCAAGGGGATGCATTCAATTACGAGCTTCTTCGACCTCAATGTGGATATGCATGTGACACAACACTCATTTCAAAACCTGTATGACATGATGCCTTCAAGTTCAAGGAGAATATATTCAACTACCAGCTTATTTGACGTAAATATCAGTATCACAGAGGAACCCTCATCTTTACCAGAATAACCTCTTCGCGAGCCAAGTGCATTAATGCTAAGACTGAACTATTCGCTGAGCCAGAATCAATGCAGTTTAATATAGACTCATGGTGATGATATAGATGAAGTTCTCACAAATATGGTACACAATGAACCTCCAACACACATGTATGAAGCTAACTATGGTGTAATGTATGGGTCAGAATTTACGGATATGCCTAGTTGGTGACTACAAATTTAACTCTACAGTCAATGATGGTGAGTTATATATCGGAATGGAGTTTCTATCCAAATAAGAAGTGTTGATTGCAATTAAAAATTACAACATTTGTAATTCTGTTCACTCATAAGTCGACCGATCCACCACCAAAATATATGTCTGCTACGTGTCCAATGTGATAACGGATGCAACTGGATAGTTTGTGTATCGAAGAGGAAGATGAAAAACAACATATAGGAACTAACAATATACAAAGGTCCTTATACATGTTGTGCTAGAGGTATCAATCAGGACCATCCCAACTTGGACTCCGACATAATCTGCCAAGACATCATGCCCATGGTCAAAGCAAGCTATCATATAGCTATTGTGGTGCTGATTTCAACTATATGGTCTTAATACGGGTACACCATCTCCTACAAGAAAGCATGGAAGACAAAGTAGAATACCATTAAAAAACTTAACGGCTAGTGGGATTCATCTTACAAAGAACTACCAAGTTTGTTTAGGGTAGTGTGCAGAATCGTGGGACAATAGTCGACTTTGAAACTTGCCATGCATATCACAATGATCGATTGCTTCGCGATCGATGCCAATTCTACCGATTTTTTTGGACTTACCCATAGTGCATTAATGTTGTAAAATACTGCAAGATAGTGGTTCAATTTATGGGACATTCTTGTATGGAAAATACAAGCAAATTTTGTTATTGGAAGTTATCTGAGATGATAATTGTAACATTCTTCTAGTTGTATTTTCCCTTGTTGAGTGAGAAGATACAGATTATTGGGGTTTTTTCCTAAAAAACTTATGCTTACATGTCACGAGGGGGAAAATTTGTCATTTCATATCGTGAAGCTGGGATCAAAGTAACAATAGTCTTTGGGTTTAATATGGCAGCCACCTATGTCCAACATTGGTATTGTATCTGACATATTACTGCAAACTATCATAGAAAGTTCATGAAGAATGAGAGTGTCAATTACTTGTACGAATGGGTATGTCACATGCCTAATTTCATTTCTCAATCATTTTCATTTTATGAGAACTTAATAGTAATACTATATTTCATTCTCAGGTTATGAACTATTACCTCAAACGTTTGAGTCCATACTTCAATATTTACGAGGAAAAACGAGCAAGATACAATTATATCAGCCTCATCAACAAAGAAATGTGGACAAATGCATACGATGGTGGATATCGATATGAACACATGACGATCAACTTGGTTGAGGCTATCAATTCGACCTTAAAAGGAGCGTAATTTACTAGTAACAACTTTGGTTAAAACGACTTATTTTTGTTTGGGAACGCTTTTTGCCAAGCTCGGGGGATAAGCTCTAACTTGGATGCAAAACGGCCACACTTATCACCCAAGATTAATTGTAGATCTACAATAAAGAATTGATGCATCAAATGGAATATATTAAACAAGTTTCTCCCGAACCCATAAATCATTTCATGTCACAGAAATGTCACGACCTCTTCAAGGGATTAAAGATAACTCGTTCAGAGTTAATCTACAAGGTATGTGATGTGATTGTGAGTTTTTTCAAGCTCTGAAATATCTATGCTCCCATTTCATAGCAACTTGCTCTTATACGCGTCAAGATTATAATCGTTTTTTGGATCCCGTATACCGACTTTCATAAATATTTAAGGTGTATGAATTTGAGTTCTCCCCATAGATAATGAGAAAGACCTAGACGAGGTTCAGAATTTGCTTCGGATTGTACCAGATCTGTCCTATTAATGAAGGTAGGTCATCCAAAATCTACACGAATTCATTGTAATATGGATATTCGAGAAACGTCAAAAAAAAAAACAAAATATGTGGGCATTGTAAAAACCTAGGTCACAATAGGAAAAAATATTCATCTCTTTTACCATTACGTAACTGTTGAAGCTATGACGATGTAATTGTTATTTATGAAGACTCAATTTGTGTTATTTCATTTTCGTTTACTTTTAATTAATGTCCTACTCAAGTGATGGTCTACTCAAGTGAAAATTAAATAAACATTACAAACTAAATAATAAAAAAATAAAAGCAATTAAATACAAACGTTACAATTCAAACAATTAAATAATAAAAACATTAAGAAACAAAATAATAAAAAGTCCATAATTAATAAAAACATTAAGAACAAAATAAAAAACAAGTCTATTGAGGTTTGTCTTGAATGTGTTCCACAAGGCGGTGGTTGTCTATTTTGAAGAGGATTTCTTTGTATAAGTTGTTATTCCTCCTCACTCTCATCATCATCATCATCAACAACAACAGTAGCAACTATATTTCGTTGATGAGGGATGGATGACGATGTAGCACTCTATAGAATAAGAACCCTAGAGGTATGACTAACCATCCCACTGCTCATAGAAAACTGTGAAACATAGACATCGATGATGTGAAGTAAGTCGGAGGGTTTATGTCTCTGTGAAGCATCACTCGCCAAATAAGCAGCATATGTACATCCCAATTATCAGGTCAGTGGTTAAATGTAAAAAATTTAAACTTGATGGTTGAATTAGAATAATTTGATAAATTCAATGATTGATGGTGAAATTTTTGTGTAGGGATTGATGAATATTTTTGCTATATTAGATAGGGAAATATGGTCTTTTTATGATAAAAAATAATTATGTATTTATTTAGGGGTTAAACACGAGGATTGGAGTATATGGAAGCTTTCCTTTCTTTCTTTCCTTATTTCCTTCTTCTTCTTGCCGTGCACCTCTTCCTACAAATGTAAGATTATGAAATTATTGTTTTTCCTTTAATATTTGGTTTGGTAATGGAAGTTAGGGTATTATATAAGCTTGAGGAAAGCTTATATAGCATTAAAACAACAAGATGAGTATTAGAGATGAAATTGTAAAAGGGTTTTGTAATGAATTCTGATATGGAGTAGTTTTGAAGTTTTATTGAGATATTTGACTTGTCAATGAGCTAATTAAAGAGTTAGGAGTTATAAGAATGATAAAGACTTGGTTGAAAACATGGTATAATTTTTAGAGGTAAATTTTTGGGTGAAATTTGGTATGTTTAAGAGTAGTTATTGTGACAAGTTGGTTTGAAAAAGAAGTTTAGTTTAAGGGCTTAATGAGGGATGATATAAAGATTTGGGAGGATTTTAAGTTATTTAAAGTGAAAATAATTATTTTAGGCTTCAAGTATCGGTACCGTTAGAACGGTACCGATACTTTAAGGGATAATCTGTGTATTTCTTAAGGGTAGTATCGATACCAGTTTAAGAGGGTATCGATACTGTGAGGGTATTATCGATAACAGGGGATGGTATCAATACTATTTTTAAGATACGATTACAGAATGTCAATTCGGTATCAATACACCCATGAAGGGTAGTATCAGTACTGTAGAGATGGTATCAATACTTCTAGGCATGAAATAAAAATTTAGAGTTTCTTGTATCACAAGTTATCCTGATTGGATTTAAGTGATTTGAAGAACAATATTGACTTTCGCTTGTTTCGTGTAGTGATTGAACGTAATCGACTTTTGGTCAGATCAACATATTAAATACCGATTCAAAAAGGTTAAAGAGTTTGCTTAGAACTTTAGTGAGGCAAAGGTGAGTGCAACTTCTCGGTTTTGTAATAGAATTGAGGAAGGCTTACGATAAGCCAACCTCCAAGTTTTCGTTAAAAAAACTTTATATTCTTTTATGTTATATTGCAATGTTTTATTCAATTTACATTATACAAGCTATGTTTTATGATTATATGATTATGAAAATGGAACTCTGAAAGTGAATGTGAAAAGACTCTATATGAGAGTATCTATGTGAATAAGAACACTTCGAATAATGATTGAACCCATTATGTGAGAAATAGCCCAAAGTATATATAAGGATAAAGGTTAGTTGGTATGCCAAGATTCGAGGGTCTTATATGATCATTTGGGAAAATATGGGTTTTTGGGACAAATATGTGGCACTCCGGTGCAAACCTATGTGGTCATTTGGGATAATTATGTGACACTTTGGTGCAAATTACGAGTTGGGGTGACAGTATTAGTGCACAACCTCAATGTACTCAAATACCTAGAGTTCTCAATAGTATACATTGGTATTTGAAACAAAGCCATACAAAGATAATAACTCAAAAGGATATTGTTTTAGATATGGAAAATAATTTGAAATGCTTTGATAAAACCAATAAAGTTTTTATTTATTAAGTAGCACTTCTAGTATTTGCCTTACTAAGTCATCGATTTAGCGTATGATTGTTTCACACGTAGGTTTGAAGAAAGCAAAGAGTGAAGCTAAGCATGGATAGCGTACACCTTTAAAGATTAGATCAAACAAATTAAATATAGGTGTTCGTAGTATTGTAACTGTTAGCATATATACACGTTTATTTGGAAATGCTCTGATCTATTTGTAAACTCATATTTGTATTTATGTAAATTATCAAGTTTTATGTAAATAAGTATGTGAAATTATTATCTTATTTAAGAAGTTTATACATTTCATTGATTAAAAATTTAATTTGTTCATTTGTTGATATATGATTTAAAAGTCAAATGTGACATCTTAGATTCGTATTCGGTCGGTACGAGTCGGGGGTGTTACATTTAATGGTATCAGATGTATGGCTTAAGTGGTTTTAAGTTCGAAATAAAGTCGATTTTGGTTTTAAAAAGTGTACATGCCAACTTTCAATAAAGTCTTTCTGATCTGATAAGGTGATTAGTATACTATATTTGATAATACATTTAGTAAATTGATCTTAATAGATGTCGAACCTTGAGGGCTCTCGAAGTGAAACGGGAGATAGGATGGAGGGGAGTAGTAACTCACCTTCCCCGAGTAGGCATGGTGAGGAGCAGATACAACCTGGAGTTCCTGTGCAAGATCAGGGGACTTTCTTCCAGATGTTGGACGCGATTCTAACACGTTTCCAACTGTATGCTCCATCAGCCTCTAAGATGAATGTCCCTAAAGAGCTGAGAAGACTAGGAGCGCCTGAATTTAGAGGAGAAGCTGAAGAAGGTTCGGTTGCCACCGATAAGTGGCTCAATGATCTGAAGGTTATGCTAGAGAATCTTCATTGTTCTGAAATGGAGAAATTGGATGGTGCAGTTTCGTTATTAAGAGGTCAAGCCAGAATTTGATGGTAAATGACGATGAGAGCTTCAAGGGATCATGTGACTTGACCCTTCTTTCTGGAAGAGTTTCAGAACAAATGCATAAAAAAACAGTTCATTAGGAAGATGAAGTAAGAATTTATGAGTTTAACGAAAGGTAATCGTACGGTGTATGAGTTCAAGTGTGAATTCAATAAGTTGAGTTGATTTGCTACCGAGTTGGTCCCTAAGGAAAATGACTCTTGTGATTAGTTTGTGGAGGGTTTACGACCCAGATTGAAAGAGTTGATGTTGGCACTTAACCTCCATTCTTTTCAAGAGGTTGTGAATCAAGCTAAAGCTATGGAACAAGCTCAAAATGAAATATTTGTAGAACAATGGACGCAATAGAATAAAAGATCTGGTGCATCGTCTGGTTCTTTTCAATCAAAGAATAGTAGAGGTTCGAGTTCCCTACCTCAGACTACAGTAGAATCCGCAACATCCTCAGGTAGAGGATCAAATCTGGGAAGAACAATACCAACTTGTTCGGTAGAAAGGTCTCCGGAGCTTGTTTTAAGTGTTGAGAGGCAGGACATTTTATTAGAGATTGTTCATTGATGACGGGATAGCCTGCCCAAACTGAGAGATCTACGGCTGTATCGATGAGAATAAGAGGTAGAGGTAGATGAAGAATTCAATCTGAGTCGACTGCTCAACCTGAAGTACACTCTAACGCTCGGGTTTATAATTTAAAGACCAGTGAAGTTTGTGATAATACTGAAATCATTGCAGGTACTTTTCAGATAGTTGGTAAATCTGTTTTAGTTTTGATTGATCTAATATCGAATTATTCCTATGTCAGTAGTAAATTGGTTAAAGATTTGAACATTTCGTTAGAACCTATTCGTAATAAGATGATTGTGACGAATCCATTAGGAAATAGTGCTCGGGTGAGACATATCTGTCGAGGGTGTCCCATATGGATTCAGGGAATATATTTCCCTGCTAGTCTAATGGAATTACCCTTTGACGAATTCGATGTTATCCTGGGTATGGATTAGTTGTATCATTATCATGCCAACATGGATTGTCGACTTAAGTGAGTTTAGTTAACAAGTCTTGACGAATTGGAAGTTAGTGTGGTCAGTGAAAGAATTAATCCCTTAGTTAATATGATGTCGGCCCGGAAGTTGATGTTTCAAGGATGTCAAGCGTATATTGCTAATATAATTGATACTAGAGTCAAAGAAAAGAAGCTGAATGATATTCCGACAGTCAGGGAGTTTCCAAAAGTATTTTCAGAGAGGAGCATGATGTTCATCTTTGTGTAGTTCTCAAAACATATCGAGACAAGAAGCTTTATGCAAAATTCTCTAAGTGTGAGTTTCGGTTGTCTGAAGTGGCATTCCTTGGACATGTAGTTTCTGTCGAGGGAATGCAGGTAGAACCTCATAAAGTAAGTTGTATTAGATTGGGATATTCTGAAGAATGTGTCAAAAGTTCGAAGTTTCTTAGGTCTCACATGTTTTTATCGAAGGTTTGTCAAAAACTTTTCGATGATATCTCTACCTTTAACTAAATTGTTAAGAAAAGATGTGCATTTTGAATGGACTCCTGATTGTCAGAAGAGCTTTGAAGCATTGAAGAAAGTTATGACGGAAGCTCCGGTGTTAGTACAACCAGAATCAAACAAGGATTTCACGATTTTCAGTGACACTTCCCATAATGATTTGGGACGTGTCTTAATTCAAGATGGAAAGGTAGTTTCTTATGCTTTAAAGTAGCTTAAACCTCATGAAAAGAATTATCCGATGCATGATCTGGAGTTAGCAATTGTGGTTTTTGTATTAAAAATTTGGCGGCTCTATTTTATGATAAGCGTTGCTATATCTTCACTGATCATAAAAGTTTAAAGTATTTATTGACGCAGAAGTAGTTAAATTTGAGGCAAAGAAGATGGATAGAGTTGTGGAAAGATTATGATGCAATCATCGATTATTATCCCGGGAAAGCTAACATTGTAGCGGATGCTCTTAGTCGGAAGACTTTTACCGCTTTGTGTAGTTTGGATGCTCGAATTGTGCTAAAGGAAAATAGTGCGTTAATGGCTGAGTTAATGTTGAAACCATTATTATTAGATCGAATTAAGGAATTGCAAAATAAAGATGATAAGTGTTTAACTTGGTTAGAACAATGAGAGAAATATCGACTCAAGGACTTCGAGGTTAAGTCGAATTAGTGTTTATATTCCAAAAATTGAGTGTGTGTTCCTTATAATGACAAGTTGAATATAGATATATTGTATGAAGCACATTATAATCCTTTAAGAATGCACCCAGAAGGAAAAAAGATGTATCAAGATTTAAAAGAGCATTTTTTGTGGCCAGACATGAAGAGAGATATTACGAAATTTGTAGCAAAGTGCTTAAATTGTCAACAAGTGAAAGTTGAACATCAAGTGCCTTCAGGATTATTGCAACCCATCTCAATTCCTCAGTAGAAATGAGAAAACATTAAGATGGATTTTGTAACAGGTTTGCCCTTATCGCTGGGGAAAAAGATTCGGTTTAGGTAATTGTGGATCGCCTTACAAAAACTGCACATTTCATCCCTATGCGAACGGATTTCTCTTTGGAGAAACATGCATAATTGTATATCAAGGAGATAGTGCGACTTCATGGCGTTCCACTTTCAATAGTTTCTGATAGAGATCCTAGGTTCACTTCAAGATTTTGAAAGTCTTTGCAATGAGCTTTGGGTACCTGATTGAACTTTAACACTGTTTTTCATCCTCATACTGATGGTCAATCAGAGCGAACAATTCAGCTTTTGGAAGATATGTTGAGAGCATGTGTGATTGATTTTGTTGGATCGTGGGAAAAATATTTAGCGCTTGTTAAATTTGCTTATAATAACAGCTACCAATCCAACATAAAAATGGCACCATATGAAGCATTATATGGAAGGAAGTGCAGAATGCCACTCAATTGGTATGAGTTAAGGGATCGGGAAATGCATGGTCCAGACTTGATTAAAGAAGTGAAGAAAAGGTTCAAGTGATTCAACATAATTTGAAAGTGGCCTCAAACAGACAAAAGTCATACGTCGATTTGAAAAGAAAAGAAATTAAATTTCAAGAAGGTGATAAGGTGTTTTTGAAAGTATCACATTGGAAGAAAGTACTTCGCTTTGGGCGTAAAGGAAAAATGAGTCCTAGGTTCATTGGACCTTATGAAGTTCTGAAAAGAGTGGGACCAATATTCTATCAATTAGCGTTGCCACCAGAGATGGAAAAGATCCACAATGTATTTCATGTGTTTATGCTTCGACAGTATCGATCCGATACTGCACATATCATAGCTCCAAATAAAATAGAAGTTCAATCTGATTTGACATATGAGGAAGAACCGGTTCAAATTCTATCATTTGAGAGCAAGTAGTTACGGAATAAGACGATTTCACTAGTTAAGGTTCTTTAGAGGAACCATAAAGTAGAAGAAGTTACTTGGGAGCGTGAAGAATATATGAGGAAGCAATACCCCCACCTTTTATACAATGAAAATTTGATGACGAATTTTTTAAGGGGAGATTTATAACATCCCAATTATCAGGTCAGTTGTTAAAATGTTAGAATTTTAAACTTGGTGGTTGATTTAGAATAATTTGATAATTCAAAGATTTATGGTGGAATTTGTGTGTAGGGATTGATGGAAATTTTGATATATTGGAGAGGGCAATATTGTCTTTTTATGGTAAAGGATAATTATCTCTTTATTTAGGGGTTAAACATGTGGATTGAAGTATCTAGAAGCTTTTATTTCTTTCTTTCCTTCTTCTTCTTGTCGTGCACCTCTCCCTACAAAGGTAAGATTCTGAAATTATAGTTTTTCCTTTAATCTTTGGTTATGTAATGGAAGTTGGGGTATTATATAAGCTTGAGGAAAGCTTATATAGTATTAAAACAACAAGATGAAAGTACTAGAGATAAAATTGTAAAATGTGTTTTGTAATGAAATTCTGATATAGAGTAGTTTTTGAAGTTTTAAATAGATATTTGACTTGTTAATGAGTTAATTAAAGAGTTAGAAGTTATAAGAATGATTAAAGACTTGGTTGAAAACATGGTATAATTTTTAAAGGTAAGATTTTTGGGTGAAATTTGGTATGTTTAAGAGTAGTTATTGATGACAAGTTGGTTTGAATGAAAGAAATTTAGTTTAAGGGCTTAATGAGGGATGATATAAAAGATTTGAGAGGATATTTGGGTGATTTTCGAAGTGAAAATATCTATTCTAGGCTTCGAGTATCAGTACTGTTAAAATAGTATCGATACTTTAAGGGATAATTTATGTATTTCTTAAGGGTAGTATCGATACCAGTTGAAGAGGGTATTGATACTGTGAGGGTAGTATTGATACCAAGGGGATGGTATCAATATGATTTTTAAGATAAGATTACAAAATGCCAAGTCGGTATCGATACCTTGAGGAGGTACCGATACCCATGAAGGGTAATATCAGTACTGTAGAGATGTTATCGATACTTCTAGGCATGAAATGGAAATTTAGTGTTTATTGCATCACATGTTATTCTGATTGGATTTAAGTGATTTGAAGAACAATATTGACTTTCAATTGTTTCATGTAGTGATTGAACGTAATCAACTTTCGGTCAGCTCGACATATTAAATACTAATTCAAAAGGGTTAAGGAGTTTGCTTAGAACTTCAGTGAGGCAAAGGTGAGTGCAACTTCTTGGTTTTGTAATAGAATTGAGGAAGGCTTGCGATAAGCCTACCTCCGTGTTTTCGATCAAAAACTTTATATTTCTTTTATGTTATATTGCAATGTTTTATTCAATTTACATTATACAAGCTATGTTTTATGATTATATGATTATGAAAATATGAACTTTGAACAAGTGAATGTGAAAAGATTCTATATGAGAGTATCTATGTGAATAAGAAACACTTCGAATAATTATTGAACCCAATTATGTGAGTATTAGCCCAAAGTATATGTATGAGGATAAGAGGTATAGTTGGCATGCTAAGAGTCGAGGGTCTTATGTGGTCCTTCGGGATAATTATATTGTCCTTCGGGACAATTATGTGGTCATTCGGGATAAATATGTGGCACTTCGGTGCAAACCTATGTGGCATTTCTGTGTAAACCTATATGGTCATTCGGGATAATTATGTAGCACTTTGGTGTAAATTACGAGCTGTGGTGATAACATTAGTGCACAACCTCGATGTACTTAAATAGCTATAGTTCTTAGTAGAATACATTGGGCATTTGAAACAAATTCATACAAAGAGAATAACTCAAAAGGATATTGTTTTAGATATGGAAAATAATTTGAAATGCTTTGATAAAAACCAATAAAGTTTTCATTTATTAAGTAGCACTTCTAGTATTTTCCCCACTAAGTCATCGACTTAGCGTGTGATTGTTTAACACGTAGGTTTGAAGAAATCAGAAGAGTGAAGCTAAGCGTGGATAGCGTACACCTTTGAAGATCATATCATAACAAGTTAAATATAGATGTTTTGTAGTATTGTAACTGTTGGCATGTATTACACGTTTAATTTGGAAATGCTATGATCTATTTTGTAAACTCATATATTTTGTATTTACGTAAATTATCGAGTTTTTATGTAAATAAGTATGTGAAATTATTATCTTATTTAAGAGATTTATACATTTTTCATATTGATTAAAAATTTTAATTTTGTTCCTATTTATTAATTATATATGATTTGAAAAGTCAAATGTGACATCTTGGATTCATGTCTGTGTCAGGTACGGGTCAGGGGTGTTACAGCATATAAAGACCACATTAGATCTATAAGCATGGGAGTTATCTGTCATAATGTTTCATAAAACTCTACGGTGGTGGTATCTGAAATGCTTGCAGTGGCATCGAAAACGATTGTGGTACCATCTGAAATGGTTACGATGGCATCTGAAACGTCTGCATAATATAAATCGGTGTAGGCAGTGGCTATTGTGATAGTTTCGGTGTTGTAGCTGAGGACGAACCGGAAGCGTCTGCTCTTTATCCATGAGTTAGGGGATGTAGGGGTGTAAACGAGCCGAGTCGAGCTCGAGTATTTTGGAGCTCGACTCAAAAACTCGCAAGCTTAAAATTTTCAAGCTCAAATCGAACTCGAAATCCTGAACTAAAGCTCGTGAACAGCTCGAAAAGGCTCGAAATGAAAAAAAAATCTTAAGCTTAACTCGATTGAAGCCTCAAACTCAAACTTGAACCTGAATTTTAATGTATTTTAAAAAATAAATACATAAATGTTAATATTATTAATAATTTATTTAAAAAAATAAATCTTAATATATTATATTTTCGAGCTGCTCATGCGTTTTTCGAGTCGAATATCAAGTAACTCATTTCGACTCCTTAAGAACTCGAGTCGAGCTCGATCTCAAGTCGAGTCCATTCGATCCGAGTATTTATCGAGTCTTGATTGAGTCGATCTCAAGTAGCTCACGATTTGTCTCGTCTCATTTACAGCACTAGGGGGATGATGATACTATGACGGTTGACGTTTTTTCTCAACGCCGATGAATGTTCCCGCCTCGTGCTTCCTCGGAAAGTATGAACGACTTCTCGTTCATGTTAAACCATTGATAACAGTCATCTGCAACCAAATACTGATTGACATAAATTAGCTCCGTACGGGGAATAGTTCCACGTCGATCCTCTCAAATCACTACCCACTCGTTGTGCTTCATCAGCCAGTTAGACATCTTTTTTGCATCGTCTATTGATGTTATGCATATTGTCGAGATTTCTAGATGCTTCAGGAATAGATTGTATGAAACCAAATTGGCAAAGCACGCGATCCGTATGATGCCAGTCGACAATAGCATAACTTATCAGAGGGATCACCGTCATCCATACATCTAATGGGCCACTCAAGTGAAGTGGGATGCAATGCTTCATTTCTTCAGTACAATAAGGAGCCATTGAAACTAAAACAAATATATATAATTCTTATCAATAATATTTAATTATAATACGATATTTAATGTAAATAATAAAATTTAAATACATACATATCAGCCTTTTGATCAATGAGTAGTCGAATTTCTTCCAATTCATCTGGTATATCACAGTGATTTTTCCTTATACATGACCACCTATTTAGTGCAAAAAACAAAAATTCACTATATACTTAAAAATTATTTATATACGAACTCAGTATGAATTAAGTCAACAATAATGGAAAGGCTAACAGGTTTTTCAAGACCGAAAAAAAGGGGCATGTGATACCGCGTTCATAACTGCAGAAGAATGAGACATCTACGATAACATTTTTTTGATAACGTTGCCTGACACATTTCTCTGTACAGAGATACCAAAATCTTTGAGCCTCACTGAATGAGTCGACAACTCAAAATCCGCGAGTGACGCAACCACATACGTTGAACTTGGTTTCGAGATTTATCAGGCATCAAGATCCCTCCTATGAGTTATAATATGCAAGCCTGAGCAATATTTAGCCTGTTCCTTGGAACAGTCTTCGCTCAACCGTAAAAATTTGTAGTCAACCATGATAAATATTCGATCATCGTTGAATTAGGCGGATACCTTCAGATACTCATGTACAATGAATTCCAATCACCATCCGCCACACCAAAAATAACATACCCATCGACCAGAAGCCCCAAATGTATGTAAACATCCTCCAGCGTAATAGTGCACTCCCCACATGGAAGATAAAATGTGTGTCTCTGATCTCCATCTCTTAATCAGGTAGAAATAAGGTTGGGTTCACAGTTACAATGCCCTTTATATTCGCTATGTCATCGAATCCACCACGACTAATACGACCATACACAACTCGATATCTATAACTTACGTATGAATAAATAGATCTAATACGATCATTCACCTAATTAAATAAATAGTATACAATAATATAACTAATACTAAAAAATAACTAAATAAAATATTCATAATAAATAAATATAGAATTTAAATTATTATCGTATCGACAAAATAACTCAAGATATGATCTCATATAAACGCAGCAACTCATGCCATTATAAATGCAAAAAAAAAAAATTAGTACAATAAATATAATAAATAATAAACTATTAAATGATTATTAATATAAAAAAAACTTTAAAAATGATAATTATACATTCTTAAACTTGATAGAATGATAAAAAAAGAAATATAATATTTCGTTTGTAGTGTGAGTGTTAAAATAGAGGGGGTATTTATAGGGTAGGGGAGGCGTACGAACGGTTGGAGGTATTATGGCGGACGGTGGATTTAAATAAAGGCGTGAATCATGATATGTGCTTTTAGCCAGCTCGAAGAAACCCCGCGAAGGCGCGTTTCATGATCTGCGCCTTCCAACTGGGTGCTAGCTTGGACAGAACCCTGCGAATAAGTGCCTAATGATTTGTGTCTTTCCATTACGGCGCCAACTCGAACAGAACCATGTGAAGGTACGCTTCATGATATGCACTTTATCAAAAAGATGCAAAATTAATAATATTTATAGAAATAATGCCTAACAAGTAATTTCAATGTTATAGTGATTTTAAAAACCGCCCAATATCTTTTCATTACACTCTCCTCAATCATTGGTTAGAGTTATCCAATTAAAATAATTATTAAATACATAAAATCTGGTTGAAAAATGTGCACGTCTTTTCCTGCTGCTGCTGCGCAATTCCCTGACATCCCCTCTCCTCCTTGTTGGACTGTGCATTCAAATTAATCGAGGTTTTATTCTCAATTGGTCCTTCCATTATATCTATCTTTTTTGGTCACATTTAATCACAAGACCAATAAAAAATGTCACAATCATGTTTTTACGGCATGTCAGTAAAATTGATAGATTTTTTTTTGTATAACAAAATTGATAGATTTATTAGTTAAGCATTAAATATGACAAAAACATATTACTAAATTAGAATTATATATATATGCTAATTATAATTTATAATATGTATTCTCGGAAATCTTCGGAGATGGGGACGGATTTCTTCGCCGTAGAGAGTGAGAGATGGAGATGGGACTGAGTTGTGATTTTAGGTTTTAGGTTATGAGTTGCGATTACGGGATTTTGTCTTAATATTCTTTTTGTAATTTGAAAATAAATACGCGTAGCGATTATAATGGCGCTTTAAAATCGCGTTGCGATTTACGGATACGCGTTGCGATTTTATGTATTATCGTTGCGATTTACGGATACGCGTTGCGATACGGATACGCATTGCGATTTACCCATACGCGTTGCGATTTACGGATACACGTTACGATTTACGGATACGCGTTGCGATTTATGTGTTCGCGTTGCGATTTTCATATTCGCGTTGCGATTATGGAAAATCGCAATGCGAATTTGTACTATCGCATCGCGATTTTCAAGAATCGCGTTGCGATTTTGGAAACTGATTTGCGATTCTGGAAACTGATTTGCGATTCTGGGGATCGCGTTGCGATTTTTATTTCGCGTTGCGATTTTGTTGGTCATTTTGGCAAATCCAAAAAAAGTTGGTTAAAATCGTATAAAAATGTTAATGACATTTAAAAGTATCCTAACTTTTTTTGGTCACTGAGGCGATTTTCTCTTTAAATTATATTTCGATCAAATAATATCATTAAATCTATTTAAATTTTGAATTAAAAAAATTATCTATAGAAGGATCAATGATATTTTTTGTGATAGTCTAGATGTACAAAGTATTCGTATTTATTCAGAATCTTTTTCAACTATTGTCAAATGTACATACTATATAGATATAGTTGTATGAACTTAAAACCTTTAGAGAGAACAATACTCCTTTTAATCACTGAGATAACTCAATAAATTTAAAAAATAAAACTACTTTTTATCACTGACAATTTCTTTAGTAATATGAAATCAATGACGATTTTAAATAAATTTAACTTGAACAATCACAAATCAAAATGATATATAAGATAAATTAATTTAAGGCTTAAGGGTCACAGATGTCCTTGTACTAGACCAAATTTATCAATTTCACCCATATCGTATTTTCGTATAAATTTTCCCCTCGAAGTTGTTTAATTTCATCAATGCCTACCTTTGGACCGTCTTGACTAACATAACATTTAATTTCTGTTGATGTGGACGCTAACTATTTTCACCTCAAATAATTCTGTCGTAATTGGCTTGGTGAACATATCAACGATATTCTCATCAGTATGTACCTTCTGAAACAAAATCTCTTCAGATGCAACCAACTCTCTGATCTTGTGAAACCTTACATCAGTATGCTTAGTTCTTGCACGATATACTTGATTCTTAGCCAAGTGAATAGTACTTTGATTGTCACAAAGCAGCTGAACTCCACCTTGCTGAATACCCAACTCCTTCACTAAACCGGTAAACCATAAAGCTTCTTTTGCAGCTTCAGCTACTGTCATGTATTCAACTTCTGTCATGTATTCAACTTCAGGTGTAGATAATGCCACAACAGATTGATCAGTAGACTTCCAACAAATAAGTCCTCCACCAAGAGTAAAGACATACCCTGTCGTAGATCTTCTATTTTCCAAGTCGCCCGCATAGTCTGAATCCACATATCCTACAACTAAAGGATTATCCCGCTGACTACCAAAAACAATTCCATGTCCCACAGTACCCTTTAAGTACCTAAAGATCCACTTGATTGCTTCCCAATGTTGATTACCAGGTTTAGACATATACTTACGAACTTGACTAACAACATGAGGTAAATTAGGACGAGTACATACCATTGCATACATCAAGCAGGCAACAACATTAGAATACGAAACCTTTGCCATATCTTCAGCTTCCTTATCTGTCTTAGGGCACTGTTCTGATGAGAGCTTAAAGTGATTCGCCAATGGAGTCCTCACTGGTTTTGCGCTGCTCATCGCAAACTTTTCTAGCTTATTCTCAACATAACCCCGTTGACATAGCCACAGTTTTCTTGAGTCTCTGTCCATGCAAATTTCCATTCCAAGAATTTTCTTTGCAACACCTAAATCTTTCATATCAAATTGCTGACTCAATAAAGTTTTCAAACCGATAACATCATCAGTTCTTGCAGCAATTAACATATCATCAACATACATAATAGAAAAATAAAAGAACCATCATCAAGGCTCTTAACACAGACACAACAATCATACTCACATCGCTTGTAGCCAATCTTGATCATATAGGAGTCAAACCGTTTGTATCATTGTCTCGGAGACTGTTTCAACCCGTACAAAGATTTCTTCAATCTGTAAACTAAATGCTCATTTAGGTTGAGTGAAACCTTCAGGCTGCTGCATGTAGATCTCCTCATCTAAATCACCATGCAAAAAGCAGTTTTAACATCCATCTGCTCTAAATACAAATCCCAACTAACCACCAATACAAGTACTGCTCGGATTGAAGTGTTCCTGACCACATGAGAAAATTTCATCATAATCAACTCCTTTCTGCTGTGAAAACCTTTTACTACCAAACGAGCCTTGAACTTTCCCCCCTCTTTTTCTGTTACTGCTGGTTTCTTCTTATACACCCATTTGCAACCAATAGGCTTCTTACTCTCAGGAAGATGAACTAACTCTCATGTGCGATTGTGATTCAAAGACTCTATCTCTTCAATCATGACAACCATCCACTTGTCATTTTCCTGACTATGAAAAGTATCTGGATCATCACTGCTAACAGTAAGTGCAAAAGAGACCAAGTCCTCAAAACCCAATCTGTTCGGAGGCTTTATATTCGTTCGTCTCACCTTGTCTCTGGCGAGACTATAATACTGCAAATCATCCGTAGCAGAACCACCAGAAGTCGGTTAAGAAGTTTTTGTTTTCACAACTGAAAACTACTCAAAATCCACCACTGTCGTGTCTTTCTTCTGCTGCAACATGGACTATTCATCAAAAACAACATCTCTACTAATCACAATTTTCTTCTCAACTGGATCCAGAACTTGAATCCTTTGACACCTTTCTTGTAACCCAGAAAAATGCATTATTTTAATTTTGCATCAAGTTTGGATCTTCATCAGTAGGTACATGCACATAAGCAAGACAACCAAAAATCCTTAAGTGATCAAAATTAACATCATGACCAGTCCATACATCTTTTGTAATTTTCCCAGCCAATGATGCCCTTGGCGATCTATTGATAAGATAACACAACATGTTAACAGCCTCAGCCCAGAAGTGTTTGGGAAACCCCACATTCAACCGTAAACATCTGGATGTTTCATTCAACGATTGTTCATCCGTTCTGCAACACCATTCTATTGTGGTGTCTTGCACACTGTAAAATGCCTCTTAATCCCATGCTCTTACATAAGTTTAGAAACTGTGAATATGTGTACTCCGTACCATTGTCAGACCGCAAACACTTGATTTTTCATCCTGTTTGGTTTTCTACCTCAACTTTCCATAGCTTGAACTTTAAAAAACGTCAGACTTCTGTTTCAAAAAATATACCCAAACTTTCCGTGAAAAATCGTCAAAAAGTGACATAACACCTAGATCCACCCAAAGACGATGTCGTGGAAGGCCCCCATACATCAGAATGCACATAATCAAGAATCCCTTCAGTTGTGTACTTCTCAGTCTTGAAACGAACTTTAGTCTGTTTACCGAGAACACAATACTTGTAAAAATCGAGCTTACAACTTTTAACACCATGCAACAAATTTCTTTTATGTAATTCAGCCATACCACGTTCACTAAGATGAGCTAGATGCAGATGCCACAATTTGATAGTATCATCACAGGACTCAACAGAATGAACTCTACCTACACGGTACTCCTTAACAATCTGTAAATATTCCCTGTAGTCATATTTCCTTTCATCACAGTCAAAACTCCTTTAACAATCCGAATGGTTTCCCTATCATCGTCAGCTTTAGGGATAAAACCATTCTTTGCAAAGTGCCCAAAGAAATCAAATTCTTCTTCAAATCTGGGATATGCTGAACACCACACAACGTCCGAACAAAACCATCATACATCTTAATTCTGACATCACCAATACCAACAATATTACAACATCGATCATCACCCAAATAAACAGAACCAGAATTAACTGACTTGTATGTCGAAAACCATTCCTTATTTGGCGTGATGTGATAAGAACATCCAAAATCAAGAATCTAGGCATCCGTCAGTTGAGTCATTGAAATAGAGAGAATATCACCCTCACTGCAATCAGAATTGTCATTCTCGACCACATTCACAGACTTGGATGAGTCATCACGTTTCTCATCAGTCTACTTTTTCAACTTCGGACAGTCTCGCTTCATATGTCTTGTCCCCTTGTACTTGTAACAGTGAATTGTCTTCTTATCCCTAGATTTGGATATGAAATTCTGCTTCCTAGACCCTGTCTTCTTTAGCTTCCGTCCACAGTCTTGATTACCTTTGACATATAAGCTATCAGCTTGAGAGCTTTCCCCTTCATTATGCTTCCACTGATTATGAGCCACCAAGTCTGCAGTAATCTCCTCAACTTTGATATTCTCTTTCCCATATGTAAGAATAGTCACCATGTGTTCGTAAGAGGGAGGTAACGAACACAATAAAATCATCGCTTTGTCTTCATCCTCAATTTTCACATCAAGCTGAGCCAAATCAGAAACGATTTGATTGAAGACATTCACGTGTTGCGCCAAATCAGAATCATCCTGCATCTTCAGCCCATATAGCCGCTGCTTTAGATACAGTTTAGTCGTTAAAGATTTGGACATAAACTGACTTTTCAACTTCTTCTAAATTTCATCTGGAGAAAATAGATGCATGATGTGATACGTGACCTTGTTCGCCAAACATAATCGTATGGTTCCTGCCGCTTGTTGTTGTAATTCTTCCCAATCTTCCTCCTCCATCGGCGTCAGCTTTGTAGGTCGCAAAGCCTTCAAGATCCCTTGTTGCGCCAACAGATCCTCCACCCTTGTTTGCTATAATCCGAAGTTACCCTGACCATCGAATTTTGTAACTTTGAATTTGGCTCCTGATATCTGATACCAATTGTTGAATAATCGGGTAAAGAAAACAGGAAGAACACAAGAATTTTAACGAGGTTCAACAATGTGCTTACGTCCTCGGTGCCCTAGGCGGCGCTATAATTTTTATTCAATTCAATTCAATGTCTCATAGGTTTAGGTTACATCTCCTTTTATAATAAATAGGTACATATTTACAAAAATAACCATGTACCGTACTGCCGTGTCTGCGCCCTGCACCCTCAACCCACATAATCGTATCCCCCACTATGAGACTTAACTGGTATATTTATGAGCCATACCTAACATATTATTTGTAAAGAATCATCTGTTGAATAATTTTCGCTAAAAGGATCAGATTTAATAAGGGGGAATTGTCAAGGTTTTGGTGGAATATGACAGTGTAGTCGATTGTGAGAACTTATCTTATTGACCATAGTCCTTTGTATGGTAGAATTTTAGTGAAGGGTATTTCCTGCAAACAAAATCGAGCAATTATCGACTCTAAGTTTCCAAAACTTACTGGTAGAAGAATTGTTTTGTCACCTCTACTGAGGTTGAAAACCAATACTTTTGTTAATTGGAATTGGAAGGATGAAATCAACACGGCCGAAATAGGTCAAAAACCTGAGTTGCGGCCACCAGAAAATAAAGCTGATAAGTCATCCTTGCATAATCTCCGGCTTCGTCAAGAAATGATGAGTTGTGGTTGGTTAGTTGCTATATTTTACTAGGAAGGAGTTATAATTAAAGATAACCCTTAGCTCGATAAGGAAGTCTGGTTGATCTTGCTGAAAAAGAAGGTTGATCCCCTATCCCAACCTTTATTCTGAGAAGTGAGAAGACTAGATGGGATGAAGAACGAGAAAGCCATTTCTGAAATTCTTTATTGGTATAGAGATACCGTATTAGTGAAAAGAATGGCTGCAGTGAAAGAATAAATTTACCAATCATTAAATGACGGGGTGTATAGAACGTGTAATTGTTTACTTAATTTTTTTTTGTTATTGTCACGTCATTAGGTTGACACGTCAACAAAATTATCTGAGGTGGAAACAGTTGGTGTCCACATCAGCAGAAACTAACGGTTCTTCTAGTTAAGACGATCAAAGGTAGACATTGATGAAATTCAACAACTTCAAGAGTAAAATTGATACGAAAATACGATATATACGAAATTAATAAATTTGATCTACTACAGATGCATCTGTGACTCTTAAATCTTAATTTAAATGTTTATAAGAAAAAATTGAAAATTATAAAACTAATAAATTATTTTTACAGTTAATAATTAATATTATTACAGAATATTTTATCTTTTTGAAATCTTACATATTATTAGATAAAAAATTAATAATTACTATGTTAAAATTGAACAGTCGCCTGTAGAAATAATTATATTGAGAGTTGGATCAAACACTAATAAAATTTGGGGTGAAGCAAAGGAAATGGCGGCATCGAGAAGTAGGTAACTAGGCTTAGCTGTCGCTCAAGGAAATTTTGGTGTTGTTTTTTATTGGGGAAAATTGCCATAAATGTGAAATGGCCAAGGGGTTATTGATAGGTTCCAAAGTCGTTGTCTGGCGTTCTAATTCTCTCTCTGTCTCTCTCGTTTTTCACAGACAAATGAGTGGCGTAAAATTTGGGGGATTTTGATCTTTGGGATTTCGCCGTTTGGGGATTTTGGGGGTAGGTGTTTCTCTCTCTTCTCTCTCTCATTGTCGCCTTTGAATTATTTTCCTCAACTAAACTGTTTGCTTACTAATCTTTTTACTGTTCACTCTTTTAATTCCTTTATTTATCACTGGTGTTTAAGCATGATTGTGATTTATAGAAACATTCCAGATTTTGATTCTTCGTATGGAGGTTGGGTTGTCTTTTGGGAGTGGATTCTAAGCAAAGGCTTGTTTTCATTTTAATTTTCATAGTACAATAAAAAATAACCCTCATTTATTGTTCATCCAACATCTCGACGACGACAACAACAAAAAGTAATGGATTAAACCACCAACTGAATTTAATTGAATTGTGTTGTGTTGGGGTTGAAGATGGATAGGAGGAGTTGGCTATGGAGAAGAAAGTCTTCAGAGAAGAGTCCAGGTGAAACTGATAGCACTTCAGCAGGTTCCATTTCATCTCATTCTGAACGATTCTCGGATGAGCAGGTATATAATATTTTTTCTTCCTTTATCATTGTCAATCCGTATGAAAATATGAAACCCTGCAACTTCGTACTCTTCAATTGTGCTGTAAGTATATCCAATGTCGTTTTAACCAAAATTAACTCAATTTGATTGTTTAGCCCTTCTGGATGGTCCTCTAGGCTGCTTATTTTAAAGAAATTATCATTCTCGAACTCTGGTGAGATCGATTGTAGTTGGGAACTTTTTATAAGTTTTTTATAGTTAAATTAATACTCCTGCAGTATCTATGTTTCCTTTCTTAGTAAAAGAAAATTGCCATTCTATCCGCAAGACAGAAGAGCCCTCGATCTCCTTTGACAAACAGAAATGGATGATAGATCACTCTGTTAGATCCTTGCAAGGTTTGGGAGGCTGTTATTGGAATTTTTCCAAGAAATAGATTATTATTAAGTAACTTTGTTTATTGCACAAGCATGATTGGCCAGAGTCTAGTTCCTTCTGAACTTAATGAAGGAAATGAATGATGATGGTTGAGGGTCATCTGTCACCGGTTTCATCTTATTTCTATCATATTTTTCAAATATCTTGGAGGTTATAGTTTGCATGTATAATACTTTTTCCCGTGACCTACATAAGCTTTACAAAAGGTCACTTGATTGTGGTATCATCTGCTTGTCTTTGTAATTTTCTTTTCACATTTGTATGCTTGTATGTAATGCTTTTTAGTTTCAGCTGGTTTGGTTGGAGGCAATCTGACATTTCTTTGTTGTCAAAGGCTAATGCCACCATTGGTTCTCAATCAGTGGAAGTCACATCAAAAGCCATAGCTGTCGATGAAGAAAATAATAATGTAAGATCTCTAACAGAGAAATTATCTGCTGCTCTTATGAACATCAGTGCCAAAGAAGACTTGGTAAAGCAACATGCTAAAGTTGCAGAAGAAGCTGTTTCAGGTATCTTTTCTGTAAAAATTATAGCTTTTTGTTTGTAGAATACTTGGTAGTAGTATTTAAAGACACAATCATTTGAATTCAAATATTGGTTGCTAATTTGTTATTGTCTTTTGTTTGTTTTTATTTGATTTTTAAATTTATTTACTTCATCTTTCTTGTTGATAATGTAATTCGGTTGGGGTTCTTCTATATAAACCCTTCAACCATGTTCAATAAAAATACTTTTTTTCTTGAAAGTATCTGGGTTTTCTTTGTTTACATATCTATATCTATATATCTATATACATGTTAGGAAAATCTGCTGCAATTGAGAAGTTAATTCTTTTTTCTTTATCGTGCAAATTTGAATTTAGGTTGGGAGAAAGCTGAAAAAGATGTGTTAGCTTTGAAGCAACAGCTTGATGCTGCCATGAAGAAAAATGTGACACTTGAAGATCGAGTTGGTCATCTTGATGGGGCACTCAAGGAATGCGTCAGACAACTTAGGCAAGCAAGGGAAGAGCAAGAGCGGAAGATCCATGAGGCTGTTGCCAAGAAATGTCACGAATTGGAATCTTCTAAGTCTGAGCTTGAGAGTCAGCTTCTGGACCTCAAGGCTCAACTTGAATCCGCAAAAACAGATGCTTCTGCCTCAGTTGATCCTGATCTTCATCTGAAGCTCGACGCATTTGAGAAAGAAAATTCAGCCCTTAAACTTCAGCTTCATTCTCGAGCTGAGGAGCTAGAACTTAGGATTATTGAGAGGGACCTGAGCACCAAAACTGCTGAAACTGCAAGCAAACAACATTTGGAGAGCATAAAGAAGTTGGCTAAGCTTGAAACTGAGTGCCGCAGGCTTAAAGCCATTGCCCGTAAAGCATCCCCTGCTAATGATCATAAATCTTACACTGCCTCTTCGATTTGTGTCGAATCTTTTACAGATAGCCAATCAGACAGTGGTGAGAGGCTAGTTGCTGTTGAAACAGATATGCAAAAGATGAATGGGTTAGAGATGAATGAAAGTGGGAGAAGCCGCTCAGATGCATGGGTATCTGCACTCATTACAGAACTAGACCAATTTAGGAAGGAGAAGGCTGTTGGAAGAAATATCATGGTCCCTTCAGTAGAAATCAATCTTATGGATGATTTTCTTGAAATGGAAAGGCTCGCAGCTTTGCCTGATACAGAAAGTGGGAGTGGTTTTAATGAGTCTGGTCCTTTATCTGATCAAACCAGTACAGTTGTAAACACATTAAAGGCTGAACTGGAAACCTTAACACGCGGGATTGCTCAACTAGAGGAGAAGCTAGTGCTGTCCGAAGAAGAAAAGTCGGAATTGCAGATGGCTTTCACCGAATCTCAAAAACAGCTTCAAACATTGCAGAATCAACTAAGCGAAGCTGAGACAAAGTTCAAAGATGTGCAAACTCAATTAGCTCTTGATGACAACTCAAAGAAGTCCGTAGAGGAGGAAGTAAAAGTTGCAAACGTGAATAGAGAAGTGGCGGTATCAAGACTTAGAGATTCTGAAATTGAAATAAAGACTTTAATTTCCAAAGTTACTTCATTAGAGGAAGTGATCAGAAAGGAACAAACATTTTCAGCTGAACTAGAGGAGAAGCTAGCGCTGACCGAAGAAGAAAAATCGGAATTGCAGATGGCTTTCACTGAATCTCAAAAACAGCTTCAAACATTGGAGAATCAACTAAGCGAAGCCGAGACAAGGTTCAAAGATGTGCAAACTCAATTAGCTCTTGCTGACAACTCAAAAAAAGCCTTAGAGGAGGAAGTAAAAATTGCAAACATGAATAGACAAGAGGCAGAATCAAGACTTACAGAGGCAGAAACTGAAATAAATATTTTAATTTCCAAAGTTACTTCGTTAGAAGATTTGTTCAAAAAGGAACAAGCATTGTCTGCTGAAAACATGAGTAAGTGCAAAGAATTGGAGAATGAACTTTCTAAAATGAAATGTGAAGCCAAACTCCAACACGAGTCCGAGTTCCAACATGCGGCAAGATATAATGAAGAGTTGAAGGTGCAGCAGGTTAGTATTTAGTATGTTTATTATATTTGTAGACATTATTTAGAATGCATCAAAAGAGTGCATTCACATCAGTCTATTTAATAAGTCGGCATGTATTTATCACATTACTTCGTGTAGATTCAAGTTGGTTTAGACCTAGGAATGGACCTAGGTTGGGGCGGTCGCCCCTAAAAATATAAAATTACCATATATTTTAGATTTTATCTGTGTATTTTCTATTGAAAAGTTGTTTTCGCCCCCCTAAAATTTTATAAGTTCAAGTTCGCCCCCAGGATCCGTCCCCTCAAAGGATCCTTCAAATATATGGAAAAAACATTTTCTGTGTAAAAAATATATGAAAAACTTAGAAGAATAAGCATACCCCTGTTTGACATTTATCTCTATTCAACCTTCACACCGAAGTCTGAATAACATAGTTACACACCACCTTAGTTTAGAAAGCTTTGGATGACTCCTAGCATAATTCCACATGTGCAGTGATAATCTATTCCTCCTACACATGTAATTGTCCTTTTAGTTCCTCCCAGAACCATGGTCTTGCTCATTGTGTAAATTGCTATTGGAGTACGGAGAGTACCAACAAAATATGTAAGATATAGATGCTTAAGAAAAATGAAGAGTCGAGCTAACATGGTTGCTAAGTAAACTGACATAGGATGTGACAGAGTTAATGAGGATTCCATTTTATTTCTACAAAAATTGTTCAAAGAGTAATTTCTTCCACGTATGATAAAATTGTCAATTGGCACAAGCATTTATCAACTGTTGGTGGTAATGTTATAAACATGGTACTATGCAGGACAAGGAGCTAGCTATTGCCGCCCGTAAATTCGCGGAGTGCCAGAAGACGATTGCGTCTCTCGGCCAGCAGTTAAAATCTCTTGCGACACTGGAAGATTTTATGGTCGACTCTGACAAGTCACCGCAGCTTGAGGATGGAGGATTGAAGTATCCCGAAAACAATGAGGCTCAACTGAAACCAGGTTCTACCGGTACAGTTCTGTCGAAAAGAGGATCTTCAGGGTATTCTAAAGTAGGTGAGTATGCTAAATATTCAGAGAATAGCAATGCTAAGGAATCAACATTGCCAACTAAACCAGTCATTACTCGAACCAGTTTCGGAAACATTTTCCCACGAAGCAGGAGTGGGAAACCGTCTTGAGTATCCGTCCTCAATCGAATGTCTCTAGACCCAAATCGTTGGCTTAATAGTTGTTTATCAATAGGCATATATGAAAACCACATGATTATTGAATGCTCAGGATGAAAATAAACTAGTGAGAGAAAATATAGTACACATACATATATAGCATTTCATTTTTACCAATTTTCACTTGACTTGCAATTCTGCTTTTCATATTTGACGGAGCTTTTTGGTCAGGTTACTGGAATATAAAATAAAATCATTCCAGGTGAAAGACAAATTAATATTATTTTATTGCATCCTCTTGCAATGATTATAGTGGTAAAACAAAATACCTTAGGTAGCTTGTATCTGGGTTTGGAGAAAACTACCCTGCTTGAATTTAAATGGATAGGTTACGTCATTCAAAGCTCTAACTTGATTCGAGGTGGGCCAATTTTATATGTTGTAGTTTTTGTTTTATATATTATGTAATTTATTTCGTATAAAGATTTAAATTTATAAATGTGGATAAATTTGATTAAGTATATAATGTGAATTTAATTGATATTATATACTAACTTAATTTGAATTTGGTGTAAATGACGAAATGAATTTAAAATTAAAATAAAATAATTTAAATTTATTTTATAAAAAATAAAATAATTTAAAGGGTAAATTATATAAATAGTAAGTCATTTGAGTAAATCTCTCTCTTTTTCGATTGATTGTCAAAAGAAATGATTTGATAAGATTATGAAAATAGCTTTAGCTTCATCATCATTTAGGTGTTTGTTTTTGCATAGGTAAAAGGTTACAGTCTGCGGACCACATCTGCAGCAGAAGAGGTGGACCAAAAGTATGTAGTCTGCAAGATGAAGACTGTTTGTTTTTTAACGTCTGCAGACTGTTAAAATAAACTGATTTTTTAAACTTAAAAGAATTTTGCAATACTGAGATTTAAATAATTTTAGTTTTACAATACTGAAATTTAAATAATTCATACAACTACAATAAATAATTTTTTTAGAAAAAAAACACCACCTTATTAATTCTATTATAAGTCTCACATAATCACATGTATTATTAGTTTTATAAGTTTTATAGAGTACAATTTATAAATGATCATTAAATTATATGATTTTTTAAATATGCAATTATGTAATACTTTTAATTTTTTTTAATATATATTCATAATTTATTTTTATAATTATATGATATTTTTAGAAAATATTTTTTAATTTATAAATTATTTTATGATTATTTTTTATTTAATTGTGATTATATTTTAAAATTTTAAAAACATAATTTATAATTTTTATATTTTAAAATCTTAATTATCAAACAATGAAATCATTTTTTATTAAGCAATGTGGTTTAAATACTTATTTTTTATAAAAATTTAAATATAATTTAAAAATAACAAATCCAAAAAAATATTATATTTAAACTTAAATCAAAATAATTAAAATAAATATAAAATTTTAATAATATAAAATAATTTATATGATATAAAATTAAATATCTATAATATAATATTAAAAAATTAATATTTAATTTGTTTAAAAAAATTAATATTTATAATATAATATTAAAAAATTAATATTTAATTTATTTAAAAAATTATATTAAAATTAAAATCAAAATAATATAAAATTAAATATAAAACCTCTTTGAAGAGGTTAGAAGACGTCTGCAGACATAAGGCGACGTCTGCAGACATAAGACGACGTCTGCAGACATAAGACGACGTCTGCAGACATAAGGCCACGTCTGCACCGCACAGACCACGCGTACACGTTAGAAGAACCTCTGTTTTTTAAAAAACAAACGGTCTTAGAAGTCCAATGTGTGCGCGGCGCAAACATAAGAGCTTTGCAGACCTTACACAGTAAAAACAAACACCACCTTAGTCTCCCACTTAGTGATGGATCTAAAAATTTAAGAATGAAAGTATAAAATTTTGATTTTTCTTTTTAAAATAATGGGTATATATATATTTTTTTCCCTTAACATATTAAACTAAATTTAATCATTTTTTTAAATAATAGGATACAATTAGCCCTAAACTGAGTGCATCAGCCCCTTTGCTCCCGCTTATGACAAATTTTTTCAAAAAACTAGCTTACATCAACAAACTCGATCATGATATAAATCCTTGACTGCTTGTCGTCAAATATTTTAAGGGTAAAATATATAAATAGTCCTCAAAATTTTAAAACACTTACCTTCCGTTGACCCCTTCTTCTTCTTCTTCTTCCTCCTTTAATAATATACTAAACAAAATCTCGCGATATCTTTTCTGCCATTTTTTCTACTTCACTCTCTCTATTCAATTAATCCTCCATCGAGGCGGGTCGGATGCAATACATTGCTGCAACTTTCACCTTTTAGTCTTTTCCATTAGCTATGTCGAATAAGGCGTCGTCGCAACGATTCCTACAACTCTGACAACGGGGCCATCGACGTGATTGGTGGGTTTGGCAGGATTAATAATGGATATCGAGTCGGACCCACGATGGAGATTGAGTCTCGGATGAAGATGGTGGGTCAGACTCAGGTTTTGAATTTCTTCATACATCATGTGAATGCTAAATCTCAGTGCAAAGTCATCCTACCTTAATAACATAAGATTTTTAAATAAGATATAATTTTTTTTAATGAGATATGTATAAATAAAATTTCAGGTGAATACTGTCCGTAAAATAAATAATTGATCGAAGAAAATTTAAATTTCAGGATGGACACAAAAAATTTCAAAACGAACACAATTAATAAAATAAATAAATAATCGAAAATAATTCAGATTTCAAGGTGGGTCGAAGTGAGTGCTGGTTCTGTTTTAGGTTTTCACTGCTGAATTTTTTGTCCTTTTTAGTTTCGTTCATAGGCCTGTAAATGAATTGAACGTTCAACGAACCATTCATGAACTGTGCTTCGGGAAGTTCGTTTATTTATTAAATGAACGAACATGAACAAGATTTTGTGTTCGTTTAATTAAATGAACGAACACGAACAAATGGCTCGTTCGTTCATTTACGTTCGTAACGTTCGATTATATGTTCGTTCATTTATGTTCATTTATGTTCGAACAGAGGACAAGTTGAATATGTTATGAAGATTATTGAAGTTATTTGGATTTCAAGAAGATTGTTTTGTTGAACAAATTAACTTTAAGACTTTATTATGTTCATATAGCTTATTTATGATTTATGTATGTTTTTGTCATATTCGAACAAATTAACTCTAAAGTTGCAGGTTTTATTAATGAATTTTAAGTTGTTATTCTTGTTGTTTACTTTTTTTTACATTCATTTGTTGTGTTCGAATAAGTTTGTTTTTTGTATTTGTGTTGTTCGTTTATGTTAGTTTTTTGTGTTCGTTTATGTTAATTTATTATGTTCGTTCGTTTGTGTTCGTTTACGTTCGATTATGTTCTTTTATCATTTAAATGAATGAACATGAACAAACTATATTTCTTAATGAACGACATGAACAAATTTTTTTTGTTCGTTTATGTTCGTTTATTTAAATGAACGAACATGAACATACCTCCTTTCGTGTGCGTTCGGTTCGTTTACAGGGCTATTCGTTCATGTAACTTAAGGGACTACTTAGCCTTTTTCATTAAGACTTTCAGATTTGTTGAAAGAGATGTAAAAATAGTGTTGTTCGAATTGCAATTTATTTTAGGAAACCGAAGCTTTTGTGCTTAAATTTACCATACTATTTAGGTTGAGAGGGTGGTGAAGTAAGACGATTTTAGAATCCGGTGGAAGAGTTCGGGCGAATTTATTGACACTTGAGTGTAGAGTTGTAAATGTATTAGAGAGAGTGAAGTAGAAAAAATGGCAGCAACGGTACCGTGGGATTTTGTTTGGTATATTGTTAGAGGGGGAGGAGGAAGAGGAAGAAGGTGGTGGATTAATGGAAGGTAGGTGTCACGTCAGATAAAACTAACGGAATGTAACGTCGGAGACCTTACCGAAAACGAACTAAAAGTTCGTTGCTTGTATTGCAAGTTTTAAAAGTTAGGTGACCAAAATGCAAGGACACTAAAAATTTGGGGACTATTTATACTTTACCTATATTTTAATGACATTGGGATGCTTGACGAGCTTCATTGTTGATATTTATCTTTCCGGTGACGGAGACCTTGGTCACGGTCGAGGATTTTAATGGTGACTAAAAACATGGTTCCACGTGTTTCTCTAATTAAAACAAGGATTCATTTATTTCTGAATTTGCAGGTCTCAACACATAATTTTTTTAAACACAGAAATGTTTAAACAAGTTGCTTGTAGATAATTTTTCAAATGTGAACGATGAACATCATCAACAAAAGGATTTCTTTCGGGCTTTCATTTCCTTCAAATTTTCCAAGAGATCCTAAAAGTTACTTCAAGTATATAAAATGCATTTGCATTTAATGTAACATGATGGAACCTTATCATTATAGGTCCAAACATTTCATGTCTTTCAAAATAGTTAGGGACTTAGGTAAAATACCAACTTTCAGGAGCAACACTTATTGTTTTAAGCACCCAAAATGTACAAGGTCATTCCATCATTCAGAAGAAACTATGAAAACTACCAAAAGTTTCGAAGTCCGATTACCTTCCGGCCGCTTTGTGGTGGTTCCCGCCCTGCCCTGCCCTGCACTGCTCAGTTCTTATCGAGTAGATCATAGAAAACCTTTGGCTTTCTATAGTCCGAGATGCACAGGGCCTGAAACCAAATGTTTTACATTTTAGCCATAATGTACAACTAAGATAACACAAATACACCAGATTCCATACTTTTCCGAGGTGTTGAATTTGAAAACCGTAGTTCAAATTCTATGCCAGAATATGAAAGATGAAACGAAAAGCAACTGTAGACAGAAAAGCAAGTGGCTTACCTGCATCGCGTATGCAATATGCATTAACGTAGGTTCCGACCACGGTTTCCCGATGAATTGAAGGCCAATCGGCAAACCGGCTTGTCATAGCCGACCTACCAAGCAGACAAGGAGAAATGGTATTAGTATAATTGCAGTGTTTGAATGAAGCTAACAGCCATTAGCTAGCAATATAAAAAATTATAAAGATGAGTAGTTATAAGGTTCGTACAGGAACAGTCACAGCAGGTAATCCCAAAAAGTTTGGTGCTATCTGATATCGGATAAGGGCAGCTGAAATAACGAAAAAATGATATACTTCCATTCTCACGTAGACTGAGAGCACAAAGATTTAAATGTAAACACATACGGGAAATCCAGTCAAAATTGATACCTCCATTTATGCAGTCAACTTCACCGGTCTTTAGAGCATCATCGATTATCGAGTATGCAGTCCGACTGTTTCGACAAAAAGCTCATTTAACTAAGGCACTATAACACTAGGTCTTGGAGATGGAAGTTGAAGTGAAATAAAGGCGCTAATGATTTTAGAGCCTCGAGAAAAAAGAGCTCTATTAAAATACATGTGAGCTTCTGCAGTAAAAAACAATTTACCCTGTTGATGGAGTAACTATGACATCTGCCATGGCGAATATATTGTTATGAATCTGCATCTGGCGGTACCTGCTTATGTGCAGTCAAACTAAATTATCATAACAAGCTTGCAGAATCTAAAATCATAACCCATATTACTCGGATTTGGGTGCAAATGTTGCACATGAGTATGTGCCTAACATGGATATGTTCAGTTTTTTCTTAAGATTCTTTGTATTTGGAAAGTCCTCAGAGGATCATATTCCCTTACCTGTGTCCAAGTAGGGTTTGGGCAAGGGTGTCAGACATGAATACTTCAAGAAAAAAATGAAGAGTCGGAGTAGCATAGGTCAAACTTCGTCTGATAATTTGAAGCATGCAAACATATATATTGACAGCTAATCTAACTCAACTTCAGAAAATACTATGTTGAACTCACTTATTACTACTTGAAACGGTTTCTATTCACAAGTGAAAAGACTTGATCTCTTGAGAAAATAGAACAAATGATTGGACTGAAAAGAACATTATCAAATCATTAACAATCATTTATTTAAAATTTGTAACTTTGAAAAAATCAATCAATGAATTAAGAATTGGCTACAATTTACCTCATTTTCTGGGCCTTTATGTACTCTTTGCCGTGGAAAGCACCACATACCCTAAGTGCTACTCTAACATCCCATCCTATTTCTGCAAAATCACTGTTTCGAAAAGTTTATAGTGTAAGATATGAACTTTAAAATTCTAGATAAAATGAACATAAAAACATAATATGGCGATCGAAGTCCGAAGAGAACTTACAGTTTTTCCATATGAGAACTCAGTGAAGTGCAGCATTCTGAACTAATGGTCACATAATGTGCAAGGAGCATTGATTCTATATCTGGTATAGTTACCCCTACAGTCTTGAATGGTACAACTTTTCAGACTAGTGAGCAATCACTTGGAATCATCTAACATTCAATTTATTGCATTTTATACCAATGTGTTTTATTCCTCAGGAGGTTTATCATCTGATTAGGTTCTAACTTCTAATTAAAGGGAGGTTGATTGCTCACACGGTCTATATACGACAAATTATAATATCGAAACATGGCCATTCATTGTTTGAAAATTGCATCCACTGTTAGTACCTTCCACTTGTATTGGTCGCATAGCAAGTTCAGAGCATCGGAGCAGCATATTCTGATTTCATCACTGCAATCATTGAACCACTAACCGAACCAATCAATGGTTCAAAAAATAGAATGTCGGTCCACTTTTTAAGCCATAATTGATGATAAAATTGAACTTAATTAGTAATTACATCACTAACCTCTCCATATTTTGCAAATCTGATGTTTGATATTGGATTTGTTGAGTTCAGCAGCGGAAAATGCACTTTGGGCTGTAAGTATCCATGTGCCAAGAAAAAAAAGCGCAAAAGCTGTCCAAGCTTAGAATGGTTCATATAAATACTTTATGATTCAGCAGAAGAAGTCATAAAATTGAACTCAAGTCATATAATTGATGATAAAATTGAACTTAAGTCATAAAATGCCATGTTCATAGTATTTTGGCAAACTCAACTACAGATTCTATACTCCAATTTTGACTTTAAAAAAACGTGTTAATATCAAAACTAGAAGGCAAAGACGTGCAGAATTTGTGGTGTCTTACAGAGCATGTACTTACAGGTAAAGTGGTTGGCTTATGTGAGTGAAGTTCACCACTAATAGCAGCATAACTGAAAACAGAAAACTAATCAGAGTCCATTTACGACTAAAAATGTAATCTATAAAAGTTAAAAAGGAAATGGAATTATAGATTGAGAGAGAGAGAATACTTACACGATAAATGCATCCTCTAAGGTGGCTGCTATTATTCCAACTGTCCCCACTGTCCAGTTCAGAGGAAGAACACTGGAAACAGCATATGAATTTTCAGATATTTTCTAAATTTTAAAAATTATAGAGTTATTTTAATTAAATAAGTTCTCACCCTGAATGAGGTATACATCCAAAAGTAGGTTTGAACCCAACAACACCACAAAGTGATGCAGGCATCCGCACAGATCCTACACAGAATCCACAAGGGAAGTACATTGGCCCTTTAAACTTATTCATATAGTACGATGGTGTATAGAATAAGGCAGCATATTTTTTTTTAATTATAAAGAAAACAATTGACTTGAAATACAAACTATGGTACAGCCACTCTAAATTAAGGAGAGTGATAAGTAACGATTCCTTATAGGATGATAAATAATGATTCTCGTGCATATCTTCTCAAAGTAATAGGAACGAAAGAACTCTTAATCCTAGTAGACTTTTATAATATTGATGAAGTACAAAAGTCTTGGGATAATAGTATCCTGTGAACCTGTGACAAATTACACATGCTTCTTCTATGATGGAGGTAATAGTACTACCTATTATATTATTACTGATGTTCAAACTTAGAATGGAACTTTTAGTTAATTTGAAAAATAATAATATGTACTCAAACTTTCTTATCTGCAAGTATATCAGGATTAAGGCTTATTGGTTTGATTCGGTTTATGTCGATTTTGTTATGAAGCTGTCTTAATGCTATATGTTTTTTCAGAACATTTTCGGAATCTTTTCAAAAAAAAACATTTCATGGTTTTTTTACTTTTTTCTGTCAAGGACGAGTTTTTTACCTCCGCTATCCACACCAAGAGCAACAGGGCATAACCCTGAAGACACCACTGCAGAAGATCCACTCGAAGAACCACCAGCAATTTTGTTGGGATCATAGGGATTTCTAATAGGCCTGGCAGCAATCACAAATTTTACACACTACAAACTTTAATATCTATTAATGGAAAGAACTTAGATAAGAGAAAAGGAAATGTTAAAATTAGTGACGTTGGTTGACTGTAAATTAATGTGTAATTAAGACTGAGGATAATTAATCTGTAATCAAGATGTTATGCACATATAATGGAGATTAAATAAGAGCAGAATATCATTGTATTTAAACATAGCATTTGTGGTTTATTAAAGGGACAGAAATAGAAATTCTCACCCATAGTGGGGATTTATCCCACTTACTCCAGCTCCAAGCTCATGCATATTAGTCTTTCCAACAAGTATAGCCCCACAGGATCTGAGGCGCATAACACAGCAAGCATCACCAGTGCAAGGTCTAAATTTTTGCAACCACTTTGTGCCTCCTAGAAGAATCAAGAGCAAGATAGGGACAAAAATGCCTCCAGAAAAGAAAATTGATGTGAATAAAAAAATGGCAAGTAAAGAACTTAGGAGACCTGTGGTTGGATATGGATAACAATCTATTTCATCCTTGATAGCAATCGGGACTCCATCTAGAGCAGATATTGGATTCCCTGCAGAAGAGAATAATGAGATCCGTGTGAATGCCTTGAGTCTAGATGATATTGACAACAGGATATTATAAATAAAAGGGATTCTACATTAAAATCAAAGTCCAATTTTGCTAAGTCTGCTTATCAACAATGTCTAACGTCCTTGTGGCTCAGGACAATGACACAACAATGTCTCCATTAAAAAGCACATTAGTATAGGTAAATGATGATTAATTACACTAAAAAAGTTACCTCTTTCATACCGAATCGTTGACTCTCTAGCTTGCCTTAGGATATCTTCAGCATCATAGTTAATGAAGAAGGACATTGGCAAAGGAGGACTGCAAGATACACGCACAGCATCTATAAAATGCTCTGCAACCTGCAAATTGAAATTTGATTTTCATGTCCAAAGTAAACCAAAAATTAAGGACACAAACTATCAAGAAAGTCTCAAAAAATGGTGAAAATATGCCATAAATGAGAGAGCCAAGAATAATACCCTTAGTGGAGTTATATCCCCTGTACTATAGGTTCTTGAGTAATCTGCTATTGTCCAGCGTCGGAAGCAGCTGGGTTTTAGATCATCCAATGACTTCTCCGAGGTTACAGGAATGCAATTTATTGCCTCTTGAACTCGTTCTGGTGGAGATGCATCAGAGTCGATTTGTTTGACTTCTTGTTGATTAAGCTCTGTGTTATGCAATCTAATTAGACACGAGACAAGAAACACATTCGAAAAAGGAGAGTGCACATTGATATCAAGATATGAGGGTGTAAGGTATGTTTGTATGGTGTAACAAAAGCTTAATAAAACTACTAGCAACAAACGCAGCACAAATACATGATATGAACATTCTCAATACTTCATATCCTAAGCAAAGTGCACTTTTATTTTCCCAGGTTATTGTCACCTACCTCGACCAGCAATCATGTAGCCCAACCACTGGCTGATGTAATGATCATTCTTATAGTTGTCTCTTACAATTTCAATAGATTAAGTATTAGAAGTTCATCAAACAACTATGGAACATAATAAACTTCCAGCGTCTGGAATCCAATTTGGTGTAATATATAAGGAGAGTATTCTATGTTTCTTCCATGTTGGTTTCTCATTTATGGAGGAAAGAAGAGGAAGTAGTGGTCTCTAGCCTGGCATTCCTTTCTTGGTATTGTAAACAAAAGTGACAAAAAATTCATGGATATTTTAATGCAGCAAATTTTATGATGCAATGTTTAACTAGTTCTAAAATGCTTCATAACATAATTCTACTATAAACAGAAAAAAAAAGTTTAATTCTATTTATTTTGATGATTGATGAAGGTGAAGTACCAGGAGTATCCAAAATACAGTAATCCGAATACTGAAGCATGTGAATTGCGAAAAGTATCTAACACATACCAGTAATAGGATGTAAGGGAATGAACATAGGTGGCTCCACGAGAGTTGCATTGGTAACAAGCTGTTCAAGGGAAGACAGACAGAAAGAAGTTCATGATAAATAGCAGATAAGCAACCATTTTAAATTTCCAAGACATAGTCAGTGTTTTACAAGTATTTAAAGAGCAGAAAATTCCACTCTTCTTTCATTTTGGATGATTGCCATGTTTTTATACAGAGCCTAACAATATATTGAACTAAACATCAATTTCTGATTTCTAATCAAGTGTTTAAGCTAACAAGTGTGACCTTGTGAACTTGATTGTTCTTCTTCACGATGTGCAACAACAACGCTCCAATGATCCTTGACTCCAAGAACCAGGCAAAGATTTTCAGCAGAAATCCAGCCATACGAGGAGCTATATCCAAAAAAAAATTGTAAAAATCCACTCAAACTGAAGATCAATCAAGTAAAACTAAACATCCCCTTCTGAAGGGTAATCCCTTTAAGTTCTGAATTCAGCTGCTTAACTTAACATTCCCAAACGTCAAAACAGTTTTATCCATTTAACCAGAAAGTGAGCAACTACTAGAGCACCATTTTAGTAAGTTAAACCTAAGTAGAAACAGAACAACTGCAATTCATCTCGAATTTCTTGATTTCAATCACCAAACCAAAAAAAAATGTTAAAACAGTTTGTGAGAACAACACTTCTAAGCTGTTGGTTTTCAGAAACTAAAATCACAGTATACTGAAATGATATAATTTTCTCATTTTCAGCTAAGCTGCTGCTGACGATGATAAAGTAATGCAGAAAAAAATGATTTGGTTAAAAAGAAAACCTTTATCGACTCTAAAATACGACTCATTGCTGCAAGGACCAAGATCAATCTGCTCCACGGGCTTGTAAACAACGCCGGCATCCCTCAACAATCCCATTTTTGCCTGAAAAAGAAAAACGGGTCGGTGGTGGTTGCTAGGGCAAACTCAGCACAATTTATATATATATATAAATGGATTATTGTCTTATATGTAATTGGAATTTTCTAATAATGAATATAGTGCATGCGACATGTAATAAATTCAATAATTTATTTAATGAATTTATGGAGAGTGGTAGGGAATTGCCATGAAAATGAGCAATCGGCCAATGGCAGAGCAGTGAAGAGCAGGCAGCCGTAGTGCTTTGAGTGCTTCTACGAATAATATGAATGAATTCAAGTGTTTCTTTCGTTTAAATTATTGTTCTTTGCTACTGAAAACGATGCATAATTCACTTTGACTGGTATAACGAGTACGAAATCGCAATAGGTTAGTTGTATCATCCACGGTTTGTTGGAGCTTGAGAATTGAAATTATAATTCATGATGATAATTGTTTTTGGTCCATTGACGAATAATTTGGCTACGGTGAAACTATAATAACTTGTTAATAATTCGTTAGTTATTATAAATTGGAGCAGTAAGTTTATAATTAAATCAATTATCTAAAAACGTAATAATAAAAAGACACGTTCTTTACTTGGGTTTCATGAGTTCCCCAATTTACTTTTTTTCTCTTCCCACACTTCCACTTTTGACCGAAATGTCAATCCATCTTCCTTTCCTTCACCAAAATGCTTATAAAAAATCATTTAACTCTACCGTCGACGACCGGCAAGAACGGTCTTTACGTCGTCTTCATTGCGCTCCTTTCACCGCGTCTCCTAAACGTTTACCCCTATCTTTGTCTCCTCATTATTTATATATTTTACTAATTTGATCTTAATTTTAATTTAATTCAATAAATTTAATTTTATTTTAACTAATGACATGACATATCTGATTAGATGATTAAATTTGTTAAATTAAATTAAAATTAGGATTAAATTGATAAATGATATAAGTAATAGGGACTAAATATATAATTATATAAAAATTTAACTACCACCTCACACTCTCCGATAAATGTTAACAGCTGGTTACTTGATTGTCATCTTTAAAATACTTAAGCGTATGATAAGATTACCGGAATGTAATATTACTTAGGAATGTTGTATTACCCTGTTTGGTTTGCTTAACAGATGTAAGATTACAATAATTTAGTTTGAGGAATATAAGATTACTTGGATGCATTACCAAATTATCCTTGTCATATATATATTTTTTAACAAGTAAAAATTTAATATTAAATTATAAATATTTGAATGAAAACTCATAAAAATATTTTAATTATTACACTATCTAAGTTTAAATAAAAAATAAATTTAACATATAATTAATATATCAAACTTATATTTTTAAATAATTTTCATAAGTATCATATTTATTTATATAAAATATAATATGAAAAATAATATTTTGATCTCTAGTGGACAAATTTTTTTAATGTGTAAGATCTATTTTTTAATAACTCAAAATTAAATATTATTTTAAATAATTATATTTTTACAATAATAATATTTTCATCTCATAAAATTATAAAATAATTGCTTAAGGGTTACAGTTGTGGATCCAATTTATCAATTTCGCCCATATCGTATTTTTGCATTAATTTTGTCCTCGAAATTGTTTAATTGCATCAATGTATACCTTTAACCGTGTTAACTAGCTTATGTGGACATCAACTGTTTTCACCTCAGATAATTTACTGACGTGTCAACCGGATGATGGCAATAACAAAAAAAATATTTTTTAAGCAAACATCTTTTTTTTTATTTGGTCACCTTTTCTAAACCCATAAATCAACAATTCACCCTTTTGAGAGTTCTCTCAACTGTGTCATGCTCTCCCTCGACCGAAGCAAACCAAAAGCCATCGGCTACTGCACCATTACTCCCTTCGACAGTCGCTAAAATTCCGAAAAAGCCCAAACGTCGACCTAAAACTCTCTAACCAACCCCTTTATCTTCCTTCCTGTACGTTTCCCACGAACCAAAATGCCAAAACTAAACTCATTAGGCAGGCAATTTTTCTCAGGCATTTTATCAAACAATTTTTGGGCGTCATCCAAGTTGATGAGAGATAACCATTGCTGCTTGCTTTATTGACCTTTTGAAGTTTGGGTTTTTGGAACTTGTTTGATCCATTTTGCTTGAAAATTTTGAGATTTTTTATGTTTTGGTGAGTTTTTGTAAATTGTTTGCTCTATCTTGCTTGAAAAAAGTTGAGATTTTTCATGTTTTGGTGAGTTTCTAAGCATTGGGTTATTCTTCTTTGGATGCAGAATTCAAATCTTCGTAGTTTTTTAGTGTTGAAACTCGGCAGGGAAAATGTTGTTTTCGTCACTAATACTTTATTTGATAGCTGAGAAAATAAAGGAATTGAACTCTGTATTCCGCTACCAATGTAGTTTGTGTTTTGTCAACTTTTTCCTACAGATTTTTGTAACTATTTCTCTTCATTTTCCCGGAAAATTTTCTCTTTAAATTCCTCAAGAAAAAAAGTTTGCTTCTTAACCAAAGTTTGTTTCATAATTCTTGCAACCTTTTCACTTTTAGAAAAAGAATTTTTAAAATCATTAATTCCCCCTTTTTTGCGAATAAACCCAAAATTTTTGCTAGCAATTTTTAGAAAGTAGCCAATTTTGAATTTTCTCAAAAGGGTGAACTGTTGATTTGTGGGTTTAGGAAAGGTGACCAAGTTAAAAAAAATGTTTGCTTAAATGTTTTTTTTGTTATACCACGTCATCCGGTTGACACGTAGCAAAATTATTTGAGGTAAAAACAGCTAGTGTCCACGTCAACAGAAACTAATGTTTCTGTTAGTCAACACGGTCAAAGTATACATTGATGCAATTAAACAAATTCGAATGAAAATTGATGTGAAAATATTATAAAGGTAAAATTGATAAATTTGGTTACTACAGGACAAATGTGACCCTTCAACCTAAAATAGTAATATACTAAATATTGAAAAAATAAAACAATTTTAACTACTCAAATTTATTAATATTTTATTAAATTAAAATCTTTTTATTACGTTTATAATTTTGAGTAAAGCACGAATAATAAGAATTGAGAGGTAATAACATTCGCACCATTTTAACCCAAAAATACTATTGTAATAAGTTATTACTTGGTGATGATCTTTTCCATGAACCAAACATGATAATACAATTCCGGAAAAGATCATTCCCTTTAAGTAGTGATATTTTCCACGAACCAAACTCCCCCTAAGTATTTAACATGAACCAACTTACGTCAGTGGTTAAAGGAATCGTTATTGTTCCTAAAGGTCATGGGTTTGAGCACCAACAACTGTAGTAGGGTGATTGAGCGTTCATTGTCGAATAGTTGAGAGTTTTTAGAATATATACTACTTTGTACTCACCTTAGCTTAATAAAAAAACAATACTTAAATGGTTTGATTGTCAGAATTAAAAGATTGGTGGTTAAAATGGAATTCACCCATAGTTAAGTGGTCATGGTTGTAGTTTACCCCCAATAATATTACCAAATGAGTGATCACTAACTTTTATGAAGGGATAATGGCACTGTTAACATGTACTTTAATAAATCTTCTAATGTGGTATTTTACATTCAAAATGACTAATGTGCATCCTAAAATTTTAGTTCCGTTAAAACTTATATAATTTATCAATCTAGTAACATAGCATGGTATAATCAGTGATCACTAACATGTCATTTTATCGTTAAATATTAGACGGAGTAGTAACATAGTCTGGTATAATAATAATTTTAGTCCTTAAAACTTATATAATTTACCAGTCATTCAAGAAGTTAACATTGCCTATATACTAAAAATAACAATCACATTCACCCTCTCAATTTACAAGGCTTCGCTGCATGAAAACATCATCACTTTATTCTTCCATGATGTGTTAAATTCATTTTCATTTTCAGACTGGATGCGAGGAATCACATTCGTATTCGCGTTACAGCGGTCTCGGGGACGCTCACATCACCACTGTTACCCCTTTCCGAATGAACCGTTTGTCCCTGCATGCACGTTATGGTATGTGTTCAATGACCTCACAAATAATTTTTGAAAGCAATGTTGCCTAAACTGTCAACTATATACTTATGTAACTCCAAACGTGTGTTTAAAACGTTTCCAGATTCTGTTGTATTTCATCAGAATTTACACTCTGATCGGGAACGATTGCATATGTGTTTAAAACGGTTCGAAGACCAAGTTGACCATTTTGGTTCCTTTTGATCAAAATGAAACCAAAACCTAATATTAAATATGTTTTTGAAATAAAAAATAGTTGGGGTGATCAAAGTGGAACAAAAATGACAATTAAGGTACTAAACGTGTGTTTACCCTAAAAAATGAATTTCAACGTACAAATATTTCACACTTCTTATTTTATTTTATTTTCTTATCTTATTTTTCATTTCCTTTGTTTTCTTATTAAATTAGAGGATAAAATTGTATACAACGTACAAACATTACACATCCTCTATTCAAGAACGTCCTACCATTTTAAAGCCATCTCCACCTTCCTCTCAACATTGCTCAAATTGATATACGTTTCCCAACAATTTGACATGCGAGAGTCGACGTTTCTTGCGATGGAAAACAACGTTAAGAGTTTGATATTGAAGTTATTATCGCTGCTGATTCTGTTGATTTACATGGTGGAGACGGTGAACGGCGACGCCGTTAGGCCGAGGTGGTCGTTTATCAAATGCCAGATCGATTGCATGCCGATGTGCATGAGCATCAATAACGTCAAGATTTCTTCCTGCAGGATTGCTTGCAGAAACGGATGTCAGCAGTTGAAAGGTAGAGGCGTGGTGCAAGCAACTGGCTGGAAAGCACCTAGATTTGTTCCAATTTCCAGACCTTAATTATGCCAATTCCGATGAAGGGATTGCCGGCCGACGATAGTTATGGTATTGAGATATTGTCCGTTTTAGAGATGATGATCATCGTCCTCGTTGTAGTTTTTTTAAAGGAAAAAATAACGATATGATCTTTGATTAATTTATATGAGATCATTTTCCGCTATAGTTTAAGTTTGTTTATAATTTCATGATAGCTTTTATAGTATTTTCGTTGTAATGCACCCAGAAAAGATATCCATTTGAATAGGCCACGAACCGAACGCACACGAACGGAGGTATGTTCATGTTCGTTCATTTAATAAATAAACGAACACGAACATAAACGAATTTTTTTTGTTCATGTTCGTTCATTAAGGAATATAGCTTGTTCATGTTCGTTCATTTATTCATGTTCGTTCATTTAATAAATAAACGAACATAAACGAACACGAACACGAACATAAACGTTGAAGACCCTACATTTCATTATTCTTTCATGAAAAATAGTCGACAATGCAAATCAACCAAATCTACAGTGATAAATAGCGTAAGAGCTGGTTAGCAGTGATGAAATGTTTGAAGATATCAGATATTTCGATCGATATTTTAAAGATATTAAATGATTCACACGACTTTAATTTAATGCTATAACATTTATCTTAGTGATCCATGATTACATATGAACAATCATTTTCCACTACGTTATTCTAATAAATTTGCCGGCTAAAAATTTTGTGACATCAATGTCAGACTTTAGTGAGATTTGTTAATAATGATCCTTTTCGTTGGCAGAGTATAAAATTTAACAGCATGAAGATTTCGAATGGTACAAATTGGACTACAAGGCAATAACATAGATGTGAAATCCCTCCGATGCTACATATCGTAACTGATATTATTGCTAAATCACCATTCAAAATTTTAACGTACTTAAAGTCTACTCCACAACTAAAGGTTACACAAAAACTATGAAAACAAAAGTTCATTGTCAAAGTGTATTTTCTACTTATTAATGGTTCTTCCTGGAAAACCCATTACTTCCGCTATTACACTCTTTTTTAGAAATTGCAAAAAACCTTTTTTTGTTTTCCAGCAAATTTATTATATTTTTCTCTTTACTGATGCTCATATACTTCCAATTGTTACCTTTATCTTCCCATCTATTTCTAGAAAGAAGTATGATGTTTTCTTGAGTTTTAGATGTGAAGATCAATAACTTTACATACCAACTATTAAGCCAAATAAAACAGAGAAAGAGATGAAAACAGACCTGTAAAACTTCAGATTGCACTATAATATAACTTGTTTTGAAGCTTTCACCGACCGTCTCCACTCTCCAGTGAACACTAGGGCTTGGAAAAAAAAGGGGAAAATAAATATAGGTGCGAGGTGCTTCACGGGTTAACATATTGGATTTAATCCAAATAAAATTGGGTTAATTATGGAGTTGGTCATCAGAATATCAGATTAATAATATTTTTAAGATACTTACAAATTGGTCACCAAAATTGATTTAAGAAGATTAGGTTAAACATAAATGAACGAACATAAATGAACATAACCGAACGTTCACGAACGTAAATGAACGAACGAGACCTATGTTCATGTTCGTTCATTTAATTAAACGAACACAAAATCCTGTTCATGTTCGTTCATGAACGAATATAAACGAACTTCCCGCCGCACGGTTCATGAACAGTTCGCTGAACGTTCAGTTCATTTACAGGCCTACATTTGAACTTTCGATTCAAAGGTTAATGTATGCATTTAGTTTTCAATTCTAAAGGATGTTTAAAAATTTAGCTTAACTGCAAAAATAAAGGGTAAAGTACACAGATGGTCCCCCGATTATATATTTTATTGAGTTATTTGACTATTATAAGTTACAAAATAATCCCTTAACTATAAAGAGATGCTTTGTAGAGTCCCTCATTAAAAGTTACAAAATGGTCACTCGACTATTCATTATGTTCCAAACTCATCCTTTTTCGTTAAAAATTATATGGTTTTCTGAGTTGGACTAACACGTTGATGAGATATGATGGTCACTTGAGATTATGAAATCAAATTTTATCATATCTCGGTCATTAGGTTAACGTACAACTCAGATTGTCATCAAAATTTAAATGAAAAAAGATTAATTTGGAACATAATTAATAGTCGAGTGACTATTTGTGTACTATACCCAAAATAAATATACAATATTTTTTTGTTTATTTTGGGTGTCTAAATTTGTTATTATCAAACTAGGTGTTTATTGTTTATTTTATTATCATTTAAGGTGTTTAATCGTTGATAATTGTTGAAAAATATATTATCCAACTAGTACTTGATATATAGCATTTTTTTACTTTTTGATAATAAAATTATTAAATTATTAAATCTTTAAATACTTACATTACAAAAAAGTTCAAAAACTCATAAATTTCAGGTCTCTAAATCTTGGATATCACTGTTGAATCATCATCGTTAGACTCTTACAGATTAGTTGTCTCCTTATCGTCCAAAACAAAATAATCACAGCACTTATAGAAAACTATTATTTCACACAATCATCATCTGGTTGATGAGACTACACCATGTTGAACTTTTACCCAATGCTTGATCTCCAATCAATTAAGGGAACTTAGAGATTTTTTTTTTGAAAATTTATAAAATTTAGAGTTTTTTAATTTAAAATTTAATTTAATTTTTAAAAAATTAATATTAGTAAAATTTAATACATGTCAAATGGTTTTTTAATGTTTGTCGACGAGATTATCTTAAAATAGTAAGAGAACGAAATTTTAGACCCTTAAATAGTAGCGGAATAAAAATTAGATTCATACTTTGATTAATTAAAACAAATAAACAACTAAAACAAACTAGATATATAATTTAAACAATTTTTTAATTGAACTTTAAAATTTTAAACATCTCGATAAAAATAAAATTTCTTTTTTAAATTCCCTTTTAAATAATTTATGATTATTATACAATAATATTTGTCTATAATATTTTTTAGCCATCGAAAATACTCGATCAATTTACTTTTCTAGATATTATATTTTCGCATTATAAATAATTTGAATTTAAATCCATTTTTTAGCTTTATATATATATATATATAAAGCTTTTTCTTCTTGAAATTGAATTGGATTTCAATGTGAAACGCATCACTAAAGAATTTTTTTTCTTAAAAAATAATATAATAAAAAGAATTTTCTGTATAAAATATAAATTCATAATAAAACCATACATTATTCTTCGAATATAAATCATTAAGCACAGAAATCCCTTCGCCGTAATTTTTTCTTGTGAAAGTTGGAATGTTTGGCGACATCGAAGGTTGGACTCGCAGCCGGCCTATATTCCGGCACCAGTATCCCCGACTTGTACCGCACTCCGCAAGCGTTGGACAGCGTTTTAGGCCCCAGCGGTCCCATCCTCCACTGCGGAGTGCTCTCCACAGACAATGACTGCATTTTCGCCTCGCATCAAAATCCCTCTCGGCAATATTATCGAACACTTGCGATTCTTTACCAGTAATCTGCTGCTGCTTCGCAATCCAATATCCTCGCTTGCCTCCACGCTTACTCCTCTGTTTCCTGTTCGAGAAAGCAACTGTTTCATCAAGTATAGCTATCATCTCGGCCGGAATCTCCAGAACGAAGGATTCTTCGTCCGGCGTTTGGAGAAATCCGTCGAGGGAGATCGTTTGGTCTGTGAAATTAGGGAACCAGTCTATGTCTCCCATCGAATCATGTGAAACACAAAGCGGAGTCTCCCATTCAAACCTTTCGTCCCCGAAGGTTGGCAATGGTAATGACCGGATTTCGCTGTTATCAAAATCAGCGGTTTCTTCAACACCCATTGAATTTGCAGAAGACAAAACAGAATGGATTATTTACAGTAGATATAAAGCGAAGAATTCAAGTCTCAGATTTGTATTTAAAGAGGAGTAAAAGAGAATCCATACAAGGTAATTAATGTTTAGCAAAAATTAAAACAACTGCTTAGTTGTTAAGATTACAGATTTGGATATATACACGTTTAAATTAGGATTAAAAAGAAAAAGAAATTTCCGTAATTCGTCCATATATGTAATCAAAACAATATTTATATGGCATACAACGCGGTCAATCTATTATTTTGAAACATATGATAAATCCAATCTTTAATACACGTTTGCTGCATTCAACAAATTCTTATTTCATATATAATAAATTATATTTAAGGTAAATTATACCATTAATAACTGGATTTTGACGCATGTCTCATTTTTATCTTTAAATTATATATGTATATATATTTTTATTTTAATTAAACTGTTTAAGTTATTTTTTAGTTTTTAGGTCATTAAATCATTAATATTGAGATGACACGACTGTTATATTTCTCTCTCTTTTTTCTATAGAAATTTATCAGTTTATTTGATCATTATTGTCGATCAATCATCATTCGGTATTTATCACCTATTACGATAAAATTGATACCAAAACACTAGTATTTTCTTCTCGTATTGATTTTTCATAAAAATCACTTCAAATCGATAAAATTCATCTAAAAATTTGACGTTGTAATGTTCCTATATCCTTTGTCAATTGCACGATGAGGTCATGTTTGATGCATATTGTTCATCTTTTTATTATTCAGATTTTTAAACTAATACCTTAAGCTTTAAATGGTGTCTTTTCCTTTATTTAATTTTGTGAGTTTTAAAAAGATTTTGAGGAAATCTGAACGGATAAAGTGTTAAAAGATGATGAGATGAGTTTGTTGACCTCTAGGTTGATCGTAAAATACACTAGAGAATGACGATTTTCGATGACAACTAAAAATGTTTGAAAATCTCCTAATGAAAAAGATTATGTGAAATATATATTTTTTAAATTCTATATCAATACCAAAATATCACTTCATGTGAGTGGCAATGATGTAACAGTTCAATGACAAAATTAAAATAACATAAATAAAAAAATAGACAAATATTGAAGCTCTGCGACTAATGGTGTAACTTACACTTCTAGTTAATTTAACTTTTTAAATTAATTTATATATTTTTTATTCATATCATACCAAATCAATTACCATACATTCAATCTTTTCGTAACAACAATAGTTAAAAACATAATATTAAGTGCATTGATTATTTTTGTTTCGAAAATTATAATTATTGAGTAGGTATTAATGGTAAGGCTTGAATCCTAACTAATCAAACTTCAATCTTTTGTTTTTTATCATACTAAACTTTATAAGTTATTCGTAGACGGTGTTCACACAAAAAAATAAGAAACTATAATAATAAGAAAAATTATTGTCTTAATAAAAGCATAATTTATCCTGTACGTTTATGTAGTCCTTTTTTTTTTCGATCTACCGGTTTAATGGTCTAAACAACAATAATCTCTTCGTGTCGAAGAGAACCACAAAGACAAGTAATTGAGGGATGAGCTACAATATATATAAATAAGATAAGATAAAGTACATAAATAGTCTTCCGACCATTGTAAGTTATAAAATAACCGCTTAACTATAAGGTACTGTTATGCTGAATGTTCTAAATATTAAAAGTTACAAAATAGTCACTCGACTATTCATATGTTCCAAACTAATTATTTTCCGTTAAAATTGGACAATCATCTGAACTGACCTTTAACATACTAAGATATAATTAAATATGATTTCAAAATTGTTTGAGTTATATTTTATAGATCAAATCTCTATTTACATTATTTCGTCGAGTTAGTACTTGAAACATTATATCGTCGAACCAGTACTTGAAAGAAACAATGATGTTAGTAAATATCAATAAAATATAATTTTATCATATTTCAGTCAATGAGTTAATCTCTAACTCAGGCGATTGTCATTATTTTAACATAAAAGGGTGAATATGAAACATATGAATAGTCAAGTGATATTTTGTACCTTTTAATAGTTGAGAGACTCAATAAAGTTGCGCTCTATCGCCAAAATATCATTTATAACTTTTAATAATCATGGGACTCAACAAAAATAACATCCTATAATCAGGGGACCATTTGTAACACCCAAATCCCATGGATTCGAATGTCACACAAAACCACCCCGTGGTCAACGAAAATCTTTTTCCTTAAAACCATACTCACTTTAAAAATATTTATACAAGGTATAAAATCAAAACAATTTACAAAAACGAGGCCCCAAATTTAAAAACTCGATAATTAAAATATTACAAGTTAACTCTTTTCAATTCACGACCTCTACATGCCCACTAGGTCGTCATTATTGTATTTTGGTAATCCGCTGAGACTCCTCCGATGATATCGTTATCCTATCGCACTGCACGAAACCTGAAACCTGTGAATGAAAACACATTTTGAACGCTAAGCTCGCAAGCTCCGCGTCACACAATACCTATACTGTAACATCCTAAACTATGGGTTAGTGACTAAATCGTAAAGTTTTAGAATTTGGTGACGAAAGTAGAAGAATGGAATAGTTCAATGATTATTTGGAAATATTACTTGAAAGATGTTAGTAATTATTAGATGAATTGAAGGGCAAAAGGGTCATTTGCAGGGAAAATAATTAAAGATGGATATATATTAAAAACGTGGAAGAGAAGAGGAATTAAAGTGGTTTCTAGAGTTCTCTTCATCTTTATTCTTCCTTCACGCGTGAAAACCAAGAGCTAAAGGTGAGTTTTCTGATTTTTGAGTTTCTGGTTAAATTTAAGGTTGAGTTTTGATTATTAGGTGATAATTAAGCTCAAAGAGAGCTTAAATTGTCTTGAAAACAATAAGATAAAGAGAATAGAGGGAATTAAAGAAAAGAGAGGAATAAGTGAAATCTTGAAAGAGGGTTCTTTAATGAGGTTTAAGAGTGAATTTGACTTTTCATCAATCTAATTAACATGTATGAAGTGTTAGAATTGGAGTTGTAAAATGTTAAAATTTGGGTATGATTCTTGAAATTCATAAGAAGGAGAGGATATGGAGGTTAAAGAAGCGATTATTGAGTAGAAATGAGTGCAAGTATGTGTATGAAAGTTAGGAATATTAAAGGAGGTGAAAGATGAAGATTTGAGCTGAAAAGAGAGTGAATTTCGTGCTCAATATGTAATTTCTGGGTAGTGTGCATCGATGCATCTTCAATGTGTATCGATGCACTCTCAAATGAATGAACATCGAATGCAATTAGTGCATCGATGCATAAGGAGTGCATCGATGCACCCCATTAAAATACAAACATCGAATGTAAATTGTGTACCGGTGCAGGGGTAGTGCATCGATGCACATGTGAAGGGATGCATCGGTACACTGTAGAGTGTACCGATGCACTTCAATGGAAATGTAATAAATCTTTATTTAAGTCTAAGAAATGATAGATTATAGTATATCAATTGGATACTAATAGTATCAATACATGATTGTGTAGACATCGATCGAAAGCAAAGTTCGGATAGGTCGGCAGAGTAAGATGCGCAAGGAAGAACAAGAGGTTATGAGTGTTTATTGAGATCAGGTGAGTACATGATATTAAGTGTACGTTATGTATAGGGAATTAAGACTTGCGATGAGTCTAATTCCAATATTATGTGATCAAGGGTACTGAAGCGTAAACATATAGTGATAACTGAAGCATAAACATGTAGTGATATGGTGCTAAATGTATGTATGTATGTATGTATGTATGACAATAGGTTATGTGATCCCATGAGATGAAATATATATGTGAAAGTGATATGACTTATATGTGTTTTTACTAGAATGCTACATGAAATGCTATGTATGCTAAATGAGTGATGTGAATACATGATAGTGTAATAAGCTAGGTTAAATGTTATAACTGAATGAAGGGATTGTATGAGAGCATGTATATGCGAACATGTGTTATGTGATAAGAATCATGACTATGAAATATGTGAAAAAGAATACAAGTAAAAGTGAGAAGCTATGTGATAAGTGAATGTGAATTACATAGAACTATGCTACGTGAAAGTAAACTATGTGTCTACGTGAATATGTGAAAAGATATAAAAGGTAATGCACATGTAATGTATTATGAGAGCTATAGGTATAGTTGGCATGCCAAGAGTCGAGGGTTCTACGTGGTCCTATGGGACATAGTGGTCCTACGGGACATATGTGTTCTACGTGATCCTACGGGACATAGTGGTCCTACGGGACATAGTGGTCCTACGGGACAAATTCTACGCGCCCCTAGTGGGAATTATACAAGTTGTGGTGACAGCATAGTGCACAACCTCTATGTACTCACATATCTTAAATTCTCAGTAGTGTGCATGGGCTAACAAAAAAGATAACGATAAAATGTGAGTTGTAATGAGAAATGTGTTACATGTTTTATATGATGATATATGTGAATGTGTGTATATGTTACAGGAAATAATGTGTGTTATAGGTTATGGCATTTGTTATGGGATGTACATGAATATATGTTAATGTATATATATGAATGAATATTAATGACTCATATGATGATGTAAGAACATGTTATAAGATATAACATATAAAAATAAGAGATTATATGAACAAGAGATAAGAGATAGAAAGGATAATCATATAAGAGTATGAGAAAATATAAATGGTGACATGCATGTGTGTATGTAATTGTTACATGGAAAAGTATGTATACCAGTATGACGTTGTATTACATGATATGTACATGCATTTGATAATTTACATATGTATTTATATGTCTCACTAAGTCTATGACTTAGCGTGTGAGTGTTTCACACGTAGGTTCAAGAAAGTAGGAAGAGAAGCTAAAAGAAGCAAGACATGTTAGTTTCTCCTTACCGAAGGTCAGATCAGAACCTAAATGAATAACATGTATTTTGTTATATATAGAATCTAGTTGGCATGTAGTTAAAAGATTTGTATTAGATACGCTCTGATCAGTTTTGTAAAAGCATATGTTTTATATCACAGAAAATAAATGGTTTTATTAGAAATATCAAATTGAATCCGGGTCAGGTACAGGTTGGGGGTGTTACATATACCATACTACATGTATTCATTAAATGATCATGCTATCAAACGGAATCATGTGTATACAAATACACTAATAAGCATGTCGTGGTAAGTCTAGTGGTATGGTCAAAGGAATTTACGTGCATCTAAGGACAACACCCCTAGCTTACCTAGTATCTTATGAGCATGCAGAAACATATCAACAAAAATGAGATAGGTCTAGTGATGTGGTCTGAGGAATTTACACACATCTCGGACAACATACTAGCCTATCCCGAACATGATAACTTCAAGGTAAGAACTGAAATTTATGTGCATCGGAACTTATGGCCCTCAGGCTACTATGAATCCTTGAGAGGTCAGGGTGAGGTCCGAAATTTACGTGCATCAAAAGATCACATCCCGATCACATAGATACGGGCTCTCGAGTATAAGGTACGATTCCAGAATTTATGTGCATCAAAATTTGTACCGGTACGACCCAGAATTTACATGCATCAGATGCGTACCCAAACAAAAGATATATGGATATCATATCATAGCATAACATATAAGACAAACGTCATAATGCTAGAGTAACTTAGGTGTCCTAGTAATTTCCCGAGCATCATACAAAGGCCAATCTTATGTTGTCCTATCTTGCTTGATTTTTAGGTGATAAATTAGTTAATTTGTTTGTTTTTAATTGTATTGAATACTTTTAGGTTATACGAACTCAAAACACTCAAGCCCGATCACCCAAATCAATTGAGCCAAAATTGTCAAAAATCACCGCGAGTATCGATACTCACATGAGTACCGATACCGAAATTTGCTTCAATGTTTTGAAAAATACTTCAGTATCGATATTGACCCTTTGAGTATCGATACTGGACTCCGAGTATCAATACCCCTATAAAAATTATTGATACTTCCCTTACAAAATGGCTTTATTTTGGCCTCTCGCAAAGAACAGTGTAGGTATTATTCTTACAGTACTGATATCGACAGGTAGAAATGCTCTGTTTTGAGCACGAAATCATACCCAAAACTCACTCATTCGTTACACTACGGCTAGAAAACATTCTTAGTGTCTTATTTGAGTTCATAGGGGTCAAAAGATGTCACCTTTCATGCATACAAACATTAAACATAGAATTTGCCATGAATTACTAATGCATGTTTCATGAACCCAATCCCCCACATGCTCTTCTTGCCCTATACATGCAAACATATTCATTTAGATGACATTACAAGTACTAAGGAGGAATTAGTGTGTTAACTCAACTCTTAGCAACTCAAAAACATTTATAGCTTACCCAATGATCAACATTTCCTTGATCTAGCTCAAGGGGGTTCTTACACCAATTTCTACCAACCTAAGCCAAAAATCGATTCCAACATGAAAATGAAGGAGGCTAGATGTTAAACAACGCCTATAACACATAAAAATCAAATGGAAACGTTAGAGGAAGCTCTTGGAGCTTAAATCCTCCATAGAACCTTCATGAAGCTCAAAACTACCATTGGAGAAGATTATGAACTTTTCATGAAGCCTGAGGGCCCTAGATTAAGAATCTTACCTCTAGATTTAGTATTGAATAAGGAGATGAAGAAAGGTACAAGTTTTCCCATTTATCTAGCTTGAAAGAAGAAGAAAGATTGAGTAGAAAAGAGAGAATGAAGAAGGAGAAATTTTGGGGAAGAGAAAGAGAAAAATGGTCTGACCAAAGCTCCCTCACCCACGTAAAATCAGCTAAAAATCCTCCTAAATCAACCATGTTTTTCATAAATATTAAAATTACACTCTAAGTCATTTCATCTTCTTCTTAATCTTAAAAAACCCCTTTTTATCTTATACAAGGTTAATTTCTCACCCAATTAAACTCAAATTCAAACCAAATGAACGTCGTGATAAAAATTATCTATTAAATAAATTAGCAGGTCGACACGAAACTACTAGACCGATATTCGGGGCGTTACACCATTTGTGTACTTTACCCTAAAAATTATAATATTTTTTATATAAATTATAGGGCTAATCCTCTTAAGCCTTATGATCTCTTGCAAATATTTAATAATGTTATAATCCCAATTTTTGGTTTTTGATAAGTTTCAAATTTATTTATCCAAAAAGCAGAAGACTGCTACAAATTTATAAAGAATATGGGGTCACCAAGAAAAAATTAGGAAATACCCTATATTGTAAAAAGTCTAGCATTTGCACCGTCTAAAACTATTACAATGTCGACCCCAAACTTTTACATTGACAACCTGGTTTATATAATCCATAACTTCACCCATAGCTCGAGATTTACCCCTGAACTATCAAAAATTCATTTATTCCCATACATAGTATATATGAGTACACCAAGCAAGTTTCAAAATAAGAACCATCAAAGATTTCTCACTCAAACGAGCAGCAACCCATGCAACCTCCTACTCCCAGCCCAAAACATCACTCCTCAATCCTCATAAACTCAAAACCTCCTTCCAAGCCTAACGAGAAAAAGAACATTTAAAAACAGATGCTATCTAGTTTCTAAAGCAACATTGTTGTTCATAAAAATTGGTTCAATTATAATATTGTGAGTTATGGTTACATGTAAATATTAGTTTTCTACTTTAACACTAACTCTAGAATTCTAATTTGTAGATAATATAATCCCTAGTCTATCTTAAACTCTTTGCAAATACTTGTATAAAAACTCCCCTGTAAAACTTTGATTGTAACGTGAAATAGAAGAAGATTTTTTTTAGAAATTTCATTCTATATCGTATCAGTCGTTGGTGTCGATCCCACCGCCGTTAGTTAAAATTCTGTCAGATCGAGCTCTTCCAGTGCACTGCCGCCCTCCAAGTCGCTCTTCTCGCAACACAACCTTCGGCTTGTAAACCATTGCAGCGCCATAACACTAGCAACACAACCCCACTCGCAACACCACCTTTCTCACAGTGTCGCTCTCCTCGCCGTACCACCCTCTTCACCGTGACGCTCTCCTCGTTGCATCACCCCTGGCAACGCTGCACTTCTCACCACTACCAATTCATTCGTCTGTTGTCTTCTCAAGTTATGTATCTCATCACCAACTAGCCCTATCGTGGGTAATTTTTCTTTTACATAAATATTATTATTATTATTATTAAAAAAAACTCTTGTTCTCTATATTTTCATCTGATAATGGTTCATCCGAAATTCCTTTGGAAGTAGGCACCTCCGTTGTTCACCCGATCACCACCGATACAGGTTCCTCTTCCATCACATGTCATCTCTTGAATGATGATAATTATCTTCCCCGGTCTCAATCAGTTCATTTATATATCAGTGGTCGCCGAAGGCAGTAGTATATCTCATTAAATATGTCGATTCCAAAACTGTCTGATCCTCAATATAAAAATGGCTGACCGAAAACACAATAATCATGTCCTGGCTTCTCAACTCCATGATGCCAAAAATTGGTGAAAATTTTATGATATATATGACTGTTGTCAAATCTGGACTGCTGCCCATGAAACTTATTCTAATATCGATAATTTGGATGCCTTGTTTGGAACCGAATGTCAGATTAGTGATTTCAAACAAAGGAGTTGTCTCGCCTATGGAAACAATTAGATCTTTTTGAATCCCACGACGGGTACTGCGGTGCGGATGCAAAACTTTTCAAAGGGTTGCTTGAGAAACATCGGATCTTTCAATTCCTGTCCGGGCTAACAGTTACTCTCGATGATGCCCGTGATAGAATTTTGGGTATTAAACCTCTTACATCCCTTAGTGATGTGTTTGCAGAAGTCAGCTGTGAAGAAAGTCATCGTTCATTCATGCTTCTATCTAATGTCATTGACGGTTCGACATTTTTTACTCACTCGACAAATGACGCTTGTTTAAAAAAAGGTCGCCCTTGGTGCAACCACTGTAAGAAAATCGACCATGCGCGGGAAAAGTGTTGGAAACTTTATGGACGTCATGCTGATTGGAAACCTTCCAAATCATCCTCCCAGCGTGATTCTCACGGGAATACTGCAGTAATCAACATTGTTCGTTGAACAATCATCAGTTGGAAGGACTCAAGCAAATCTTCGGTCAAATCCAGTTCTCTTTTGAGCCGAAACACGCATGTACTTTGAGTGAATGTAGATCTAACTTTGCTCCAATCTCTTAAAGGTTGTGTTTCTTGGATTGTTGATTCAAGCGCAAGTGACCACATGATGGGTGATTTCATTCTCTTTCAGAATTTTACAAAGATAGATTCTTCGTGTATTGTTCGAACGATCGATGATTCACTTTTTTTCTATTATTGGCATTGGCTCAATTCAGATTAACAACCATATCTCTTTATCTAATGTTATTTGTGTAATAAATTTAGCTTGCAATATGCTTTCAGTCAGTAAATTATATGCGGATTTAGGTTGTGTTTCCCAAACTCTTATATTTATGAATTTTAAGATTTGAGCTCGGTGATGGTGATTGGCAATACTAAGCGTCGTGGTGGTTTATACATACTTGAAGCACCTTATTTGGTTCACAAAACATCACCCTATACTATTGTGTCCTTATATATTTCCATATCTCCATCTCCCAGTGATATGTCTGTTGAAATTGTTTTATTACATTTTAGGTTAGGTCATCCGAGTTTTAGTTATCTTGCAAAATTGTTTCCCAAATTGTTCATTAATAAAAACCCTTCATCTTTTTCTTGTGATATATGTCATCTTGCTAAACACATTTTGCAGTACATATTCTCGCGCAGACCACGCGCAGACATTAGGCTTCACAGACTGTTTGTTTTTTTAGAAGACAGAAGCTCTTCAAACGTCTGCGCGAGCTCTTCTTGGTGCAGACTTGGTTTTATGTCTTCAAAGGTCTTCAAACCTCTTCAAGAACAATTATAAAATATAGTTATTTATTAAAATAATTTTAAATAATTTAATAAGGTTATTTATTTTAAAATAATTTATTTTAAAATAATTTATTATAAAATATTTACTTTAAATAAATTATAAAATATGGATTGATTTATTTTAAAATAATTTATTAGTATGAATTGATTTATTTTAAATAATTTATTAGTATGGATTGATTTATTTTAAAATATGGATTGATTTATTATTGTAGTTGTATGGATTGATTTATTTTAAATAATTTATTAGTATGGATTGATTTATTTTAAAATATGGATTGATTTATTTTAAATAATTTATTAGTACGGATTGATTTATTTTAAAATATGGATTGATTTATTTTAAATAATTTATTAGTATGGATTGATTTATTTTAAAATATAAATTGATTTATTTTAAAATATGGATTGATTTATTTTAAATAATTTATTAGTATAGATTGATTTATTTTAAGTAATTTATTTGTATGGATTGATTTATTTTAAAATATGAATTCATTTATTATTGTAGTTATATAGATTGATTTATTTTAAATAATTTATTAGTATGGATTGATTTATTTTAAAATATGGATTGATTTATTATTGTAGTTGTATGGATTGATTTATTTTAAATAATTTATTAGTATGGATTGATTTATTTTAAAATATGGATTGATTTATTTTAAATAATTTATTATTGTAGTTGTATGGATTATTTATATTTCAGTATTGTAAAACTAAAATTATTTAAATCTCAGTATTGCAAAACTCATTTAAGTTTAAAAAATCAGTTTATTTATATTTCAGTTCATTTTAGCAGTCTGCAGACGTTAAAAAACAAACAGTCTTCTTCTTGCAAACTGCAGACTTTTGGTCCACCTCTTCTGTTACAGATGCCTGCAGATGTGGTCCGCAGACTGTAGACCTTTTACCTCTGCAAAAATAAACACCACCTTATAATTCTTCCAAACTGTTTTTTGTGGTATATAGTGACATTTGGGGTCTATCTCGTGTCTATATAGGGTTTGTTGGTTCATCTCTTTCATCGATATCACTTTTGCACCACATGGACTTTTCTCATGAAGGATAAATCCGAGGCTAGGGGAATTTCAAACAGTTCCATAAAATGATTGAGACCCAATTTCAAAGTTCTATCAGTATTCTCAAATTCGATAATGGAGGTGAATATTTCTCTAACTTGTTAGGATCTTTCTTTCAGGAAAAAAGAATTGTCCATCTCATTTCTTGTGTCGATACACCACAATAAAATGAGGTAGCCGAACGCAAAAATCGTCATCTTCTTGAGGTAACCCGAGCTCTTCTCTTTTTAACCTATGTTCCTAAGTACCTTAGGGGTGAGGCTCTCTTAACCGCAACCTATCTTAATAATAGCATGCCTAGTAAAGTCCTTAAATTTTTAAAGTCCATGGGATGTGCTTTCTCAATTTTTTCCTAATTTTAAACCATTCACTACTGTTATTCCTCTTCGTGTCTTTAGTTATATAGTTATTGTTCATGATCATTCCCCAACTAAGTCCAAACTTGATCCCCGTGCAATTCGTTGGTCTTTGTTAGGTACTCCTCTCTACAAAAAGGTTATCGGTGTTATTCTCCTTCTACCAAGAAAATGTTCACTTCGATTGATGTTACCTTTCTTGAACATAAACATTCTCTAAAATTGAAATCTAGGGGGAGAGTGAGTGTGAATTTCAACTTTTTCCAATTCATACACAGTTACCTATCAACTTATCTCCCACTGAACCTATAAAACTTCAACCATCGCTTGAAACAAGCATTCAAACACCACCTAATACCGAAACCCCACACCAAATCGATTCACCTAGAACACCTAATACACCCATGTCTCCATTTGTTCTCTAAATTGATATTCGTACCTGTTAGAGTATGCCCAAAGACCAATCATATGATGATTGTAATAATACATTTATTTACCGATTTCTATTGAATAAAGGCATTGCCACTATTATTTTCAGTTATATGTGTGTGTTTAAAGTAAAATGAAAATAAAAAGTCCATATAATAACATTGTTAAAAGATTCATAGTCAAGTATTATTATGGGCATGAACAATAATAATACGCTTAAGACTAACATGTTATTGATTGATGACAACGAGTTGTCATTGACATAAAGATGACAGAATTGATACATGATTATATTGTTAGAGAACAATGTATTGATTGACCCATCATGAGCATATGTCTTGGATTATTATGTAACAGTCATAACATTGCTCATGGTGCTGACTATATGTATGAACCTCAGACTTGAGATAAATGTCATCCCAACATATATTGTTGTATGTTTTGATACAATTAAACATGCTCCGTAACTGGTTGCACTATAAAGACTGTTATTGAATATATCTCGAGGCCAAATGTAGTGGGCTCGAATGTTGATATGAGATATCACAAATAGGAATTTAGTCTACTCTGATATCAAGAAACAATAGATGGGTTATATAAGTGTGACTATTCCAAGACTTGTGCCTATTCTAGATATAAAGGACAAAAGGATGTAATACATAAAAGATAATTTGTGAACGATATAAAGCCACTCTTTTATGTATTACATCCTTTTATCCTTTATATCTAGAATAGGCACAAGTCTTGGAATAGTCACACTTATATAACCCATCTATTGTTTCTTGATATCTAGAATAGACTATAATTAACGAATAATTTGAGAGCTCTAAAAATTCTCAAATGGAAGAAGACATTAGAAGAACTTTCAATTCTTGAAAACAACAAAACTTGAACTATTTTTTGATTTTCCTAAAGATAAAAAAGTAATTGGTTACAAATGGGTCTTTAAAGTCAAATACAAGGTAGATGGCAACATTGAACGATATAAAGCCAGACTTGTGGCAAAGGGGTTTACTCAAACTCCGGGAGTATACTATCAAGAAACTTTTTCTCCAGTTGTAAAACTCAACACTGTAAGAGTACTTCTATCCTTAGCAGTTAATAAGAATTGGACACTCTATCAACTTGATTTCAAAAATGCATTCCTCAATGGCAATCTTGAAGAGAAGGTTCATATGCAAATTCCACCGAGTGTGCAGATGAAATAGAAAAATCAACAGGTATGCAAGTTGTTGAAGTCATTGTATATACTAAAACAATCTCCTCGTGCCTGGTTCGATATATTCACGAAGATACTCTTACAAGATAACTATAAACAATGTCAATATGATCATACTCTGTTTGTGAAGACTTGTTCAAACAATAAAAGGACAATCTTAATTGTCTACGTTGATGACACCATCATCATTGGTGATGACTTCAAAGAAATCGAAAATTTGAAGACATTGCTAGTAAGAGAATTTGAAACCAATGACTTAGGGACCTCAAGGTATTTTAAGGGCATGGAAGTGACAAGATCAAAAGAAAGGATTGTCATAAATCAGAGAAAGTATATTCTGAACTTACTCTCTGAAACTAGAATTACAAATTGCAAACCTTCGAAAACTCCAATGGAAGCAAATATGAAGTTAAAGGAAAATGGAAGTCCAATAAACAAATAATAATATCAAAGGTTAGTGAGCAAGCTCATCTACTTGTCACTTACTAGACCAGACATAGCATTCTCTGTGAGTATTGTTAGTCAGTACATGAATGATCCTAGAGAAGAACATTTGGAAGCAGTATATCGTATTTTAAGATAACACCGGGTTATGGGTTAATTTAAAAAAAAAACATGAAGATAGAACAATCAAGATCTTTTCAGATTCAAGTTGGGATGGAGAGTTAAAAGATAGGAGATCAACAATCGATTATTGTTCGTTTGTTTGGGGAAATTTAGTGACTTGGAGAAGCCAGAAACAAGCCGTAGTTTTTAGAAGTAATGTAGAAACATAATATCGAGCAATGACACTTGGAATTTATGAAGAAATTTGGTTACAACGACTCTTAACTGAGTTATGAGTTAGCAACAAAACCCACTTTGAACTTCAAAGTGATAGCAAGTTGGCTATAAGCATTGCTAAAAATCCAATATAACATGACAAAACTAAGCACATGAAGATCGATAGACACTTCATTGCAGAAAAGGTGAATGGTGGAACCGTAAGACTCAACTATGTTTCTTCAAAAGATCAACTAGCCGATATTTTAACCAAGTTACTTCCAAGAATCAATTTCGACAAGATCACATCCAAGCTGGGTCTTTACAACATTTATTCCCCAACTTGAGGAGGAGTCTAAGTTATGGTTAGATGTAAATATTTGTTTTATACTTTAACACAAACTCTAGAATCTCAATTGGTAGATAATACAATCCTTAATCCATCTTAAACTCTTTACAAATACTTTTATAAAAACTCCCCTGTAAAACTCTGATTGTAATGTGAAATAGAAGAAGAATTTTTTTTGAGAAATTTCATTCTACAAATATTCATTCACAAAAACCTATCCCTTGTACTAAGTCTATCAAGGATGGCTAACCATGCAATGATCGAATGCTTAGGAACATGTAAAGGAAACCAAATTACCTTCTATCATGGCACATGAGGAGCATTCCTCGTGATCTCACCCCACAGCCAAGTAGTTTTAACCTATTGTATATAGGAGCACGCAAACAAGTTTTAAAATAAGAACCAACAAAGATTTTTCACTCAAACGAGAATCAGCCCATGCAAGCTTCTATTCCCAGCCCAAAACATCCCTCCTCAATCCACATAAGCTCAAAACCTCATTCCAAACACAACGAGAAAAATAACATTTAAAAACATATGATCTCTAGTTTCTAAAGCAACATTGCAGTTCGAAAAAATAGGTTCAACTATAATATTCATTCGTAAAACCTTTCCCTCGTACTAAATCTATCAAGGATGAATAACCATGCCATGATCGAATGCTTAGAAACATGTAAAGGAAACCAAATTACCTTCTACCAGGGCACATGAGGAGCCTTCCTCTTGATCTCACCCCACAACCAACCAGTTTTAACATAGTGTATACTCGAAGCTAAAGCAAAAATAGAAGCAACCTCCTTCATCATCTTAAAAAGTTTCCTAAGACTCCAATTAGAATTACTGTTTCAATTAGCTTACAAAAAATCCGGCCTCTAAAGCACATAATAGTATACCTAGGCCACCTAAAGGGAACATTCTTAAGCAATCATGTTTCTCATAAGCTACATCACACAGGCTCTATTCCAACAATAAAGATCTTTAAGGCTCAAACGACCCTAAGCTTTTAAAGAATAAACCGTCTACCACCCCACATTTCCCCCCCACAACACTAACATCTTGACCCTTCTAAAAGAATCTCATGCACAACTAATTCATCTTCTTAATCACAACCATGGGAAGAAAAAGATGGTGGCACTAGAAATTGGCATTGGCAATGCTAACCATCACAAACATAATGAGCCGGAGCCTCCCTGTATAGCTTAATAACCTACCAGTCCATTTCCCAACTTAGCCTTAATATTCTCTAATAAAGATAAACAATCCTTCTCGATGAGTTTATGAGTCACAAGAAGGACCTCAATATACCGAACATAAAGGCAACCAAGTCTGAAACTAGAGTGTATGAATAACCTGCAGCTGACTATCAAGAACCCCAGAGGAGAATAACTCACTCTTTGCAACATTTAGCATGAAGCCTACCATCACATAAAACTCCCCTAAAAGACATTGAACCCCAAAGACTCTAAATTGACCTTGCAAAAACTCAATAGATCGTCTACAAAGTAAAGATGAGTGAGGTCTATCATTTTACATTATGGGTGGAATTCAAATATCCCTTTTATAGCAACCAAATTTAAGACCCTGGAAAGCACATTCATAGCTAGGACATTTAGGTAAAGGGAAAGAGGATTCCCTTGCCTAATGCTCCTAGCCCCCTTGAAATACTCAACCAGCGTTTCAAGGAAATGGAAAACCTAGAAGAAGTTAGAGAAACAACAATCCGTTCCCTAAAAACACCAAGCAACCCCATAACCTCCAATACATTAAGGATAAAATCTTAATCCAAAGAATCAAATGCTTCTTGCAAGTCTACCTTAAGAGCATTTCTAAGGGACATAGACTTCCTCGCATAGCCCTTGACCACCTCCTGAGCTAGAAGGGTGTCCATAATACATCTCTCATTCACAAAAGGATATAGGACAAAAACTCTTTACCACCTCCTGAGCTATAAACGCCTTACCCTTGTAGTGAAATCATTCCCCACAACAGTCCAAGCTAACTTGAAAAAGTGAGAAGTATAGTCATCATGACCAGGGGCTTTATCATTCCCTTAGCCAAAAATAGCAGTCTTAATTTCAACATCAGTGACATCCCTGATCTACACCTCAACAACTCCATCAAGTAAGGAATATTGAAGAATACCCCCATGCTTATCCACATCATATCTATGCACGTTGGTATCCTTAAAGCCTATGAGCTTAATAAAAAAATTTGTAACCTTAGTGGTCATTCCCTCAAAAGTATCCAACTTTTTCCCAAACTCATCTTGCAGAGCTCTAACAATGTGCTTTTTTTTTGCTTAGCCATAACGACAGAATGAAAAAACCTAGTGATCCCCCTCATGTAGCCATTTAACTTTCGTTTTTTTTGCCTGAAAAAACAGGCTTTCAGCCTTCTCCAGCTCACACAACTCATCAAACAAAGTCTTCTATTGAACAACATCAATAGGAAAATTCCCATACATATTCATCATTTGTTGCTTTTCCAACTATTTTTCTTCAATTTCACCCGAATAGAAATGTCTTCATAGTGAGTTTTATTCAAAGCTTTCAAACTCCCTTTCAATCTTTTTAAGGAACAAACAATGCAAAGGATCACTGCAGTGGATAGGCTCCTTGCAAGACTCATCAACAACACTGAGGAAATCGGGGTGGCTAACCCAAAATTAAAAGATTTAAATGACTTAGGCTTAGAAACTGGATTTTCCCTACTAAGCCAAGCAATACCAACACGATGATCAGAAAAACTCAGGGCCTGAAACTCAACATATGAGAATCAAAGAATCGCGGCCCAAGAAGAATTGATGAGATGAAGTCACATTCTCAATTACTCAAACTTAAGACTTTGGTTAAATTAGAATAGTTGCATGTTAATTACTCCAAACATTTTGGTAAAATTAGATCAATTTCGATACTGTGTGTCGCATACCCACCGATCCAAAAACATTTTAACGTCCGAATAAATTCCATCTCTTTCCCATAGGAGATCCCTGATATACGACATTTCTAGATATCATATTACATTAGAAAATGCACCATTAGAAAATAAAAATTAAATTCGATCCACCTCTCAAAATAATTACTTTATGCAAAGTAAAATCTAATAAAGATCCAATCTACAGTAAAAAATGAAGTATCATGAAATAAGCGAGGCAACATTTGCCCATTGTTGGTGTTGATGTACAAAGTTGGGGAAAGCAATCAAAAGGGCATCATAGTCATTCGCTGTAAATCAGTGTTTAGTATAATATTCATTTTTTTAAAAAATTACTCTACCCCTTAAATTAAAAATATATTTTATTAGAAATAAAATACCATTTGCCATCCATTTATGAACTAGATGAAAATAAGAAACTAGTTTAGTGCAATTGATGCCCTAATCAAATATCCAAACATTACTATTGATGAAATCTAATTCTCATTGGAGAGCATACATAAGTTTTTAACGTATTTAATTGCCAAAGGCATCTAAAATTGATTCAATTTATTTCATTATATATGTTAAACATGAAACAAATTATATAATGATGACAATTTAATAAAATATAGTTTTAGATGATATTGTATTCCGTCAACCAAATACTAAAACCCTACATTACAACCAAATGAACCAAATAAGATAATGTAACATATTCAATAGTGAGCTAAATAATCTTCCAAATCTTATTATAAGATGTAATCTTGTATTCCATAAATCAAACGTACCCTTTATAAATGTTTGTTTTCCTCAAAAGAGATGGCCAACATAGGTTTATGTTGAATGATTCCTTTAGGGCTATAGCAGATAAGAGAGCCTAGCATTAGCCATTGTGCATAAGGTCATACAATAGGCATCATTTCATGCAAACAAAATTATTAACGGTAAAAAAATTCTAATAACGCTAAAGAAGTGTGGATATGGTTCAAACAACATTCTACAGAAGTGTTTAAACAATTGGTCGAGTCTTATTTTTAGGTACAACATTCAATCTTAGCTCACTCAAAAATCTTTTAATCTAAGTTGTCATAAACACATGGTCAGGGTTCTACCTTTAACAAGTCGGGAAGAATTTGTGTGAGAATTGTATGTTAGTTGCATAAACAAAAAAGGGTGACTAAAATCCACAGGTTAGAGTTGCTATTTACTGCCACAGTTGGGCAATCAACAAAAAATATTTCAACTGCACTCTCCTGAAAGCAGTATAGATAGATGATCACCTGAGTTTTTGATTACTTCCATTCATTGGTATCTCGATCTCAGGTAGCCAGTATTCGTCTACTTTTGCACAATTTTCCGGAAAGTTGCGTTAGTCCACCACAGTTGTTGACAAAATTTTCTTTCCCAATAATGTCTTCTTTCAGTCTGCACTCGTAAAACAAGCCGTTGAACATGTCCTTGCTACCAGACCCTTGCATTTGATTCTACAACGTTAAAACAAGATTAGAATGAAAACTTCTGGATAAAAAAAAGAAACAAGTGATTGTGCTGCTGAAATCAAGACAGCTAGAAGACCAATGTTAGCACTGAACTTGATAAATTTTGCCCCCCTAAGGGACACCGACATTCCAATAAATTTGAAATGATAAAGAAGCAATTAGCATAGTCCCGGTGTAAGGAGGAAATGCACAAATCAAGAATGGTCCAAATCTTTTTACTTATCCGCACACAAAAAAGTGATAAATGTTAAAAAGAATAGAATAGAAGCAAATAGATACAACTGATTTACAAATCAATAACATGCAATTGAAACCAAATGATTTGTCTGTATACACACATATGCAACACAGCTTAACTTAGCAACATCCAGAATAAAGTGCTCACATAGCATGGTTGTGAATCTAATAACCAGGAATAAATATCAAAATACTAATGACAAAGAAGAGATAATAAAAGGTAACCTTAAAGCTATTTGCCGCATTTCCTCCAAAATCAGAAGATTTTCCAGCAGAATCTACAAGAAAATCAAGACAGTAATAAATACTGAAGGATACAGTTTTTTCTCAGTAATAAGGAAAGCACCATTGGTACCTCTCATCCCTATATCAGTAATAGAGTTACTAAGGAGTTTCTGTAACATTGTCGTCCCCTGAAAGGCCAAGAAAGGATAGCCCAAGAATTGCAGCCTTTCAGAAAATGGCATTTCCAAGAAACCAAAGGACTTTTCCCATGTTTCTCTAAGCTGAGGTATTGCAGGCAAAACTAATCTCTCAACGCCAATTTGAACGAGCAGCTGCAAATGAACATGCGCACAATTAAAAAGAGAGAAACTTTTTGCATGGTAACAAGAGCACAACCAAAGAAATTACCTTCTCCAACTCCTGGAAGAGAAGTCGACACATACCCTGCCGACGATATTGGAAAGGTGTAGCAACTAGAGGCATCTCGGCAACCTTTAGTCCATATATCCTGAAAATCAAATATAAAAGGAAAAGACGCTTATGGTAACCAAATTCCAAAACCCTCAAAAATAAAAGGAAAACTAAAGGCCTCTTTGCAACCCTTAGTCCTTTTATCCTGAAAATCAAATATAAAAGAAAATGAAATTTCTGGTAACTGAATTCGACAATCCTCAGAAGAAGGAAATAAGAAAGCTACCTCACTGTGGCTATTGATAAAATTTCACGACCGTTATGGAGAACCATGGCATAAAATCCACGAAAATCTACTCGCTTAAGTTTGGACCTTCACCAGGGAATATGAAAGAGAAGATAAAAATCAGTTGCTAGAAGTTAATCTTAGATCCAGCTTTTTAAAATGACTGAGTAATAAGATTACGCTTCTTAATTTTGCTTGTACATAGTTTTAAGGCATCTAATAATGAACAGAAAGTAACTCAAAAGGAGAATATCCAATCTCTTAAAGCAATTGTATTAACCTAACTCTAGAAGCATCAATCCTAATGAGAAGCATATTAAGTGAAGAAAACACTATACAGAACTCTTTTTATTTGAAAAGGAAAAAAGGCCCAGAGAAAAACACTGTGAACAGGTCAACAATGAATAGCCAACCAAAGTGGCAAGGTCTTCTAACCAGCAGACTGATCAGCCAGGAAACATCAACGTAAATTAAAAAAAATAACCAGTCGCATTTCAACTACTCATTATCCCTCCAAAGTCCATACATCAAGTCTGGGGAAAATCCCCATGGCTCATATCAGCTAAACTCTAGGCTCAGGTGATTGACAGACAAAGGTTGATGCAGAGATCCACGTCTGAGCATAGTGCCCATTTTTTGTGACCATCAATAAACTTTGGCATGAATAGCATGTAGAAAATATTGGTAAAGCTAAAATCTGATCTAGCAAATAGCAAGGCAACATGCAGAAAACTATGGTGATATAAAAAAAACAAATCATGACATCAGTATCATGATAACCAAAAGTCCCCAACGTTCCTACAATAAGAGAATGATTTCAAAAAATGAAGGGGGAACTGGCTGGATAAGAGAATGATATAAATTCTCACGTCATTCACCAATGATTTAACATTTTTTTAAATACAATAAGGTCTTCCAAGTATTAATTTATCTAACCATCTAAAAAATAATAATTAAAGAAAAAACTTACCTTGAATTGTAAACAACATCTCTGACCAAATCTCTCTTGGTATGAGGATCCTCAGCAGGTTCAAAACACTCATGGATAACTCCTAGTACATCAGACAGCTTAATCCATGTGTGAGATTTTGACATGTCAGGAAATTTATAAACATCTTTCAATGATCTCATCAGTGTCCAGCTTATTCCATCTACCGTAGTGGGATTTGAAATTCCCAAAAGTTGATGAAGTTGAGCACATAACTGAAGCATATATATGTTGCCATGTATCATAAACATGTCAGAATGTCACTCTCAATCCAATGTTCTCAAAAAGCAGACAAACAAATTCAACAAAGATTAAAACCGTTCAATTTTGGAATAAAGAGAACCAAAATTTTCAAACCCAATTGAATAAACCACCTACAGCATGAAAATGAGAAAGAGAAGGGTATAGGACACAGGAGGGTAAAATAACTCCCAAAACTATTAAATGAGGTCAGACACAACAAGGGAATTATACCTTATAACAAGCCTCACTACAAAAACTCCCAACTGGATGGTCTGTGGGAGACATACACTGAGCTTCATTTTGGCAAGCAACATGATCTACAATGAAAAAGAGATGATTTATTAAATACTTGGAGACAGAAATGACAAAATTCTCACGAACCAAACTCACATTGGCGGGTACATTGGAGACAAACTTTTGTAAAATGTTCACTACCATCCTTGCAATTTCTCAAGCCACACAGTCCACAACAGCAAGATGGACAAAACCACTTTTCATTAGGTACATCCTGAAATTAAAAGATCAGCAAATGTCCATCAAAATAAACCACCGGCCCTATTTAAAGCACAAAGTAAGGACGAATATTAAGGCATTTAGAAATCCACAGTAGCAGCCGCCAATCCCTTCAGGAACCAAGAGTCTTTAACTAAAAAATGAACAAATTAAGAAGCCAACAATGAAGAAAACTTTCAGGAACCAAGAGTCTTTCTGAAGAAGTGTGGGGGAAAAACCAGTGTGGAAGCATCGAATATATGCAACATGACACTACACCCTATAGCATCTTTTTGCTAAAAGAGTTTTGTGTCTTTTGGGGCTATTTTCCTTACGTTATTTTGGACTCCTATGAGTAGACTTAGATGTGATTTATACACTGAAAATTTAAATACTGAAAAATGAACTACAAATTTTATAAGCACTGTATATGTATTATCAATATTGTTTAGTATATAACTCAAGATTAAGCATTGAATATAATGATATTGTTTGAAAACTATAAAATCTCAAATTTTGAAAATTATTCATTTCACAATCTTAGTCTTAATACATAATATTGTTTTTACTGTTTTGAATAGTTTTGGATTTTTTTTTAAAAAAATAGCAATTTAAATATCTTATCTTCTGTAACAACAAAAAAAGAGACAGTTGAGTGTGTGTGTATATATATATACATTTAAAAAGAGACAATATCTTACTAAGTATAGTAAGCCCTTATGAAGTTCAATATCTTGCTAAGTATAGTAATCCCTTGTGACTCTGTTGGCATTAAACAATGCTTAAAAACCAAGGTTAATTAGTCAGTAAAATATCCTATTACCTCACACCAAAAAACACATAAACAAATGTCACTATATAAGCCCTAGATTAATTTTACCAAGTCTGTTAGTTCTTTTTCAGATTATTTTCCTAGCACGCAATGAGGTTTCTATCTGAAAGCTTTCTTTTTCTTCCACCAACTGAATCATCTACCTTACAACAATCTTCCTAGAATAACAGAAATCAATAGTCCACAACTGCAATAACGCTTTTCAGATCTAAAAGATTGTATTTTACATCAAAAACCAAAAAACAGTAGCATTAATTTAACTGTATTGCCATGCGAATTCAAGCATCCAAAAGAATAAAAAATGTATGTACTATTTATCAGTATAAACCGTAAACAAATTTTATAAGTGATAAAAATAAAAATATGAATAAGAACAAACCTCGAGGTCAATGCAGCTTAAATGATATGAGCATGGACAGTGATCACAATTTATAAGATCTCCTCCATAGTGACAGACACTACATATAGTATCACGCAGTCGAGAACCACAACGTTTCCGCTTCCTCTTGCGCCTCCGAGAACGAGACACCATGTCTTTAAACCTAACCTTTTTCCCACAATTATCAACTGGAAGACTCAAACAATGATGATCATCAACTAAATCATCCTCTATGTTTATGACATCTACGCCTTTCTCCTCTTTCCTAGGGTTGGCTTCAGCTTTTGAATCATCTTGCTTAGGTTTCTTTGAAAACCTTCTCATCACTGAACCATTTTTATAAACAAGGAAAGATGTGTTTTTATTCTCCTTCTTCAACCTCGATACATTTTTAACCTTTGAATTTGGTCGCTGATGGTTTTTTGAAACCCTTTTTCTCATTAATGAAGATCTTCTCTTCTTAGGAATAAGAGAGAAGAATGCCGGCCAGCTCCCCTGAATTTTGCTAGAGTCAGTAAAAATGACAGCATGATTACCAGCAATCTGCCCATGCTTAGTGGAAGTCTTGTAAACTGATTGATTGGCTTGAACATTAGAGACAGAAAAAGAAATGTCTTTACTTCCTCTTGAGCTGTCAACAGATAGTCTATTACTCTCATTTTCACCCGGTATAGGAGACTTTTGCTTGTCTATTTCACTATCAAGTTTACCAGATTCCATCATTTGCTTTTCTTCACATGATTTATCTGTCTGAAAACTTTTACTGGCAGATGTATTCATATTAGATTGCTCCTCATGTTTTGATTTCGACATTACAGATTGTTTCCTTCTTTTGTGCTTACTAAGAGGACCTTTTCTCTCTCCTTTTTGACATGATCTAGCATTCTTGAAATCAATGCAGCTTTCTGCTTGTGCAAAAGTGTCAGATAAATGGGAATTCTCCTTCCCAGGATCCTTAGATTTTTTACTTTTCTTTCGCACCATCCATGCCAAGATTTTGCGATTAGCAAGATTTCGCCGGCTTGACCCAACTGCAATCTCCTGAACAACTTCCATGAAGTACTTCCTCCAAACAGACCGAACGCCACAAGTCCACTCAGATATCATCTTTTCAAACCCATAATTTAAACGTAAGGAGGACCAAACTTTCTTTAAAGAACAAGCCAAGGGGACATCACCTTCAAGCTCCTTAGCTAATTCCACCAATATCCATGTACCTCGGTCTCTCCAAATGCCCAGAAACTCATCCCAATCATGAGCTACACGTAATTGACTCACACTAAACTTGCACTCATCATTCTCATCGGGAAAATACACAGACCGCTCAGATGCATTATCATCATTATCCAAAATAACCCCTTCCCACCATGCATCTTCAAAAAATGCATCAACACAAACCCCAAAACCCAAGTTTTTGTCAGAATGAGGTTGAGATGAGGGAGGAAGAGGTCGTATATGCCCTCGATAGGTTGATGGAACATGGCGACGGGTATGGAGACCTTCAATTGCCTCCATCACAGGGATGGACTCAATGAGCTTTGAATCACCTGATTCATATAAGAGTTCATCATATTCAATAGATCTGGATAAATGTGAAATACCAACCACCACCCCAGGGTGCCAAGATCCCCGTAACCCTTCCTCAAACTGGCGAACCTAAAAACAGTCCACAATGAAACTTGTATGAATACAGCAGGAAATCAAATAGATGCAACATTGTGACAAAAAGAATGCAACAATTATTTCAATACGTGAACTTTTACAGATAGCCTGTTGTTTAAAATAGGGGGAAGATTTCTTACATCAGGACCTTCTCCATGTCCTGCTTATATTGGGACCTTGGATACAACCTTCTCTTTCAAAGGAAAGTTTCAAAAGAAAAAAAATTAGCTTGAAAAGTGTGAAGAACTTGGAGAACCAAGCTAAAAAGAAGTTTGATTTTAAATTTAAGTTTTTGGAATTCACTTTATTCAAAGTAATTAAATACTTTCACCACGGCATTACTAAAAGAATTTAAAGAATTTTATAATTTTTATTTATAAAAGAGAAAGAAACTCTTATTTATGTTTACCAATTAGGCCCCAGTATCATACCCAGAAGGAAATTAATGCGAATACAACCTTATCTAACAAGAAAACTACAAATAATTTTGGAATTACTAATTTTTCCAGAGAAAATAAGCTCCCGCGTGGTTATTCAGAAAATGCGGGAAAATCAATTTAAATTCGAAACCTGAATTTGTAGTTAAAAAACATCTAATCTATTTCGCTAAGAAACAAAAAATTCCAAAAGAAACAACAGTTAGGTTTCCTGTTTGGCTTCCGGGGAAATGCAGGATGAATAGAAAGAAATTGCCAACCCAAAGGTGGATCAGAAAATTTTGGAAAACAATAAGATAAAACTAATCTCGACTTTGAACCAAATTCCTCTCGATTATGTTCAGTACGAAACCAAACAGAATAATAAGAGGTGCAAAGCGAGGGGGAAACAATAACAACAACAACAAATAAAGAAAATTCCGAAAAAAATACACTTGGAAAATTAAAAGGAAGTAGCATTACCTCGACTCTTTCATTCAGAAGAAGCTTCCGCTGGTTCATGAATTCAATTTGTTTCCTAGTTGTACAGAGTCTGGATCTTGCTTTAACGGGGAGAAAATTTTGGACTTTTTATTTTACCAATATCTTGAGCGGTAGGGTAATTGGATTCCGCATCTTGGAGGGAAATATTCTGCTGCTAACACTTCCATATTTTAATCTTCGGTTGGACTAGATAGATTTGTTTTTAAGTACGTTCGATGTGGATCGTTGGATCTAAGCCGTTGATCCCACGGTTTCATATCTTTGCCGCAAAATACGGTAATAATATGGTCTTTCAGTCTCTATCACATTTTCCTTTTTTCTACAATAATTAAATAAATAGGGATAAAATAAACTCGTGTATAGTTAGAAAGTCGTACATAATTAATTAATTGCGTATAAAATTATTTGTAATTATCAGAATTTGATTTGCATTGATTGATGCTTAAGTTTTTTAACCACTTTACCACGAAGAATGCTTAATTAAGGATAATAAAAAAAGAATTTATAAAATTTTAAAAAATTGAAATAGATTTATAATAAAAAATACATATAAAATAATTTAAAATATAAAATAATTTAAAATTTTCAAGATACTGTATCACTTGCCCCTCTCAATCTATTTGTGTGCGTGTGCGTAATTAGAATGAAAAATCCATGCATCCGTGCATATGTTGAAGGGCATTGCCCTTGGTCCCCTTGGTCAATACGTAACGTTTACTTCTTGTCCCTTATCAACATTGAACATTTAATTTAAGCCTTCATATCCTTTAGCTAAGTGAAAAAGTTGCATTTCCGACCCCTTTCAAAAACTACTTATTGAAACAACCCCATAAAATGAAATAAATGAACATTTAATTTTTGCACTTCCGAGGAAACAAACTCTTGAATTCCCCTAACCAAACCAAAAGAAGGATGGTTACCTCCGACACTATTAACAAAATTAATGGAGAATAAAGAATCAGTTTTAGCAATACCAAATAAAGTCCACGAAACAACCCCATAATTCAACAACATTAATTGATCAATGCTCCAAACTCCTCTACTATTACGAACAACTCCCCTTAAATAATTTTCTATCAGACTAGGTCCTTGAGTTCGAGTAGCTATATTTGTTGCGTTTGTAGGGTGTAAGTACATTATCAATTGATTAAGAATATTTTTAACGGATACTGCTTTATAAATTATAATCGTTCTAGACTAATAAAAAACAAATGACCACTGCTTAACAATAACACTGCAGATAACAGTCTCCTCTTCGTTAGATTCCAAGATGACCATTTGGATAGCTATATTTCTAGATGCATAACTATACTATTAATAATATTAAATTATATACAATTGATAAAAAAATATAAAAAAAAATAAATTACAAACTATAAATTAACTAAACATTTCTAAAAAAAATCAATGGAAATGCATTCATTTTCCATTAAGAACTAATAGAATGATGCTTATGAAAACTTTGACAAAATGCTTATAGGTTAAAGAGAAAAGTTATCCAAAATTAAAGGCCTAACATCATACAAGCTAAAGAGCTTACATAGATAACTAATCGCCATTACTTTCAGACGGTACTAACTGAAACAGAAAAAGAACACCTGGCCATATAAATGAGGCAATCGTCATCTGAAAGGAAAGTACCACTAAGCAAAGGCATACGCGATCGTCTCCACCACTTTGGGTCGCCACATTGATTTCTGGACACATAACAGCCCCTCCTTGTCCTTTGAGAAAGTTGTGAGCACTTCCCACTGCATAGACCTTAAAATACTCTCGAGCTCATTAATGGTCTCAAAGTTGTCTCGAACAATAAATATCCCTTCGGGCCTTAGTATTCGATCGACCTCGCCAACCACGGACACAATATTGCACCTACAAGTTCCAAAATCAAATCGAAACAACTTATTCTCTCATAGTTCAATCCTAACTCCGTTCATGTTAATCGAATCAGAAAAAGGAAGACGTTCATACAAACCTCTTTTTAAGCTTGGAGAATAGGTGGTCAGAGTGGAGAAGATCATAGGACCTCGGATAGGTGCTGAATGATTCACACCAATTATGATACATACCAAATAGACCTCTCTCGTATATTATAGGAAGGGTATCAGGAGAGCGAATTGGGACTACATTCATTACCCACAAATTCAGATCTTTGAGTGCCGCAGCAAATCTATGAGCATGTCAGAATCAAGGAAAAGAATATTCAACGTTAATTAAAAAAAAAAGGATAAACTAGTATTTAGTTTATCCAATTATTATCTTTTCAAAATCATACTTAACGTTACGTTTTGACCACCAGCCGTGAAAAAATAAACAGAACTGCTGACATGATAAATTTTATTTATTTCTTTAATGATGACGTAATATTACCTTATGATGACACATTAGCATCACCGTTAATTTTTTAAGGGCAGGTGACCAAAACAGAACTAAAACGTAACGTTAGATTTTATTTGAAAAAAAAATAGTTGGGTGACCAAAATAGAACCGCGAGAATATATGGATGACTAAATACACAATTTACCCTAAAAATAAAAAGTAAACCTTTATATTTACTTTCTTACCCTCCATAAACAGCTTTCATGTCCATGACATTTCTAATAGATAACCAGTTTATTCCCATATTCTTTCTGTATGATTGGACCACTCTTTTCCGGTGTTCATAGTCTAAAGCAAAATCCTCAGGTGCTGCTTTGCCATAAACTCCAACATGGGAACTCAACAACCAATAAGGTGATTTTTCCAATCTTGCCGGCCATTGCTCGGGCCACTTAGACCCACGTTTTGATGCATCTACAGGCACTTTGTGCATGCATGTTTTCAGTGACACGTTCCTATAAAATTTAAAAATTTAATTCAGTAGCTAACTCAAAGAATGCAAGTTAGCATCTTGTTAAGCCACTCGATGGATCTTGTCATTTTAACAAGAAGTGTTAGATTTGTTTTTAACCAGAGTTTTGGTTTTATAGCAGAGTTAATAAGAAACATTACCAGGCTGCATTTGGATCATCAGAGTTGGGACAGAGTGGAGGCTCTTGCTTTGACCTTCCATTATAGCAGTCGTTAGAATCAGGCTTCTTAAATATTGCTACAGTGTTGGAGGAAAAGTCAGAATTCGGTGGGGTGTTGAAAATCAAGAAAATTATAGCACATATTCAACAAAAGGGGCACCGAATTCGGTGCCCCAAATTTTTAATTAAAATGTAATAGGGTTAATTATATTTTAGCCACTACACACTTTAGGGTATTTACAAGATTAGCCCTTAAGCTTCAACTATAAATACCCTAGCTCATTTAGCTTCTAAATCATCCCAAAATCTTCCAGTTCTCTCTCAAGTGTGTTTTGTAAACACCTGTAATTTTTTCTCTTTAGTAAAAGATATGCAGCAGTCCGGAGACGTAAGCACAATTGACTGAACTCCGTTATCAATTTTTCGGGTATTATTTTTTCCGCTTTTATTTTGTATTCTCACTAATCTGGCTATAGGAAAATTACTTGTTACTCGTTTATTTCCCAACAACCGGTAATCAGAGCTTTTGGGTTGTGAATTTTGTCAAATTTTTGCGAGGTTACTATTCATTACTATTCACGTGAATAGTAAATTTCGTGAATAGTGAAATTTTGTCAGCAATACGAATTTGTCGACGGATGTGTTATAATACACGGTGGTTCGCACAAATTGTCAGAAACGATCCGAATAAGCCAGATTCGAGTGGGAGCGATGGCTGTAGACGAAGGGAATGTGAAAATTGAAAAGTTTGATGGTGCGGACTTTGGTTTTTGGAAGATACAGATCGAAGATTTTCTGTACCAGAAAAATCTATATCAACCCCTCTTAGGAAAGCAACCAGAGGTCATGAAGAATGAAGACTGGGCTCTTCTCGACCGACAAGCCCTCGGAGTTATCCGACTGACGTTGTCCCGAAATGTTGCTTTCAACATAGCAAAGGAAAAGACCACGGCGGGTCTTATGGCGGCTCTCTCCAGTATGTATGAGAAGCTATCGGCCTCAAACAAAGTTCATTTGATGAGGCGATTATTCAATTTGCGGATGACGGAAGGGGCATCAGTGGCTCAACACCTGAATGAACTCAACACAATCACAACCCAGTTGAGTTCCGTGGAAATTGAATTCGATGATGAAGTTCGAGCTTTAATTCTCTTATCATCTCTACCAGACAGTTTGAATGCTACTGTTACAGCAGTTAGCAGCTCGTCGAGAAATAGTAAATTGAAATTCGACGATGTTCGGGATCTGGTACTGAGCGAAGAAATTCGACGGAGAGAATCGGGTGAAGCATCAACCTCCTCAGCCTTGCACACGGAGTCCAGAGGGAGAACTTCAGAAAGAAATTCAAATTGTGGCAGATCGAAATCCAGATGGGGAAAATCAATAACGGGAAAGAAAGATTTTACATGTTATAATTGTGGCAAGAAGGGTCACTTTAAAAGGGATTGTCGAGCACTGAAGAAAGATACCGGCACACAGGAATCTGCAAACATGACAGAGGAGACAGGTGATGCCATGATTCTAAGCGTCAACAGTCTGATTGAATCCTGGATTTTGGATTCAGGGGTATCTTTCCACTCCACCCCATGCCGAGAAATCATGGAAAACTATGTCAGTGGTGATTTTGGAAAGGTTCATCTAGCCGATGATGAAACCTTGAAGATCGTCGGAAAAGGAGACATCCGATTAAAGTTGCCAAACCAGACCACCTGGACGCTGAAATGAGTGAGACATATTCCTAGCCTCAAAAGAAATTTGATTTCTGTAGGACAGCTTGATGGTGAATGATTTAGCACAACCTTTTCAGGCTGTGAATGGAAGATTACTAAAGGAGCACTCGTCATTGCTCGTGGTAAGAAAACTGGTACTCTCTATATAACCTCAAATTTAGAGAATATCATTGCAGTAGCATATGCTGATGGAAAATCAAACCTATGGCACCAAATGCTTGGCCATATGAGCGAGAAAGGGATGAAGACACTTTTGTCAAAAGAAAAGTTGCCGAACCTAAAGAATGTAGATGTCGGACTATGCGTGGATTGCATCTTTGGTAAACAAAAGAAATTCAGCTTTGCAAAGATTGATAAGACACCCAAGGCTGAAAAGTTAGAGTTGGTTCGTACTGATGTATGGGGACCATCTCCAGTTCCATCTCTTGCAGGCTCACTATATTATGTCAACTTCATCGATGATTCTACAAGGAAGGTGTGAGTTTATTTTCTGAAGAAGAAATCAGAAGTCTTTGATGCCTTCAGAAAATGGAAGGCCATGGTGGAAAATGAGACTGGTCTGAAAGTCAAGCGGTTGAAGTTTGACAATGGAGGAGAGTACAGAAATAGGAGATTCAGAGACTTCTGCGCAAACAATGGGATCAAGATGGAGACAACAATTCCCATGACACCGCAGCAGAATGGCGTAGCAGAGCGCATGAACAGAACTCTGAATGAACGTGCCAGAAGCATAAGGATACATGCTGGATTGCCCAAATTTCTATGGGCTGAAGCTATCAACACTGCAGCTTACCTGATCAACCGTGGGCCCTCAGTTCCTTTGGATGGCAGAATACCAGAGGAAGTTTGGAGCAAGAAAGAAATAAACTTTTCACACTTAAGAGTGTTTGGTTGTATTTCTTATGTACACATAGACTCTGCTGAAAGAAGTAAACTTGATGCTAAGTCCAACAAATGTGCCTTTGTTGGTTACGGCGGTGATGAGTTCGGTTACCGGTTTTGGGACTATGAAAATCAGAAGATCATCAGAAGCAGAGATGTCATTTTCAATGAGAATGTGATGTATAAAGACATGTCAACTGTAGAATCAAGCATCTCCAATACCAAAGATGAAACAAAGGAATTTGCTGAGTTTGAGGGGATTTTTGGAAATGATGTTCAGATCAGTCCTGAAGCAGTTCAAGAAGAACCAGGCACACCGGAACTAAGACGCTCCTCCAGAATTCCTAAACCAACCCAACGGTATTCTCCTTCTTTGCACTACTTGTTGCTGACTGACAATGGTGAACCAGAGTGCTATGATGAAGCAATGCAAGTGGAGGATTCAGTCAAGTGAGAGTCTTCCATGAAAGATGAGATGAACTTGCTTATGTCAAATCAGACGTGGGAATTAGCTGAATTACCACCAGGCAAGAAAGCGCTTCACAACAAGTGGATTTACAGGATCAAAGAAGAGCACGATAGGAGCAAACGTTACAAAGCGAGATTGGTTGTCAAAGGTTTTCAGCAAAAAGAAGGTATTGACTACAATGAAATTTTCTTTCCAGTCGTGAAACTGTCTACTATCAGACTGGTGTTGAAAATTGTAGCTGCAGAGAATTTACATCTTGAGCAGTTAGATGTAAAGACAGCTTTCCTTCATGGTGATTTAGAGGAAGAAATCTATATGAGGCAGTCAAGAAAAACCTGGTATGCAGGTTGAAGAAGAGCTTGTATGGTTTAAAACAAGCTCCTAGACAATGGTACAAGAAGTTCGATAGCTTCATGAGTAGTAGTGGATTTACCAGATGCCAAGCAGATCATTGTTGCTACATCAAGAGGTTCGACAATAGCTTCATTATTTTATTGTTGTACGTTGATGACATGCTTGTTGCAGGCTCAGACATGCAAGAGATTATAAACTTGAAGCAAAAATTGTCGAAGCAGTTTGCAATGAAAGATCTGGGTGCAGCAAAGCAGATTCTTGGGATGAAGATCAAGATAGACACAAAGTCGGGGACTTTGATGTTATCACAGGCTGAGCACATCAACAAAGTACTCTCCAGGTTCAACATGCAAGATGCTAAACCAGTAAGTACACCTTAGGTGTTTATTTTAGACTCTCCAAAGAACAGTCACCAAAGACGGAGGAAGAACGTGCACACATGGTGAAGGTGCCGTATGCCTCAGCAATTGGAATTTTGATGTATGTCATGGTTTGTACCAGACCAGATATTGCTCATACAGTGAGAGCTGTTAGCAGGTACATGAATAATCCGAGCAAAGTACAATGGGAAACTATCAAATGGATCCTCAAATATCTGCAGGGTACTACAAACAAAGCACTTTGTTTCAAAGGTGGAGATACGATACTGACAGGCTATGTAGATGCTGACTTAGCCGGAAATGTTGACATCAGAAGGAGCACTATAGGGTATTTCTATGCTCTAGGAGGTACAGCAGTGAGTTGGGTTTCTCAACTATAGAAGATAGTTGCTCTCTCCACCATTGAAGCAGAATATGTCGTTGTTACGGAAGCCAGAAAGGAGATGGTTTGGCTCCAAAGTTTCTTGGAAGAGTTAGGCAAGAAACAAGAAAACAATGTCTTGTATTATGATAGTCAAAGTGCTATCCATCTAGCGAAGAATCCGTCTTTTCATTCCAAGATGAAGCACATACAATTACGGTATCATTTTATCCGGTCTCTTCTAGAAGATGTGATTTTGAAACTTGAAAAGATTAGTGGAGTTCAAAATCCGGCAGACATGTTAACAAAGACGGTGACCACAGACAAACTGAAGTTGTGTTCAACTTCAGTTGGCATGCTAGAATAACAAGACCAGAAATACTGTTGCATTGATCGAGGTGTGAAGACAGATTAAAATCATTCTTCAAGTGGGAGATTGTTGGAGGAAAAGTCAGAATTCGGTGGGGGTGTTGAAAATTAATAAAATTATAGCACATATTCAACAAAAGGGGCACCGAATTCGGTGCCCTAAATTTTTAATTAAAATATAATAGGGTTAATTACATTTTAGCCACTGCACACTTTAGGGTATTTACAAGATTAGCCCTTAAGCTTCAACTATAAATACCCTAGCTCATTTAGCTTCTAAATCATCCCAAAATCTTCTAGTTCTCTCTCAAGTGTGTTTTGTAAACACCTGTAATTGTTTCTCTTTAGTAAAAGATCTGCAGCAGTCCGAAGACGTAAGCACAATTGGCTGAACTCCGTTATCAATTTTTCGGGTATTATTTTTTTCGTTTTTATTTTGTATTCTCACTAATCTGGCTATAGGGAAATTACTTGTTACTCGTTTATTTCCCAACATACAGCTACCCTATTTATTCGATGCTTCCTAGTTTTATTCACAAGCTTCCAGCACGTAGCTTCTGTTAGTTCAACCATTGCTGCGGAAAATCCACACAAGTTGCTGCAGGTGTTAGACACAATAAATTTCTCACACAATACACATAGATGGCACGATAGGATCATGTACCTTTCCAGATTTCATCATCTTCATGACCTTTCTGATAAACAGGAGTTGCGGACCACACAAAGAAACCACCAGGTCGAAGCAAACGGTTGAGCTCCAAGAGGAGTTTACCGCCTGCATGTTGTTAAGACCAATGAATATTCAAGCATGGACAATTTATAAAAGGCAATTCTAGCAACTGATTACTGAGTCTAATACGAATCATAGTTAAAATTTTATCAAATAAGGTTGTTTGATACCTTCTATGTGCCATGGCACTCTACATCGTGCACAATGAACAATATCAAATACTCTGCAATGGTAGGGAAGTTTCTTAGTTCCCATCACAGAAGACACATCAGGAATTCCCCTTTCAAGTGCAAATTGCACTTGAGCTTCATGTTCATCTTTAGGTGCAAATGACATAACAAGCACATTTCTGTCAAAAAGAAAACCTCCAAAGCTGGCAACCCCACACCCAACATCCAGTACCACACGAGAGCGTTTTCTCCAGGCTATATCGGGTGCAGACTACAGAATAATAATCAAACATTAAGCACAAGTTGAAAGAACAAATTGCAGGAGAGGAAAAGACTGACCCCTGCATTAAACTCATACTGCTTACTGCCATCATTTTTCAAATGCAACATGGAATGCCATGGTTCTTTATAAATCATATCAAATATTTGTAAATAGATTTGTGCAATAAAACGACTAGAGCTGTAAATGAGCAAAACCTACAAAAATGGAACTTTTCGTTACCATTCATGAAACTTAAACAAACACGTTGATAAACATAAAATAAAAATGTCTGCAAACAACTCAAAACTTGTTCAAGAAGTAGATACTACAAGAAGGGGATGAGAAACAGTAATGAACGATATGATAAAATACTGAAGTTTGAAGACAATAGAATCGTTTTGAGCACTCACCTCTTCAATGAAGTCAATATAGAGAAGAGCACCATGCTTAAACTGAGTTCCACCACCGAGAAATGTGAGGTACTCTCTAGTTACTTTAACCCAGTTCTGATGACCCTTAATTTATGCCAACTGAGTATGTGGAACATCACGATACCATATCTGCAGTAACAAGAACTCGTTCGTTAATTCATCTCTTCAAGCACGGAATTAAAGCGAAAAAGTGAACCAGCAAATGTGAAGTAAAAGTACATTCTCTCTGCTTTTTGGCCACCCAATTGGGCATCTATATCCTTCAGAAAGAGGACCAAGACAGGTAGGTGGTTCTTCAGGGCAATGCCTTTCTCGATGTTCATAATGTTTGTTGGTACGAAGATGCTTGATTGCTTCCCAATTGTCAAGACATGGGATATAATCAGGCCCAGCAGTAGAATTGCAAAGCTTCCAAATGTATTCCTTGGATGCTAACTGAGTCTTCTTTTCATTTTTTGAAACTGCCGCCTGAGTAGAGAATGATCCATTCCGAGTACTGGTTTCACTCAAAAGTATAGACTGAGCACCAGAGGAGGAAACTTTATTTAAACTCTGATTTTCCACTACATGATCATTTTTTGCCTCGTCAGAGCTTTTATCTAACTCCTTTTTATAATTTTGATCAACCTTACCCTCTATCTGACCAACCACCTTAGTTCCATTCATTCCAGAGTAATTTTCATCTGGTTTCTTTTCACCGCCACCAGAATCAGATTTATCGGCATTCTTCTCATTGTTGCCCTCTTCTGAATTAGACATTTGTCATCAGGCTTCACTCCAGAATCCCCTAATCCACCCAAATTCTTACCACTATTGTTGTTTGATAGTCCACCTTCAGAATCCTTTTTGTTAGACTCATTTTTGTCATTTTGATCAACATTAGTTTCAGATGATTTTTTATCTGGTTTCTTTTCACCACTACCAGAATCAGACTTCTTGTCATTCTCATTGGAGACAGCTTTCTCATTGCTTTCCCCCGGATCAGAACTTTTGTCATTGGGATTGGGATTCTCTTTAGAACCCTATGATCTACCCAAATTCTCATCATTGTTGTTTCTCTATCCACCTTCAGTATCTAACTGCTTCTTATCCTTCTTAGACTCATCCAAGTTACTCTCTTCACTGGTATTTTTTTCTTTCGTATTTAGGTTTTCAGTACCATCACCTTTATCCAGACTCTCATTCAAGTCCCCTTTCCTGGTTTCCTTGAATAAATTATCACCACTGACGTTTGTCTGTCCTCCTTCAGAATTCAATTGCTTTTTATCCTTTTTAGACTCGTCCGACTCGCTTTCTCCAGTTTCTGGTGTGTTTAAGTTGCCAGTACCACCATCTTTAGCCCCGCTAGCATCCTTAGGAAAATTCTCACCACTCTTGTTATTGTTTGTCTGTCCACCTTCAGAATCCAATTGTTTCTTATCCTTCTTAGACTCATTTGACTTACTCTCTTCAGTTTCTGGTGTGTTTAAGTTGCTAGTGCCACCATCTTTAGCCTCACTAGCATCATTGGGAAAATTCTCACCACTCTTGTTGTTGTTGATTGTCTGTCCACCTTCAGAATCCAATTGCTTCTTATCCTTCTTAGACTCATCCAACTTACTATCTTCAGTTTCTGGTGTGTTTAAGTTGCCAGTGCCTCCATCTTTAGCCCCACTAGCATCCTTGGGTAAATTCTCCCCACTATTGTTGTTTGTCCGTCCAACTTCAGAATCCAATTGCTTCTTATCATTCTCAGACTCATACAACTTACTCTCTTCAGTATTCCTCTTGTTTTCTTGTGTATTTAAGTTGTCAGTGCCCTTGTCATCATCTTTAGCCAGACTCAAAATCAAGTCTCCTTTCCTGGCATCCTCAGGTACATCCCCGAGGTTATCTTCGAATTGAAGGCCGTTGCTTGTGTCATTGCTGTTATCGATTACTGTTAGATTTGTCTAGAAATTAAGTTGACAAGTTGGAAATTTCATCTTGGTTTGTGGCCAACTTATTGGAAATTTCATCTTGGTTGGTGGCTAAACTTTGAACATGTGAATTTTATATTTGGTGGCTAACTTGTACACATTGGAAAATTCTTTGGTAGGTGGCCAAACTTTGAACATATTGTTCTTGAAACTCAACTATAAATAGGCCTAAGTATTTCCATTAGAAATCATCCCAAAAACAAGTTCTCTCTTCCTCTTGTATTCTTCATTCTCCCACTTTGGGAATTTCAAAGAATTCCATTTGTTGTAATATAGGCGATATAGTGAAGTTCTCTTGATATCGAATATTGTTTGTTAGAATTAAAATGCCAAAATACGGATCAGTTGAGACATCAAGCTCTTCATCTGGACCGGTGAGGAGGGTGATGTCAAATGCAAATTTCTCGGTGGAGTTGTTCGATGGATCCTGTCATTTTGGCTTGTGGCAAGGCGAGGTGTTAGACGCTTTATTCCAACAAGGTCTAGACATCGCCATTGAGGAAGAAAAGCTCGAATATATGGAGGAGAAAGAATGGGGAACAATCAATCATTTGGCGTGCAGCACGATTCGATCTTGTCTTTCCAGGGAGCAGAAGTATGGCTACATGAACAAGACTTCTGCAAGTAAGATGTGGAAAGCTTTGGAGGAAAAATTCCTGAAGAAAAGCTCTCAGAATCGTCTCCACATGAAGAAAAGATTGTTCATATTTGATTATCAACCAGGCACCAGTATGAATGAACACATCACTGATTCAATGAGCTAGTGGAAGACTTATTGGGCATGGATGAAACCTTCAAAGATAAAGATTTGGCTTTGATGTTGTTGTCATCTCTTCCAGATGAATTTGAGCACCTTGAGACAACGTTACTTCATGGTAAGGATAATGTTACCCTTAAAGATGTAACTGCTACTTTGTATAGTTATGAACTCAGGAAGAAAACCAAGAAGGAGAGCAAGTACGAAGCAGCAGAGGCCATGGTGGCAAGAGGTCGCTCGAAAAGTCAAAATCCAAAGTGGAGAGGGAGATCAAAGTCGAAGTCCAGACTGGGAAAAGATGAATGTGCCTTTTGTCATGAGAAAGGCCATTGGAAGAAAGATTGTTCGAAGCTGAAGAAGAAAGAAAAAGCTGCTCCAGATGCATGTGTTGCAGAGCATGATGCACATGACTCTACATATCATTGGTTGCTTCATCAACAACATTCCATTCCGATGAGTGGATATTAGATTCGGGTTGCACCTATCATATGTCCCCTAATCGGGAGTGGTTCTCCGATTTAGTGGAACTAAATGCAGGAGTTGTTTATATGGGCAATGACAATGCCTGTAAAACTGTTGGGATAGGTTCAATTTGATTGAAGAATCAAGATGGATCAACCAGAGTTCTGATGGATGTCCGATACGTGCCCAGTTTGAAGAAAAATCTCATCTCGTTGGGAGCCTTAGAATCCAAAGGCTCAGTAGTCACTATGAGAGATGGAGTTTTAAAAGTCACCTATGGCGCACTTGTGATGATGAAGGGCATCAGGAAAGATAATTTGTATTACTACCAAGGTAGTACAATTATTGGAGCAGTTGCAGTAGCTTCCGGATGTGATGATTTGGACGCAACCCAGTTGTGGCATATGCGGTTGGGACATGCTGGAGAGAAATCCTTGCAAATTCTGGCAAAGAAAGGATTGTTGAAAGGTGCAAAGGCTTGCAAATTGAACTTTTGCGAGCATTGTGTTCTGGGAAAGCAGAAGAGAGTGAAGTTTGGCACCACTATACATAATACAAAAGGTATTGTAGATTATATTCACTCAGATGTATAGGGTCCTTCAAAGACATCGTCTTTAGGAGGAAACCATTATTTTGTAACTTTTGTAGATGACTTTTCCAGAAGAGTTTGGGTGTATCCAATGAAGTCTAAAGATGAAGTGCTTCAAATTTTCCTGAAATGGAAAAATATGATCGAGAACCAGACTGGTAGAAAGATCAAACGTCTTAGGACGGACAATGGAGGGGAATATAAAAGTGACCCATTCTTTGACGTTTGCCATGAGTATGGTATTGTTCGACACTTCACTATTAGACATACACCACAACAGAATGGGGTGGCAGAGCGTATGAATCGAACACTATTGGAGAAAGTTCGATGTATGTTGTCTAATGCTGGGTTAGGCAAGGCATTTTGGGCTGAGGCTGTGACATATGCTGGCCATCTCATTAATCGTCTGCCGTCATCAGCGATAGGAGGAAAAACACCATTGGAGGTATGGTCTGGAAAACCTGCTACTGATTATGATTCCTTACATGTATTTGGATCCACTGCTTATTATCATGTGAAGGAATCCAAGCTTGATCCGAGAGCAAAGAAGGCTCTCTTTATGGGAATCACCCATGGAGTGAAGGGATTCCGCCTTTGGTGTTTATACACCAAGAAGATAATTTGTACAAGAGATGTTACCTTTGATGAATCTGCCATAGTAAAGAAGGTAACAAGTGAAGCTATCCAAACAAGTAGTACTCCGCAGCAGGTGGAGCATACTCCAAAACAGGTGGAGTTTCAGCAGATGATGATCCCAGAAGTTGATGTAGCTGATTCTTCAACTCCAATAGAAGAATCAGAAGATGAAGAGGTTCAAACCCAAGAACCATTGGAGACATCAGAAACACTTGCAGTTACAAGGCCAAGGAGAGAAATTCGTAGACCTACTCGATTTGTTGATATGGTGGCCTATGCTCTTCCAGTTGTTGATGATGATATCCCTATCACTTACCAAGAAGCAATACAAAGCTTGGAAAGTGATAAATGGAAAAGTACCATGGATGAAGAAATGCAATCTCTCCAAAAGAACGACACTAGGAAATTGGCACAATTACCGAAAGGTAAAAGGGCCATTGGATGCAAGTGGGTATTTGTAAAGAAAGATGGATCTCATAACAAGAAAGATGTTCACTACAAGGCACGGTTGGTAGCTAAAGGCTACGCTCAAAAGGAGGGAATCGACTACAATGAAGTATTTTCCCCTGTTGTGAAGCATTCCTCCATTAGAATATTGTTGGCCTTGGTAGCACAGTTGAATTTGGAGCTAGCTCAACTTGATGTAAAGACGGCTTTCTTGCACGGTGATTTAGAAGAGGAGATCTATATGACACAACCAGAAGGATACAAAGATGGTGGTTGTGAGAAATGGGTTTGTAAGCTGAACAAATCACTATATGGATTGAAGCAATCTCAGAGGCAGTGGTACAAGCGATTTGATAGCTTTATGAGGAGGCAAAAGTATACTAGAAGCAAATATGATCATTGTGTGTATTTGCAAAAGCTCAAAGATGGATCTTTCATTTATCTTCTCTTGTACGTTGACGATATATTGATCGCTTCGAAGAGTAAAAGGAGATAGACAAATTAAAGGCTCAGTTGAATCAAGAGTTTGAGATGAAAGATCTAGGTGAGGCAAAGAAGATTCTTGGTATGGAGATAAGCAGAGATAGACAGAGAGGGAAGCTTTGTTTAACACAGAAGCAGTATCTGAGAAAGGTATTACAATGTTTTGGCATGAATGAAAACACCAAACATGTAAGTATCCCATTGGCTTCTCATTTGAAACTTAGTTCTCAATTATCTCCTAAAACTAACGAAGAACGAGTGTATATGGCAAAAGTTCCATATGCTAATGCAGTTGGGAGCTTGATGTATGCAATGGTGTGTACGCGTCCTGACATTTCACAAGCAGTTGGAGTTGTGAGCAGGTACATGCATGATCCTGGAGAAGGACATTGGCAAGCTGTAAAATGGATTCTACGGTATCTCCAAAAAACCGTGGATGTTGGTTTAGTTTTTGAACAGGATGAAGCACTTGGTCAGTGTATGGTTGGATATGTTGATTCCGATTATGCTGGTGATTTGGATAAGCGTCGATCAACTACTGGGTATTTGTTTACTCTTGCTAAAGCCCCAGTAAGTTGGAAGTCTACATTGCAATCTACGGTGGCCTTGTCTACTACAGAGGCAGAATACATGGCAGTTTCAGAGGCTGTAAAGGAAGCAATTTGGCTTAACGGGTTGATGGAAGACTTGGGAGTTGTTCAAAGTCACATTAGTCTCTATTGTGACAGTCAGAGCGCTATTCACTTAGCGAAAAATTAAGTCTACCATTCAAGGACTAAGCATATCGACGTGAGGTATCACTTTGTGCGGGAGATCTTTGAAGAAGGAAAGATTCTACTTCAGAAAATTACGACATTAGAAAATCCTGCAGATATGATGACCAAGGTGGTAACAGTAATCAAGTTCAATCATTGTTTGAACTTGATTAACATCCTGAAAGTATGAACACCTTCGGGTGTGTGGCGCTTGTGAGCGCAATTAGAGGCACTATAAATTTGGGGAGTTGAAGAAGTTGAGTAGGCTTGGTAATTGCAAGCCAAGGTGGAGATTTGTTAGATTTGTCTAGAAATTAAGTTGACAAGTTGGAAATTTCATCTTGGTTGGTGGCCAACTTATTGGAAATTTCATCTTGGTTGGTGGCCAAACTTTGAACATGTGAATTTCATATTTGGTGGCTAACTTGTACACATTGGAAAATTCTTTGGTAGGTGGCCAAACTTTGAACATATTGTTCTTGAAACTCAACTATAAATAGGCCTAAGTATTTCCATTAGAAATCATCCCAAAAACAAGTTCTCTCTTCCTCTTGTATTCTTCATTCTCCCACTTTGGGAATTCCAAAGAATTCCATTTGTTGTATTATTGGCGATATAGTGAAGTTATCATCCGGTGTGGTGCCCGAGGAGTAGACGATATTCTCGTCGAACCTCGTAAATTTGGTGTGTTCTCTCCATTATTGTTTTTATTCGGTTCTTTTCCATTGTGTTTCAATATTCAATAGTTTGACAGGTTTATCTGCTATGCAACCTTTGATGGTTTAATCTTGACATTTTAGGTCAATTTTAAAATTACGTTCGTGTGATAAATAACCCGTTTTCCCCAACAATTACCAGTGTAACCTGGTCATCGATACTGTTTTTCTTTTCACAAGCCACATTGTCCATGTTTTGATCGGGGACAACTTAGGACGAACTCATCATCCAAAGTCCAACTAAACATAATCCCACGAAAACCACTATGGTAACAGTGGAACCATAACTCGAAGATGATGACCTCCTATTACTGGTAATACTATTATCTACTCTACCATATTTTCCTAATGCCATGATCACTATTTCCTTCTTTTACTAATCAAATCTTCAAAATTTCACACCTGAAACTGAAAATTAATTAAAAGGGAAAAAACTAAATCAGAACTAGACTTAAATACCTATAAGCTATTGCATATAGAACGAGATCCAAAATTGATTTCGAAAATTTAAAAAAAGGCTGTAAAAATTATGCATTATTATTCTTTTATTACTATTATCCTCATGCACCTATTTACTATTAATTTAATTTATAAAAATATAAAATTTTAAAATGATTCAAAAATTAATTAAAAATTTTAAGGTAAATTATTTAAAATAAAATATTAATTACATTATTTTTTATAATATTTTTTAACAATTTTTTAAATAATTTTTAAAGGTAAATTATAAATTTTATTTTATTTAAAAATTTGTTAAAAATATTATAAAAATAATGTAATTAATATTTTATTTTAAATAATTTACCTTTAAATTTTTAATTAATTTATAATTATACGTTGAGTCTTTAGAATTTTAAATTTTTATAAATTAAATTAATAGTGTTCAGCAGTGTTTATCGTTAATGAGACTTAAAGGTTCTTATCGAACGTGAAAGACTCATCCTTATTTAATAGACTAATTATACAATTGTTTTTGCACTTTATAACGAGTTAAAATATTGTTATGTGCTATTAATTAATATTAGGATAATAGTATTGTTTATTCATAAAATATTTATAATAATATATATACTTTTAAAAGGTTTAAATATGAATTGAACAACCTTAGTGATAAAGGGATTATTGTTATTGGGGTTACGGGATTGAGTACTACTTTTGTAGGGATGTATATGTTGGGACCGTCGGTGTACCCCATGGCGCATCGGAAACAAACTCGACGATCTCACAAGCAATCCATCTATGATAAAACCAAAATCGGGAGGAAAGATACGATTTCTCACCTTAGGTTCCTTGAATAGCATCAATACAAAAACGATTCACGATCTCATGAACGATTTGAATCCTAACCTCCACGAAAAAATATCTCATCCTCTGCTTAGTTCACCCAGTTGAAAAACAGTTGATAGCAATTTTTTTCTCAAAACAATTTCGAGGAATTTCGAAAGACTAAACGACTGCTAGACTAACATATCTCTTTTATATGTACCGCCCTAGGTATTAGGGTTTCAATATGAATTTAATAAGGAATATAATTACCCTAATTATATTCTTTTAATTAAATTTGGTATTTTAATGTGTAATTAAAATTATATATATATATATATATATATATATATATATATATTAACTACACATTTTAATCATGTACAATAAAATTGTACATATGTTACACATTTATAAATTGCTCTTTTCAACCATTGGGTGTGACCATGTAGGTTCCTGTAACGTTAGTAGTAATAATTAGAACCATTCTAATATTACAAATAATGAGTGACATCTAGCAATATATCATTGTTACCTAAGTTACAGGAAGTTATGATTTGACATAACATGTTCGAGACTAATTTTTTTAATGTATTATATCAGTTTGTCATTTATATCTAGAATAGGAACAAGTCTTAGAATAGTCATGTAACACCCTAATCCAGTTTAACTCAAAGATCCATGGATTACAATGTTACACGGGACTACCGAAATGGTGAACAAATTTTTTTCTTTAAATACTGCTTGTAAAACACTGAAAATAGATCATCCATAATAATAAAAGAAAACGTGACAATAATATGGGTTTACAAAACAATGGGGAGCTCCCAAAATAAATCCAAAACAATACAGTACCAGTACAAATCAAAGTTACGACTGAATACACATAAGGGTCCATAAATAGTATATGCCCACTAAGAATGACTCAAGACATACTTTGAAAATCTTTAGTGGTCTGAACTGTTGTACTAGAATGTCTGGTGATGATAACTCCCCACAATCTGCCCCTAAGAACCTACGTACGGAAACGCATTCTGAACATTGAGCTTATGAGCTCAGTGCCTCACTAATAATTGCATTACACTATATGCATTCATTAAATGAAATGGCTAGTGGCACATGTATGACCATGCTAAATACTAATTTACTAAACTGTGGTTGGCATCATAGTGCAACTGAGGCTTCTGCTTCTCGGAGCTCATAAACCCCTCTAGCCTGTCGGAGAATCCTCGGGTGCCTAAGTGAGGTCCAGAGCTTCATCGGAGACGTACACTAGCCCCTTGGATAAAATTGAGTGAGATTCGGAGTTGTATCAGAAACATACACTCCACAGACTTACTCCGTCAAGTCTTGGGGCATCTGCGTCCAGTCGACTGCTGAAGTGTCTTGGAACTGACTTGGATATCCACTGACTGTTGTATTTTTTCTAAAGAGGAACTCGGGTGTCCTTACTATTTCCCGAACGTCAAATAAGGTTAATTTTATGTAGTCCTAGCTATTATTACTTCTACTTTTCTGATACTTATTATTGTTTTTGATTAAAGTCTTATTTGTTGTTATATTGAGTATGTGGGGTACCTCAAGCCTGATCCCTTAATCCTTGGATTATTTATCCAAATATGTCCATCAATACTGATACTAACCCCTCAGTATTGATACTAAACTCTTGGTATTAATACTCATTGTTGATATCCATACCCTCTGACTAACATAGGCTATTTAGGTAAGATAGTATCGATACTCCTACCTAAGTATCAATACTCTGGCACTGGGGTATCGATACTGAATTAAGTATCGATACCAAATTTAGGTTCGATGTTTCTAAAAAATACCCTCAGTATCGATACCTATTCCCTGGTATCAATACTCTATGTGAGTATCAATATTAAAATTGTAATATGGAAAATTAGTCTCGATACCAACCTGATCGATATCGAAACTAGGACCCTAGTATCGATACTATATGATATTACCCTTTGAAAATTGCCTATTTCTAAGCTTGGCTGATGAACAGAAGAACGATATTGATACCCCTACTACGAAAAGCCTTATTTTGGCTTGAATGATCATATCTTTCTACCCCAAAAGCCCTAGTAAGGTCCTCAACTGATGTTTAAGTATTTTATTTGATATTAGGGATCATAAATAGGTCTTAAAGTTTATACAACCTTCCAATTTTCATTTAAATGACCTATACATAGTATAAATGAGTTAGAAATAAGTTACTTGAGTATCTAGGTTGCTGGAAAAGTCGATGGCTCATCCCAATGTGAGCTTCTCTTTCCCCTAGCTTTGGATCTCTCACCAACTTCTCTCTTTAACAAGAAGCAAAACAAGGGTTACTAACTGAATTTAGGGGTTAAGGAAGGTTTTAAAAAACTTTTGAAGGTCTGAGTTTCCTAAAAATTTGATTGAAACTCAATGATTTCTTAAACATCACCAAACATTGTGTTTGGGAGCTTAAGATGAAGCTAGAGGTCAAACGATGTTGATTCTTACCTTTACTTGTCCTTGAAACACTTGAAAATCTATAAAGTTCTTAGCTTTTAACTTGGTTGAAGGAAGAAGATGAAGATGAGAGAAGAGAAGGAAGTAAGAGTTTGTAAGAAAAGAGGGATAGGGGTTTCAGACGTGAGATCATCTATTTTTAATGGATATTATCTTTTTATTTGAACAACGATCTAATTACTCTTTTGGTCCTCTTGGTTTTGGCTGAAAACTAAATATACCCTTTTTTTATCTAATATTGGGATCAACACAAGCCCAAATCCACTTCACTTTTGGTCAAATCTTCCTACAATCTAGAGAATTAAACCAAGACCTAATTCAGATTAGCCCAAAACTCCTAACCTGAAATCCAAGGTGTTACAAGTCACACTTGTATATCCCATCTATTATTTCTTGATATCTAGAGTAGACTATAATAAATGAATAGTTTGTCATATATCATATTAACTTATTCGAGCATAGCCGTGTATTTTTAGTCTTACTTAAGTGGCTTGTGACATATTTACTATTATGTAGAAATGACAAATCTTATCTTGATCATTCACACCCCACTACATATATCGTGATATGTTCAATGTCACTCTCTATAGTGCAACCAGTTACGGAGTACGTTTAACTGTATCAAAACATACAACAATATATGTTGAGATAGTAATGATCTCAAGTCTAAGGATCATACATATAGTTGTCACCATGAGCAATATCTTGACCCTCACATAATAATCCAAGACATATACTCATAGCGGGTCAATCCAATACATTGTTCTCTAACAATATATACATGCATCAATTCTAACATCTCTATGTCAATGGCGACTCATTGTCATCAATCAATAACATGTTAGTCTAAAGCATATCATTATTGTACATGCCCATAATAATACTTGACTAAGGATCTTTTAATAATAATCATATTATTATATGAACATTATTATCTTTTAGTTTATTTAATGCACAGAAATATAACAAAAGAAAATAACGTAATGCCTTTCTTCAATAAATAGGTAAAGAAAATATTTTAATACAATCATCATATGATTGGTCTTTAGGCATACTCTAACAACATGAACATTTGTTATCAAATAATTAAAAGTTTTTCTAACAAATACTACCTTGTATTCATTATGGACTATGAAAAAAATTAAAACATTCAATATGGAGTACTTTGATGAAATGTTTAATATGTTACTTAATAAAAAAATATTTCTTATGTTCTATAATTTGTGCTTTATAATGACTATGCATAGGGATGGAGCCAAGATTTTAGTTCAATGGGGAAAAGTATAATTAACAATAGAAAATGGGGGCAAAATAAAAATAAATCAAAATTTAAAGGCCTAAATAGGTAATTATTCCTATATTTTTTTAATGGTAAAATTTTTTGTAGGATGGGCAATACCCCCCGGGCCTACATGGCTCTATCCCTGATGCCCCTCGGGCCTACATGGCTTTATCCCTGACTATGCATATAATTTTAGGAGATATATTTGAATAAGAAAAATGATAAAATTATCTTAAAAAAGTGATTGATACATTTAACAAATTTATTTTAATATATATAAAATATCGGAATATATAAGAATAAAAAATATAGGCATTATTATTTGTTGATTTTTTGTTAGAACATTTGAAATAGAAACATTTTAAGAAATAAAAGAGACATATTTAATGGCAAAATCAATGAGATAATGCTCTCAAATTGTTTATTTCATGAAATAATGATCTCCCCAGATTAATTGCTCAAATAGAGTGATTTTCACAGTGTTGCCATAGGTCGCCATGGCATCCGGGCTAGCTTTGAGTCTCTTTATGGCTGTGCATGGCAGCATGTCAACGTGGCATGGGTCTGGGTGGCAGTATGGCATGGGTCTGGGTGGCAGCATGGCAACGTTGGGTAGGTCGCCAGGGCATCCCAGCGACATTGTAGGTCGCCAAGGGATCCCAACGACCTATGCCTTCTTTGCATGGCCCGAAGCTCTCACGTGCTCTGCTGTCGCTGCACCTATGCTCCCATGCAGCGTGAATTCAACTGTATTATTGCAGCACTTATTGCTGCATTATTGCAGCCCGTGAACGTGAATGACTCGGCGGCCTATAATTGAAGCAGAGTCTGCCCGGTTGTTGTATTTATATATTGGATGGATGGGGTTAATGAGTGAAACAATTAAGAGAGAAAGAAAGGGAGAAAATAGCAAATGAGAAGATAGCAGAGAAAAGAGGAAGAAGAAGAAAGGGAGAGCACAACATCGAGGTAAGTTTTTTAATTATTTTAATTAGTTTATTATTTTAAATTATTAGTTTGTTAGTTTATGGTTTAAGTTAAAACAAAATTTTAGTTAATTATTTAATTAGTTTGTTTGATGGTTATATATTAAAAAAATAATTAATTAGTGTGTTAGTTAGTCTAATATTTAATTAGTTTGTAGTTAGTTAAATAGTTAAGTTATATTTTGGTTGTTGAATTTATATTATATAAAAAAATTAGTTTATTAGTAGTTTAAGTTTTATTATAATAAAAAATAGTTTATTAGTTTAAGTTATATAAAAGAATAATTATTTAAATTAGTTTATTGTTATAAATTATTAGTTTATTAGTTTATTATTATAAATTAGGGTAAAATAATAGTTAATTAGTTTGTTAGTTTAATTTATATTATTGTTAGTTTAAGTTATATCATATAGAAATAAAAAAATATTTAATTAGTATGTTTGATAGTTACATATTAATAAAAATAATTAGTTTGTTTGTTAGTCGTTAGTTATATATAAAAAATATGTAATTAATTTGTGTTAGTTAAATAGTTAAGTTATATTTGTTTGTTGAATTTATATTATATAAAAAATTAGTTAATTAGTTTTTTAGTTTAAGTTATATTAAAGAATAGTTTATTAGTTAAAGTTATATTAAAAAATAGTTAAAGTTATATTAAAGAATAGTTTAATAGTTGTTTAAGGAAAAATTTGCATTTAACTTATATTTTAAAAAGTTTAGTTTGTTAGTTTATTATTTTAATATATTATAAGTTATTATAATAAATTTTGTTGTTGTGTTGTAAAATAGTTAGTTAGTTAGATTATATTAAATAATGTTTTAAATATTGATGTTTAATTTTTTTTACAGATTCATTCCAATGGCTGACCAAATTCCACTGCTGAGACTTGACAATGAACATATTTCAAGTCATTTGGGAATAATGGTGAATAATATATTTGTTTAATGAATTATAATTAAAAAATATTTGAATATTATTTTATGATTATGATAAAAATTTTGAAATATTAATTGCATGAGGACGAGCAGCGAGTCCTTCGTCTTCGGCTACATAAAGTGCCCAAGCCATACCCATTGATAGAAGAAAACTTGCAAGAGGCTGGATTTTGGTATATAACATTTGTGCGAGATTACAAGTTGGTCCCAGGTTTGATCAGTGCGTTGATTGAACGTTGGAGACCAGAAACGCACACGTTTCATTTGTCGTATGACAAATGTACAATAACTCTTGAGGATGTGGAAATGCAACTCAGGGTCCAAACAAATGGGATGCTGGTGGTAATGTCACATGAGTTTAATAATGTGGCACAACTTTGCAGCTTGTTTCTTGGGAAAGCGCCCGTACCACCAGAGTGTAGAGGGTGGCGTGTGAGGTTGTCATGGTTGAAGAATGAATTTCAGCTTCAACCAAATAGTACGGAGCACGAAATTATATATGCAACACGAGCATATATATTACAGTTGATTGGGGGAATTTTGATGCCTGATAAATCTGGTAGTTATGTTCACACTCAGTATCTTCTTTTTTTAACAAATTTTGAGAATTGTAGGCAATATAGCTGGGGATCAGCGATATTGGCGTTCTTGTATCGTGAGATTTGCAAGGCGTCATTAGTCGTGAATGATAATAATACAGCAGAAATCGATGGATGTCTGTTGCTGCTACAACCATGGGCTTGGCATAGACTTCCGTTTTTGACATCGATTAGTCGGACTACGGTTGACTTTCCACTTGCCAGAAGGTAATATGAATCCTCTATTTTAATATAAAATATTAATTAGAAAATATTTATTTTGATTAAAATTATTGAATAAAATGGCATATTTTTGTTTTGATTGATATACAGATGGAAGCATAAAATTGAAGGCACGGGGTTGGTGCACAACAACATTAAAGAGTTCAGGCTGAAGATCGACATTAAGGCCAAAAAGGAGGTATGTATAATCTGCTATTTTTAATTATTATTTAAATTAACTATATTATTTTATTTAAATCAATTTTATTTTATTTTTGTAATTTTACAGTTTAATTGGAGACCATACATGAATGAAGAAATTTTTACGTTGATACCGCACGATATTTTAGATGGGTTTCAATATTGGTGTGCTGTTACACCATTGATCAATTTTGCTTTTGTTAAGATCCAATTTGGGGATAGAGTGCTGAGGCAATTTCACTTCCACCAACCTATTTCGCGGAGTCCATGGGATTATGACCTCCTCCAAAACTTAGATGGTCGTCATCAGGTAAATTGGGTTGAGACGTATGACGACCTGCACAGATTTGATGGTCGTCGTAAAGAAGGCATTAATTGAGTTGAGAAACATGCAACCTACATTAATGCTTGGAACAATAGGGCTTCATTCATGCCAACTCTTGACGCCATTCAAGACGACGACTTTAATTTTGAGACTTCAGCTTACCTTGCTTATTTTTGGGATAATGGAAAGTCTTTCCTCACAACAATGGTAAAGAGGCGACAATTTTTGAAGTTTAAGAAAAGATTTGGTAAAGCTGAATACTTTCTACCGAGTGGGAGTGGGAGTTCATCTCAATAACCTGAAGTGGAAATGACCGATATGAATAATAGCGCACCACAACCGTTCGGCGATACGGGCTCGTTGCATCACGCAGTTGATGATTCTACTGTCCCGGCATACATACCAGAGTTTGTGCAGCCTGAGGCACCCATCTATTCTCCTATGTTTTCGTCGACGTATGACTTTGAACACATGGCAGTTCAAATGCCCCCAATGAATGAGGAGGATGGGTACCATACTCCTGAGGAACCGCAACGACCACAACGTATCAGACGTCCGCCCCGACATTATCATTCAACAACACCCCGACATCGACAATAATTGTAAACTCGTTTGCTATTTGTTACAAATTATATATTGAAATTAGACTTGGTTTTTTAACCTTAACAATGATTTTTAGTATCAAATCATTATTATAATTTCATTACTAGTAATCATTAGTAAATCATTAGTATCAAATAATTAAATATTAATAATAAATCATTATTAATAATAATTACTAAATCATTAGTATTAAATCATTAAATATTTAAAAATCATTAATAAATTCTACTATGTATAAATTTAAATTCGAGTAGTCAACACTTGTACACTCATTTGTTATTATTCATAATTATTAGTAATAATTATTAAATCATTACTATTAAATCATTATTATAAAATCATTAGTAAATCATGATTATAATGATTATTATTAAATCATTATTATTATTATTATTAAATCATTATTATAATGATTATTACTAAATCATTATTATAATGATTATTATCAAATCATTACTATCAAATCATTATTAAATAAATCATTATTATTAAATCATTATTAAATCATTATTATAATCATTATTATTAAATCATTATTATAACTTCATTACTAGTAATCATTAGTATCAAAAAATTAAATATTAATAACAAATTATTATGTTATTATTAAATTTAAATTCTACTATGTATAAATTTAAATTCGAGTAGTTCACACTTGTACACTCATTTGTTATTATTTCATAATTATTAGTAATAATTATTAAATCATTACTATAAAATCATTACTAAATCATTAGTATTAAATCATTATTATAATGATTATTATTAAATCATTATTATCATTAGTATTAAATCATTATTATAATGATTATTACTAAATCATTATTACAATGATTATTATCAAATCATTACTAAATCATCAAATCATTAAATATTAAAATCATTATTAAATCATTATTATAATGATTATTACTAAATCATTATTATAACTTCATTACTAGTAATCATTAGTAAATCATTAGTATCAAATAATTAAATATTAATAATAAATCATTATGTTATTATTTAATTTAAATTCGACTATGTATAAATTTAAATCCGAGTAGTCCACACTTGTACACTCATTTGTTATTATTTCATAATTATTAGTAATAATTATTAAATCATTACTATTAAATCATTATTATAAAATTATTACTAAATCATTATTAAATCATTAGTATTAAATCATTATTATAATGATTATTATTAAATCATTATTATTAAATCATTATTATAATGATTATTACTAAATCAGACAAGTCATTATTACAAATCAAACAAGTGTTCCATGGATGAGTATTAGTTATGTAACGAAAATAGTGTTAATTGAACCACACATCCATTCAAATCTGTTTAACTCCTCGAATTATAAATCATTACAAAATTAAATCCAGATAAATACATAGAAATACATATATGATTACTAATGATGAGGCATATATCTTGGTAAATTAGGACAATTATTTTTTGAATGGCCTTCACCCCTACATAATCCACATCTCTTTGCTTGACCTCTCTCTCTAGCATGAAAATCCATACTGGTATGAATACGAGTGGACTCAGATCGACCCTTTGGACTTCTGCGAAGCATTAGATTTGGTATCCATTCATCATGATCCTTTTTGGGCCAATACGATTCATTCGGGATCTGTCTGAACGCATAGCTGTAGACATTTAATATCATACATAGGTGAAAGCATTCATCAACATAAGTGTATGCACTTACACCTGCATACATACATGCAGCGACTGCATGAGCACATGGATATTTCCATGCCTGAAAACGACCACAATCACACCATTTGTGTCGTAAATCAACTCTAAATGTTTGGTTTTCTACTCCGACGTTACGAAGTATGCACGACCCGACAAAAGTATGACTCGGTCGAAATTATGAACAACCATTGATGTTGCCAATCGCTCATTTGCTTCCATTGATTCCACCACTGTAGGAGCCCAAGTTTTACCTCTATTTATGAGACTCTCAATTTCATTGCCTTTATCCGACCAAACTTTAGCCAATCTAAAGTACGTCTCTTTCACCACACTCGCTATTGGGAGATGGCGTGTACCTTTTAGTATCGAATTAATGGCCTTAGCAAGGTTTGTGGTCATATGTATGTATCTCCGACCTTCATCGTATGCTTGCGACCATTTTCCCGCAATATTTTTGAAGCCCACTTCCAAACACGCTGATCATCGTAAAATATCTTCAAATTCTCCAATATCTTGTCAAAATTTGGTCGACGTAGTTCGTATCATGTTTCATAATATATTGTGTTAAACCGCAATTAAAAAAACCACATAAAAATGCACAAATATTGAAAATAAAACTTACCTATGCTGACTATCTCGCTACGAATGTGTGCGTTATGAAACTGGTCGATACTATTCTTGCCAATATGATGGATACAAAATGTTGGATATGCATACGGAGGTATCCAACTACTTCTTGTTCGTTCAATTGCCGCCAAATACCTGCTCCTCTATCGGATATCAGGCAAACTCCATCTTCACGAACGATATATTGATGTAGATTGGTCAGAAAGAAATCTCAAGCCTCTGTTGTCTCTCCCTCAACAATGGCGAATGCAATTGTGAAGATATTCCGCTCACCATCTTGAGCAACTGCCATCAAAAGTACATGCCTATATTGACCATACAACCACATACCATCTACTTGGATCATACGTTTGCAAAATGGAAATCCTTCAATACATGCCTTGAATGCCCAAAATAGTATATGAAATATTTTCTTCCCTGCCAGAAGTTGACCTTCTTCGTCATATGCGGCCATGGTTTGAGCCTTCACTATGGTTCATGGGATAAATCGCTTCATTGCTTGTAGCAAATGTGGTGGAGGATGAACCCAAGTTAGTTTTAAAAGTTTAAAAGTTAATAATATACAATCCATACAAAAATTAATGATTTGAAGTTAGTTTTAAGGATATATATATATCCAAAAGAAAACACTAAAAATATTAAAATCCATCTTGATTTTTTCTTTCGAATTCTGTATTGACAAGTTAATAAAAACTTTTTTGAAAAATTTAACTTAAAAGTACATAATACAAACTTAAGAAAAATTTAATGATTTAAATTTAATTTTAAGATAAAAATATTAAAGAACCTAATATATATATATATATATATATATATATATATTAAAATTATTGGGTCGGGTTGAGTTTCCGATTATAAAAAAATTCGGCACATACCTTACCCAACTACCTGAGAAAAATCATAGGTCGAGTAATTTTTTTAGGGAATTATCCTTCTTAAGTTAGGGTTGACGGATTAACATGCCGGATCAATCAAATAGGATATTTTTGAACACCTCTAATAAAAAAACTATTTTTTATATCATATTTATATGCAGTATCCTAGAGTGAGATCATGTCGAATTATTATCCGAAATAGTTCCACCCAACGTTTTGATATTTGAACATAAACGAATTAATTGGTTTTCTTTTTCTAGATAGGCCAGTTTGAGTGTTTGACTATATGTATAGAATAATATGAAGATTGAACAAAGTGGGGGGACCACCTCCCCAAAAATACTACATTTATCTCACAGTATCAAGCCCTGTTTTGGCCTCATCTCATTTCCCTTTTTCGGTCATTCTTTCTAGTTCCATTCCATAAAGAAGCTCAGATGACAATTCCTCACTTGTTTAGATGCCCAATCAGCCTGTATTTGCTCTCTGATCCCGTCACTCTATCCATAGGCCAAACCTACGATCGATCCAGCATCAAAAACTGGTTTGCTTACGGCAATCTCACTTGCCCAGTCACAATGCAAAAACTCCACGATATATGTTTCATCATAGTCTAGTCCATACTGCTGAGAGAAACCACGAGCTACCAATCGTGCCTTGTACCTCTCGATTGACCCATCTGGACGACGCTTTATCTTGTAAACCCATTTGCAAGATATGGGTTTCACATCTTTTATCTTTGGCACAAGATCCCAAGTTTGATTTTGCTGAAATGCATCGATCTCTTCTTTCATAGCTGTCATCCACTCATAACTCTGTGATGCTTCTTCGAACGTCTCAGGCTCTGTGAATGGAAGATTACCAAAGGAGCACTCGTCATTGATCGTGGTAAGAAAACTGGTACTCTCTATATAACCTCAAATTTAGAGAATATCATTGCAGTAGCAGATGCTGATGGAAAATCAAACATATGGCACCAAAGGCTTGGCCATATGAGCGAGAAAGGGATTAAGACACTTTTGTCAAAGGGGAAGTTGTCGGATCTAAAGAATGTATATGTCGGACTATGCGAGGATTGCATCTTTGGCAAACAAAAGAAAGTCAGCTTTGCAAAGATTGGTAAGACACCCAAGGCTGAAAAGTTAGAGTTGGTTTATATTGATGTATGGGGACCATCTCCAGTTCCATCTCTTGCATGCTCATTATATTATGTCACCTTCATCGATGATTCTACAAGGAAGTTGTGGGTTTATTTTCTGAAGAATAAATCATCAGTCTTTGATACCTTCAGAAAATGGAAGGCCATGGTGGAAAATGAGACTGGTCTGAAAGTCAAGCGGTTGAGGTCTGACAATGGAGGAGAGTACAGAAATCGTAGATTCAGAGATTTTTGCGCAAACAATGGGATCAAGATAGAGACAACAGTTCCTATGACACCGCAGCAGAATGGCGTAGCAGAGCGCATGAACTGAACTCTGAATGAGCGTTCCAGAAGCATGAGGATACATGTCGGATTGCCCAAATTTCTATGGGCTGAAGCTATCAACACTGCAGCTTACTTGATCAACCGTGGGCCCTCGGTTCCTTTGGATGCCAGAATACCAGAGGAGGTTTGGAGCAAGAAAGAAATAAACCTTTCACACTTAAGAGTGTTTGGTTGTATTTCTTATGTACACATAAACTCTACTGAAAGAAGTAAACTTGATGTCAAGTCCAACAAATGTGTCTTTGTTGGTTATGGTGGTGATGAGTTCGATTACCGGTTTTGGGACTACGAAAATCGGAAGACCATCAGAAGCAGAGATGTCATTTTCAATGAGAATGTGATGTACAAAGACAGATCAACTATAAAATCAAGTAGCTCAAACATCGAAGCTGAAATAAAGGAATTTGCTGAGTTCGAGGAGATTTCTGGAAATGATGTTCAGATCAGTCCTGAAGCAGTTCAAGAAGAACCAGGCACACCGGAACTAAGACGCTCCTCCAGAATTCCTAAACCAACCCAACGGTATTCTCCTTATTTTCACTACTTGTTGCTGACTGACAATGGTGAACCAGAGTGCTATGATGAAGCAATGCAAGTGGAGGATTCAATCAAGTGGGAGTCTTCCATGAAAGATGAGATGGACTCGCTTATGTCAAATCAGACGTGGGAATTAGCTGAATTAACACTAGACAAGAAAGCACTCCACAACAAGTGGATTTACAGGATCAAAGAAGAGCATGATGGGAGAAAACGCTACAAAACAAGATTGGTTGTCAAAGGTTTTCAACAAAAACAAGGTATTGACTACAATGAAATTTTCTATCCAGTCTTAAAACTGTCCACAATCAGACTGGTGTTGAAAATTGTAGCTGTAGAGAATTTACATCTTGAGCAGTTAGATATAAAGACAGCTTTCCTTCATGGTGATTTGGAGGAAGAAATCTATATGAGGTAGCCATAAGGCTTCATAGAGGCAGGCAAGAAAAACCTGGTATGCAGGTTGAAGAAGAGCTTGTATGGTTTAAAACAAGCTCCTAGACAATGATACAAGAAGTTTGATAGTTTTATGAGTAGCAGTGGTTTTACTAGATGCCAAGTAGATCATTGTTGCTAGATCAAGAGGTTCGACAACAACTTCATTATTTTATTATTGTACGTTGATGACATGCTCATTGCAGGCTCAGACATGCAAGAGATTATACGCTTGAAGCAAAAATTGTCGAAGCAGTTTGCTATGAAGGATCTGGGTGCTGCAAAGTAGATTCTTGGGATGAGGATCAAGAGAGACACAAAGTCGAGGACTTTGATGTTATCATAGGCTGAGTACATCAACAAAGTACTCTCCAGGTTCAACATGCAAGATGCTAAACCAGTAAGTACACCTTTAGGTATTCATTTTAGACTCTCCAAAGAACAGTCACCAAAGACGGAGGAAGAACGTGCACACATGGTAAAGGTGTTGTATGCCTCAGCAATTAGAAGTCCGATATATGCCATGGTATGTACCAGACCAGATATTGCTCATACAGTGAGAGTTATTAGCAGGTACATGAATAATCCAGGCAAGGTACATTGGGAAGCAGTCAAATGGATCCTCAGATATTTGTGGGGTACCACAAACAAAGCACTTTGTTTCAAAGGTGGAGATACGATACTAACAGGCTATGTAGATGCTGACTTAGCCGGAAATGTTGACATCAGAAGGAGCACTACAGGGTATGTCTATACTCTAGGAGGTACTGCAGTGAGTTGGGTTTCTCAACTACAGAAGATAGTTGCTCTCTCCGCAACTGAAGCAGAATATGTCGCTGTTACGGAAACCAGCAAGGAGATGGTTTGGCTCTAAAGTTTCTTGGAAAAGTTAGGCAAGAAACAAGAAAACAATGTCTTATATTGCGATATTCAAAGTGCTATCCATCTAGCAAATAATCCATCTTTTCATTCCAGGACGAAGCACATATAATTACGGTATCATTTTATGCGGTCTCTTCTGGAAGATGGGATTTTGAAACTTGAAAAGATTAGTGGAGCTCAAAATCCGGCAGACATGTTGACAAAGATGGTGACCACGGACAAACTGAAGTTGTGTTCAACTTCAGTTGGCATGCTGGAGTAACAAGACTAGAAATGTTGCTGCATTGATCGAGGTGTGAAGACAGATTAAAATCAGTCTTCAAGTGGGAGATTGTTGAAAGTCAAGCAATGCACCAAATTAAAAGTTCAAAGTTTGGCAACCAACTTTGAAAAAATGGTTTTAAAAGTTTGGTAAATGTTTCTTTGAAACATGGTTTTTCAAAGTTTGGTAGATGTTTGTTGAAATATTGTAATGGGATAATCATAATTAGTCACTAGACTTTAGGGTATTTACATGATTAAGTCCTTAAGTTTCAACTATAAATACCCTAGCTCATTTAGCTTCAAATCCATCCCAAAAATCATTTCTTTCTCCCAATACTAGAGAGTTTTCTTGTGAGTAGTGAGTGTTTTGTAAACACCTGTAAATTTTATCTCTTAGTAAAAGATCTGCAGCAGTCCGGAGACGTAAGCACAATTAGCTGAACTCCGTTATCAATTTCGGGTATTATTTTTCTGCTTTTATTTCGCATTCTCACTAATCTGATTATAGGGAAATTACTCGTACTCGGTTTATTTCCTAATAGTTTAGATGCCCAATCAGCCTGGATTTGCTCTTGGATCCCGTCACTCTATCCACAGGCCAAACCTACGATCGATCCAGCATCGAAAACTGGTTTGCTTACGGCAATCTCACCTTCCCCGTCACAATACAAAAACTCCACGATCCATCCCTTTGTTCCCAATCACAATCTTCGTCATTTCATTCAACAACGGCGTCAAATGGCTCAACCACTCGACCCTTTACTCAGCATGAAGCGCGTCCTTGAATCTCCTCAAGCTACCTCACAGGAGAAACTCCAAATACAGCAAGAAATCAGGGTTTTAATTGATGAAGCACCCTCTAAGACTCCCTTTCTTCTTCAAACGGTCTCTTGCCTTCACTTTTACAATTACTTTTCGGGATATTGGACCCTGGATTTGCGGAGAAATTGCTTTATTGTATTCTAAAGTTGATGTCTTTCGGCGAATTCGGGTGTTTGAATATGCTTAAAGAAGAGTCCAAGATGGAATCTTTCGTGGCTTTGTTCGAAAACGGCACTGACATGATCAAGCAAATTTTGTGTCATCTCGTTGCGGAAATCTCAGCATCTTCGGAAACCAGGGAAATTTGCGCAATGATCGGAAAATATCATCGGTTCTTGCATCGGCTAGTTGGCCTAATTCATCAGAATTCAGAGACGTTGGAGGCCGCGGTCGAGGCAGTTTCAGCATTGTGTGGCTTGGAATCAAACAGGGACGAATTGGCCCGACAAGGCCTAATCAATGGCCTGGTAACATATATTTCAAACTCGAAGGAAAGAAGCTGGGGGGCAGCGACGGCCATGACGACGATAGAACAAGTTATGGGGATGAAAAAAGCGAAAGAGGCACTGATAAAGGACCGCCAAGGTGTTAAAGCGGTGGTTAAGATGGTATTCAGGGTGTCGGATCATGGAGGGAGTGAAAGTGCTTTGAACTCGTTGACAATGGTGAGTTGAGAATCGTTGCAGGCGAGGGAAAGTGCCATAGCTGCCGGGGTTTTGACACAGTTATTGTTGCTGCTACAAAGCCAGAGTGGCTGCCGGATAAAAACAAAGGCGACGACATTGCTGAAACTGTTAAGGTCCAAGTGGGATGAGGAACAATAACATGTTCTTTTTTAGGACAGTGGGATTCGCTGCCCTTTTCTCTCTATAGGTTTCCGTACAGAAAATGTCAGCTTTAAGCCAAATTTAGCTAATTTAGTGCAGTCACATTTAAGTTGAGTTTGGATTCAAGGCGACATTTGAAATCCTCTTTCTCTTATCAAAACAAAGAAATTTATATAAGCTTCTCGATCAAAAATTTTATCCAAAGTAAATTTTATATAATCTTCATTATTAATCTCAATCATACCGGATTTATTTTACGAATTACGTCCGAATATTTTTTAAAAATAAATAGTTTCAGAATTTTTTAAAAAAGTTTTTAGTTTTAAATGTCTTTTGATTTCTCAAAAATAAAACACCTTCTTCCAAATTCCAACTGTGGAGAGATAAAAAAAAGGAAAAAAGTTTTATATCTTGATTCGACATTGACAATCGTTCATGTTATAAATTAAAGTGGATTAGAGTTTTATAAGTTCTGGATTTAGGATTGAGATTTTAAAGTAATTTAAATAAAATATAAATTATATTAGTGATAGAAGATAATAAAGTTCGTTGATATCTTAAACAATCGAAAAAATAAGAAATGATAATTATAACACTGACGTGACACATTAATAAAAAAAAATCATCTTTAAAGGAAGAAGATAAGATAAAAAAAATAACTTCGATGACGCATAAATTCTATCTCACTAAAAAATCAATCACATCATCGCACATAATTGCCATGTTACTATTTTATTTATGATTTAACATCTGTGTGATCAAAATCAAGGATGGCAACGAGTCGAGTTTTACCCTACTCGACCCTAAAATATGTAAATTCCACCCAAATCTAACATGACCCAAAAATTTTATATTTTCCACCTAATCGGGCTCGACCCAAAAATATATATCCTCCACCCGACTTCGACCTGACCCGATTATTTAGAGTATAAATCTGGCCCGACCCGATTCGACCTGATATAAAATAACAATGTTTTTAAAACCGGACCGGACCTTAAACTGGTGAAGGTACTGGTTCACTGGTTTTACCGGGTTCAACCGCGATTGAACCGGTTTATATAAAATAATATTTTTTTAAAAAATATACATAAAATTCAAAACAATATTAATATATATATATATATATATCACTCTTTTTAAGTTCACAATATTAAAAGGTATAAAAATATCACAAGTAATAACATATATAAGTTAAATATCATAATATTAAGTGAAACAAAATGATTCAAATCAACTACAACATAATATTTAAAGTCAATACCTAATGAAATTCATCAACAACTAAATAAAAAAATACATAATTGATATAAGTATCAATCATCATAATATTCATTGAAATTGATTCCTCAAATTCCAAAATATTGGGAAAAACTTCTTCATTAGTTGAACTATCACCGCTTTGAACTTGAAATTTCATAGCATCACTTTGAACTTGAAAGTCCACGACATCAAGATCTTCATCACCTAGCAATATGATAAATAAATACAAATTTAAATTTAAATTCCCAAAAATTCCCAAACAATACTTAACAATTAAAAGTAAAAGTGTAAAACATATTAAATAATAAATATAATTATATAACTAAAATCAGAAAATAAATTTGGGGTTGAAAAAAATCATAACAAACGACTTCGTTTGGTTTAATTTTTTGTTAAAAAAATAGAACCGGCGGTTCAAACCGGTTTTGCCGGTTCCTAGCCGGCACCGATTTTTTCTATCGGTTCTTTAGCGGTTCATTGCAAAACTGGTTTTAGAGGCTGACTGGACCGAACAGGCAACCGGTTCCCAGTTCAACCGGTCGAACTGGCCGGTCCGATCTGATTTTGATAACATTGTAAAATAAGGATTCAATTAAAATAATAATATTTTTTAAGAAAATTACAATATTTGTAAATGTTGATTTGTTTAATTGGTGTGTACATAATTCTTATTTGTGCTTGTTTAATTGATTGAAATGTAATAGTTGATTTGTTGATTTTCAATCTGCATTATGTTGAAGGCAAAACAGACTATCGCAACACGAAACTGACTATCGCAACAAGAAAATCACAATGCGAAATGAAAATCGCAACGAGAAAATCGCAATGCGATTTTCATTTCGCATTGCGATTTTCTAGTTGCGATAGCTATTTTCGCGTTGCGATTTTTCATTTCGAATTGCGATAGCCATTTTCGCGTTGCGATAGCCATTTTCGTGTTGCGATTTTCCCGTTGCGATAGTCAAATGAATGTCTAATAAGTGATAACAACTGAACAGATCATAGCAATGTTCAAACTCAAGTTACTAATACATGTCTAACTGAAAATGTTAAAAGTGCACACATAAAATACACATAATACAACGTTTGCATTTAAAAATCACCTAAGTTAACAGTCCCAAAAGGTGAAGCCGGTTGTGATTGGGATTTTGAAGATGATTGCGATTTTCAGAATCTCGTTGCGAAAGTCAGAATCTCGTTGCGATTTTGTATTATCTCATTGCGATAGTCAGTATCGCATTGCGATTTTCCAAATTCGCTTTGCGATTTACTTATTTGCATTGCGAATTAGGAAAATCGCAACGCGATACTTACTTTCGCAACGAGATAATACAGAATCGCAATGCGATTTTCAAAGTTCGCAATAGGTTTTAGTTTCGCAACACAATTTTTTTTGTGTATATATCTACGCAGAAGCAATAACTCATAACCTAAATCCCTAAATCGTAACTCATTCCATCTCTATCTATCACTCTCTCCGGCGACATCCGTTCCTATATCCGTTCCTACATCCTTCCCCATCCGGCAACAGGTCTTAGTTTCGCAGCTCGTTTGTTTAGTAAATTAATTTACAACCATGAAATCATCTAATGTTGATCATATTTGGATAGATTTGTGTTTTGGAGGGTCATGGGAGAATGTTCATGGTGTTTTACAATATATGTCTTTACCCATGAATCTTCAACTAAAACTGTCATTAAAAAAGTTAACTTATGAAACTCTAATGTTACGTGTTTCAAAGAAATTGAATTTAGAGCCCCTAAGTGGATTTAGGCTATCTTATCAGAGGAATGGTAAAGTTTATTTGTTAACCGACAATGAAGATGTTGAACGATTCATTGCTTACATTAGTGTTTCAAGTGATGATGTTACATTGTATGTTGTTGAACCTAGAAGTAGTATTGTTGGGTCAGTAGCGGGTAGTAATCAACTAAGTTTTTCTCAAAACCCACAACCTTTCTCTAATCCAAATCCCAATCAACTTTCAGCACCAAATTCCGATTTTCGTATTGACCAATTAGACGATGATGAGCCAACAGAAAAAATTGTGAGTACTAGTCAGTATTCGAAATTTGATCTTGGTCAATACCCGGACTTTGATATTGGTCAATACTCGGATTTTTATGATGTTTCAGAAGAAGAAACAGACCCTGCGTGTAATGATTTTGATAATGGCCAATACCCGAATTTTGATGATGAAACAACCGTTGCCGAGGAAGATGTTGTTGATGATAATGAGGAGGAAGTGGAGGCTGTGAATGAACATGTTGAACATCCATTATGTAATTCATATAATCCTGAAGAAGAAAAAGAAGAAGAAAAATTCCCCGAAGAAAAGAAAATTCCACGGGAGTATAACTGGAATATGCCAGAATTACTTCAGATACCGGAAGAAGAGTTGATAAAGAAAGCAGTTGATTGTTACACAAAAGTTATTCGTATCAAGAAAGATGATTGTTTTGATACAAAGGAAGACTTGACGATAGCTTTGTATACGAAATGTGTGGAAGATGGCTATCAACTAAAAGTTAACAAATCAAGCAAAGATCGTTTCAAAACAAGGTGTATGATTGACAAAAACTGTACGTGGCGTATGATTGCAAAGAGGATAAAAGATTGCGAAATGTTTCAAGTTAGGACTTTTATTGATAAACATACATGTTCAAGAACCCAAGTTTTTCCTCACCATAGACAGGCAAACAAAAAGGTGTTGGGTGGTTTTCTGGCTGAGTTAATGTTTTTGAATGGCAGGGTATATCGGGGACATGAAATTATGACTGACATGAATGCTCGGTTCAAGATTACTATATCATATTCTCAAGCTTAGAGAGCCAAATGTTATGCCTTGGAATTGTTGAGGGGGTCGCCAGAAGCATCGTTTGCCCAACTGCCGGCTTATTGTCACAATTTAAAGCTGAAAAATCCTGGGTCGGTAACTCATATCAAAACAGATAGAGATGGATGCTTTGAGTTGCTGTTTATCGCCATTGGTGTTGCGGTTAGTAAATCAATATAATTCTGTTGACTCATTTCTGTTAGTTACATGCATTTCACATTTAAATGATTATATTTCTTGTGTATATTATTTTGTAGATTCGTTCGTTTATTACTTGCATGCGCCCAGTTATTATAGTTGACGGAGCACATTTGAAAGGTCGATACCTTGGAGTAAACTTATTAACAGTAGCCATGGATGCTAATAATGGGATATTTCCAATAGCTTACAGGGTTGGCAAATCTGAAACCTCTGATTCATGGACATGGTTTATAGGGCATCTTAGGGATTGCATAGGTCCTATTAGCAATCTGACAATCATATCCGATAGGGCAAACTCAATTGACAACGCTATTAGAAGGTGTTTCCCATATGCTTTTCATGGACTTTGTGGTGTTCATTTGTATAGAAATCTAAAATCAAGGTATGCTGGTATAAAAAAGCACAAATGGACATACTGGAAGCCTGTAAAAGCTTATCGGGAAGTGGATTTCAATAAGCATATAAACTGTTTAAGACGTGTTTTGCCTCAGTGTGCTCAAACACTAGAAGATGTCGGGTTTGAAAGATGGTCAAGAGTACATCAACTTGGAGCAAGATATGGTTTCATGACGTCTAATAGTGCAGAATCAATCAACGCTCTAAGTCGTCATTCCTGGAAATTACCCATTACTATGTTAATGGAGTTTTTTCGAGCCTCTATTCAACAATGGTAATACAAGAAAAGAAACCATGCATGTATTATTTCTTTGAATTCGTAACTTATCATATATTTTACTAAGTATTATTTATTTAAATTTACAGGAATATTGGAACATCGTGTTACACCATGGACTGAAAAAAAGATAACGAAACGTGTTGTGAAGTCAACGTCATGGAGAGTTGAACCATGTTCAAACACTTTGTTTGAAGTACTGGATAATAACTTAAATGGGCTTGTCGATCTAAACGCAAGGACGTGTAGTTGTATGAAATGGCAAACATCTGGTTATCCGTGTGGCCATGTTATAAAAGTTGCTCTTCATCTAAACCAAGATGATTCAAGCACATACGCTATGGATTGCTACACTACAGAAGTATATCGACAGACTTATGCCGAGATTGTCTACCCTATTTCACATCCATCTGAGTGTGACATACCAGATGACTTACAAACAGTTTTGCCACCAGCCATGGACAGAAGGCTACCTGGCCGACCAAAAAGTCACGATCGTATACCGTCTAAGGGTGAAGAGAAGAAGAGATCGACATGTAGTCGGTGCAAGGAAAGTGGTCATACAAGGTTGACATGTGGATCACCAGTGCCATCACAATCATCTTTTCCTCTACCAAAATATGGATCATCATCAAAATCCAAAGCTCATATGGTGTCAAGAAAAAGGCAATCAAAATCGCAATCATCTTTAAAATCCCAATCACAACTGGCTTCACCTTTTGGGACTGTTAACTTAGGTGATTTTTAAATGCAAACGTTGTATTATGTAGATTTTATGTGTGAACTTTTAAAATTTTCAGTTAGGCATGTATTAGTAACTTGAGTTTGAAAATTGATATGATCTGTTCAGTTGTTATTACCTAATAGGCAATCATCTTAATGTCTATCGCAACGCGGAAATTACTATCGCAACGAGAGAATCGCAATACGAAATGAAAATCGCAACGCGAATTTCGCAATGCGAAATGAAAATCGCAACGAGGGAATCGCAACGCGAAATGAAAATCGCAACGCGAATTTAATTTCGCGTTGCGATTTTCATTTCGCGTTGCGATTCTCTCGTTGCGATCTTCATTTCGCATTGCGATAGTACTTTTTGCCTTCAACATGATGCAGATTGAAATCAACAAAATCAACCATTACATTTCAATCAATTAAACAAGCACAAATATTATGTTAACATCAATTAAACAAATCAACTTTTACAAATCACCTTTTACAAATCAATTAAACAATAAAAAAATAAGCAATAATTCTTATTTCCTCATCTACTATTGAATCAACTTTTGCAGCCATACATCATTTTCACGCAGCTTACTTATGAGATTAACCTGCATAAACCAAACATTTGCTCAAACAACACTTTCTACACATCTAAAACCTACAAACATCAAATTATTGAATTCTAGGTACTTAACCAAACATTTTCAAACCACAAGCCTATAAACATACCAATTGTTTATGGACATTTTTATAACGCAGATGCAGGTAAGCAGCGTCTCGTATATATCGATCTAGCCATATAATGTCGAAACCACAAGCCTACTGCAGCTCCATATCTATCGGTGGGAGGTAGATACTTTATACTTCCTGTGATCAAACGGTCCAACGCCAAGCATACGAGAGGACCACAATCCCCTCTGGGTCCTTTCGTTTGTTGTGGTGCGGTCTCGTCTCTGCTAACTGTAATATTGAGCTTCTTTGGCTTCTTGTTTCCAGAACGAGTCCAATAATTTATCGCATCCAAGAATTTAGCCAAATAAGAGCTCCATCCCTTAATAATATCTCTTAAATCAACCAATGATATGTAATTTATCATGCTGTCATATACTATTGCCTTAAGGGATGGGATCTGAAGCTCGATGAGAAGCCAATGTTTACGTTCCAAAACAGGGATAAACACCTGCAATCATAAGTAATAATTCATTCATTTGCGCACTTATTTATGAATACCTTTAAACTCAATCTAAAATAAACACTAACCTTATCGACCTCCCACCATGTAGGATAAAGTTTAGCTTGTCCATTGCCCAACGCAAATGATTCATCTCGTTGATTCTTCAAGTGAACGGCGTTAAAAGACGTCGGCATAATTGTATATCATGTATTTCTTTTATTTTCCTTAAGTTTCCTAATTATTAGAAGACGTGACACCCACGCATCGATATGATGTTTTACAAAAAAATACATATATTAGTAACTTACATAAATTTAAAAAAAATAATCAAATTAAAATATAAGAAAAATATAAGACTTACCCCTCCATCGAAATAGCCATTGTCTTCGACCCCTAATAATACGCCCCACCAAGACCGATCAAGCAACAAATAGATATCATCGTTGAGCTTGCATATGTCAGTGAAACACCCTTGGCTCCGCTCATGTAGATAAAAATCAACTGCGGTCTTAGCCCAAAGGGTGTTATCCAAAATTGTGTCCGGTAGTTGTTTCCTCTCCACTTTAGATACTTGTATGGTACTGGCCGGTAACTCATACGAGAGCCAACTTGAATCCATCATGTCTGGCACGTCAGAGGGTTTCTCAAGAATCCTACATATGACGCCATGTGAATTGGGCTCTTGAATGGTGGGAGGGACCTCTTCAACGATGACAGTGGCCTCTTGAACAGTAGGAGGGGACTCTCGAGGAATGATAGGGGCCTCTTCAACGATAGGAGTGGACTCTTGAGGGATGACAGGCGAGTCGGGCTTCTTCTTACTGTGTCTTCGCACTATTGGGGTATACGGAGACTTAATAGCACGTGCACGCCGTCTGATGCGTGAACTCTGTCGTGCAAGAAAAACCCGACGTAAAACATCCACCTTATCGGTCCGCTAAATAATTAAATACAAATATCAGTAAATAAACAGACATGATATTTAAACAGTGAAAACAAAGACAAATATATTTCAAACTTTCAACCAAAAGACAAAACAAAGACAAATACTAACTTCACAGTGTTAAAGAATACACAGTTTAGCAGAATTGGAAGCAACCGAATAAATTTACTTCAACCAAAAGACAAAACAAAAAGACAAATACTAACTTCACAGTGTTAATAAACAATTTAGCAGTATTGGCAGCAACCGAATAAATTTACTAAGCAATCTAAGTGAAATGGTTAATTTAAGTGAAATTACGAGTAAATTTATCATCAAGTTAAATATGGAAAATCTTAAACTTACCTCGTTGCGTAGAGTATGAACCTCATTCTGCAACGATACTACCATCTCACGTAGAGCAGCAACCTCAGCACGTAAAGTAGACACCTCCACACACCATGCACCATCGTTATCGCGTAGAGTACCGATCTCCTCACGCAAGGCATTGACCTCATCACGTAACTCCCTTGACTCATCCCGTGGAGGTGGAGAACAGGGAGATAGAAGTCGTGGCAATATTTGCCGGTCGCCTATCATGAGGTGATGGTAGAGAAGAGGCTCGATGATGTGACGGGATAGGTGATGGCTCTCGTTGTAGAGGTGTATAGTCGGGTCGATCAGGTGATGGCTCTGGGTGAGGTGATGGCTCTCGAAGTGGAGGAAGGAGGCTGCTCATCATTCGTGCCATCAAGAAAACGCTGACTAGCTTGCCACCAATCAGTGGCAAGCTCAGCCTCCGTGGGTGTCAGTCTCATTAATGGAATGTTGGCCTCCTAAAAATATAAAAACTCAAACAAAGTTAAACGTCTACTATTAATAACTTGTTTATATATGATAGTATTTGTGTTAACTTACATTATTTATTGTCGCATATGGTATTAAGTCTTCCCAATCCAACAGACGTTTCCTCTTCCAGGAAATATCCCTGGGAATATCATTTGAAGTTTTTATTGCATATGTCTTCATGGCGGGAAAGGCCTCGAATATCCAAATCTACAAACAATATAATAACAAACATTAGTAATTGTTAAATAATTAATTATAATTTTGAAAACATTATATAGAAATTCTTACCTTAAAGGCCCAAACAAAGCCTGACAAAGTGTATTTCGACCCATCGCCCCGCAAACTTTTACGGTCATCAAAGGCAGACGACAACTTAGTCCAGGTAGCTTTCCATATATACGAACCCCACGGAAACAGATTCCATGCATTTAGGTCATCTACCAATAATATTAGCTCCTGAGGAATAGGTTGTCTGGCCTCTCTACCTAAAAAGCTGGCATACAAAAGTAGTAGAAGGCATACTCGAACAACATCGACGTCATTCATCCGAGTAAAACCATCTTTCTTATTAAACAATTTCTTCATGTCGTCGACGTGTAAGTTCGGCTTCTCTATTGACTCATCAGGAAAAGCCCTGGATAACCATGATGGGCGGGTGATATGACGAGTGTACCGGCCTACATCATCGTGTCCGAATCGTAGACCAGTGATTAAGCAGAACTCCTTCCGCCCAAAACAAGTATACGCCGATGGAAAATGAAACCATATCTCTTCATCACCACGTTGTATACTGTCGGGTAGATCGCTAGTCATGGTCTGAAGCCACAAATGGGTCAAATTAGCATCTCCACCCGGATGTTGTACTCTCAGCCATGGCCTGAAGCAGGTTTCCTCAAACAATTTTCTTTGTGCAAGTGAAAGCTTCGAATCAATTGTAGTGGCTAGGCTAACTTTATTTCTTAATGTCAATGAAGCCGAAAAAAATTTCTACAAAAACAATAAACATACCAAGTTAGATATACCAAAAACTACACTGTTAAGATATACCAAAAACAATAAACATAAATAGTAGTTTATTCTTGAAACTAAAATTTGCAACACTGTTTTGTCTTTTGGTTGAAATGAAAATCGCAACGAGATAATGAGAATCGCAACGCGGAAATGACTATTGCAACGAGAGAATCGCAACACGAAATGAAAATCGCAACGAGAGAATCGCAACGCGAAATGAAAATCGCAATGCGATTTTGGTTTCGCGTTGCGATTTTTATTTCGCGTTGCTTCTCTCGTTGCGATAGTTATTTCCGCGTTGCGATTTTCATTCTCGAAACTATTCTTCTTCTGCATTACTTCAACCAAAAGACAAAACAAAGACAAATACTAACTTCACAGGCTAAACAGTTTAGCAGTATTGGCAACAATCGAATGAATTTAATAAGAAATCTAAGTGAAATGGTTAATCTATTATTGAAATTACCAGTAAACTTATCATCAATCTCAATATGAAAAACCTAAAATAATACAAAAATTTCAAAAAAAAAAAAAAAAACTAACCCTCGGAGGTTGATTTTCCATTTCTGAATGATTTTGAGGGATTTTTGACTGTGAATGGTTGTGAGGGATTTCGCCGGCGATGGGGACGGAAATCTTCGGAGATGGGGACGGATTCCGCCGTAGAGAGTGAGAGATGGAGATGGGACTGAGTGTTGTGATTTTGGGTTTGAGGTTATGAGTTGCGATTACTGTGGACGGTTCAGTTTCCGATTTATTAAGAAAAAATTCGTGTTTGAAATTTGAAAAAAAAATACGCGTTAATACGAATGGCGCTATGTAAATCGCATTGCGATAGTAAGATTCGCATTGCGATTTACGTATTCGCATTGCGATTTTCCTAATTCGCATTGCGATTTACTAATTCGCGTTGCGATTTACGTATTTGCATTGCGAATTATGAAAATTGCAACGCGAATACGTAAATCGCAATGCGAATTAGGAAAATCACATTGCGATAGTCAGTATCCCATTGCGATTTTCCAAATTCGCATTGCGATTTACTTATTCGCATTGCGAATTGGGAAAATCGCAACGTGAAATTGGAAAATCGCATTGCGATAGTCATAATCGCGTTGCGAATCTGGAAACTGATTTGCGATAATGGAGATCGCGTTGCGAATTAGCGATCGCATTGCGATTTTATTGGTCATTTTGGCAAATCTGAAAAAAGTTGGTTAAAATCGTATATTATATGGGATTTTTGGTCACTGAGGTTATTTTCTCAATTATTATTATTCATCATATATGAATATATAAAATATTTAAATCATGTTAAATATTTAAATTCGTATAAAGTTAAATTTAAATTTGAATCTTCTGAGAGTTGAATGACCAAAGTTTAAATCCCTATAAAAGCAAACATATTCTCCCTTTTATAACTGAACCTGAGAAAGGAAACCCAACTGCTACCCAGACCAAGAAAGCTGAAGAATCCACCAAGGTCAACCTCGGTCTCAAGCCCCCGCCGCCAAGCCGCCTCCCAAAAAGCTTGTTTATTCCAGTGAGTTTTCTTTGAAAAAAATACTTACTTCAATTATTGGTCTATGTTGCTTGGATTTGAAATGATAGAAAGTGGGTTTGGTTTTGGTGGGCAGTGAAGAAAGGCCAAATTGTGAGGGTGGATAAAGAAAAGTATCTCAACAGTGTCAATGTAAGTGAAAAATCTATTGATTCTTTGCTATAAGGGTTATCTTCTTCTTGTTACGTACAATACGTAGTTTGCTGAAAGTGCAGAATTTGGATTTGTTTGTTTCTACTTTCTTCAATTAATTTAAGGACTTAACTTGCTGCTTGAACTTGTATTGAATTTTCTACAGCCTAAAATTACCGGAGACTAGGTGGTATACTTGGACGAAGTACTAATACTAGATCATTAAGTAAGGTCCGGATTCGAATCCTGACTTTTACTGATAAATAAATTAAGTTGGAAGGGTCACCTTCATATTAGACCTCAATAGTTTTCAATTGGGACTAGTCAAATTAATAGATCAAATACTTATGGCTATAAAAGAAATTACAGGGATACTGACATTTTTTTGTTTGTTTTTGTTTTAGTATCTATCTGTAGGACATCCGCCGTATTACAAAGGCTTGGACTACATATGTGAAGACCGTGGTGAGGTGCTACTTTGGAGTCATTGAGCACAAAAAATTTCTCCCTTTTTTTTGTTTTGTTTTGTTTAGGATATATCTTCAATGGCCATTGAATCTTTTGCAATTTGCACGTTGATGTTAGGTCCTGGATCTGCGTATTTTTGAGACAGGCGAATATGCACTAGTAAGAAATGTTCTCTGCTGCTTTTGCCTTATTACCTCTGCTCCACATTCATTTGTTAGACTATGATGATTAGGGGAAAACTAGAACTTGTTCTCTACTAGAAATCATGCCAATTCAGTTTCCTCCTCGTCCACGAAGTTTTCGTTTTCATTCTTAAGCTTAAGCTAATGTGGCATAATGATGTGGAGTTCTATTTAGAGTTGTACATATGAACATTCTGAGAACTTTTGATGTTAATCTGCTATACCTTTGCCTGTTAAAAGAACAATCGCTTTTGGAAACTATGATAATTATATTCTGTTCAATCTCATTTTGCCTGATGTCGGCGCAATCGAAGCTAAATATAACTAAACGTGACCGGTTTACAGGTTGCATGGGTCGGCATCCCAACTGCACCGGCTTGGCTTCCGACAGAAATGCTTATCAAGGTACTGTTAATAACTTGTTTCATTGGCTGCTCGATATATACTGGTGTTAATTCAGCAAACTTACACATTTGGCTAGTTTTAGCACGGCTCACGTCCTCTGTCTGCGCTCGGATCTTGAGCTCCTTCAACTAAATGAACCTATATCATTAGGTTATTACTTATCGGTTTGGCAAATCTGCACTCACGTCCTCTGTCTGCACTCGGGTCGGAACAAAGTATGCCGAGGATAGGGTGGTGGTGGATGTTGCAATATCCGCCCCTCCTCCTCCCTGCTCCGCTCCGCTCCATTGCCGTGCCCTACATATATATTATATATAGCATTGATGCCTGGTTCCTGTTCTTGTTTGCAGTCTGAGAAGCTCAACTATGAGAGATTGTGAAGCTGTTTTCAGAAATGGAGTTCCACGCTGAGTGATGACCATTGATTCTACATTTACCTGATGTACATGGTTCTAAATTACTCACCATGAGTAACAAATATATTGTATAAAAGCGAGGACCTGAATTTATGGATATAATATGCTAACATTCATTACTTTGGTTCCACCACAAGGGTTTAGAAAAATCATGAAAAAACCTATGTAGGATCCATCTGCAAACGTTTATATGAAACATTCTTGTGCAAATGAACGTGCAAACTTACTAGCAAATTGATTGTGGTAATGCAATCATGCAAATCTTGTTAGACGACATATACATATTTTTGTGAACGTTTGATGCACATATGCATGTTTAACGGAAAAATGTGTTTCAATCTAATAATTCAATGACAGGTACATAAATATTTGAAGTAGACACACATATATTAATCAAGGCGAAGCCTTGAAACTGCAGAGCAAAGAAAAAAGGCATGCCCTTTACTTCGAGCTCATAACCAAAATAATTTATAAAAATGTAAATTTATTAAGTATTAAATAAATTAATTAATCTTTAGTTTAAAGGTATTTGAGGTCTTCAAACTTTTCTAAAAAATTCAATGTGATCTTTGAATTTATTTTACACTTAACGTAACTCTTAAATTAAAAAAAAAATCTAATATGATCCTTTAATCAACGCAACTATGAGTTTACCATTATGATAATGTGGTGATTCATGATGCGGACGTAACTATCCATGTTATTGATATAACAATCCATAATGGATGATAACATAGACCATTATATTAATATTGTGAATTGCCACATTAATATTGTAAAGTTCGTTGTCTAATTTTACTGGTCACATTATTTTTATTGTTTTAAAAATTATATTAAGTATACAATAAATTTAAAAACCAAATTAATTTTTAGGAGATGCTTGGGTGTCTTATATGGTATTAAGCCTATTTACTTTAATAAATTTTATTATTAAGTTTGAGTGGGAAAGAGATGGTTTTCGAGTTTACCCTAAAATATAGACAAAGGACCTCACAAAATTTAGTGGAAATAGATTGTTTTCGAGTTTAGTAAGTTAACCAGCAGATACTCATAACAATACCACGTTGCAGTATAAATGAATTAAGTTTAAATAAATAAATAAGATTATATTTATATTTATTAATTTATTTTTAAAAAATATTCATGTTTGTTTATATTCATTTAAATGTTTAATATTATGTTCTAATTCATTTACTTATTTTTTAAAGATAAATGAATGAACTTATTCATAATCATAAACAAATAAATCAATAAATGAATATATAAATAAGTTTGTTTATGAATATAAATTAATTGCATATAATTTTATTTATATTCGTTCGATTATTGAACGGAAATTTTATTCATTCATTTAATTTAATAAACTGTCACGAACAAACAGTTTATCAAAAACTCTACATTGATTTACACGCCGGAACCCACCCATGAAGAAAACAAACGCAGATGGAGATGGAAGCTCCAACCCAAATCCAATCATCAGTCAATTTAGCTGATGAAGAATCGCTCCTGTAAGAATAAATAAAAGCCAAAACCCTTGCTCACAGAAACCGCTGTACTAACCTTCTGTAACATGCCACGTGTCGTCTGTAGAACCCAACTCGGGTGCACCAGCTCCTGCTTCAGCTCTTCTCCTTGTCTGTCTGTTGTTCTCCTCTCTTACCGCTAACTAACCTTACTTCTCGTGATGATTTATATAAACTCCATTACTCTGCCAAAGGGGATTTTATGGGACAACTCTCCCTTCTCACTAACTCACTCACTCACTCACTCACTCCCATCTCTCTTTTTCCTGCAAAGTAAGATTTTGGTTTCATCTTCTTGTTATTCCTGGTTTTTAGTTGCCTTTTTTTTAAATAATGGAACGTGATCCAAGAGTTTTTCTTTCGTTTTCTCATCCTCCAAACATAGTTTCCAGCTATATCTTTTGTTTTCTCACAAAATGTAGATTTTTTACGTATAATTACATGGGGAGTTCAAAGTTATCTCTTTTGTTTTGGTGGAAATGTATCTAATATCGATATCATGTTCTCTACTACATCATTTTTCAATATATAAATGATAACGGTTTGCCTGTTATTCATGTGTATATGTTTCTGTTTGGTGGTTTGATTAGGGTTTTGAGCAATAGAGTGTTGAGAAAGCTTCGTTTTATGTGATGACGAATACCGATACAAGTTCATCTTCAGGCCCGCAACCGCAGGGCCTGTCGAGGCGTCCCTCGAGAAGCGCCGCTACCACGACGTTCTCAACGGAGGTGTTCGACAACGAGGTTGTACCTTCCTCGCTTAGCTCGATCGCTCCCATTCTCCGCATTGCCAAAGAGATCGAACCCGAACGCCCCCGCGTGGCCTATTTATGTACGTTCAAAATCTTTCCCATTTTTTGAAATGCTTTTAAGTTTTCTAAATTAAAATTAACAATTTCCATTATCGTTCAAATAAACAGGTCGATTCTATGCCTTTGAGAAAGCACACAGGTTGGATCCCAACTCCTCCGGACGTGGTGTTAGGCAGTTCAAGACTGGCCTACTTCAAAGGCTAGAGAGGGTATATTTACATGCAATAAACATGAGAAGAAATAATATCAAAACTTAATAATAATTCTAACAAGATCTTTAGATAAGAGGTTGATAGGCTTGAATAGGGTACCGGTATGAAATTCAAAGATTTGATCGGTTTTAGTTTGTCAGGCTACAAATAGTTATTGTTATCTTATGTGTGACGCAATCAGTTTGAGTCATTATAAATATTCTCACCTTAAAAGAGAGGGGAATTCTTTTTCCTTCTTCTATGCCCGACGCTTCTTCGTCTCCTATAGAGAAATATTGGTCACAGCCTTTCTCTGCCAACTGTGAATCTACGCCCAAACTAAAAGGAAAGAACTACCAACGGACCAAATTTGTTCCATCAACAAATATTAAATTTATTAAATGTTTATTTGATTAAATATTCGGTGAATAACGGGAAATATTTTGGACTCAGGACAATGCATCCAGTCTTGCCTCTCGGGTTAAGAAGACTGATGCAGCTGAAATTGGGAGCTATTATAAGCGATACTATGAACACTATGTTCGAGCCTTGGACCAGGGTGACCAGGCAGACAGGTAAATGTATGAACTATGAACAAAAAAGGGTTTCCAAAAACTTAATCTTTTATGCCAAATAATTTTCTTGCAGAGCTCAGCTTGGGAAAGCTTACCAAACAGCTGGAGTGCTTTTCGAAGTGCTCTGTGCAGTTAACAAAACCGAGAAAGTTGAGGAAGTTGCTCCCGAGGTTAGTCCAGTGTTCCAGTGATTCCTTCAAGTTGAGGATGAAATGAGATTGTATTTTAATGATATTTGGTTGAGCAGATTATGGCAGCAGCCAAAGATGTCCAAGAGAAGAAGGATATCTACACTCCCTACAACATTCTTCCTTTGGATGCTGCCGGTTCTTCTCAATCCATCATGCAGCTTGAGGAGGTGAATTTTACTTAATGTAATGTGCTATCATCTGATTACGTATAAATCGTTCCTATGTAGGATTAATGCTGTATACTTTATATTATACAGGTTAAGGCTTCTGTTTCTGCACTAGGGAATGTTCGTGGCTTGAACTGGCCAGCGGGATTTGAGCCACAAAGGCAAAAAACTGGAGATTTGGACCTTCTAGACTGGTTAAGGGCCATGTTTGGATTCCAGGCATGTTTTGAACACAAGCTTGTGGCTGACAAAATTAATGTTCTTTTCTCCTTAAAATAATCATGCATTTGGCTTACATTGGTCACTGCAGAGGGACAATGTTAGGAACCAGAGGGAGCACTTGATTTTGCTGCTAGCCAATAATCATATTAGACTCCACCCCAAGCCTGAACCTCTTAATAAGGTTGCATAATGTTTGTTTGATCTCTTTTTCAATTGCTTTCCAGTGGTTACTGAGATTTCAATTGATCGAACTTACATCTTTTACGTAGCTCGATGAACGAGCAGTCGATGCTGTTATGAGCAAGCTTTTCAAGAATTACAAAACATGGTGTAAATTCTTGGGACGGAAACATAGTTTAAGGCTGCCTCAAGGATCTCAAGAAATACAACAGAGGAAGATACTGTATATGGGATTATATCTCCTCATCTGGGGTGAAGCAGCGAATGTCCGATACATGCCAGAATGTCTATGCTACATTTTCCATAATGTGAGTATTCTTTGAATATCTGAATATATATAGTTTTTTGAACTTCGAATTACAACCGCGACATTCGCAGATGGCATATGAGCTCCATGGCCTGTTGGCTGGAAATGTTAGCATAGTGACTGGGGAAAACATCAAGCCCTCATATGGTGGAGATAATGAGGCATTCTTGAGGAAGGTTATAACACCAATTTACTGCGTCATTGCAAAGGTATGCTAGATGATTGATTTACCGGTTGGTCGAGGAGTTTAGAAGCTGTGTTCCAGATCCAAATGATAGAGTTCAAATGTTGCAGGAAGCCGAAAAGAACAAAAATGGAACGGCTTCTCATGCAGACTGGTGTAACTATGATGATCTGAACGAGTATTTCTGGTCTGTTTGGTTTTGATATAAAATTTTAAGGGTTTGGGGTCTCTTCTTTTATTTGTATTACTATTTTGCTGTATCTCTATCAGGTCTTCTGATTGCTTCTCTCTCGGATGGCCTATGCGTGATGACGGTGACTTCTTCAAATCAACCCACGACATGGTACTACTTTGTGTTGTCAGCACTATTTCTTGAATAAGCTAGTTAGTAGTGATTGTGTACTTAATCACAACAACTATGCCAGGGAAAGAAGAGTTGTGGAAGAAATGGAAGCACAGGAAAATCGAACTTTGTAGAGATTAGATCATTTTGGCACCTCTTTCGAAGTTGGGATCGACTCTGGACATTTTATATTCTCGGTTTGCAGGTACTAAACGCGAACTTGGCTCTTTGTTTTGATGCTTTGTACATGTTAATATTCCAATATATTGTGTGCAGGTGTTGATCATTATTGCATTTAGTGGAGCTTCAGTACAAGAAATCTTTCAAAAGGAATTATTGTATGATATATCCAGTATTTTCATCACAGCAGCCATTCTGCGTTTACTCCAAAGTAGGATGATTTTTGCCTTTGTAGAAGTTATTTGGTGTTATAGGAAGAATCCATTAAATATTATGTGAAATTTGGTGTACTTTGTTGCAGGCATTTTGGACCTTGCTCTCAACTTCCCAGGGTATCATAGGTGGAAATTCACTGACGTATTGAGAAACGTTCTCAAGATAATTGTCAGCATTGCATGGGTCATCATTCTTCCTCTGTTCTATGTCCGAAAATTCTCTTTCGTCCCTGAAAATTTCAAAGAAATGCTATCGTTTCTCAAACAAGTACAGGGAATTAATCCTCTATATGTACTGGCTTGTGGTCTATACTTGGTTCCAAATATGCTGGCCGCTGTTCTGTTCATCTTTCCAATGCTCCGGCGTTGGATTGAAAACTCAGATTGGCACATTATTAGGTTACTCATGTGGTGGGCACAGGTACGTACTGAATATGTTCCAATTCCATATACTTATGAGAAGCATATATTTGAAACTGGATTTCCTCATAGCGATTTACCGAGTTTCTATGCAGCCTCGAGTTTATGTTGGGAGGGGAATGCATGAAAGTCAGTTTGCGCTTATAAAGTAAGTATGAACATATGTACACCTTATGCCTTGTGCATCCATTTTTCAGTTGGTTGAAATCTCATCATGTTTAAATACGTTCCTGTTTCAGGTATACTCTTTTCTGGGTTTTCCTATTGTGTTCCAAGTTTGCATTCAGCTATTTTGTCCAGGTGATTTTGGTTGCAGATTTTAATTTGTCATTCAAAATAGACACTTCAGCCATCGGGTCTCAGTTTTAACCCGTAAAAGTTTTTTCCCTCTAGATAAAACCGTTGGTGCTGCCGACGAAAGACATAATGAGCATTCGTCGTGTTAGATATCAATGGCATAAACTGTTCCCTAATGGTACATGTTTCCTTCCTTTTCCACATTTTATCACACTTTTTCACTTGTAATGTTTTTGTTAATGGCTATCTTCTTGTCATTACAGTTCAAAACCACATAGGAGCTGTTGCAGCACTTTGGGCACCAGTAGTTTTCGTGTGTTACTCTTTACTTCCTTTTTCTATTCATTTGATCAACTTATTACATCATAGAACATGTCATTTAGCTTTGGAATTTCTTGCAGGTATATTTCATGGACACTCAAATTTGGTATTCGATTTTCTCCACCATATCCGGTGGTGTTAGTGGTGCTTTTGATCGCCTCGGAGAGGTAATCCTTTGGAATTCCTTCTATGTCTTGTTTTACAACTCTTTTTATGTATATACTAATTCTTAGCTCTTGAATTGTTCAGATAAGGACCTTGGGAATGCTAAGATCACGGTTCCAGTCCTTGCCTGGTGCATTCAATGCATGCTTGGTACCTACTGAGAAATCACGGAAGAGAGGATTCTCTTTGTCGAAGAGATTTGCTGAGGTAACTGCAAACAAAAGAAGTGAAGCTGCGAAATTCGCTCAGTTATGGAATGAAGTGATTTGTAGCTTTCGTGAAGAGGACCTGATTAGTGACAGTGAGATGGACCTTTTACTCGTTCCTTATACGTCGGATCCCAGCCTGAAACTGATTCAGTGGCCTCCGTTTTTGCTGGCAAGCAAGGTCTGTAAGCTCCCTCAGACTACCATTTGGTTTAGTTACCTCAGTTTTCTTTTGCTGACTCTATGCCTTGTTCTACAGATTCCCATTGCATTGGATATGGCAATTCAGTTCCGCTCCAAGGACTCCGACCTTTGGAAACGCATCTGCTCCGATGAATACATGAAATGTGCCGTGATCGAATGCTACGAGTCATTCAAAATCGTCCTAAACACCTTGGTGGTTGGAGAGAATGAGGAAAGGTTGTTATTCTTTACTGATCCTATAACATTGTATTACTATTTTGCTTCAATGCTGGTATTTCTGATTGTATCTACTTATAATCTAACAGGACCATTAGAATTATCGTCAAAGAAATCGAGAGCAACATTTCGAAGAATACCCTCCTCGCGAATTTCAGAATGGCTCCTTTATCTGTTCTTGTCAAGAAATTTGTGGAGCTTGTCACAATCTTGGTCAGTTTGATATGAAAAACAACTGATTTAATTATATTCTCCTTTCGCTCTTATACGCTTGTAGTTCATACTTCTTTTTATCTGTATCATATTGCAGAAAGATGGTGATCCATCCAAGAAGGATTCTGTGGTTTTCTTGCTGCAAGATATGTTAGAAGTGGTTACAAGTGATATGATGGTGAATGAGATACGGTTAGTGAACTCTCTTTTGCTCTATATACAAGGAAATATTTATATCTGCTGGCCTTTTACCAACATAGCTTATGTACAGTGAATTAGTAGAGCTCGGACAAAGTAACAAGGAATCGGGAAGGCAACTTTTCGCAGGAACCGATGAAAAACCGGCTATAGCGTTTCCTCCGGTGCTGACTGCACATTGGGTAGAACAGGTACATCATAAAACAAAATGGTCCTATGTTTAATTGGTATCTTCTACATTTTCTAGCAACATGGTCCGTGGGTCCTATGTTTCAGATTCGACGTCTTCATATGCTTCTGACGGTCAAAGAATCTGGTACCGACATACCATCGAATCTCGAGGCACGTAGAAGAATATCCTTCTTTGCGAATTCTTTGTTTATGGATATGCCTCGCGCTCCTCGAGTTCGTAACATGCTCTCCTTCAGGTATTTCATGTGTCGTACATTGAATATATGTTCTCTGGTTGCATGCCACGTGAACTGATTTCACCTTCTTGCCACGCTCAGTGTCCTGACTCCATACTACAGTGAAGAAACCGTCTACTCCAAAACCGAACTCGAGATGGAAAACGAGGATGGTGTATCTATCATTTTCTATCTGCAGAAAATCTATCCAGGTTTGCGATATTGTAAACTAACATACTGTATTCTCTTAAGATTTCCTTTTTGTTTCGACAACTTCAACTCGGTTGCTGTACTCATTGGCTTTGTTTAGATGAGTGGAACAACTTCGTCGAGCGTCTCAACTGTAAGGAGAATGAGATTTGGGAGAATGACGAAAAGATCTTGCAGCTTCGCCATTGGGTCTCCTTCAGAGGACAAACTCTGTGCAGGACAGGTACTTACTTGATGCTTAAGTTTATCCCTTTAATTCATATATATGTATAATTGTATATATTTGTATGCATAATTCATTTATCATTGGAACTGCAGTTAGAGGGATGATGTACTACAGAAGAGCTTTGAAAGTTCAGGCTTTCCTTGACATGGCTACCGAAAACGGTACGCAGAAAACGCATTCTCTGCAAAGCATTTGTCCATCTTCAATGCAAGCGTTTATAATACGAATATACGATTGAATGTGTGCTTGTTATGTGAGCAGAAATATTAGAAGGATACAAAGCGATCTTAGCGCCGTCCGATGAAGAAAAGAAGAGTCAGAGATCCCTGTATGCTCAGTTGGAGGCAGTGGCTGACCTGAAATTCACTTATGTTGCTACATGTCAAAACTACGGAAATCAGAAACGGAGCGGAGACCGTCGGGCGACTGACATCCTGAACTTGATGGTTAAGTAAGTACCTTGGGTCTTTTTTGTATGACATCTTGAACTCTCTCCCTTCCTAACTCCTTTTCTCTTATACAGTAATCCGTCTCTTCGTGTGGCGTATATCGACGATGTCGAAGAAAGGGATGGTACCGGAAGATCTCAGAAAGTTTACTATTCTGTACTGGTTAAAGGTCTTGATAATCTTGACCAGGAAATCTATAGAATAAAGTTGCCTGGAAATGCAAAGTTAGGAGAAGGAAAACCTGAAAATCAGAATCATGCTATGGTTTTTACTCGCGGAGAAGCTCTTCAAACTATTGATATGAATCAGGTTAGGCCAAAAAGGTTTATGATCACCAAAGTGGTAACGATTTTTCAAGTGGATGCGATGACATCTCGCCGCGATTTTATTCCAGGATAATTACTTGGAGGAAGCATTCAAAATGCGTAATCTTTTGGAAGAATTTAACGAGGATCATGGAGTAAGACCACCTACAATTTTAGGAGTTCGGGAGCATATCTTCACCGGAAGGTCCGACTGAACATAATTGCTATTTGCTTGGTTGTTGCTGATATTTCATCTGGTGGCTTTATCTTATGCCTTGAAATCTCCATGTTGCAGTGTCTCGTCTTTGGCTTGGTTCATGTCGAACCAAGAAACGAGCTTCGTCACCATCGGTCAAAGAGTTCTTGCAAGACCACTGAAGTATGTTCTGATCTCTTACAAGTTTATCAGCTGGATTTTCTTACACATTGTATAATGCAAGTGATGTCCATGTTGGTTAACAAGAGAATGTTTATCGGTGTGTTAGGGTTCGTTTCCATTACGGTCACCCGGACGTGTTCGACAGAATCTTCCACATAACCCGTGGAGGCATCAGCAAGGGTTCTCGTGGCATCAACTTGAGCGAGGACATCTTTGCTGGTAATAATGATCTTACATCAATGCAACCACTTTGTCTTCTTTTTCTCTCCTGTACTTATCATACTTTAAATAGGTTTTAACTCGACCCTGAGACGAGGGAACATCACTCATCACGAGTACATTCAAGTTGGGAAAGGTAGGGATGTTGGGTTAAACCAAATCTCACTCTTTGAGGCCAATGTGGCTTGTGGTAACGGGGAACAAACGCTCAGCCGAGATATCTACCGATTAGGCCATCGCTTCGACTTTTTCCGCATGCTGTCATGCTACTTCACGACAGTTGGATTTTATTTCAGCTCAATGGTAATGTGCTTCGGATCAATTAGAAAGCGATTAATGATTTTGTTTCTTTCCAAAGCTAATGAGTAACCTTGTTGTTATTGTGCAGTTGATTGTGTTCACAGTCTACCTTTTCTTGTACGGAAGGCTTTATTTGGCATTAAGCGGTTTAGAGGAAGCAATATATAAGTTTGCTTCAGCTAGGGGAAACAACGCTCTAAAAGCAGCATTGGCTTCACAGTCCATAGTTCAATTAGGTGTGTTGACAGTACTACCAATGGTGATGGAGATTGGATTAGAAAGAGGATTTAGAACTGCATTAGGCGACATCATAATCATGCAGCTTCAGTTGGCATCCGTGTTCTTCACTTTCTCCCTCGGAACGAGAGTCCATTATTTTGGTCGCACCATCCTGCACGGCGGGGCTAAATACAGAGCAACGGGCCGTGGTTTCGTGGTCCGACACGAGAAATTCGCGGAGAACTACCGGTTGTACTCGAGGAGCCACTTTGTAAAAGGGCTGGAGCTGATGATATTGCTTATATGTTACAGGATCTATGGTTCCACAGCAACCGATGCAGTCTCTTATGGGCTCATATCATTCTCTATGTGGTTCTTAGTCTTATCCTGGCTGTTTGCACCTTTCCTTTTGAATCCATCAGGATTCGAATGGCAGAAAATAGTAGAAGATTGGGATGATTGGTCAAAGTGGATTAGCTGCAGAGGAGGTATCGGAGTTCCCTCGGTTAAGAGCTGGGAATCATGGTGGGAGGAAGAACAAGAACACCTGCGCCACACCGGGATCATGGGACGTATCATGGAGATCATTCTTTCCCTTCGCTTCTTCATTTACCAATACGGAATCGTGTATCATCTAAACATGGTAAAAAGTAGCAGAAAAGCCATCCGGCTGAGCATCATGGTGAGTATCACCCTCTAACAATCTCACCTGTCCTTTTAAGGCCAAAAGCCATTTCCAAATGATACTGCATTGTGCTTGGTTTCAGGTTTATGGTCTCTCCTGGCTGGTCATTGCAGCCGTGCTGGTTATTTTAAAGGTGAGACCCCATATAATCAATCAACAAAATCGTCTTCTCTCGGTAATTAGCAATCTAAAAACAATCCACCGGTGCACTTGCAGATCGTGTCGATGGGGCGAATGAAGTTCAGTGCGGATTTTCAGCTGATGTTCAGACTCCTTAAGCTACTCATGTTCATCGGATGCATAGTGACTATCGCAATGCTGTTCTATTTCCTGGACCTCACCGTGGGAGACATTTTCCAGAGCTTCCTGGCCTTTGTGCCGACGGGGTGGGCGCTGCTGCAGATATCGCAAGCGTGTCGGACGTTGGTCAAGGGCATCGGGATGTGGGGATCGGTGAAGGCACTGGCAAGAGGGTATGAATACATGATGGGGGTGGTACTGTTTGCACCAATAGCCATATTGGCATGGTTCCCCTTCGTCTCAGAGTTCCAGACCAGGCTGCTCTTCAACCAAGCCTTCAGCAGAGGCCTTCAAATTCAACGAATTCTGGCCGGTAGCAAGAAACAGTCATAAACAAAAAGGGAGAAAAAATAAAACTAAACCACGTTCTTGATCAAGTGAAGTGAAGAAGGTGACACCAACCAGGATGATCCACCCAGGAAGAAAGCAAGGCATGTTCAAATTAATGAAATGAGTGAAATCGTGTTTGTTCTTCATTTTCTTTCGAAGCACCCTCGATGTAGCGGCTCTGCTTAGTTAATACATTCCAATGTTTTTTTTGGCTTAGTTAACAAATTCCAATGTTCTTCGTTTACTTGTAACAAAACACGATAAATAACGAATGCTTACCTTACAGAGAGATCGAAATCATCAGTCCGTTGAAGCTTGAGTGAAGAAATTGAAGAATAAGAGGAGTTGTATTAAAATACAGCACAAAATCAAGTTTTGGCCTTAAACAATCAACAACCAATCGCACATCCCATTTGTACGGCCCAACCAAATTCCATCAAATTATAGTCACGCTATAGTATAACATGACACAAATTAAGGGGGCAAGTGTTATGTCTCCTTTCCTCTCTACTGAAGAAGTTATATTTAGCTATATCCACATTTAGGCTATCATAACCTATGAAAAATATGTCAATGTAATGTCATTTTGCTCTAACATGGTTATGTTATGCATCATCTCATACCTAAGAGAAAATAAGTATCATTTCTCCGTAAGATAAGATGGAAAATCCTGTTTTCTCTCTCTCTCTCTCTCTCTCTCTTTTTCTAGAGACATTTTATACTCGTTAACATAGATTTCGGCTGATTAGTGATTAACGGTTTTTTTAGGTTATAGTTTAATCTAAACTATAATTGATATTTAGGTTGAATTTTTATCGTAATTCTAGTAGTTAAAGATTATTTGATAGTTAGGTTTATTTAATAAAGTAAATATTTATTTTAGAAGAGAGGTGTAATCTTTTTTGGTATCTCTGTAATTTTTGGGGTTTATATTACAGAGATAGTTTTGTAGGGATGTTAAAAGAATGTTTTAGAATATATCGAATTTCGGTATCTATATTAGATTTTGGGATACATGTGATATAATGTATTCGTACTCTTTGTGTTCTCTAAGTTTATAGTGAAATGTTGTTCATTTCATTTATGGACATAGGCAATGCTGAACTACATTAAATATCGTCTCCTTTGCATGTCTTATTTTATGTTGATATCCCTTTAGTTATTTTTTCGTTCTCAAATTTCTAACAAGTGGTATCATAGTTATATTTGAGGTTGTGGAGTTTTGAAAGAAGTTGTAGATTTTGTTAGCAATTGTAGTCATGCAAGATGAATTGTTGCAATGAGTTTTCAGTTGCAGGGGAATAATTCTCGATTGTTTTAGTGATACTTCAATGAATATTGCACAAGAATTGAAGTTGTTGAAGACTTGACAGCGGTGCTTAAACGGATATGCAACTTACATAAACATTGAAGTTGTTGAAGACTTAAAGATTAATTTTTTATGAAATTTAGGTCAATGGAGAGATTTGTTATATTTTGACCTAAATTATAATTGATAATTAAGTTAAATTTTTATTGTAATTCTAGTGGTCAAAGGTTACTTGTAATTAGTTTCATTTAATAAAGTATATATTTATTTCATACAAGAATTCTTATTCCATAAGAATTCTTGTTGACCAAGTACTTGACTCTATAAATAGAGAAACGATAATGTGAGTGAGAATTATTTTAGAGATATATAATTTTTTTGAGATATCTACAACTTTTGGGATTTATGTTACATGTTAGTTTTGTAGGGATGTTGGAAGAGTATTTTGGAATTTATTGGGTTTTGATATCTACATCGGATTTTGGAATACATGCGATATCATATATTTGTACTCTTCGAGTTCTCTACGTTTATAGTGGATTATTGTTCATTTCACACGTTGAGGTAAGCAAGGTCAAATAACGTTAAACAGCGTCTACTTTGCATGTCTTAATTTATGTTAAAATCACTATGGTTATTTTTTCGCTCTCAAATTTCTAACAAGATTTGTTATAATATTAGAATGATTATCGACAAATAAATAAACACGATCGAAAAACAAATAACACCAAGATTTACATGGAAAATCCAAAAGGGAAAAACTACGGGCAGATAAGAAGAATTTCACTAACATGAATGAAGAAAATACAAGAGGATTTTGAATGGAAAAAACTTGATATCTAACCTTTTACCATTAGTATTTATTTATAGGGATAGATACTTGATTATAAAGGAAAATTAAATATAGTAAAAATCTATTTTAATAAAATTATCTACTTTTAATCAAATTAAAATTCTTACTTTACAAAATTTAAATATTAATTAATTATTTCACTTTGAATTTGATTCAAACTCTATCAAACCTCCATCTCCATGTGAATTCTAAAATTGAGAAGGTTTCAAGACAAAACACTCAAATTCGAAGAGGCACCCAAACTCAACAAAAACAATTCTTCACTTTAACGAACAAGTTCTCCACCTCTTGCACAACACCCTCCAAGGGGTAATCTTCAGTAACGAACATTGACTGAATCCAAGTTTTTTTAAGCTTGGATTTAGTCTTCACATCGACATGGTTATTATAAGTGTTAACTTTGCTCACAAATGTATCGCCACGAGCAATATCATGCATAATATGATCTCGATCATCAATAATAATTCTATCTTCAAATTTGTTATGCCACGAAATTGAACTCTTTTCTGCTTTGCATAACTGTTTTGCATACGATTATCTTGTTCAAAAAAAATATTATTTTTCTTAATTTAGTTAAGACATTTTTATCAATAACAATGTTATTTGACACGGAGGAGGAAACATCAACTCCATTATCTAAAATTATTGAACTTTACAAAACATAAAATTTGGTAGTCTTTCTCTGCCCTTTCATCACAACAAGAGAGCTTTTACAAATTTTCATAACTCTACCTTTACTAGAGAAATTGTACCCTTTTTAATCCATGATACCTAACGAAATTATATTTCTACTCAAATCTAGAACATGTCTCACAATAACAAGTGTATGTACAATCTCATTGAACATCTTAATCTTGATTGTGTCAAAACCTGCAAATTTGCAAGGAACATTATTTCCCAAAAATATAGATACAAATTTATACGTTGCAAACCAATCACGATTAGAACTCATATGAAAATTGTTACCAGAGTCAAGTATCTACTCATCACTTGTTAAAGTGTTGTCGTCAGCTGCAACTAGAAGTTCTCGATCATCACACTTCTCTATTACTGTAGACACTTATTTTCGTCTGGGGTCCTTTTTATATAGCATAGTATATAATAATTTCAAACATAACTTTTGAAAATATATAGTATATAGTTTTTAAAGTAATTTTGAAAACATATAATATATAGTTTTTTAAAACGGTTTTGAAAATATATAGTTTTTAAAGTAATTTTGAAAACATATAATATATAGTTTTTAAAACGATTTTGAAAAACATGTAGTATATGGTTTAAAATAATCTTGAAAACATATAGTATATAGTTTTTTAAAATAATAATTTAAAAAACTTATAATATATGGTTTCAAAAAAAATCAAAAGCTTATAATATATGGTTTTTAAAACATTTTTTAAAAAATGTGTGATATATGGTTTTTAAATTTTTTTTGAAAACATATATTATGGTTTTGAAAATAATTTTCTTTTTAAAACATATATATTTTTTCGAAAATAATTTTTGCAATCATATTTAGTTTTTTTTAAATGTTTTTGAGAACTTATATAATATATATTATTTTTAGCTTTTATTCTATTATTTTTAATTTTATTTTATTTTTTATTTTTTAGGGTCTATAATAGTCCAAATTTAGAGTCTAATTGGGTAGCCTGACCCAGCTAACTCGGTAGAAGCCCAACAAGGTCCAAGTATCACCCATCAGAGGGTTAGGGTTTTCTAAACCCTAAGAGGACATAGGCACCAACTCGAAATCGGCCCGATTTTCCAGCAACAAACGTCAAACGTGCAAATCGGGACTAACTATCTCGTAATATCTGGTAACAACCCCGTCGGAGGGGATATATATACAATGGAAACCAACACAAGCAAAAACAGATCAAGCAAACCAAGCAACAAATATCAATCAAACCAAAACACAGAAAAAAACCATTCGAATATAGCAAAAAAAATTAAAAATCAAAGCTTCGCCTAAAGCTACCAGGAGAGCGTAAAAACTATGTCGGGAAACCAAGGGTCGCCAGGGAACAAAGGATCTCGTCGGAAACCAAGGTAAAAGTCGAAGCCTTGGGATCTAGATCTATTCCGATCTAGGCTTTTTTTTGGAGGGTGGATTCGAGTTTACGAGTTCGAGAGGGAACGAAAAGGTAAACGGCCGGGCGGCGGTGAGAGGCTAGAACGGTGGTCGGTCATTTGGTCGGGTTAGGAAGAAGAAAGAGAGTTAGGAGAATGTTGGGGGTTTGGTTTAGGAGAAAGAGTGAGAAATGAGAGAATTAGATGATTTTAGGGGTATTTGTAGGGGGACTAGGTTGTAATTATGAGATTTTTAAATTATTTCCGCAATCCCTGTACTTTTGATGTGTAGTTTATTTTGGTCACCTATTGCAATTTTGCCTCTAAATTTTCAATTAATTCACGCCAATCCCTGATCGTATTTCTTGTATTTTGTAATTTGGTCCCCTAACTTTTCTTATTTCTTCTGGCAGCCCATTTCTAGCATTAATTGGATCCATAAATTCCAATTTGTTTCGATTCGGTCCTTTACATATGCTTTTATTTTATCTTATTTTATTTATTCTTTTTTCCTTTTTTCTTTAACATTATATATATATATATATATATCTATTTTTTTTATTTAACATTTTTTCCTCTTTCTATTTTTTTCTTTCTTTATTTTTTTTACATAACTTTATATATATATATATATATAGACCCTTTTTTTTTATTTTTTTGGATATATGTAAACTTGTTTTTATCTTCTCTTAGGAACAACTTTAATCGATCAAAGGTAAGTAATTTGGATCGACTCTTTAAATTTCAGTTTAACTTTTAATTTTCGCAATCAAGACAACTGATAAATTAAAGGGTAATCTATGTCAATTACCACTCACCTTTAGGCTCGGGCTCGTTTATGCCAGCAACGTTTCAATTTTGTAAATTTTAACACTAACGTTTAAGTTTAACTGCAATTATGCCACTCCGCCGTTAATGGCGTAACGGCACGATGACATGGCATCTCCGTGTCGTGACGTTGCTGACGTGGCTCCCTCACCAAAACGACATCGTTTTGGCATGACTATGTTGGTACTAAAAAAGCCTCAAAACGACGTAGTTTTGTTTGAGAAAAATTAGTAAATAATGCATTTGAAGGGATTTGAACCCATAACCTTTTGAAATAAAGGTTAATATTTAACCACTATGCCAACTTAGAATTTTTGACATAATTCTATAAACATAATAAACATAATTTTATAATGCACTTGGGGGTTTTTGTTTGTTGATTCTGTGGCACTGGCAGCTTTTTCCCCCAATCGATCGAATGAATCGTTGTTTCTGTTTTGGATATTAAGTTTCGGGGTCTATTCAATGTTTTTTCGAGCTGATGGATTACATTAACATGCTGCACTTGGGTGATTAATAAAGTAAGAGATGATTGCATCATTTGTTTTGATGGGTTTATGGTTTTTTTAATGATTTGTCCAGGTTCAATTAAATTTCATATTGGGAAAGTTAGCTTGGTGGATTTTGACTAAAAAGGGTTTTGTTGAAAAATTGGGATCTTGGGTGCTTGTGAATTGTAATGACTACATGAACATCACGGGCAGATTTGGCTGCAAATTCTGCTGTTGAGAATGTAGGTGTTGGTTCTTCCTCTGATAGCATCAAAGTTCCTGGTTCCACTTCGGGTGGTGGGTGACCTGCTTATGTTCCTCCACATCTCCGCAATCGCCCGCCGTCAGCAGACCCACCTGCTCCTACTTCTAGTGGCCCTGCTTCAAGTAACGATCGACCTGGACAAGGGGGATCGCATTGTACTGCTCCTAGGAATTATTATAACAATCGATCTGGGTATGGTGGGTGGTGTTCGACCTGGTGGATGGGGTGGCAGAAGTGGTGGTTGGGGTCGTGGGAGAGATAAGGAAGTTAATCCGTTTGGAAAAGATGATGATACAGAGCAGGCGTTTAGTGAGCAAGAGAATACTGGAATCAACTTTGATCCCTAATGTATTTTGGAATTTTTAGGAATTTAGGAGTTTTTTGAAATTTTATGGAATTTAAGGTTTTTTTTGGAATTTTAATAATTTCATAGGTTTTTTATGAAAATAACTTTTCGAATGTTGACTTATTTTATTTATATTATGTTTATAAAATTATGTCAAAAAATCTGATTTGGCATAGTGGTTAAGTATTAACCTTTATTTCAAAAGATTATGGGTTCAAATCCCTTTAAATGCATTATTTACTAATTTTTCTCAAACAAAACTACATCGTTTTGAGGCTTTTTTTAGCACCAACACAGTCATGCCAAAACGACGTCGTTTTGGTGAGGGAGCCACGTCAGCAACGTAACAGTGCGAAGGTGCCATGTCATCGTGTCGTTACGCCATTAATGACAGAGTGGCATAATTGCAGTTAAACTTAAACGTTAGTGTTAAAATTGGCAAAATTGAAATGTTGCTGGCATAAACGAGCCCGAGCCTAAAGGTGAGTGGTATTTGACATAGATTACCCTAAATTAAATTGGCATCGAAGGGACAATACAAGGGTTCTAATCCTTCTTTGGTTATAATCGACTCCGAATCCGATATATTTCTGGCAAAACGCAGATCAGGTAAGATGATAAATTAAGGTGTCCGGTCAACCAAATGATCGGTGGCGCGACTCTAGCACATTTATTTAAGTCGAAATCCAATTCTGGACCCACCTGAAGGACATTTACGATAGCTACACTGACCTCACCAGATTTTTCAGAGCTCTACTCTTTAGCTTCTCTTTAGCTTGTCGATCATTGCACCATAATACCCTCTGCCTGAGGCTCAGAATTAGATACAAGATGTTTTATCCTGTCAAGCGAGTGTATGCCACTGTACACTTCTTCAAGAGTGAGTATTTTGTGATTGTACATGATTGTGTCTATAGAAGATGAGTAAGAATGAGGTAACGAAAATAGAAAGATCAATCCTAAGTCTTCTTGACCATACTTCACTTATAAAGTCTCTAGATCAGTGATAGCTTCCTTGAATACGATCAATTGTTCTTCAAGAGACGAAGCTTCCAACAACTTGAGCAATTAAATACGATGTTTAAGTGTAACTTGCTAGTCAATTATTTTTGCAAGCATAGTTGCTCCATTTTTGCTCATAAAGAAGCAATTATTTTTTCTTTCAACACATCCTGCAAAATTGATTTGATAAGTGTAAATGAATTTAAGAAAGGGCTTTACAATCATTATGTTTATCCTCATTCGTCCATTGTGATAGCTTCACATCAAAGCCTTCTATTGCATCGTCTAGATCTAATTGTGCAAGAACATCTCGGATCTTCACCTGCTACAATAAGAACCTGGTGTTTCAATCCAACAATGAAATATCATACTTCATTGTTGCCATAATCTTGAACCCGAAGTTCTAATACCAATTTTTTATAATATCAGACTGATTATCGACAAACAATAAACACGATTAAAAAATAAATAACACCAAGGTTTACGTGGAAAATCCAAAAAGGAAAAACCATGGGCAGAGGAAGAGAATTTCACTAATATGATATAATAAAATACATGGAAATTTTGGAGAAAGAAAAAAACTTTGATATCTAATATTTTACCCTTAGTATTTATTTATACGAATATATACTTGATTACAAAGGAAAGTTAAATAAAGTATAAATCTACTTTAATAAAATTATCTACTTTTAATCAAACTAGTATTCTTATTTTCTCAATTTTAAATATTAATTAATTTTTGTCACTTTGAATTCGAGTCAAACTCTAACATTTTATATAAAAAATAACCACAAATCATTTATTTATTTAGGCTTAATGCCAAAATAAGTGCCCAACATATACCTTTTGTGTCAAATAAGTGTCTACATTTTTTTTGTCCATCTAGGTGTCTAACGTTACAAACGTTAGCACTTTAGGTGTCTGGGCCGTCAACGGCGTTAGTTTTCTAAGTGACATGTGTCACAACCTGATAATTTTAAAAAAATTATATAATTTTAAAAAAAATAAAATTATATATTTTTAAAAAAGAAAACACATAAATTTTGAAATAATCCCTAAACTTTGAAAACTTTCATTTCAACCCCTAAACCCATGTCGACCACTACCCTTTGCCGTTGAAGAAGCTCCCCCGATTTCGATGGTGAATCGGCAACAACTACGACAATATATAACTAGGATGATGGCAATGACTACGTCAGCGGCGACGGTCGTGGCCGGAAAGGATGGCGATGGCGGATTAGGTTAGGATTTGAGATTTTGGGGTTGTTTTATAGTATAAGAAAAGTTAGGTTTTTTATAAATATATTAATATTTTTAATATTTTAAAAAAAAAATCAAAATCACCAGGTTATGAAACGTTTCACTTAACAGGTAAAACTAACGTCGTTGTTGGTCTGGACACCTAAAGTGCTAACGTTAGGCGCCCGGATGGACCAAAAAATGTAGGCACTTATTTGACAAAAAAAATATAATTTGAGCACTTATTTTGGGATTAAGCCATTTATTTATCTCATTTTTACCGTATCAATCGATGTAAATGACATGTCACCTGTTAAACATCAACAATAAATATGATAGAAAAGGGGTGATAACTTAGGAAAAGTACTTTGCATTATAAGCGAAATGGATTCAAGACTGACATTAGGGTCAAGAACCCGAAAGTTCACTGGCATTGTATTCTTTGGTTTCCTCTCCTTATTCCTAAACATAGCATTGTTACTTGGATGGCATTCCTCGACCGACTTCCTACAAAAGAGAGGCTTCATCGAATGGGGATCGTCTCTGACTACCATTGCACATTTTGTGGTACGGGAATGGAAACTAGAAACCATTTATTTTTTGAATGTCAGGTTGCTACTGCTATGTGGTCTACAATTTTCTCGTGCAGTGGTCTTAGGTTCAACCACCAGTCATGGGATGCTCTCTACGCTTGGGCAACGGTTAAGTGGAAGGGATCTTCCCTTCTCTCTTCAATCATGAAACTCTCCTCGAATGCTTTGATCTACGCAATCTGAAAAGAAAGAAACAAGAGGATATTTCAATCACAAACAACTACTGTTGAAGCTATGTTCAGTTCGATCAAGGAATCTGTTGGACTCAACCTAAGGGGAAGACACATTAACCGCTTACATCCAGCTAATATTTCTCTTTGTAATCAATGGGGTATTATTTAACTCTATCTTCATTGCCATTTTGTTCTTATGATGTCCTTTGTAAATCCAAACATTGATTGTATTTTGTAGCAGTTCACTGCTATTTGGGTAATAAAATCAAATTATCCAAAAAAAGAAATGGATTCAAGACCTTCCAGTCATGGTTCATCATCTCATAAGCTGGACGAAGAGGTATGAAAGTGAACATGTATATTTCTAAGATGAAAATTTTCATTCGGAGAGCTTGATTAATCTTACATTTATGTAATTCAATTTTTTGGGGGTAATAAAACGACTACTTCACCGTTTAGATAAATTATTGCACCCAAAATAAAAGCAATGCAGTAGGAGGAAAGGAAAGGGCAAAGCAGCCAGAATGAAAGTAGTCAAAAAAGACGCAACGGGAAACATCTTTCTTTGTATTGTATCCATTTTTCTTTTTCTTTTTTTTTCATACTTTAATATTGAAGAATCGGACAAAGACGAGAATTTTAACGAGATTCGACAATGTACTTACGACCTCGGTGTCTAGGCGGCGCTAGAAGTTTTATTCTATGTATCATAAGTTTAAGTTACATCTCTATTTATAATAAAAAAAACCTTATACATAATTACATAATTAACCTTGTCCTCTTTACTGGTATATTTATGAGTCATACCTATCATTTAAATTAATTAACTTAGCAAAAATACGTTCAACGAAACAACACAACTGCCTTGATGACTTTAGGCAAGTTCCTTTTTATGTACACGTTGAGGAAACCTCCCTTGAAGACACGCTAGAAACACAACCCCACATTTCAACGAACTCACAAGGAGCTCTCACGCTATTTCTTGGAAACCTCCCTTGAAGACACGCTAGAAACACAACCCCACATTTCAACGAACTCACAAGGAGCTCTCACGCTATTTCCCAAGCTTCCATTCTCATCTTACACTCTCTAAGTTGGTGTCGCCTGCGCCGACTCTTTGCTGCATATGTTGCAAACGAACTTGGCAGGCACTGCCTCGAAATCGTTAATTCCGGAACATCTCGTGTGCTGCCAGACCCCCCATACATCACAAGCCAACATTCTTTCCCCATCATCATCCTTGGCTCCACATTTGCAATCCACTGTCCACCTTTCCATCCCCCTTTCCAACCTGTATTTACTAAGCCCGATTTTCCCCGGACACCTCCCTCGAAGTCGAACCGATCCCGTTGACCCTATCAAGAGCTTGATCTGGGTGGAATCTTCTACACCACCAAAGCCAACTAACTCTTCAGCTTGGAATCTTCTGAATGCCAAATATACTTCCTGGAAAGCCTTCGAAGCTTCGGTCTTGAGGTCTTGCAGTCGAGGAGCGTCTGAGCTGAGCTGATGGCAAGATTTCTTATTTCATCTGCAGGGAAGATCGACATGGTTTGAGGATGGAGTAGGGATTCATACAAGAATTTAAGATCCTGCTTAAGAATTGCCTCGGATGGAGGACAGTTTGGAACACAAGCATCATTCCCACTGGTGCTTATGGAAACACTTTGAGGCTCAAGCCTGTAACAGATGAAAACAATATATTAGAGTTTGTACTATAAGAGATCATACTACAACTGATTTCGGAAAAATAGTAGAGAAGGTAATATACTAATCCAATAATTAGAAAATTGTTGAGAGATTGAAAATCCGATGCATTTAAAGAGACCAAACCACACACCTATACTCGAGCAAGCCTGAATCAGGATTGCATCTCGCATTAACAACCATTCCTCCTACCACTTTCCCACGAAATTCCATGAGGCAATTATCAAGGAGCGCCGGAGGAGCCACTCTGCAGACGGCTCCCCTAAGAGCACGTGAACTTACCCAGTTGGAACCAGATACGGCCCGAAGCACTCTAAACATGGCCTCTTCAACCCGTGCAACATCAGCTCTACTCCATGGTAAAACCTCTGAAGAAGTACGTTGTCTCTTGACGGTAGCATCCCCGACCCTAGAGGTAGACTTACAAGCATCATGGATCAACCTCATCAGAAAACAAAAGAGGTCCTTTATATTTACAAGCTTGCTCCTTGATAAAGACTGGTAAAATGAGATAATGTCTTGTAGTCGGGTGCAGGGTTTCAATCCTTGCAGCAGAAATATGGATAGTGGAAGCCTAGAAAGAGTTTCGACAGCCGATTTATATTCATCAACTGTCAGGGCAAAACTACCAGCTCCAAATTCATAACCCCAATTCCTATACCATGAACGGCCTTCGGTAATGGCATGAAGTAGTCGGTACTCCAAGCCATACTTTTTGGACACATCCATCACACTTACCTTCCTGTCCGTGCGTAATGCAAAACAGTAAGACAAATAACTCAATAACATGCCTAAATTTAACCATACAGGTAAATGCATCTAAGTAATATATACAAATGGATCAACTGCATTGGACAAGAATACAGAACAAAAATGCACTGATCATAATATTATCTAAGAAATTCCACTGCAAAGCCCCTAAATTGGACAGGCTATACAGAAAATCATCAGCAGCAAATGATATGCTCAACCATTTTCTTTTTTTGCAAGAAAAAGGCAACATGAAATATTTACAAGAGAAGGAGAGTGGTTGTTCTAGGACATATACGATCAAATTTGAAAGGAAACAAGCACTTAATATCTAACCTGACAGCAAGGGTTTTACATAGTCGGTCCCAGAAATCCATGATATGATACCCTGAGAGAACCCTTGAACCCCCTTCCCTGCCATTGATCCTAAGAAGGTGCCCATAACCATTAGAATGGATTACACCATGTAAAAGATGGGTTGTGTCCTCCAATTGGTTATACACCCATTCCTCAACATCATCTGTAGTTGTCACATGGTTGCATGACTTACACCTGAATAAAAAGAAGAAGAATGAGGATGCATGTTACGCACCAATCACCATAGTTCATAACACATGCATACGTATATCGATTGGCATAGGAAGACAACATTTGGTTGAGAAAAATAAGTAAATGTAAGGAGAAAGCAACAAGTTAGAAGACCTTAATTCTGACAAAAGCAGGATATCTCCGCAACACACGCATGGTTTGTGGTAGCCACCAATTGAGTTACCATCAGCCTTTATGATGAAGTGGTAGCGTTTTGAACATACTGGATGGCCGCTCCACCCTTAATAAACATAGAAACAAAAAACCCTTTCATTTAGACATGACGTGTCAACAAGCAATTGGATAAGGGACTTCTACTAAAAAAATGTCTATAAAATAAAAATATTAAAAAAAATACGTGGATGATGAGCTGGGAAAGGAAATTTGGGTAAGGAAGCAATGAGATAAATAAGAATAAATGAGATGGGTATAATGGTAAAATAACAATGCATAAGATGCTACGCCAGCTGTTTGGGAGGCTTGCTGGTGTGCAGTCAACATCGAAGCACTCACTCAAGAACGTGCCTCCCATCCACAACATTTATAGTATTAAAATATTATTAATTCATTAATTATTTCTCCCGAGATATTCGCAACTCCCAAACAATTAACTCACCAAACACCATTATTATTACTATTATTATGTCCATTGTCTGTATGCTTGTTAATTTTCCAAATTACATTTTTAGTATTACTATTAAGCATCATTTTCTGATAAAAAATTAAGCATAATTTATTTAGGCAATATATTTCCCCGTAATCTAAGCTATCTGCAACTGGCGAGGCAGCGGAGAAAATTTTAATGACGGATCAAGAGCCTAGAGATGTGCTTAAGACAGAATCGATCATTGACTCGGCCCGAGTCCACTTACCAACGACTCGGCACTGGTCACAATAGATGGATCTAGATCTAGCGACGTCCTCCTCCACCAAATCTAGACAGACCACGGATGAAGAGGGATCGGGGCTGTCAGTCGCGTCACCGACTCTAAATACGATCTGCCAGGTCATTACATGAGGGGAAAGGGACGATAGAGCAGGCATCAGAGCGTGCTTCGACAGAAAAGACCTGATGTTGTAACGAAACGGCGTGGCGACGCCAGATCCGGAGGCGGAGCTGGAAGAGGAAGGGAATGTGAGGAAGTCGTAGAGGTCAGCTGTGACTCTTCTCTTCATCCTTTTCATTGGCAAACCGTTCACGACCATACTGAAGTCGGTGATGGCGCGTGAAACAAACTATCGCCGGGAGATTGGGTGGATATAACGGGTTAAGAGGATTTCAGCTGTAAAAGGGCGAGGAAGAAGAGAGGGGAAAGAAAAATGATTAGTGGTTTGCTTAGCGGTTGGTGTGGAGATGAGGTAGAGAGCAGCTTTGGTGTTTGATCATCAATCAATCAAAAATCAGTTAGATATGATCTGTGATATTATGGGCATTATTTGTAAGTCGGTTTCGTTTGAAATTGAAGATGGACTTGATATACGACTTTTTTTTATAGTGCATTCAATTTGCTGCTTTTTAATCCTGTCCGTCCGATTGGCGAAGCAAACGACAACGAGATTATTTCTTGTTTACGAAGAAATAGAATCATCGTGGAACTTGAATAAAGAAGATAATTTTTAAAGTTTCCAATAAATTTCCTAATAAGTCGGTCATTTATTATTATTTTAAAAAGATATTACGATAAATTATCGAAATGGTCAACTTTATTTTATATTTTTAGATATAAAACACACAAATACTCATCCAATTATAAATATTATTTTATTAAATCTTCAAATTATTAAAAGTGATAAAATAATTTTTTAACTATAAGAAGTTATTTTATTGAGTATCTACCTATTAAAAATTATAAAATAGTAATTTGGCTAGATATGATCAAATTATTTTTTTAATAATGTATATTGGCACCATCGTTGTTTTCAAACATTGACTCAATGACATAATGTCTCAATTAATGGCTCAATGACATGATGTAAATGGAAAGTCAATCTAAAAAATACAACTCAAACAATTCTGGAATCAAATTTAATCATATATCGATCAATAAGTTAACATACAATTTAGACGATTGCCAATTTTTTAATGAAAAATGATGAATTTAGAACATATAAATAGTCAAAAGATCATTTTGTAATTTTTAATAGTCATGAGACTCAACAAAACATCATCTTATAATTAAAAAGTCATTTTATAAATTTTAATAATCAAGATACTTAATAAAAATATAGCTCTGTAACGGGAAGACCATATTTTACCCCATTTTTCATCATCAATTTCAAAAAATAATGTGCTAATCCTATGACTTAAATATTATTAGTTTAATAATGTGATGTCTTAAAAGAAATGAGATTAATTTTTAATTTGATTTATAAATTTTAAATAAAATATTAGGATTTTTATATTTCAAATAAAATAACAATTTTGAATCTTATTGTCAATCCTCGTTTCTCCGTCATCATTAACTATTGTTACCATGGTCGTTGGATCCCAAAATTATTTTCATTTGTTTTAGTCAATAAATCTAAACTTATGTTTATTTCTTCAAGAAATGTTCTGGGTTCCACAAATATGATGCTCGTTCTCTTTTTAAGATTAAATGACAGGCTTATTGGCAACACTTGCAATGTTGGTAATGAGTTTTCTGTTGGTTTCCACTTTCCAGGGAGAAGCAAGTCGACACAATCATAGGTTCCGTCTCTTGGGTTTGATCCAATTCCATTACTAATACTACCCCCGTCTGCTCATTTTGCTATTTTGATCGTTTCATCAATCAAATCTGAAGATTTGTTGATTATGGATGCTTGCAATGGGGCAATAGGTTTTCAAGGAGGGTCTGCTAGTTTATTAGTGTTTTACAATTTGGACAATGGCATTGCAAGCAGCCTCGAGGGCAAGATTCACGCGTTCTACGTGGTCAACTTGGTCAGAAGTCAGAATTGAAGATATGTTGGCCTTTTCATTAGAAAAACTTTTTTATTAATTAATTTATCAGAAAAATAATAACATCCATAATTATTTGAAAAAAACATCCCCAAATGACTCATGTAGAATACCTCACGTTTTGTAAAAAGCGTTTAAGAATCTCACGTTCGCAAGATCCGTCTGACGTGGAAAGACACCTTCTATTAAAGGATATCGCATTCTGCACAAAACGAGATCAGTTGGTATAAATTATATTTATGAATAACGATGAATGGTGATTAAGTTTATATAGATGATATTTTTCAAAAGAAATGCAAGTCTCGTAAAAATCTCCTCATAATTCGATCGAGCCGAAAATCGATCAAGACAACAAAAGAGAAAAAGAGTGCCCAATTATTTTATTGGTCTTCATTAGTACATAAAAGGAACCTCCTTTTTCCTATACAACCAATTAATTACTAACAATTCAAGGAATTCGAGTCCTATTTTTTAATTTAATTTAAATTTAAAATTTTCGAACTGAGTAAAATTTATGGAATTACAAATCGAGTCAAATTGAGTAAAATAAAAAATAAACTTTTTTGAAATAAATCAAATTGAATTTTACTCACCCCTAAAATTATCCTCTAAGACCATATTTAATTACCCTCCAATTAAAACAAAAAATAGTGTATGCATTATTGATGGGCATTTTACCTTCCTATATAAATAAGACTGTGTAAATAGTTCTAATATCGCATAATCATATGTACTTCAAGCAGGGATGGTCAAAATACTTAAATTTGACGGGTCTCGACATGACCTGATTTTATTGTAACATCCCAAACTACGGGTTAGTGACCAAATTGTAAAACTTTAGGATTTGGTGATTAAAGTAGAATAATTGAATATTTCAATGACTTATTTTGGAATATTTTATGAAGGATGTTTAGTAATTATCAAATGAATTAAAGGGTAAAATGGTCATTTAACAAAAAAGATTTTTATTTTCCCTTATAAGATAAGGGAACCACATGGAGAAGAGGAAAAATGAGAGATTTCTCTAGAGTTTTCTTCTTTTTTCTTCTTCATACGAGAGAGCCAGAGCAAATGTGAGTTTTCTGGTTAGTTTATTATTTATTGATTTTAAGAGTGGGTTTTGATCTTTATGTGATACTTAAGCTTAAGGAAAGCTTAGGTTGTCTTAAAATCAAAAGATGAAGAAGTTATAAGAGATTAAAGAGAAGGGGTTTCTAAATGATTTCTGGAAAAGAGTTGATAAGTTGAATTTGAAACTAAATTTGACGTGTTATCAACTTAATTAAGAGACATGAAGTGATAGAATTGAATTTAGAACATATTGAAAATTTGGTATGATTATTGATTTCTATATGAAAGATGAAATTTTGAGGTTTAATATGTGATAAATGAGTATAAATTGGTTTAAGCATATGTATATGAGTTAAGAACATGAAAGGAGAGGAAACATAAAGTGTTGAAGCTGAAAAGAGAGAATTTTCGTGTTTAAAATGTGATTTATGGGCAAAGTGTATCGGTACACATTCAACAGGTACCAATACACTCTTGAATAAAAAACATCGAATGCAATAAGTGTATATATACACAGGTAGTCTATCGATACCCCCTTGAAATGAGAAATTTCGAATGTAATTTGTGTACCGATACATAGGTAGTGTATCAATACACATGTTAAGGGATATACCGATACACTATAGAGTGTACCGATACATACCTTAAATAAGAAATGAAAGAAGCCTTTCTTTTAGTTTAAGAAATGAAATATTAGAGTATACCAATTAGAATATTGATATGTACCAATGTATTATTATGTAGATATAGAGTGTAATCCTGTTCCAGAACAATCGAAGAATTAAGATCGATTTAAAGCAAACTAGGCTAAGGTGAGTGCATAATATAGATAGAATTGTATAGAGATACGACTTGCGATAAGTCTATCTTTTATAGTAGAATTTATGATTTTATATTCATGTGCACACACACACACACACACACGCACACACACGCATATATATATATATATATTATTGTAATAGTGATTTCATGTCATTCATTTATGCTTTAATATAATATTATATGAATGAATGCAATTATAAGAGAAACAATCTAGGTATGTGAAACAATGAAAGTGATCATATGTGTGCATGGGAAGTGAATCATGTGTTTATATGAAAAGTGATAAAAGAGATATGAAAATGAGAAATGTATTCATATATAAGCTAATGTTATTTAATATGAGAGTTGTAGGAATAATTGGCATGCCAAGAGTCGAGGGATTATCAGTGGTCCTTCGGGACATAGTGGTTCTTCGGGACAAAGTGGTCATTCAGGACATAGTGGTACTTCGGGATAAATATTCAGTGCCCCTAGTGGGAAATTATTCGAACTGTGGTGACAACATTCATGCACAACCTCAGTGTACTCACGTACCTCATGTTCTCAATAATGTACATGGGCAATTCAAAGATAAATTGAAGTGAAATTCGCATAGACAGATAAGTTTCATATGTGCATGACATGATCAATTGGTAAGAATGCATATTTCATGAATTCATTGTTACATATTTTATTATGCCTCACTAAGTCTATGACTTAGCGTGTAAGTGATTTACACGTAGGTACCAAGAAGCAGGAAGACAAGAGTTAAGGTCTAGAGAGGCAACATATCTTTTAAAGCGATCAGATCAGAAGTGATTTACAACAGTATGTCCTTTTGTTATAGTAACCATGTTGGCATCTGAATTACAGTTTAAGGTTATAAATGCTCTGATCGATTTTGTAAATATTTTTATAGAACTTATGTAAATTATTATACTGTACTTTTAATAAAGTTTTAAATTTTATGAAATTTTGTAAAAGTAAACGTTTTGAAAATTCAATGTGATACCTTGAATTTGTATCTGGATCGGATACGGGTTGGTGTGTGACATTTAATGGTATCAGAGCTACGATTTAGTCGATTCTAGGCATAAACCGAAGTATAGAGTGTCTTTATAGGTGTACATGCCAACCTAAAAGTGAAACTTCTGATCTGATAAGAGTAATAAGTATGCTGCTTTGCTAATAGAGTTATATGATTATATCTTAATATATGTCCATACATGATAGTTCTCGAAGTGAAGCGGGAGACGATAGGCCTGCTGAGAGTAGTAATTCACCTGCCCTGGCCAGGCAAGGTGAAGAACATACACCTTCTGGAATGCCTGTAAGTGATCAAGATATTTTCTTCAAGACGTTAGATATTGTCCTGACACGTTTCCAACCTCCTGTTACTTCAACTCCGAGAATGAATGTTGCGAAGGAGTTGAAGGGTTTAGGAGCATTGGAGTTTAGAAGTGAAGCCGAAGAAGGTCATGTTGTTGTGGACCTTTGGCTCAATGATATGAAGATCATGTTAGATGGACTCCACTGTTCTGATGTGGAGAAGTTAGATGAAGTGGTCTCATTGCTCCGAGGGCAAACGAGAATTTGGTGGACCAATATTACACTGAGAATGACTAGTGATCAGGTAACTTGGTCCTTGTTTTTAGAAGAATTCTAGCATAAGTATATAGGAGATCCGTTTATTCGACAGATGAAGCAAGAGTTTATGAATATGAAGCAATAAAATTGCACAGTGTATGGATATGAGTGTGAATTCAACAAGCTTAGTCGCTTTGCTGCAGAACTTATTCCTACAGAGAAAGATACTTGTGAATGGTTCGTGGAAGGTTTGCATCCAAGATTGAAAGAAATGCTAATTGTGTTGAACTTGTCCTCGTTTCAAGAGGTAGTTAACTGTGCCAAAGCACTGGAAAGAGCTCAGAACGAAAGGCTTGGAGATCCCAGAGCTCAGGCATCAAAAAGAATGGGTGCATCATCAAGTGCTGCACCATCAAAAAGGGGAAGAGATGTTGGTTCTCGACCCCATATGAGATCAGAATCAATTGCATCAACTGCTAGGGGATTCAATCCGATGAGAGGCAGATAAACTCAGTTTGTGGGATATGGAATTAGGAGATCTAACCAGAGCCAAACTAGACCATGTCTACATTGTGGAAGAAATCATCCGGGAATTTGTAGAATGATTTCTGAAGCTTGCTTCAAGTGTGGAGACACCGGACATTTTAACTGGGATTGTCCAATGATAGCTGGTGAACATGCACAACTGGAAATATCTACTTCTATGACTCAGAGAGGAAGGGGTAGAGGTAGAGGAAGAAGTCAGTTAGAGTCTTCTGCTCAACAAGAGATACGCTCCACTGCTCGAGTGTATAAACTCAAGACCAATAAGGATCAAGATGACTCGGAGATTATAGTAGGTATTTTTCAATTGTATGGTAAGAGTATTGTAATACTGATTGATTCGGGTTCTGCATATTCTTATATTAGTAGTAAGTTAGTGAGGGAATTAAACATTCAGTTAGAAGCTACTAGCAATGATGTGATAGTGACTAATCCGTTAGGGCACAATGCTCGGGTAAATAGAGTGTGTCGAGAGTGTCCCATACGAATTCAGGGAACTGAATTTCTTGGTAATATGATGGAATTACCTTTTGACGAATTCGAAGTGATACTGGAATGGATTGATTATATCGTTATTACGCTAATATCGATTGTAGACTGAAAAGAGCAACGTTGAGAAGTTCAGAAGGTATAGAAGTTATTATATTTAGTGAAGGATGGAATCCATTGACGAATGTAATATCAGTGATGTCCGTAAAGAAGTTATTATTACAGGGATGTCAAGGGTTCATTGCCAATGTGTTGGATGTTAGAACCAATGAGAAAATGATTGAAGAAATTCCCATAGTCAGAGAATTCTCAGATGTATTTCCTGCATAATTGTCGGGTTTACCTCCGGACAGAGAGGTGGAATTTCATATTGAGATAATGCCGAGAACAGTGCCCATCGCAATAGCACCATACAGAATGGCCCCCCAAAGAATTGCAGGAATTAAAAATTCAATTGCAAGAACTAATGGACAAAGGGTTTATTAGACCAAGTGTATCACCTTGGGGAGCTCCAGTTCTATTTGTTAAGAAAAATGATGGTTCAATGCGTCTCTACATTGATTATAAACAGCTCAATAAAGTGACCATCAAGAATAAGTATCCCCTCCCTCGAATTGACGACTTATTTGATCAGATAAAAGGAGCTTCAGTCTTCTCTAAGATTGACTTGTTATATGGATATCATCAGTTGAAAGTTCAGGAGAAAGATATTCCAAATATCACATTTAAAACGAGGTATGGCCACTACGAGTTTATTGTGAGGCCTTTCACAGTTACAAATGCACCAGTTGTTTTCATAGATCTAATGAACCGAATATTTCTGGATATGCACCAGCTGTTCTCAATAATGTACATGGGCAATTCAAAGATAAATTGAAGTGAAATTCGCATAGACAGATAAGTTTCATATGTGCATGACATGATCAATTGGTAAGAATGCATATTTCATGAATTCATTGTTACATATTTTATTATGCCTCACTAAGTCTATGACTTAGCGTGTAAGTGATTTACACGTAGGTACCAAGAAACAGGAAGACCAGAGTTAAGGTCTAGAGAGGCATCATATCTTTTAAAGTGATCAGATCAAAAGTGATTTACAACAGTATGTCTTTTTGTTATAGTAACCATGTTGGCATGTGAATTATAATTTAGGGTTATAAATGCTCTGATCGATTTTGTAAATATTTTTATAGAACTTATGTAAATTATTGTACTGTACTTTTAATAAAGTTTTAAATTTTATGAAATTTTGTAAAAGTAAACGTTTTGAAAATTCAATGTGATACCTTGGATTTGTATCTGGATCGGATACGGGTTGGTGTGTGACATTTAATGGTATCAGAGCTACGATTTAGTCGATTCTAGGCATAAACCGAAGTATAGAGTGTCTTTATAGGTGTACATGCCAACCTAAAAGTGAAACTTCTGATCTGATAAGAGTAATAAGTATGCTGCTTTGCTAATAGAGTTATATGATTATATCTTAATATATGTCCATACATGATAGTTCTCGAAGTGAAGCGGGAGACGATAGGCCTGCTGAGAGTAGTAATTCACCTGCCCTGGCCAGGCAAGGTGAAGAACATACACCTTCTGGAATGCCTGTAAGTGATCAAGATATTTTCTTCAAGACGTTAGATATTGTCCTGACACGTTTCCAACCTCCTGTTACTTCAACTCCGAGAATGAATGTTGCGAAGGAGTTGAAGGGTTTAGGAGCATTGGAGTTTAGAAGTGAAGCCGAAGAAGGTCATGTTGTTGTGGACCTTTGGCTCAATGATATGAAGATCATGTTAGATGGACTCCACTGTTCTGATGTGGAGAAGTTAGATGGAGTGGTCTCATTGCTCCGAGGGCAAACGAGAATTTGGTGGACCAATATTACACTGAGAATGACTAGTGATCAGGTAACTTGGTCCTTGTTTTTAGAAGAATTCTAGCATAAGTATATAGGAGATCCGTTTATTCGACAGATGAAGCAAGAGTTTATGAATATGAAGCAATAAAATTGCACAGTGTATGGATATGAGTGTGAATTCAACAAGCTTAGTCGCTTTGCTGCAGAACTTATTCCTACAGAGAAAGATACTTGTGAATGGTTCGTGGAAGGTTTGCATCCAAGATTGAAAGAAATGCTAATTGTGTTGAACTTGTCCTCGTTTCAAGAGGTAGTTAACTGTGCCAAAGCACTGGAAAGAGCTCAGAACGAAAGGCTTGGAGATCCCAGAGCTCAGGCATCAAAAAGAATGGGTGCATCATCAAGTGCTGCACCATCAAAAAGGGGAAGAGATGTTGGTTCTCGACCCCATATGAGATCAGAATCAATTGCATCAACTGCTAGGGGATTCAATCCGATGAGAGGCAGATAAACTCAGTTTGTGGGATATGGAATTAGGAGATCTAACCAGAGCCAAACTAGACCATGTCTACATTGTGGAAGAAATCATCCGGGAATTTGTAGAATGATTTCTGAAGCTTGCTTCAAGTGTGGAGACACCGGACATTTTAACTGGGATTGTCCAATGATAGCTGGTGAACATGCACAACTGGAAATATCTACTTCTATGACTCAGAGAGGAAGGGGTAGAGGTAGAGGAAGAAGTCAGTTAGAGTCTTCTGCTCAACAAGAGATACGCTCCACTGCTCGAGTGTATAAACTCAAGACCAATAAGGATCAAGATGACTCGGAGATTATAGTAGGTATTTTTCAATTGTATGGTAAGAGTATTGTAATACTGATTGATTCGGGTTCTGCATATTCTTATATTAGTAGTAAGTTAGTGAGGGAATTAAACATTCAGTTAGAAGCTACTAGCAATGATGTGATAGTGACTAATCCGTTAGGGCACAATGCTCGGGTAAATAGAGTGTGTCGAGAGTGTCCCATACGAATTCAGGGAACTGAATTTCTTGGTAATATGATGGAATTACCTTTTGACGAATTCGAAGTGATACTGGAATGGATTGATTATATCGTTATTACGCTAATATCGATTGTAGACTGAAAAGAGCAACGTTGAGAAGTTCAGAAGGTATAGAAGTTATTATATTTAGTGAAGGATGGAATCCATTGACGAATGTAATATCAGTGATGTCCGTAAAGAAGTTATTATTACAGGGATGTCAAGGGTTCATTGCCAATGTGTTGGATGTTAGAACCAATGAGAAAATGATTGAAGAAATTCCCATAGTCAGAGAATTCTCAGATGTATTTCCTGCATAATTGTCGGGTTTACCTCCGGACAGAGAGGTGGAATTTCATATTGAGATAATGCCGAGAACAGTGCCCATCGCAATAGCACCATACAGAATGGCCCCCCAAAGAATTGCAGGAATTAAAAATTCAATTGCAAGAACTAATGGACAAAGGGTTTATTAGACCAAGTGTATCACCTTGGGGAGCTCCAGTTCTATTTGTTAAGAAAAAGGATGGTTCAATGCGTCTCTACATTGATTATAAACAGCTCAATAAAGTGACCATCAAGAATAAGTATCCCCTCCCTCGAATTGACGACTTATTTGATCAGATAAAAGGAGCTTCAGTCTTCTCTAAGATTGACTTGTTATATGGATATCATCAGTTGAAAGTTCAGGAGAAAGATATTCCAAATATCACATTTAAAACGAGGTATGGCCACTACGAGTTTATTGTGAGGCCTTTCACAGTTACAAATGCACCAGTTGTTTTCATAGATCTAATGAACCGAATATTTCTGGATATGCACCAGCTGTTCTCAATAATGTACATGGGCAATTCAAAGATAAATTGAAGTGAAACTCGCATAGACAGATAAGTTTCATATGTGCATGACATGATCAATTGGTAAGAATGCATATTTCATGAATTCATTGTTACATATTTTATTATTCCTCACTAAGTCTATGACTTAGCGTGTAAGTGATTTACACGTAGGTACCAAGAAACAGGAAGACCAGAGTTAAGGTCTCTAGAGAGGCATCATATCTTTTAAAGTGATCAGATCAAAAGTGATTTACAACAGTATGTCTTTTTGTTATAGTAACCATGTTGGCATGTGAATTATAATTTAGGGTTATAAATGCTCTGATCGATTTTGTAAATATTTTTATAGAACTTATGTAAATTATTGTACTGTACTTTTAATAAAGTTTTAAATTTTATGAAATTTTGTAAAAGTAAACGTTTTGAAAAGTCAATGTGACACATCGGATTTGTATCCGGATCGGATATGGGTTGTGGGTGTGACATTTATAATGTTGATTTTTCTTTTTAATTTTGGGGCTCGGAACAGTGTGGGGCAGATTATATGATATAAAATTTTAGGATGGATCGGGGTCGAATTTTAGGTGAAAACTCACTAACTCTGCCTGACCTGATTAATATATATATATATATAATATATATATATATATATATTAAGAATTTATATTTATATTATTAAAATATATTATTTAATTATTAAAAATATAAAAAAAAATATTATAAAATATATTAATTCAAACATTTAAAATATAATAAATAATTATATGTATATTATAAAATATATTATTTTAATTATTTTAAAAATATTAATATATTCGGATCTGGTTGGGTTGGAGTTGGAGTTTTTAGTCTAAAATTTGGGGCGGGAAAAAACCTAAAATTTTTCAGGATGGGATGAGATTGAGGTTTAGATATATGATTTCATATCGGGGTCGGGGTGGCAAAAAACCCACTCCGCCTTGTGTAACATCCCAATCGTCGGGTCAATGACTAAAATGTAAGAACTTTTAAACTCAGTGGTTGAATTAGAATAATTTGATAAATTCAAGGATTTATGGAAGATTTTTTTTTTTGTGTTGGGTGCTATAGCAAATATGGATTGTTAACAAGGGAAAAATGGTAATTTGCAGGGGAAGGATATTTTATTTGCTTTATTATTTGGATAAGTATGTGGTAAAAAGAGAGAAGTATTGGAACTCTTTCTTTCTCTTCTTCTTCTTACTGTGGATCTCATTGGCAAAGGTAAGCTTTTGCAAATTTGATGGTTTCTTTAATCTTTGGGTTGGATTTGGAAGTTGGGGTTTATATAAGCTTAAGGGAAACTTATATAGGATTAAAATAAAGAGATAAGTGAATTTGAAAGGATTTTGTAAAATGGGTTTTGAAATGAAATTTTGATATGAAGTAATTTTTGAAGTTTTAATGAGATATTTGACTTGTCAATGAGTTAATTAAAGGGTTAGGAGTATTAGAATTGATTAAGAGCTTAGTTGAAAACATGGCATGATTCTTAAATGTAAGTGTTTTAGCAAGAATTTGGTATGTTTAAGAGTAGTAATTGATGGTAAGTTGGTTTGAATGAAAAAAGTTTAGTTTAAAGGCTTAAGGAATGATGATATAATAGATTTGAGAGGATTTTTGGGTGATTTTTGAAGTAAAAATGGCAATTATGGGCTTGGAGTATCGGTACCGTTAGAACAGTACCGATACTTCAAGGGAAAAATCTGTGAAATTATTAAGGGTAGTATCGATACCTGTTGAAGAGGTATCGATTCTGTAAGGGTAGTATCGATACCTGAAGGATGATATCGATACCCTTAAAAAATCAAATGCCAGATTGATATTGGTACCTTGAGGAGGTATCGATACCTTTGAAACATCGAATGTTATATCGGTATCGGTACCATGAGGAGGTATCGATACCCTTGAAGGAAAGTATCGGTACTGTTAGGGTAGTATCGATACTGTTAAACATGAAATGAAAATGTAGGGCTTCTTGCATCCCAAGTTATTATGATTCGATATAATTGAGTTGAAGATCGATATTGATTTTCGATTGTTTTGTGTAGTGATTGAACGTAATCGAATTCCGGTTAGCTTGGCATATTAATTATCGATTCTAAAGGGTTAAAGATTTGGATTAGACTTTCGTGAGGCAAAGGTGAGTGCAACTTCTCGGTTTTGCAACAGAATTGAGGAAGGTTTACGATAAGCCAACCTCAATGTTCTCGATCGAAAACGTTATAATTTATGTATGTTATCTTTCAAGGTTTTATTCAAGTTATATTATACAAGCTATGTTTTATGATTATATGACTATGGATATGTGAATTGTGAACAAGTGAATGTGAACAGACTCCATGAGAGAGAAACTATGTGAATAAGAAACACTTCGAATAATGAAAGCTCTTTGTAAAACATTTTGAATAAAACAAATAAGATTTTATTTATTAAGTTAGGACTCTTAGTATTTGTCTCACTAAGTCATCGACTTAGCGTGTGATTTTCTCACGCGTAGGTTTGAAGAGAGTAGAAGACTGAGTTATCGAGGATAGCATATTACTTGAAGATCAGAACAGGACAAGTTAAATGTAGGTGTTTTTAATTTTGTAAATGTTGGCATGTATTAAGCGTTTAATTTGCAAATGCTCTGATTGATTTTGTAAACTCCTACATTTTGGTATTTATGTAAATTATTAAAACTTTTATGTACATATGTATGTTAAATGATTATCTTATTAAAGAGGTTATGATGTTTTATTTTGATACAAAATTTTAATTTTGTACTTAATTGTGAATTGCATATGTTTTGAAAAGTCAAATGTGACACGTCGGATTAGTATCCGGGTCAGATACGGGTTAAGGGTGTTGCACCCTATCCCGCCTTGTGCTCATCCCTAACTTCATGTTCCTAATTCTTTTTGTCAACCTCTTATTTATTAGTGTTATTATCAAATCCTTAAATTGTAAAGTTGGTTTCTTCCCCGACCATTGTGCTTTTCATGATATTCAAACATAAAAGATGATTGACAGTGGTGAATTACAGGATGGTTTATACAAATCACTTGAGAAGTTTAATTATCATTTTATAATTTATAAAACTTTATTGATCCAAAATTTATTTTAACATAATTTAGTGTCTATTGAAGTATTTTATCCATAACGAATTTAGAAGTACGCTCCACCATGGTTTTCAGAACCGGACCGGTTAGCGAACCGGCCATGCTACTGGTTCACTGGTTCAACCGGTCGAACTGGTCCGACTGGTCGGAAGAACCGGATGACGTCATAATTATTTAAAAAATTAAATAAAAATACCAAAAATATTTAATAAAAAATAATTTTTTATATCACAAGTCATATTCAAAACAACTCATAACATATATTAGTTAAAAACCATAAAATCAAGTGAAACAAAATGATTCAAATTAACTACAACATAATAATTAAGGTAAAACATATTAAATAATAAATATAATTATATAACTATAATTAAAAAATAAATTTGGGGCTAAAAAATCATAACAAAATGATATTGTTTGGTTTAATTTTTTTTTTCAAAACAATCTCACATGGCTAAGAAACATAGAAGAGCATCCCAAAAAGTATAAAGAGTAAAAATATGAGAACAAAACAATCCTACATGGCAAAGAAACATAGAAAAGCATCCCAACTAACTTCTATAAATAATAGAGGTAATTTGACATTCAAAATCATAGAGCCTTTTGGTGAGCATTGAGTGAACTATTCTTTCACTTCAATCAAGCTTGAATTTTAGGCTTCAATCGAGCTTCTAAATTTTTTTTGAGTTCAAGCCTTTTCGAGTTCAAGTTTCAATATTATATTTCGAGTTCGAGTTGAACTTGATAATTTTTAGCTCGTGAGTTTGAGTCGAGCTTACTTTTAAAGTTTTCAAGTTCGAGTCGAGCTCAAGAATACTCGAGTTCGACTTGGCTCGTTTAACAAACGACGTCGTTTGATTTAATTAAAAAAAATTAGAGGTTTTTTCCGGTTTGTCCCAATTTTTTCCGGTTTTCAGTCGGTTCGGTTTGAACGGTTCAGCGGTTCTGACCAGTTCACTAGTAGCGGTTCAACCGGTGTAGGTTGAACCGGACTAGGCAGCGGTTCCCGGTTGAACCGGCCGGTCCGATTTTCAAAACACTGCGCTCCACAACTTTTTGAATAAACGAAAAAAAAAGGAACTTTTAAAGCAATTTTAGGAATGTGAGGAAAGAAATTCAAAGACCCAAATCGGATTTTATTTCTATTTAAATAAAACAAAAAATGATAATTATGTGAGTTTTTAGTAATATTGTATAGTTGTTATTGGGGCACATTAACATCTTTCTAAATTTTAATTCAATCGGTGCATGCATGGAGTATATGTATAGTGTATATATAAAGCTCAAACCCCCCTAGGCTAAATCAAACCCTCAAGCATTTTCCTTTATAAATATAATATTTTTTTTATCAAAATCCTGGAAAAAAAATGGCCAACTTTACTCCCACTTATGCTGTCATCCTTGTCCTTCTTTTCACTGGTTTGTTTTCATTATTCATAATAAAAATAGTTTCCTTTTTGCATGGGAGTTTGAAATTAATTTGAGTGTTTGATATTTGCAGTTATTTCAATGGTAACTGAGACTGAAGGAGGAAGATGCCAAGAGGTGTTGAGATTTTAAGAAGATGTGTTACCAAAAGCACCAATCTATTGGTGGGCAATGCGTTGAGATTGGAGGCTTACCTGCTAAACCTACCTATGAGTGTCTTTGTGTTTATGATTGTTCCCTTTAATTCTTTTAATCTTTTTATGTATCAGATGAGAGTTTACAAATGGAAGGGGGAAGGTTTATAATAATCGATTAATTATTTGATGTACTAAGTGTTCGAATCTAAAATCTCTAGAAATAACAATCATTCCTTTAACTATTAAGGTAACTTGATTCATGCAAGAAGGTTATTAGTATTGAATGCAAACATTGGGTCCTTAGCTTGAGAAGTCAGTCTCGTGTTTATAGTTAAGTATATGCTGTGCAAATTATTGGGTCCTTAGCTTGAGAAGTCAGTCTTGTGTTTATAGTTAAGTATAAGCTGTGCAAATTGGTCGTTTTGGGTGTAATTGTTAGGGGATTCTTCGCTCATATAGGGTTGTGGAAAAACTATTTTTCCGTATAAGATATCCACCATATTATTTCCTGAATTAGGACTTCTTATTGGTCTGAAGATGCAGTGCACTCCTGGGGTCTTCTCTATTTGCCTGAAGACGTCATGTAGTCGCGGAATCTTCATATTTAGCTTGAAGACGCATGGAGTACCTGACATCTTTAGATTGGTACTGTGCAATTCACCCTAGATGAGGAAATAATCCCCGGGGTGAATTATATTGGGAATTAAAAAATCTCACTTACATTATCTCAACCATTTTGTCAATTGTTAGATGTTGTGAGTGGACATGTTTTGCCTAATTAAGAGTACTCTTTTCCTCCATTTAAAATAGGGAGATTTTTAAATAAGCTCTTTGTTGAGCAATATATATATATATATGTACGTATTATAATTAGTATTCGATAATATTTGTAAATGTGAATAGTTAAATTTATTAAATTGTTTAAAATTAAAAATAAAAATAATAGTTTATTGAAGGCATAGGGTGATATATTTTCCACAGTGGCCTTCGAATAACATTATGTGAAAGGTATATGTAAGATTATCCAGACAACAAAAGATCAGACATTGCAATAAGACCAAAACAAAGAACGTTCAGAAAAAAAATATCATATCTAGATATTACAATGAGACCATAACCAAAAAAATGTTTTAAAAAATTGTTATGTCTTTCATTTGTTGCTTAACCACTTGACCTTGGAAGACGATCAAAACAAAAGTTTTTGCATCTTAGCGATGTTAGTAATGGAAATAAAAGTTTTTGCATCTTAGCGACCAAAATAAAAATTTGTCAACAGTTTAGTGATGAAATAATTAATTTACCCTTACGTTTTGATATTGAACGTGAAATTTAGTATGTTGATGCGAAGAAGATGACCTCCTCCTGTAAAATGTCAGTAATGAACGTATACAAAACCAACTTGATGTGTCACCTCTTGCATTAATAGAGTATACCGAAGGTAAATATATGTCCACTTGGATTTTATTTGGGAATATTTCTTCGAACGAGATTTTTTAAATTAAAAGTATCATTTTTTAAATTCTTGGTTTGAGTTAATAATTAGTTTCTAAACGTGATTTTTTGGTTAAAAATAAATTATTTGAGAATAGTTATAAGTTTCAAACAAAATTTCGGGCCATTTACTTTTCCATAAACATTCCAAAACAACATTTTTTTGTAAAACATGTCCAACTCATGTGGAGCTTAACTGATCAAATTGTATCAAAACCAAATCAGTAAGACACAAACCAAAGAACGTTGCCCCATACACATATTCTTAAATTTATAAACTTGAAATGAGAAAATAAATCTTATTAATTTAGTATTGTTCCTCTCGAAAAAGAAGGTAGAAAGAGAAAGGCTTAATACCAAAATAAGTGTTCAAATTATACCTCAATTTTCGAATAGGTGCCTAAACTATTTTTTGACCTATTCAGGTGTCTAACGTTACAAACGTACTCGTTTAGGTGTCTAGGCCGTCAACGACGTTATTTTCCCCGTTAAGTTATATGAGTCACAATCCGGTGATTTTAGTTTTTTTATTTAAAATAAAAAAATTAAATCACATATATATTTTAAAGAAAAACATAAACATCTTGAAATAACCCCAAAAACTTAAAGATCTTCATTTCAACCCCTAAACTCACACGGGTCATCGCCCTTTGGAATCAAAGAAGGTCCACCCGACCCCATCTCCCCCGACGACAAAACCCCCCATGAAATCGTGACCAATCGACGATTAATCAAAGTTTATACCGTGCAAACCCTACGATAAAAACCGCGATCCCACGCGATCTTGATGGTCAATCAACGACAACTACAACAACCTATGTTAGGAGGATGGCATAGACTACGTCGGCGGCAGTGGTAGTGGTTGGAAAGGAGGGCGACGGCGGGTTAAGGATATGATTTGGGGATTTTATGTATTTTGGTTTTTTTTTAATATAATTTAAGAAAAATTAGGGTTTTTATTTATAAATATAATAATATTTTTTTAAAAAATAAATTTAAAATCATCAAATTATAACACATGTCACTTAACAGGAGAAATTAACGTCGTTGACGGTCCGAACACCTAAATAGGTAACATTTTGTAATATTAAGCACTTGAATGGGTCAAAATATAGTTTAGACACCTATTCGAGAATTTAGGTATAGTTTGGACACTTATTTTGATATTAAGCCAAAGAGAAAACGTGAATAATCAAATGTTTTCAATTTGAAAATAGTAAATATTTAACTCGATATTTATAAGGAGAAAACCAAAGATAAATTAGTAAATATGATGAAATGAGTTGTCATAAAATATCAATCACTCCTCTAATATTTATTATATTTTAAACGTAAAATTATATATTTTATTGATATTTATTACAATCAAATCACAATAAATATAAAATATAAACTCGAGATCTAATCATATCAAATTATTAAGATTAAAATAATATATGGAAAATCGTACCTCTTTATATGGATTAATGAATATTAAATCAATCTTTTAAGTATTTATAATTTTGCTTCCAAACAAATTATAAATACACCTTATGATATTTGAATTTTATTTCTATATATACACTTTAATACTTGTGATACATTTAACATATTTGATCATTTAATTTTCTGTTATTTTTATGATATCGTTGTATATTATATATGTGTCTATAATTATATATTTTAATCTAATAACATTATTCAATAAAGGTTAAATTAGGATTTACTGGTGGGAATTGTAGCAATGATGATTATGGCGTTTCCCCCCTTTCTCAATGGGATATACTACACTTTTGAGAGACGATGAATTTTGATAGGCAATGTCTATATTGCAAACTTTATTTAAACACCACCACCTTTATAAACAAATAATTATTAAATCAAAGAATTTATTCAGAAAAATGTTGACTAAAATTGAAGAAATTATTAGTTGTATGGAATCCGAACGAAAACATTGAAATCACGATTCGCAAGAAGCTTTCCTAAATAATGAAGTTAATATATTACATGCCTTTTATGCTATGTTTGACGTTGAAATATTTTTTTTATTAATCAGAGATAAATACTGTCGGAACGGTCTTTAAGTTTTTTGACGAGTTTGAATAGAATCGAACCAACTTAATTTTGAAAACTTAGAGTTCAGGAAAATAAATTTGAAGTCGTCGTCGATTTTTGGGTTATAAAAATCGAATACATAAAAATATCTTTTAAAATAATTTTAAGAAAAATCAAATTAAAAGATAAAAACTAGTTTGCGTTGAATCAAAAATTCATTTCAAACAAGGTTAGAGAGTCGATTACGCATGATTAAATGAGTTTACATTGTATTGGGTGTATGATTAAATGGGTTTACATTGTATTGGACTTGTAAATTTGGAAATTTGTAGGATTTTTTTGTGTGGTTGGTATTTGGTTTTAAAATTAACTAGGATCTCAATTTTCCAAAATGGGCATACTTATCTCCAAACCCCTCTTAAACGAATGCTCGCAACTTATCAAGTCCTCGAACTATTTCTCATCCATGCAATAAGGTCACTTGAACAAACTTTTGATCGTCCCAAAATTTATTTTTAAATATCTGGATAAAATTAGGGTATTACAAGTACAAGATAGTATATCTTTTAAGATAATTCTTAATCATTTACCATTGAAAGTTCACATTCCTAGTATTCATAGTGCTCGAACTCGAGACCTCAATAAACAACACTAATATCTTTACCAACGAAGGCGTTTAATTCGTGCAAACATGGAAATTTATAAAATTAAATATTCAATAAAATATGTTTTAAATTTTCTGCAGATTAAACAAATTATTAGAAATACACAATTTATTCCACTTTACCTATGTTATCGTATTCTTGTTCAGAATTTAAACTAAAGTATAATTTTATGCGATACATTATTCAATGTGAAGTATCTTTTTCACAACTTGATTTATAATACTTGATTCTGCTTGTTATGATTTTATATAAGTTTCGAGTCTTTTACAGGTTGATTTACGATATATATTTTCTTTATCTATTACATCATATTCTAATTTTATATTCAATTTCATTTTGCCATCTCTAATAATTGAAACTGTGTTTCTTTACCATATTCTGGCGGTCTATAGTAGGTCCGGTTGCCATGATTATGTCTGACGACTTGATTGTATGTGCTTTTACCCAAAAGATTACACTCCATGATCTTCCATGGCATTGGTTCAACACTCTTAGCCATACAGATATATATAACCTTTGATTTTGCACCAATATTTGTGAGCCCCACTTTGACCCATTGCTTTCGTATTTGTGCTTCCTTCTCTTCTTTGCTAACAAGGCCTTTTGTTAGCATTTTGCTATCTTTTTACTTCACTTAATTTCGTTGGTGGAATTTAGTGAGTTAATTTAAAACTTTAAAAATTCAGAAGTTTAAATTAAGTTTTAAAATATTTTGACTGGTTTAGTTTACGTTTTTTTTCTAAAAAAATTAGGATTTAACTAAAATTTTGAGAGATTTAATGAGAATTTTTAAAAATTATGAAAAGAGGTTAATCAGTAACATTAAAAAAATTTAAAGTTTAATCTAAATTTTTAAAAAATTTGAGAGACCAAATTAATTTTTTTTAATTTAAGGGTTTATATTATAATTTTAAAATTTTGGAGGGGCCAAAACCCCCATAGCCCCTCTTTCCTTCCGCCACTGCTTCGTTCTACCCTTGTTTTTAAAAATATCGTCAAAAAGTTTTTTTTTTTTTTAAATAACTTAAGATTAAAAATACTATGGGTGTAATTGAATCAAGTGGAGCTAAAGTTTAATTGGAAATATTTAACTCAAGTTTAATTGAAATCACTTTAAATTTTTTTATTAGTTTGAGTGATTATAAAATAATATATGTTGAGAATTTTGTTAATCAACTGACAATAAAAACATATATATTATATAAATGTAACTGTTCGAATTTAAATTTATAAAAAATATCATTCCTTTTAATTATTGATAAAATAGGATTTATTATTTTATGTTTGATAATATGACTGCTTCCGTGACATTAGATGAGTCTACGGTTGTATTAGTTGTATACAGGCGTTAGTTTTGTAACGTGTTGGGCATATATAGGTGTTTCAATTAAATTAGTTATAATTTATGATAAAATTAAATTAAATTATTTTTCTCGACAATAATTAAATTAATTTATTGAATTTACATAACTGAAACTTTTTTTTTTTTTGAAATACAGCAAAGCAGCAGGCACAGTTAAGAGGCCGACGCCATATCCTCCTCCAGTAGCAGCGCTACCTCCCTTGGTGGTTCTGGAAACGTTCAGACCCGATAGCTCGTTCTCTAGCGATCGCTGCCATTCTGTCCGCAGCAGAATTTGTTTCACGCTTTATCCGGCTCAACTTTGTTTCCCATTCCCGTTGTAGCAGCATCCGAATCATGCTAACAACCGCCTAATTTCCATTCTCCCGTCTCCTATTCTGGATAGCCTCCATTGCTTGAGCACAATCCGTTTCAAGTTCAATCTTCCGAATACCAAGCGAGTACCAAAGAATCGTGAATTGACCATAATTCCGCCGCTAGGACTCAGCACACCCCTAAGCTCCGGCTAAAACCCATGATCCATTTCCCTTGATGGTCACGCAAAACCCCTCCAGCTAAAGCCATTCTTGACACTCCACATACGGCACCATCGACATATTTTTCATACTTAATTTTATTACTTAATTTTAAATTTAGTTATGTATATTTGATTTTGAGATTAAATTTAAAAAATTAATATCAATTAAATATAAAATAATTAATTCACTTAATAACTTGAAAACTATGTGAACCTGATTTAATAGTGGTAGTGACTTACCTTATATATAACTTGTGATATATTTTTAGAGTTAACCGTGGATATTTTATTTATTAAATAAATTATTCATATACTATTTGAAAAATCAATGATACAAAATTATATGTAATTTTCTTTCTAAATTTAAAAATTATTAGTCTCTCTCATTATTTGTGGCACGTTTATCTCTGTCTTTTGATAGTTTTTCGGTCGTTTTCATTTATCTTTTTTCTCAGAGTTGAATTTGACATCGCCCGACTGATTAAAATGACACTTATTTGTTATTACGTTGATATTCTCTGCTTTGGAGCCTCGGATTGATTTGGATACGCGTTTTGCATTCGTGGATAGTTTTCTTATATCATTCGAATCTGATATTCTTTCAGTAGCTTTATCTTCTTTTGTAATTTATTTTCCGATACAGTTAGATTTATTCTTATCTTTATTTTGTTTAAGTTTTTTTTGTTAGATTTTTAACATTTTTCTTCTTTGGTCCTTACGATCAAAAAATTATTTACTTTTTTACACTTATATATCACATTTTTTTACGCATGTCAAAATAAATATATCAAATCTACTAATCATCGTTTAAAATTAATTTTATCTTTTGATCATATATATCTCTTAAATTATGTATATAATTAATATAAAACACAAATCATACGACAGAGTGTATAATATTTTCTCTACATATTATAATCTGAAACAGTAAAGCTATGTATTCAAATATTTAAATCAAGTTTGCTCAATAATTCCATGGACATGAGCCAGAGTCCGACAGTGATGGATCTGCATTAAGCTTGAAAATACAAGTATCATATGTATACACTATTTACAATGATTACTGCAATATAATGATGAAAAATCCCGTGCAAAGCTGGTGAACATCTCCGCTAGTGATTTATAGATTAGGGGACACAAACTTGGTGAGTAGGATGGATCGCGATTTCGTACTCTAGGCCGGAAATCTGCACATGAAACTAACACCAAAATCCTACCAGTTCCTTCTTCAACTGTTGAGACGTGACGCATGAGGATGGATGGCTCGTAAAAGGGCAATCCGTTTGCCCCTATGGATAGGTTAATTTCCCCGTGTGAGTCTTACCCCATCATCATCATAGATCATCAATGCCTACGGGGTTGAGTGATACAAAACCACACCTCTTTTATCAATTTATGTTTCTTTTTTGAATAGATGTAATGTAAGAAAAATGGTAAAATCACCCGATCACGGTGTTGAAAAAAATAGTTGATTTAGAGTATGGAAAAATTATTTGTTAGAATTGAATATTTATTATAGTGTTTTGGAAAGATATCTAAATGTCTTTAGAAAAACGTCTAAATCAATTAATGTTTTTTATATTATTATTTTATTAAACTTAGTGTTTCAACTGCATGCATTATGAGAAAGGCATCATATTAAAGATGTCAGATGATATGAACGTTTTCTTTCATCCACGGTTCATTTTCATCGTAATTAAAAAATAATATGTAGTGCCCAGGCTAGCCAAAATTTTCTCCATCACAATATCTCATTAAATTTGCCATAAAAAATCTACTAATTTTGATTTAAATATTTATTTTAATTTTAATTTATATTTAGAATATTTTAACGCTTAACGTTTTGTTTTAAACCAAAATGATTGTTTAATAAAAATTACTAGTTAACTAATAGTAAATCTCTTTACTGATGTGGTAATATCTATTTATTTAAAATACTTACACGATATATTTAATGTATCTAAAATGACGATGCGTCACATGTTTAAAGTGATGTCATAATATACATTACATATATTATAAATAATTATGTGGTATATTTTATATCGTTACTTTATAAACACGATACGTTTCACATCAACATTTTAAATATATACATCTTGTTACGTAAATAAATGAATTTCATTCAGCTAGTGATTATTTTCTCTTAAAATAATTTTTTTACAAATCAAAATACTAAAAATTTAAAATAATTATTTAATTAAATATTAACGTTATATCTTTCGAATATTGTAAATGGTAAAGAAATGACCGACTCATTATATAACCTTTTGAAGGTTGTCGAATTTAATTAAATAACATATCTTTTAAATATATTTTTATGTGATTTTAAAAAATAAAATAATATAAATTCCATAAAACAGTACGAATGGAAATAATTCGACTCAACGTCCAATCTCACCCTCCATGACAAGTCTATTTGGTTTTTACTGTTAGTTTTGATAGATGTCTATAATTCTATTTCAATGATGTTTATATTTTTTCTTCAATTGTGGTGTCCATAAATTAAAAGTGACTCTAAAATAATATTTATTATAAATATTTTTAATTATTTGATAATAAATAATTATTTTTGTAGTTATTGATAGTTAAATTTGTGATATCTAGAAATAATAAAGATTACTTTAATTATTGAGATAATTTGATTTGTATTTTATATATTATTATTATATAATAAAATTTATTTTAAATAATAAATTATAGTGTCAAGTTATCAACATTTAATGATTTTAGAAAAATTATAATATAAAAAAAATCATAGAATCACTTTTCTTACAATTTTATTCAACAATCTCCTCTTTGACAGTTATTATTTTCTTTGTTGTTTTAGATTTTTTTTGTATGGTTAGTTTTAAATTTTAAATATAAATTATATCTTTAAAAATAATATAATTATCGCAACATTTAATTAGTGGAGGATTCAGGTCAAATTTAGGGTGAACAATTTCTCATATTAAAATTTGATTTTTCTATTGTTGATTTATTTTATTAATTATATATATCTTAAAAAAATTTTAAGCGTAATCAATTAGTTTTATACGTAATAGTCATTATTCAAACCCCTAACCTTATTTAAAATATATAATACCTCGTTTATTACTCCAACTGATTATTGGTTTATTGTTTTAACATATATTATTACTATTATACTATTATTTTCTAAATGAAAATATCCATGTATATTTTCCTTCGATAATTTCATGGGGAAAAATACGGAGTGATGAGGATTGATTTTTAGGGAGTGTGTAGTTTTAGGTTTAAACGAGCAGGCAAGTTTACCATTCCCTAAAAGGACCAAACCAAACATTATATCTTTCTCCCTTTTGCTTAACACGTCCTCAAGAACTGGCTCCTCCTAATGGCCTCTCTTTGGCATTCCGAGAGAAGCAGTAAAGAAAATCTAAATTGCCCATCTTCAGAAGACAACCAATGGCTCGAGTTAGGGTTAGGGTTTAGCATTCCACCAAGGAGAGAACAAAACGACCTACACCATCAACCCAGTAACCCTAACATTGCCCTTCCATTCCCAGTTTCAGCCTCAGCTGTTTCTTCAAATCTCAGATCCAAGCACAACCCACCAGCTGGTTGCAGTAGCAGCAGCAAAGGGTTGGAGCTAGGTTTAGGTTTAGGGTTGGACCACGGAAAAGAAGAGGACGATGATGATTATGATGATATGGGGTTGTGGTGGCCATGCCATGAGATGGATAATCTTTCTTCAGGTAGCTTGAAGAACGACTGGCAAATATCGGTTCCCAATAATCACCATGATTACTCCAGGAGAACCAGACCCCACTCTGGCTTGTGGTTTACCCTTCACTCCTACACCAACCGGTGAGACCTCTTTCTTTTGTGTTTTCAATCTCGCCATCATTAATACACGCAGCACGCTCTCTCTTTCACATGCTCCATTCTCATCGCTGTTTCGTAGTATTATCCATCTCAATCAATCCATCCTTAACCTCTTTTTCTCTCCTATTTTATACATTTTAATACTACTTTATCTGATTCTTCAGTACTGTACGACCGGTTCCCATTGCTTTCACATCCCCTACATACTTTAATTTCCTTGATTTAGCAAAATAAAAAGATGTATATATGTATATATATAATTCCATTGACAAAAATAGAAAGAAAACAATCCTTCAACAATTCCATGAATATAGAACAAGTAGGAAGGGCTTGTAATATTGTTTGCGTTACCTATACCATATTCTGCAGGAAGGGGGAAGCACTGCCTCAAATACCAAAGGCGTACATTAGAGTCAAGTAAGTGGGAGGTGCACGTTAGCATTACATTATGGTTTGATCGTATCAGTGTCTTGTGCGTGTGTGTGTGTGCTTTTCTCTTTTTGCATATCTTTCAACTAGCTAATGATGGTGTTCAGCAAAATGAGTGAGAAAAAAGCTGACTTTGCTTTTGCTTTTGGGTTTTGTTGTCCTTTTCCATTTAAAAAAATTAAAAATGGAAATAATTTTAAGGGACGAGAACGTGACGATTTTCATGGTTAAAAGGTACCTGGTTACAAAGCTCGGTCTCTCCAACGAAGCTGAGGTAATTATTCAATACCTCGTTGCTGATTTTTCTTCCTTTTTTCCTCCTACAGCAAATAAAATGAACATGGCAACGAAAATTGTTGTTTGTTCGAAGTGACAAAGCTTTTGTTGTTTTTTTTTTCTTCTCTCTGTGATGCATGACAGGTGGATATAATTTGCATGGGACAGAGATTGGTGCAGACACAAACATTGAAGCAAGTAAGGGATTGTGTGTGGTTGCCGAGCTTCGTTGAATCTGAGTCATTCCACAATTACTCACTTCAAAGTAATTGTGTCAATAATCATTTGATGTCTTTATTCTACGGAAGGAGATGTTCTTTCAACTAATATAATATGCGCACTTTTGTGTGTATATAGATATATATCTAATATGCGCCACCTTACTCAAATGTATATGTTGATTTAGTTTAATTTCCACTTTTTTAATTAATATTTTTTGTGGTACATGAATCGTCGAATATGTTTAAATAGGGATGGATTGAAAGGGACAGTTGGAAAAATTCATCCTTCTTAAAAATTTTAAATTATTAGAAGCTCATTCCTTAACATAATATATTATTTGTGTTCAAAATTTTTATTTGTTGAAGTGTAATGTCATTCGCAAGATAATTTGTAGGACAAAGTGCAAATTGTTATATATAGAAGTGTTTAAATTATAATTGTATAATTATATCTACAAATTATATTATGTATTAGTTGTAATTATAATTTAAATAATATATAAGAAAAATATATTATACTATATAAATATAATATTGGAGTCCCAAGGAAAATCGTTGAGTTCCGTATAGTATTTTTGCTGCAATTGGAGTTTAACATAACTAACAAAGAGAATACTAGGGCCATTTTTTCTTCTTATATTAATCCTAATATTCTATAGTGTTGACAATGAAGGTGAAATTGAAAACAAAGCTGGTGCAGTGCAGCCGAGAGAAGTTATCAAAATTGAAGTTGAGAGAATAATTAGTGTAACGGTATTAAGGATGGACGAGGACAGTTGTCTTCATGCAAACTTAAAATTATTATATATTTTTTATTGAACATGAAATTTGTCAATTCTTAAAATTTTAGAAGTTTATTTTCTAACATTAGAAGTTTATTTTCTAACATAAAATTATGAGTCTGTATCAGCTAGCGGTAATGAATTATAGTATGTTAAGAAATGAGAAAATCTGCAAGTAAATTCTGAAAATATTACTATTATTATTTTTTGCTCAGTAACGATTGATTTTATTGATAATACGTTATGGAAGAATGCCTTGTTAAAAACTTCTCTAAACCTAAACAGAGAAAATTTTTGCATTCGACCTAGCAAGAAGGAACAAAATTACAGCAGTAGTAACTAACGGATACAAACAGCAAACTCCTAGAACCTGCTGAAGCCACTAAACAAACCCCAACTTTAATATATTAGAACACCCAGACAACCATAACAAGACATCAAATTCCTTGCACAACAGATGAACATCGGACTCCACGATAAGGCTCGCCTTTCCCACCTCCCAACTATGGCAATAACTATTGAGGAAGGTTCAAAAACCAAGCTAGCTCATCTTTTCAATTACTTGCTGGAATGATTCTGGAATTATTATTGTCGATGTCGATTGAGGTTCTTGAATAAAGATATGTTGTCCATGCGTGAGTTTACAATTCGTACATAGGGCAAAAACAAGAGATTTCTTCCCAAAAAAACAATGGGAAAACGCTAAAAATAAGCAACTGTTTGTAATGTTGACCACCGAGTTCTTTTGCCTTTATATCTCTATTAATGTCTAAAAAGCGCCCCCAAACTGAATATACTATAAAAAAGGACCAACATTCATAGCTTTTACTATAAAAAATTTTAAAATTTAATTTAACCAGTAAAATATAAGAAAAATAAACAATTATTCTCATAAAAATGAATTAATTAAACAATATAAGTTCGATTATGCAATGGAATCGAGAATGAATACCATTTATTCTATATATATATTTGCTAATACAGTAGGAAATGAACGCTAATAAAAAAAAAAATTAGCATGACTCAAGGATGTCTATGTGCGGAATATCCTGCAAATCTCTTGGTGGTTCCAGCAATTCCATATTTCCAACATGTTTACTCCGACTCCACCCAGTTAGAAAATCAGCAGCAGCGTTCTGTTCACGCCTCACGTGACGCAGTTCCGTTATGCAGTCTCGATCACGCAAGTCATTTATAGCAGCAACAAGAGAATTACCGGCCAATGCATCAGAAGAACGATACCAAATCCTCGAAACTTCCAAATTATCCGATTCTATTTCCACCCGACGATATCCCAACCTCCAAGCAATAGCGAGGATATCATGAACTGCCCACAACTCCGTAATAAGAACAGAGCAACGCCCTAGACTAAGAGAAAAGCCATAAATCCATTTACCTTCCAAATCACGAAGTAAGCCTCCAGCAGCCGCCATAGAATCTTTGCTTCTCACTGCACCATCAGCATTTGCTTTGATCCAACCATCCTTACGCCGAATCTAGGTCAATCTATTTCTTTACTCGCTGTTATCCACATTACCTACCATTGATGTAGTTATAGAAAATTCAATAGCTAGTCGATTGCATGGAGTGAGAAAATCCTCTTTTTGAACATAATTGGGATCAAGGATCAAACTACAACTCCGCTTCCAAAGTTGCCAGCATATAACAACAAACATGATATTCCACCTCATTCCGTCAGTTAAAAGTCTAGTCGAAAAAAGGTTTGTTTGCAACTAATCCACGTATGGCATAGTTAAACCAAGCAAATCATTCAGTCGAACTACCCAATTCCACACTCCCCTCACCCTTACAGTGCCTCAACACAAGATCTGAATTTTCTGGTCATTTCCCGCTTATTACACAATCGGTAGATGTTGACAAATGTAGTCGATTACGTTCCACATTTGTTAACAAACGATCTTGAATTGCTAACCAACTGAACTTTAACTCTTTGTGGTACCTCTATTCTTCAAATCTTCCAGTTTATAGCACTCTCCTCAGGCTCCTAGTTCGTTATAAATCTGTGAGCAGATTTTGCAGAATACCTTCTATCCGGTTCCCATCGCCAAGCAGGCAAATCATGGCCTAATCGAGGATTGGGCGGCTGCACCGTTTCAATAAGATCAACAATATGGTCAGACAGTACATTTGAAAGCCGATTCCAATCCCAAGAACCTGGGGGACTAGTCATTGCGTACACTGGTAAAGGAGCAGGATAACCCAACCCTGTATAGGAGAAGACAGACATTCTTCGCCATCTAACCAATGATCGTACCAAAAATCCGTTTCACATCCATCTCGAATATTCCAAGAAATACACTCAAGAAAATCATTCCAAACACATGTAATGCCCTTCCATAGTCTAGAACCACTCTTATTGTCAAGAGTAAATGGAAGGGGATCCTCCCAGTGATACTTAGCTTGGACAACTTTGACCCACAAATTTTCAGGTTGCAAAATAAACTGGAAACCTATCTTCCTTATAAATGCTCGATTTTGTTGCTTCATATCATGAAGCCCCAAGTCACCATTAATAATCGATTTTTGAATAGTATCCCACCTAACTAAGGAAATGTCAGCCTTCCCATTTGTAGTTCCCATACACAAATCTCCTAATGACGCTCTTCATCTCCTTACAAATTCCTTTTATCATGAAGCCCCTAGCCGCCATTATTAATTGGTTTATTTGAGACTTTGGATATTATAACTATTTTTGGAATGTTCATGCATGACTTTTTGAATGTTTATCATTTATATCGGTTTATTTTTCTCGGATATTTATTTTAATAAAATTATGAAGGTGGAATTTGAGAATTTGTTTCATCAAATTATAATGTAAAGTTTTACGTTTGAACTGAACATGGTTTACTCGAGGGAAAAAGATTTAAATTGGGCTCTCTAGATTCGATCTAATTTCTTTTAGGTAGTGTTTAGGAGTTACATTTAGTGATATCAGAGCCAGTTTCAACCTCCGGACTGTGGAGCTCGACCACAAAATTTTTTAGCCAAAATGATTTTTACTTGCATATAAATATTTTTGGGTAAACATGAGAATTTTTCGGAATAAAAATTATTTCTTCTTCTTTTTCCTATTTTGAAAAGATAAATAAAATTTTTAGGTTGGAACTTCAAGTTTCAACTCTGACCTTAGGATTTTTCCATTTGCAAATAGTTTAACGTGACATCCCGTAAGAATTCTCGGTTAAAGATCGATCAAGCTTAAAATCAGTTTAGATGTCGATTGGATGTATAGAATAAGATCGATCTACCGGTTTCGATTAAGCTAGTATAGGTAATTTGATTCAGAGTAGAGGTTTAGTTATATCAGCGGTAAGACAGTCAAAGTTGGTATAAGCTACTCAGAGACATAAGAATTGGGATGAGTTAGACGTTATTGAGAGTATTTTCTTAATTCACTCTATTTCCATTATGATAAATTTAGATGTCAAAATTTCCTTTAAGGAAGGGAGAGTTGTAACACTTCGATTTTCTCCCAAATTTAAAACCCTATAATTTGAGAATTTTCCCTCAAATCCCTAATTGATTTGGTGATTAAATTGCATTAAAGGTAAAAGTTACAGCCTGTTTCAAAAACCCTAAAAAGATTAAGGACTTAGTTAGGGATTTACCTAATTTTCTTTGAGTCTAAGTTCTGCGTTAAAACCCCGAGCGTCGCCCTCCCCTATATTTTCGGGGAATTATAAGGAACGTTAGACTAATATAAAACGAAAAAACGGCACAAACGAAAATATAAAAAAATTCATAACAAAATAGATTTAGCGGCATTGAAAATGTTAATTTATTTGTAATATAATAGGTTGTAATTGTTTTAAAATAACTTAAAATGGTGTACAAAAAAAACCTATCTTACAAGTTAAGTTTGAAAGGGTTAAATTGGAAGCATGTTAGATATTACATGTGGCAATATTAACCTTTAAGTTGTATGCACATTGGTGTTGTTATCTTGTTATCCAGTACAGGGCTATGTGGGAGTCAGAATCAGATAACGTAACCATCTCTTTGATGTACTTCTTGCGTTTAGTACATCACTTTCATATTTTGGTATTTTATTTATTCCATGATTTTTCATTTTTAGTTATTAATATATATATGTATGATTTCTAATATAAATGTTAAATCTTTCGAAGGGTTCCTGAATTGTGAATACTGCGATAGGATTTAAGTTTTGGTTGGTAGCGTGAAAAAAATTGGAAGATGGAAAAATTGAACGGGTAAGGGGAAAAATAAATGTAATTTTTTTCCTTTCATGCTTGATAGCAAAGATGTAAAATTAAAAGAAAATGCAATTTTATTTTCTTTTCATTTACTATTTGATAGAGTTGAAAAATGAAAGAAAATAAAACAGAAAACAGAGGCTTCTTATTTTTGTTCTCTTGGAAAATAGAAAATGTGTATGACAAGCATTACCTAATGATTCATAATAGGGGTGAGGTCTGCATTGCATTAAAAATCTTGAATTATTTGAGTTGAAAAGTCTAATTTTATAACTCGAACTTGACTTGAAATTTTTGTAGTTGAATCGACCTTATAAAATTCAAGTGAAGCTTAGTTGTTTGAGTTTTTGTTTAAATTTAATTGTAAGTATTTATAATATTATCGTATTATTTGATTTTAATTTAAACAGTTTTCTTCTATAATCATATATCATAGATATCTATATTTTCATATATTTTTTTCATTTGGGATATACATATATAATTAAGAGACTTGATTTAAACTTGAAAAGAAACTCATCAATTATTAAAAGTTTTGAGTTATTCGAGTTTTTTTTTATAACTCGACTTTAATTTGATTTTTTTCGAATTAAATCAAGTTTATGAAATTATAAATTGAAATCAATTCTAGTAGATTAGTTGTAAAAAAAGATCAGTTTTTGGAACCGAGTTTTAATTTACTCACCCTTAATTCAAAGTTGGATTTTTGTGTGTGGCTTGATTGATCTTAGTAAAAGTAGATATGAAGCATGAACCGAGAAAAGAAAAGAAAACTCTAAAAGCTATAGATTAGTGAGTAGTTGAGCAAGTGAAGTAAAGATGTTCATGCACATGAACTTCGAAGAACAATATTGGTTTCATTCATGTCATGAGAGAGAGTGAAAGGACAGTATAAAACAAGCAGAAGGTAGTCAAAGAAATGGAAATAATACTACCATTCTCTTGGCATAACAGCATGGCCGCTCCTCCTCCGAATCCATGCTCTGGAGGCATGGATGGCTTTTGTAGAAAAGACAAATAGGTTCCAACTCCCTCTCTCTCTCTCGGGTTTACGAATTAGGGAGCACTCTATTAATCTTTATGTTGATCATCTGCTAGTCGGGTCGAATCCGAAGTACACTACACAATAATATCCTGGTCTTCTTTTTCATTTTGTTATAATGTACGTATTAGTGATAGTACATTTATAATGAAGTTATAAATTTTACGTAACGTAGTAGGTCGTTGTTCATCAGCGAAATCGAAAACTGAAATCCAGGATAAAATTGATCAATTTTAGGTAACGTAGTAGATCATGATCTTATGTTACTTTAATCTTATTTCTGCAAACTGCAACATTGTAAAAGACGTCTATGATGTAAAGCAAATAGACACAACTAATAATTGAAAATATGAATCAAGTCATAACCTCAAAAATCCAAATCTAATGTACTGAAATTATAAATAAATTAAAGACACCAATCCAGCCTCCTAATAACTGAAAAAAATCACTCGTTATAACCACTAATACCCCCTAATTTAAAGGACGAATTGCACTAATTTGAGCATGAAATTATAATTAAAACCTTAAAGAGAAGGAAACAGAATATGAAAGTTGAAAATATAGTTGTGCTAATATGGCACCAAAGGCACAAGGAAATGTTATTCAATCAAATATTAGCGTTTTTTTGCCCTAAAGAAACATTGCAGAATCTCAAAAAGAAAAAAAAAAGAAAAAAAAGAGAGATTAAAATAATCATTTTGATAAATATTAAGGATTAATTTTAATATTATACCTATCTAAAAATATGTTTATATATAAATTCAAATTTTTCAAAGAATACTTTTAGGGTAAACTATATGTTTAGTACTTCAATTATTACTTTGTTCCGTTTTGATACCCAAGCTTTTATTTTTTTAAAAGCATAACTAACGTTTAGTTTAAGTTTCAATTTGGTACCCACCATTAAAAAATTTAACAGAACTAATAACGTGATATATTTCAAAAAATTTAGATTACGATATGATATTACCTTATGGTAATACATCAACTCACTTATAAGGTTTTAATTGCGGGGTACCAACTTGAAACCTAAACTAAACATTAAGTATGATTATGGAAGAAATAAAGTTTAAGTACTGAATCGGAACAAAATTAAGAGTTTAGATACTAATCATATAGTTTAGCCTACTTTTTTATTAGAAAGAAATCTGGTGGCAAAATTCATTGTTTTTGCATTAGAAAGTTCTCCTGAACGGCAAAAGTAACACTAACACCTTTAGTTGCTACAATCCCCTAAACCTAGTCTTTGAAATTTTTGATTTTATAAGTTTAGGGCGAAAGTTTCACCATACCTGATATTGCAATTCAAAATCTCAAAAAAAAAAAATGTTGTCGTTTAACCTCTCTTTAAAGCCGGGCGAATGAAAATGAGAACGGAGCCCAGAAAAAGAAGAAAATTTGCAACGAAATCCATCTTTTACTCACTCAATAGGAAAGTAAAGGCGCAAAGAGGCGGAGTACTGGACTCGCACTCCCACATTCTCTGCAAGACGGCGGCGGCGGCGGTTTAGGGTTTTAGCAGAACAAAAAAGAGAGAAAAAGAAGAAGGTAGGTATGGTGAAACTCACGGCCGACTTGATATGGAAGTGTCCTCACTTCTTCAATCCCCTTAAAGAGCGAGAATTGGATCTTCGAGGTACTGCTTCTCCTTTCTTCTGCTCCTACCCTAACCCTAATAGTAATGATCTCAAGCTTCCCTTTCTTTAGAACTTAAGCTCTTTTCCCCCTTTTCCCGTTTCAGGCAACAAACTTGCTGTAATAGAGAACTTGGGTGCTACCGAGGTTTGTATTACTTTGTCTGTGGCCATTTCTAGGGCATTCATTGTTTTGATTTACTTTTGGGTTTTTGGTTACATTTGTTCATTTTGACAGGACCAATTTGATACCATAGATTTATCTGATAATGAGATAGTGAAGCTGGACAAGTTCCCTTATCTTAAACGCTTGGGTACCTTACTTATAAACAACAACCGAGTAACGCGTATCAATCCCAATATTGGAGGTAAGCTTTGAACCAACAATTGGATTTCCCTGACACCGTAGCATGTGCCCTTTGCCTTTTAAATGTTGTTGGGTGGATGACTCTTATCGAGTTCACATTTACCTTGTCCCGCAGAGTTCTTGCCGATATTACATACGTTGGTTCTTACAAATAATCGGCTGGTTAACTTAGCGGAGATTGATCCTCTTGCATCACTTCCTAAGCTGAAGTTCCTTAGCCTGTTGGATAACAATATTACAAAAAAGCCTAATTATAGGTTATATGTGATTCACAAACTCAAATCGCTTCGTGTTCTGGATTTCAAGAAAGTGAAGGCTAAGGTGATTGAACATGCTACAATATTACTGTCTTTTTTAAACGGTTTTAATCTGTTTTATTCTGCATTTTCTGTTGCCTATCATGTTTTGATATGTGAAATTGCTGTGGTCAATTGTTAAATTTTTGGTTACATTGTTTTATTATAATATGCATATTTGTGCGGCAGCAAGTGTAGGTTCATGAAGTGCTGTTTGTTTTGACTGACTGGGAGTTATGTTATCAGTGGAACACGGTTAGATTTTAGAATGTTATTTTCGTTAACAGTATTAGATATTAGAATGGTTCTTCTCCATCATAGGTGCACTCATGAATCATGACTGGGAAAATATATCATAAATTCAGCTTTTTGTTCAAAATAAAAATAATATTTTTTAGCCTAATGTCCGTTTTATTTAAACCTAATGATTTGGTATTGCCATCTTTAGCTTAAGCCACAAAGAAACTCTTTGCTGTAGGATTGAATTATCAACTTGATGTTGCTTAAGAAATTTTTCTGCATCTTTGGGTGGGTGGTGAAGAAAGGGGGTGGGACTAAATGTTCTAATTTTCCAGTTTTATATTCCTCATGTAACATACCATATGGAGTAATTTCTCTTATGCATGCTTCATGGGTCACAGGAGAGACTAGAAGCTGAAAATCTTTTTGCATCTAAAGAAGTTGAAGAGGAAATAAAGAAAGAATCTGCAAGACAGTTGCACCAAAAAAGGTTCCAAAAGTTTCGGAAGTTGCAGAGGAAGAACCGACGCCAAAAGTGGTTGCAGCCACACCTGAGCAAATTATAGCTATCAAGGTATTGCCTTTTTATTTGTAATGCTACTTTAAAACTTGGATAATAATGTTGATAGTTTTAGTTTCAATTGATTATTTTTCTTGATGAATCTTAGAAAGATTGGAAGCTTTATCTGGGACTGGGATGAAATAAAATAAATGATAGCAATTAAGGGTAAAATTGGAGAACATGCCTGACTACCTCAGTTTCTCGCCAAGAGCATGCTTGCGGCACCGTTTACATTATGTAAGAAACTTCAAAGAGCATATTACTTAACTTTGATTAACAAGAATCTTGACCAACTTTATTATACGTTATGATGCTCATTTAGACTTTTTGTTGACTTTTCATTTTTCTTGAAGTATTTTTGTTTGAAGTCAGAGGCATGTATTCAACACTTATACCTTAGTACGAGTTTAGTTCATATCCATTTCCATGTACCGCATTCTTGGGTTGCAATTTATGTGTCCATTGCCTTTCATGAACCTAAACGATATATGTTTCATGTATCTTCTTGGTGCCAAAATTTGTTGACTAATAATGACATTTAGGAAAAGCCTCCTCTTAGTTTCTTCTGTAATAGACTCTACGATGGGTTCCAATCTTGATGATATGAGATATAAAACGTGAATTATTATTACTAGCAGCTACTTAAACAATTTTAGAGCTAGAGGTTGATGTAGTTCAGGATTAGGATGCCAAAATATTGGGTATCTGGAATTTTTCAAATATATCCAAATATGGTGAGTATGAACATTATTTAAAATAAATAAAAACAGAAAAATAAACAAGAATTTAATATTTAAATGGATATTGGATTTGGATGTCCTAATCCATTTCTCGTATCAATAAAGCAGATTCAGATATTTAATATTGTCCCAACCAAAATCAAACCATATTTAGATAATGGATATTGAAGGATTAATATCCAAATCCTTGCCTAATGGTAAATTTATTATCTGAATCTGCCATATCTGAATAAAGAAAAACAGTTCCGCTAGTCTTGGATTTTTTTACCATCCATTGCCTTCCTGAGTGGTGATTATGAAAGGAAGTCTTATTCGGCTTGGAGTTGGTGATGACAATAAAGGTTATAAAACTATTAAGGATAAACTAAACAGATGATCCCTCAATTATAGGATACTTTTTAGGTGGGTCGTCCAAGTATAAAATGTTACAAATTGGTCACTTGAGTTATTGGAAGTTACAAAATGGTTACTGATCGTTAATTTTTAGATAGAAAGCTGATGTGACAGTTAATACTGTCGGCATGATAGCAAATTTACTCCTTAACCTTAACACTTGTTATAATTTGATCCTAGTTCTAAAAATTTATCCTGCAACGTGTAAATATTATCCAATTTAATCCTTGCTATAACCCTTTTTGTTTTTCTTCTCCTCTCCACTATCTTCCTCCACCATTCAACCTTCACACATTTGTTTACCGCCACTATTGCTCCTGTGCTTTGCTCCACGACCCATCTACTCTTCCCTCACCTCATCATCTAACTAATTAATAGATACACCCTCGTGTGAGCTTAAATATTTTACATATACTTTAAGAAATAAGAATGTGGCTAGTGGCACCCACCCTGTCTCTCAAACCCATCTAACCAGCAACATCAATAGGAAGGAAACATACATGTCCTGTAAGAATGCATCTACATGATGGTACTTTTGGAATTGTTGAGCAACCCTCTGACATTAGTTAATTTTGGCACTCAGGTTTAAATGCAAAAGCAGTATTTATCAATTTGCAAAATCATTTTCCTTTTGCACTACTTTTTAACTTGTCTAAAGCTTGCATTGTTGTTTTCTTTGTGGCTTCAACTGCATAAATGGTCATATTTGTTAATGACTTGTGCATCTCTTGTAGTGCATCCTTACGACTAAAAGTCTGATCTTGTTTAGATTTATTTGACATGCAGGCTGCCATTGTGAATTCTCAGACGTTGGAAGAGGTTGCAAGACTTGAAAAGGTGGTTGCTTAATAATTAGTGGATTTTAAAGACAACTGTTATTTAGATTTTTTCTTCTTAATTTTAACTTTTACATGCTGAATTGAGCAGGCACCAAGGACAGGTCAGCTTCCTGCAGATTTGAACATTCCCGGTTTCGATACCGATGTTGCTTAAGGGGGAGATGAAAAAGGGGATTCTGATAATCAAAATGAGTCCAATGTTGAACCGGATAATATGGATGAAAAGAACGAAGAAGCTGCAGCCATGGAACAGGTATGTTGATATGTTTTTTTGAGGATTCTGAACCGTCTTTGTTCTCGTATTAGATTTTTATATAGATAATTTAAATTGTTTTATATTAACTAGTTTATTTTCTGGTCATTGTTCAATTTTTGGCTAATCTGGTAAGTGGTCATATTGTTTGTTTCAGGAATAGGGGGTTGTAGATTGGTGGATTCAATAGCAGCCAATCAGTAGCTGAACTATTGGTCTGCAGCAAAGGATATGGGTTATGGATTTTCTGTAGTATAAGGATTTTGGTAAGCACTGAGCTACATTTTATTTGGATATTGAGTTTGGATTAGCTCTTTTCCTGTGCTAATGAATGGTATTAATATCTAACAATTTTACAAAGAAAGAGAAGAAGTGAATGATCTCTGATGAATTTGGTCATATCCTCAAATAAATAAGGTTTAAAATTTAATTTGATATATGTTGCTAAAAGAGTGCCCAAATATGTCTGAAAAAATAATGCATCGATATCAGATGATACGATACGATGCCTTTTGTAGCTAAGGAATGGCAAGATAAGTAAAAAGATTAATGCAAAGAAAAGGAGGTCAACACTTGAATCCTGGTGGAGGGAAAGGAGCTTGACGGTCTCTAATTCGTGCCAAGTGTAGCGTTAGACCTTTTTAGCACCATTTCTCGTCACATTTTATGAGCCGATTAAGGATTAATCAAACCAAGATTATCTACTATGACTATATATCACCCATTCAAGCATCAAATTAACGAGTGATTAGCAATTGTTTTTTAATATTTGAATAATTAAATAATATTTAATATTATTTTAAAAATATATTATCTAACTCATAATGTAAATTGAGAAAATATAAACTTGATTTTAGTTTGAGCTTTATTTTCTATACGAGAGTGTAGCTTAGAAATTTATGACAATAAACTGTCACAAGTTACTTAAATTCACGCGGATGTAGTTGGCTAACGAATGTGTTAAGACTGAAAATTTTATGATTAACTTACTTGTAGGTTCTTTAGGATTTGAAAAGCTTGATTATCATCTGAGGGTGAGTTCTCAACTCTAAAATGATTTTTCTGGAATAACTTAATTATTGATTTTTAATCATTAAAAATCAACTTAAAATGGAGTATTATATACTATGGTAAAGGCAAATATATGAAATTTAGTTATGTAATTTTTTAAAAGCATTGTTTAATATACTAATTATATTAATAATATAATAAATATATTTTTTTATTAGATAATGTAACATAATTTTTTTATAAACTTTCATACAACATTTAAATATTAGTAGTTTAAAATACTCAAAAGAAAATATATCATAACGACTATTTAATAAAATTCACTTCTAGATAATTTTATATTATCCAACCGAATAAAATAATATATTATTTATAATAATGTGTCAAGTAATATTACATTTATTATAGAATATAATCTTATATTATGTGAATTAAATATATATTAAAAAATAATCGGGAATAACACTTTATTAAATGTGGTTTTAATTGAAATTCAACTTTAGTAGCTAGTTAATACATCTTAAAAAAAAGGTCAAAAATTGAGAAGGAGATGTCACCATCACCATGAGTAATGTAATGTGGTGAAAAATTTTAAGAGAGAGAAAAGGGGGGGGGGCTTGAAATTATAGCTGACCCCATACCATTTACTACCCTTTTGCCTTAGTTAATTGTGAGGACCTAAAAAACTCCTTCAAAATCTCCATTTCGGCCATCCACATATTAGACAATGGTTTGGGTTTATCCTATGAGTCAAGTAAAGCAAACCCTACATAGTGAGGTAATAAAGGATCAAACTATAAAATTTTATAAAGAACAAAATAATAAAAATTTTAAACATAAAAATATATTATTAATAAAAAATATAAAAAAATATATACAAATTTAAAATTTTTAGGATACTATTGTTTTACCCACCTTTCGGGTCCATCCTCGAAAGTAATGGTAGTAAACTAAACTTGGGTTTTAAATTCCTCAGTGCAATGTTACTTTAGCATATACTCTGACTACCCTCGCCATTAATCTTGCCATACCTTCATTCTCTGCCCATCTCTTCATTTACAAGAACACATTTTCTTCCTCCTAATTTCACCAATATTTGTATACCCAATGGGGAGATCACCATGCTGTGACAAAGTGGGGTTGAAGAAAGGACCATGGACACCAGAAGAAGATCAGAAGCTCTTAGCTTACATTGAAGAACATGGCCATGGAAGCTGGCGTGCCTTGCCTTCCAAAGCTGGTCACTAAACTAAACCCTAGCTACTTGTTCTACTTTTCTTGCTTACTTCGTTCTCAAGTTTTGCTTCTTTGTTTTAGGTCTTCAACGATGTGGGAAGAGCTGCAGGCTTCGATGGACTAATTACCTCAGGCCTGATATCAAGAGAGGAAAGTTTAGTCTCCAAGAAGAACAAACCATCATTCAGCTCCATGCCCTTTTAGGGAACAGGTCCAGGAATCTTCGTGACCCTAAACCCTAAACTTTCCCGTTATTTTCTTGTCAATGCAATCAATGGTTTTGTTTACCTTTTTGATGTTTTCTAGGTTTTGTGTTTCAGGTGGTCTGCTATAGCGACTCATTTGCCGAAGAGAACAGATAACGAGATAAAGAACTACTGGAACACTCATCTTAAGAAGAGGCTAGCCAAAATGGGGATCGATCCCATCACTCACAAGCCCAAATCCGATGCTTTACTCTCCGGTACTGATGCTCATCAATCCAAGAATGCTGCAAACCTTAGCCATATGGCTCAGTGGGAAAGTGCTAGGCTTGAAGCCGAAGCTCGATTGGTTCGTGAATCAAAGCTACGTTCGTTTCAAAATCGCCTCACTCGTCCAACAACAACAGGCTTTCCTTCATCAGCTTCGGCTGCTCAGCTTGTGAATAAGGCAGCTTGGAATGGTGTTAACAATGGTGGATTTTGTGACCTCGAGTCACCTAAATCAACCCTCACTTCCTCGGAAAACGGGATCGGACCGAGTACGATGCCGATGACAGAGTTTGTTGGCACCGCATCGGCTTCGTCCGAGACCGGAATCATCAAACAAGAAGGTGAACAAGAATGGAAAGGAACTAATTTGGCTATGGACAACATTAATCCTCTATCGTTCACTTCAACAAGCATCCATGACGATATCGGAAACACAATGGAAGATGGGTTCATTAACCTTCTTCTCAACGATTCCAGCGACCCCAGTTTATCCGATAGTGGCAAAGAATCCGATGGAAGCGAGGATCACTGTGAAGAAGACAACAACAACAACTATTGGAACAGCATCTTTGATTTGGTGAATTCTTCCTCATCGGTTTCACCAATGTTCTAAACAACTGCAAACACGTTTCAGATGATCAATACTTTTGTCACACAAAGTAACAGCGTTGAGGACCTCGCTTCACTTCATCAAAAAAAAAAGTACAGTGTAGCTACCATTAAAAGTTGATAGGGTTTTAACATGCGTTTGAGTTCAATTCAATGATGCTTTCAGTTGAACTTTTATTGGTATTATTTCAATTCAATGTTGCAGGAAATAATCAAATGGAAACATTATTTTAACCTCAAAATTTATTCCCTTTGTGTTAATTTAGACTTATATATATATAAAAACACTAGACAAAGATCAATAAATAAAGAGATGTGTTTCTGATAGACTTTATTGCTAGTAGTTTCAGGTCACATCATGACATTAAATAGAAGTAATTCCTCAATTTACTTATCAAAACTGGGTTGCAGTTCCAGTTTTACTTTATTTTCTTCTTTACAACTTTATATTATTTTTGTGTGCGTTATAATTGTATTAAGAGTGTTACATTATGAAGCAGGCATTGAGATCATACTGGGAATTTAGTAATGCTGCAAACATTGGGGATTGCAGTAGTGAAAAAGTGGCAGCAGTTGAAGACGATGACGTAGATAAGAAATGGTTAGGGTTTGCAGATCAATCCTAAGGAAAGCAAGTCATTCAACCCTCCATTTATTATTTCTAAACATTTTATTAATTTTTTTTTCTGGAAAAAAATACTATTGATTATTATTGTATATATTAGTAGTGGAGTATTTTTTTAGGTTAATTTTACATCTTATAGTTTAATCATATTATCATTATTTTCTATAAATTACGACTGAAATTTTAAAATATAAAATTAAAATTAATTAAATTAAAATATATATACTAAATCTATAACTTCCACACTACAATAAATGAAATGAATTTGGCCTACAAATAATCTCAAATATTTTGTATGAGGATAATCTAAAGTTATTATAAAATAATATCTATTAAGATTTTTTTTAATTATTAAGATTTTTTTTAATTTATTGGCAATACACATAACCTGTAGACTCAGTTGTGCAATAATATGAACTAACTTAACCACTTACGAAAAATTTCTCTTTTTACACATGGTTATTTTCGTTAATAATATCTCAATTATAATATATTAATATAATATTTTAATAATATTAATATAAATTTAATATAAATTAAAATTATTATATAAATGTATTAGAATTTATATAAAACAAATTATGTGCGTGTCAAAATTTGTATACAATCTTAAATATGATTATGATACAAATAATTGAATTATCACAATCAATCCAACATCAGTTCACTGTAATTGACATGAGCTTGTATACATCTAAAACACTAATCTTTGTCATCGAAGTTTTGCTAACAAAACACTTAGATTTTTCAATACCAAAATGGGTTTATCCTTATCTTTTTCATTGTCGTTTTTGTTTGAAAGCTACTTGGTTTTCTCAAAACAAATCATGCTCTAGATTATATTGTTTTCAAAGCTTTCCATATCAAATGGCATTCAGCAATTATTGTAATTCAACCAAACATTATACTTTTAAATTATTAATTACCCCAAAAAGAAAATTGATGTTCCATAAGCTCATTATGTTCATCCAATATCTTCACCACCCAGCACAAAAAAAACAAGCTGAGACTGCAGTCCGTTAAGTTCATGTACATGTGCAAAAGCAAAATAAACTCTTTCGAAATCGAGATGGATTGAAGGGGTGTTCCGGAAATTTCAAATCATCGTAAATTTTAAATATATTTTTATATATTTTTATTGGTGTTTTAATTTCGTATCTCCTAATTTTTTAATATAATTTCTTAAATTTATATTACATGACATACAATTTTGTATCCGTATTTGTTTTCAAATTCAATAGTGTCATCTAAATTTGCTCAATGTTTCATGAGTTTTGGTATTTGATGATACATCATTTGTTATAATCTCATAGCATAAAATTATTTTTGAATATCAAAAACAGCTAATAAGCTGGCTGCAGCAGAAGAACACGAGCTTATAATATGAACAAATATGTATATTATATGGTCCCCGCAGACCTCAATTAATTGATATATTTGCATCGTGAGTGAATCACTGATCCACCACATGTATTATCATTGTCACTGCATTTCCATGGCAATTGATCCCATCAAAATGTTACAACTTCAAATATCTAATTTTTAGAATGATCAATCAATCGATTTAAAGTAAGATTATTGTTATATTATTTTTTTCATATTTTATTCATATTAAATAAAAATTCGCATCCATTTTTTTAAATAAAATATATTATAATATACGAACAAGTTTCTACCATGTTGTACTCTCCTAGTAACACAATTACATCGGTAGTTATAATGTGTGACTGGAAAAGTTAAAATTAATTTACACGAATTTTAACTTAAATTGTTATGGTATTTACTTTGAAAAGTTATACAATTAGTAATAATTCTGATTATAACTTAGATTATGTTAACCTAAAATGTTATCATGACTACTCTAGAAAGGTACACGATTAATAATAATTTCAGTTATAATGTTATATGTGTTTTCTGATGGTAATTTTTTAGATTGTGATTATAATAGTTATACAACTTACATTATTTGTGATTAATAATTCAATTATCATTATTAAAAATATAATATTTTAACTTTAGCTTAAAATATTACCCAATTTACTTTAAAAATTAAATACTTAATAAAATTTTCAATTGCCATCAATTATTATTATTTTCTTAATTTTATAGTAACTACTTGTATTTTAAATTCTTTTACAGAAATAGTTGCAGCTATATATATATATATATATATATATATATATGATTTTGATAGTTAGGGCACATGGAACATAGCAGTATATGCCATCTCTCTCGTGAAAAACCATCGAAAAACCTAATAATATTTATAATATAGAAGAAATAATTGAATTAACCGTTATTTTCCCATTAAATGAAGGCATGATGGATCCAGGCTGTGATGAAAAGTCTTGGAAATAATATCTACTGAAACTGTGGCCACACCTTCGATTGTCAAAAGCAGCCCCTCCTTTTTTCTCAATGCTAAAATATTAAAATAGTTTTAAATTTATCATTTTTATATATTTCACAATATAAAATTAAAGTTGAAACATAATGTTAAAATTAATTTGATATAAAAATCAAATATCTTACAAATTTGAAAAAAAAGAGAGAAGACTAAATGGTTTATTTGAGCTTAATATTTTTACTATATTTATAGTGTAATTTTTCTTTGTTGCCCTTCAGGTTTCAAGACTTTGTCTTGACTAATTCGAATCTATCAGCTTCGTAAACTTAACTTTAGTAGGTGAGTCTCCTAGTAGAAATTTTCTTGAACTTAGACATTGCTCAAACTGCTTACCACTTGAACTAACCCTATTATTGTGTAATTTTATTTTAATTTTAAAAAATATGTTTCCCCTTTGTTTTCCTCTTGTCACAATTTTATTTATTTATCTCGAAAATTGCTGCACATGTACATTTAATTCAGTATATAATGTCGCCCACATGGGTCTTAAAATCATGAATAAAAAAAGGAGCTGGACAAATTGGAAATTGATGGCGTATAACATACGTAAGATTAGAATGCAGGTTAAACTTGTCAGGTTAAATTAGAAAATTCGATATAAAACTGATTTTAAGATTTTTTTTAATAAAAATGATAATAAGAGTGTATGAATCAACTTACTTTAGTAGTTAAAGGAATCATTATTATTTCTAGAGGTCACAGGTTCGTGCACCAACAATTGCAACAGGGTGATTGAGAGTTAATTGTCAAATGATTAAGAATATTTAAAACAAATACTATTTTGTAATCACCTCACTTTAATAAAAAAATTAATAATAAGAGTATTAGTTACTTTTATTTATTTAAATTAAAATTTTAATTATTAGGGTAACTGTATATGTAACACCCTAAACTAGTACGACACACAACTGACCAGTCAGAATGCCACACAGAACCACCAGAGTGGCTAACCAAAATTTTCTTTTAAATTTTTCTGTTTTTAAAAATGACTATTTGTAACTATTCATGCTAAAAATAAATCAACTACAATTTAAATAAAATAGTTTCATTAGGAGCTCACAAAATAAAATTTAAATCATACAGACCATAGTTTAAAATGAGTTACGACTCATACAAAAATATACAAATCGGAGTTTACAATTATACATGCCCTTTAAAGATGAACTCGCGATGTACTCTGCACTATATGGGTCTGGATCACTGCTGTTAAAAAGTCCTCGGATTGCTCCTCGACTAACATTAGTAAGGAAACAAATTCCAAACGTTGAGCTAACTAGCCCATTGCCACACTAACAACTAAGTCATCCTAAAAGTGTTCATGAAATGCTCAACCTAACTGATAAATTGAAATAGTGAGTATACTTGTATACTGCACTCTTTACTCTATGGTAGACATCATGGTGCGGCTGAGGGTTCTACATCTCGGAGCTCACACACCCCTTTAGTTTACCGAGGCTGGTTGCCCGAAATCTATACATCGGTCAACCCCCTCGACTAGCCCACTCCTTGAGTGTTGGACCTTACGCCCAAGCTAGTTAACTTTAAGTGCCTCACGCACTACCTAAGGATATATCCAAATTGAAACTATACTTTCGATAATGTTAACATTTTCTAAAGGAACTCAAGTGTCCTGATCATTTCCCGAGCATCAACCAAGGCTATTTTTATGTCATCCTAATTGAATCTTATTTCTAAGTGTAATTAATATCATTAATATTCTCACTTGTAGTCTTATTTGATGATATAATGAAGTGTTGGATACCTTGAGTCTAATTCCCTTAAAAGCTGACATTTTTGCCCAAAACAGACTGAAAGTATCGATACTAGCCCAAGAGTACCGATACTCATGCAATAGTTTCAATACTTTATATAAGTATCAATACTTTTAAACATTCTGTTATGCCCAGTTTTGAAACTTTATAGGAGTTTCGAAACTATGACCCAAAGTTTCGATAGTCTTGAAAAAGTATCGATACTCTTGCCCAGAAACTCACGAATTTGCCCAAAACGAAGAAAACAATATCGATATTATCCCTATAATATCGATACTCTACCTGCAGAAGTCATAAAACACATACTAAAATGCTATATTCTCAATCCCAAAGACCCTAGTGAGGTTCCCCAAACATGCTTAAAGTTTTATTTGATCAACAAGGGTCATAATAGAGGCTTTAAACACATTTATAACTCTAACACAAAAATTTCACCATGGAAATGTTTATCATGCTCAACTCAATTATTTAACTATTTTGAACTTCTAATGACTCTCTAAGAGTATAGAAGAGTTGTAAAGGTGTTACCTTGCTTATTTGGTAGCTAGAACTCTCTTCAACTCAACCAATGCTCAACTTTTTTTTTGCCTTTTGATTTGGAATTCTTTCCCACTTCCTTCACTAAACAAGCTAACAAAATGGATTAATAATCCATCTAGAGGTTGGATACATTCTAAACAACTCCTTAATATCCAAAACATAGCTAGAATCCATAGATTCTCACAAATCTATCAAAACTCATTTTTGGATCTATGCATAAAAACTAATAAAATTAAGCTTATATTGAAGCTTGAAGAATAAAGAGTTGAAATCTTACCTTGGCCTCACTCAACCAAGCTTGAATTTCTCTAAATTCCTCACTTTAGAAAAGAATGAAAAGAGAGAAAGATGAGAAGATAGGAAGAGTGTTTGGTGAGTTGTGTAAGGGGTTTTGTTTCACGTTGAAAACATATAATATGGAGGGATTTTTAGCTTCCAAAATGACTATGGGTAAACTACACTTTTAATCCCTTTACTCTTATTTCATAATTTACTATTTTTTCAAAAAAAAAATTACTTATCCCTAAACAACAACTCTCTTGGGCCCTAACTCAAGTCCACAAATAACAATTTGGCCCAACTGTAATATAATGCCCAATGGCTCACTTTGGACTTCGGGTTGACCCGAACTACTAACCCGGGATTTAGGCGTTACAGTATAATTTATTATTAACTTATCATAATTAATACTTAATATTATGAATCAAATATGCGATATATATATATATTTTTCTTGCCTTCTCGTTTTAGGGCTCAATCCTAACTAATCCAGATCAACCCGCGTCGCAAACCTGATTTTGGTGGATGAGTCTCCCAGTGAGGATTTTCTGCATACACAAGGACTATAACTCGAGACTTACTTAAGAAATATTAAGTTGCTTACCACTTGAACCAATCCCTGTTGGTATATGATATATTGATAAAAATATTATTTTAATTATCATAAAAATTAAAACTTGATCTTGAATAATTTTTATATAAAATTCAATATTAAATGTCAAGACATTTCTTTGCACTGGCGACAGAGAGTGCAAATAGTACACCACAGACAGTGTGACTAGTCTCGAAAAAGTAAGTGTTTATCATCCATGAATCAGATAAAACACCAAATTGTAGAGTCGCCACCAATCTTTTAATTCGGTGATATTGGTCACCAAAATGTCATATTATTCTAATAATATTCCTAAGAATAATATTAAAATAATATAACTCGGGTCTGCTTACCAGAAAAATGAGTTCGGGAGTCGATTACGTATAAGGAATGATTAGTATCCCAAAACTCCCAAAATTAGTATTGTTATTTATTAATTAGTGTCTTTGCAGTAAATGATAAAATTGCTTTTAATTTACAAATAATTTAATATAAATACTAAATAATATAAATATTACTAGTCCTATAATGTTATATTATAATTATATAAATTAAATTATAAGTTGTGCATAATAATAATGCTAAAGTATAAATTGTAATGATAATTAATTATATACATACTAATAATTAATGATTAAAACATAAAATAATCAAATTAAATATCCTAATTCATAATAGTATTAAAATATTGTGATAATTATATAATTTAATCTAATTACTAATACATGATTAAAATATAAACTTATTAATATTTAGGGAATAAATGCATAATTTAACCTAAATATATGTATATATAATAGTGACTAAAATATAAAAACAAAATTAAAATATACGAAAAACTTGATTTCGGGACCAAAGTGGAATGTTTACAAAAGGTGAGGTATTGCGGACATAGTTTGACCACGCACTAATTACTCAGAAGCCTCTCTCCCAAAACAACTCTGTATGGAGAGGGTATAAATAGGCCAAATTTGGCCCAAAGAGAGTAAACTATCTCATTTCTCTCGTTTCCCTCTATCTCTCTAAATCGAGAGAACCCTCTCGGTTCTCTCCAAATTCCTCATCTGAGGAAGATCAACCACTGACGGCAGTCGAGTGCCGCCGTCAATCGCCACCGTCGGTCACAACCAAGGTGGCAGGAAAACACCAAACCTACCCAAAATATAGATCAAGACACCCTCTATCCGAATCTGAGCTTCTTCTTTGCTAAAAATCAACCAATCGGACTATATCTTAGATTTTACCTTCGATAAAATAGCTTTTCCGACAACTTCTGGGCTTCGATGAGGGTAAGTTTCCTTCTACTTTCTTTTCTTGCTTTCACTACTGGTTGTTTATGGCTCTTTTCGTCTCTGTGTTTCTCTCTTTGGTTGTCCTTGCTTGCTCTCGTTGTTGTTTCTTTGCAAGTGATGGGGGTTTATATAGCCCCTGGAGATCCTCTGTAAGGATGAGGAAATTTGGTGAGTCACTGGACCTATGATGATGACTCACCATAGCTTGATGCGTTGTGCGGTCTGTAATCGTCTTCTGGATCCTTCTGTTGGATTCTGGAGAGGCAGAGAGGTCGTGGCATGCACTGGTTGGAGCATCGAGAGGTGGTGGCTGGAATAGACCTTAGGGTTGCAATGAGCACCCTAGGGTTTTGCTGGTTCACTTCTGGCCCTTGGATATGCCTTTGATCATGCGGTTGAGCTGCTGGCGGTGCTGGAACAGCTGGTGAAAACCCTAGCTGCTGATGGGTTTCTCGCACAGGCTTGCTAGAATTGGGCCTGAATCGGTTGCTGGGCCTGGATCAGATATGTTGGGATTGAGTCTGAATCAGGCTCGAATTGATTATAACCGGGCCTGAAATTGTAACTTGGGTCTGTGTGCCTTGCTTTATAACATGGCCTTCGGGCTTTGTAAATAATAATATTTATAATATAATATTATTATATATATATAATAACATATATATAATAAGCGTCACTCAGACGAAAAATAATGTCAACAGCTGCCGCTCTTTGCTTATTTTTGTGTAAACAAGAATAAAACAAAGATAAAAAGACAAAAAGTTTTCATCGAGTGAACTTCTTGCTTTACTGGGAATTCGTTCCACTGCTCTTTCGTGGAGAGCGAATTTCATCTGATCATGTTCCTGCTTCACTACTCTTCTGTGAAGGTTAGGATGACTTGCAAATGATTTGCTTCACTACTCTTTTATGAAGGCTGAATTTGTATAACTTGAACAGAATCTGTTTCACTACTCTTCCATGAAGATCATACTCGAAATTGAATTGATTCAACTACTCTTCTGTGGAGGTTTCATACTTTGCTGAAAAATCCGTTCCACTACTCTTTTGTGGAGACTGAATTTTAATCTGATCTGTTTTTGCTTCACTACTCTTTCGTGAAGTTTGAAAATGATTAACTTGACAAGAATCTAATTTTACTACTCTTCCGTGAATATCATATTTAAAGTTGGATTTGCTTCTGCTACTTTTCCATGGAGTTTGATTTGACTTGAGAAGAATCATCTTGCTTAAGAGATTTTCAAAAATCATTTTCTTGAAAATTAAATGAGAAACTTTGAAATTCGTTTTCTCCTTTTCATGCGAAAATATCCTACCTTGAGGTTTTAGAGATGGCCCGGAGGTTTTATAAAATCACCCGGAGGATTTACGAATTACCCGAAGGTTTTAATTTTCTAGAACATTAAATGTGAAACTTTGAAAATCGATTTCTCATTTTCATGCGAAAACATCCTACCCTGAGGTTTTACAGATGACCCGGAGGTTTTACGAGTTCATGGGGAATAATTTATTGGGTAAGAAACTTCTTACTTTTTAATAATTTCATTTTCTAAAACATATTAAATAAGAAACGTTGAAAATATTTTTCTCATTTTTTTTAAACAACTTATTGTTTTGGCATGCCCCAAAAGTAATGCTTCCATTGCGGATTGCATCCATATATTCTTCGGATGATACCTTCTATTTGTAAGGTATTTTGTCCCTGCATCTTCTTGTGAAAAATGTATTTATGCAAATGTAATCAAATGTATCAATGAAATGCATGATGAATGCAAATGATGTTCTTATGAATGCATGAATGTCAATCTTAATCCCAAAGTTTGATCTTCTTTCATTCAATCATCTTTTTTTTAAAGTTCACTTCAATCATTAATGTAGACACAATATTTTCGTCCCATGTAATGCACCTTTTATAATATATAGTGTATTAAACATATTATATATTATATTAATTATTTTATTACACATTACAGGCCAACAAATCAGGCCCAGATGCAAATAAAATACAAGTGACCAAACTACCCAACATCATGTGTAACCCGAACCAGTATGGATTAGGGTTTATATGAACCCTAACCTCTCAATCTCTCACCAGCAGCGCCGCAAGCCTCGAGGAGTCCACACGCTCCACGCTTCCATCGACCGGTTTTCTCGGCGCCGTGAACTCCTCAACATCAAACAACCATCAATGACGTGACTCAGAGGGATTCACTCACAACACTCATAACCAACTAAGTAGTGATTTAGTCCAAATAAAATGCTATAAAGGCGGAACTAGGACTAGTATTTTTAGACTATAAATAAGTGTAATCAAAACATTTTGCAACACAAGGGTTTCATACGATTTACGCACGAAAGCACTAGCAAAGTAGGAAAAGCAAAGCAAGCGAATCGTGTAACATTCGAAGCAAAAAAGAAATAAAAGATATCTTTTACCTTGATTCAGTGTTTTGGCCCCTTGCATGTGGCTTTGTCATTTCGATTTTTTGCATTTAGCTTCAAAAAGCTGATGAACGGGGGGTATTTTTCATGATTTTCGGATCTAGATCTTCCCCCGAGGCTCACTCCTTTTTTAAAAATATTTTGTTTTTTGAAAACTAGATCTATGAGGCTTTCGAAACCTTTTTTTAAAAATAAAATATTGCCGCCAATAACGATGGTCGGCGCCGGAGCTAGGGTGGTCGGATTCTGGACTGCTCATCGTGTTCTTCGGTTTGAAGAATAGTTGAGAGAAAAATAAGAGGGGAGGGGCGTTTTTATTTGAGAAAAGAGAGGAAATTAATTTTTTTAAAAAATTTGGCTTATATATTAAGCCCATTAGACCCGATGACTCGACCTATATTACACGCAACCCGCGTGTTTTTGAAGCACAAATGGGAAAATCGTAGTTCAGTCCCCTGATTTTGAAATATTTAATTTTGATCCCGAATGTGTTTTCGAATTGGCCTCTGACTTTGATTTTCTTTTGATTTAGCCCCCGATTCAATTTGTGTTTTTGTTTTTAATTTTTATTTATTTATTTTTCTTATTTCTTATATATATTACGTTTAATTACTATTATATATTTTATCATCATAGTATATATATATATATACATATTTAATTATATTTTCTATTTTATTTTCTACATTTTTATTTTATTTTTGTTTTCTATTTATTTATATTATATTACTTTTCCCCCTATTGTTATTGTTATTATTATTATTATTATTATTATTATTATTATTATTATTATTATTTATATTTACTTTTTTATATATATATTTCTTTTTTTCTTGTTTATTTATTTTTTTATTTATTTTTATTTTGCATCTCCCTTATATTTATTTTATTTATTTATTTGCAATATCTTAGTATTTTTTTATGTAGTTGTTATATTGTTTTTATTATTTTTCCTTCATTTTTTAATTTATTTTATTATTTTTATCTTTTCTTTTGTTTTTCCTTTGAGTATTTTTCGTTATTTTATTTTATTTTATTTCATTCGTTCTTTACTTCCTTTATTATTTATCTTCATTTTTTCCATATCTAACACATCTTTTGACTTTTAAGGGTATATTTTCAAATCGATCGGAGATAAGTAATTTTGGATCGTTATTTTACCTTTTAATTTGAGTTACAATTTTCTTAATTAAAGACAACTAGAAATTACATAGAACCGAAAGGGTAGTTCAAGGGTGCTAACCCTTCATTGACTGTAACCGACTCCCGAATCAGGCACATCTTTGGTAAGACGCAGATCAAGTAAGATAAGGTATCCGGTGAACCTATTTATTTTTAAATAAATGATCGGTGACGACTCTGAATCCACTTTCTTAAGTCGAAGCCCAATTCCGGCCCACCCGAAAGACGGTTCAGACAGCTTGGCGACTCCGCTGGGGACACAAGTAAGTGAGTCAGGCTAAGGTAATTTCCAGTTGTCTTTTTAACGAAAAGGGTAAGTTCAAATTTTAAGGTAACATTTCGATCCTTATTGTTTACTTTTGATTATATTTTCAAGTAAATAGTTGTACTAACCGTTTTCTAATGATTTCAGCCTTCTAAACTCGTTTTTCCTATAAGGCTCTATACCCGAGCTCCGAACCTTATTTTAAGTGGGGGTGAAAGCGACGCCTTCGTGTGAATTTATTCACCGTTCGGGCCTAGCAAGTAGCATTCGGGATTCATATACCTTATATCTTCATGTGAATTTATTCACCGTGCGGGTATAAGGGAATGTGTCATCTCAAGTTTAACTTAGTCCACATAAGCCTGGATTCACAGCCACTTCTGGAGGACTAACGGGGTTGCATACCGCCGATTTAGTACCACCTATTAACTTTTGGGAGAGTTCATCACTATGAAATGACATTAAGGCGCTACAAAGGAAAAGTGGATGAAGGTCTTCACTCACCTTTAAGACTGGGATATTACCTGGAGAGCCCGTTGGTCGTTCCTCAGTGACGTTCTTTTCTGGTGTGGGGATTCTGATATTATAACTCTACTTGGACTATGGGGTAGAGTTGGATACTCTCCGCTTTTGGTACTTAGACAATATGGGGGCACGTCAGTTCGTCCTGGCTATATATGGATTATCTGCATATGAGTTTGTGTACCATGGTGATAACTACAAGAAGATGATCAAAGAGGTAGCCGACTCATGGAAGAAAGTATTCCAGATAGATATTGTGGCTGCTAGAGACATGCTTACTCCGGATTATATGGAGTGGCGAAGATTGAGAAAAAATGACAACATCCCGGTTCCAGACTGTAAAGACACCCAGACAATGGAGGAACATCTCAGGCATATCCCTTCTGAACTTGAGATAGCCAAGACAGAGTTTGAAGCTGTGAATAATGAGATGAAGCAGAGGGTAAATAAACTTGAAGGTGAATGCTATCAGTAGAAGCTAAACATCGACACTAAGAAAGATCGAGTAGACAAACTGGAGAAGGAACATAAGAAAATCCGTTTCGAGCTCGAAGACTTGAGAAAGGGGTATCAAGATAAAGTCAAGGATAACTCCAAGCTGAAAGTAACCTCTGAATACTGGAAAGACGAAGCTCATAGCCTGAAAAGGAAATTTAAGGGGCATGATGAAAGAATTTGGAAGGAATAGTTGAAAATTGCTCAGAGGCACTTAGCAGACATTTAACATCATAACTAGCGCTTGAGAATCCAGGTGTCTGATCTTGAGAAACAACATGAGAGAGATGGCAAGACAATAGTCGAGTTAGAAGCTATTGTAGACGGGTTCAAGAAGCAAGCGAATGAGCTTCAGATAGTGCCCTTTGACGGAGGTTTACGGTGGCATTTCCGCTGGGAGCAAGCAGAAAAAAGGGTGAAGGCTAGAGACGCAGTCATTCGATATTTTCTGGATCAAGTACAAAAGGCAGCCTGTCATCTACATGGCCTGACGAGGGAAGCTGAAGTGGTTTGACAAGGCATTTAACAAGTGACGGATGAAGGCAGAAGACTTGTTAACCTACTTGAAGCTGTTTGGGGTCTAGAGGATTTAGTCCGGATGTACTTTTGATTGTTTTTATGTCTCTTAAAAGATAAAACATTTTTGTCTAAATAAGGATTATTGTAAGCACCATCATTTTTTATCCCACCATATTTTATTCAACATCCCATGCCATTACCATTTTTTATTCAACATCCCATGCCACTACCATTTTATATTCAATATCCCATGCCATCACCATGCCCCCACGTGAAGCACCCATGTTTCCACTAATTCCAAGCCTGCTCCATGCCAAAGCTGGCCCATCCCCTGCCAAATACACCATCACCAACAACAAGCAACTTTAATTATTTGCATTTAGCTTGTATTTAGCTGGGGAAGGGTATAGAACAGGAGAAAAAATAGAAACGAAAAGATGGGATGAGAGAACATTTTGTAACGAGAGGGAATTCGAGAGCAAGATTGTAAATCCTTTCCCTCACCATTCGAAAGATGAGAGAACATTTTTAAGAGGAGATCTGATCCTCATATTCCGAGAAGCAATAGAAAACAAATAACATTTCATGGTATCTTCTATTTTCTTTTGATTTCAGTATGTTCTATGTATGTCCTTATTTTGAAGCAAGTAGAAACCAAGAGATAGGAAAGAATTTTATTTCGTTACCTTCATTGCTTGTTGTCCCATCGATTGCCTGAGTACTTATCACCGTGATAGCTTCCAGTTCATCCATTCGTATCATCAGGATTGAGAGATAAGCAGTTGGGTTTCTGTCCGGTTCGTTTAAGAGAGAAGGGTGTGAGTGGAGAGTAGAGAGTGTTGAGAGCGACGCCGGTTTAAGCTGACTTACGACTTGAGTTTCAGCCTCTGGTTTCGTCGAGCGAAGAGAGATGAGGGGAGAGAGGTATCGAAGGTGGTAGTGTTTTAGTTTGGGAATGGTTTTAGGTTTAGTATAGAGGATGTTCTATTCTTAGGTTAAATGTTAAGCTAAAGTTTTAAGATTTACATAAAACGACAGTGTTTTGAATTAGAGTAATTAGTTTTTTAGCCGAGCTAGGGGTAAAATTATGAGAGCACTCTGCTCTATTTTGGGTTAATGTAATTTTAGTCCTCAGGTTAAGCTTTTTCGGGTTTCTAATTGCGTCTTTATATTTCATGCGTCTTTCATTTTGGTTCTTCATTATGTTGTTCTGAATTTTATATTAGTTTTATATTTAACTTGTAATTTTGTTAGTTGATATTTTAGTCCCTAAAGTCAGTAATTTTGGATTTTCATTCGTTTGTACATTTGGTATGCTTTTTTGGATAATTACATTTTAGTCCAACATGCAATTATGGGTTTATTTCGATTTTAACACATGAAATGTGATTATTTGTGTTACATGACTTGACTTTTGTTTAATTTATGGTCTTAGACTTAGAATTATTTGCTTATTCATTTTAGTCATTATGTTGTTTGTTATTCATTTTCATGATAATGTGCATGTAAATATATTAGTATATAGTGATTAGTGTTGGATTAAATATGTTTCATTTAGGATTAATATTAGAGCCTATATTTTTAGATTTGAGCCCCTAAGTTCCTTAATTTTCATAATTTGACTCCGTAGGTTAGAAAAAAAAGTCTTAATTTATTTATAGTATAATTAGGATTAAATAAAATTTTGCTTGATTGCATTGTTTTTTAAAACTTAAGGCATTGTTCACTTATTGAGGAGTTAATAGTATATCCTCCGCGATCGTGCTCAGGAGGTGACTACTGGTAATTCCCTAGATAAGCCAACATCCTTTTCAAAACCACATCATGTTTTTTTTAAAATGAGGCAATGTTCGATTATTAGACACAATAGTTGATCTCCCGCATTTACGCTCGGGGGCGAATGCTATCAGTCTCAATAAACGAATATCCTTTTCAACTTTGCATCCGTAATGATTTTCAAATTAAATAAAGATTGAACTCAAAATTTCTAATTTTAAATAAAGGGTAATCAACTAGGTACCAATTTTTGGGCGCTTGTGGGGGTGCTAATCCTTCCCCACGCGTAACTGACTCCCGAACCTGATTTCTGGATTTTCGTAGACCCCAAAACTCGGTATTTTATTAAAATAAAATGTTTTATTAAAATCACTCGGTTTTTACGATGTTCTAATCTCGCCTTAAATGATTGGTGGCGACTCCTCACATTTTGAAATGATTTTCAAAGAGAAAACCCCCGAGTCGGTATCGGTCTTTCCCCACCCGGGCGAAAAACGATGTCGACAATTATTTATAATAATGGATACTTTTCTGGATCAATGCCTCTAAATTGCATACATCCTGCATTGCATGTGTTGCATTTTATATTTCATGTTTATTTTTTTATATTTTCCATGATGTTACATTCATATTAACTAACAGAGCATGTCTCATAAAGAGAAAGAACAAACGCCAAGTTTACCACCGTAAGCATTAGATATGCATCATCCGTACAATAGTCGAGCAAAAAAAAGGCAAATGGAAGCCAGAATCGAGAAGATTGAGGAAAACATGGCAAAACTGCAGAAAGAATTGGAGGAAAAAATGGCCCAAAACAGTAAAAATACCTTGGATTCCATAACGAAAAGCCAGGAGTCCTTAGTCGACCAGATCGTGGCTAAGTTATCTGGTTTACAACAGCAAGCAAGTGCACCCGGAGTAGGTACGTCAGAGAGGGGGTAGCCATACCACTAACCCCACAAGTGATTGTCTTATCTAGGATCTTACCGAATTACAAGGTGACTCATCTGTCACCAAAGGAAAAGCTGTATCGGTTGTAAATATACAAACTTTTATAGCCAACCCTGAAAGTCATCAGAACGACTGTTCTATCTCGGATTTCAATGAGGAGGATAAGGTAAGGAAGATGGAAGAAAATATCACAATGCTAGAGGATCAGATGAAGATGATCCAAGGGGCCCATGATTATTATGAAGTGGACGCAATGGAGCTGAGCCTGGTTCCAGATTTAGTGCTTCCACCAAAGTTCAAAGTCCTAGAGTTCGAGAAGTTCGACGGGAACAGCTGCCCTTCAACCCATATCACTATGTTCTGTCGGAAGATGACAGGATATGGGGGAAATGACAAACTCCTGATCCATTGTTTCCAGGAAAACCTATTCGGTTCAGCTATCTGGTGGTACAACCAGCTCATCCGAACTCATATCAAGACGTGGAAAGACTTAGCCAAATCTTTCTTAGAACAGTACAAGAATATCAATGATATGAGACCAGACCGGGTTATGCTACAAAGCCCAGAGAAGAAGCATAATGAGAGTTTCTGATAGTACGCACAGAGATGGAGGGATTTATCTGTGCAAGTTCATCCATATTTGGATGAAAAGGAAACCATGAAGTTATTTGTACAAACCCTAAAGACACCTTACTTCGGGCACCTGGTGATAATCACGTCGGGAAGTTTTTCAGATCTAGTTATGGCTGGTGAGATGGTCGAGCTAGCTATAAAATAAGGAAAAATTGAGGGAGGGGACTCCAGTAAGAAGCCTCCCATGAAGAACAAAGAGCGAGAGATCATTAATGTAAACACCTACAGCGCCAACAAAGGTGTTACGGTCTCAAGTTCAAAAATAACTGTAGTTGTACCATCTGGTACTTCTAACCAAGCTCAGAGAGAACCAAGGAAAGAAAGGGAAAGAGAGCAGTTCGATCCCATTCCCATGACATATAAAGAGTTATATCAATAACTCTTTGACACTCACGCAATGTCGCCTTACCCTATGGATCCAATAAAGCCCCCTTACCCGAGATGGTTTGACGATAACATTCACTGCGAATATCATGACAGTGTTCAGGGGCATTCAATCGAAAATTGTCTCACATTAAAGAGGCTTGTACAACGAATGCGGAACAAAAATTGGATCACTTTCAACTCCGGAACACCAAATGTCGCCCATAATCCCTTGCCTAATCATCTGGAGACTAGAATCGATGCAGTCACCATCGAGAGCGGCAAGAGTATCAAAACCTATGTTTCGGAAGTTAAAGCTCCTTTGGCTTGGGTCTGGAGCCAAATAGTAAAGGCGGGGCTTCTTTTACCCTAGTCACATGCAACAAGGATTGAAGATGGTAACCATTGCTGTTACCACAACGAAGAGGGGCATGAAGTGCAAGAGTGCCTAGAATTTAGATCGTTAGTCCAACTCATGATGGACCAGAAAAAGTTGGAATTTTACGAAGAAATTCAGGATTCCCCGAAAGTAGATGTTTGCGCTACCGGAGAATTATCAGACAAAAGACTCGGTAGGGGTAGTCCTTTGATAATTACCCCTAAGGTAATAATGACATCAACAACACCAGCCAAGGTGGTAATCACAGCACCTCGGCCTTTCCAGTACAAGGACAATCGGTAAGTGCCATGGAAGTACGAATGCCAAGTGAGTGCTTCCAAATAATGTGATAGCAAAGTGGGCCAAACACTACTTGAGCCTTTCAAAGAAGATGTGCTGGCTATAAACGAACCTATAAAGGAGGAAGAAGCTAAATAATTCCTCAAATTCCTGAAGCATAGCGAGTACAGTGTTATAGAACAACTCCACAACTTGCCAACGCGCACCTCAATGTTGGTAATATTGCTAAACTCAGAGGCCCATTGGGAGAAACTGTTGAAAGTCCTAAATCAAACGTTCGTGCCACAAAATATACCAGTCAACAAGATGAATCGACTAGTAAATAATATTCAAGCTGATAATCTTATCTCATTCTCAGATGATGAGATTCCATCTGGAGGAAGAGGCCGAACAAAGGCGTTACACATTACTACCTACTGTAAGGGCACGCTTTACCAAGTGTCTTCTTAATCGACAACGGCTCATCCCTGAATATGATACCTTTGGTTACATTGAAAAGGCTTCCATTAGATACCTCACATATAAGAGTATGCCAGAATGTGGTCCGAGCATTTGATGGGACCAAAAGAGAGGTTATTGGCAAGATCGAGGTGTCGTTGACCATCGGACCTGCCATCTATGATATCGAGTTCCTAGTGATGGATATCATGCCTTCTTACAATTGTCTTTTGGGGAGGCCATGGATTCATCAAGCAGGTGAAGTACTGTCCATACTGTACCAAAAAGTTAAATTTGTTATTGACGAGGCCTTAGTAATTATCAATGTCGAGGAAGATATCGTGGCAAGTGTGACCATGGAGGCCCCATACATTGAAGTAGACGAGGAAGCGGTAGAATGTTTATTCCGCTCCTTGGAGTTTGTGAATGCCACATTTGTGGCAGAAGAAAAGAAGATTCCAAGACCCCGACTCTCCAAGTGCACAAAGATAGAGATTAAACAAACCCTGGGGTGAGGTGCTAAAATCGAAAAGGGGTTTGGGAAGTAGCTACAAGGAAGGATTAGTCCAATCCTTCCTATTTCAAAATTAGACCAGTTTGGGCTCGACTTTCAGCCCAGTTACCATGAAAAGAGAAAGGAAGTCCAGAAGAACTGAGAAAGAAGACTAGTCAGGTTAATTGGATGTCAACTTCAATGGAAGCCCATGACATTCCTGCCTCTTTACCACACATTCAAGTCAGGTGGTTATATGTTTGAAACCACCACATCCGATTTAAAAGTGGCTCTGGAAGATCTGAGCATTAATGTTGTGACCACAGAAGATTTTGACAACAAAGATAGATATGGGATATGCCCTCTGCCACCTGGGTTAGTGCCTAGAAGCTGGTCGATGGAAGAATTACCTGTGGTTTACAAGAATCTTTCAGAGTAATATTCGAACTATCCCTATTTTCCTGTACCTGGGGCAATAGGTGATCTTTTGTAAGGGTGAATAAACGTTTTGTTTAATTTCAATAAAAGATGTATTTTTTCTCTTTCCATGATAAACAAATTTTCTTTTATTTCTTTTTGAATTCATTATCTATATTCTTCATTTCAGTACTTTATTTCTATTTTTTTGTATTTAATTCTTGATTGTTCCATGTGGGATATTTTCCTCTCACACATACACATTTCTCTCTTCCTTCAGGTCCCTAGATGACGATAATATAGACACTGATGATTCTGATTATGAGATGGATTTTGAATCGGTCATTTGTCTTGGAGAATTTGACAAATGCGACAATGAAAAGGAGACCAACTTACCTACTGAATTATTGAGAATGGTAGAAAGAGAAGAGAAGCAAATACTACCACATGAGGAGACGATCAAAATCTTGAATCTACGCACTGAAGATGACAGAAATGAGGTTAAAATCAGCACAACTCTCTCGACTGAAGCAAGAAAAAACCTGATAGTCTTACTTCAGGAGTACAGAGATGTGTTCGCCTAGTCGTATCAAGACATACTGGGACTAACACAGATATGGTAGTTCATAAGCTGTCAATTAAGCCAGAGTGCAAACCCTGTGCAATAGAAACTGAGAAGGATGGACCTGAGATGCTTCTTAAAATTAAAGAAAAAGCCAAGAAGCAATTCGATGTCGGTTTCCTTCAAGTGGCCAAGTATCCAGAGTGGGTGGCCAACATAGTGCCAGTTCCGAAGAAAGACGAGAAAGGTTCGCATGTGCGTCGATTACCGGGACCTTAACAAGGTGAGCCCTAAAGACAACTTTCCTCTGCCTCACATTGACATTTTGATAGACAATACAACCGGGAACGCATTCGTTTCAGTCATGGATAGATTTTTTGGATATAACCAGATCAAAATACATCTTGAAGACATGGAGAATACCACGTTCGTCACAATGTGGGGAACTTTCTGCTACAAGGTGATGCCCTTCAGACTGAAGAATACTGGGGCAACATATCAGAGAGCTATGGTGACCTTGTTCCACGATATGATGCACAAAAAATTAAGGTTTATGTTGACAACTGTTTGCGTGTTGTGAGTACTATAAAATATACGCAAATAATGTGCAAGTATACACAATCGCTCAAGTAATAAAGTGATGAGTGAGTATCGTCTCCACAGGGATTAGAAGGATATTGAGTAAAGTTTATGCACTATTCTATCTAAGTATAGTTAGTCTTGATATATACAAATGTCACGACAATGGATATGTGTATGATGGTGAATGTGGATTGATGGTGTAGCAAATGGAAATGCAGTAACAAGAACATATATTCAATGTTGGAAATGATGAAATGTCAAGGCAATGAAAAATAGTAAAAACAATAAATAAAAGATAAATAAAATAAAAAGAAGATAATCCTCACGTGACAAGCTTTCAATGGAATGAATGGTAGGGATTGATCTAAGAATGCTAAACTGATCTCTCATGTAGATTTAAGCTATCTGGTCTTTACTTACTCGACAGGGCTTTCCTAAAATGTTCTCACATGAACCTAACAGAATAGGATGCCAAGGCATCTGCTCTCACTCAACGATGTTGGACAGCCTACCCTATTGATAAAGACACCCTTTTTAGTCGTTGAAATCCTATCCTAGTCTCTTCCGAGATCTAAGGGATTAGGTTATAATATTCCTAGGCCGGTTCAAAACCCCTTGAAAATACTATAACCCATTGCTTATGAGGATCTTGCCTTGCGTTTCTTCCGAATACTTACAAGTATTTTTAGCTTAGGATTATTCCGAACACCTAACCTTCATCTAAGAAATGGACATTTCCATGCCTCTTACAAGCCTAGATGGTGAAGCATTCATAAGCAAAGCAAATAAAGAACCAAAATAAACTTAAATATACCATTAAAATAAAGTTAAAACATCCATTAAACCAACCACCACCAAATAAGTTAGTTCATGGTGGGGTTCGAAATATCTATAGAAAAATCCACAAAATATTCGTTCCAACAACCCACAAATAAAATAAATAAAATAACAGCAAAGGGAAGTGAGAAAGAGCCTTCGACGCGCGTCACCGGAGGTCTCCTCGGCCACCACGAACCGCCTTAGCTCACTAGCTCCTCTCGGCGCCTAGCTCGCCACTCCTTGAAGCTTTATCAATGGAGTAAAACCCAAGGAAGAAGAAAGAAAAAGGGAAAAAAATCTGATTTTTCTGCTACAATATGTGTCTCCTTTCTTCCACACACACTCTCTCTTGTGAGGTGTAATATATATTAAAAATATCTAGGGGTGATGATGAGGTTGTTGGGATATTGTTGGGTGCAAAATACCCCTCATACCCCTATAATCACATGTTGTGCATGAACCTTATCCTCCAGGTGTCAGTGGTCCCCTAACAGGCTATTACATCTATCATTTCACGTGTAGAGCCAGCTGTCCACGTACAACTGTATATTTTTATCGTTTTCTGTGCCAGAAATGCCGAGGCATTTCAATCTGCTTCAGCAACGTGTGATACCGCGACATTACTTCCCAGCTCGCCTATTTTGCTTGTTATTTTCTACACATCACTAAAAACCACACCTTCCTCCTCATATAGCACCTTAATAAAAATAAAATAACACAACCACCACAAATACAATTATATACAGCTACATACATCTAAAATGACCTATATGTACCCTTAAACAAACAATAACTTAAGTTGAAAAGGCCTTAAAAAATAGTCTTTTTACGGAGTTATCACACCCCCAAACTTAAGCTATTGCTTGTCCTCAAGCAATGGATAACAATTAACACAATCAAAATGTCATGGCAATTTCAACAATAGGACAACAAGACAATAATTGAATTTCAACCCTCAGAATAATTGGCTTCAACATGCTAGACATATCAAGAATTCAAGTACTTTTCCCTAGGTCAAGATTCTTTATGGTTGTGTGTGTGCGTGATTGTATATAATCTACACTTAACGAATTTAGGCAATTTCTAATTGAGTTCCCTAGTTTCGCCACGACATTTACTCATTCATTAAGCATATTAATACTCCCTTTTCATTTAGTACACATTTTTTTTTCACTTTTTCACTTTTTTACGCTGCTACGAAAGGAGTCAGCTCATCACACCTACCATCCCACACTCTAGGTGAAATGGAGCATACCTTCCACCCCCAAGCTAGTTAGGCAGAGTCATCCCGTGACTACTTTCATTCAATCGTATGCGTGTGGCTGCCATTTATTAAAGAGAGTTCCAGGTAATGCCACGGCAAAGAGGAGTGTCCCTCTACAGCTATGCCGAAGCATTTATTCACGATTAAACAAAATTCTGAGATAAGGGAGTTCTTAAACAGTGATTTATCATTTAAGCATAATACCATATTTTAATTCCAAGGCTAACTAGAGTTCTTTCATAAAAATTTCATAAGTTCTTTAAGTATAGAAAACATACAAATCATGTAAGAATAATTCACAAAGCATCAAGCCCTAGAGTCAGTTCTATCATTCTCAATAGTCATTTACATTCAATTTCTAGCCTAAAAAGTTCATCTTCATCAGGTATCATCAAAACATTTCATATAACTGTCCTACCATTTACTGATGCCATGGCATAACATTATGTTAATATTATCATGCACATGTTCTACAAAGAAAACTAACTCCCCCAAACTTGAGAGAAGCATTGTCCTCAATGTTGAATAAAAACTAAGTTAAAACTAGACTACAGGCTATGCGATGTGATGCAATGCCATACAAGGTACCTTGTCTTCCTAAGATGGTGGCGGAGTCGCGCTGGTAGTGCTAGTAGTATTGCGTCTGGTGCACTTCCTCAGTGATGTGAGGCTTTCGTCAGGATCAGAATTGGGTTTAGTAGGTGGTGTGTTAGGGTCTTCAGTGTTCTTAGATGTTGAGGTCTCCATACGCCCAACAGATGACTTCATACGTCATCTAGTCCATGCTGACTGGGTTAGGATCCTCTGGCTTGGGTGTACTGTCTTGCTGAGTGACATTTACAAATGTCATGGCATCCTCAAATGATGGCAAGATCTTGTCCAGGATGACCAGAAGATTATAAGCCCAATGTGGGAGCATCTCCTTGTGAACAGGTGCAACGACTGCGTCTTGTTAGAGCCTCAATTACATCTAGCTTTGTCGTGGCATATTGCTTTGCAGCAGCCTATGAAGTTCCCTCGTGAGATTTCATCATATTCATCCTCCATAACACCCTTCATCCTAAAAAGAACTAATATTAAAAATAAAGAAATAAAACAAAGAAAAACAAACAAACACTCACGATAAAACAAAACTTCTAAAACATAAATTAAAAAGGGTTCAAGGGATGCAAACTCCAAAACATTATGAATTGTCATGGCATTTTTGTCGCGTTCGATTGGAGCACCAGTATAGAACAAAATGCTCCACATATATAACAGCGCCACCTTCAGTGTAAGTCGATAGAACCCGATTTGTAGGACCTTTGCAGTAGTCCTCTCTTTTCTATCCCCGTTGCAGTGGCATCTTTTAATTGCTTGGGTAGCAAAGTCGTTCAAGAAGTAGGGGTCATCATCCTGCATCAATCTATTCTTGCCCTGGCTATTCAAGTACGGAAGCAAAACACCACTAACGAGAAAATTGACAATGTCAGCGTACCACGACAATGCCGTGGCAAATAATAATTTCTCATCAGGGAATTGTTTCTCCATTTTATTCCTTAGTGCTTTAACAATTTCTAGCCTAGAAAAATGGGCAACTAATTGGGGTTGAGTAAATTCAATGAAATCCACAGGTTCAGATTTCGTACCTGGTCTAGCTATGAGTAAGCTAGATTGACCCACCTCTTTTGAAATATCCTTAAGCTCATCTTTGTCTTCTTCATCGAGCTTCAAGTACTCACAAGTGCCTACAAAATTATCGTGGCATAATTCTGCAGCTTCCCTTTGGTCATCAACTTCTGCTAGTGGGGGTTTTTCTTTTTCTGTGGCATTATTTTGCATGCCATCATTGGGTTTACTCATTGAACCTTCAACGTTGTTCTCCAGCGAATGTGAGTCCTCTTGAAATTGAGATTCTTTATGCATAATCTCATAGTTGGGTTCTTCGAGTGTTTTCCCCCCAAACTTAGCATCTTTGTAAATCTGGTGCCACTCCCTAAGGTGAATGTATTAAATTGCTCACTGCCTGTAGCCTTAGTGACTTCAGTATCACTAGGCAATCTGTCTGGTTGGTATTCTTGTAATGCCGTGGCAATATGACCCACTTGCATTTCCAAAGCCCTCAAAGACAAATTATGACTTTGCAACAATGTCCCTTGGCGTTGTAATAATTCTTCTTGACTCTTAATAGATGCATCATGATCTTATAATAGAGCCTTTGTAGTTTCCATAAAGTCTTGCATAGTGGCCTCTAGAGAACTTATATTAAGTGAAGATGTTGTCCCCTTAAAAGTATGCTATGGCATATTCGTTCGCAAGGCTGGGGGATCATCCATATACTGCTGCTGAGTGAGATGACTGACATTACAAGCTCCTTGATTTTTCCATGAGAAATTGGGATGCTGACTCCATCCATTGAAGCTTCTCACATAGTTGATGGACTTTTGATTGTTCGGGCATTCACATTCATGATGATTGCCTTGGCATAACAGACATGCCAAGCTATCAACCTTCACTTCTTTCACCTCCTTAGAATTTTGCAAATTCTTCAACATATTGGTGATGGTAGAGAGTTGGGCTGACACTGAATCTTCAACTTCCAACTTGAATGTCCCAGATGCCTTCCTTCTAGTTTTAAACCTTGAAGAGGGAAATAGGTAATCGTGGTTAGCAATTCGATCAAGAATGCTAAAAGCCTCTTCAGGTGATTTGTCAAGTAAAGTGCCATTTGTCCAGGCATCTAACATCATCCTCGTGGGTGCATTGGCTCCATTGTAGAACATCACGACTTGAGTCCAGTCGTGGAATCCATGGTTGGTACATTTGCGAAGCAATTCTTTGTAGCGGTCCCAACACTCATGCATTGAATCGTCATCAACTTGGTGAAAATATGCTATGGCATTCCTAAGATGGTTGTTCATATTCGGTGGATTATGCCGTAGCAAAATTTTTTTGCACAATTCAGCCCAAGACCTTATAGAGCCAGAAGGTAATCCATTGAGCCATGCCCTGGCATCATCTTTCAAAGAATATGGAAATAACTTCAATTTCAGCACATCTTTTACACACCTTCTTGTCGAAAGGAGTCACAGACCTCTAAATATTCTCGAACATGTTGCCTTGCATCCTCATTAGGAGCACCACCAAACTTTCCAATCAAGTCCAACATGTCGAACATAACCGGTTTGAGCTCGAATTGGGTTGCCTGAATCTTGGGAGCTATAATAGCAGGTTTTAGGTCATCCAAGGTGGGAGCTAAGTAATCTCTAATAGTTTGTGGTCGAGCAGCATTCCTAGCATTTGGAATTGTCATGGCATTTAGAACTGCAGGATCCTTCACTTGATTTTGAACAACATGAGCCTCAGGTTCTATATGAAATAATGGTTCTTTGGGTCTTTTACGTGTCATGCGACAACGTAACACCTGAAAAAGGTAAACACAAAAACAAGTAACTATGTACAAAGAAAATAAATAAAACAGTGCAACAACTAAACTCAACATCATCAATTGCCAATCCCCGGCAACGGCGCCAAAAACTTGTTCGCGTGTTGTGAGTACTATAAAATATACCAAATAATGTGCAAGTATACACAATCGCTCAAGTAATAAAGTGATGAGTGAGTATCGTCTCCACAGGGATTGGGAGGATATTGAGTAAAGTTTATGCACTATTCTATCTAAGTATAGTTAGTCTTGATATATACAAATGTCACGGCAATGGATATGTGTATGCCGGTGAATGTGGATTGATGGTGTAGCAAATGGAAATGCAGTGGCAAGAACAAATATTCAATGTTGGAAATGATGAAATGTCAAGGCAATGAAAAATAGTAAAAATAATAAATAAAAGATAAATAAAATAAAAAGAAGATAATCCTCACGTGACAAGCTTTCAATAGAATGAATTGTAGGGATTGATCTAAGAATGTTAAACTGATCTCTCATATAGATTTAAGCTATCTGGTCTTTACTTACTCGACAGGGCTTTCCTAAAATGTTCTCACATGAACCTAACAAAATAGGATGCCAAGGCATCTGCTCTCACTCAACGATGTTGGACAACCTACCCTATTGATAAAGACACCCTTTTTAGTCATTGAAATCCTATCCTAGTCTCTTCCGAGATCTAAGAGATTAGGTTATAATATTCCTAGGCCGGTTCAAAACCCCTTGAAAATACTATAACCCATTGTTTATGAGGATCTTGCCTTGCATTTCTTCCGAATACTTACAAGTATTTTTAGCTTAGGATTATTTCGAACACCTAACCTTCATATAAGAAATGGACATTTCCATGCCTCTTACAAGCCTAGATGGTGAAGCATTCATAAGCAAAGCAAATAAAGAACCAAAATAAACTTAAATATACCATTAAAATAAAGTTAAAACATCCATTAAACCAACCACCACCAAATAAGTTAGTTCATGGTGGGGTTCGAAATATCCATAGAAAAATTCATAAAATATTCGTTCCAACAACCCACAAATAAAATAAATAAAATAACAGCAAAGGGAAGTGAGAAAGAGCCTTCGACGCGCGCCACCGGAGGTCTCCTCGGCTACCACAAACCGCCTTAGCTCACTAGCTCCTCTCGGCGCCTAGCTCGCCACTCCTTGAAGCTTTATCAATGGAGGAAAACCCAAGGAAGAAGAAAGGAAAAGGGAAACAATATGATTTTTCTGCTACAATATGCGTCTCCTTTCTTCCACACACACTCTCTCTTGTGAAGCGTACTATATAATAAAAATATCTAGGGGTAATGATGAGATTGTTGGGATATTGTTGGATGCAAAAAACCCCTCATACCCCTAGAATCACATGTTGCGCATGAACCTTATCCTCCAGGAGTCAGTAGTCCCCTAGTAGGCTGTTATAGCCATCATTTCACGTGCAGAGCCAGCTGTCCATGCACAACTGTATATTTTTGTCGTTTTCAACGCCAGAAATTCCGAGGCATTTCAATCTGCTTCAGTAACGTGTGATTCCGCGACATTACTTTCCAGCTCGCCTATTTTGCTTGTTATTTTCTGCACATCACTAAAAACCACACATTCCTCCTCATATAGCACCTTAATAAAATAAAATAACACAACCACCACAAATGCAATTATATACAGCTACATACATCTAAAATGACCTATATATACCCTTAAACAAACAATAACTTAAGTTGAAAAGGCCTTAAAAAATAGTCTTTTTACGGAGTTATCAACGACATGATTATCAAGGCACAAACCGAGAATTAACATGTCGAGAACTTGAGAAAACTCTTCTAGAGATTGAGAAAGTTCCAGCTACGATTGAACCCTAACAAGTGCACATTTGGGGTAATATATGGGAAGTTATTAGGATTCGTGGTCAGCAGGAAAGACATCGAGGTTGATCCTAATAAAGTCAAAGCTATCCAAAATCTGCCTCCCCTACGAACACAGAAGGAGGTTCGAGGTTTTCTGGGTAGATTGAATTACATAGCACGGTTCATATCTCAGTTAACCGATAAGTGTGGTCCAATCTTCCGTCTTCTCTAAAAGAATAACTCTGGAGCTTGGGATGAAAACTGCCAGATTGCATTAGAAAAAATAAAGGAGTATTTGTCTCGCACTCCTATCCTGATGTCCCCTATCCCATAAAAACCTTTGTTCTTGTATCTCTCCATATTCTAGAACTCAATGGGGTGTGTCCTGGGTCAACATGAAGAAGCTGGAAGAAATGAAAGAGCCATCTACTATCTGAGTAAGAAGTTCACCGATTGCGAGGTCAGATATCCTCCTATCGAGAAGGTTTGTTGTGCTCTAGTATGGGCTACAAAAAGACTCCGAAAATATATGTTGTATCATACCACTTGGCTAATCTCCAAGTTAGTCCCTTTAAAGTACATGATGGATGTACATGCTCTATCTAGAAGGTTAGCCCGATGACAGATGCTTTTGTCTGAATTTGACATCGAGTACGTGAGACAGAAAACAATAAAAGGAAGTGCCATATCGGAGTTCATGACAAGTAGATCCGATGAGAATTATGAGTCATTGAACTTTTATTTCCCAGACGAAGACTTGATGGCTATATCTTTAGAATAAACAAATACTTCAACAGACAGTTCCTGGAGAATGTATTTCGATAGGGGCATCAAATGCATTAGGACATGGCATCGGGGCAATCATGATCTCTTCAGAAGGGAAACACTACCCATTTACCAGCAGACTAAACTTCAATTGCACCAATAATATGGCAGAATACGAAGCTTGTGTCTTGGGAATATGGGCTACACTGAGGTAAAACATAAAGGACTTGCGGATATACGGAGATTCGGCATTAGTAATCTATCAGCTCTGTGGAGAATGGGAAACCAAGGATACAAAGCTGATGGAATACCATAAGCTAATATTGGATCTGCTCGAAGAATTCGATGAAGTCACCTTCCACTATGTGCCAAGAGAAGAAAATCAAATGGCTGACACTTTAGCTTCCTTGGTAGTCGCATTCAAGGCTGGCGGGGAGTCTGAAATGATGCCAATTGGTATGCAGTCGTATGAGTACCCGTATCATTTCTACCAAATTGAATAAGTGAATGGCACTAAACCTTGGTACTACGAAATTTTGCAGTATATCAAGCATCGAAGTTATCCAGAGGAAGCCACTGAAACTGATAAAAGAACCATTAGAAGGATGGCAGCTGGATACGTCCTTGACGGGGAGGTCTTATACAAGAGAAGCCATAATCAAGTCCTCTTAAGGTGCGTCGATGCTGAAGAGGCAAAAATGATAATGGAAGAAGTACATGACGGAGTTTATGGGGCACATGCAAATTGATATATGATGTCGAGGCAGATCATGAGATGCAGATATTTTTGGTCCACACTGGAAAGTGATTGCATCAACTATGCTAGAAAATGTCATAAATGTCAAATTTACGAAGATAAAATCAATGTTCCACCCCACCCACTCCATGTAATGACATCACCATGGTCTTTTTCTGTGTGGGGCATGTATATTTTTTGGGCAAATCCATCCGAAGACTTCGAATGGTCACCGTTTCATTCTCGTAGAAATTGATTATTTCACTAAATGGGTAGAGGCTGCATCATATGCCAATGTCACTCAATCCACTATTTGTAAGTTTCTGAAGAAAGAGATCATATGTCGGTATGGTCTACTTGAAAGGATCATTACTGATAATGCTACGAATGTGAATAAAAAGATGATGAATGCTGCTTGTGAACAGTTCAACATAAATCATCATAATTCTACTACTTACAGACCAAAGATGAACGGAGCAGTAGAAGTAGTAAACAAAAATATGAAGAAGATAGTGGAGAAAACAACTGAAACTTATAAAGACTGGCATGAGAAGTTGCTTTTTGCTTTGTTCGCTTACCGAACCTCGGTACGAATCTCGCCTGGGGTGACTCCATTTTCACTAGCTTATGGAATAGAAGCAGTGCTAATGGAAGCAGTGCTAATGGAAGCAGTGCTACCCATTGAAGTAGAGATTTCGTCACTCCGGGTCTTAACAGAAGTCAAATTGGATGATGCAAAGTGGGTGCAATCCAGATACGATCAACTGAATCTGATAGATGAAAAGAGACTAAAAGCCTTTCATCATGGTCAAATCTATCAGAAACTAATGATCCAAGCACATGACAAAAAAGTGCACCCGAGAATATTCTGTGAAGGAGATCTGGTGCTAAAGAGAATTTGGCCAGTCCAGAAAGACTTCCGAGGAAAATGGACACCAAATTGGGAATGGCCTTATGTTGTGAAAAAGGCCTTTTCCGGAAGAGCCCTTGTCCTGGCTGAAATGGACAGACCTGAACTGCCACATCCCATCAGTTCAGATGCAGTAAAGAAATACTTCGCCTAGGATGAAAACCCGAAAGGGTGTCATAAGTTGAAGAAGAAAAAGAAAAAAAAAGGAGAAAAATGTTTAGGGTGAAAACCCGAAAGGGCGCCCTAAATTAAAAAAAAGAAAAAGAAAAAAAGAACAAAAAGAACAAAAGAAAAAAGAGAAAATAAAAATAAGGTGGGAACCCGCAAAGGGAGTCTTGCAACCAATGATGGGTCTAAGTTGAAAACCCGATAAGGCGATTTGGATATTTAACAATGGAAACATCCCGACATCTGAATATTCTACAAACTCAACGAGTCGGAGAAAGGTTGCACTCTCCAGAACGTTGTCGCATTTTGGAAGATCCCTTGGCAAAGGTTGTGTTCAAAGTCACGTAATGGCTTTTCATCTTAGAAGTGCCCACATTATCGAGATCTAAGACATTCATACACACTTCATCATGTATTCATTTTCCAAAATGTTTGTCATGTATTATTTGTTCTTTTTTCCCCTTATGAATAAAGACAATCTTTTCTCTAAATCAATTCCTTTTGGGCATCTTGAATTGAACTTAAACTTAATGATTTATTTACTTATGCAAAAGATAATCGCTTATTACTGTACAAAGATTCATTGAAAAGTACAGGTACCCGGAAGCCGATCAAGGCTCAGGCACATACTTGAGATGGTCGGGAAATCATTTCCCAAATCAAGAAACAAAGAACATCATATTTACACATTTGAAGAATTCAAGATCGGGAATCAGAACTACTAGATTCCAAAATCAAGAGTCAACACTACAGGCAACCGGAGATCGAGATTTCTCTCTAGAGCCAGAATAACATATGTTGCATATGCATTTTAGGCATACCTAAGAGCATTGCATCCATAACATCACATATATGCATATCTTTGCAGGTTTTATCTAGAGTCAATTTCAACTTCGCAGCGAATGATATTGGACTCAAAACAACACAATTTGCTCGAGAATAGATTTCAACTTCACGACAAAGGATATCTAACTCGAAGCCAAACTTTACAATGAATGGGTCATCCACAGTTTTAACTTCATGACGAAAGGAACCGTGTCCACCCGCAATATACAATACTTGGATTTCAACTTCACGATGAAGGATATTCAAGTCATGGGACGAAGGGGGCCATCCGCGATTTCAACTCCACGACGGAGGATATCATACCCACACATCTACAATTTTAACTTCATGATGGGGGATATCGTGCAATTTGAGGCTCAACTTCACAAAGAAGTGACTTCCCAGTTTCAGAGCCAATTTCAACTTCACAGTGAATGATATTGGACTCAAGACAACACAAGCTCAACTTCACAACGAAGGGGCGACTGATTGTCAACAAATAACTTTTCAGCTTCATTCAGAGTCAATTTCAACTTCACATCGATCGAATGATATTGGACTCGAGACAACACAAGCTCAACTTCATAGTGAAGGGGCAGCTGGCTGTCAACAAACAATTTCCCAGTTCTAGAGCCAATTTCAATTTCACGGCGGAGGATATTGGACTCGGAGTAATACAACTTATTGGATTTCAACTTCACGACGAAGGATATCCAACTCCAAGGCTCAACTTCATGACGAATGGGCCATATACGATTCCAACTTCACAACGAAGTGTATCGTACACCAACAGATTGACCCAACTCCACGATGAAGGAGTCATCTATGATACAACAACACCAAAGTCTTCAGGACAGGTTTCACCTTCACGATGAAGTATCTTGAGCCAGAAAACGATCTAGGAGCTATTGGTCAAAGCTCTGCGTTCGATTTCAACTTCACGACGTAGAATTTCATGCTCAGAATTTTCCAATCCAACTCGACCTCACGACGAGGGAGCCATTTTTTGTGATTCATTTCGAATTAACAGATCAGTCATTACATTGGACGAAGTTTGTGTCTTTAATCTTTGCTCTATTTTCATTACACGATAATGAGCAAAGAGGGACAGTTGTAGACACAATATTTTCGTCCCATGTAACGCACCTTTTTATAATATATAGTGTATTAAACATATTATATATTATATTAATTATTTTATTACACATTGTAGGCAAACAAATTAGGCCCAGATGTAAATAAAATACAAGTGACCCAATTACCCAACATCATATGCAGCCGAACCAGTATGGATTAGGGTTCTTATGAACCATAACCTCTCAATCTCTCACCAGCAACGCCGCAAGCCTCAAAGAGTCCACACGCTCCACGCTTCCCTTGGCCGATTTTCTCGGCACCGTGAACTCCTCAATATCAAACAACCATCAACGACGTGACTCAGAGGGATTCACTCACAACCAACCAAGCAGTGATTTAGTCCAAATAAAATGCTAAAAAGTTGGAACTAGGACTAGTATTTTTAGACTATAAATAAGTGTAATCAAAACATTTTGCAACACAAGGGTTTTATACGATTTACGCACGAAAGCACAAGCAAAGTAGGAAAAGCAAAGCAATCGAATCGTGTAACATTCGAAGCAAAAAAGGAATAAAAGGTATCTTTTACCTTGATTCACTATTTTGGCTCCTTGCATGTGGCTTTGTCGTTTTGATTTTTTGCATTTAGCTTCAAAAAGCCGATGAACGGGGGGTATTTTTCATGATTTTCGAATCTAGATCTTCTCCCGAGGCTCACTCCTTTTTTAAAAATATTTTGATTTTTGAAAACTAGATCTATGAGGCTTTCGAAACCTTTTAAAAATAAAATATTGTCGCCGATGACGTTGGCCGGCGCCGGTCAACGGCGGCGGCGGCGGCGGCGACGAGGCAGAGCTAGGGTGGCTAAATTCTGGGTTGCTCATCGTGTTCTTCGGTTTAAAGAACAGTTGAGAGAAAAATAAGAGGGGAGTGGCGTTTTTGTTTGAGAGAAGAGAGGAAATTAAATTTTTTCAAAAATTTTGGCTTATATATTAAGCCCATTAGACCCGATGACCCGACCCATATTATACGCAACCCACATATTTTTGAAGAACAAATGGGAAAATCGCAGTTCAGTCCCCCTGATTTTGAAATATTTAATTTTGATCCCGAATGTGTTTTCGAATTGGCCTCTGACTTTGATTTTCTTTTGATTTAGCCCCCGATTCAATTTGTGTTTTAGTTTTTAATTTTTCATTTATTTATTTTTTCTTATTTCTTATATATATTACGTTTAACTACTATTATATATTTTATCATTATAGTATATATATACATATTTAATTATATTTTCTATATTTCTATTTTTTTATTTTCTCTTTATTTATATTATATTACTTTTTTTCCTTATTGTTATTATTGTTATTATTATTATTTTTCTATTTTTACTTTTTTATATATATATTTCTTTTTTTCTTGTTTATTTATTTATTAATTTGCATTATCTTAGTATTTTTATGTAGTTGTTATATTGTTTTTATTATTTTTCCTTCATTATTTATTTATTTTATTATTTTTTTTCTTTTGTTTTCCCTTTTCGTATTTTTCGTTATTTTATTTTATTTTATTTCATTTGTTCTTTACTTCCTTTATTATTTATCTTCATTTTTTCTCTATCTAACACATCTTTTGACTTTTAAGGGTACATTTTCAAATCGATCAGAGGTAAGTAATTTTAGATCATTATTTTATCTTTTAATTTGAGTTACAATTTTCTTAATTAAAGACAACTGGAAATTACATAGTACCGAAAGGCCAGTTCAAGGGTGTTAACCCTTCCTTGACTGTAACCAACTCCTGAATCCGACACATCTTTGGTAAGACTCAGATCAGGTAAGATAAGGTATCAGATCAACCTATTTACTTTTAAATAAATTATCGGTGGCTACTCCGAATCCACTTTCCTAAGTCGAAGCCCAATTTCGGACCCACTTGAAAGACAGTTCCGACAATTAATGTATCAACTTATGCTTTCAAACTTGCATTTCCAAAGAATCATCTTGTATATTTGTATCTTCTTTGCCTCCAGAAGAGCTGTTTCATTTATGAGACTCTTGCCATACTTGGAATTATGACCTTGTTGCCCCATTTCTCTTGATAGTACCAACTGTCATTATCTGAACTTGTGTAGAAATCCAATCAAACTTTCTATCTTTGAAAAGAGAATATATCATCCTTGCAGAATGTATATATGACTATGCCAAACTCATAAGAGATTTAATCAAGATATTAACCACGTCTATTCTGATTTGACTCTTGAAACACATCATAAGAAGGATTTATCCTAATTCCTTTCATGTCTCCACATCTAATCAAATCTCGAACAAGGTTCTTTTTCAAACTCTATTATATCAAGATACTTAACAACAACCAATCGTTCAATCTTAGTTGGCTCCACTAATTTCTTGTTGTTAAAGTTCCAACATCTTTTGTGGAGAGAAACCTTCATCATTTCTAATTTCTAACCTTGGAATTGAGGAAAAACTTCATCTTATGATCAACTGCATGATCGCAACATTGGTTCAGCACCATGATTACTGGTTCGTAATGATTACTGGTTCGTAAAACATTTGACAACACATTCATCCTTTCCTGTAGCTCTGGTGGGGATAATGTAATCACATGGTGGGCAAAACAGTGATGTCTACTGTCATTATTTTGCCATTTTCATTCTTCATACCTTTCTCCTTCATAGGAAATATTTGCTCAAATCAATGATTTTTCCATGATAAGGGCTTTCAGCATGCCCCAACATTTGCTTCTTGTTGGTGTGAGCCTTCAAAAATGCTCCAATATTTCAAGTTGTAAGGTTCACTCTTTAATGTCCATTTGATCTGAATCTCATAACTCCCTTGTGATCCAATTTTGATACTGTCTCATCGTGGGTACTCATGGCTCTATTTGTGCCAAATCTCTTGATCTTGACTGTTCTCATTCCAACAACTTGAGGAATTCTCTTTATGTTGAGAAGTGACCAATTCTTCTTATAGAAATGTCAAAGATATATGCTTGGCGGGTTGTCATACATGGAATATTATAAGTCCATTTCCCCAAACTTTGGTTTTTCGGGTCATTTGCTTTCAAGAATGTGAAATGCTTCATCATTCTGGCCTTGCTCGTCAATTTGCTTCAGGATCATTTCTCATTTGAAACTATCTTGTTTAAAAAATGTTTTTCCTTATTTCTTTTCAATGAATGAAAGAATTTTGTAAAATATTGCCTCTTACAGGTTCACAATATAATCAAATCATAAGCATGAGTTCAAAGAATATAAAAAAAATCAACAACTTTTACTATTTCAGAGTTATAGTTCTTTCACAAGTATCAAGATTGAGAGGTTAATTTCAGGTTGGCTTCCCTATTTCTATGGTTACATCTTAGTAAAAATGTCACTCTTCTCTCACTCTCTTATGAACATTGTCACATGCCTCACTTTCTTGACTTGGTATCTTTAATCGGATGAATACAAAATGACAGAATCTAGTATAACAGTTTACTAGACCTTCTGGAGTACCTCCATTTCAATTATATGAAATCTTTGATTCTATTCAAAGTAGTGTGAAAATATCGATCTAATAATGAAATTTTTGTGTGCACGTGTGAAGTAAACTATAACAGGTATTATTTCATTTTTTAGAACAACTTTTTCTTTTGCATTTTGGCTAGCTGAATTCAGCTTTATTGAAATTAGCCATCATTGGGCTAATTGAAACTTATCCATAAAGCCAGCGATACTAATCAATTGCTCTAGAGGGACAGCTTTTATACTTATATGACTTTTACTTTTTACAGAGAACCTGTTATAATCTATGTGTTTGGTGGAATTCAGAAAATCTCATTACCAAACTTTAATTCCCAACATCTAACTTTAGACTAGATTTGTCAAAGTTTCATCATCGAATCTCATCAATAGAAAAGTAATCTAGCTAGCTTTGCAATGTCACAAAAGATGCCCTAAGTTGTATGCTTCTAAATATCAATACCAAACCTTTTGTCTAATTCCTTACATTGGAGAAGGTTCTCTCATATTTGCGGAAATGTAGTATTTAGGATGCATTTCTTCTGAGGTAAGGTCAGGGTCCTTTTTTTCTGGTATTCATTCTTGATACTTTGCCAAAGATGTATAACTCTAATTGTAAAGAGCTTTCAATCTAATGATACTCAAGGAATTTCAAGATTGCAAAATTGACAATGCTCATAACCTTAAAAACAACACATTTTATTTCAAAAGACGGAGAAATGAACAAAAACATGTAGTACAATAGTAGTAGATAACAACTTCCACCGGCCCATTATTCCTTGAATGTTGGGTATATAATCAGACCAGGATCTTTGTCGATATTTGTACCCCATTTCTTGATCATTTCTTGGATAGCTTATTTGGATGAGCTTTTAGGTACACAAATCTCTACTTTCTCCTAAGTTATTTCCTTATTGAATTCTATCATCATCTTTTCTAACTGGCAATTGGGCTCAGTTTAAATTTCGGTATCAATCTCTTCGGTGACAATAGTTGTATCCTGATTTTGAATGCTCATTGCAGTTGTGATTGGAGTAGCATTCTCTTTTCTCTTTAAATTTCCCCCTGCATTTCTTGACTTTAGAATATCTGATATGGGTATCTCCAAGGTTGTATCTACCTTATTTCTTTTTAAACCTGTAGTCCAGTCTCAAATTACCTTTCCTTTTGCTTTTTCATCTCTCATTTTTGCGTCATCTTTAGCTTAAAAGAAGTATCGAGAGTTAAATCTTCCATGCATACTTCATCTTTCTCGGCTTTGCCCGGTCCTTCATTTTTTTACACTTTCAAATTCATTCTTGGGGTTAACTCCCAAATATTTGATCACAATGGATTGATTGTTGGAATCTGCTTCTATAATTTCATGAGTCATAAGATCTTGAACTCGTCGTTTGAAGTTGCCACAATTTTGAATGGAATGTCCTCGGATTCCAACATGATACTCACAAAAGACCTTTTTATTATACCATCTTGGGTAAATAGGTATCAAAGGTTTAGCCAAACATGGAGCAATAAGATGGGCTTTGTGTAATTTGGCAAATAACTTACTGTATGAGATTGAAGGAAAACAGGGTAGAGATTCTCTTGATATGATCGTTTCTTTACTATAGCCTTCTTGAAAATGTTTGTTTTGAATGTCTGACTTTTGTCTATTGTCTTGAGAGAGATTACAAATTAAAATTTTCTCCTTTTTAATCAGCTTTGAGTTTCTGAGGAACTTAGGTTTTCATTTTTCAAAACATAACAACCCTTCTGCCATAAGGTCTTGGACTTTTAATTTCAACATTATGCAATTTTCAGTAGAATAACCAAAATCTCCAGAGTGATAATTGCATAAATTCTTGATATTTTTCCAATTTGGATGCAAATAACTACTAGGAGGGATGGGTGTCACAAGACCACTTTCAAAGAGAAAGGGTAACAACTTTGAATACAAAAATAGAATTGGAAAGATATGTGCCATCATTTTTTCTTTTTTTCCATTTTTATCCATTTTCAATGGAACTTGTTCCATGTTTCTCTTCTTTGAACCAGCTTCAATGTCCATGTTATCTATCATATTTCCTGATTCGTGAAAATGAGTTGGATTTCTATATTCAAAAATAGGTTCTTGGTTATTTGTCATCATGTCATTGAAATCCAGACTTTTTCCTGAGGCTTTCATCTTTTCACGCTCAATAGGGTCTTCTAACATTTTCCCCATATAGCAGAGTAACCATCATTAGGGGTGTGCAAATCCGAGTACCCAATTTCCGGGTACCCGGAACTTCCGGGTCGACGATTTCTCGGTCCGTGTCCCGACCCGGATGTTACGGGTACCCGGTAATCGGGTACCCGGATTTTGCGGGTACCCGATACCTGATTTTTTATTTTTTATTTTCAAATTATTAATTTAAAAATATATATATACAAATTTAAATGTTCGAAACTTCGAATTACATACTCTAATATCCGAACATAAAATTTAAAAGTTCAAAATACAAAATATAATAATTCATTATATTTTATATAATTATATATAAAAAAATTAAAAATAAATAAAAACTAACCGGGTACTCGGGTAACCGGGTACCCAGAAAAACTAGATTTTGTGACCCGGGCCCTACTTGGGAAATATCGGGCTGGGTACCCGACCCGGCCGGGTAATTTTTTTAGAGAATTACCTGGTTTTTTTATATCCGGGTCGGCGGGTCGGGTAATTTTGCACACCCCTAACCATCATACCCATCATCTTAGACATATGTTCCCTATATTCATCTTAGAACCTTCTTGTTTCTTCAAGCATTTCTTGTTGGATTTCCACAAGTTGTTCTTGAATTCTCTAAATCCTTCCAACTCAAGCTAATATTCCATTCATTGCTTTTAATCTTTTTTAAGACATGCCCCTGACTTTTATAACTCCTTCTTCCAAAATCTTTCACTGATTACTCTCATGCTTTCATGATTAGCACATGTTATCATGCTATACAAAACATGAATATATATATGAATGTAAATGTATGAAATGTGTAATTCAAGAGTAATTATCTTTAAAACAACTTCCATTGAACACAAAAAGGTTTTTTTCAATACATCCACAGGATCATTACATATAAGGGATAGCTTTCCCTCCTAATTTCTTTATTTCCTTAAAAAGCCAATTTAATTTCCATTCATACTCAGAATTTGATTTGTCATTCTGCTTCAGCTCCCTTGTAAAACCAGCTAAGTCCATCTGCTTGCGGGCTACCTTGCTTTCTTGAGCAGCATCTTTCTTCATGTCATCTTCTTTTTCTTGAATCTTAACTGCCATTTCCTGAATTTATAGACAATGTTGCTCCTTTTCTTTTATCAGAGAACCTTTATGTTCGAGAAGTTCTTGTACCAAATCTCCATATTCATCCACCATTTTCATCAATGTGTGGTTCTGAGCTCTAGTGGATTTTAATTCAGCATTAATCTCACATTGATGGATCAGATATGAAGTTTCCATGTTGTCTACATCCTTCTTCAATATCTGGTTTTCAGCTTGACACTTCTCCAAATTGGTGATAGCTGCATTGTATATTTCTTCAGCAATTTGAAAGTCATAGGATAATTTCTTTACTTGATCCTCATGTTTCTTTTTCCAATAACCAGCATCACTCTTCAGTTTAATGATTTCTGTCATCCATTCTTCAGGGATATTTCCTAATCCAACATCTTTAAAAGTTTGATTGACTTTTCGAAAATCATCAAGTATGTCTTCAACCTCTATGCTCAGTTTCTTGTTTTCGTCTTTCCAAAAACGAGCTTGAGCTTCATAAAAATTCTCTCCCTTGTGGTTGTTTCTATTGATACTTTTACCACAAAAACTTTTGGTACCAGTCTAACAGGATTTTTATGTGCATACCCCTCTATTATTTTAAAAGCTTCTTCAAGATACCCTTATTTGGCTGCTTCACAATTTACTTGATCATGAAACCCTTTGTCCATAATAAAAGCCTTTGATTTTGATAATCACTCTTGAATCAACACCCTTGGGTATGTTATGTTTATGCAAATGCAAACAAAATAATTAATATATACATTTTTAGAATATATACAAAAACCGGTTAGTAACAAAAAAAATCATATCCTAACCTCATGCTTTCTAGTTTCATGCTTTGTTTGGAAAAATAACCTAACCGCATAATTTCTAGTTCGCATGCATTTATTCAGAAAATAAAATAATACTAAATAAAATGAAAGACTCCACGTGCCTTTCCTTTGTGTACTTAATCTTACTCGATCAGGTTAGGCTCCACCTAGACTCCAGTTCTAGGCTTTATTACATGTTGGATCTTGGCTCTAGAGTAAGAAGGGTCAACGAATTGTCCTTTGTTGGTGTCCCATTGGACTGCCAAGCCCTCAATCCTAGTCCATTACAGACTTTTGGATTAAGTTAAATTCGAATAAACACGCTTCCTTAAGTCCATACGGAGGTGAAAACCACACGAGAAACATAAGGTGTGAGCTCAAAGAATGGTCCCTTATCCCACACGGAGGTGAAAACCACACGATGGAGTAGTTTCTCATTCACGTAAACAGGATAAGAGCAGGGTTTTAGCTTATGTCATCAATGCAGTGCACAGTGGGTGAGGAAAATCATAAAAAGAAATAAAGTAATATATACAACATATTATTCTATTCTAATGACTCAAACTAAATCTGTACACATAAAAAAATTAGTAAAATAATAAAAATAATTATAACAAAATAATTACAAATTTATTATTTACTACAAAGACAAATAATTAATAAATTGGTGGTTTGATTCTCTTTTTTTTTTAAAACTCCCCAGCGGAGTCGCCAAGCTGTCGAGACGTTTCTCTGCCTTGGCGACGGAGAGTACAAATAGTACACCCCAGACAGTGTAATTAGTCTCGAAAAAGTAAGTGTTTATCATCCATGAATCAGATAAAACACCAAATTGTAGAGTCGTCACCAATCTTTTAATTCGGTGTGATTGGTCACCAAAAGTCATATTATTCTAATAATATTCCTATGAATAATATTAAAATAATACAACTCGGTTTTGCTTGCCAGAAAAATGAGTTCGGGAGTCGGTTACGTATGGGGAAGGATTAGCACCCCCAAAACGCCCAAAATTGTTACCAATATTTATTAATTAGTGTATTTGCAGTAAATGATAAAATTTCTTTTAATTTACAAATAATTTAATATAAATACTAAATAATATAAATATTACTAGTCCTATAATGTTATATTATAATTATATAAATTAAATTATATGTTATGCATAATAATAATGCTAAAGTATAAATTGTAATGATAATTAATTATATACATACTAATTTTAATGATTAAAACATAAAATAATCAAATTAAATATCCTAATTCATAATAGTATTAAAATATTATGATAATTATATAATTTAACTTAATTACTAATACAGGATTAAAATATAAACTTATTAATATTTAGGGACTAAATGCATAATTTAACCTAAATATATGTATATATAATAGTGACTAAAATATAAATATTAAAAATATAAAAACAAAATTAAAATATACGAAAAACCTGATTTCGGGACCAAAGTGGAATGTTTACAAAAGGTGAGGTACTGTGGACATAGTTTGACTACACACTAATTACTCAGAAGCCCCTCTCCCAAAACGACACCGTATGGGAAGGGGTATAAATAGGCCAAATTCGGCCCAAAGAGAGTAAACTCTTTCATTTTCTCGTTTCCCTCTCTCTCTAAACCGAGAGAACCCTCTCGGTTCTCTTTAAATTCCTCATCTGAGGAAGATCGGCCACTGGCTGGCAGCCGAGTGTCGTCGTTAACTACCACCGTCGGCCATCACTCACGGTGGCCAGAAAACACCAAACCTACCCAAAATATAGATCAAGACACCCTCTATCCGAATTTGAGCTTATTCTTTGTTAAAAACCAACCAATCAGACTAGATCTTGGATTTTACCTTCGGTAAAATAGCTTTTCCGAAAACTTCTAGGCTTCGACAAGGGTAAGTTTTCTTCTACTTTCTTTTCTTGCTTTCACTACTGGTTGTTTATGGCTCTTTCTGTCTCTGTGTTTCTCTCTTTGGTTGCCCTTGCTTGCTTTCATTGTTGTCTCTTTGCAGGTGATGGGGGTTTATATAGCCCCTGGAGATCCTCTGTAATGATGAGGAAATCCGGTGAGTCACCGGACCTATGGTGGTGACTCACCATAGCTTGATGCGTTGTGCGGTCTGTAATCGTCTTCTAGATCCTTCTGTTGGATTCTGGAGAGGCGATGAGGTCGTGGCATGCACTGGTTAGAGCATCGAGAGGCGGTGGCCGGAATAGACCTTAGGGTTGCAATGAGCACCCTAGGGTTTTGTTGGTTCGCTTCTGGCCCTTGGATATGCCTTTGATCGTGCGTTTAAGCTGCTGGCGGTGCTGGAACGGCTGGTGGAAACCTTAGCTGCTGATGGGTTTCTCGCATAGGCTTGCTGGAATTGGGCCTGACTCGGTTACTGGGGCTGGATCAGATAGGCTTGCTGGAATTGGGCCTGACTCGGTTACTGGGGCTGGATCAGATATGTTGGGCTTGAGTCTGGATCAGATATGTTGGGCTTGAGTCTGAATCATGCTCGGATTGATTATAATCGGGCATGAAATTGTAACTTGGGCATGTGTGCCTTGCTTTGTAACCGGGTCTTCGGGCTTTGTAAATAATAATATTTATAATTATATATATATATATATATATAATAACGTATATATAATAAACGTCACTCGGATGAGAACTACTGTCAACATTAAAATAAATAAATTTATGGAAAATATTCGTGTATACCCGTAGACGATTCAAACAGTGATTAAGTGAAAATCATCATGAAATATTTTCAAGGTTCATAACTTTCTTGATCTTGATTGATATTATAGGCAGTTTGTCAAGAAATTCTCGATCATTGTGGCTCATATGACCAAATTGTTACGAAAAATAGTTCAAATGAATGAAAGGATTAGAGATAATAGAATTTCGATAAGTCACTAGTGTTGACTCAGTCCGAATCTAGAAAAGATTATGTGTTGTTTAATGATACATCATTAAATGACGTCAAATATGTTTTTATCAAAGAATAGAAGGTAATCACATATGCATAAAAGGTAGCTTAAGCCACATGAGCATAAATCCCATACCCATGATTTAGAGCCTGTTGTAGTGATATTTGTCTTAGAGATTTGGAGGCATTATCTTTTCGGAGAAAAACACTATAACTACACCGATAATAAGATTTACAGTGATCTTTACTCTCATCTGTGTTCATCGTTATTCATTATTATTTGGTCCTCATGTAAAATTTTTATAATATCATAGTTATCTTTTCAGTCGTTAATGTTATTACTACTGATCTGTTCGTTACTCATTGATAGTCCAAGCATTGAGATTGTGGATGAGTTGTTAGAACCAGGGATGGAGCTAGAATTAAATATTGGCATGGGCCGAAATATTATACTATTTAAGAAATTATAAAGACTTTTTAGGTATTTAAACTCGAAATTCAGCATGAACCAAGCGACCTTAGTGATTAAGGGATTGTTGTTATCTTTGAGGTCCCGAGTTCAAGCACATATGTAGGGATATGATCGTTCATTATCAAATAGTTGAAAGTCTTTGTACATATATTACCTTATTCACCCTAAATTCAAAAAAATCAAAACTCAAAAGACAACTTCTAATTTGTCTAATATTTAAACTTACAATGACTTAAATTGTAATTAGACAACAAATTTGAGAACACATACTTATGATTATTTAGTTCGACCTCTACTTGATTAAATATTTAATAAATATTTTTTTTAATTTAAATATTTATTTTTACATTAATCAAAATACTATTAAACAAAATTATTTCGAATATATAAATTTTAACAGTGTCCATACCCCCTTCCCCTAAGGGAGATCCGTCCCTGGTTAGAACTACCTTAGACTAGAATTAATTGCATTCACATAAGTTGAAAAGGAGCTGCCCAAATCACTACTACTACCTTTAATTACAGCTCAATGAGTAGTTGGATCAATTCAATGACCCAAAGACTTATTATTTTTCCATTACTCTACCATTTTAAGCAATCAATATATTTTTACCCCAAAATAATAATAACCAAGGCTGAACAATTAGTATTAAAAAAAACAGATTGATATGATGAAGTAATAAAATATTATGATATTGCTTGTTTAATTTATTATATGTAATATTATTTTTTAAACATTCTTTTAATTTATTAAAAATGTGAATCTGTAAAATGTTCATCAATAAACATTGTAAAAATATATATTTTCTAATATTGTGCAATTATTTAATCATGACTTAATTTTTTTATTCTTAGAATATTTCATATATATATATATATATATATATATATATATATTACATAGTTTCTTAAAGTATGAAACAATTATTTATATCAAACACGTATTTGCATTTAATATCCCTATAAACCTAAATATTTTGACCTAATATTTCTGCATCAACCTAGTCTGAAAGAACTAGCCTTCAGCAAGAAACATGGAGCAAATAGGGATCAAACATGTACTCTATCTATATAATTTATATTAGACATCTCCCAAAGCTAATTCGCCAAAAACACTTTACAGACTAAGTTTACCGGCATCTTAATTAACTCACGACTCACATTTAAAGCTTCAACCTCGTAGGAAAGTAATAGTAAGGGAAAAATGTTAGGAGGGTTTTTACATGATTTTATATAATTATTCTTACTATAATTGTTTGTGTTTGATCTATTGTTTGTCTAATTCAGATAAGATATTATAAAAAAATTAATAGTATACTAGATTTATAAAATTTATATATATAATTTATATATAAAATTTATTTACATAATATTCAATTCTTAAAAGTTTTGAGGAGAAAAAAATTGATAAAAGACTTGGGTCCGGAGTAGACATTTAAATGTCCGTTCCAATTAAAAAATTGTTCAAAATATAAAAAGATTTGAATAAAAATGCGAGATTCAAAAATGGATATAATGTAACAAAACTATGATACGGGCTAAGCCCAACTAACCAAGTTTCATATTTATTTACACACCTAGTCTCACTCGGTTTTTTTGGCCCAATACTCCATGTGGGTTAATTATTTTGGGTTTTAGGATAGTTCAGTATTTATTTTGAAAAATATGACAAAAGCTACCGTGAATGTTAAAATCGTCATCTCGAGGTGTCGAGTTCCTCTAGATGTTGTTTTTTAATAGTCCCTAGTGAGTGAGTCCCAGATGGGTCATTATTTTAATGTCTTTAATGTGATTTGTAATCTCGATGTGACGAGTCTATTAAAAATTATTTTTTTAAAATTATAAAAAATTATAATTTTCAAATTTAAAAAAATTGGAGGAACTCGTCACCTCAAATTAAAAAAAAACTAGTCATTTTGTAGTCGTTAGCCAACGGGCATATTGACAACAGTCACTTGGAACTCCTCACCTCAAGGTGACGAGTTCGGCATAATAAAATTTTAAAAAATTAAAATTAAAAGAAAAATAAATTTATTTATTTATATTTTAAAAAATACAAAGTAAATAAATAATCAAAAAATAAATTGTTTACAAAAAAATTACAAAATAAATTAATCTATATTTTCTAAGTTCTTAAAGATGCCAAGAGATGTCAAATGATAATGCTGCGGACCTCGTCGAGTACGCCCAGGTCGTAGGCCTTGATCGTCATCTTCGTTGTCGTATTGCCGAGGAGGTGTACTTAACACACTCTGATATTCACTTTCAAAATAATGGGTTTATGGTATTTGACACCATCATTTTCGTAACTGATTCGACTTGGCTACTACTTTGTTGACCATATATGATATGATCCCACTCACCCGCAACCACATGTCTTGTCGAATATGCTTAAGTGTATTGTGGTGCATCCCATAAACCTCCAACCCAAGTCGGTCCAGTCTTGGTTGAAGTATTATATGAAGTATAGAAACGAAACTAGCTTGGGATGCATAATAGTAATCTTCAGCTGCATATGCTGAAGCGGAAGAAAAAGACGATGATGATTTCTTCTTGGACTTGGACTTGGACTTCTCGCATGTGGCCTGATGTTGTGCCCATTTTCCCCTATCTTGCGGTGTCATGAAATATGGTTTTCCATTTGCTTCGTAATTTTGGAGATATGGCGAATGATCGAAATCTAGGTCTAGTAGTGTAATGTCGTAACGCTGTCGAAATCTAGGTCTAGTAGTGTAATGTCATAACGCGGGGGGACCGATAGTTGACGTTGATTTCATAGCTCGATGTAGTAAGCGTGTTTCACAGACCGATTTTTGGTATGTTTCCCACTCGTATGAATGATATGGAGCGCGTCCATTTCAACGATTTGCGTAGGAATCAGCTGATCCGACGTAAATTATCGCATTACTCTATCAGTGGTGTGCCACTCAACAATCATAAAATGTTATAACAACCTCAAAAACCACGCTGACAACAACTGGCTCATCTCGTCATCAACATACGAAAGCTAAGAAAACTGTAAATATTAAATATCAAAGTTAGTATATATAAAGTTAAAAAATTTCTAAAAAATAATATTATAAACAAATGTATATCGCATATCGACCGGCGATGTCGATCTTCATCCATATATCTCGTGCATTGACACCCGACAACTTCGTCTTGGTTATTTTATGACGCTATCTAAAATATTTAAAATTTTAAAAATATTATAAAAATAATTAAATTAATCAAATTAAAAAAGTTAAAAAAAATTACCTTGCAGCCAGAGGAAAATCGACCGAGGTTGTGGTAATTGATGCATAAAACGGGAACCGGTACCCCCAGAATTGCAGTAGTATTAGACAATCTGGTACATCGGCTTTTCAACCCTGTTGCACAATTGCAACCTTACAAAGCTCTCGGAACAGAAAGGCTAACATTGTCATGCCCCAACTGGTATTGCGACATTCAGCGAAGTCTTCCAAAATTCACTGATACTGAGTGTGCGCCAAATTACCGTATTTATCCGGTAATAATACCCTTCCGATCAGTTGGTGAAGATAAGCTTGAGACACAAAAAATAACCTCGTCATCAGTAGAGTCATTCGTTACTTGGAATTCAGACTCCAACCACATAATTCTTACCTGATAGCCCTCGATGACGTCGAATTGTGGCATCCTTCTCAAAACTTGATAGACCAACGTCATGGGGTCTTAAATGTTTTATCTCACCAATGGAGCTCCATTCATAGAATCATCGAGTTGGTAAACGACGTTTTCCAAAGTAATCATCATTTCACCACTCGGGAAATGGAACGTGTGCTTATCGGGCTGCCAACGTTCAATCAGAGCCTCAATCAATGTCGGGTACAGCTTGAAGCCACATACATATATAGCTGGAAATAGATCAGATTGCTACAGATATATCAGCATCCGTTGATGCGGCTCTCTATATGTCATCTAGCGGTTACGAATACTTTGTTATTCTTTCAGAGGGAGTCTGGTCGTCAAAATATGGACGTTATTTAGGCGCAACATTTCTTCTCATGTAGCCATTTTCAAGATTTTCACAGAATGTATGTTTTTTTTTGCAATTTTTTTGGATTTAGGATTTAGTGGAAAACCAAAACCCCTAACCCCTATTTATATCCTTAGCCTCAACGACTATAAACAGCTAGTGGATTTAAATATTCGGCCGAACTCGTCACCTTGAGGTGACGAGTTTCAAGTGACCGTTGCTCATATTACCCGTTAACCAATGGGTACAAAATGGCTATTTTTTAAAAAAAATTGAAGGAACTCGTCGTGTTCCTCTATTTTTTTAAATTTAAAAATTATAATTTTTTTTTGAAAATTAAAAAAAAAGTTTTCAATAGACTAGTCACCTCAAAGTGAATAGTCGTATTAAAGACATTATAATAACGGCCCACCTAGGGCTCACTCATCGTGGAACCATTAAAAAACAATATCTAACGAAATTTGTCACCTCAAAGTGACGAGTTTCAAGTCAACCGTAACTTTTTTTCATATTTCTCAAAATAAAAATTGACTACCCTAAAACCTAAAATAATAAATCCGGGGTATTTTGCCAACAAAAAAAAAAACAGTCTCACTTTCATATCTAAAAGTTTGATAGGCTTAAATGCATACTGCTACTTAAACATGTATAGCCAATTGAATTTTCCTTTATAGTATTTTTTTAATATCTTTTATTTCTTAAAGTTTAATTTGTTATCTTATTTTCCTTTAATTTCATTAAAAAAATAGAGTAAATTACATATTTGGCCATTCAACAATTTCAACAGTTTCATTTTGATCACTTAATTTTTTAAATCATCACTAAATTCAAATTTTTATTTTATTTTTATCACTATCAGACATTTTTTTTAATATTTTTTCAAAATTATCACTTAACTTTCAGATTATGTCAATACATGTCAATACGATAATTAAAGATAGTATCCAAAATTTCTTTTAACTGACGTAATGATATGAGTTTGATCAAAGTTCAAAATATTTCTTTAACAACTAAAAAACCAACAACTTTGATATTGAAAATTATGATCAAACTTCTTTCCGTGTAAGTAAAAATGTATCATTTTTAAATGCACTTTCTAAAAGATATAATGAGACGGTTACAATGTAGTATTCGTTCAGAATTTTTTAATCAATTGACAACACACATACATCCTGTAGTTGTTGCTCGAATCTAAGATCTCTAGAAAAATAACATTTTCTAATATCACGTTATACACTTTTTTGAATGAATGTGAAATAAGTTTTGTTTTCTTAAATAATAGATTATGTGTTATTGTCCTAAACAATAAAAAATATTATTCATATAATTTTGGAGATGGATAATTATTGTTAATATGGTAGCCTAAATTTTGTTGACGGTGACAGAGTTGTGAGGGACTTGAAGTCATTAATATTGAAATGAAGTATGTGGTCATGATTGGCTTCCCACATGCCTAGGGCGACAGAAATGAATGGGCACATGCATATGCGTGTGTACTTCCATCCATGTCCCTCTTCTCTTGTGCTGCCACGCATCATTGTCAATTGTTTAAGCGGCATTGTCATTATCCATCGCTTACACTACCGTTTCCCAATTCACCCAACATGAACTCAGGGTAGATTCCCTCCTAATTTTCATACACGGTAATTTTATTTTTCAGTTACTTAGTTGAAGAATTATGGTCCTTTGTATCTAAACCAAACCCTAGACCTGTTTGAACCCACATTGTGATTTGCTAGGTTTTCAAATCGATATTGTCCCCCATCTCACAAATGCTAATTAATACATGAGTGACCTCTTAGTGGCGGATCTTGATGATAAAATTTGGAGACAACATAAAACTTTAAAATATTTGGAAGTTTAAATTAAAATTTTAAAAAATTTTGAGGTGTTTAATTTATATTTTCCCCTAAAATATTAGGGTGTAACTAAAATTTTTTAAATTTTGAGAAGCTTAATAAGAAATTTTTTAAGATTATGGAGGGGATTTAATTAAGAACAGTAAAAAATTTGAAAGTTTAGTCTGAATTTTTAAAAATTTTGGAGAAACCAAATTAAATTTTTTGAAAATTTAAAGGATCTAAATTATAATTTTTTTTAATTTTGGAAGACATGGCTCCCACTAGCCCTGCTTATGTTACAACGTTGACCCTCTCTTTAAGAATGATTTGGTATTAAATAAAAGGGGAAAGGGGAATTAGGTTACACAAAGTCTTCTTCCTTTTTCTTCCTCTTTCCCCGTAACAAAGCTTCTCCATAGCTCAAAGGTGAGTTTTTAATTTACTAGTTTATTCCTTAATTTTTGGTTGGTTATTGAAGCCTTGTATATTATGGAAGCTTAAGGAAGGTTTAGATGAGATTAAAACAATGAGATAAGGGAAATAAAAGAGATTTTAGAAAATGGGTTTTATAATGATATGTTAGTATATTGATATTTATTGATGATTATTAGTAGTTTTGACTTGTCAAAGAGGTAAATGAAAGATTAGAAGCATTGGATGAGTGTAAAAACAAGTTAGAATTTTTGGTGTGATTCTTAGAATCAAATGCTATTGATGGATACTAGATGTTTTAAGTATCTAAATGAAGGAAAGTTAGTATGGTTAAGTAGAGAAGAGTTACATAGTATTGTTAGGGGTAAATGAGAGGAAAATTGGCCAAATTTGGGTATGTATCGGGCTGAAAACTGGAAAATCTGGGTATGAGTATCGGTACTGATAGAACAGTACAATATTATAGGCTAAAATGAGATGAATTAATTAAGTAGTATCGATATTGATTCAATCGGTATCGATACCAAAGGGGGAGTATTGATACCGAATGGAAGGTATCGATACCATTTTGAAATTATTTGGAAACATAATGCAAAAATGGTATTGATACCATAGGAGGGTATCGGTATCATAGTATGGTAGTATCGATACCATGGTAAGGGTATCAAAACCATGTAACATCGAATCTAAAATTGGTATCGATACCGGAAGGGGGTATCGGTACCATAGTATAGTAGTATCGATACCATGGTAGGTGTATCGATACTGAAGAGCCATAAATTTTAAGATAGGCTGATATTGGTAGAAAGGTTAATAAGTACTTTTGATTAATTTTTAAGTATAATTGTTAGGAAATATACTAATAATTGATATTATGCATGTATTTAATGAATATGGGATATATCAAAATCAAGCTCCCGAGTCGAGTAAGGCAAAAGACAAGGGCCAAGTTCCGGAGTAATCATCTTTTCATTTTGGATATCTAAGCAAGGCGAGCCAGGTGGGTGCATTTAATTATGTACGTACATGCTACAATAGGCATAGTTGTAGAAATTATTAATGTATGTATGGTTATTACCAAATGACACTAAGTGTGCAAAAATGTTAAGAAATTCATATTAAGTGTATGAATTTCCGTATTGAGCACTTCGTGTGCAAATTGTTAAGAAATTCATACTAAATGTATGAATTTACGTATTAGGCACTTCGTGTGCAAAATGTTAAGAAATTCATATTGAGTGTATGAATTTCCGTATTGGGCACTTCGTGTGCAAAATGTTAAGAAATTCATACTAAGTGTATGAATTTTCGTATTAGGCACTTCGTGTGCAAATTGTTAAGAAATTCATACTAAGTGTATGAATTTTCGTATTGAGCACTTCGTGTGCAAATTGTTAAGAAATTCATACTAAGTGTATGAATTTCCATATTGGGCACTTCGTATGTAAAAATGTTAAGAAATTCATACTAAGTGTATGAATTTCCTTATTGGGCACTTTTGTGTGCAAATCGTTAAGAGATTCATACTAAATGTATGAATTTCCATATGGGAAATGTGTGTATAAACATAAGAACTACATAATAAGGAAATTGATCTTTATATTGGTAATGGGTATGCAAACCACATAGATGATATAAATGGTTAAGAAATGACAGTATTAGCACTACAAATGTAAACCCTAGAGTGTTTATTGAATTGAAAGAATATCTTGAAACGTGAATTATAATTAAATAAATTGAGTTTAGAATTTCACTTATGATTAAGTATGTCTCACTAAGTAATGCTTAACTTGTGTTTATTTCATGTGTAGGTAGAATACCCGCTAAGTAAGGAGATCAATAGACATCCAAGCTGGAATCACCTGGTAAGTAACAATACGACTTAAATGTCTACTTTTGATGTATTTTAGTCGGCATGTAATAGGTTTAGAGAAAGAAATGCTTTGAAAATCTTTTGAATTAAACTTCTGTAAACGGTGAAAAGTTGAACCTCTCTTTTTGATGGTTTATCTTATTAAATGTATGTTTTATTTTAAAGTAAATTAAAATGTTTTCAAATAAGGAATTGTTTAAAAAAATATATGGCTGACATATTGCGTCCATCCAAGCGTTCTCAATTGTGAACTTAAGCACTTGTGTAAAAGCTACTACTTCTGTCGATTCAGCCGTGAAGGGTGGGTCAATTTGGCAGAACATACTCCAAGTACCATCTCGTTGTGATCTTTGACAACGACACTTATTACAGCTGTGGCTTTTTAATGTTAAAATTCCCATCGACATTAATCTATACAGAATTTGGCTTTGGGCGACTTCAAACGGGCGACTTAAACAAACCTTGATGGGGAGTGATGAATCTTCTACATGAACAGGCTTCAACGAATTCTGCGCATAACCCCCAAGCGACGGCCACCAATTCTCTATCATCTTGCAGCCATTTGTTCTTTTGGTTCCACACCTTCCATAGAAGCACCAAGAGCCTGGAGAGTCCATCCATGTCCATCTGAGAAGCTGCCTATTTTAGACAATCCTTATAAGAGTTCCCTTGTCAATCAATGATTAAAGATTTAAGCCCTGAGATTTGGAGGATAGTACGAGTCTTAGTGCAGTCCTCGAGAGCATGAATCGTTGTTTCCAGTTCACTACCACATAAAGGGTTTATCCCCTCAGACAAGCCCCTTCTTCATTTTTCCCCTGTAGGGATTGCCTCATGACACACTCTTCGCCCGAAAATCTTTATTTTGGACAAGGTAGACAGTTTCCTGAGCGTTTTCCATATCTTTCCCTGATTAGTGGAGAGATTTTTCTAAAGAAGAAGCCAGTTGTATCCTAACTTCACTGAGTAGCACTCGGTGTTATAATGACTCTATATCAATATATATTCTTAGTTGGGGGCAATAAGAGTTCCAAGAACTCTGTTAGCATCTTTGGGGGTGAGCACTTGCTGAATCTTTGCTTCATCCCATCAAGGAGCATTTGAGAGCATAAAGTCAACGCATTTAAAAGAAGAATCCTCATTATCCCGATAAAAACATGACCACATGATCGGGGATGCATCCCCCCACATATCAAGGAACATTCTGGCCTCTCCCTCAAACCTGATCCTCCAAAAGAAACCATCTTTCAAGTTTTACTTTTGCTTTGAAGAGACTATTCCAAGAGTATGAGGCCCTATCCCCTAATTTGGCTATAAAGGATAAATTAGGAAAATACTTTGCTTTGAAAACTTTAAACGTCTGGGAGTTGTGAGACTGGATAAATCTATGTATTTGATTACCAAGTAGTGCGAGATTAAACATCTTAAGATCTCTGAAACCCAGGCCCCCTTGACGCTTTGCTCTGCAAACTTTTTCCCACGCGACCATAGCTCATCCCCTCGCATTGTGCTTTCCTGACCACCAGAAAGATCTAATATGTGCAGTAATGTCCTCAATAATGCTTTCTAGAAGAAGATAGCTTGACATGGCATACGGGGGGAAGAGCTTGGGCAACTGATTTGAGGAAGAACTCTCTACCCCAAATGAAAAGAGATTATTGGTCCAGCCTTGAATTCTTTTAATCGTTTTATCCTTAATAAAACTTAAAGTAAATACTTTTCTTTTTCCTACTGTGAGCGAGAGGTCAATATATGATCCCAGTTCATCCTTTTCGACCACACCAAAAACTTGTCTAATGCTTCTTCGGTGATCTAAATGAGTATTGATACTAAAGTATATGCTGAACTTGTCGTAATTGACCTTTTGTCCAGAGGATTGCTCATAAGTATTGAGAATGTCCTTCACCTATTGAGCTTCCGTCATAGAGTTCTTGAAGAAACTTTTCTTTTTCCTACTGTGAGCGAGAGGTCAATATATGATCCCAGTTCATCCTTTCGACCACACCAAAAACTTGTCTATGCTTCTTCGGTGATCTAAATGAGTATTGATACTAAAGTATATGCTGAACTTGTCGTAATTGACCTTTTGTCCAGAGGATTGCTCATAAGTATTGAGAATGTCCTTCACCTATTGAGCTTCCGTCATAGAGTTCTTGAAGAATAGCAGGTTGTCGTCGATGTAAAGAAGATGAGTAATTGTGGGGCCACACACACTATTTCTCAACTATTTGATAAGCCCTTTCTATTGTGCATCAGGAAGAAGTACAGACAAACCCTGCGCACAAAAAAGGAATAGATACGGGGAAAGGGGATCTCCTAGTCGGAATCCTCTTTCCAGAGTGATGCAGTCTGGCAATTGCCCGTTAATCCTAATTTGATAAGAGATAGAACAAATAAATCTCCTAATCAAAGAGCCAAAGCCCTAATTAAAGCCCATCTGATCCATGACCCTCAGGAGAAAGTTTCATTTCACCTTGTCATAAGCTTTTTCCATGTCTAATTTAAGGGTTGTCCCTTTGTTAGGACTGTTCTTAGAAATTTTAAGGTAATGAATGAGTTCATGAGCTACCAGGAAGTTATCAGTGATTTTTCTCCCAGAAACAAAAGCACATTGATTCAGGGTTATACATTTAGAAATAACAAACTTAAGACTGTTCACAATTACTTTAGACACAACTTTGTAAAAGCAGAGGCTAATTGGTCTGAAGTTTTTTTTTATAGAATCAGAGTTATTAATCTTAGGGATGAGAACAATAATCGTTCGATTAACTTCATCAAAATTAGCACGCCCATTCAAAAGATCAAGACAAAGACTCACAAGATCATGACCAACAAAATCCCAAAAAGTTTTATAGAAAGAGCCAGAAATAACATCAATACCTGGGGCTTTATTAGGATTGATTTGAGAGAAAGCTTAAAGGACCTCCTTGGCAGTGAACTCTCGACAAAACATGGAATTATCCTATGTAGTAACACATCTATAAATGGCTTCAAGGATTGCTTCTGAAGGTTCCATCCTAGAAGAGCGAAGAAATGAGAAGAAATTGGTGGCAACATCAAAACCTTCATGTGGTTTGTCAACCCATTTTCTGTTAACATCTTTTAGTTCTGCAATCCAATTCTTCTTCTTTCTCTCATTAGCTCTGGTATGGAAGAAAGAGGTATTCATATCTCCCTCCTTGAGCCAAGTCACTCTAGATTCTGCCTCCAGTAAGTTTCATCTTTGTCAATAAGCTCTTTGAGTTCCCCTTTGATTTGGATCAGCTTTTCCATGAAATCTTCTGTGATCCGGTCTGCTTCGAGTTGCTCAATCCTTGACTAGAGAGTCTTTTCTTCTTTTTCTTCCTTTGTTCTACGCGCTTTTTTCCAATTACCCAGTCGAGTTCCGACAGCCTGGATCTTGCAATTAACCTTTGTCACCGAGTTCCTTTCCATGACTATGCTTAGTAACAATATTCCAAGCAACTGGATTTAACCTGCATTACTTAATTTAAATCAACTCTTGTAATTAATTTTTCAAATATATATTATGAATTTCAACTTTTAAAAAAATTAATTACGTGACATAATTTGATATTAATGTTTTTATTTTGAATAAAATAGGATGTGATTATAAGATAATATATGTTTATAATCATTTTTAGTTATTGACAATACACACACCTTGTAGATTTTGTTGCTCGAATTCAAAATCTCTAAAAAGAACAATATTTCCTTTTATCATAGACCGCTCATTGAATTCAATTAGATATTAATGTTAGACCATATAAATTTGGTCATGTTTATGCTAACAGGACACTAAAAAAACCCTATGCAAAATGGGGGGAAAAAGGATTATTTGACCTTTGTGTAGTTATGGTAAAATGACTTGGAAAAGAAGCGTCCTTTGCTTGCTTATTGAGCCAGAATTGAATTTCTTCTTCCCGAGATCAAATAAAAGTTCATATTTCACCATTATTGGCCCCAAATAGATGTTCACAGGAATTAATTTTTTTCACTCTTACATGAAGCCAGTTCTGGTCTGGTCTCCGGCATCATTTCACCCAATATTGTTAGCATAAAATGTGAGCCATATTCACTTAGATCCCACATAAGGATTCGCGGCTGCTTGTCCCACAACAAACCCACGCGGTTCGAGCCTTGCAAAACCACTATCGCTGTTGCTTGGTCCCAATGTCCTCAAGTTGTGTTCAGTCACTTGTGAAGTTGACACTAAACAACGACCGCAAGTTAAATTGAGTAAGTTCTGCAAAACTGAAAATTTTACATTAAAGACATTACTGTTGCACTCTATTTATGAGTTCAAACACCCTCTTCTGTTCCACAAAAACTTTTTCTCAAGGTTCCTCTTCCACTGCTCCATTAGTGATAAACTTTAAGTTAAATATATATATATATATATTTGTTCATGTAGTATGTTTTTCGTATTCAGGACGATGGGGCATTGGGGATACTTTCTTGTAGCTGTATTACTCTCACTCAACTTTTTTCATGGAACCCTTGGACCATGGATCAACGCTCATGCCACTTTCTATGGAGGTGGTGATGCTTCTGGCACAATGGGTACTTCTCACAATCCAAAATCATCATATACATATACATATACATTGTTGAAAGTCAACAATTACAGCTAGTGAATTCGGTGCCCAACTTGGCCACCGAAAGCATTGTTGAAAATTGGCAGAAATTGTTGAAATTCATGGATGATAAAAATGCACATTTAGTTCCTGTACTTTAGGATATGTACAAGAGTAGTCCTTAAGCTTCAACTATAAATACTCTAACTCATTTAGCTTCAACTATAAATACTCTAACTCATTTAGCTTCAAAATCATCCCAAATCATTCTAGTTTTCTCCCAATACTAGAGAATTTAGAGAGTTTTCTTGAGAGTTGTTTTCTCCTTTTTATCAAGAGAGAAATGTTATTGTTTTCTCCTTGTTAGATCGAGAGAAGTTGTAATTCCTATTTTCTCATAGTGAAATTCTTCTACTGTTGCCCGTGGTTTTTACCCTATATTATTTAGGAGTTTTCCACATAAAATTTGTGTCTTCTTTATCTTTATTATTATTTTCTCAAATGATCAGTTGCGATTTTGCTCTATCTGATAGCTGTATTCCGCAACAATTGGCATCAGAGCTAGATTTGAGTGTGTAATATCTACTTATTGTCTTTGTGGTTGCCACCAAAAGGTGAATCCTCTAACATAAGAAAGTAAGAATGTATTACCTATTCTTTGAAGGTTCTAGAGAACTATTCACGATAGTGAAATAGTGGGAGCTATCCGTATTAGAAGCTATGGCAACGAAATTTGATATTGAAAAGTTCAATGGGAGAAATTTCTCATTGTAGAAATTGAAGATGATGGCCATCCTGAGGAGATGAAGTATTGTCAAGCATTGAGGAGTAAAAGACAGCTAAGGAGATATATGATCAAAAAAAATCCAGGAAATGCAAATTCTTGGGGTATGCTGATGGAGTAAAGGGGTATCGCTTGTGGGATCCCACTGCCTGTAAAGTGATCATCAGCAGGGATGTTATCTTTGTAAAAGATAAACTACAAAGAAAAGAAAAAGATAATAACGCTGAAAAGTCAGAGACTACACAGATACATATGGAAAGGAGGTTGAACAAGGAGATTCTTCTGAAGCAAAACCAGCACATGATGAACAAGAACCAGAGTGTTCTGAAGCTCCAACAACTCGTCAATCAGATCGTGTGTGAAGATGTCCCAATTGGCACTCGAATTATGTTATAGAAGAAAATATTGTATACTGCCTTTAAATAGAGAACGATGAGCCATCAACATACCAGGAGGTAATAAACAGCTCAGATGTTTCACTGTGGATGATGGCAATGCAAGAAGAAACTGAAGCCCTTCATAAAAATAATACATGGGACCTTGTGCCACTACTACAAGGAATGAAGCCAATTGGTAACACATGGGTCTATAAAATCAAGTGAAATGGTGACGATCAAGTGGAGAGGTATCGTGCAAGACTGGTGGTCAAAGGATATGCTCAAAAAGAAGGTATTGATTTCAATGAAATCTTTTTTCCTGTGGTTCGACTAACAACAGTTTGAGTAGTCTTGGCAATGTGTGCTACATTGAATTTACATCTAGAGCAGCTAGATGTTAAAAAAAGCTTTTCTTCATGGAAATCTTGAAGAAGAGATTTATATGCTCCAGCCTGAAGGTTTTGAAGAAAAAGAAAAGAAGAACTTGGTTTGCAGGTTGAAAAAATTTATGTACGGTCTAAAGTAGACGTTGAGGTGTTGGTATAAGAGATTTGATTCCTTTATTATGTGTCTTGGATACAACAGACTTAATGCATACCCTTGTGCTTATTTCAAGAGGTTTGGTGATAACGATTTTGTTATATTGTTGTTGTATGTGGATGACATGTTGGTTGTAGGACCCAACAAAGATCATATTGAAGAATTGAAGGCACAATTGGCTAGGGAATTTGAAATGAAGGACTTGGGATCAGTAAACAAGATTCTAGGGATGCAAATTCACCGAGATAGAAGTAATATGAAGATTTGGTTTTCACAAAAGAATTACTTAAAGAAGATCTTGTCACGATTCAACATGCAAGATTGTAAACCAATTTCAACCCATCTTCCTATTAACTTCAAATTATCCTCCAGTATGAGTCATAGCAGTGAACAAGATATGATGGAGATGTCTCGAGTATCGTATGCATCGGCAGTGGGAAGTTTAATGTTCGATATGATATGCACAAGACCACACATTGCACAAGCAGTGGGAGTGGTTAGTCGGTACATGGCGAATCCAGACAAAGAGCATTGGAATACAGTAAAGAGGATCTTGAGATACATCAAGGGGACCTCAAATATTGCATTATGTTACGAATGATCAAACTTACTTATCAATGGGTATCTCGATTCTGACTGTGTAGGGGATTTGGATAAAATCAAATCTACTACAGGATATGTGTTCAAAGTTACTGGTGGAGCTGTAAGTTGGGTTTCAAAATTGCAGTCAGTTGTGGGTACATCCACAACAGAGAGAATATGTAACAGCTACACAAGCCAGTAAAGAATCAATTTGGTTAAAGATATTGGAAGAGCTTGGGCACAATCAAGAGTATATCTCTCTGTTTTGTGCCATTCAAAGCGCCTTGCATCTAGCAAGGAATCCATCATTTCATTCAAGGACAAAGCACATACGAGTTCAGTACCATTTCATTCATGAAAAGGTGGAAGAAGGGACGGTAGATATGCAAAAGATCCATACCAAAAACAACATAGTAGATTTCATGACGAATGCGATCAATGCCGATAAATTTATTTGGTGTCGATCCTCTTGTGTCCTGTCAGAGACGTAAGCAACATGATGGTACGAGGTAGAAAGAATGGTATGAAGATATGATTGTTCCAATCAAATCTTCAAGTGGGAGATTGTTGAAAGTCAACAATTACATCTAGTGAATTCGGTGCCCAACTTGGCCACCAAAAGCATTGTTGAAAATTGACAGAAATTGTTGAAATTCATGGATGGTAAAAATGCACATTTAGTCCCTATATTTTAGGGTATTTATAAGATTAGTCCTTAAGCTTCAACTATAAATACCATAACCCATTTAGGTTTAAAACCATCCCAAATCATTCTAACTTTCTCCCAATACTAGAGAATTTAGAGAGTTTTCTTGGGAGTTGTTTTCTCATTTTTATTAAGAGAGAATTGTCATTGTTTTCTCCTTAGTAGATCGAGAGAAGTTATAATTCATATTTTCTCATAGTGAAATTCTTCTATCGTTGCTTGTGGTTTTTACCCTATATTATTTAGAGGTTTTTCACGTAAAATTTATGTCTTATTTATCTTCATTTTTATTTTTTCAAATTATCAATTGCGATTTTGCTCTATCTGATAGACGTATTCCGTAACATACATATACATATACATATACATATACATATACATATACAATAGTATGCGTATGCGTATATATATGCATATGCGTATGCGTATGTGTATGCGCATACACATACACATTAGGGTCGGGTGCCTGCCCAGGGCCCATAATATTTTCCATAGTGCCTATTAATTTAGAACTACAAGATTTTGCAGTAACAATGCTCCGTTAAACAATTGATTCAGACAAACAACACTTACTTGTCGCTAAATAAAGAAATAAATAGGGGTCCATTTCTTTTATTTCATCCCGGGCAAATAAATAAAGAACATAAATAGGGGCTCATTTCTTTTATTTCGCCCCGGGCCAAAAAAAAATCCCAGAGTCGGCCCTGATATACATATACATTTCTTCTTATTGATTCTTAGTATCTGCTGTAGGTGGAGAGCTTGTGGATACGGGAACCTAATTAGCCAAGGTTATGGTATTAACACGACAGCCTTGAGCACTGCCTTGTTCGACAATGGGTTGAGTTATGGTGCATGCTATGAGCTCAAGTGTGTGACTGACCCTCAATGGTGCCTGCTCGGCTCCATTGTCGTCACCACCACTAACTTCTGCCCTCCGGGAGGCTAGTGTGACCCTCATAATCACCACTTCGACCTCTTGCAACCTATTTTCGAACACATTGCCCAATGTAGAGCTGGTATTGTCCCTGTAAGTTACATAAAAAAGGGTAAACTACACCTACTCATCACTCAACTATCTTCTTACTCCTATTTTAGTCACTAAAAATTAAAACTTTTCAATTTAATAACTAGACTTTCAAACTACTTCTATTTTAATCACTCTGACTTATTTTATTAATTTGTTTAATGATGTGTCATATTCTATTATTATCTCTACCACAGAATTAAAATATAAAAAAAAACCAAATCCCAAATCAAATCTCAAACCATATACCTAAACTTTAAACCCTAATTTTCAAACCTCAACCCTAAATAACATCTAAAAATCTTAAATTTTAATCCCTAAACTCTAAATTGCATCCATATCCTAAATCACATTATTTAGACCGTTAATTACAAACTCTAAATCACACTACTCAAGCCTCAAATCGCATCACCCAAATTCCAAATTGCAACCCCTAAACTCTAAAATAGTAACTTCCAAACCCTAACATCCCACCAATGTGTATGTACTAGAGTTTGTATTTTGGGATATGATTTGGCGTTTGAAAATATTTTATTTGAAAATATATTTGGCATCAAATGTTGACAAAGTATATAATACCATAATAAAAATAATATTAAAATAATGCATGACATCAGGGAATGACCAAAGCATGAATAATTTGAAAGTTTACTCATTAAACTAAAAAATATTAAATTTATATGACCAAAATAAGAGTGAAAAGATAATTAAGTGATGAAAAATATAATTTACCCGAAAACAAAATATATTTCGAAAACCCATTTTCCTGTTTCCACCGACACCCTTGCAATTTAAAATATTTCTTTTGTTTATTTTTCTCAGGTTGAAGTGTAGGAGAAGTGGGGGTATAAGGTTCACAATTAATGGACATTCTTACTTCAATTTGGTGCTGATCACCAACGTTGGAGGTGCAGGTGATGTACATTCGGTGGCCATTAAAGGTTCAAAGACCAGATGGCAAAAAATGTCCAGGAACTGGGGCCAGAACTGGCAAAGCAATTCTTACCTTAATGGTCAGAGCCTCTCTTTCATCGTCACAACCAGTAATGGTCACAGTGTTGTTTCTTTCAACGTTGCTCCTTCCAGTTGGTCCTTTGGACAGACTTACACCGGAGGCCAGTTCGGAACCAAGAAATGACAGCCGTATATTATGATAAAATTATGTCTGAAGAACACACAATTCATAGTGCTTGTTCTGGATATGTTGTCGGTTGAGATACAGTATATGATATGGCATTCAATTATGATATGGTATAGGTTGTGAGCAGTATTAAACATGGGTCAAGATTGATTTTTGAATGGCCCGTGGCCATGCAATTATAATTATGAGATTCTGTTGTTGTATTCATGCCTGGAAATATTACCAGTACATTAAATTATGAAATCAAGGTTCTTTTTTACTGCTTATGAAAGCCTTTCTTCTTCTTGTCTACTTTTGAACCATTGCTAAAATGTTAAAGAATATGATTCACTAATTTGCGATCTTAGAGAGACCAAAATGAGTTTGGGATTGGTGAAATGGAAAGAAATTTAGAAGGTTAAAATAATGGAAAGTTGTAAAAAGTTAAGTTTTTGTTTTTCTTTTGGTACTGTAAAGTGTAGATTCTTGGACATGGATTTGTAGTAATTGGAATACAGTCCACAAACAAAAATTGTAGAAAAGCACGAACATAATATGCATTAGAGCTCTCAGCTAATATTCCGCTGCACTAAATCAAACATAAAAATAAACCTAATAATGTATTATAAGTTTCATTTTCTCCAAGATTACAGAATCACACACATATATATATATATGTATATATATACCACACGCTTCACTATTATTGTCATTCTGTTACCTGACCAAAAGTGAAAAAGAAGGAAAAAAATCACCAAGCACTTCTTACAGATACTCCCTAAGATCATGCTGGTTGTCCAGATCCCAAATTACCACTTTTCCGTCCATTCCTGAAATATTCGAATAGCGGAATAATGAGAAATGCGAGTCCAAAACCCCTCAACTGAGATTGATTCTAGTCCTGAAAGTTAGCAGTTTCTAAATAGAAAAAGCAGCGAAACTCACCTGACGTGCTGAAGCGCTTTGTTTTCGGACCTTTTTGTTTTAGGAGTTCAATACAACTGCAGTTTTAACAAGATAAAATGTACAACATTAAGCTTTATTCTTTAGGGGGGGGGGGAAAGGAACTTCTTTGCAACAATTATCCACTCTATATTCAGAACTAAGTGGTCAAATAAGCAGCCTAGGATTCTTTCAGAGAAAAACCATATCATATTCAATAACAACAAAATGGGCAGAGAACTACTTGATGCAGTTGTCATGAGCAGCTCCTTGAATCTTAGAAGGTTCAACCGTATCATTGCTCAATCCTTGCCTTGATTGACCGTATAACTTGCCAAATGCTTCAGAAATCTGGAAAGAAATGACAAAATGCAAAGTTCAACCCAACATTATTCATAAGGACCGTTAAATTACCAGTGAGTTTCAGACAGAAATGAAATCTATAAACAATTGACACCTCCATTCTCATAAAGCTATAAAAATGTTTCAAATAATGGAATCCAAACGTCTCTCCATGCTTTCCCTAACTATTACAAAACCACCCAACCATTTTCGCCATCATTTTCCACAACTTCTGTAACACCCTTCCCTTCCTTCCATGACTGAAGGAAATGAAAAGGTAAATTTAAAATGATTTGGCTCCAATCCAAGGCTTAAAACTTTTCCCCACATTCTTGGGAGGATAAGGCACCATTATGACAAAATGGTACTTGCAGTGAGCTTCTTTTCTTATTTTCAGTGCCAAGAAACAACAGTTCTGAAAAAAATAAGAATGAAAACAGCTATATTGGGGATTGAGGAATAACTAAAAGACATGGCTGGATATAAAAATTGTGACAGACGTAAATGCAGTGGTAAATAGTGTTCAAATGATATTAATTCATGCAGACTTCAAGAAATGCTGTCTGTCAAAAGATATTTTTATTCCGTATCAAGCATTGCACGATTCACTCAAGTGAGTAGACAACCTGCTGAGCTTACTACCCAAAAAGAGCCCATAAAAGCCGCACTTACAGAATCAGAATGGCTAATAGTCTTATGATACAAATACCTGAGAACCAGATTTTGGACCTGATGAAGATTCTTTCCTTTCACCTAAGAATCTGATAAAGCTCCTAGAAAACAAGACCAAAAACCTTATTGATATAATGAAGCAAGTAGAAAATTACAATGACAATGAATCTTATATACCATAATCCTGATTTATCTGCTGCAAAAACCATTGGATTGCAATCAAATCCCACACCTATGACCATTTTCTCAGAAACAAAGAGGACCTGATGGAAATTTATGATATTACATTAAAATCAAGATTAGAAATAATGTTTATGATTAAGCCCAAAATAGAGGGAAACAAAAGCAGTTAACTAGAGTGAACGCTGACCCACATCACGAAGTGGCAAATAACGGACTGCAACATTCTGGGCCAATGGAGAAGGACCAACATCATCAACAAAGTAAATCATAGAATTATGACCTGTAAATAGATAAATAGAGGTTAAGGAAACTTTTACAAGCAGCTCTAAGACACAAAACAAATGTTCCCCTAAAAAGGTAGCTGGGGGTGATTGATGAAGTATTAAAATTTAGGCACAACCAACGTAGTTTAGAGGTTTCATGCAATGGCTTCTATTGACCAACCAAAAATTAAATGTAAATTTGGATTACTTCCCAACAAAATTTCCCTAAACTAGAAACTAAACAAACAATTAACCAAGTCAAAATGCAAAATTGGTTGTTTAAGAGGATAAGGGGAGAAACATGGTTCTCTAAGTTAATACCATGCTACTAACTTTATCTTTGGAAATGAAAATTAGATAGAAATATTTCTTACCTACATAAGCCAAAGTATTTCCACTTGGTGACCAGTTCACCCCAAATGCCCATGACGATGACAGATCAAGCTGAAGTATTTGCTGTTGAGTAAGTGTCGAGGAAGAAAAAGAAAATGTTAGTTCTTCTTTGCATTGAAAAAAGGTTAATGAAACTGCAGAACCCTGAGATCAACTAAAGTAAAGGAATAAATAAGAATTTAGCAAGTCAATTAAGCAAATATAAAGTAGTCAATATAAATATTCATGGGTCCATCTGAGGCATGAACAATTTGGGTAATTAAATGATTCAATTCCACATTTCAAGAAACTCGCATACATAAAAAGAAAAACAATTCAGCATTCTTCCTTTATGTTAAACACTTGGACCAATTGATTAAACAAAATATAGAAGTTATCCTTCCATGCCTCTACTACTTTTGACGCAATGGAAATTATTAAGAATTAACTTCAACATGTCAATTAACCCATCAAATGAAAACAAATTGCAATTCCAACTTGTTCAGCCTTTTCAGGATATCAGTGTTCCGATAGTCTTTATAAAAACTACAATTTTTAAAACAAGAGGCACCTTAGGATACAACAATGTGTGGCTGTATAGCATAATTTAAGATTATATTTGTTGCTACTAATGAAAATTTTGACATCATACAGACTTTACCAAGATTCACTTGGTCACTAGATGAATGTTTTGCAACATTTTCCATTATTACAAGGTTTATAAAAATATCATTCCCTGGGTAAAGAGAAGGCCCACTAGAGCATACAGAATTAAAACCAAAAAAAAAAATCTATATGGCTGTACTGGCATAATGTTTCCTTTCTAATTGGAATTGGAATTTTGACAATTGAAAACCATAAAATAAGGCTGCTTTCCTAGGAAATTACCTTGTCATTCTGTAAACCAGTATATTATAAAACTGAAAAAATGTAAAATTCAGATCATTCATCAATAAGTGCTATCCAGTTTCAAGGTCGATACATGAAAAAAAAAAACAAATAGATTGCACATGGAATTGCGCCTCCTAATCACTGAGGCTCAACTGATTAAAGATGATTTTCCCTTTCGGCAATCAGCAGTTAATTGCACATTTTTCAATTTGGTGCATCACTAACATGGAAATAAGAAAAATTCTAGCCTATTACCCATATTCATCTTTCAAGATTTTATTAGGTTAAATTATTGGTAGAGTTTACAACAACAGTGGACATGGAAATATACGATTAATAAATAAAAGTCGCAACACCACTTTTTTCCTCCATATCAAATGCAACCATTAAATATTTACTGCTAAAGTGGGGGCATGAATGGTACCTCTCCAAACTTTGGATCTGAAGAAGAGCCTGTTTTTGATTCCCTGGGAAATTTAAAAAGGAAAAATTATGCCAATGTGCCCCAAACAGTAATAATGCTAGCCTCCAGACAACAGTGTTTGACATACCTTGTATCAACACCTTTGATAAATGTAGAAAATACTCGGCATTTACCATCTGTGGATGTTGTAGCAAGTAGAATCTGTACCAAAAAGAATTTCAAAATGGACAATAAGACTTGCTGTTCTCTTCCAAAATATACATCATATACCAGTTAATGAAACAGAATATAAGAGATGAATTCAAAAGCATCTAAAGCAAATTTTCCAAATGGAATAGGTATGACGCTATGATGTTCTGCAGGTGAAGACAAACACAACTCTCAAAATATGACAACTAGCATGTCCATTTTTCACTTAAAAGGTTTCCCCAAAATATGTTTATGCTCACCCATTTATAGCTATAGTCTGATGTAGAGTATCCTACTTATAAATATATAAGAAAACATGTACACATACATAATTAACCGAGATTTATTAATCTGCTAGAAAGAGATAGTTTTGGGAATTGAGATGGGGCTTTTTAACCATTGAAAATTAAGCTAATGTGCTCATGTCAAACTGTGAGATTTCAAGGAAAAAGAGGTTTTCTCTTAATTTTCTTATTCAGAACAAGAAAAACACAACCTGTTAAAATAAGATGTGTGTTACACACTAGAGTCCTACTAGGTTTCTTTTCTTCCTAAACTATTATTTACTAAATGCGTATCTCAGCTGCTTTCTACACAAACATCTTTAACTTTTCTAAATTCTACTCCCTTAATTCTTTTTTCTCAATGTAATACAGTCAAACTATACCCCCTAATACATGAAGATGGATGAATCCTATCATAAGACAACTTTCCACATCATAGAATAAAGTTAAATAAAAAGGCGACCATATAACTACACTAAGAATTGTAAAAAAAAAAACTTATCCAAAATGCAGTGAAGTGGGAAACACGCACATTATTAGGATGCCAAGAAACACCTGTGACAGAGGAATTATGTTTTTTCCTGATTACTTTGCTTACCCACCTACAAACAGCAAAGCAGACGAGAATATAGCATCAATTGTAGATAAAAAAAATGAGCAGAAAAGAGATCGTCACGATGTTTGGAATTCACCCGCAGATGGAAAGGATCTACAGTTGCCAGTGGTATTCCTAAAACAGACCTCAACGTCATAAGAACATGGACATATAAGAATTATCAAAATAGGAGCACAAAAACAAGTGCTGTTGACTTCGTAAGGAATTTTTTTCTTATCAAATAATCCAGCTGATATTCTGAAGTCCTAGTCCACAACATAATTTATATTTCCATAAGTCAAATGTTATTTTATTTTTTCTATAAAAAAATGTTATTTTATTTTATAAGCTTAAGCAGAATCATCAGTGAATAAGCTGCTAGAACAGTGAATCCTGAAGTAATATGCATGTGCCAAATTGTAGAACAACGGTGCCATGCTTTGTTATTAGTAACTGTGGGAAAGAAGAAAAAAACCCGAATAAATAGACCCAAGAAAGTTCCAATCTGTGTATTAAGGTAATTTATTGCACAGTACAAAGAAGTGAAGAATACCCAATAATGTCAGGCGAAATTATGTTTATGTACCTTTGGGGCTCCACTGAACACAAAGTGCAGCACGATTGAGCCTAAGAATGACAAGAGTTGGTACCCACTCTGGTCCTTCTTGGTTCCAAACAAATCTTCAAATGGGATCACAAATCTCAGAAGACAAAGAACACAATAACAGTGCTATAGAGAAATGAAAAAAAAAAAGACAATCGCGACGATCATGTAGGCACTGTTTACATGTGTTTGTCAAGGCACACAGAAAGAGAAAGAGGATGGTCCAAGCTCCAAAATTTTCATTTGCACATGTTTGTGTGTGTGTTTTAAAAAAAGATAATTACTCACGAATTCCGATCATGAGATACAGAAACAATTCTGTTTGACGTCCCGCTCCAGTCTATCCCAGAAACAAGTTGATCATGCTGTGGAAAGACATAAGAAACATCACACTGATAAAAAGAAAACATAGAAAAGCAAAACTTAACAAAGAAATAAATCATTATTCATGAATGTAGTCACTTCAACACCTAGATAAATTTTGATTTTCTAAGAAAATTCAGCAACCAAACATGAAGGTAGATAGAATTTCCTTTCAAATGAACAAAGAAGACTGAACAAGCTTATTTTCTTCAATATGAAGAGAGTGGATTCTTTGTAAGATTTTAGACTGTTGAGCTTCTCATGGTTTAGTATGGTTCTCAACAGGAAAGCTTTAGTTTAAAGTGTTTCCATTTTAACTTAGTGTTCCTTGTCTACTAACTTGTTCAAGGCATATCCAACAATTCTAGCATAGGCATATGTCAAGAATTCAAAAGTATTATTGAATATCAATACAATTTAGGGTTCCTAATCCTGGTTTTCATGCACTGAATATTTCGCTTTCAGTTAAAGGCAAAAGTGGTATAAACGTGGGCTGATAACATACCATAAGTTGAAATCCAAATCTAAATCAGTCTGCCATGCTGCAGCAGTACTTCTATTTACTTAGTAAGAAGTACTCAGATTTCAGACAAGAACCGGCATATCATCTTGTCTTTTCCTTTTCAAAAAGTATTTTTTTTCTTCACCCAAAAGTGGTTTCAGCCTAGGTTCTAGCCATATTCAATGTGAAATTTAAGAGGTGTCACAAAAGTACCACGTAACATAATTACAAAATGAAATTTCAAAGAACTTCCAGAGATGAGTTCAGACATACTGCATATATAATTGGAGTAAATCATATCTTAGTGGTTTATAAGAAATTTTTTGAATAAAGTACCTTCTGAAGAACATGAAGTTTCTCCCACTTGTCTTGCAGCAATTTGTAAATGTGAACCTCATTATTATTTGGGCAAAATGCTATCACTGCAGGCAGGAAAAACACAAATTAAATATGTAGAAAAATAATTCACAGAAAACATAATATAGAGCAATTTAGAATAATAAGGACCAAATCTTTAGTTCTAAAACATGTATTAATATAAGCTTCAAAAGAAAAAAAAGGGATCCATGTAGGATGAGAAACTAAAATGTAAAGAAACAGTAAAATCGAACCATTAATTTCATTTTGTAGTTCAATTTTACATTTTCATGACAAATATAACATCACACCAATCTTAAACGCAAAAAATGAATTTATTTTCTTTTTATGTCCTACACGTTCACGGCAACCAAACAAAACATAAAGATGAAGAGACGGAACGGAATTTCGAAATTCAAAAGAAAGAAAGAAAAAAAAAGCATTAGAAGGTACTGGATTGATCGGGACTCCAAGCATGGCAAGTGATGCACTGAACGAACTGGTGAACGGCGACAGCCGCCATTTTTTAGCAGCTGAAAATTCGAAATATTGAGATGAGAATGCGACGGAGAGAGATCTCTGGAGAAGAGAAAGAACTGTGAAGCGATCTCAACATATGTTCAACGTCTCCGTTATCAAACGGTCAAATCATGAAGGATACCCTTATTTCAAAAAAAAAAAAAATCATGAAGGATACCCATAGCTTCGGGTTCAATCACATCGGGTTTGTGTTTTTTTTTATGTTGGTAATTTTTTAAGGGTAAATTACGAGTTTAGTACCTAAATTATCAGTTTTAATCCGTTTTAATAACTAAACTTTTAATTTTATCAAAACCATACTTAAAATTTAATTTTTATTTCATTTTAATACCCTTGATCAAAATTTAATGTAAAGTTTTGAAAACAATTGAGAGTTTAGGTACTAAAACAATTGATAGTTTAGGTATTAAACGTATTAAATTTTTAACAGTGGAGCACTAAAATGAAATAAAAACTAAATATTATATATGATTTTGAAAAAATTAAAAGTTTAAGTATTAAAACGTATCAAAACTGAAAGTTTAGATAATAAATGTATAATTTATCTTTTTTTAATGTCAAATTCACCTCTAAAGTTTGAATATCCTATTAAAGTAAAATATAAGGCAAACTACGCATTTAATATTTAAACTATCATTTTTTTCCGTTTTAATACATAAACTTTCAATTTTTTTAAAATCATACCTAGTGTTTAGTTATTATTTCATTTTAGTACCCCCACTATTAAAAACTTAACGTGTTTAGTACATAAACTATCAATTTTGGTCCGTTTTAATAATTAAACTTTTAATTTTAAAAAAAATAATGTTAAATTTTGAATTGGTGTACTAAAATGAAATAAAAACTAAACTTTAGGTATGATTTTGAAAAAAAATAAAAGTTTATGTACTAAAACGGACCAAAATTAATAATTTAGATACTAAACACATAATTTACCTTAAAATATATTTATCTATTAAAATCTTGATCTGCTATGGTATGCAAACATTTATAACTTTTGAGTTAAAAATATTTTCTACGTATCAAGATATACATGCATATCAAGATTGGACTTGTACTTTTCATGTTATATGCATTGCGTGTTAAATTGGGGTCTTGAAGTACTAGTGGTTCATCGGCGTACGAATGATAGTTTCCACATTTTATCTTTTGGTGGTGTATTTGTTATGTGATTTTCATATTCTGAATAGATGAAAATCTCATATTCCAATGATCGTTTCCTATTTACTTAACCAACCCCAGCAAATTATTGTTCTTGTTACCTCTTAACTTCAATTGATTAGTAATATTGTTGATCAAACAAATAGTAGACATCTTTGGTAGGGGCTATCTACCCACATGGGCAAATAATATTCTAGCAATCTAGACCTTTTCATCCCTGAGCAGTTGTCTGAGCTACAACTCTAAGTTCAGCTAAGGGCATTGGCATTTTGGTTTTGATTATTCTAGATAAACCTACTTGGCGGAATGGATTGAGGAAACTTTGCAGTAATGGAAGCTTCAGCTAATACCGACCTTGGCCGCTGAGCGGTGAGTTTTCACCAGTGGAACCAGTGACTGCACAACATCTGCTATCAATGGTCTATAGTCAGCTTCTGGTTGCACACACATTGCACTGATGGCTGCAACCTGAATAACTTCTTTCATCGAGTATTGACCTTCCAGTGCCGGATCCATTATCCCGACAGCCTTTTCCCTATCTGTTAACTGTGGTAAAGCCTGCACCACGAACAGGAGACAAAAACTTGAAGAATAGCAACCGACACAGATGCAAGGATTTACTAGTAAAAGACATAACTAGAAGAGAAAAAAGATGAAACAATTACGAGTTTGAACAGGATTTAGATCAAGAAAAAAGGAAATGAAACTCACCCATGATACAAGAACAGCTTCCCCAGGAGGTCTCTTCAAATCAACCGGTACTCGGCCTGTAAGCAACTCCAAAAGAACAACACCATAACTATACACATCCGATTTCGTAGTTAGATGTCCAGTTAAAGCATATCTGCACATCGTGGCAACCAAACGCAACGTCAAATGGGGCAGTTATAATTTGATAACAAAACTGTGTAAGTATTAACTTAGCAATTGTTTGTTATTTCATACTCAGGAGCAACATATCCCTGGGTGCCCAATACTCGAGTTGAAACATGTCCACCAGCTTTGTCTGGTCCAAGCTTGGCTAATCCAAAATCAGAAACTTTGGCATGAAATTTTTTGTCCAAAAGGATGTTACTGCTCTTAAGATCTCTGTGAATCACAGGAGGGCTAACATGTTCATGTAGATATTCCAATCCCTTAGCAGCTTCCAGAGCTATTCTCAACCGGGTTTCCCAGTCCAGTTTTAAGTTTATATTGTTAGAACCTGCAGCATGAAACCAGTAAATCAGTTGCTATGAATACCGTTCTCCTACATCAATCCCTGGTTCAATATTCTAGATGATAAGTTTTGGTTCGAATAAAAAAGCTCAATTACAGCTTATGCACATCAAAATTTTATTAAGCAAAGGTTACTGCTTACTTACCACTAATGGGATACAGATGTTCCTGCAGACCACCATTCGCCATAAACTCGTAAACAAGCAATTTACGACTACTATCTGAGCAATAACCAATCAAAGCCAGCAAATATGGAGAACGTAGCCGTCTCAGAAGCTCCACCTACAATCAGGTAGGATCATTCAGTCAAATATAAACTCACCCCAAAAATTACATCCCTAATCTAAACTAAACCAGAAGTAAAAGGAAAGTTAATGCAAAGGAGATCACATCTTTGTCAACTCTTATTATACATTTTTTTCCAGCAGAAATGTAAAGAATGAGGTAAACAGAATCATGTATCGATGATTGGTTAGCATGTGCATGGCACATTTGAAATACAGATCAGAATCTTGGAAAAGAGAAATAAGAATGATATTCATAGTGGACCTCCATTTCAAATTCTTCTTCCCCCTGCTTTCCTTCCTGATCCATTAACTTGACAGCAACTTTCCTGCCATTACCAAGCACTCCCCTGTATACAGACCCGAATCCACCATGGCCAACCACATTAGACTTGCTGAAACCACCAGTAGCTGAATGTAACTGCTTAAAAGTAAAGACGTGAAGCCCGTCATCCATAGCGACTTCAAGATCGGCATTGCAAGCTTTGTCCTTAGAATCAAGTCCTTCAGTGACAAAAGCCCAAAAGTTACATAAAAGGCAACAATTAAAGCAACAATTTTAACTCTTTTGATGGTTACTTATTCAGGATCCTAGAAAATTTCAAATTCTTATATATTTTAGATATTTTCTATTGATAATATGTTTTTGTCCCTAAAATTTTATAAGTTCACCACTAAAATTTTATAAGTTCGCTACCAGAATTGTGGCTGTCATATAGCAGTAATCGTATAGTCGAAACTGTTATTTCACAATAGCAATACCCACAATCGCACACTCTATTGCGCAATCGCAATAAACATGACGCATCCGAAAATGCGACCCAAACGCAATTTAAATCCTTTTTCCCTTACTTCAGACTATCATAATCTCAGGTACCCAGACACCCAAAATAACTATTGTCAAAAGCACTTTAAAATAAAACTATTGTCAAAAACGTAAAATCAACTTACCATATCATAAGAAACTGAACAAGATGAATCAAATATAGAAAACATATTATGCAGCCATGGGATCAGCGAGAAAAGAAACACTTACTAGTAGATTGAGATTTGGAGCGCTTAGAGAGGACCTTGTTACGAATATAACAATAGTAACTAAAAGCCACTAAAAGCGAAGCAACAGCCACTGAAGCAAGCACTATAATGACTACCAATGCAATGCTTTCTTGTCTCCTGTAATACGAATATGAATACTCATGCTCTTCCCCTCCTTTCTCCATTTTTAGTTTCTCCTTCGGAACCCTAGCTTGCCACCGACTTTTAGACAAATGCCGATTTTGTTTGAGCTTGGAGAGTCTCCTTCCTCTCGCCTTTCTTCAAACTGTGTCAGACTCAGTGAGTTTACTGTTGTCTTCTTCTCTAACTGGCGCGCACGCAAAGATACTTTACTCTTTAGTGCTTTGTTTTCTTGGAATTTGCACATCGTGCCTCGACTTAATAATAGTTTTCAATTATAGGTCAGTTTTGTATATCATAATTTAATTTAGGGTTTTGTCGTAAAATGAATTACAGAATTAGTTTTCTTCGAAATTTAGTGTTTATTTCACGTAATTCGTTTTTTAGAAAATATTTTTTCGTGTTTGTTTTAAGTAATTCTTTTTTCGAAAAATGTTTTTCAGTGTTTAGTTGGAGGAAAACTAATTGGTCAATGTAAAACATTTTTATGATCAACAGAATTTCCTTTTTGTTTTCTGGAAAAATGAATTACGGTCTGATTTTCCGTAAGTCATTTTCTGAATTTTTCAATTCAAAGAATAAATACTCAAAATAATTTTATTTTATGAATTTAATATTAATAAAATATTTTAATATCATTTTAATCAAAATATTAATTATTAAAATATTTAAAATATATTTATTAATATTTCTAATAATATAATATTATTTTTTTAATATTATAATAAAATAATCAATTATATTATAATAATATAAGTTATTATATTTTTATTTTAATAATATATAATAAATTATTTATATATTTAATAATGAATAATATTATTTAATATTAATATAATAATCTAATAATATTTTAATAAATATATTTAAAATATACTAATTAATATTTTTAAAATATAATATAATACTATTACTTTAATAAATAAATAATATAATTTATAATATTTTTATTTCAATAAAATATATCAATATTAATATTTTTATTAATAAAATTATAAAATTATATTTAATAATAAATAAATTATTTTAATATTTTAAAAATAATAATATTAAGCTTTATGATAAATAATATTATTTATTGTATTTAATATTTGTAATAAATAATTTTGAAAAAACTCATCAACTAGTGGAAAAAATGTTTAAACAACATCTTCTAAACATCGTAAACGTTTTCCAAATATTTTTCAGAAAAATATAATTCATTTTACGAAAAACATTTTCCGGAAAACGTTTTCCAGAAATATAATTCATTTTTCAAAATTCAAATTTCAGTAATTCATTTTCCAGAAAACCAATTACAGCCAAATAAACAAACTCTTAAGGTTAATTTGATATGATTTTCAACTTAAAATATTATCATGTTCAAATTAAAAAAATTATATAAATTTATAATATGTTAAATTATAACTGAAAATTGTTTACCTACAAAGTTACACTCTTGATAAAATTTTCAACTTCAACTTATTTTTATCATTTTTTTTACCTTATATTAATGAGTTTTATTTTAAAAAATTTCATCAAATTATATCACATCTACATTTACAAATTTATTTGTCTTTGTTGTAGATTTAACCCTTGAATTATATGTATTGTCCTTCGTTAGTACTTATTTTTTTCCGACCCACTTTAATATTTAAATTATTATTTCATCATGTTCACTCTAAACAATTTTTAAAAAAAGTCGATGCATATAAAAGGAGGTGAGTAAAATCTAACTTGAATAAAAAATTAATTTTGAGGTAATTGAATTGATTTATTTAAATATTTTTGTTTTTCAAATAAACTTTGTGACTGAAACTTAATTTTTTTATGGAAAATTTTATAAATAATAAACTTTGTGACAGAAACAAGAAAACATGAAATGTAAGAGGGTGCTGACTGGAATAAGAAAACAAAGTAAGGCCTAAGGAATTAATTAAAAGATAAAATTGCAGAGCGGGACAAAAACATTCCATTACCCGATGCCTAAAAATTGCTGTATTTGTCCTTCAAGACAGACAGTCTACTCCGTACTAATATCATTTCAAATTCAATGAGATGGAAAGAGATGAAACGACTGAATTGCCCTTCCTTTCTACCTACAAAATTGACACTTTGTTCCACCAAATCCTGTGTCCTGTCGTGCGGTTTGGATTTTTCACATCATCAAATCTCACAACGGGGATATGGACGTTGTGATAGGCCTTTTAGGGAAATAATGTAAAAATATTCAAAAATAATTTAAAATTATTTTTTTTAAAATAGAATTTACAATAACGGTAAAGATATAACTTAATTTAGATTTTGAGTAACTCGTTGTGTGATGAGTATATTAGGTGATGATTTTTTTAATATATTAATAATGTATATATATTTCATAGGTATAATTGTTCGAATTTAAAAAAATTAGGAAGAATTATATTTGTTATCATTGAAACTATTTAATAAGTTTAATATTTTAGTTTTTTGAATAATAATTGATTTGTTGAAAAAGATATAATCACATAGTAAGTGTTGCAAAATATACGTAAACATGAATCGTGACACCAAGCATGTGGATACTTTAACTTTTATCACTTAATTGAAGTAAATTTAAAACATTTATTTAAGTATTTAAAGAGGCCAATAAAAAGAATATTTCATATCGATTAGATGTTAAACTTTTTAATTATTAAGATATAATTTTTTAATCTTTTTATTGAGTAATTAGAATTAATTTTTTTATTTCATATATATTCATTTGTAATTGATTTAATAGAGATAATTACCTTGTTTTAGTATTTTTTTAACATTTTTCTTTGTATGATCTTTTATGTGCTTTTCGATGGTTAGTTTTTTGTATTAATAATTATAGAAAAATATACTTATCATACATTTAGTTTACGACTGTAATTGTAAATTTTCATTATAATTTAGATAATTTTATAATTTTAATAAAATCAGTGAATTCTATCTTACTAAAAAAATACATATATATTGTTGCAATCTCACTCGATTTTTATTTGTGTTAAGATATTATTGTTGGGGAAAACGAGTTATTTCTCACACGAACGTAGTTTTAAAATTGACCTAAAATGTCAAGATTAAAACCACCAAAGGTTGCACAACGGATAAACCTGTCAAACTATTGAATATTGAAACACAATGGAAAAGAACCGAATAAAAACAATAAAGGATAGAACACACCAAATTTACGAGGTTCGACGAGAATATCATCTACTCCTCGGGCACCACATCGGACGATAACTTCACTATATCGCCAATATTACAACAAATGGAATTCTTTAGAATTCCCAAAGTGGGAATGAAGAATACAAGAGGAAGAGAGAACTTTTTTTTGAGATGATTTCTAATGGAAATACTTAGGCCTATTTATAGTTGAGTTTTAAGAACAATATGTTCAAAGTTTTGCCACCTACCAAATAATTTTCCAATGTGTACAAGTTAGCCACCAAATATGAAATTCACATGTTCAAAGTTTGGCCACCAACCAAGATAAAATTTCCAATAAGTTGGCCATCAACCAAGATGAAATTTCCAACTTGTCAACTTAATTTCTAGACAAATCTAACAAATCTCCACCTTGGCTTGAAATTACCAAGCCTACTCAACTTCTTCAACTCCTAAAATTTGTAGTGCCTCTAATTGCGCTCACAAGCGCCACACACCCGAAGGTGTTCATACTTTCAGGATGTTAATCAAGTTCAAGCAATGATTTAACTTGATTACTGTTACCACCTTGGTCATCATATCTGCATGATTTTCTGATGTCGTAATTTTCTGAAGTAGAATCTTTCCTTCTTCAAAGATCTCCTGCACAAAGTGATACCTCACGTCGATATGCTTAGTCCTTGAATGGTAGACTTGATTTTTCGTTAAGTGAATAGAGCTCTGACTGCCACAATAAAGACTAATGTGACTTTGAACAACTCCCAAGTCTTCCATCAACCCGTTAAGCCAAATTGCTTCCTTTACAGCCTTTGAAACTGCCATATATTATGCCTCTGTAGTAGACAAGGCCACCGTAGATTGCAATGTAGACTTCCAACTTATTGGGCTTTAGCAAGAGTAAACAAATACCAGTAGTTGATCGACGCTTATCCAAATCACCAGCATAATAGGAATCAACATATCCAACCACACACTGACAAAGTGTTTCATCCTGTTCAAAAAATAAACCAACATCCACGGTTTGTTGGAGATACCGTAGAATTCATTTCACAGCTTGCCAATGTCATTCTCCAAGATCATGCATGTACCTGCTCACAACTCTAACTGCTTGTGAAATGTCAGGACGTGTGCACACCATTGCATACATCAAGCTCCCAACTGCATTAGCATATGGAACTTTTGCCATATACACTCGTTCTTCGTTAGTTTTAGGAGATAATTGAGAACTAAGTTTCAAATGAGAAGCCAATGGGATACTTACATGTTTGGTATTTTCATTCATGCCAAAACATATACTACTTCTGTGTTAAACAAAGCTTCACTCTCTGTCTATCTCTGCTTATCTCCATACCAAGAATCTTCTTGGCCTCACCTAGATCTTTCATCTCAAACTCTTGATTCAACTGAGCCTTTAATTTGTCTATCTCAATTTGACTCTTCGAAGCGATCAACATATCATCAATGTACAAGAGAAGATAAATGAAAGATCCATCTTTGAGCTTTTGCAAATACACACAATGATCATATTTGCTTCTTGTATACTTTTGCCTCCTCATAAAGCTATCAAATCGCTTGTACCACTGCCTCGGAGATTACTTCAATCCATATAGCGATTTGTTCAGCTTACAAACCCATTTCTCACAACCACCATCTTTGTATCCTTCTGGCTGAGTCATATAGATCTCCTCTTCTAAATCACCGTGCAAGAAAACCGCCTTTACATCAAGTTGAGCTAGCTCCAAATCCAACTGTGCTATCATGGCCAACAATATTCTAATGGAGAAATGCTTCACAACAGGGGAAAATACTTCATTATAGTCGATTCCCTCCTTTTGAGCGTAGCCTTTAGCTACCAACCGTGCCTTGTAGCGAACATCTTTCTTGCTATGAGATCCATCTTTCTTTACAAATACCCACTTGCATCCAATGGCTCTTTTACCTTTCGGTAATTGTGCCAGTTACTAAGTGTTATTCTTTTGGAGAGATTGCATTTCTTCATCCATGGAACTTTTCCACTTATCAATTTCCAAGCTTTGTATTGTTTCTTGGTAAGTGATAGGGATATCATCATCAACAACTGGAAGAGCATAGGCCACCATATCAACAAATCGAGCAAGTCTACGAATTTCTCTCATTGGCCTTGTAACTGCAAGTGGTTCTGGTGTCTCCAATGTTTCTTGGGTTTGAACATCTTCATTTTCTGATTCTTCTATTGGAGTTGAAGAATCAGCTGCATCAACTTCTGGGATCATCGTCTGCTAAAACTCCACATGTTTTGGAGTATGCTCCACCTGCTGCGGAGTACTACTTCTCTGGACAGCTTCACTTGTTACCTTCTTTACTAGGGCAGATTCATCATAGGTAACATCTCTGCTACAAATTATCTTCTTGGTGTCTAAACACCAAAGGCGGAATCGCTTCACTCCATGGGTGATTCCCATAAAGAGAGCCTTCTTTGCTCTCGGATCAAGCTTGGATTCCTTCACATGATAATAAGCAGTGGATCCAAATACATGTAAGGAATCATAATCAGTAGCAGGTTTTCCAGACCATACCTCCAATGATGTTTTTCCTCCTATCGCTGATGACGGTAGACGATTGATGAGATGGCCAGCATATGTCACAGCCTCAGCCTAAAATATCTTGCCTAACCCAGCATTAGACAACATACATCGAACTTTCTCTAATAGTGTTCGATTCATACGCTCTGTCACCCCATTCTGTTGTGGTGTATGTCTAACAGTGAAGTGTCGAACAATACCATACTCATGGCAAACGTCAAAGAATCGGTCACTTTTATATTCCCCTCCATTGTCCGTCCTAAGACATTTGATCTTTCTACCAGTTTGGTTCTCGATCATATTTTTCCATTTCAGGAAAATTTGAAGCACTTCATCTTTAGACTTCATCGGATACACCCAAACTCTTCTGGAAAAGTCATCTACAAAAGTTACAAAATAATGGTTTCCTCCCAAAGACGATGTCTTTGAAAGACCCCATACATCTGAGTGAATATAATCTACAATACCTTTTGTATTATGTATAATGGTGCCAAACTTCACTCTCTTCTGCTTTCCTATAACACAATGCTCGCAAAAGTTCAATTTGCAAGCCTTTACACCTTTCAACAATCCTTTCTTTGCCAGAATTTGCAAGGATTTCTCTCCAGCAATGTCCCAACTGCATATGCCACAACTGGGTTACGTCCAAATCATCACCTCCGGAAGCTGCTGCAACTGCTCCAATAATTGTACTACCTTGGTAGTAATACAAATTATTTTTCCTAATGCCCTTCATCATCACAAGTGCGCCATATGTGACTTTTAAAACTCCATCTCTCATAGTGACTACTGAGCCTTTGGATTCCAAGGCTCCCAACGAGATGAGATTTTTCTTCAAACTGGGCACGTATCAGACATCTGTCAGAATTCTGGTTTATCCATCTTGATTCTTCAATCGAATTGAACCTATCCCAACAGTTTTACAGGCATTGTCATTGCCCATATAAACAACTCCTGCATTTAGTTCCACTAAATTGGATAACCACTCCCGATTAGGGGACATATGATAGGTGCAATCTGAATCTAATATCCACTCATCGGAATTGAATGTTCTTGATGAAGCAACCAATGATATGTCAGAGTCATGTGAATCATGCTCTGCAACACATGTATCTGGAGCAGCTTTTCCTTTCTTCTTCAGCTTCGGACAATCTTTCTTCAAATGGCCTTTCTCATGAAAAAAGACACATTCATCTTTTCTCAGTCTGGACTTCGACTTTGATCTCCCTCTCCACTTTGGCTTTTGACTTTTTGAGTGACCTCTTGCCACCATGGCCTCCGCTGCTTCGTACTTGCTCTCCTTCTTGGTTTTCTTCCTGAGTTCATAACTATACAAAGCAGCAGTTATATCTTTAAGGGTATCATTATCCTTACCATGAAGTAACGTTGTCTCAAGGTGCTCAAATTCATCTGGAAGAGATGACAACAACATCAAATCCAAATCTTCATCTTTGAAGGTTTTATCCATGCCCAATAAGTCTTCCACTAGCTCATTGAATGCAGTGATGTGTTCATTCATACTGGTGCCTGGTTGATAATCAAATCTGAACAATCTTTTCTTCATGTGATGACGATTCTGAGAGCTTTTCTTCAGGAATTTTTCCTCTAAAACTTTCCACATCTTATTTGCAGAAGTCTCGTTCTTGTAGCCATACTTCTGCTCCCTGGAAAGACAAGTTCGAATCGTGCTGCACGCCAAACGATTGATTGTTCCTCATTCTTTCTCCTCCATATATTCGGGCTTTTCTTCCTCAATGGCGATGTCTAGACCTTGTTGGAATAAAGCGTCTAACACATCGCCTTGCCACATGCCAAAATGACCGGATCCATCAAACAACTGCACCGAGAAATTTGCATTTGACATCACCCTCCTCACCGGTCCAGATGAAGAGCTTGATGTCTCAACTGATCCATATTTTGGCATTTTAATTCTAACGAAAAATATTCAATATCACGAACTGTATCTTTTCAACAACGGAACCACCAGGATAACCTCAACCGAAGCTCTGATGCCAATTGTTGGGGAAAACGGGTTATTTCCCACACGAATGTAGTTTTAAAATTGACATAAAATGTCAAGATTAAAACCACCAAATGTTGCACAGCGGATAAACCTGTCAAACTATTGAATATTGAAACACAATGAAAAAGAACCGAATAAAAACAATAAAGGAGAGAACACACCAAATTTACGAGGTTCGACGAGAATATCGTCTACTCCTCGGGCACCACACCGGATGATAACTTCACTATATCGTCAATATTACAACAAATTGAATTCTTTAGAATTCCCAAAGTAGGAGAATGAAGAATACAAGAGGAAGAGAGAACTTGTTTTTGGGATGATTTCTAATGGAAATACTTAGGCCTATTTATAGTTGAGTTTTAAGAACAATATGTTCAAAGTTTGGCCACTTACCAAAGAATTTTCCAATGTGTACAAGTTAGCCACCAAATATGAAATTCACATGTTCAAAGTTTGGCCACCAACCAAGATGAAATTTCCAATAAATTGGCCACCAACTAATATGAAATTTCCAACTTGTCAACTTAATTTCTAGACAAATCTAACAATTATATAATATGTTTTTTGAATAATGTCGATTAAGATTTATGGATTGATTTTTTTTATTTTCATGTTTCTTCTCTGGAAGACACTAAAATTATCAGTAGCTTTTCTCGAATTTGTCAAAGTTATTAGTTGGTTACGATTTTGATATCATAACAAACATCTCCTATTATCATAACATGCGATGATTTGATTCAAATTTTATACCAAGTGAAAGACGATTTTGTTGTTATTGTAACGTCTGATTTATTTCTCAAATAAAAATCGATGAACAAAACTCTGAAATAAGTATAAAAAAAGATTTTGAAATTTTATGGATCATTTCGTCAAAATAAATTTTAAAAAAGTGAAAATTTAATTTAGTCTGAAAACTTAAAATCAAACCAAATTATCGTAAACAAATCGAATTTTCTAAAAATATAAACTGAACCGATGTCGATCATAATTACTGAGATAAAGCAATTTTGAGCAATTGAACTTGGGCTTTTCAACAATTATCGTCGGTTTCAACAAATAAGAATCCCCCATCGATGAGCTGAATAGAGATGATCAATAAATTAGATAAATAATTAAAAAAATTAATTTCAAGATAGACACTTAATTGAACATGAACCTGAACCTTACACTTATATTATGTTTTTAAAAATAATAAAGCATAAATATCAATATTATTAATAATTTGGTTAAATTTTTTTTAAATTTTAGTGTATTATTTTTCGAGTTGCTCGCGAGCTTTTCGAGTCGAGTATCAAGTAATTCACTTTGACTCTTTAAGAACTCAAGTCACGTTCAAATTCTAGTTGAGTTCTTCGATTCAAGTATTAACAAAAACTTTTACCAAATTAAACTTGAATAACTTTTATTTGTCTCGTCTCGTTTTTATTGCCCTAATTTGTAAGTACTAACACTTAACTCTAGGGTTATTTGATATTTCCATTTTTATCATTTTATTTATTTATTTTGAAATAATATAAAATAATTATAAGGGTAGTATATTTTTATAATATAAATTAATTATTGATTACATACATACCATATAAACATTAATGTCAAATTTAAGATTTTTAAAAAAAAAACTAATACTTACTCCAACTAGTTAGGTATACACTGTCTAAGGCTTTAAATACCCAGAGCCCAACTAAGGTAACGCACTCTTCAATGCTTAATAGGCTTAACAAATTCAAACCCAACTCGTGCCACAAATAACAACTTCAAGAAATTGAAAAAACTAGGACTGAAATCAAACTGAAACAAGCAAACTCTATCAACGAGATTGATTCAAGTGGTAAACAGCTTGATATCACTTAAGTAATGTCTCAGGTCCGAATCTTTATATTTGAAAAAAATTTCTACTGAAAGATTCATTCACCAAAACCAAATGTACGATCCGAGTCGGTCCAAATTAATCGAGACGAAACACTGGAAACAAAAACAAGCAGACTTTAATAACCAAACCAAAATCAGATTTCCTCTCTAATATGTGATCCGGTTAAAAATTGATCTCATAATTATAAAACATTATTTTGTTAAACTTCGATTATTAAAGATTATAAAATGACCACTTAACTATTTATATATTTTAAAATTCATTTTTTCTTAAAAAATTTAACTTTTTTATACATAGCATTGTGCCATTGTCGATAATTAACGAATTAATACAATAGCAATAATTTTTAAATTATTTGAGTTCTCTCTCTCTCTCTCTCTCTATATATATATATATATAGCGTTTGGTTGATAATTAATTAAGCTATTCTACGTCATGTCGTAGGGTAAGTTTTGGACATTTATACGGCTATTTTTCCGGTATATCATCGGTGATCGGTATTATTATTGATCTAACACCGGTCAGACTATATTTTCCGATTTAACACCCTTAGCAGAAAAACGCGCCCCCTGTACCGCGTTATATGCTGATTTGGCGCCACGTGGGTATAACGCCTCCTGATCCGCGCTATACGCCATGTAGGGGTATAGCGCGGATCAGGGGCCGCGCTATACGCCGAAATTATATTTAACGCGGTCCTTGATCCACGCTATATCTTTTATCTGAATAATTACATATAGCGCGGTGCAGGTACCGCGCCTTATATGCTTATAAATACACTCCTTCGGCTCACATCTCCTCACATCTCTCATCTCTTATAAATTAATACAACAATTCCGTCAACGAGTAATAATTCTCGCAATCTTCTCAAATTTGATTTAGAAGTTCGTGCGATTTTTCGTTATAAGATAATTTTGTTATAATTTTTTAATTATACTTATTGTTTATTATCATTAGTTGAAAAAATATTATACTAATTATTTTTAATTAATTTTTATGTTTGTAAAATTGAAAAGCGGGAGCATACGTCGAAATAGTTTTGCGGTGCAGGTAATAATATAAAATTATATTATTTAAATTATTTACGTTGATGTGTAAAAAATTTATTGTGTTATATTTTCGTTCATATATAATTTATTTAATCAGGTTTGTTTAAGTTATTTTTTTGCAGATATAATATTACCGCACTTTTAAACTCAAAGAATGGCGTGACTTTCAGCTATTGTTTACTATGATGGTGAAATTCGAGAAGATGAAACCGGCGTTGTTTTCGTATCAAATGAGCGTGTTAAAATATCATTCAAGAGAAACATAACTCTTGAGGAGCTAATAACGAAGATTTCGAGGAAGATTTATGTTGGAAGTAACAGAAGAATGTCGTCATTGCAGTACAGATTTCTAACATCATTGTTTCCATTAACTTATACAGCGATCGAACTTTCGAACAATGATGATGTTCAAATGGTGGTTGAAGCTCAAAGTAATTCTTCAGACGTCGCTATTGAGATGTATGCATATTTTGTTCAAGTGCGTGCTGTTCGGGGTCAATCTTTAAGCTCACACTATGGGATGGCTGAACAAGTTGATCAAGTTGACAGCCCGACTACAATAATGTGTAATGATTTTAATGTCATAATGGGGAGACATTCATCTGCAAATTTCTTTGACCATATGGAGATGCTATCGACGTAATCATATGTGCAGTTTCCATTTGACACGATGGCTTTAAGCTCAAGGGGGAGGCATTCGACTGTGAGCTTTTTCGATCTCAATGTCGATATGCCTTCCAGTTCAAGGGGAAGGCGTGCAAGTAGTAGGCTCTTCGACCTAAATGTGGAGAGCATGGAGGAACCATCATCTCCACCAGAAGAACCGCTTCGTGAGCCTGGTGCGTATGATGCTGAGACTGGACTATTCATTCACCCAGAATCACCGCAATTCAACTCTGATGATGATGAAGTTCCAGGAAATGTGGCACAAATTGACCCTCCTGCACACATGTATGAAGCTGATTATGGTGTAATGTACGGGCCAGAATTTGCGGATATGCCTCATCTTGGTGACTATGGATATTACTCATCAATAAATAATGGTGAGTTATCTTTAGGCATGGAGTTTTCAAGCAAAGAAGAAGCGATGATGGTTATCAAAAATTACAATATCCGTAATTCTGTTCAGTCCAGAGTCAACCGATCGACCACCGAAAAATATGTATGCTACTGTGCTCGACGCGAAAACGGATGCAATTGGATGGTTCGCGTATCGAAAATGAAGAGGAAAAACAACATATGGGAACTAACAGTATACAAAGGTCCTCACACATGTTGTGCTGGAGGGGTCAACCAAGATCATCCGAACTTGGACTCTGAAGTGATATGCCAAGCCTTCATGCCCATGGTAAAAGCAAGCTCTCATATAGCTGTTGTAGTGTTGATTTCAGCTATACAATCACAGTATGGGTACACCGTCTCCTATAAAAAAGCTTGGTTGGCAAAACAAAATGCCATTGTCAAACTTCATGGCGAATGTGATGCATCTTACAACGAACTTCCAGGTTGGTTTAGGCTGGTGCGGACGTTGAATCCTGGGATAATTGTGGACTTCGAAACCTCCTATGCATACCATAATGATCAAGTTCTTCGTGATCGATGCCAATTCTACCGGGTTTTTTGGAGTTACCCACAGTGCGTTAATGCTGCCAAATATTGCAAGCTTGTGGTCCAGATCGACGGGACTTTCTTGTATGGAAAATACAAGCAAGTTTTATTATTGGCAGTTGTCCAAGATGACAATCGCAACATTCTTCCAGTTGCTTTTGCTCTTGTCGAAGGAGAAGATACAGATTCTTGGGCTTTTTTTCTCTGAAATTTACGTGCACATGTTATCACGAGGGAAAAAATTTGTGTCATTTCAGATCGCGGAGCTGGGATCAAAGTAGCAATGGAGTCTTTGGGTCCAATGTGACAACCACCCTTTTTCCAACATAGGTATTGTCTCCGACACATTGCTACGAACTATCATAAAAGGTACAAGAAGAATGATGAGCGTCAATTAATTGTGCGCATGGGTAAGTGAAAGCAAGTTAGTAAGTTATACATTTTTTTATCATTTTAATTTTGTAAAGAAAGCAAGTTAGTAAGTTATACATTTTTTGAACTAGTTACAAACTACTTCCTCGAACGTTAGAATCAATGCTTCAAGATTTGCGGGCGAAGAACGATGAATGATACGATTACATCAGCTCATCGATAAAGAAATGTGGACGAGCGCATATGATGGTGGATATCGATATGGACACATGACGACCAACTTGGCTGAGGCAATTAATTCAACCTTAAAGGGTGCACGTCACTTACCTGTAGCGGCTTTGGTAAAAACTATATATTTTCGTTTAGGGGCGCTTTTTGCGAAGCTCGGGGGACAAGCTCAAACCTAGATGCAAGGCGATCATGTCTATCACCCTAGATTAGTTGCAGATCTACAAAAAAAATTGCTGCATCAAATGGAATGTCTGTAACAAGCTTCTCTAGAAGGCATGAAATGTTTCGTGTCACAGAGTTACCCTGACCTCTTCAAGGGATTGAAGCTGTGTCGTTAAGAGTAAATCTAAGGGACAGAGCGTGCGACTGCGGGGTTTTCAAGCTCTCAAGTATCCATGCTCTCATGCGATAGCATCTTGTTCGCATACACGTCAAGACTATAACCATTTTGTGGATCCCGTATACCTACTATATGAAGTTTTTAAGGTATACTAATTTGAGTTTCCCCCCATAGGTAATGACAAAGACCCTGATGAGGTTCAAGATTGGCTTCCGATTGTACCAAATCTGAGTTTATTGAGGGAGCGTGGTCGTCCAAAATCCAATCGAATTCATTGCGATATGGATATTCGAGAAAGATCTAGACAAGACAGAAGATGTGGCCATTGTAGAAACCCATGACACACTAGAAAAACATGTCCACTTCTGTTGTCATCAAGTAACAATTGATGAGGAAATGATGTATTTGTTTATCAAATAATAATTCTTGTATTTTAATTTGCATTTACTTCAAGTTAATGTGATTCGATAATCGCTGATGAAGATTAAAAAAATGAACACTATTATTAAATTTTATCAAACTAATAACAATTTGATATTTAAATACAACAAACTTACAATAAGAATTAAATGGTAAATGATAACCAAATTACAATAACTGATATTAAATGGTAATAAACAAAATTAACTAAAATATATTAAAAAACAATCTAACAAATTTAACAAAATAAAGTAAGTATTAAATGAGAAATAATAAAAAATTACAATTAAACAAAATAAAGTAAATACAAATATAATAAAAAAAATCTATCGATGCCTGCGTCGCGAATGTGTTCCGCATGGCGGTGGCTGTCGGTCTCGAGGAGGATTTCTTCGTATCACTGGTTCTGACTCCTCGCTGTCATCATCATCGTCATCGTCATCGTCACCATCGTCGTCGTCGGCATCGTCATCGTCGTCGTCCTGAGCAAGTACATCAGGTTGATGAGGAGCTGATGACGATGAAGCACCTCCATAGAATAAGGACCCTGGAGGTGTATGACTGACTATCCCACTGGCATGAGAAAACTGGGAAACCCAGACATCGCTGAGTGTGAAAATTGTACATGAGGTGTCTATGCTACGGCCATGGGTGATGAGGATGAACCTGCCAAATATCCAACATATGAACCTCAAGTCGAATATACAAACATAGACCCATAATAGCCTCCAGGAGGGGTCATCTGTGACAGTGGCAGTGGCGGGGTCATAAAACCAGGTGAAGGCGGCGGCGGCGGCATCTGGTAATGGAAAGGCGATGGCGGCATCATATATGGCTGCAGTGGCTGCTGGGAAGGTCCTACTGGTGCAGCTGAGGATGAACCGGAAGCACCTACTCTCCGTCCACGAGTCAGGAGACGATGGTGCTGTGTCGGTGAACGTCTTTGTCAACGTCGTGGAAAGGTCTACCCTCGTGCATCCTCGGGTAGTAGAAACGGTTTCCCGTTACTGTTGAATCACTCATACTAATCCTCAGCATACATCAAGAGGTCATCAAAAATGGGCTCTCTACGAGGAAGGCGCCGATGTCGATCCTACCATAACACGACCCACCCATGATGCCTCACCAGCCAATCTGTATCTGTCTTGCTGCGTCTATCTAAGCTATGCAACTCGTCTATATTGCGAGGTGCTTCCGGAATTGGTTGAAAACAACCAAACTGCCAGAGCACGCGATCAGTAGAGTGCCACTCGACGGTCGCATAACAGATCAGAGGGACCATCGCCATCCAAACATCTAATGGACCCCTTAACTCAGGTGGGATCACCGCCCTCACATCATCAGTAGAATATGGCACCCATTCAAACTAAAAAAAATAATATATAATTTTTATCAAAATAATAATCAGGTAGCTCCTGATGATTTTTCCTATCAGTAGACCACCTATTCAAGAGAAAAAAATTTGTTATACGCTGTATAAAATTATTAATATACAAAATCAGTTTTATAATTACCTCATAAGTAGTGGAAATACGAATGGGTTCTTCACAACAGGACATAAAAATGGCAATCGATACCATGCCCAAGACTGCAGTAACATGAGACATCCGCCGATAGCATTACGTCTGTAGTCAGTGGCTCCACACATCTCCCTGTACAGCAAAACCAAAACTACCGAGCCCCAACTGAATGATCCGGCGAGACTAAAGTCGCTAAGATGTCGTAACCACATGCAGTGAACTAGGTTGCGCGATTTGTCCGGCATCAGCAACCCTCCTATCAACTGCAATATGCATGCCTGTGCATACATCTTAACCTCATCCTCAGAGGCGTCTACACTCAACTCCCGAAAATTGGCATCTAACCAATTTAACGGTATCCTACCTCCGATAAAATTTTCCGGGAAACGTCCTAGACTATCCCAACACAAAGTAGTCCAAGAACCGAAAGCTATCCTCGATATCACATCTCTATCCACCGGAAGCCCCAGGTGCATAGAAACATCCTCAAGCGTGATCGTGCACTCTCCGCACGGAAGATGAAATGTGTGGGTCTCCGGCCTCCACCACTCTACTAAGGCAGAAATCATGTCTGGCTCTATTTTACAGTGACGCTGATATCTACCTATGTAACCAAATCCAGCCTCTACTAAATACGGCAAGACACGGCTGGGTATCACTAACTTAAGATTCATAATAAAAAGATCTAATACACGATCATTCTCCTAAAAATAAATAATTACAAAAATTAATTCTTAATCTAATAATCATGCATTAAATGAATCAACTAATTATTACTAATAATTTAAATTAAATTAAAACGTTAAAATGTTACCGTATCAGCAAAGTGTCGAGATATTTAATTCTTAATCTAATAATCATGCATATAATAAATCAACTAAATATTACTAATAATTTAAATTAAATTAAAACGTTAAAATGTTACCGTATCAGCAAAGTGTAGAGATATATGATTTCCATCCGAGCGAAGTAGACTGCCTTCCATTATATATCTGCAAAAGAATTATATTAGTAAAATATTAAATAAAGTAAAAACATAATAGTAAAAATATTATAAAATATACTTTAAAAAGAGAGTATTTGAGAGAAATTTAGAGAATTTGGTATGATAAAAGTGATTGAGGAGGGGGTATTTATAGGAGGATGAGGACGTGAAGGGTTGGTAATTAGGGGTATAGCGCGCCCCCTGCACCGCGCTATACCCCACGTGTCAGATATCCAGGGATAACGCGGATCATGGGGCGCGCTATACCCACGTGGCGCCAAATCACCGTATATCGCGGGGCAGGGGGCGCGCTATACTCATGTGACGCCAAATCAACATATAACGCGGTGCAGGAGGCGCGCTTTTCTGCTAAGGGTGTTAGATCAAAAAATATAGTATGACCGATGTTAGATCGATAATAATACCGATCACTGGTTATATACCGGGAAAATAGTCCATTTATACATTTCAATTTCTTCCGTTTTCTCTTTCTATCATACTTCCTTTATGGCATTAATTATATTTAAACTGAAATTTTTTAATAAAAATAATACTTTTTATCACTAAAATCATATGAAAAATTCAATTGTAACACCTAACTTTTAAGTATTTACTTAATTTTTTAATTTACCAGACATCATTTAACTTACTTCTCCTGTCATACTTTGTTTAAAGTTTCAATTACAATTGTAACACCAACTTTTAAGTATTTGCTTAATTTTTTTCTCCGGCCATACTTTGTTTAAAGTTTCGATTAGGATCTTTTGATTCACATAATATAATTTTACATTTGAAAATAAAATTATCGAAATGTTACCTTACTTACCATATTAGTGGAATGTTGTATTGCATTTTTGATTTATTTGAGAGGAATGTAAAATTATAATATTTTGTTGAATGATTATAAGATAAGGAAAATATATGTTTTACCAAATTATCCTTGAGATATATTTTTTTTAACAAGTTGAATTCTCAACATTAAAGTTAAACTATTTAAATGAAAGTTTATAAAAATTATAATTTTTTTATTTCTAATTTCTATATTTTTAAATAAAATTTGAATACAAATAATTTAATATATATTTTTTTGTTATCTTTAATTTTCTATTTATTTGAAAATACAGAAAGATACTTGCACAAATTTAATTATGTGTTTATTTTTAGTTACCAAGTTATTGCGAGATATACATACTTACATTGGTGTAAGCATATGCCTACTTTTAGGTATTAAGATGTTAAGAGATGTATATACTTACATCAGTGTAAGTATGTGTTAATTGATACACTATTTTATTTTATTCATGCTACATGTATGAGTTGTACAATGAAATGTTATATCAAATTATTTCACAAAATTAATAGAAAACATAAAATAATATAGAAAACTTTTTATGAAAATTATTCCTAAAAATAAATGTAATAAAACACATATCAGAAATAAAACTTGAATCGAACACATATATAATAAATTATCAAAATAAAATAAAAATTGATATTATTATTTTACTTTTTATTTTATAAGCATCATATTATTTTATAATAAGTATTAAAAAAAATTTAGAATAATTAAAATAGAAATAAAATAAATTTTTAGTCATGTAATTATATACAAAAGTAAGAATTATTTTGAAATAATTAATTTATTTTAGGGGTATTATTGTATTAAAAAAAGAGAGAATTGTCTAATACCTAAGAAAAATGAGAGAATGATATTATCGGAAAAATATCTAAAAATTATAAGTGTTAGAAATACTTTATTATCCCGAGGGAGAATGTTCTTCAATCAAACTTGAGGATGTGATTCCGAGAAAAAAAATTATTCCTGATAATAATTATTTATGTGAATCAAACCCCTCTTAAAGTTATTAATTTTTACCTTGATTGTTATTGATTTTCAAAGAAAATTGAAATTGAAATTCTAAATTTATTTGTTATTATTCTTAAAATAAATATTAATTATTGATCTTTTGATTATGATCTTCTCGGCTTTAGAGAAGATGTATTTTCTCTTTTATTCAATCTTTCAACTGACCATACAAACAACCAAAGCCATATGCATTATTTTCTTGGTCGCTGCACCTTTGTGGGCAGCTAGCTTGCTCACGGCCGCAAATGAAGGACCGGAACCTCCATGGGAGGAGCTTCTCGGCAGCAAACAGTGGGACTCGCTTCTCGATCCTCTTCACCTCTCGCTTCGTAAGCTCATACTCCGCTGCGGTGACTTCTCCGAGTCCACATACGACTCCTTCAACGAATACCAAAACTCCTAGTTCTGCGGCTCAAGCCGCTACGGCAAGTCATCTTTCTTCCACAAAGTAATGCTAGAATCGGCCGCCGATTACAGAGTCGAGTCGTTTCTCTACGCCACCGCCCGCGTCAGTGTTCCCGAAGCGTTTTTGCTCCACTCCATGTCAAAGGAGTCCCGGGACCACGAATCCAACTGGATCGGCTACATCGCCACCACGACGGACGAAACATCGAAAGCTCTCGGTCGCCGCGAGATCTACTTAGTGTGGCGTGGAACAACCAGAGGCTACGAGTGGATCGATGTTCTTGACGCCAAGCTTGAGTCTGTTGAACCCCTTTTACGTAGCAGTGACAGTGATAATGAAAACGAGCAGCAGCCTAAAGTGATGCTCGGCTGGTTGACGCTTTACATTTGCGACGATCCCAAATCAAGTTTTACAAAACAAAGTGCAAGGGCACAACTTCTGGGTAAGATCAAAGAAAGATCAAAGAGTTGAAACAGAGATATAAGGACGAAAATAAAAGCATAGTGTTTACAGGACATAGCATGGGGGCTAGTATATCAATTTTAAGTGCTTTTGATGTGGTTGAGAATGGTTTAGTCAACAATATTCCTGTTGCAGCCATTGTTTTTGGTTCTCCACAGGTGGGGAATAAGGCTTTTGATGATAGGATGAAGAGGTATCCAAATCTTGCAGTTTTACATACAAGGAACACAATTGAAATCATTCCTCATTAGCCTAGCTTGTTGTTGGGGTACGTTCATATGGGACCGAATTCATCATCGATACGAGGTCGTCGCCGAGCTTGAAGGACTCGACGAATCCCCGCGATTGGTATAATTTAGAGGCAATGTTGCACGTAGTAGCAGGGTGGAATGGAGAGAGGGGAGAGTTTAAGGTGAGAGTGAAGAAAAGTTTGGCCTTGGTGAACAAGTTTTGTGCGTTTTTGAAAGATGAGTGCTTGGTGCCAGGTTCGTGGTGGGTGGAGAAGAACAAAGGGATGGTGAGAAATGACAAGGGAGAGGGGGAAATGGCTCCACCAACCGAGGAAGACTTGCCTACACCTCAATAATCTCACTACTTGCTTTATTAATTTGAATGCCATTCGGATTATTGTTTTCTTTGGCCATGATAGCTTTATTTGAATCCCTTGACAGCTTGAGTTTAGCTATATAATCTGCATACTTTATTTTATTAGTAAGGGTGATTACGAGATAGTATATATTTGGAAGATTTTTAATTGTTTAATATTAATAGTTCAAATAATCTGTGTACTTTCTTTTATTAGTAAAGGGTGATTAAAAGATAATATATGTTTGAAAGATTTTCAATTGTTTAATATTAAAAGTTCAAATTATCTTGTAAACATCTTACTTGAATTTGAGGCCTTCAAAAATTACAACCATCCATTGAATTACTAAAATCGATTAATTCATGCTAATAACAAGACCAATAATTTAATACAGTCACGAAATACCTCTACAAAAAGCTTCATGTCATCCTCCAAGGTTGCAAGAGTTGCTTTAATTGGAGACATATCATCATTTATCTGGATCAATTTTAGACATTACTTAATTATAGGCCTATAAACGAATCGAACTAATACGAATAAGTGTATGTTCATGTTCGTTCGTTTAATTTTAACCGAACAAACGAACGAAATTTCTTGTTCGTGTTCGTTCATTAAGAAATTTAGTTTGTTAGTGTTCGTTTATGTTGGTTCGTTAAAATGATAAACGAACATAAATGAACAAATACAAACGAACGGACATAAAATTATTTGGTTTAATATTTGAGAACAATTTTTTTTTCTTTACAAATAATTTTAGGATTTATATTTTTTAATTGATTTGAGTATTTTTATTTGATCTTAAAATTATTTGGGTTTTAAAATATTAATGGATTTAAGGCTAAAATTTATTAGGTCTTAATATTTTTAAACATGTCTAGAGATTTGGCTAAATATAAATGAACGAACATAAACGAACATAAATAAAATGAATTATCGAAAGTTCACTAAGATAAATGAACGAATAAGCCATTTGTTTGTGTTAGTTCATTTAATTAAACGAACATAAAATCTTATTCGTGTTTGTTCGCTTAATAAATAAATGAACATAAATAAACTTCCTACCGAACGGTTCACGAATGATTCGTTGAACGTTCGGTTCGTTTATAGACTTATTTAGTTATGAGATTTTTTAATTGTTTAAATATAAATTTTAAAGATATATTTATTTAATAATTGAAGATAAATTTTATATATACAGGTCGTTATTATTGGACAATCAATTTATATTCATATAATTACGTGTCTTTTGACATATATTATACACGTTTTATTTATTTTTAGATAAGAGCCTTTTAATTTATTTTTTTAATTCTAACTAATTATTTTTATTTATTTCATTTAGATTTTGAACACTATCAACATTATAAGCTGCACACAAAAATATTATTACATAAATAAAAGAGCATCGAACAAAATCTTACCTTCTAAAAAAGAGACTACATTAGGGGCCTTTATAAAAAAAATATTATTTAAATTTTGTTATTAATCTAAAGTAAGTATAAAATAATATTTGTTTATAGATAATTTTTAATCATTTAACATTGAACATTAATATCTCTGACATTTTGGTGTTCGAACCTGATACTTCAAATAATAACAATAATTCATACACTATTAAAGTCGTTTGGTTGGTCAAAAAAATATTTTAAAATAAAAATTGTAGGTAATGTTATAGTAAATAAAAGAACAATATATTTCTAGTAAAATTACGTTGGTTGTGAGTAAAACAAGAAATTGGCAATTTAGGAAGTTGATTAGATGATTGATTTAAGAGAAAATAATCTCAGTAATTGAAAATGTCTTATAATATACGATTTTAATCAATTTTTTTGGATTTGTCAAAATGACCAACAAAATCGTAATGCGATCTTAAATTCGCAACGCGAATTCTAATTTTTCAACTCAGTTTTCAAATTCGCAACGCGATTTTGCGATAGTCCAAGTTCGCGTTGCGATTTTCCAAATTCGTTGCATTTGTTTCTTAAGAATTTTTTCTAAAAAGATATTATTCGCGCGGACGTGTCGAAGACACGTATTACCACGACCACGACTACGAGACGGGACGGCGATGCGCGAGAGTCCCCCTTATTCTCTTCCACTCAACAAGAAAGTGGGAAATCTAACACATTCTCAATAGTATTTCTAATACTATGTGGGATTGAACATTGCCAACGCTTGAGAATCTTTTACACTATCGCAACACATTCTTTATTGTTTCAAACTCCACGTGAATTTAGAATAGTTAAAATATAAACTTATTTTGGATTTTTCACTATCGCAACACTTTTTCACTATCGCAACAACACGTTTTTCAAACTCTCGCAACACATTTTTCAAAATCGCGTTACGAATCTTACTATCACGTTGCGAATTTGGAAACTGAGTTGAAAAATTAGAGTTCGCGTTGCGAATTTAATATCGCGTTGCGATTTTGTTGGTCATTTTGGCAAATCCAAAAAAAGTTGGTTAAAATTGTATATTATAAGGCATTTTCGGTTACTGGGATTATTTTCTCATGATTTAATTGGTGTGAGTGTTAAAAAAGTTGTGTTAAATAATTGAGTAAATTACACCAATCATCATTAAACTTTACTATCTATTCTATTTTGCTCACTATACTTTAAATTCGTTCAATTTCTTCACTAAATTTAATATATTAGCATTTTTTGTCATTTACCTGTTAAATATTTAACGACGTTAAAACGATTTTGTTTTAGAAAAATAAATTTTTCTACAAAATAATGTCATTTTACATCTATATAACAACTCCTTTATAATGCCATTAAGTGAGAAAACGACTGGATGACAAAAAATGTAATTATGTTACATTTAGTGAGAAAATTAAACGGATTTAAAATAAAATAGAATAAATGAGAGAAAAATAAAGTTCCGTGACGATCTAAATAATTATACCAAAAAAGGACAACATCGTCATGATCTAAAAGTCAAATCTCAGAAGCCTATCTTTTTTCCTCTGTCGCCTTTACTTTGCACACCACACCCAAAAAGAAAAAAGAAAAATATTCTGTAAAGCGAGAAAAAAAACCAAGAAAATCATGTGCTGTGAAAATTGCAGGCCACTGGGCTTCCTCCTCGGCCTTCCCTTTGCTCTTCTTTCTCTTATCATCTCTATTATCGGCGTTGTTGTTTGGATCGTGGGGTAAGTCTTGGAATCTGGGTCTTAATTTCTCTACACCAATCAACGAGCCATTGTTCTCTATTGGTTTCAATTGTGGAGTGTTTTGCAGGTTGTTGTTGACACTGATCTGTCCTTGTTGTTTGTGCGTGACGGTGCTAGTGGAGATGGCGCTGGAGTTGGTCAAAGCTCCAATTCATGTCATGGAATGGTTCACCGAACAGATCCCTTGTTAATTAATTAACTCTTCTAGTCTAAATTACCTGCTCTCTTCTGCTTATTTTTTTTTCAGTGAACATATATTGCTAGCATGTATATTTTCCTGCATCTCTTCGCCAGTTATTTGTTTGATGAGTGTAATAAATTAAGGGTGAAATTTAGGCAGAGTTTCATTGTTGTGTTATTGACTATGTATGATGGGGTTTATGAGGATCTCCTGTAGACACCTTGTGGTGAAATTAAGGCAAAGTTTCATTGTTGTTAATGTATGTCGATGAACAGCTCACGGTATGGCAATCGAAATCGGCTCTTGAATCTTGGTTCTGGGAACAAATTTTTTTTAGGGCCGGTAAAACCAATTCTGCGTGTACGACGAAAGAGACGGAGAGAATTCCAGAATGTTGGTGCTAACTTCTAATCTAAGTTTGTCAATGGGTAAAATGTGAATGACGTTGGTCCAAGGCCCTAGAATGGAGGCCATTATCAACTTCATTTGCTTACAGATCTCCACGTATTTTCAGTTGATAAAAAGTTCATAATCCACTTGAACAAGTCTTGACGTGTTACCTAAACACCATAATCAACCATTAGCATTTAGAATATATTTATTTTATTAAGTTCTCCCTCAAACTTTTTTGGCCGGTGTATTTTTTTTTAATAATGCGTTGGCTTTCTTATTTTATAGAGTATATAGAGAATTACTTTTTCAAGTAAGATTAGTGATGAGCATGCGACCTGAATTCGATGGGTTTTGACTTGATCTAATTCGATCGGGTTGTTTTTTAAAAAAAAAATAGGTTCGGGTCTGGTTATGTTTTTTCAAATGTGATGTTCGGGTCGGGTTCGGGTTTAGGGTGAAAAATACTTGACCTGACCTGAAAAAATATCTAATTTTACTTTATATATTTAGGAATAATTATAATAATACTCATCTATATATTATTTTTTTCAATTAAGTCCATATTTTTATTGAATAAAAATAATATTCTTTTATTAGTTCGGGTCGGGTCGGATTTTTAAGTTATATATCAGGTCGGGTTCGGGCCGTATTTTGGTCAGATTAGGTCGGATCTCAGGTGGAAGATTCGTTGTTCTCGGGTCGGGTGGGTAAAAAATCCGACTTAATCCAACCCATGTTCATCCCTAAATAAGATGTTTATTGAAAATCGTTTAGAATATTTAACGACTTCTTGAAATTATCTAGAGTATAAAACGGTTTTTTTTTGGATTTCATGCTTACACAATATTAATGATAATTGAGTAATGTTTTAAAAGTCGTTAGTTGATCATATATATATATATAATTTTTGTGTGGTCCGGAGACAACTTTCAATGATATTGTACCAAAGATCATAGTTGAAAAAAAAATTTCTTTTTATACTTTAAATTTTATTTCAATATATTATTGGAGTAATTTTATCATTGTTGACCCCTTTACTCTCTACGCTAAACTATCCAAATAGTCATTGAATTATGGATTCGATTTTATTTTGATCATCGAGTTAATTTTTTTAAATTATGGTATCAATCGAACTATAAATTGTTAATAATTAAGATAATTATTAATGCAACAGTTAAAAGGTTTGTATAATTATGCATTCATTTTTTATTATTAATAAATTTTAATAATTTAAATTAATTTAATAAATTTAATATTTAAATCAAAATATATGTGTAACATCTGATTATACAAATTATGAAATCAAAGTTAATATTAAAGGGATTAAAATTGGGACATGTGGATAGGAATTGGTAGTACTCATCATTCAGCCAAGTCCAAAATTCAGTTAGAAATTAATAATATTAAAATTTAAAAACAGCAATTCAATTTAACAAAGCACACGCTTGTATGATAAATTGGTGCTTATGTTAACAGTGGAAATTTTAAATGATATTTTTAATTAATTTAAAATTTAAAATATCACTGGCTGCTTTTTTCCTCCCTTCCCTCCTATTTTTTTCTTTATAATTTATGTCTTCTTCTATTGATTAAATCAACTTTTTCTTCTTTAATTTTTGTTTAGCTGACGACGGTACCAATTTTGATGTTGGTTATCGATCGTCGGTTATCTTTTTCTCTTTGGTATTATAGTTTTTTATGACAAGAATAAATATGTTTTTGTGACACATTTATCTTTGTCTTTTTGTAGTTTTCGGTTGTTTGGTCGTTATTTTCATTTATCTTTTTTTCTCATTGTTAAATTTGACAACGTCATGACTGATCAAGATGGCGCTTATTTGTTATCATGCTAATCTTCCATGCTTTGGACCCTTGGATTGATTTGGATATGCGTTTTGCTTTTGTGGATAGTTTTCTCATGTCGATTGACTTTGATTTACGATTTGTCGATGGTTTTTCAATAGCCTTATCCCCTTTTGTAGTTCGTTTATCGATGCAGTCAGATTTATTCGTATCTTCATTTTGTTCGAGCATTTTGTGAGCACCATTTTCTTATTCAAACCCCATGCTTCTTACACATCATTTTTTTATAAATGCCCCATCTTTTGCCCATTGCCTCCCCCACGTGAAGACAACCTTTTGCCACCCATACTTCCACTCATATGCAAATAATACCAAATAACACCTAAATTAGCCATCCACTAAACCAAATCAAATTTATTCCACCGAAAATCCATTAAAAAACAAATCCCACATACTCGATGCCAGATCATTCAACAACAAAGAAGAAGGCATAAAGAGGGGGGAAAAGGAATACGGAGGGGAGCTGGGTCATTCAAAAATCAGCAAAAATAAGGGGGAAAACATTTTGTAAGAGGACTTCTAGTGTAAAGAGGGAGGTTCTGTTTCTGATTCGAACAAATAGAAATGTAATCTTGTCCATCCCTTTTACATAAGACAATACAAGAAATGTTTATTTGAAATTTCTACTTTCATTTTTCTTTCATGTTTATTTGTGTGTGCTTGTAATATTTTGAAACTGAAAAATAAATAGAAAGGGAGCCGATGGTCTCGAGGTCTAAGAGTCTTTCATGGTGGCTTAAGAGTCGTTTTAGAGGTTAGACGAGAGAAAGGATAAGCTGAGGTTGTGAAGCAATGGATTGGTTTTGAGCGGTGTGAGGGGTGTCTCGAAGGTCTCGGTTTGAAGGCTAGCAAGGCGAGGCGAGAGTTCGCTTGAGTTTTTCCAAAGTTCAGATGCAAATTGAATAACTCACTCTTTTTGTAGTAGAACAACGAAAACACATAAAGTTTTATTTGAGCACCAAAACTTGAGCTACTCTTGACCGCAATATATCCCATTGATCGGTTGTGAGTAGAGAGATTGGAGAGGGGTAAAGCTGTTGTGTGTGTTGTTCTGCGTGATTTAATTAGGTTTATGTTCAATGTAGCTTTTATATTAAATAGTTTGGGTTAATTAATTTTTAGCCACCAAGATTTTAGGGTAATTTGCTCTCGTACCCCTTAGCTTTAACCGCGTATTTTCAGTTTAGTCACCTGTAGGATCATTTTCGAATTTTATTTTTTATTTGTCCTGTTGTCGGTAATTTTCAGTTTTGTTTTTTTGTTTTTTATTCTTTTGGATTAATTCTTTTCATACCCTTATTAGTTAAGCACATTTTTATTTTAATCCCTTTTCTAATTATTAAGATTGAATGTTTAATTATACCTCATTTCGTTTCAGCTCATTTGGTTTGTTAGCAATAGATTTAATTTTATAATGACATTTATATATATAGCATGTACATATTATATTATTAAATGTTATTTTCAACTTTAAGTAAATAATATTAATAGTATATTTATGGTTGTTAATTGATATAGCATAAAAGATGAATCTTTTCGTTATTAAACCCACTAAACATAGTTTATAAATCATCCACTAAATTGCCAAAAGTTTAGGTGATCCATGTTTTGGAGTCAAGTGGGGTTAGGTTCATGCATAAATAGACCATATTATGCTAGTGGAGGTTCACATGTTTTTAGGGTGAATGAGTTATTTTATGTAAGAAATATTGTTTATGCTCATTAAGTTAATATATATTTTTATATAAATGCTTGTTGTACAAATGGTGGGTTTTTATGTCTTGTATTCATGTGCATGCTATATATATATAATTATATATATATATATATATATATATATATATATGTATGCACCATGCGTGTATCTCATAGTAAATAATAGTCGTTACATCAAATGGGTTTCTGTCTTTTAATTTCATCAATTAATTTAACGTGTAAAGTCATATGAATTTTATTTAATTGTTAAAATACTGATATAATTGCATGTATTTTTCGTTCGATCTGCATGATACCCTCACGTGCATAACTTGACATCGTTACATAATTGGATTAAGGGTAATATCATTTTAATTGAAAATTGTTTTAAGTGGGTTGTCTTAACGTATTAAATATCCGCTTTTGACGATTTTAAATTAGAAGTATATCCCATTAGTAACACCTAAAAATTGATTCATCACTTTAAAATTTGGGAATAGAAGAAAAAGAAATGTTCGACTATTTAAATTTGTCGAGAAAAGGTTGTTATACCTCATCTAAGATCTGATCTCGATATTTTTAAATAATCGAATATTCTTTATCTTTCTAAAAACTCGATAATTTTAATTTAATCTATTTAGTTGTTTTTGAATATTGTAAAATTCATATTTGTTGTTTTATGAGATCAAAAGTCAAATTAAGTTCGAATTTGTAAAGTTTATTGCAAAGACAATTAATTAATCGACTAGGTATCGATTTAGGGCGTTGTGGGGGTGCTAATCCTTCCCCACACGTAACCGACTCCCGAACTTAAATTTTGGTAACATAAACCCCAAGTTTGTCTTTTTAATTAAAATTAATATTTTATTAAAATAGAAAATATATTTTTTTTGGGTGCCCAATCACACCCTAATTAAAGATTGATGGTGAATCTTTGAATCGTGTTTTTTATTCGTAAAGAAAATCCCAAGTTTTTTGAAACGAGAGTTTTTTTTTTAAAATCAAATTCACTTTTAATTTAAATTTAATCTGATGAGAATAATTAAAAATTGGTGTGGTTTTTAAAATCTCATCACGAAAAAAACCATTTCGACAGCTTGGCGACTCTACTGAGGACCTTTAGAGAGTCAAGCCATTAGTCGATTAATAAATTGTCTTTGAAAATAAAATTACAAGTTCGTTCTAATTTTGTTTTTGATCCCTTGTTTGATTTTAAATAAGTTTTGTTTGCATTTTGACTCTTAATTTGCTTAACCATTAAATAGTTGTACTGATTTGTTTGCTAATATTTTTAGATTAAATAGTTATTCAGGGTCTTAAGTTTTCTGTTTAGTGTTGTTTTCTTTGTTTTCTCTTTTACTCACACACTACATAATTGCATTTGCATAACATGAGTTAAAACCCCGCTCCGTCCTATTTAAGTAAGAGTAAGTAACTACTCCCTCGTTTGGTTTTCACCTCCGTGCGGGATAGTGAAACACTCATTGGGCTCACGCCTTATGATCCTCGTGAGGTATTCACCTCCGCAATGACATAAGGAAGTGTGTCCCCTCGAATTGAACTCGATCCGAAAGCCTGTTATGGGCCAGGATTAAGGGTTCGGTAACCCAAGGGGCATCAGCAAAGAACAATTCGAGGATCCCTTACTTTAGTACCGAACCCAACATGTAGTAAAATTAGAACCCATATACGACCTTACCCATACCATATGATCTTGTGAGGAGAATACACAAGGAAAAGCTTATTTGAGCATTCTTTAGTGAAATTTTAATTTCTCGAATAAATGTATGCGAACTAGAAATCATGCGGTTAGGTTTATTTTTTTCAAATAAGCACGCGAACTAGATGGTATGAGGTTAGGATGTTCTATAAATGAAGCATGTGGGTATATATCATGTTGGGTAGGATCTACTAAGCAAGATTGGGTAGTCAGCATATGAGGGTATATTTTATTTCGATACTTATTATTTTATTGTTTATCTTATTTGGACTAACCCATTTTTTCCTATGTATATTTTATTGTGATTTTATTACATTTGCATCTTCATATCATCCGAGGTATTAATTCATAAGTGATTAACTAATAAGAAGGCTGGTCATATTGAGACAAGAAATTCTAAACCATATAGTCAAAATCAGGAGATCCAAAGATGTTCAAACAATCCATGAAGTATGACATCCGATGAATGAAGAAATTTGAAGCTGATTGAAGAAGTCTTTCAAAGGAGCGAAGGCTAAGATGTTCACTCAGAAGATAGATACATTCATACCAAGGACAAGAAGACCGTTCACAAATACATGAAGACCACTTCACATTGGAAGTAAAAATAGAGATTTCAAGATTCAATTTAAGGACATCAGACATCATCAAATGTAATAAAGTACACCGAAAACTTTGGGTGTAATGTTAGATTCCATGAAGAGTACGACTCAAGGAAATAAAGAAACGAAGAGTCACAATTGTATTTTGACTACATGGTGTAATGAAATTTTGTTGTCTAAATGAAGATTGTTCTATAGTGGTCACTTTTGAAATTAACACCTTGTGCATTTGCATTCTCATTCGCATTCTCGTTTTGCATTAGCTTATTAAGCTATTTGCTTATATAATAATTCTTGTCATCTTATTATCATTTTTTGTATTAACTAGTTTATATGTTGTTTTTTCCTTTTTGCTTGCATCACATGTTCATGACATAATCAAGGTGTTGATTTGTGAGTGGTCGTCATATTAAAAGGTTTTCATGATTGACAAAGGGTTTCATGATCAAGTAAACTATAACACAGCTAAGGAATGACATCCTGATGAAACTCCGAGAATAATGGAGAGTTATGCGCCCGAGGATCGTATATCCAACGAAGAGCAAAATGAGATAAGAGAGATAAGGGAGTAAATGTCTAAAATAATGGATAGAATAACTGCTTTGGCCAAAGGAAAAGAGACTTCTGTAAAAGAAAATATTGAGCTCGACAAAAACAGTCATACGATGTCAAGTACACAAAGGACTATTTTAGAACAAGCTAATCATAATCAATATGATAAATCATGCACAATCACCATTCGTATCAACAAGTTGTCTGGAGACCCCAAGAAAATGGTAACAACTGTATAAGTCCAAAAAGATGAAAAGAAACCATGCAATCAGAACTCGTGGGCATTTGAGAGTAAACTTACAGCGTCATAAGAAATAAACTTGAAGACTCCAGTTTCATCCAAGTCGAGAGGTGGATCTCGTTTTGATTATATCCCTATATCATATAAGGAGTTATTTGATAAGCTTTTAGATGCTAGAGAGGTGGCACCGCATTATGTGAAGCCTTTGCAGCCTCCGTATCCAAATTGGTATGACGTCAATATTCGTTGTGAGTATCATGCCGGGGATCAAGGATATTCCATTGAGAATTGCACCGCCTTCAAACATCGAGTCCAACATCTTTTGGATCATGAAGTTTTGGAGTTTGAAATGAAAGGTCAACCTGATTTGGTGACTGATTATCCTGTTAAGGTGGAACTAAAAGTGTTCAAAGGTAAAGATATCAGTGAGGGCATCCAAGAGGAAGAAGATTTGCTAAAGGCTAAAACTCTAGTTTGTCATTTGAGGAATAAAAACAATAAACTGAATAGAGAGATGGAAGTCATGCGTGATGGTTTTTAAAGGATCAATAAAGCTTTTAAAAATGATGGTATAGGAAATACCCCAGAAGATTGGACAACATGGGTCATTAAACTGAAGAAAGTGCTGAACACTGGAGAAAAAATTACAAGGTGCATGAAGGTCAAACCAAGAAGTTCTCTTATGATTTACTTATTGCAGAAAAAGACACGATACAACTGTTTATGATTTAGAAAATTGTCAAGCTGAGAATCATATTTTGAATTTGTCCATAGCCAATATGGAGGCTTCATATCAGCGCCACAAGCGTGAGGTTGATGCTGAGCTAGAAACTACTAGAGCCAAGAAATTGATGAGGATGGTAGATAATTTTGAAAATATTGCCAAAAAAATTCATAACAACGAAGATCTCTTATGAGGAAAAATGAACAACTACGTTTACAGCTCCAAGAATTGATACGTAAGATGGAGGAAAAAGACAACTTCATAAAAAAAGCTCTGATCCAAGCAAGCCATTTAGCTCACAAGTTGATTGATATAGCTGGGTTTGCAAGAGAATTGGACCAGATGGACAACTCAACACCCGAACATGAGTGGAAGTTAACTTGGCTTTTGAGAGAGATAGAGAAGTTAGGAGTTAAAGCTATTCCTTATGTGTAAAGTTGTTTGATGTATCAAAATCTTTGTGTTCAAATGAAAGTTGTTTTAAGATGATCACTCTGGAATGACACCTTTTGCATACATGCATTTGCATTGCATTTGTTTATTTAAGCATTTTACATGCACTAGTTATGAAAACATGAAAATAAATTATGGAAGGGTTTTTGAGTAATAGCAAGATGAACAAACAAATGAAAACAATAGAGCAATCTCATGAGGGGTCACAAGAGCGGTTACAGGAGTAGTTGGTCGGGTTAAAACAAGATATGAGAAATCAAACATTGGATTCTCTACAAAGATGTATCGAATCAAATGATCCAAGTGATGGCAACCAGGGCTGCTGATAGAGAAAAGATAACTGATAAGAGATATAAGTGTTATCAGACTAATACGTAGAGAATGATAACCTACCCTGGAGCTTCACAATCACACCTATGGAAGAGCCTCATTATTTATGAGCAATTTGAAGATGAATTTAAGAAGTTGAAAGAAACAATTGGAGCTATGAAAAATGTTAATGCCTCCCATAAATAACTAGAAATAAGAGAGCTCAACTTGATCCCTGATTTGGCCATCCCACATAAATTTAGGATGCCTAATTTTGAAAAATATGATGGCACCAGTTGTCCCCTAATTCATCTGAGAATGTTTAGTAGAAAGATGGAATGGTACTTAAAAAATGAAAATCTACTTATTCATTACTTCCAAGATAGTCTTGATAGGCCAGCTATAGTATGGTATAACCGTTTGAACCATTAGAAAATCAAGAGATGGGTCGATCTAGCTGATGCCTTTATGGGGAAATATCGATATGCTAAAGGCTTATCTCCAAAGCGTCAAGATCAGGGAATAAGGATGAAAGTCATCGAAAAATTTAAAGAGTATGCCTTGAGATGGAGAGGAGTGGCAGCACAAGTTCAGTCTCCCATGTTAGAAGAAAAGAGAAATGTTAACCTGAAAAAAAAGAGGGTAGTCTTTCAGAGAATACTTTCCAGTTTGGGAATGATAATGTTGAATCGCAGTTATTGGGTGTAACTGAGGAAGAGGATCCAATTGAGGATTCAGAACAAGATGCTTGAGGATGAAGGGATTGAAAATTTGTGATTGGTATATGACCTAGTTTTCCATAAAAAAATCGGACTATTAAGGATATTCTTGTAGTTTTTTTGATGAAGTTTAGAGTAATATTCGGAATTAACCCTTATTCTTTTGCCCACGAGCATTAAGGAGTTTTTTGTGAGGGATGTTGTGTTAATTGTACTTTTCGGCAATTAAATATGTTTTCATTTATTTTTCAAGGGGCAATCATTTTATACATTCTTATTATTTACATTCTTTATCATTTTTGAAACTTCTATTATTATTAGTATTCTTTTGTACATCACATACAAACATTTATTACTGTTTTTAAATGTATATATTCACTCCAAATTTTCTTGGCAGGTGTCTCAATCGTTAAATAACATGAATGTTTCTGGATTCTAATCATGAGATAAATTTCGAGCGGTTTGAGTTTAGTAGAAGCCTATGAATGCGAAAATAAGGTAGAATATGAGGTTTCTAATTAGTTATTGAGGTTAATAGAAATGCAAAGTGGAAAATCTCCAACTTGTACCCGACCCGGATACGAGTCCGAGATGTCACATTGACTTTTTAAAACAATATTCTTAAAAAATAATAAAACATTTAAACTCATATTAAGAAAATAAAATAATATACTATTAAATTATGTTCGTTATAAAACGTATTTAAGAAAATATATTTGAACAGTACCGTGAATAATACCAAATGCTAAAATTTTCCAGAATGTTAGAGGGGTACCGATACCCTGCTACAGTACTGTTACAGTAACTTTCGGAAAAACATATAAAACTCACGAAAATTTAATCTTTCAACACTATAAAGTTCTCATTTACATATATACGTTTAAAACGTTACAAAACTCGATCAGAGCATATCATATTCAAATATTTTATATTACATGCCAACTAAATTCTATGTAATCAAATACATGTAATTTAACTACATTTCTGATCTGATCTTCGGTAAGGAGAACTGACTTGTCTTGTTCCTCTTTACTTCTCTTTTTGCTTTCCAAACCTACGTGTGAAACAATCACATGCTAAGTCGATGACTTAGTGAGGCATGAAATCATGTAACATTACTCTACCCATATTAATGCATAAATAATTAATACTATCATATAAAAACATATATCATTAAATGTTTTTCAATACTCATATTATTGTTACTAATTCCTTGTGATCATATAAGCATATGTTGAACATTTTTATACATATCATAGAACACATATATCATTTCACAACAGAGTACACATAACATCACATAATTCATGCAAACACTTTTGATATCTTTTATAGGCCCATGTATATTACCGAGAACTCAAGGTATTCGAGTACATTGAGGTTGTGCACTATTGTTGTCACCACAGCTCGTATGGGTCCCATTAGGGGCTATGAAATTTATCCCGAAGGACCTCTGTATTTGTCCCAAAAGACCTATGTACTGTATTTGTCCCGAAGGACCACTCCTTAAGAACCATATACATATTCCAATAGATCAAATATGTGTCTCAAAAGACCATGTAAATGTTTCAAATGATACATATATGTCCCGAATGACCACGTAGAACCCTCGACTCTTGGTATTCCAACTATACCTATAGCTTTCATATCATATATCATGGGCATTATTCTTATGTTTCGTATGTTCATATACTCATATCATTTTTCTTGTGATCACATATACCTTTTCTTGTGATCACATATACCTTTTCTTCTGTCACATATCACATGTGCATATCATCACGTAGTTTACTTTCATGTCACTTTTCATATGATTTCATATTCATATGTCACATAGCTTATATCACTTTGCATAGTTTCACATAAACACACACACACACACACACACACACACACACACACATATATATATCATCTATGTTCATTCACTTAATCTCATATGTTCATATTTCACATAGCACATAGAATAACATGTAACACATATTCCCATTTTCATGTACTCATATATACATAAGAACTATATCAATCATATGCTTGTACTTATGGAATCATGCACTCAACATGGAAAATAGAGTTATCGTAAATCCTATACAATGATGTATAAAACATTTATGTATAACAATATGCATGCATCACAAATTAAATAACATTTTAGGAGTCACTTTTTACCATAGTAACTCGATCACTGGCTCATCGCAAGCCAATGCTTGTTCGATAGCACAAGTACAATTAAATTGCACTCACCTTAGCCTTGTTTGCTTTGATTCAATCCTAATTCTTTGATTGTTCCAGAACTTGTTTAGGCTCAATATCTACATAAACATAATTTTTGAGACGCTTATCAGAAGCCTAAACCTTATAACTTGATATCAATAACTTATACTAATTTAATGAACCAAAAAATCCATTTTTCCTTTAGGGGGTATCAATACCCCCCATAGGGCATCTGTACCTCATGCATAATCTGTAAAAACCCATAATTTTACTGTTCAAATACAAAAATTCACTATTTCCAACTTCAATTCTTCATATTTCATCCCCTTTTATATTCTTAACTCAAATGCACATACTTAAACTAATTTATATCCATTTATCTCATCTTAAACCTCAAAATCCTCTCCCCTTTATGAACTTCAAGAATCATACCCAATTTTCAACATGTTCTAAATTCAATTCTAATACTTCATACTTCTTAATTCCACTTATGACAAGTCAAATTTGACTTCCACTTTTAATAATGAACTCTATTCCAAGATTTCATTCAAGAACTCAAAATCTTTAATCTCTCATATACCTTTCATCTTGTTATTTTAGAACAAATTAAGTTTTCCTTAAGCTTAATTATCATCTAATGATCATAACCCAACCTTTAAATCAACAAATAATCAAGAAATCAGAAACTTACATTTGAGCCTGGAGATATGGGAGGAAGAAGAAGAAGAATGAAGAAGAAACAGTTTTAAGATAACTCTTCCCCCACCCCCACGTGAATCATATTTATTAAGAAAAAATATCTTTCCTGTCAAATGACCATTTTACCCTTTAATTCCGTGGATAATTACTAACAACTTTCAGGAAATATTCCTAAATAAATTATTAAATTATTCAACTATTCTACTTTAATCACCAAATTCTGAAATTTTACAATTTGGCCACTAACCTGGTATTGAGGATGTTACATAAAGTAATCAGGTCTTATCTAGCGAACAAGAAGTCTAGATTTCGGGTCTGAGAACAAAGGAGAAAAGAGATAGTCAAGTTCGTCTTTTCCCGATTTTATCAAGAATGACGAGATTAAGAGGTGGTAGTACACAAGTTCATAACATATTGTTAATCCTCTATTTTTATGACCTTCGGAAGTTCATTAAGATATACGGTGGGTGGCAACGTAAAAAGGACATGAAGAATAGGAGACTCATCCAGTACTACGGGCAAGAAGCTCGCCAATCACGAGACCCGATAATCGTTGATCCAGAAGTCATGAGCTGCTCGAAGATACAAACAATACATGTTTCCTTACTACTTGGTAAATATCTAAACTTGTTCCCTAATGTGATTGAAAGAGTCATTAACTCTGACAGACAAACTGGTGATGAAAAAATTGTCTGACACTATATATGTGAGCATGAAAAACATTAAAAAAAAGTGACAAAGCAGATTTTCCGTCTAGTAGTGCGACAGACGATTATGAATCCCTGAGTTCCTGTTGTGCATATCCACTATGGAAAAAATTAAATAAGATGACGAGTCCTGATGGCTTTAGTCTGATGAGGCGTCGAACATGAATTGAGATAGTGTTAATTTCTCCAAAAAGGTTTACTATCTTTTTGCTAGTAGATTAGAGTTCTTTAGTACTGACGGAATTTAAGGTTTGCATTATGAGGATAAGAGCGACCGTATATAGGAGATGGTTGGAATTAAGTGAGGAAGATAATGAGAATTGTCATAAGAAATCGTCTTTCATAATGACTGCACGTCAAACGTCAGTATGTGTTTGAACAAAGGACCATGATGCTTCTATTTGGCCTTACCCACCGTGATTAAGATTCTGTTACTTCAAGTTTTGACAAAGATAAAGATAAGACCAAGTTGAATGAGCCCAAGCTCGACGCAATCATTTCAACCTCATTGAAGAAAGAGCTCAGAAGCTATCTTCCAGGGACAGATGTGTCAAAAGCAAATGAAGCGAGCTTAAAGTTTTGAGGAGGTGATCTGGTGATTGAAAAGATCTCGCCAATTCATAAAGATTCCCGTGAGAAATAGGTGCCTAAGGGAGCGAGGACCACATGTTGTCAATAAGGCCTTTTCTAGAGAAGTGTTATTTTTTTATAGAGATCGATGAAGATAAGTTGAGTGGCCCAACAATTTTGATTAGAAATACTACACTCAAAAAGGAAGAAAAAAGAAGGAAAAAATGAAAAAGAAAAAAGAAAAAAGAAAATGAAAATGAAAATAAAAAAGAAAAAGAAATAAAAAAGAAAGAATGAGGAAGATTGAAAAGGGGCTCAAGACGAGAATCCACAAAGATCGTTTTAAAGCTAAAAGAGGGAATTGAGGTAAAAATATGAAAGGGTAGCTCGAATGCATTTTGATAGGCACCAGGCAAGTAAAACACCCTTAAGAGTCTGATGTTTTGAAAGGAGTTATTTTGGCAACATTTGCGTTCTTCTATATAGAATCTTACCTCAGCGCTCCAAATTGTACCAAGTTGATTGTTTCAGGAACATTCATGTTGGTGATGCTTGAGGCATTTGACTTTATTTCTTGATTTTTATTATGATTGCCATGATTTTGTAAAATTCCAATTTTATCATTTCAAACCCCAACTCTGTGCATTTATACGTGTCTTATAAGTAGATTAACATAGTTCGAAAGAACAAAAAAGATTTCTTGGTATTACTTTAAATTGATCTTTTAAAGTGCATGAAATCCTAAGTAGCCCAAAACTATGACATTCGTGTTCATTTGTTAAAGAGTACATGCCAAGGAATGATATGGAATTATCTATGAACCAAGTTCATAACCATTTGATCCTTATCAAAGACGTCTCTCTGAGATATTTGGATCGGAGCAAAGAAACAAGTTGATTTCTTGAGTGATGGAGATCTTATAAGTCGTTTCTTGGAGAAAAATAATACACTCTTAAAAGCAAGTGGTACGGAAGATTAGAAGGGCTGGAGGAGAGAACTTGTAACACTCTCTTGTGACATTATCAACAACTTGATAAGAAGGGGATGATTGTCTCATTCAAAAGGAGTACATATCCCAGTGTATAGTAAAAAGGCAAGAATGCGACAAGTCAAGAAGAAGATGACCACCTTATTCAGAAGAGGCACATATCTCAAACATTTCTGTTAGAATGATTGACCACTTCTTAAGTTTATGACAACATGAATATAATTTTTCAAGTTACTTAAGTGTTGTTCAGTAACACCAGAATGAGAGCATTCAAGATAAACAGATTTGAGCACAAATAGAGCCACAATGATCCATAAATAGGGCATTATCAAAGTTGTACCTCGTGGGAATCATGAGATTCAAATTCAATGGATATATTGAGAGTGAACCTTTTGACTTGAAGGTTGGAAGTATTTTTGAAGGTCCACATTATCCATGTGGGTATCTTGAAGGCTCACATCAGCATGAAAAGATAGAAGTAATCCATGTAGGGGCATCTTGAAGGCTTGCATCAGCATGAAAAAGATAGAAGTAATCTATGGGGGGCATCTTGAAGGGTCACATCAGTATGAATAGACAAACGTAATTCATGTGGGGTCTTGAAGGCTCACACCAGCATGAAAAGGTTGGGATATTTTGAAAGTCCATTTCAACTAGAAATAAAATGTTGGGGTATTTTGAATGACCATTTTAGATAGAAATGATCTATGTGGGTCATTTTGGAAAGCTCATGTTGAGGCATTTTGAAGGCTCATATTAGCAAGAAATAATTTTGAATACATTTCATTTGTATATAAAAAAGTCATGCATTACATGTTGCATTCATATTTCATGCATCAAAGTATTTTTTTTTACAGATTTTCCAAGAAAAGAAGAGAAGAAAAAGACAGAATTCAAGCCTTGAATGAAGGGAATTATATTTTGATTGACAGAACCTCAATAATTGAGGAGCCCAATCCAAGAAGAATAATTACTTTGATGTGGGGTCACATTACCCAAACAACATGATGTTTTCAAAAGTTTTTTTTTAAGAAACTAAGCATGATTTTCGGGGGTTTCTTGATAACGATTTTCAATGAATTTTTATAAGAAACTAAGCTTGAGGGATCATCGTGATATGTAGGGGTTCCTTGATGACAAGTTTGAGGGGTCATCGTGATATGTAAGGGTTCCTTGATGACAAGCTTGAGGGACCAACGTGATATGTAGGGGGTTCCTTGATGACAAGCTTGAGGGACCAACGTGATATGTAGGGGTTCCTTGATGACAAGCTTGAGAGACCAACGTGATATGTAGGGGTTTCTTGATGAACACTTGAGGGACCAACGTGATATGTAGGGGTTCCTTGGTGACAACTAAGAAACTAAGCCTTCGGGGGTTTCTTGATGAGTAAGTCATTCGGGCCATCAATAAGTCTTTCGAGCATGATGTGTAAATCCTTCGGGTCATCAGTAAGTCTTTCGAGTATGATACGTAAATCTTTTGGGTCATCTATAAGTCTTTTGAGCAAGATGATAAGTCATTCGGGCCATCCATAAGACCTTCAGTGCATGATGTTTTCAAATAAGATTTAAGAAACTAAACCTTCAGGGGTTTCTTGATTTGTAAGTCCTTCGGACCATCCATAAGACCTTCAGTGCAGTATGTTTTCAAATGAGATTTTAGAAACTAAGCCTTCGGGGGTTTCTTGATTTGTAAGTCCTTCGGACCATCCATAAGACCTTTAGTGCATGATATTTTCAAATGAGATTTTAGAAACTAAGCCTTCGGGGGTTTCTTAATTTGTAAGTCATTCGGGTCATCCATATGACCTTCAGTGCAGGATGTTTTCAAATGAGATTTAAGAAACTAAGCCTTCGGGGGTTTCTTGATTTGTAAGTCCTTCGGGTCATCCATAAGACCTTCAGTGCAGGATGTTTTCAAATGAGATTTTAAAAACTAAGCCTTCGGGGGTTTATTGATTTTTAAGTCCTTCAGGCCATCCATAAGATCTTCAGTGCATGATGTTTTCAAATGAGATTTTAGAAACTAAGCCTTCAAGGGTTTCTTGATTTTTAAATCATTCGGGTCATCTATAAGTCTTTTGGGTCATCTATAAGACCTTCGGGTAGGATGCTTTCAACAATTCCTTTGGTCGATTCACAACACTTCGAATCAGTAACGTATCACTCGATGGATCAATATTTCCATTGAAAAGATCATAATGAGAAGAACTCATAACCTGAGGAACTGAAAATGAAGACTCGACCAAGAGAATGAATCAAAGGGCAACATCATTTGCCTATTGCCTCCCCCAAGTGAAGACAACCTTTTGCCACCCATACTCACACTCGTTTGCAAATAACACCTAAATTAGCCATCCACTACAAATCCACTAAACCAAATCAAACCTACTCCACCGAAAATCCATTAAATCCATTAAAAAATAAATCCCACATACTCGATGCCAGATCATTCAGCAACAAAGAAGAAGGCATAAAGAGGGGAGAAAACGAATACAGAGGGGAGCTGGGTCATTAAAAAATCAGCAAAAATAAGGGGAAAACATTTTGTAAGAGGAATTCTAGTGTAAAGAGAGGTTATGTTTCTGATTCGAACAAATAACAATGTAATCTTGTCCATCCCTTTTACAGAAGACAATACAATAAAGGTTTATTTGAAATTTCTACTTTCATGTTTATTTGCGTATGCTTGTAATATTTTGGAATTGAAAATTAAATAGAAAGGGAGTCGAGGGTCTCGAGGTCTAAGAGTCTTTCATGGTGGCTTAAGAGTCATTTTAGAGGTTAGACGAGAGAAAGGATAAGACAGGGTTGTGAAGCAAGGGATCGGTTTTGAGCGACGTGAGGGGTGTCTTGAAGGTCTCGGATTGAAGGCTAGCAAGGCGAGGCGAGAGTTCGCTTGAGTTCTTCCAAAGTTCAGATGCAAATTGAATAACTCACTCTTTTTGTAGTGGAACAACGAAAGCACAAAAAATTTATTTGAGCACCAGAACTTGAGCTACTCTTGACCGCATTATATCCCATTGACCGGTTGTGAGTAGAGAGATTGGAGAGGAGCAAAGTTGTTGTGTGTGTTGTTCTGCGTGATTTACTTAGGTTTAGGTTTAGTGTAGCTTTTATATTAAATAGTTTGGGTTAATTAATTTTTAGCCACCAAGATTTTAGGGTAATTTGCTCTCGTACCCCTTAGCTTTAACCGTGTTTTTTTAGTTTAGTCACCTGTAGGATCATTTTCAAATTTTGTTTTTTATTTGTCCTGTTGTCGGTAATTTTCAGTTTTATTCTTTTGGATTAATTCTTTTCATACCCTTATTAGTTAAGCATATTTTTATTTAATCTCTGTTCTAATTATTAAGATTGAATGTTTAATTACACCTCATTTCGTTTCAGCTCATTTGGTTTGTTAGCAATAGATTTAATTTTATAATGACATTTATATATATAGCATGTACATATTATATTATTAAATGTTATTTTCAACTTTAAGTAAATAATATTAATAGTATATTTATGGTTGTTAATTGATATAGCATAAAAGATGAATATTTCTTTATTAAACCCACTAAACATTTTATAAATCATCCATTAAATTGTCAAAAGTTTAGGTGATCCACGTTTTGGAGTCAAGTGGGGTTAGGTTCATGCATAAATAGACCATATTATGTTAGTGGAGGTTCACATGTTTTTAGGGTGAATGGGTTATTTTATGTAAGAAATATTGTTTATGCTCATTAAGTTAATATATATTTATATATAAATGTTTGTTGTACAAATGGTGGCTTTTTATGTCTTGTATTCATGTGCGTGCTATATATATATATATATATGTGTGTGTGTGTGTGTGTTGGCATATAAATGGTTATTTTGCATCTCATGAACCCATCCATAATGAATAGTTATATATATATATATTATGCACCATGCGTGTATCTCATAGTAAATAATAGTCGTTATATCATATGGGTTTCTGTCTTTTAATTTCATCAATTAATTTAACGTGTAAAGTTATATGAATTTTATTTAATTGTTAAAATACTGATATAATTGCATGTATTTTTTGTTCGATCTGCATGATACCCTCACGTGCAAAACTTGACATCGTTACATAATTGCATTAAGGGTAATATCTTTTTAATTTAAAATTGTTTTAAGTGAGTTGTCTTAACGTATTAGATATATGCTTTTGACGATTTTAAATTAGAAGTATATCCCATTAGTAACACCTAAAAATTGATTCATCACTTTAAAATTTGGGAATGAAAGAAAAAAAATGTTCGACTATTTAAATTTGTCGAGAAAGGTTGTTATACCTCATCTAAGATCTGATCTTGATATTTTTAAATAATTGAATATTCTTTATCTTTCTAAAAACTCGATAATTTTAATTTAATCTATTTGGGTGTTTTTGAATATTGTAAAATTAATATTTGTTGTTTTATGGGATCAAAAGTCAAATTAAGTTTGAATTTGTAAAGTTTATTGCAAAGACAATTAATTAATCGACTAGGTGTTGATTTAGGGCGTTGTGGGGGTGTTAATCCTTCCCCCACATGTAACCGACTCCCGAACTCAAATTTTGGTAACACAGACCCCAAGTTTGTCTTTTTAATTAAAATTAATATTTTATTAAAATGAAAAATATATTTTTTTGGGTGCCCAATCACATCCTAATCAAATATTGGTAGCGACTCTTTGAATCTTATTTTTTATTCGTAAAGGAAATCCCAAGTTTTTTGAAACGAGAGGTTTTTTTTTAAATCAAATTCACTTTTAATTTAAATTTAATCTGATGAGAGTAATTAAAAATTGGTGTGGTTTTTAAAATCTCATCCGGAAAAAACCGTTTCGACACATTTAGGATAGGGTTTTTTAACATTTTCTTCTTTGGTCTTTGTTTAATTTAGGTGTCTAGTTTTTGAGTCAATGGTTATAGGAAAATATCTTAATTATAATTTAGTTTACATTTACGATTATATTTGTAAATCCTCATTATAATTCTAAAAATTTTCGATTTTTAATAAAATTAGTGGCTTTCTATAAAAAAAAATATCAAGAAATAGATTTTCAGGAATAATGATAGTTGGCACCAATGATTTCAGCATAATTTTAGTTTTATTATTTAAGCTTAATACAAAAATAAGTGCTTAAAGAATGCTTTGAAAAAAGTTTTAGTGCATAAGAATTTTCGTAAAAATATGTGTTTAAATTTTTCTCTGTTATTTTTAGGTGTCTATCGTTAAGTGGCACTGTCACGTTCAGATTTTTTAAAAATAAAATATTTTTTAAAAATATTTTTTAAAAAAAACTGGAGTTCAAGGTTTTTTTAACGGTATGCACCTAAAAGTGTAACGGAGAAATCTTTAGGCACTTGTTTTTAGCAAAAAATTCTTTAGACACCAAAAGTTAATTTTGAGTATAGTTTAGACACTTATGTTTATATTAAGCCTATTATTTAACATGTAAATATTTTTTTAAATTAATTATTGATATTTAATGTATTGATTGATTAATCCAGATTGAGTATTACAAAGGTTAGGGTGACCCTCCCATTCCAATTTGTTCTGTTCGTAAATATCAAGATTTAAACTCCTGACTTTGCTTAAAAAATTTAAAGCATCATCCCACTATACCAACCGAGAATATGATATTACAAAAATTTTCAAAAGTTTGGGAATAAAATTTATTTATATATAAGAGTTCATTTGTATAATTAGTAATTAATTGTTAATATTTTTCACTCTACTTTTCATTTCTAATTCTTCGCTTTATTTTTATATATTAAATGATTATTTATTTCAAATGCACAGCTAACTTAAGGAGTCATTTTCTTCCTTTGATTTCTTTTGCTTGCCAATAATTGGAAAATTAAATTTATCGATTAAACTAAAATCATGATCAAATATATAGTTATGCTAATTTTTTTAACTTCTACGTTAACTTCTCTGTCAAAAACTAATGGCATGTTACTTGATTAGCAACACTTAAATTGTTTTGTCAACAAGTTTAAAAAAAATTAAAAATCGATGGTAAGAATAAAATATGGTCATAGGTGTAATTTACTCATAACATATTTAAAATATTTAGACAAATTATTTAGCCAAATTAATTTATTTGATGGGTTTAAAGTGACAATGCTCTCCCCCACGTGTTCTCTCGTCCTCTACGAATATAAACATTACACTATTTTACATATACGGAGTTTGCTTTAGTTTATGAAGCAAAACTCTCTAGTCTTGTCAATTTGCAGAGTCAATGTGATATGAAGAAAGTTATAGAGTTGAAACAATGGATTTCTTATACCCAAGTTGTTAGCTTTCCTTCTTTATGAGGTTACCCAATACGAAACAGAAAGAATATCATATGGTCTTCACCACACCCTCAATTCTTCACAACAGTATAGAATCTCTCAATGACACTAGAAAAGGCCTTCCGATTCGAAGTTCGAACTCTTGAATGCTTTCGGTTTTAATGGGACCGACGCAGTCATGGTCATATGCCTGGGATCAGTAAGCATTGATTTTACAGTGACGAAGCCAGCTTCTCTCAATCTTCCTTCCAGGTCAGTGAGGTTGTATTCGTTCAGGAATGGTTCCGTACTCTTCATCAATGTAAAAAGTGCTGGAGGCAACTCCTGAAAACAAACAAAATCGAAATCAAATTCGACAGTCGATGTTCATCGATCAAATCAATTCACACCCTGCAACTCAAGCAAGATTTTGTTGCTTAATGTGCATATCTTGCAATGGAGTAAGGGAATTGTTGTATACCTGAATGATCTTAGACTTGGGCTGCAAAAGGAACAATGTTAACATGAGTTCTAGGCATAGAGAGCAGGAAAAATGATGCTATTTGTGAACAAAGTTCGGCTGTGGAATCTCGTTTACCGCCTGGTCAGTTATAGAGAGTGTGCCGCCGGGTTTAAGCAACCGGAATGCTTCATTTACCAAAGCTATTATTGCTCTTTCAGGACATTCATGGAACTGCACGCATTTGGATTCAAGCGATTGTGTTTTTCATTTAGACAAACATCCCCAACAGGATTTCACTAGGTTGGAGGACAGAGGCATACCACATAACCGAACGATTCCGACTGCGAGCCAGTGTTTTCTCCTGCAGCATGTATCCATGTGATGGGGTTCTTCCGAGGGGATCTTTCCTTTTCCTTATATTGTGCTACCAAAAGAAAGTAGGGCGACATATCTATGCCCTGCCATGCACATATAGCACGCATATTCATATCTGATACTCACATTCAAAGCCGAGTAACGTAAGTCGTGATCGGTTTCCATGAAGGAAGATGCGTATGTAGCTCTTACAGTGACTTTAGCAGAAGGGAACTCATCGGTAAGAAATCGAGTACTCAGACCAACAGAACATCCGATGTCTAAAATAGTTTCGATCTAGACATTTCCTGAATGCATCACGTGATGATTTTTGATTGCTTGAAGCCAATTTCCACGCATTTCTTGAGTTGCTTTCTCTAATGTCGAAGCATATGGAATAGCTCGTAGCGTCATGGACATGGTTGCGACCTCCGCTTCAGCTGCTGCCTGCCATACAATCGTTAAATTGTACGACCAAACATCATGAAAGATTAAGATGTAAATTAAGAGAACACGTTTTTTTCTTGACAAATTATGTGTTTTATCCTATGTTTTTTTCCACACTCGTACAGTCCTACACTATAATTTGTATATAAATATTTTAAAGAAGTCTATATCTGATCGATATGCGATATATTTCTTTGCATTACCAATAAATTCAGCATGTGTCGAACAACAATTGGATTGAATACTTACTTTCCATGAAAGATTGCCATCGTCATATGCATGAAACAGATTCAGATAATCTGTTCAAAAATCCACACCTTTTTAGTATGGATTGAATAATTAAAATAGATATAATTTCAAAATTTATCTTTAATATTTGATAAAACAATCATTTTGATCTCTTTTCTTTTTTAAGCACTTTGACCTACAAATTCATTTTAAAATAAGATGACACATAGTTAGATGAAAATATTAGTTGAATGACAGTAAATACATAATAATATGTGCCCAAAATGATAACATAACACATATTACATGTAAAAAGTAAGGGTAAAGTATAGTAATGGTCACTGAAAATTTCTGAAGCTTGCATTTAGGTCCCCCAACTTTTAAAACTTGCAATACAGTCCCCCAACATTTATTCCGTTTGCAATATGGTCCCCCAACTTAAATCACTGTTAGAAAATTAGGGTAAATTATATAAACGGTCATTGAACTTTTAAGGCACTTGAATTTAGGTCCCCAACTTTTAAAACTTGCAAAACAGTCCCCCAATAATTTTATTTTCTTATTAAATATAGATGTATAGAAAATATAAATGATTCAATTTATATTTAAATGTATGAATCATTTATATTTTTATATATTTTATTTTTCTTCTATAACTAGTATTTAAAATATGTTTATATTTTAATCAAAATATTTCAATATACGAATAAAAATATATTTATAAATGTATATTTATATTTAGATGTATAAATAAAAAATATATTCATATATTAATGTATGAATCATTTATATTTTTTGAATATTTTATTTTTAATAAGAAATTAAAATTATTAATTATATAGAAATACTCAACTTAAGATTATATATAATCATGAATTATAAATATGAAAATATATTATTAAATTTAGTTTAAAAATATAAATCTTAAATTTATTCTTTTAAAATATTGTATCAACTAATATTTAAAAATATATTAAATCTATCAAACAATTTATCAAATATAATATTTTTTATTGTAAAAAATATAATATTTTCCCATCATTTATTGCTTTCAAATTTTTTGCCGAAGTTTAAATCTCATTATTTCCATTTTCCATTATATTTTTTTTTTCTGGCATTGGTTATACTATTAGTATATGTATTATTGTATATCTCTTAACACAAACGATGGTGTTAGCTTAGTGGCTCCACCCTGTATCTTTCATTTGCGTGACTCAAGTTTGAGTTTGCCCAAGACCCAAATTTTACTTCTTTGTAACTTAATTTTCTTCTAATTAGATGGTGACATGTGTCACCAATAACATATATCATGATCATGTGTTAACATATGTCAGATCCTGGTTAAATGATTAATTTATTAAATTTTATTTAATTTAGGACCAAATTGATAGCATATATAAATAATTAGGTGGTGACATGTGTCACCAATGACACGTGTCATGATCATGTGCTAACACATGTCATATCCTAATTAAATGATTAATTTATTAAATTCTATTTAATTTAGGACCAAATTGATTATATAAATAATAAAGACTGAATGCATAATAATGTCAATTCCTTTTAACTGCCACTTCATCATTTGTATCAATTGGTAACGACTAGTGGCTTAGTTGAAACAGTTAAATAATTATGTTGTATGATTGATAAATTTAAAAGATCGATGACAAAAGTAAAAAGGGCTAAATAGTTAAGTTGTCAACCTAGTAGTTTACACTTTTATTTATATGTCAAAATAACATTTTATAAATTTAAAATTCGAATTATTTTCAACTTCTTCTATATCCTAACTACTTTTTTTAATTAAAAAACTTCTTCAACAGATAAGAATTATACTATTATATTTATATAAAAATACGTATCACATGAAATAAGATGAAATTAAATATAATAAATCTGACATAATTGAATTTAATTGAATTATTTTGGAATTTAGGGTTTAGAATGAAATTGAATTACTTTGGAAATTAGGGTTTAGAATGAAATTGAGGACTGTTTTGCAAGTTTTAAAAGTTGGGGGACCTAAATTCAAGTGTCTGAAAAGTTCAATAACCTTTTATATAATTTACCCTAATTTCTAACAGTGGTTTAAGTTGGGGGACCATATTGCAAACGGAATAAATGTTGGGAGATTGTATTGCAAGTTTTAAAAGTTGGGGGACCTAAATGCAAGCTTCAGAAATGTTCAGTGACCATTACTATACTTTACCCAAAAAGTAATTATACAACCCATACGGCATGTCGAAAGTAACTATGCGGTCAAAAGTAGTGACATACATGCATTAAATATTAGTTGATTACCAGGGGTTGTTTTGCCCAAAATGAAACATTAATATTAAAATACTAAAAAAACAGAAACCAAAATAATTAGTCATCAATCTTTAAGTTTATTTTTTAAAAAGGGTAAATTACAAATTTAATAATTGAACTTTTATGTGATTCCTATTTTATTCACTGTACTATCAAAATTTTTAATTTGCTCACTCAACTTTTAAATTGCTCATCTTTTGGTAACTCAACCATTAAATAGCTAATGGTGTTATGACATAACAATCTCAACAAAAGAGACGTAGTTTTATATTCTCTAAAAAAATAAGGATAAATTACAAATTTGATAATTGAACTTTCATATAATTCTTATTTTACTCACCGTACTTTCAAAAATTTCAATTTGTTCACTCAACTTTATAGATTGAGTCATTTGGTCACTATGTCGATGTTAGACAAACGGCCGACCAGCAGAGGCAACGATGGTGAAAGGGCAAATCGATTGGGTTTTGGTCGGAAAGAGGAGAGGACTTCAGCGGTGGTGGCGGTGAGTCGAACGAACGGCCGGGGTGTCTAGAAATCGATGGGAAGCTTTGGTTTCTCGACGAACCTTCGATGGTTTCTCAACGACTAACGGCGGGGAGCCTTGACAATCGACCACCAGGGTTTCAATCGGGAGGCGACACCGATGCTGTTGGAGGTGGCAGTACGAGCCACCGCTGGCTGAAGATGGGTTCAACGATGAGGGCAGCGGTGGACGATCGTTGACGAAGAGAAGTTTAGCGGCAGAGTGAGCAAAGTTTAAATTTTTGAAAGTACAATGAGTAAAATAAGAATCATATGAAAGTTCAGTTATCAAATTTGTAATTTATCCTTATTATTATTATTATTATATGGAAATCCGATGTGGCATGTTTGATATTAAAATATTTCACATCAACGAGCTATTAGTGATATAACAGTGGAGTCACCAAAAAATTCAATCCATAAAGTTGAGTGAGCAAATTGAAAATTTTGAAAGTACGGTGAGTAAAATAAAAATCGTATGAAAGTTCAGTTCAAAATTTGTAATTTACCCTTTTAAAAACCATTAAATAAAAAACCAAAAGACGAGAAATGCATTCAATCTGGGTATTGAAGAGAGGGGTTCAGAATGCTGTCCAGCTCCTTGTAAACATCCGATTCAAGAATCTCATTCGCCATCTGCCTCCATGTAATACCTTTCTTCTCCGCCGTACTGTTGGTTTGGAACATTGTATTGGGTCAATTCAAACATCAAAAACAAAACAAAAACAGAAATGAAATGTTATTAGCGTGCAGTGTTTTGCATGCCCAAAATAAATAAAGGGCAAAATAGGAACTTGATGAAAACTTGTCGGGCACCAAGCTTAAGCAGAGAGGAAAGGAGAGCTTCAACAAGGCGAGACAAAGGATTTTTATCTGTCCAATTCGGCTCACTCGATCTCCTTCTTTGTATGCTATTGATACCGTCTCCATCTCTGCCTGATCTGCCACCTCAACGCGAACTATGGCTCCTGAATCTATTCTTCTGCCATTTATTCCGATCATTGTTCTTCCATTTACGGATCTTGATGAAGGTAAGGATGCAAGGAAAAGCTTCTGAGAAGAGGAAGTTGCCCAGAGCGCCATTGCAGATGATTTTCGAGGTTAATGAAGCGTCGATGACAAGAGTAGTAGTTTAGCTTCTCTTTTTATATTCGCACTTCGTTAACCTGAATCCTCCCAGCCTATTAGATGGCAGCACGTGGGTGGTAAGAATATAAGTCTATCTGTTTTTTTTTGCATAATGACAAAATGTCCTTCATGTTTTCTTCCTTTTTCAATTGTTCTCTCAAATTTTTTTCTTTAACAATTTAAACACTGAAGTTTTGATGGGGTAACCAAAACAGAACTAAAATGTGATGTTAGTTATGAACTAAAAAAGGTATAATGATAAAATTATTCCCTAATATTTACACAAATGATCATTTTGACTCATTCTTTTTTGGAGTATTTTAGTTCATTCTATTTCATTTTTTGTTAAAACATTTTTTGTTATAAAGAAACCTTTAGTTGACTAACGATCGATACATGTTCCCGGCGTGTCATTTTCACACGTGCTTAATTATTAATGTAACATGCATCACTAAAGTTATGATATGTTATATACAACATCACTCAAAGTAATAACGTGGCATGTGCCACATTAACCATAATAATAACGTCAGGGGTAAAAAAATTATTGTTATTATTTGAGGTCTTAGGTTTGAGCACCAAGAATATCAGGGTTTGATCATTCAATGTTAAAAGTTTGAGAGTTATCTTTGAACATATACTGCCTTATACTTTTCCGAGATTAATAAAAAAGTAAAAACATGTTGTAATCACTATTTTTACCTCCCATTCCAGCAGCTCCACGTTTCAGCTTCAGCAGCTGCCAATAACGACAACCGTCCAGTTGTTCCTCGCATCTCCAGCAGTCTTTACAATAGCAGTAGGAACAGCTGCCCCCTCCACGTCCACGTTCCAGCATCTTCCACCAATGACAGCTGGTCCTCCGCTCCACACAACAGCTGTCAACACTCCAGCTCCACCCGTGGCCTCCCTTGCTCCACGTCCCGGTTTCAGCTCCCCTCCAACAAGCAAGCAACAACACAAAAATCATCATATGTATTTTTCAAATTTTCTTTTATATTGACACATTTAAACCAAGGTTATAAAAACCCAAAGAAATATTGTAAAAAAGGAGGAGGATTTTTTTCACCCATTCGAAATCAATATAACAACATTTCTAAAGGTCCATTTTTTAATACCCGTTTTCTTCTTTATTTTCTTGTTTTTCCGAGTAGAAATATAAGAAGAGAGGAGTAAGTTTACCTTTCCTCGAGCTCCTCGTCGGAATCTCGAGCCGATGTGGTCCTTGGTTTTCTGAGAAGCTCTCGGTCGAGCAAAAGAGAGATGAGGAAGAAAGCCTCTTAGGGGCTGTTTGGTCTCGATTTAATGGCCTATTTGGTCTTATTTATCATGACCGGCGTCGTATTCGGCGGCGTTGCTGAGGAACTTTGAAGCTCTCGGTCGCACGTTGAGTTGGAGAGGGAGAGTGTGAGAGAAGAAGATGATAAAAAGCGAGAGAATTTTTTTTAGTTTTCACGTCTCTGAAGAGATAAAAGGGAGTGGTTTTTATTTTAATTGTTTTGGGTAAATCACACGTCAGGTCCCCATTTTCTGGGAGCTTCTGCTTTGATCACATTTTATGGATTAATCACCAAATAGTACCCGTAATTTAGCTTTTTTCATTTTAGTCACTAATTTAGGGGTAAACTACCTTAGGTCCTCAACGTTTAGGCATCTATTTACATCCTGGTCACTAACCCATGGTCGAATTACATATAGCCCACTAAACTTTTACCTTGTATTTATATTATAGTCATTTAAAATAGGAAAAATCACAAAATAATCCCTCCATTTTATGCACATATTTGCACTTTAGTCCATGATTTCTCTATTTTTATTATTTCAAAAGGTGTTATATTTTATTTTCTTTTATTTTGATCTCTTTACTTTACTTTATTATATCTTAGTCATTTAATTCTATCTTTTAATCTTCTGATATATTTATTTAGCCCTTTACTTTATATTTTAACTTTTTTGAATTTCAGTTCTTTAGTTTCATTACTTTAATTTTCTATGTTTGCTTTACATTTTTCAATACTTTAATTTGTCTTTTAATTATTGCACTTTATTTTTTGTTCATTTTATTTTAGTCACATGAATATTTATGAACTCATAAACATAACTTGATCGATTTCATAATTTGATTAAAGGATAATATTTATTTTTAAATATTAAAGAAAAGATTGTCTTAAAGTAACTAGATGTCATTTTCTGATATTTTTAAATAAATAAATACCATATAAAACCATAAAAATATATATTTTAATATATTTTTCCTTAGAATTATTCGATTGAATCTGGAATAATAGGATCATAAATTAAATTTATATTTGAAATCTTAAATTCTATTATTAGAGATAATTTATAATCGATATGTACCAATTTTGGGCATTGTGGGGGTGCTAATCATTCCCCAAACGTAACAGACCACGAATCCTTTTTTTTATTACTAAAAATAATGAATTTTTGGTTACACGCATATCAGTTTATCTTTTAATTGATGTTTTCTTAAAAACTCTTTTCAAAATTGTTTTCCAGGTATACGACCTACCTTATCCAAAAAGGTCGATGGCGACTTCAAAACATTTCCTTAAAAAACATTTATTCATTCACATTACTTTTTTCGCCAAGGAAATTTCGTGTCCGGGCGAAAACCGGTTACGACAGGTTGGCGACTCCGCTGGGGACCCTGATCAAACCTATGTCGATTATATATTGTCTCTATTATTAATTAAGAAATCAATTTTATTTAATTTATTATTCTTTCGATTTCTTTCAATTTTTTCCTTGTATATTAATGTTTTTAATTGATTTTTAGATATTATTTTTGTGTGAACATTTCTCCTCACACACAACACTTGCATTGCATAAATATAAGCTCTATAATTGAGCTCTTTCCTTTTAAGTTGGAGTAAAAGTGACATATGCGTGAGAATTTATTTTCCGTGTCAGATCTAGCAAGTAACTTTCGGGGTTCATATATCATATGTCTTCATAAGGATTTATTCTATGTGTCAGACATAGGAAAATGTGTCCCCTCGAATTGAACTCGGTCCACTTTAAGTCTGTAATGGTTTAGGATTGAGGGTTTGACAGCCCAAGGGGGCGCCAACAAGGGCAATTCGAGTACCTTTACTCCTATAATTGAAACCCTGCATATAATAAACCTTAGAAATTCTCCTGATCTAAGACAATGCTAAAACCCTATCCGTAGGTGTACACAAATGAGAAATAAGCTCTAGCTTTTAATATATTTAATTTATTTTTTTCTTTGAATAAATACATGCGAACTAGAAATTATGCGGTTAGGTTAATTTTTCCCAACAAAGCATGGAACTAGAAAGCATGAGGTTAGGATTTATACCATGATAGATAGAATCTTTTTTTCCATTAGTTGGTACTAACCATTTTATTTTTTCTTATTGTTATCTATTTTGTAGATACATTTTATTTTACTCTAACTTGTTTATATGGATTTCTTGTGCATTTGCATTGCATGATCATGTCATAACCAGAAGGTGTTGATTCGAGAGAGTGTTCATAAAATTGAAAAGTTTTCATAAATGGATAAAAAAAATTATGATCAAGCAAAATATGACACAGCCAAGGAATGGCATCCTGAGGGAACTCTGAGGATATAGGAGAGCTATGCACACAAAGATCCTGTTAGATTGATACCAAAAGCATTTTATGGTAAGAGTATCAATAGAAGCATTCAGAATGAAGGAAATTTTTATGAAGCTCAAACACATTTTTAGAAGGATGAAAACAAGAAATTAAGATGAGCACCATGTGTGAGGATTTCCAAAAGATCAGTCAAGCCTTTCAAAGTGTTGGCATAGGAAACACCCCAGAAGAGTGGATAACAGAGGTCATCAAACTGAAAAAGAACTGCAAAATACATGAAGATCTTGTCAAAGAACTCTGTAACCATAAAAATTCCCTCACAAGGGAAAATGAGCAACATTGCCTACAACTCCGAGAGTTGACAGAGAAGATGAAGGAAAAAGACAATGTCAGGGAAGAAGCTGTTGTTCAGACAAGCAATATGGCTCATAAGCTGATAGACTTAGCTGACTTTACAAGGAATTGAAGTATATGGATAACTTAACTTTTGAGCATAAATGGAAACTAACTTGTCTTTAGAGAAGTTAGGAGTGAAGGTTATCTCTATATGTAAAGTTTTGTTTGATGTACCTAAACTTTTGTATTAAATGAAGGTTGTTTTAAGATGATCACTCTTGAGTAACACCTTTTTCATACATGCATTTGCATTTTGCTTCTTTGCATTTTCATTTTGCATTCGTACTTTTATGTTTGCTTTTGCATTGCACAATTTGCATTCTTATTTTTGCATTTCTACATTTTTTGCATTTTCATTTTTGCATCTTTGCATTTTCATTTTGCATCCGTATCTTTGCATTTTAATTTTGCATCCGTATCTTTGCATTTTTACGTTTTTATTTACATTTTCATTTTTGCATTTACATCTTTGCACAATTACATTTGTTTCAAACTATTTTACATGCATTTAATCATGAAAATATGGGAATAATTCGTGGAGGATTCCATGATAGAATTTTTGAAATCAAATTGGAGTTAACTTGGTCTTCCTAAAAAAGGATAATAACCATGAATGAGATTTTAGCAAGGGTTGGTAGAATCAAGAAACTGCAAGAGCAACTTATCAAGACTCAACAAGAGATGATTGATCAAGTAAAAAAGTTCCAGGGTGATTCAAATGAACAAATGGATCAAGCAAAAAAATTCCAAGATGATTTAAAAGAGCAAATTACGTTAAGGGATCTGGTGAATGTTGTGATCCATGGAAAGAAACCCTTAGAGGATCTCGCTGTAAAGGTTGTGAATGAGGTTCTGAATGATAATGATGAGTTCGAAGTGATATTGTCTGATGATCAAGAACCTACTAGGAAGCATAATAATTCAAGACAGCTTCAAGATTTGGTCCCAGGGGGCATTGGTGAATTGATGATGAATGAAGAATCAATGAAAGAAAAAAATCCCTTGTGAGATACAAGATTTGGTCCCAGGGGGCATTGGTGAATTGATGATGAATGAAGAATCAATGAAAGAAAAAAATTCCCTTGTGAGATATAAGCTTTACCCAAAAAAGAGGGGCATAGAAAAGGGTCAAAGGTTGATCAAGAATAAAAAGAATATGCGGGGTTTTCAATTCCATCCCTTCCACTTTTCGAGTGAAAATTGCATTCAAAAATGCTTTCAGCAGAATTAATTACTCCATGATATGTCCAGCCACAGTGGCCTCCAAATGAAAAATGGACCTATAAGGAGGTTCCTTGGATAAACGAGAATGGAACTCCAAATTTTTAGCTAAGGTTCCTAGTAACCTTAAGGGAAATTCCAAGATCCTTAGAGCAAGCAACTCAAAAGTGCAAGGTAGAAGGGGTTAAGGTTCAATGCTCAGAAATCATTGCCTCGACAGAGACTAATATAATCAAATCCTGTGAAGAATATCAGATGCAAAAATGGGAAAAAAGAAATCAAAGCAAAAAAGGCTCACATGGATGTAATTCGAGATGGCCCATAGGTTTAAAAATAAACTGGGAAGATGCCACCATGAAAACATCTCAAACACCCATATCAGAATTCCTGAGGACAGATGGGGCTTTGGGCAGTTTAGAGAACATGACGAATATAACGCTCATTACAGCTGCAATATGTGTTCAGAACCAGGACAAAGCTATTGTCACCAATGAGAATTGTTTTAAGCTCAACTTCCAACTGATAAACGAGGAGATGAGATCTGAACAAAAAGCTGCTAAGAAAGAAGTAGAAACTGGTGCGTCTGAGGAATCATCCACAAGCCCAGATAAGAGAAATGATCAAAGATGGGGGGCAATTGAGGACAAAGGACTCTGGTCCAATTATAAACCCAACATTCTAGGAATGATAGGGCAAGCCAAATAAACAAGTGTAAGTTGTTATCTACCATGTAGCACTTTCTATTTCAGCATCTTGTTGTCTTGTTTGTTCATCTCCGCTTTTTGTGATAATAAATTGTGTTGCTTTTATGGTTATAAGCAAGGAATCAAATTTTAATATTGAAGTTTAAGTATCAAGTAAATTAAATATTTTTTTTTAATTTTTCAAGAGTTATAGATTTGGCAAGTGGTAAAATTATACCTTTCATATCCCATCCACGCCAATTACTGACCTTATAAAACGAAATCCGGACACTACATATATTTGAGACTCTGAAGTAATGTCTCTACCCATTTTTGAGACACCAAATCCAGATGTTTATCTACTTGGGTAGAGTTGATTAGTTTATAACATTCCACCATATACACGACTTCAGAAGTCACATATTTTTCCTTTAAGATATAAAACCATCATACTGGTAAGACCAAAACCTCAAAAGAACCAAACTTTCAATTATCCATGAATCTTCCTGCAAGAAGAGACAAAATGAGGCATCATGGATTAATATGTCAAAGAGAATTTTGAGTAATTAGGGCATGCTCAAAGCAAGAAGAAAAATAAGGGGATTGATTTAAATTATTCATGCATTAATTACATTGTTTTCATGTAAATAAAGTTAATCCTGAATATTCATCCCCCTGGGGAAACCTCTTTTTACAAAGAATTTTCTGTATAAAATGATGAATGACATTCTTTCATTTGTCCCTTCGCAAAAGGAGAAAAATATATCTTTTGGTGTCCCCATTTGAGCCTGAATTATTTTTTTTCTTTTCTGATTCAACCCTAACCAAGGATCACCCTCCATATTAAAGGGCAAGAAGAAGGATATTTTCTCACAGGAATAAAGATTGTCAATCTAGTTTTATTACGAAGGCAAATCTTCATGAAATAAAGAGAGTTTTGAACTACAAGGTATGTCAAATACAAGAGGAAAAGGAGGTTCTCAAAGAAATTGAAGTCATATACTCATTCATCATAAAAAAAAAGAAAAAAAAAAGAAAAAAAAGAAAAAAAAGATGAAAAAGATGAAAAAGAAAAGAAAAAAATTGAATCGAGATAGGAGACTCATTGAGCCTCAAGCTACAATGTTGATAAAGTACAATTAGTTCAAAGATTCATATTCAAAAAGAATAGCAAGAAATGATGAAGATATGAGAAAATGGAAATGAACCAAAAAATTGACAGTCTAAAAGGATCCAAAAGAAGAATGACAAATAGCAAAGCAGATCCAAGTCAAGAAAGGCAATATTAAAGGCATCATAATGAATTGATCCTTGGTTCAATTACCCTTAAACACTTGTTTGAGCCTTTTTATCCCTTTCTTTCATAACCATGAGCCCTGGCATACATTACGTACCTGAAAAGTCCATTCTAATCATACAAGAATTTCTATGTGAAAGAGACTATCTTCAAATTTCATTCCGCCTCTCAGGATTGATTTTTATGTGCAAAAATTGTTTTTTTTTTAAAAAAAATCTTTAATGCATGATATGAAAAATGATAAAAGAGGGGTTCAATATGTAAAATTTCTTAATAACATCTTGAAACCAAAGGAGGATTTGAGTTGAAAACCTGAAAAGGTGGTTTGAATATTGAATGGTGCAACAACAACATAAGAGACAATCTTAAGCTCTTAATGAAGCACAACACATCCCAAAGAGATTCCTGAAATTTTGGAATCAATAAGTATCCCTATGAGATGAATACAACAACCATTTCTTCAAATTAGAGAAAGTTCAAAGAGACATATGTGCTGGACCAACCTGACATTTGCTATAGGACTATGATTTTTTGATTTAAAAGTGTAATTGATTTCTTTGATATTCATTAAACTCATGTTTTATGATTTGATTTCATTGTGAGCCTAAATTAAGGGGCAATACTTTAAAAAAAATTCATTCTTTGATAAAGAAAAGAGGAAAAACATTTTCAAACAGGATTATCTCAAATAAGGAAGGTCCTTGAAGAAAGTTGATGCCTATTCTACCTCTATTGTAGAAAAAGAATAAGTGATGCTAAAATGATGAAGCACTTCACAGTTTTGAAAGCAAGTGGTCCAAAAAGCCAGAAAGTCTGGAGAATTGAACTTGTAATACTCTCCTGTGACATTATTAGCAGCCTGATAAGAAGAAGACGATTACCCTTTTCAAAAAGGGCATATATCCAGCGCATAGCAAAAATGGCAAGAATTTGACCAATCAAGAAGGAGATGATCACCTCATTCAGAAGAGGCACATATCTCAGACATTTCTGTTAGAAGGATTGATTAATTCTTAAACGTTTGTAGTAACAACAATAAAAGCTTTAAGCTACTGAATAACACCACTGTTTAGCGACACCATAATGAGAGAATTCAAGATAAATAAATTTGGGGCACGAATAAAGCCACTAGTTCCCTCAATGGGGCATTAGCAAAATTGGACCTCGCATGGACCATGAGATTCAAATCAAACAAACATTGAGAGTAAGCCTTACAGTTTAGAATATTGGGGCATTTTGAAGGCCCAATTCAGACATATCTATGTAGGACATCTCGAAGGCCCATTTCAAACCAGAAATAGAATATTAAGACATTTTGAATGCCTAATTCAAACAGAAATAATCCATGTGGGGCATTTTGAAGGCTCACAGCAATACGAATATTTGGGCATTCTTGGAGGCTCATCTCAGCAAGAAGTAATGTTGAACGCATTTTTAACATCTGTATCAGCAAATGATGGGGCATTTTAAAGGTCACTTCAGACAGATCCATGTGGGGCATTTTGAAGGCCCACAACAGTATGAAAAAATGTTGGGCATTTTGAAGGCCCACATCAGTATGAATATTTGGGCATTTTTTTAGCAAGAAGCAAATGTTGGGGCATGCTGAAAGCCTATTTCAACTAGAAATGATCCATGTGAAGCATTCTGAAAGCTCACAGTAATATAAAAATTTGGGGTATTTTGAAGGCTCATTTCAGACAAAAAGACCCATGTGGGGCATTTGAAGGCTCAAATAAGCAAGAAACAATTTGAAGGCATTTTGAACATTCATATCAACAAATATTGGGGCATACTGAAGGCCCACATCATCATGTATTAAGATCATTAACTTGAGCAAATATTTCCAATGAGATAGAAAGCTATGAAGAATGAAAGTGGTGAAACAGTGACAGTGAAAATGATTATACATATTTACTTTGTTCATCATATATTTGCATTATTCTAGTCATTTGATGTTGGCAAGCCAAAGCGTCTCATTTGTATTCCCACTGAGTTTTGTTCTCAAGTGGTCTTGTGACATCATACAAAAGCTTTGAACACTATACAAGGAGCTTCAATAATTGAGAACTTCTGGGCAGAAGCTACAAGAAAGGATGAATGTGTTGTCAAATGCTTTACAAACATCTGGGAAGAAGCCACAGGAAAGGATGAATGTGTTGTCAAATGTTTTATGAACCATTGATTATGGTGCTTAACCAATGTTGCAGATCATGTGGTGTTTCCATTTATTGATCCGAGATAAAGTTTGACTTCTTCAATCCCAAGGTTTGAAGTGATATATGATGAAGATTTCTTTCCAAGGAAGGGAATTGGAATTTTAACAACAAGAAACTAGTGGAACCAACTAAGATTGAACAATAAGATGTTGTTAAACATCTCGACATGATATGGTCTGAATGATTTTGTTCGAGATCCAATTAGATGTGGAGATATGAAAAGAATTATGATAAATCCTCCTTGTGATGTGTTTCAAGAGTCAAATTAGAACAGATGTTGCTCTCCTAATTAATCCCTGCTGAGTTGGGCATATCTACATCTACATTATTCAAAGATGATATATTCATTCTTCAAAGATGATAGATTCTCTCTTCAAAGATGATAAATTATCTTTTCAAAGATGAAAGATTTATTGGATTTCTACACAAGTCCAGACAAAGAAAGCTGGTTTTATCAAAGATAAAATGGGGCATCAATGTTGTAATTCTGATTACGACAAGAAGCCCATAAATGAAACATTTCTTTTGAGACTTTAATGAAACAAAGAAGACACAAAGATACAAGTGGATCGGATGGTTCATCAGAAATGCCAGCTTAAAATGACATTTTGGCTAAGTGAAGGAAGACCGAGTTCACCACTTTGAAGTCAAATAAAGATGGATTCAACATTCATGCATTCATAAGAACATCATTTGCATAGTAGAAAATGCATTATATTGATACAAGTGATTGCATTCAAACATAGGGTTTTTACATGTTTTAAATTAAAAAAAGAATTCATGATGAAAAATACCTTACAAGTGTAAGGTAGAATTCAAACATCAAGTACAGGAATCACTTCAGAAGAAGTAAACATCAGAAGAATAGATGGTCGCAATCCATAGAAGAAGTATTATTTTGAAATGGGGCATGTTACCCAACTAAAATGTTATTTCGAAAAACGAGAAAACAATTTCCAAAGTTTCTCATTTAATCTTTTCTGATAATGAAATTGTTAATAGTAAGAAAAAGATTTCCAAAGTTTCTTACTTAGTAAACTATTTCCCAAAATTTTGTAAGTCCTACAGGCCATCCATAAGACCTTCAGTGCAGGATGTTTTCAAATAGCAATTTATCTCACTTGAGATTGTTTTTCTTAAAACAAATTGTTTCTCGCTTGAGAAAGTTTCACTTGAAATAGCAATTTATCTCACTTGAGATTGTTTTTCTTAAAACAAACTTTTTCTCGCTTGAGAAAATTTCACTCGAAATAACAATTTATCTCACTTGAGATTGTTTTTCTTAAAACAAACTGTTTCTCACTGGAGAAAATTTCACTCGAAATAGCAATTTATCTCACTTGAGATTGTTTTTATTAAAACAAACTGTTTCTCGCTTGAGGAAGTTTCACTTGAAATAGCAATTTATCTCACTTGAGATTGTTTTCTTAAAATAAACTATTTATCGCTGGAGAAAATTTCACTCGAAATAACAATTTATCTCACTTGAGATTGTTTTTCTTAAAATATTTCCAGAAGAAGTTCATAGTCTGAAGAACTCATATGAAGAGGAAGAATGAGTTCATAGTCTGAAGAACTCGTCTGAAGAGGAAGAAGGAGTTCATAGTCTGAAGAACTCGTATGAAGAAGAAGAAAGAGTTCATAGTCTGAAGAACTCATATGAAGAGGAAGAAGAATTTCATAGTCTGAAGAACTCGTCTGAAGAGGAAGAAGGAATTCATAGTCTGAAGAACTCATATGAAGAGGAAGAAAGAGTTCATAGTCTGAAGAACTCATATAAAGAGGAAGAAGGAGTTCATAGTCTGAAGAACTCATCTGAAGAGGAAGAATGAGTTCATAATCTGAAGAACTCGTCTGAAGAGGAAGAATGAGTTCATAATCTGAAGAACTCGTCTGAAGAAGAAGAAGGAGTTCATAGTGTGAAGAACTCATATGAAGCGGAAAAAGGAGTTCATAATCTGAAGAACTCGTCTGAAGAAGAAGAAGAATGAGTTCATAATCTGAAGAATTCGTCTGAAGAGGAAGAAAAAGTTCATAGTCTGAAGATGAAGAAGGAGTTCATAGTCTAAAGAACTCGTCTAAAGAGGAAGAAGGAGTTCATAGTCTGAAGAACTCGTCTGAAGATGAAGAATGAGTTCATAGTCTGAAGAGCTCATATGAAGAGGAAGAAGGAGCTCATAATCTGAAGAACTCGTCTGAAGAGGAAGAAGAAGTTCGTAATCTGAAAACTCGTCTGAAGAGGAAGAAGAAGTTCGTAATCTGAAGAACTCGTCTGAAGAGGAAGAAAGAGTTGATAGTCTGAAGAACTCATATGAAGAGGAATGAGTTCATAATTTGAAGAACTCGTCTGAAGAGGAAGAAGGAGTTCATAATCTGAAGAACTCGTCTGAAGAGGAAGAAGGAGTTCATAATCTGAAGAACTTGTCTGAAGAGGAAGAAGGAGTTCATAGTCTGAAGAACTCGTCTGAAGAGGAAGAAGGAGTTCATAATCTGAAGAACTCGTTTGAAGAGGAAGAATGAGTTCATAGTCTGAAGAACTCATATGAAGAGGAAGAAGGAGTTCATAATCTGAATAACTCATTTGAAGAGGAAGAAGAAGTTCATGGTCTGAAGAACTTATTCAACCTTTTGCTTGACTTTATCACATAGGGAAGTATATCAACATCAACATTGTTCAACCTTTTGTAAAATCCATCACAGAAGGAGATAAATCATCATTCCCTAGTGAAAAGTTCATAATAAGAAGAACTCGTCCGAAGTGAGCGAAAAGTTCATATTGAGAATAACTTATGGCTCAGAAGTTTGAACATTTCAAGCTAAAAATGGTGCTTTATGTCTTTGCTCAATTCCTGTTCCACAACAACGAGCAAAGAGGGGCAGATGTAATCACCATTTTTACCTCCCCATTCTAGCAGCTCATGTTTCAGCTTCAGCAGTTGCCAACAGCTCCAACAATGACAACCGTCCAGCTGTTCCTCGCAGCTCCAACAGTCTCTACAATAGCAGTAGGAATAGTTGCCCCCTCTATGTCCACGTTCCAACATATTCCACCAACGACAGATGGTTCTCCGCTCCACACAACAGCTGCCAACACTCCAGCTCCACCCGTGGCCTCTCTTGCTCGACGTCCTGGTTTCATCATATGTATTTTTCAAATTTTCTTTTATTTTTACACATTTAAACCAAGGTTATAAAAACCCAAAGAAAGATTGTAAAAAAGGAGAAGGATTTTTTTCACCCATTCGAAATCAATACAACAACATTTCCAAAGGTTTATTTTTTAGTACCCGTTTTCTTATTTATTTTCTTGTTTCTCCGAGTAGAAATATAGGAAGAGATGAGTAAGTTTACCTTTCCTCGAGCTCCTCGTCGAAATCTCGAGCCGGCGTGGTCCTTGGTTTTTTGAGGAGCTCTCAGACGAGCAAAAGAGAGAGGATGAAGAAAGCCTCTTAGGGGCTATTTGGTTTCGGTTTAATGGCCTATTTGGCCAAATTTATCATGACCGACGTCGTAGTCGGCAACGTTGCTGAGGAGCTTTGAAGCTCTCGACCGCACGTTGAGTTGGAGATGGAGAGTGTGAGAGAAGAAGATGGTAAAGAGGGGGATAATGTTTTTTAGTTTTCACATCTCTGAAAGAGATAAAAAGGGAGTGATTTTCATTTTAATTGTTTTGGGTAAATCACGTGTCAAGTCCCCATTTTCTGGGAACTTCTTGCTTTGATCACATATTTTATGGATTAATCACCAAATGGTACCCGTAATTTTAGCTTTTTCATTTTAGTCACTAATTTAAGGGTTAACTACCATAGGTCTTCAACGTTTAGGCAACTATTTACATCCTGGTCACTAACTCATGGTCAAATTACATATAGCCCACTAAACTTTTACATTGTCTTTATATTATAGCCATTTAAAATAGGAAAAATCACAAAATAATCCCTCCATTTTATTCGAATATTTACACTTTAGTCCCTGTTCTATTTTTTATTTCAAAACTAGGTGTTATATTTTTATTTTCTTTTATTTTGATCTCTTTGCTTTAATTTATTATATCTTAGTCATTTTAATTCTATCTTTTAATCTTCTGATATATTTTATTTTAGTCCTTTACTTTATATTTTAATTTATGTCATTTACTTTTTTTTATTGAATTTCAGTTCTTTAATTTCATTACTTTAATTTTCTATGTTTGCTTTACATTTTTCAATGCTTTAATTTGTCTTTTAATTATTGCACTTTATTTTTTGTTCATTTTATTTTAGTCACATGAATATTTATGAACTCATAAACATAACTTAACCGGTTTCATAATTTGATTAAAGGATAATATTTATTTATTTTTAAATATTAAAGAAATGATTATCTTAAAGTAACTAGATGTCATTTTCTAGTATTTTTAAATAAATAAATACCCTATAAAACCATAGAAATATATATTTTAATATATTTTTCCTTAGAATTATTTGATTGAATCTGGAATAAGAGGATCATAAATTAAATTTATATTCGAATTCTTAAATTCTATTATTAGAGAGAATTTATAATCGACAAGTACCAATTTTGGGCGTTGTGGGGGTGCTAATCCTTCCCCAAACGTAACTGACCACGAATCCCTTTTTTTATTACTAAAAAGAATGAATTTTTGGTTACACGCAGATCAGTTTATCTTTTAACTGATGTTTTCTTAAAAACTCTTTTAAAAGATGATTTTTAGGTATTCGACCTATCTTATCCAAAAAGGTCGATGACGACTCCAAAACATTTCCTTAAAAAACATTTATTCATTCACATTACTTTTTCCGCCAAGGAAATTTCGTGCCCGGGTGAAAACCGGTTACGACACATGTGAAAATGTCATACCGTCAACATGTATCGATAATTAATCAACAAATGATTTCCTTTTAGCAAAGATTATTTTAACCAAAAATTGAAACATTGTGAACTAAAATGTTTCAAAAAAATCAGAGTTAAAATAGTAATTTATAAAAACATTAAGAGATAATTTTATCATTATATCTCAAAAATAAATGATTAAAAAATTAAATAATAGATGAAGATCAAATAAATAATTTATCATTTTTTTGATAAACCTAGGGTAAATATAAAATAATATCTATTTAAAGATTCTTAATCATTTGACGATGAACGTTAATACTCCTACATACGTTATACTCAAACACAAAATCTTAATAACAACAAATGTTTTAATCATAAAAGTAAAGATACTTAAAACTTTAATCTGCTTGCTCAAACCTAACTGAGCATATTAAAGTATAATATAAAAAAGAGTTAGTCTAAATATACCAATTATTTTTCTAAACCTACCAATGTTTTATTAAAACACTAAAAGATTACTAAACCTACCAATTTTTTTTATTAAAACACCAAAAGATTACTAAACCTATCAATTTTTTTATTAAAACTCCAAAAGATTAATGTAATGATTATATTTTTTAATTAAAGTTTTTAATCATTATGTAATAATGATGTATTTTTCATTATTAATTTTTTTATTAAAGTAATTTTCATTTATTTCTTCAACATGGTAATAATTATTTATTTTTTAAATTTTTGTTATCTTTTTTTTACTTATTTAATTATATATACATGTATAAAAAAACAAATATTAAAACATTCATTGCTAAATAAACTAGAATTACAATAAATTGAACGTTACATAATTACTTCGATAGGTCAAAAGTTTCAGGAATACAAAAATAATATTCACGAAACTCTTCCCGACGACTAACATATGGGTCTTCCCATGCAGATGCAATGTCACTTTTATATGTGATCCAAAGTGGATGAGTCATCGACAAATGACAACTTTCGCGTAAATCCGCTTTAATATAATGGTTATCATTCACATGTGCAATGACGATTGTCCCATGTGGCTTTGATTGTGGTGGACTGGACCAAAGCGGGAAAATCATAGTACAACCTTCGACGTTTCCTCCATTTGCTAGACTTATAACAACTCTATTGTATGCAGAAGCAATAATCAATCTCGTGTTTGGCATTTCCATACATTTTCCGGCTAATTGTACGGTTTTATAGATTTTTTATAACCTGCTGTTCCAAATATATATTTATATTTTTAATGGTTAACATCTAACTCCCGCACCAAGTCTGACCAAATTCAAGGCCATTGATCCTCAGATAGACCAAGAGCGATAACGACTGATCGAAATCCATAATTTCCGTCACCTATTACATCTTGTAAACCTGTAAGATAATGACGGAAAATTTGTGGAAGTTGTTTCAAAAATCTTTTCCGAACCAGGTCTGGCAAACGATGGCTTACATATGAAATGTGTCGCGGGTTATTCGTTTAAATCGGGAACAAGTCGCGTGCGCTGTTACATATGAACTGTGTCTGTCGTTTCAATATTGTCGGTTCCAAATTCAAGTCTATATCAAAAAATCTGGTGGAATAACTACTTTTACCATAATCTTGATTTTTCGGTTCAACACACTTCTTCTTTTTTTGTTTCTTCAAGCTTGGTCGCCCGCGAGTATTTTTTTAATTGCGGGTTCTCTAATAAAATACAATTATATAAAATAAAATAAAATGAAAAGGTTCTAGAAACGTGCAAATTGGGGACTATGATAAATCATATTAAACAAAATTTTACTATGCAAACAAAAATAACTATTAAAGCTTAAATGCAAATTTTACCATATTGAGTACTAAAAATTATTACAAAAGATCAAAACCCCAACCAGAATAATATGAGAATAAAATTAAAAGGTTCTAGAAACGTGCAAATTGGGGACTATGATGCATTAAATTGAAAACAAGCGTGACTCCCTCAAATAAACCCATTTGTCGAAAATAAATACCTGGACCCCAATTAAACGACGTTGTTTTATCCAAATTAACTAAAACCTTAACTACCATTTAACCTAAAAACAAACATCATCTATACTAAACCTAAACCTTTCCCAAACTAACACTACTGCCTTGCCCATTTCTCAACCTTTCTTCCTCTTCATTCACGGCCACCTCTCACACTCACACTCACACTCACACTCACACTCAACGCTGCCGACAACTCATCGGACTTCCCACATCTCATGCAAGGAGACCAAGGACTCAACGACTCCCTTCATTCTTTGATTTTCACTCTCGACGAAATCAACAGTGCTAAAGAAAACTCCAAACAGAGGGTAAATTAATCCTATCTCTATTCTAAGCTTCAATTTTTATTTATTTATTCAACAACATATATAGAAATGAAATTTCCAGTTGAAATGCAAATGGAACATCTTAACATATATTGCTTCTTAACATACCCGTCTGTTGAATAGATGTTTTGCTTGCTTCCTCTCTTCAAATAGTTCGAATGACTTATTTATATGAGTTTTTGATTCCCCACTAGTTGATCAATATAGATTAGTTTTTTCTAAGTGAGTGGAATGAGTTGGAAGGTATGCGCATCTCGTTGGATACTGTGCGTGAGTGAGATGTTTTGTTGTTAAAAGAAAGTGGTTTGATTGGTACCTTTAGTAGAACCCGGTAACTTTAGTAGTGCCCTATAAAAATTATATAAAATATAATGAAAAAGTAATTTGACCAATCCAATTATATAGAAAAACCAATTAAAAATCGATTTTCTGGAATAATCATGCATTCCAGTATACCCAAAGCAAGAGAGGCGCGTGTTTTTACCCTCCAAACACTTAACTTACTAAACACCCTAGCGGTTGAAACAACACACTCCATCTCTTCGTCTGTCGAAAATATATGAAAACCCAATAAAGGTCCCGCTCTAATCCAAACCCGATAACTTCAATCTTACGTCATACTAACACTCGGATGCTCCCCAATATTCCGTCTTTTAATTGGGTCGTGTAAAACACGTGAAGCTGCTGAGCGTGAGTCGAACCCTTCCAATCCCTTTATGATTCTTCCGGTGGAAGACTTTTCGATGCACCCACACGCTTCGATTGAGTCGGTTGGAGCCACGAGGGAACGCTCCACCGTACACCTGTAAGATAAGGATAGAGGGAGAAAGAAGGAAAAAAATTAGGGGGAGAAAGACACGAACATAATTTTCTTAGAGAAAGAGAGAGGGGAAGATCTGACATTGAACCGGCCAAGGTTAGGCGCTGAGAAATCTATCTTTATCCCTGTTTCTTTTGTTAAGTTTGATTTGGTTTAGGGTTTATAAATATGATTATGATTTTAATTTTGTAGATCGAGGAGGGGTTTCGTTCTTTAGATTTGTTGTGTTTTTTTTGGATTTGGTGGTTAAAACTTTGGAAAATCTCAAGTTTGGAGGTTAAATTAGGGTTTTAGAGCGGATGTGGTTAAACCCTAGTTCGAATTGATCGGAGAAGTTGATTCTTTTTTCAATTTGAGTCTCGAAAAGGGATAAATTAGGGTTTTAAACCCTAATATATGTATGGCTTCTGGGACGGCTGTTGGAGAAGGAAAAGATGGTGAAAACTGATAGAGGCAGCGTTACATGGAGAACAAGGTTTACACCAGGAAAGCGTTTAAGGATCCCAAGAAAAACAATCTTCTGGACACCACCACTGATAACATCAACACCCCTAAGAATGGCAACGAAGGCAACAACAAGAGCAACAGCAACATCGACACCACCAAGGATGGCAACGAATGCGACAACAAGAACAGCAACAACATCGACACCACCAAGGATGGCAACGAATGCAACAACAAGAACAGCAACGACAACATCATCAACAAAAAAGGACGACAACAACAAAATAACATAACACAACGAAAACGAAACACAAAAGTGGCAGCACTGTTGTTCACAACAGTGTCGTCACCACAATCGCTGCCCCTACAGTTGTGCAGAACGAGGACAACACAAATGACAAGAACAATAGTAACAGTGATGACAAGAACAATAGTAACAGTGATGACAAGAGCAATAACTCTACTGAAGCACCAGCTCAGCCTCCTCCTTTGGTGCATAGGGATGCAGTTCACCAACAACCTGCTCCCCATTTAGATACTGCAGTGTCAGATGATTTTTCAAGTCTTAAGAAGCAAAATGTTGTGGCTGATAATGGAGCTCTGAAGCCGGGTTCAGAAAACAGGGTGAAGATCAATTTGGCTTTAAGGTCTAAGCAGGAGATGTGGGAACTGAGGAGGAAGCTGGAGAGTGAGCTTGATTTGGCGAGGAATTTGGTGAATAGGATTGAGGTTAAAGAAGCGCAAATTAGTAATTCCCATGTCCCCGTGAATGATAGTGTTGATTATGGATTCAAGAGGCTTCAACCAGAGGTGACTTCAGTCAGTATTCCTCAGGAGCCTGTCAAGCAATTAAGGCCTTTGAACCAGTTGAATATTCCTGTCTTGGAGAATAGTCAGGGTGTAAGTGAAAATATAGAGAAGGAGAAGAGGACGCCTAAGGCAAACCAATTCTATCGGAATTCAGAGTTTTTGCTTGCAAAAGATAAGTTTCCCCCAGCAGAGAGTAACAAAAAGTGAAATTAAATGGGAAAAGAAAGGAGGTGAATTAAATCGTGGGCTTGGTATGGGTAACAAGTGCTTTAAGAGTTGTATCTCTTTGCTTGAAAGACTAATGAAGCATAAGCATGGTTGGGTCTTTAATGCCCTGTTGATGTCAAAGGTTTGGGTTTGCATGATTACTATAGTATCATTAAGCATCCCATGGATTTGGGTACTGTGAAATCAAGGCTTAACAAGAACTGGTACAAATCGCCTAGAGAGTTTGCAGAGGATGTGAGACTAACATTTCGCAATGCTATGACATATAATCCCAAGGGACAAGATGTTCATATAATGGCTGAGCAGTTATCACAGATATTCGAGGACAAATGGGCTTCTATAGAGGCAGATTATATTCGGGATATGAGACTTGCAATGGAATATGAAGCTAGTCTTCCCATGCTGACTCCAAAAAAGGCACCTCCAATACTACCCCCTCCACTTGATATGAGAAGGATTCGTGATAGACCCAAGTCAATGATGGGCCTTGATGATCTGAGACCAAAACCCATTGCTACTACTCCTTCAGGTAGGATCCCTACTCCAAAAAAGCCTAAGGCAAAGGATCCGTATAAGAGGGACATGACTTATGAAGAGAAGCAGAAGCTTAGCATCAACCTTCAGAGTTTGCCTTCAGAGAAGCTGGACAACATCATACAGATTATTAAAAAAAGGAATTCGGATCTCTTTCAGCATGATGATGAAATTGAGGTGGACATTGACAGTGTGGATACTGAGACACTTTGGGAGCTAGATAGATTTATTACCAACTACAAGAAAAGTTTAAGCAAAAAAAGAGAAAAGCTGAACTTGCCATTCAAGCTAGAGCAAAAGCTGGGCAGACTGTACAAGAGAAGGTATAGTTTTTTTGTCATAATTTCTTTTGAAATAATCTTTTACCAAGAGTTGCTGAATGCTTATATTTTATTTAGTTGCAGAACCCAACACCTGCTTTGGTTGATGAAGTGCCAAAGGAAGCCACAACTAGTAAGTTTTCACATTATAAGATTGATGGTATTTTGCTTGTTTCATGCATGTTTGGACTAATAAGTAAATTTTCTTATTTCTATCTACAGATGAGCAGAATATGTTTGCATCAACTGTTGAAGTGGAAAAACATGGAGATAATGCTAGTAGGTTAAGTAGTTCAAGTAGCTCCAGCAGTGATTCTGGGTCTTCATCAAGTGGTACTATTATGTTTCTAACTAGGTTTATTTTTCTTTTCTCCCCCTCCGTTCTCTCATAATGTTTTTAACATACATAATTTTGTTGCAGATTCTGATAGTGAAAGTTCCTCAACATCTAAGTCTGATGCTGGACATTCACCAAGGTCTTGAATTTTTTTTCATTCAGGTATGGTTAAATGTTCCTGTCTTACACAATTTTTTGATTTGATTCTTCAATATTCCTTGGCTTCGTTTGCTCATTTTCAAGTGACATCTTCTGCAGTAGAATTGTGCAGAGTTTTGTTTGTATTGTGGTTCGTTTGAATAGTGTGAACTGTGAAGTGGCATTTGATGAAAACGGTGGTAAACGTGGAAGTATTACATTTTAAGTGAGAACATGAATTAAATTTTGGCCAAGTAAAGAATTCTGGTTCTTGAGACCCAAGGCAACTCCTTTTCAAGGCTTCAGCTTGAAGGTTAATATTCAAATCTTGAAAAGAGAGAGTGGGGTTTATAAGATCAATAGAGGCATCAAAATTGTGGCTAAAAGGGCAGATTCTTTCTTCAAGGTGGTAGATTCTCAGATACTCTTCCTATTTTAAATAATTGGTAGCTTATCAATTGCCCTAATCTCTTGACTCTAAACCCTGAACCAAACTGACAAGCCTTAGCCCTTAAGCTCAACATATTTGAGGCCAGCAACAAGAATCAAGACAGAAAATTTAAATCAGATCACATGCACAAATCCTTCAATTGATTATATCAATTATTCTCCTCTCTTGAAGTTCCAATAATTTCGTATCATTGTTTTCACCTCTACACGTTCTGTTTTGGTCTAGCCTTAAATCTTTTGGCAGAATATCAATTAGCTTCTTTCTTCTAATAGGGCACATCCATTAGTCTACATTTTGTTGCCAAATCATGGTAAGTGTTTTTTTCTCTACTTATCTTCTGTAAGAGCTATCCCAAATCCCAATTTAGAGACAAATGTCCTCATTTGTTGTCTAACAAAACCTCCATATTAACATTCTTTTCCATTCTTTTAATTCGGCAAAGGGATAACTACAATGGATAAAATGAGTTTGCATCTTTCTGGGAGCAGAACTGATTCATATTATTGTGACTTTTATGACTGGATATGCTCGTGAAATTGTATGATTGAAATCAACTGGTGATAGAAGACCTTCAACGTTGTTGAATGATGAGTCAACCATGTTATTTTGGCCAACTTTCTTACTAAATTTTCTGATCTAGTTTGCATTGAAGTGTTGTTCTGACTTGTTTTGGTTTGATATGTTGGTCTTGAGAATAACTATGCCTATCCCTGGGTTTGGTATACGATCATTCTGCAGTTCATAAATGTAGGAAAAAAATACATGCTATGTCATAAGTTGTATCCTTCTGTTTCTTGTGTGATACAAAAGGTGGTAGAAGACCTTCAACGTTGTTGAATAATGAGTCAACCATGTTGTTGGCCAACTTTCTTACTAAATCTTCTGATCTAGTTTCCGTGATATGTTGTTCTGACTTGTTTTGGTTTGATATGTTGGTCTTGAGAATAACTATGCCTAGCCCTGGGTTTGGTGTACCATCATTCTGTAGTCCATAAATGGGGAAAAAATACAAGCTCTGTCATAAGTTGTATCCTTCTGTTTCTTGTGGGATACAAAAAGTGGTGGTAAACTTTAAAGTGTTGTAATCATTTCCATTCCAAGAAAAAGAATGAGATCCATCCAACATCACCACTAGAACGGTACTGTTCATTTTGGGAGCAAAAGATTCTCTTGAGATCCTTTTTCATAAACAAATTTTTGTGTTCATTTTCTCTTTCTGTTTGTTGGCTCCGAGTTTCTTTCCCAGTTGGTAAATTAATATTTTGGGTGAGTGCATGTTATTGAGTGGTGAGCTGCTTGTCCATTTGTGATTTTGAACACATTTATTTGAACTATAAAACATATTGTTCATTTAATTGAACGCATTTATGATTTGACGTGATATAGTTGTGCTGTTGCTGCTTCTGTCTGTTATGATGAAGATGGTTGTTAAGTATATGATGGAGACCTGGTGCAATACTAGTATCAAATGAACGCTTTTCTGAACTTCCAACTAATGTGTGGTGTTTTTCCTATGCTTTCCAGTGGCTGATCTAAGAATTTAGAGTAGGGTGCGGATTATTCATTGCGATCCTGAAGCTTTGCAGAATCTGTTTTATGATTTTTGAAGTTGCATTAGGTGCGCATATGGTCGGAGCTCTTGAGTGCCTCGAGCTCAGAAGTCTAGAGGCACCAGCCATTTAGCCACTGAAGAGTGCCAGCAGGACAGTCTGACGTGGACTATCATGTATAATATAAGATGTGGTAGGGTTTGTTTTACGTAGCACCTGTACATTGCTAACTGCTGCTGCTGCTAATAGTTGTAGGGAACGTTTGATTCTTGTTATTTATAAGCATATGTTGGCAGATTTAGGATTCTAAATTCATGTTATACACGGAAAATAGCATTGTAATTCGAGTTGCATTCGCGTGGCAGTTGAGGGAAGTAGAAAGCATGTAACGAATTTAACAGCGCTTTCAAGGATCTTTCAATTGAAACGTACATACATGGAATTCTGAGTGAACTGCTGCTTGCCTATGGTGAAGATGAGCCCATACAGTTTCCGTAGGAAGACATTGCCACAAAAGAAACGCTGGTATTATAAAAGAATTACTAGCCAAGTACTGCTAAAACTATCCTATGATTTTAAAAGAAAAATAATTTTTTTTGCATATTCGTAAAGTTTTGAATAATTTACAATGATTAGAAGATTGTATATGTTTAGAATTTTTTTTAATTATTAAAAATATTTTTTGATAAATTCTTAAAGCTTAATATTCCAAACTATACAGTTTTTATCAAAAGCAGTGTATAAACTTTTTTTTCGATAATTCTAAGTGTCTAACGTTATAAATATTATCATTTTTTGTACTTTGATCGTAATGATCGCTAAAAAAAATCCGTCAAGTTAAATATGTCACATTTATGTAATTTTAAAAAAAAACTTAGAAGTATTATTATATTAAAAAATCATAATTTCTCTTAAAATACAAAAAAGTTCCAAATACCTAAAAAAATTAAATCCTTAACCCTAATTCTAACTTTACCTCCCTTATCGACCACAGTCACCAATGTTGTTGCCTCCCTTGCCACCTCCCTTGTCAATCATCATCGACTTTGACGTTGCTCTTGCTATTGGGTTTGATAGATCACTGGGTTATGGGTGTTCGGATTCACCTTGTCATCAGAGGTTCGATCGAGTGGGTGTCTGATGGCAACGACAACAAACGCGATGGTCGACGTGCGTATAAGGATTGAAATAAATGACTTCAAAGTTTTAGGATTTTTTTTGTAAGATTTTCAAAAATTCTGATTTTTTAAAATTATATTTTTTATATTTTTAGTTTTAAATAAAAAAAAATTTAAATTATCATAACGTGACACGTGTCACTTATCAGATTTTTTAGAGGCCATTATGATCTGGGCACCAAAAGTAGTAACGTTTGTAGCGGTAGGCATCTAGATTGGTCGGAAAAAGTTTAGGCACCACTTTGAAAAAAAATATAGTTTAGACACTAAATTTGCTTTTTTAAAGAGGATGAGTCTATAGTGAATAACACATACTTATATGCATCACTAATATAAAAATATGGTAAAATTCATAAATGATCATTAAGTTTATTAAAATGATTTCACTTGTCATTGGAATTTTTTTTTTGATAGAAGTTGGAGGTCTCATTAAAAACTCCCTTCGTATTCGTTCACATACTAAAAGTATGTTAACGAACATTGGAAGGAAGAAAAGAGTACCTCAGATTTTATTAATATAATACCCGATACAAAAGACACCACGGAATATCCTCTCATGGTGATGTACACCATTACAACAAAAACTTAACCTCATAAAACCTCATCCAAAGCCACAGTCAAATCACCTTACTACTAATTACACCACCAACAATAGTAATAAAACAACGCGACATAACATAATACAAAATGAAAGCAACACCTACAACCATATAGGCCTTTGTTAGGACTTGAATTTTAGCCCGATCAAAGGATGATGGAGATCGACAACTTTCGTCGATAGCCAATAAAAGACCCCACTTATCAGCAATGTTCTTGAAAGTATTCCAATTCCATGCGTGAAAAGGAACACCCTCGCAAACTAGCCATACTCAACGACACTCCATTACCAAACTCTCTGACCAAGCTTCGACTATGGAGAACCACTCTGCGAGAATCTTTGATTTGTCGTTCTTTACACTTCTCATTGAAGCATTGTCTTCGAAAATCATTAAAATCGCATTACCAGCAGCTCTCATTAATGTGAAGCCAGTGAGACCCTTCGATTGCATTTGTCTAGCGAGATGACCAATTTTAACAAAGTCCTTGCACCACCCCACTAGACAATTTGCTCAACACCTGGAGTTTTTCTTCATCTATAACACCTTCAACTTTATAATGGTTCTTACTCGAAACATCTTCCATCCCAGACTTGCGAAGAATACTTGTCGATGACTTTCTCCAATATGAATGACGAGGTTTGAATTTAGCGAAAGAAACACCAATTTTGCTGCCGTCGATACGAGAGCCATTCATTTTAGAGATATTATTAAAAAGCATGTAACGACCATGAAATATTGTTAAGGATGTGACATGTCACGCTAAATTAATAGGAAATATCTTATTTGACCTCTCAATTATAACTAAAATTTCACTTTGATATTTTTCCAATATTTTTAAGTAATAATTAAAAAAAAGAATTACAAAATTTAGATTTTTTTAAAATATACGAAAACAATTTATTTTTAAAATTAGATTTTTTTTGAATTTTTGTTGTTCATTTGATTATTTTATAACAAATTATTTATTAATTGTGATTGTATTTGTAAAATTAAAAATTTATGATTTATGAGATTTAAAAAATTGAATTATCAAACAATGTAATTAATTTTTTATTAAACTATGTGATTCAAACATTTGATTTTTGTTTAACAAATTTAAGCACCATTTTAAAAAATATATTCAGAAAATTACACTATCATATTAATAAAAAAAATACATCCAAACTTAAATAAAAATAATCAAAACAATCCTTAACTTTTAATAATGTATCAAGTAGTTTTTATGGTATAAATTCCATATTTATAATATGATACTAAAAATAACATTTAATTTATTTATATCTATTTTATTTTTAATTTAACGAATATAATTAAGTTTATTTTAATTAAAATTAACAGTAAAATGGAATTTCAATTACAATTAAAATGTAAAATAAGATTATTTTTATTAATTTAACATGTCACACCACCTTTTTAATGATAGATAATGGCGTTATGCCTATTTTGTAGCAAAATCTAAAGTATAAGTGTATTATATAATTTTTAAAAGTTTGGAATTTAAAAATATCATTTTGATATAGTTTAATATCCATTTATGAATTTTACCTTATGAAATTAGTGGTGCATACAATGTTTGACATCTCATAATTTTCCTTTTATGAAGAGTAATGTTTTCTTGGTAAATTGCGTGTTTAGTATTTGAACTATCGGTTTTGGTCTATTTTAATATCTAAAATTTTAATTTTTTCAAAATCATACCTAAAATTTAGTTTTTGTTTCATTTTAGTACCGGTCATTAAAAACTTTAGTTTTTTGTTTCATTTTAGTACACCGTTCAAAATTTAACCTTAAGTTTAGAAAAAAAAATTGAAAATTTAGATACTAAAAGCATATCAAAACTGATAGTTTAATTACTAAACACATTAAGTTTTTAACGGCGGATACTAAGATGAAATAAAAACTAAATTTTATGTATGGTTTTAAAAAAATTGAAAGTTTAAATACTAAAATAGACATAAACAGATAACTTAAATACTAAATACATAGTGTATCCTATTTTCTTTTATCACCGAAATCATTCATCCAATTAATTCTAATTATATATTTCAAAAGAATAAATTCTAATTATTTTATTATTAAACCAAAATTTTAGTGATAATTTTATAATTTCAAAATTTTAAAAATTGGAGGGATTATTGATGTATTTTTACCTAATATTTAATTGTAATTAAGGTAGAGTTGTGCACGAATAGAATGGTTAAAATAATTTTTGTTATTCCTGAAGATAATGAGTTCAAATATTAACGACTATAATAGAATAATTGAAAACATCTATTATCAAATGATTGAGAATATTTAAAATATATATTATTTTATAGGGTAAACTACACGGATGACAACTCAACTATGATTAAAAATTATTTGACCACCGATGTTTCAATTTGATCAAACAGACCGCCCAACTATTTATATGGTTCAATTAAGCCACTGACAATTAACTTTTAATGATGGAGGTGACATGTCAGTTAAAATTTAACCGAGAGAATGATTCCTCAGTTAACTTTTTGGTATAATTATATAATTGGTCCTTGTTACTTACCTAAGATGTCAATTTGATCCTAATTTTAGTTAAATTCAATAAATTTAACTAAGTTTATTTTAATTTATTTTCCTCCAATCACTCCCACTAACTGCAGACACTCTCACTACTCGTCTCCCTAAACTCTTCTAGTAATCTCCACCGCATTTATCATCGCAATACCATTTTACGCGAGCAACTCAATCTCATGCTTTGGGGACCTCGAATTATGTTATTTTTCTAGTCCCTCTCCATATACAAAAAGGCTTTTTAATCTAATCTTGAATCACAATGATGCAAGTTTTTTGTCTGCAAAAATTTCATCACCCTTCATTATGGAAACCATCGAGCACTGTAGTTAAGAAGACAACTTTAGAGGTTTTAAATTCAGACAAAGGGTATATTTTGTGATGATTCCATTTTACTTGGTCCAAGATGATCAGAAAGCACAAGAGCATCAAACATCATCTTTATCATATGTCTCTTTTGAAAAACAAAACCTATTGTTTCGACTTCTGACAACATTCCCCATAAAAACTTACATTTGGATTAGTTTAAAGAAAAAGAAGGAAAAAACCTAGTGTTTTTTTTATCAGCAAAGAGGGTTTAGCTATTGGAGAAGATGGAGTTGATGTTGGTGTTGCAGATGGCCGGAGCTGTGCATTCTTCACCCTGGAAACGCTTGCAAGCACACTCGAGGGAGTTACACCACCGATTACTGTAACTTTCTTTGTGGCCAAATCTATACCGAAGGATCTCACTCCTGCATATCACTAACCACGTTAGTGTTTCGTGCTTTGAATAACTAATGAATGTGACCATTTTTCAATCTGTTGAAAACTCACCTTCCATTTTTTTGAGATTTGTTCTTTCCCTTCATATCCTTTGCAATGGATTGACACCCTCAATACCACTACCTGCTAGCAAAAATAAAGAGATTTCAAGACCCTTAACAGGATACAGGAAAATAACAGAGTGAAGATGGGACCGGGTGGATGAAGATGATTTTAAAGCGGGCGAATCGTCGGAGCTTACATGGTTTTTCCTTGTAGGCTGAGCTGGAACTGATGGTGAGACACGATCGGAGGCCGATAACCAATCGATAAAAGGTGTGTTGCTTAGAAGATATCTAGAGGAACCAAATATAAATAGAGGATTAAATTTATTGAATGTAATTAAAATTAAGATTAAATTGACATTTTAGATAAGTAACAAGGACCAAATATATAATTATACCAAAAAGTTAACTGAGGAGTCATTATCTAGATTATATTTTAACTGTCACGTCACCTCCACAGTTAAAAGTTAACGGTCAGTAGTTTGATTGAACCATTTAAATAGTTGGATGGAATGTTTAATCGAATTAAAACATCGATATAGTCAAAATAATTTTTAATTATAATGGAGTAGTAAACCTTGTAGTTTACCCTATTTTATAATGACCTTTTAACTTGATAAAAATAAAAAATTGCAGGAGTTAAAGCTTTAGGTGGTGTTTGTTTTTGTAGAAGTAAAAGGTCTACAGTCTGCGGACCACATCTGCAGGCATCTGCAGCAGAAAAGATGGACCAAAAGTCTGCAGTCTCCAAGAAGAAGACTGTTTGTTTTTTAACATCTGCAGACTGCTAAAATGAACTGAAATATAAATAAACTGATTTTTTAAACTTAAAAGAGTTTTGCAATACTGAGATTTAAATAATTTTAGTTTTACAATACTGAAATTTAAATAATTCATACAACTACAATAATAAATTATTTAAAATAAATCAATCCATACAACTACAATAATAAATCAATCCATATTTTAAAATAAATCAATCCATACAAATAAATTATTTAAAATAAATCAATCTATATTTTAAAATAAATCAATCCATACTAATAAATTATTTAAAATAAATCAATCTATACAACTACAATAATAAATCAATCAATACTAATAAATTATTTAAAATAAATCAATCCATATTTTAAAATAAATCAATCCATACTAATAAATTATTCAAAATAAATCAATCCATACAACTACAATAATAAATCAATCCATATTTTAAAATAAATCAATCCATACTAATAAATTATTTAAAATAAATCAATCCATATTTTAAAATAAATCAATCTATACTAATAAATTATTTAAAATAAATCAATCCATACAACTACAATAATAAATCAATTCATATTTTAAAATAAATCAATCCATATTTTAAAATAAATCAATCTATACTAATAAATTATTTAAAATAAATCAATCCATATTTTAAAATAAATTAATCCATACTAATAAATTATTTAAAATAAATCAATCTATATTTTATAATAAATTATTTTAAAATAAATTATTTTAAAATAAATAACCTTATTAAATTATTTAAAATTATTTTAATAAATAACTATATTTTATAATTGTTCTTGAAGAGCTTTGAAGACATAAAATTAAGTCTGCACCAAGAAGAGCTCACGCAGATGTTTGAAGGGTTTCTGTCTTTTAAAAAACAAACAGTTTGCGAAGCCTAATGTCTACACGTGATCTGCGCGAGCGCAAACATAAGTGACGGAGTTGTCAATCGTCTCTGATCTTTTGATTAAACCTTTGTTCCCATGGCCTCCTCCACTGATAGTCCAGATCAACCGCAACCAGACCCCAACGAAAACCCTAACCCTAACCAACCACAGGGATCGCCTAAAGCGTTAGTCCCCGAAGCCCTTCAACCCCAACACAAACCCGATGGTCAAGAAGATCTGATCGAAGAAGAAGAAGCTCATGTAGACGACCCAGATTTGTATGTTCCTTCATCTCCACCCACCGACCTCCGTTTCACCCACAATGGTTTTCGCCGTGAAGGCGGTCCTAAACGGAAGAAGGCGGCCACGAAACGACGCGATCAGGAGAAAAAGGCCCAGAAGAAGCTGGAGATACTGAGTGAAGTCCTAAAGCCCATTCCTTTCGTCCCCAGCAAAACCCTTGAGTTTTCGTCGCACGAAAAGCTCTTGAAGCAACTCGGTTTGTGGGATTTTGTTCATTTGGAATTCGACAGAGATCTTCGAACCGATCTCATCGCTCAGTTAATCGTTACGTACAACTCGCAATCTAGTTGTAGCTACGTTAATGGGTGGCGCATTGTGGTCAACCGGGCTGACTTAGCTCGTGCCTTGAAGTTGTCTAAGAAGAAGGATAAGGATAGCATCGTTGATATTGAAGAGTCGAAGGAATCGATAGGCTTTCTTGAGGAATTTGTGTCAAATTGGGTTCTTTTACACGAGTATACGTGGATGATGCCGATAGAGGTGATGAACTGGACCAAAATGATAAAAGAATGTCATTTTGAGAAGGTAGATTGGGCTGGTTTGATTTGGTTTATGGTTGAAAAAGAGCTCATGGCTTCTCCCAATTTAAAGAATTATTACTACGCCTCGCATATGCAATGTTTGATAAAATTCCAGAAGGAAAAGCTGCTGTTGGAGAAACCACAAAATGAGGTTAATGACGCCAAGGAGGAAGAGGAAGAGCATAATGGTCATGGGGATTTCAAGATTTCTTATGATTTGGTTAATGAATCTCACGAAGGATCGCAGTTGGAGGAACATAATATTGAGTTGACTCTTGGTGGGCGGGATAATTTGATGGAGGAGGATGATCTCGGAAAAGAGACTGGTGGGCAGGATAATTTGATGAATAATGGTGTTGAAAAGGAGGTTGTTGTCGGGGATGAGGATGTAATGGATTGTGAGGAAAGTAAGGAGGATGAACCTCGACTGGTGCAGTGACATTTAGATGGAGGTCGTATTGATGTGGGCAGGGAGAATTTCTTAAGACGGTGTGATCTTGGTGATGTTGATGTGGTGGAGGAAGAGAAAGAAGATAAAGGAGAGGAAGTAGAGATGGTTGAGAAAGAAGAGATGGGAGAGGGAGTAAAAGAAGAGGAACAAGAGGAGCAGCATGAAGAACAAGATGAACAACAGGTTCAACATGGAAGAGGCTTTCCTATTTCTCCAAACGATGATAATTTACAGGGTCTGCATGTTAGATTTGTCTAGAAATTAAGTTGACAAGTTGGAAATTTCATCTTGGTTAGTGGCCAACTTATTAGAAATTTCATCTTGGTTGGTGGCCAAACTTTGAACATGTGAATTTCATATTTGGTGGCTAACTTGTACACATTGGAAAATTCTTTGGTAGGTGGCCAAACTTTGAACATATTGTTCTTGAAACTCAACTATAAATAGGCCTAAGTATTTCCATTAGAAATCATCCCAAAAACAAGTTCTCTCTTCCTCTTGTATTCTTCATTCTCCCACTTTGGGAATTTCAAAGAATTCCATTTGTTGTAATATTGGCGATATAGTGAAGTTATCATCCGGTGTGGTGCCCGAGGAGTAGACGATATTCTCGTCGAACCTCGTAAATTTGGTGTGTTCTCTCATTTATTGTTTTTTATTCGGTTCTTTTCCATTGTGTTTCAATATTCAATAGTTTGACAGGTTTATCCGTTGTGCAACCTTTGGTGGTTTTAATCTTGACATTTTAGGTCAATTTTAAAACTACGTTCGTGTGGGAAATAACTCGTTTTCCCCAACAATTGGCATCAGAGCTTCGGTTGAGGTTATCCTGGTGGTTCCGTTGCTGAAAAGATACAGTTCGTGATATTGAATATTATTCATTAGAATTAAAATGCCAAAATACGGATCAGTTGAGACATCAAGCTCTTCATCTGGACTGGTGAGGAGGGTGATGTCAAATGCAAATTTCTCGGTGGAGTTGTTCGATGGATCCGGTCATTTCGGCATGTGGCAAGGCGAGGTGTTAGACGCTTTATTCCAACAAGGTCTAGACATCACCATTGAGGAAGAAAAGCCAGAATATATGGAGGAGAAAGAATGGGGAACAATCAATCATTTGGCGTACAGCACGATTCGATCTTGTCTTTCCAGGGAGCAGAAGTATGGCTACAAGAACGAGACTTCTGCAAGTAAGATGTGGAAAGCTTTGGAGGAAACATTCCTCAAGAAAAGCTCTCAGAATCGTCTCCACATTAAGAAAAGATTGTTCAGATTTGATTATCAACCAGACACCAGTATGAATGAACACATCACTGCGTTCAATGAGCTAGTGGAAGACTTATTGGGCATGGATGAAACCTTCAAAGATGAAGATTTGGCTTTGATGTTGTTGTCATCTCTTCCAGATGAATTTGAGCACCTTGAGACAACGTTACTTCATGGTAAGGATAATGTTACCCTTAAAGATGTAACTGCTGCTTTGTATAGTTATGAACTCAGGAAGAAAACCAAGAAGGAGAGCAAGTACGAAGCAGCAGAGGCCATGGTGGCAAGAGGTCGCTCGAAAAGTAAAAAGCCAAAGTGGAAAGGGAGATCAAAGTCGAAGTCCAGACTGGGAAAATATGAATGTGCCTTTTGTCATGAGAAAGGCCATTGGAAGAAAGATTGTCCGAAGCTGAAGAAGAAAGGAAAAGCTGCTCCAGATGCATGTATTGCAGAGCATGATGCACATGACTCTGACATATCATTGGTTGCTTCATCAACAACATTCCATTCCGATGAGTGGATATTAGATTCAGGTTGCACCTATCATATGTCCCATAATCGGGAGTGGTTCTCCGATTTAGTGGAACTAAATACAGGAGTTGTTTATATGGGCAATAACAATGCCTGTAAAAATGTTGTGATAGGTTCAATTCGATTGAAGAATCAAGATGGATCAACCAGAGTTCTGAAGGATGTCCGATACGTGCCCAGTTTGAAGAAAAATCTCATCTCATTGGGAGCCTTAGAATCCAAAGGCTCAGTAGTCACTGTGAGAGATGGAGTTTTAAAAGTCACATATGGCACACTTGTGATGATGAAGGGCATCAGGAAAAATAATTTGTATTACTACCAAGGTAGTACAATTATTGGAGCAGTTGCAGCAGCTTCCGGAGGTGATGATTTGGACGCAACCCAGTTGTGGCATATGCGGTTGTGACATGCTGGAGAGAAATCCTTGCAAATTCTAGCAAATAAATGATTGTTGAAAGGTGCAAAGGCTTGCAAATTGAACTTTTGCGAGCATTGTGTTCTGGGAAAGCAGAAGAGAGTGAAGTTTGGCACCACTATACATAATACAAAAGGTATTGTAGATTATATTCACTCAGATGTATGGGGTCCTTAAAAGACATCGTCTTTGGGAGGAAACCATTATTTTGTAACTTTTGTAGATGACTTTTCCAGAAGAGTTTGGGTGTATCCGATGAAGTCTAAAGATGAAGTGCTTCAAATTTTCCTTAAATGGAAAAATATGATCGAGAACCAGACTGGTAGAAAGATCAAATGTCTTAGGACGGACAATGGAGGGGAATATAAAAGTGACCCATTCTTTGACGTTTGCCATGAGTATGGTATTGTTCGACACTTCACTGTTAGACATACACCACAACAGAATGGGGTGGCAGAGCGTATGAATCGAACACTATTGGAGAAAGTTCGATGTATGTTGTCTAATGCTGGGTTAGGCAAGGCATTTTGGGCTGAGGCTGTGACATATGCTGGCCATCTCATCAATCGTTTGCCGTCATCAGCGATAGGAGGAAAAACACCATTGGAGGTATGGTCTGGAAATCCTGCTACTGATTATGATTCCTTACATGTATTTGGATCCACTACTTATTATCATGTGAAGGAATCCAAGCTTGATCCGAGACCAAAGAAGGCTCTCTTTATGGGAATCACCCATGAAGTGAAGGGATTCTGCCTTTGGTGTTTAGACACCAAGAAGATAATTTGTAGCAGAGATGTTACCTTTGATGAATCTGCCCTAGTAAAGAAGGTAATAAGTGAAGCTGTCCAGACAAGTAGTACTCCGCAGCAGGTGGAGCATACTCCAAAACAGGTGGAGTTTCAGCACACGATGATCCCAGAATTTGATGCAGTTGATTCTTCAACTCCAATAGAAGAATCAGAAGATGAAGAGGTCCAAACCCAAGAACCATTGGAGACACCAGAAACACTTGCAGTTACAAGGCCAAGGAGAGAAATTCGTAGACCTGCTCGATTTGTTGATATGGTGGCCTATGCTCTTCCAGTTGTTGATGATGATATCCCTATCACTTACCAAGAAGCAATACAAAGCTTGGAAAGTGATAAGTGGAAAAGTGCCATGGATGAAGAAATGCAATCTCTCCAAAAGAACGACACTTGGAAACTGGCACAATTACCGAAAGGTAAAAGAGCCATTGGATGCAAGTGGGTATTTGTAAAGAAAGATTGATCTCATAACAAGAAAGATGTTCGCTACAAGGCACGGTTGGTAGCTAAAGGCTACGCTCAAAAGGAGGGAATCGACTACAATGAAGTATTTTCCTCTGTTGTGAAGCATTCCTCCATTAGAATATTGTTGGCCTTGGTAGCACAGTTGAATTTGGAGCTAGCTCAACTTGATGTAAAGACGGCTTTCTTGCACGGTGATTTAGAAGAGGAGATCTATATGACACAGCCAAAAGGATACAAAGATGGTGGTTGTGAGAAATGGGTTTGTAAGCTGAACAAATCGCTATATGGATTGAAGCAATCTCCGAGGCAGTGGTACAAGCGATTTGATAGCTTTATGAGGAGGCAAAAGTATACTAGAAGCAAATATGATCATTGTGTGTATTTGCAAAAGCTCAAAGATGGATCTTTCATTTATCTTCTCTTGTACGTTGACGATATGTTGATCGCTTCGAAGAGTCAAAAGGAGATAGATAAATTAAAGGCTCAGTTGAATCAAGAGTTTGAGATGAAAGATCTAGGTGAGGCCAAGAAGATTCTTGGTATGGAGATAAGCAGATATAGACAGAGAGGGAAGCTTTGTTTAACACAGAAGCAGTATCTGAGAAAGGTATTACAATGTTTTGGCATGAATGAAAATACCAAACATGTAAGTATCCCATTGGCTTCTCATTTGAAACTTAGTTCTCAATTATCTCCTAAAACTAACGAAGAACGAGTGTATATGGCAAAAGTTGCATATGCTAATGCAGTTGGGAGCTTGATGTATGCAATGGTGTGTACGCGTCCTGACATTTCACAAGCAGTTGGAGTTGTGAGCAGGTACATGCATGATCCTGGAGAAGGACATTGACAAGCTGTGAAATGGATTCTACGGTATCTCCAACAAACCGTGGATGTTGGTTTAGTTTTTGAACAGGATGAAGCACTTGGTCAGTGTATGGTTGGATATGTTGATTCCGATTATGCTGGTGATTTGGATAAGCGTCGATCAACTACTGGGTATTTTTTTACTCTTGCTAAAGCCCCAGTAAGTTGGAAGTCTACATTGCAATCTACGGTGGCCTTGTCTACTACAGAGGCGGAATACATGGTAGTTTAAGAGGCTGTAAAGGAAGCAATTTGGCTTAACGGGTTGATGGAAGACTTGGGAGTTGTTCAAAGTCACATTAGTCTCTATTGTGACAGTCAGAGCGCTATTCACTTAGCGAAAAATCAAGTCTATCATTCAAGGACTAAACATATCGACGTGAGGTATCACTTTGTGCGGGAGATCTTTGAAGAATGAAAGATTCTACTTCAGAAAATTGCGACATCAGAAAATCCTGCAGATATGATGACCAAGGTGGTAACAGTAATCAAGTTCAATCATTGTTTGAACTTGATTAACATCCTGAAAGTATGAACACCTTCGGGTGTGTGGCGCTTGTGAGCGCAATTAGAGGCACTACAAATTTGGGGAGTTGAAGAAGTTGAGTAGGCTTGGTAATTTCAAGCCAAGGTGGAGATTTGTCTAGAAATTAAGTTGACAAGTTGGAAATTTCATCTTGGTTGGTGGCTAACTTATTGGAAATTTCATCTTGGTTGGTGGTCAAACTTTGAACATGTGAATTTCATATTTGGTGGCTAACTTGTACACATTGGAAAATTCTTTGGTAGATGGCCAAACTTTGAACATATTGTTCTTGAAACTCAACTATAAATAGGCCTAAGTATTTCCATTAGAAATCATCCCAAAAACAAGTTCTCTCTTCCTCTTGTATTCTTCATTCTCCTACTTTGAGAATTCCAAAGAATTCCATTTGTTGTAATATTGGCGATATAGTGAAGTTATCATCCGGTGTGGTGCCCGAGGAATAGACGATATTCTCGTCGAACCTCGTAAATTTGGTGTGTTCTCTCCTTTATTGTTTTTTATTCGGTTCTTTTCCATTGTGTTTCAATATTCAAAAGTTTGACAGGTTTATCCGCTGTGCAACTTTTGGTGGTTTTAATCTTGATATTTTAGGTCAATTTTAAAACTACGTTCGTGTGGGAAATAACTCATTTTCCCCAACACTGCACATTCGCGTTAACTCACCAGGAGAATTTCTTATATCTAGGGTTGATGTGCAAACAGTTCCTGCTGTCTCGTCGTTTCTGGGTAATGGTAACAGGAGAGAGATTGATCATGAAAATGATATTTGTCGCAATTCTTTGAATGTTAGCAATAAGAGGTTGAGAACTGATGGGCAATGGGATAATTCATCTGAATTTGATATATGCATGGATCAAATGCAGCATCTGATGGAGAAAGCTAGAATGCTGTATTCTGCCAAAGAACAAGCTTATGGAGATTCCAGTATGAACCAACAAGTTTTGCTCCATGAGCTGCAACGGAGGGATAGCCTAATCGAACATTTGCAGAAGGCCAAGTTTGAAGAGCAGCAGAAGAGACAGATGAAGGTGTATAGGTTTGAGCGCGAGCTCTATTTGATGTAAGACCTTTTAAATGGATACAGAAAGGCTCTGAAGGAAACAAACAGAGCTTTTGCCGAGTATAGAGGACAACGTCCCCTGCCTGATTAACCACTCTCCAAGGATGTTATTGGGTCTGGGGGTTTAGTTCTGAGCACAAGGGAAATAGAAAAGCAGCGTCTGAAACAAGAAGAGAAGGAGAGGCTTAATAGACAGTTAATTGAGAATAAGATTAAGGATTTTGAAGCTGGGTGGATAGGGAAATTGGATGCGCGCAAGGATGCCGTTTCTCTTCTGAGTAACAAATTGGTTGATGTGGAGAACGAAGTTAAACATCTTAAAGAGCTTTCCAACCGAAAGGTTTTAGGTACCACGGAATGCGGCCTAAATGAAATTGAAATGTCTAGTCAGTAAGTTAAGTTTTATGACATGCAGAAGTACTCTTACTTATAATATGTTAAACAATATTTATCCTGTACAGCGTCTGTGTATGGAGTCCTTTGTTCGAGTTGCAAAGTTTAGTAGCAGTGTAGCAGCAGATGGTTTAGCTTCTCAATTCTTTTGTGGTTCAAATTAAGAGGTCCTTGCTTGATTCTGACTTATCTGTTTTACTTTAGCCCTTCCATGAAATATGCAAACTATAGAAATGGTTGCTTCAATTTATCTCTTTAATGTACAAGTTGGATCAGGAGTACTTACGCTGGCTTTTATGAACTGGTTATTGTGCTAGCAAGTCGAGTCAACAATGGGGATTTAGAGTCAATAATGTCGGCAGACATGGTTTAAAAGTTCTATTTCCCCTTTTTCAATTAGGCGATTTCTAATAAATATGGAAATATGATTCAGTTCTAGTTTTTTAGTTGGGGGCAAATCTTTTTGGAACTTAGCCTAGCCGATTTGAGTAAATTGAGGAAACTACTGAAACCATAGTTGGAATATGAATTGTAGTCCTGAATTGATAAAAAAAAATGTGCTACAACTTAAGGTAAGTTTATAGCATTGATGTTGAAAAAAACTTGATTTCGAAGAAGCTTGGGTTGGAAATTTGGAGTAAGTGTGAGAAAAAATGGTTTTGAAATTTTATAAGTGGTTGGGATTGCTGTGAAAAGTGATTGAAATGTCGACAAAATATTGGTTTACAATGTTTTAGAAGTGTAGATATGCGAGGAGAGTAATGTTATTTCATCCGTGATTGTTTGGTTTGGTTTGTTAGACCATATGATTTTAACAGGAGAAGTCAAAATGTTTTATTTGTTTAACATTGTTTTTTCTTTAAACATGAGTTATAGGCTTCAAAACCCAAAACTTTGGGTTAAAAATGGAGATGCATACGGTTCACTTGGTTGATTCAATAAAGGAAGATAATTGAACAAACAATTAAGTTCATGACTTGACTGGCTTGCTTTAAGACAATATCCTGATGAGTTGAATCGAGCACTAGCTGATGGCATCCTTTGTTCGTTATCAAAATCAACACTTTTTCATGAATATCACCCTCATGAATTATACGAATTTTATTTTAAAAAAACGTCTGTGACACATGTTGAAGACAGGTAATTGTACAAGTCGTCCGAACGGCGGAGGCACATGTGTACGTGTCATCTTCAATCAGTCAATGAGTACATGCTTAGAAGATTATATTTAAACACTAGATTAGAATTGCATCAACAAAACACAACAGTTAAAAGACAGTAATTTAGTTTCATGTTCACTTGACTGCACCATTAAAGTTGGTTTTGCAACTAAAGAACGAAACTGGGAGGTGACCCTCCAAGTATCTTGGGGGAAGAAAATTAAACATGCCCATATCTAACACTGACCCTTGAATTTGAGTAACAATGGAACACAGCATATCGTTAATAAACCCAACAGATGAGGATGGGATATTTATTCAAGTGTTTGAGAATATATATATCAGATCCCAACAACAAGATATGCTACAGAAACCCTAAAGATGTAATGAGGGTGATCAAATGAAGCTAGTCATGCTTCTTAAGCTTCCACTTTCCCTTGACACCAGAATCCAACTTTTTATAGTGATTCTGAAGCTGCTCAAACATATTGTAAACAAACCCATCTATTTGCTCATCATACCTCTCATACAGCACTGGTAATGTATGGGCCGCAACAAAACCTGATAACCAAAATAAATAAATAAAAACTTGTATGGTTCCATAAACAGATTATTGTGTGCTTAAATATGGTGCAGACAACCTATGTTGCTCCTCTTTAATTTCCCCAAATTACCTGAATCCAACACATTTTCAGACAAGGGTGCAAGGATATAACTGTACCGGACATATACCCGTATTGGACATATCCGTATCCGCCTGTCACACCCAAGTCCAAGTAACAGAGCACACAACCACACATCAAGAGTATCACCGTGCTTTCTTCTTTTTTTAAATGGAACTACCGAGCGATTAATGCAAGATAAAGTTAATAAATTCTTACCAATGTACAAAACAGTCAAAAAGTTGCACCAGCTTCCAATAACAGCAGCAACCCACAAGCTTACCGCAATCTGCGAAGATTTTGATTATTAATAATTCACTCCAGCAAATCTAGTGCAACATAGGAAGCTTGTTAGGAATGCAGATTCAATAAAATGTTCTTCTCCCACATCATGTGATTGGAAACAAAGTTGAAATGTTCTATAAAAGTCTATAACAATGTAAGTTTTCTTTGCGTTGTGAATCGAACATGCTGAAACTTGTTCCAAAATATTTTTTTTTCGTTTGATTTTTCAATCTTTTTCTGGATTAGTAAGGGCCATTTATTGACATATTTCACTTCAATACTTTCAATTTTAACAAGCAATTACAAGTATACAACCAAAAATAAGAAAGTAATTCAAAATTCAGGTTAAAGAAATAGTGAAGAATGCAACAGTAAGTAGAATGCATATAGAAATCGATCACAACTTTGCTTCATCCTGCATTAATAATACACAATTTAAGAATTTGCTGAATGTTTCTAGAAATATATGCCAGAAATTTTAAAAGGTATATGGATCAACAAGGACCATTTACTTTGCAAGAATATGTAGCTAAGGGAAGAGTACTAGGGAAATATTAAGAGCCTACCACAAGAAATTGTTTCAGGTTTCCTTGACATGCAACATCCTGCAGAAACTGTAAGCGCCGGTTCACCTCAGAACCAACTGACCTACCGATGCTGACAAATAATTCGTCCGGCAAAACAAGGCGTGGCACTTGAGAAGATGACCTGTTTCCATGAAGCAATTTACTATATATAAAAAAAACACTAAGCAATCCATTCGGTGAACACATAGCAGCAAAACCATGAAGAGAAACAAATAAAAAGAAATAAAAACAGCAGATAAGCACCTGTTAAGAAAACCAGAGGCATTTGACCAAACAAACTGAGCAAGCATGCCAAGAACCAAAGCAAAGCATAAAAGGGTCAGGAAATGGTAATTAAGCCATTCAAATAGAACCCATATTGCTGTTGCACCAGCTAAAACACTGGCTGAGATCTTCTTGTTCCTCCATAACAAAACATCAGCAGCTGCACAATTTACAGTAACAACGTTTATCAATGCAAGTGGTTTTTTAGCAATTTTAAGAAAAGAGTAGAAAGTCCTACATTTTCCACCCCCCAATATATGGTGGACAGGTCTCTCACGTCCGAAAAGCCGGTTGAATCTGGAGGCAACTGAGTTTGATTTCTCTTCCTCAAAAAAAGACACAGGTTTCTTCTTAGAAACACTATCGGCAACGGTCTCCACCAGATTGCTCAAAAGGTCCTCTGGTGTTATTTTCTCAGGCATTATTCCTATGCTTCAAAAAAAGAGACAATTATTTCCAAGAACAAACAGAACAGCACTGAAATCTCATCAATATTCTAACATCTCACAAATAATCTGAATTTTTTATTAGTAAATTTGCAATATGTATGGGGAAAAAGATTCAAGAACAGAGTCTTGATAATTAATCTTATTACCACACAAAAACAAAAGAAAATTTCTTTTTGCTTGGCTTCTCACTAGACACATAAACAACCGACAACTGAAATATAAGAAACAATTTCTAGTAATTTGTGGTAGCAAGACGAATCCAGCATCATATCCATCATGACATATTCATAAGTATCAAAGCAGACTAAATGATAGTTGAAAATTTATGTTTCAATTTTTAGCTAACCCCTATCGTACAGATGATTTTTGAACATTGGATTTTGCAATTGAAACTTCATTTAAGAAGTAATAGCCATACTGAATTGGAATCTTAAATGTTCAGATTTTCAAGATGTAGCTTCCATAGAGCACAAAGAAGTGACCATCTACCTCGAATTTTTTAACTTAATATTTTAACAGAAAATTTTTCACTTCCACTGCTACTAATCTGCCTGTAGAATCTAAAACTCCATGGGCACTGAATTTAAAACACGAACTTCACCCAAAAAGAAAAGGCATAGTAGTCGAAATAAAGCAAGCAAAAAAATAGTATCTTCAAAGTTGCAGAAATTTGCTACTGCAGTTTGAAAAAGAAGAATCCCCAGAAATATCCAAGTTCAAGGAAGAGAAAGCAGCCAAGGCAAGGACCCGAGCAAGCAAAAGATAAATCCAAGAAACAAACAAAACCAACAACTAAAAAGATAAAAACAACCCAGAATTCCAAACTAAGAACTTTACTAGAATCAAATACAAGAAAAGAGGAGCACGATCAAAGAATTGCAGTTCTTGTAGAAAATATCTTAATTTGTACATAAACAATTTGAAAAGACAAAGGATGAAAAAGAGCACAAACCAGGGAGAGGACAGAGGGAGAAGGGCTGGTGATATGTTTTGAGGACAGTGGGTGATACTGACAAGAAATGAATGAAGAATGGAGGTAATCAAATACTTAAAATTATTTACGCCTTTTACTTGTACGTGAGAATCACATTCACTACATAGACTTTTCAAAATTATATTAAAACTAGAGGTAAACTTTCCATTTGGTCACTCATCTATTACATGGTTTTAATTTTGGTCATATAACTATTATGTTTTCCAAATTCACACTTAACCGTAGTGCATTTTGATTCTATCTTGTTATCTCATCGTTAAAAAAAAACAGCAATGATACTAACGTGTCATTATAAGATAATATTATGTCAGTTAAAAATATAAAGTGTCATGTCAATATCACTATTATTTTTTAACTATAGATGATCAAAATAGAACCAAACACAACGTTAGATATGATTCTAAAAAAGTAATAGTTTGATGATCAAAACAAAAATTAGGTAATAGGTAGATGACCAAATACTTAATTTACCTTAAAATTAAAAGTCTTTTTAATTATGTATTACGTTTTAACCAGATTTGGTAGGTAGATACATGTCATAATTAGTTTATATTTAATAATAACAACAATAATAAATACTATATTATGTATCTATAATAATTCAACACCTCTACATTTGAAAAAGTTTCTTAAGCAAGAAGTTATTCGGATATATTTTTGATAAATTAAGTTCAGCTTGTTTATGGACTCGAACATAAATTATCTAATAAATAACTTAATAAAATAATATTTTATCCCCTCGAACATAAATAAGTTTATAAATAAATCAATAGATTGAAATTTCCTTAAAAATACATAATTTTAAGTTTTTTTATTTTAAATAATTTTTTTTAAAATTTTATAAGCGCAAAATGTTTTATATAATAGATTTTTTAACAGTAGTAACAGATCAGACACTCACAATAATAACATTGATATCATTAGACACATATATTGATCGAAAAAATTTAGACACCGAGATAAAAAATGATTTAGACTCTTATTATTGTTAAATTAAGACTAAATAATAGAATATATAACGTGTTATTCGTAGAAGGTAAATTACATCAATCATCACTGAACTTTATTCTCTCTCCCCTATTTCACTTATTGTAATTTAAATCAATTCAATTTTCTCATTGAATTTGTTACGATTAGCATTTTTGGCCACTTAACCGTTTTCTCACTAAACAACGTTATAAATGAGCTGTTATATAGATGTAAAGCGACATCGTTTCGGTGAAAATTTTATTTTTCTAAAACGACATCGTTTTAACGTCGTTAAATATTTAACGGCTGATTGATAAAAATATTAACTGTATTAAATTCAGTGAGAAAATTAAACGAATTTAAAGTACATTGAATGAAAAAAGAAAAAATAAAATTCAGTAATGATTGATGTAATTTATATATTGTGATCTTGTAAGATCACTTTTTCATTAATTAATCATATATCCTATGATAATTTATAGACGAAATTTGTTTATATATTTATTTAAGTTGAGGACGGGTGGCAGTTTGTTGTAAGTGGCCAAGTGGGCCTACTCCCTAATCTGGCCTTTCACGTGGAAATGAATAATACACTTATTTAATTGCACGAATAATTGTCTTCGGATACGTTGAAAAGGCAGCGATGCCCATTCTTCTCAAGTACGTGGTCTTAATATCCATTTTCCTCATCAAATAAAATTAGTTAACCCTTATTACCATATGTAATTGGGTAAGGGGAATTAAGATAGTAGGCTACCCTAATACCAGGTTGAGAGCAACTTTCGTAGGAGACCTCTGAATTATGAAATGCCTCCATAAGACTCGATCCTACGACCCCAAAATTAAAAATCTTATGCTCTACCAACTAAGTTGAATGATCATTTCATCCATTTTCCTCATCAAATATCCCACCAAATTGCCGGTTGTGTTTGGTTACATGGGATGTTATAAAATTTTGTAAATAAAATAATTAATCATTCCAAGGGATGTTATAAATGCAGCTTGGATTATCGGGCCTGATTTCAAAGAAGCGAATGGGACATCATTAGCTTTCTCCAACTCAAATTGCAGAGCTCAGAGAGAGAGAGAGAGAAGTGGACTTCCCCCTCGTCTGAGAGCATCAAAATTAACGTTGATGGGGCATTCCTCCCCAACACAGGAGTGACTGCTATTGGAATTGTTGCGGGAGACAAAAATGGAATGGTGGTTGGTGGGATCACGAAATGACTGGATGGTCCACACTAGGATGAATAGGTGGAGGTGATTGGTTTCACGGAAGGATTACGTATGGCAACCGATAATGGATGGGAGTATGCGATCATTGAAGGAGATGCTTTCTCCATTGTCAATCGCTTGGTGAACCCGAAAGACGACATCTCAGTAATTGGATTGATGCTCAACGAACTACGCATGATCATGGAAAGTAACCCGCAACTTAAGGTGCAATATGCCAGTCGCGAGTCTAATCTTGTCGCCCATGCTTTGATTCGATGGGCTTTGTCGAGGATTAATCCTCTTTGGTTTGTTATCGATATTCCATAATGTATTACAACTGTTGTAATTCTTGAGGCCATTGGCATTTGAATCAATCATCTTATTTTTTTAAAAATAATTTTGTTTCTGATTACAAGCAAATCTCTAATATCATGAAACGGCGTGCATGTTGTAGGGTGGGTTCGACTCAAAGGCTGTAGCAACTGCAAACATATTGGAGACTTCAACTCCGGAGATCGATCGGTGCTGACAAGGATTACTGACGGAGATTAAGGCGGCAAGCACCAACTCATTACAACAACCGTAAACGGTGGTAAGCTTTACATCTGCAAGGCACAAGCTGGGGACAAGAGGTGGTTTAAAGGAGCTAGGAAGTTTGTGGAGAGAGCAGCAAATTCCTTCAACATTGCCTACATGAAAAACCTTAGTTTCTAACGAGACAAAACAATAATTCTACGTAAATCTTTTTAGACGTGACGAGCTTGTCCAAAAAATATTTTCTAATGATCCTAGGGAAGTGAGTCTCATGTGGGTTAATATTATAATATATTTTTAGAAACTCATCACCTCGACGTAACGAGTATCTTAAAATTTATTTTTTAAATTCAATACTTAATTTAAAAATTATAAAAAAATTCAAAAAAACCCACAGAATTCTTCATGTCGATGTGACTAGTTTCTTTAGAATTTAAAATAAACTAGTCATTGGACAATGATTTTTTTATTTTTTTAAACAATATAACCATTGAAACTCGTTATATCGATGTGACGAGTTTCATCGAATTTCATTTAAAAATAATTAAAAAATCATTTAATTCAAAACAATTTATTACAAATAATAATAAAAAGTTACTATAAACTAATACAATCCATAAAAAAATATTTATATTTTCATAATTCTTGACGATGTCGAGGAGTGATCGAATGATAATGACATGGGACTCGTCGATTTTATCTTGGTCGTTCGCCTTGATCGTCTTCATCTTCGTTTGCTTACTTAACAGGAGGTGTACTGAACATCACTCCACTTTGAGATCCGCCTTCGAAATACGGTGATGGAGTACTTAAGGTATTTGATGACATCATTACCGTCATTGACTCGAATTGACCACCGAAATCAGTACATTGTTGACCATATATAATATGATCTCATTCACCTACATGTTCTGTCAAAGATGCTTGAGTGCTTTGCATTGCATCCGATGAGCCTCCAACCTAATTTGGTTGACTCTCTATTGAAGCATGATATGAAAGATAAAAACTATAACAAGTTTGAGATGCAAAATATTCGATAATAAAAGAAGCAAAAGAAGAAGATGTCGATGATGATGATTTTTTGCCCTTTGCGGATTTGGTATTCATTTGTTCTCATTGTTCCCTCTATTCCGATTTTGTTAAATATGGGTTCCCATTTGCTTTATAATTTTGGAGGTAAAGAGAAATATCGAAATCAAGGTCAACAATTATAATCTCGAAACACATAGGGACAGATAAATGCCACTCATTCCATTACTAAATGTATACGTCATGCTTCCTCGACCAATTCTCTTTATGCTTCCTAATCGTATAAATTCTATGGAGCGCGTCCATATCAAATATTTGCATAAGAATTGGTTGATGGGATGAAAACTGTCACAACACTCTATCTGCAATGTGCATCTCAACAAGCGCAAAGTGAAGCAAAGGCGTGACGATACACCACAACTTCGAGCCTTCAAAAAATCCCTGTGGCAGTAATCGATAAATCTCATCGTCATAATATGAAACCCAAAAAGCTGTAAACATTAATTATAAAAGTTAGTATAAATAAAAAAAAATTAAGTAATTTACTAAAATAATATTTATCGTATATTGACTGTTGATATCAATCCTCATTCTTATATCATTTTTATTTGCACCCTACAACTTGATCTCGATAATTTTATACCACCATCTAAATAATATAATAAATAAAAATTAAAAAATGATATAAAAGATAAATTTATAAATTTACTGAAAAAACAAAGTTAAAAAATTACCTTATAGGCGAAGGAAACTTAACGGGCTGGTGTAATTGGCTAAAAAAGGGGGAACCGATACCACACTCAAGATTGTAGCAAGACTAGATAATCCGCAAAATTGACTTTTGACCCCTTTCGACGATTGTAGGCTTACAAAGTTCTTGGAATAAAAATGCCAAAATCGTCGAGCCCCAACTAGTATCAATATCGGAAGATATTGGGTGAGCGTCAAATTACTGGATTTATCTGGTAGTAATGTCTCTCCAATCAATTGGAGAAGATATGATCGGACTGCAAATATGACCTCCTCCTCGATAGAGTCGTTAGTCGTAATAAATTCGGACTCCAACCAAGTTATCCTTATCTGGTACCCGTCTAAGATCTCTAGTAATGACATCTTTCCCAAAACTACCTCAATAATAACGTATCAGTTGTAATTGTTATGCCTTATTAGTGTTGCACCATTAATCAAAACACCGAGTTGGTAAACGACATCTTCCAACGTAATCGTCGCTTCGCCACTCAAAAATGGAAAATATGCGTTTAGGGTCTCAATGTTCAATCAACGCCGAAATTAGTATTGAGTTCACCTTAATACCACAAAGAAATGTGGTTGGATAGAGTATAAATTATTAAATATATGTAATAATTCGCTGATTCAGATCTCTAAATGTTATTCCTCGTTGACGAATGCCCCATTGTTCTTCTGGAGTGAGTTCGAGTGAATAAATATGGACAATATCAAGGCGTAATATTTCATATCGAGTATATATTTTCAAGAATTCTTCAAAAAAATATACATTTATTCTTTTTTTTCTTAACAATACACAATAAAAATCCTAAACCTCAAACCCAACAACTAAACGACTATTGGACCAAATAATTTTTGCGAGTAGTCTATTGGGCCAAAAAAACCTATAATACATTAATGGGTAAACATGTGTGTTACGTATATTGTTATATTTTTATCTATTTTGATTTGAATGAAAAAATTTATAATCGATAGGTTAACTGCTTATAATTGATTCCATATAAGGAACAATTTTATTTATCTTTGGAGAGAGGAAAAAGAGAGAGTGAAAACTCTCTTCTTATCTATCGGATTTATATATTAATTTTTAGTGTGTGTAATTATAAGACTATAATAGATATGATGAATTGACAAGTTAAACATGTTTATTATCAGATAATGAATTATAAATCACGTGAACATGTCAAGATGATGCAAAAAGTCGAGAGATATAAGATTCTAAAAGAAATTTAGAGGGGTTATAACATATACAACATTTTTTTTTAAATTTTATATTTATAGGTATAGCAAAAAATATAATATAAAACCCTAATCTTAATAAATATTAAATATTAATGATAAAATATATAAAATTCTATTTACTATACAATATTTTAATTATAATAGAATCAACATAAACACACATTTATAATATTAAAGAAATATTTTTAATTATTTCTTACCCGGTAGTTGAATCCCAATTCTATCTTCTTTTTTTAAACTTGATCGCATTGACCGAAAAATTCAAGAATGACTAAAATGATAATTTCATTGTGAATAAGGATCAAAACATATATTAAACCAAGAATTATATGATTTATGTTTTTAAAGGATTATATCAATTTTAGACCTTATATTTTAGTGAAATTCTCTTTAACATTTTTACTGTTTTTTGGTTAGTTTAACTCTTAACTTTCAATTTATTACTATCACTTTAGTGTCTAGACAATTCTCTATAAAAAACTAATGACGTGATCTAATAAGGTTATATCATATATAAAAAGAAAATTAAAAATATTTATTACACATGATAGAATCTAATTGAACTATGTCACATTCTTTTGACAATATAGTGCTAAAGTGATAATGAATTGAAAATTGATGGGTCAAACTCAAATTGATCAAAAATAGTAAAAGTTCCAAAGTAAAAATTCACAAGTAGACGTACCATTTTAAGTATTAAGCCTTTTATTTTTTGATTAAATTATGATGATCGTAAAATAATATTTATTCTAAATATTTTTAATTATTTTGCAATAAATACTCAATCGTTCAATTATAATAGTTGATGTTTAAATCGTGACCTTTAAGAAACAACCAAAGTTGGTTCGGTTAGTTTAAGCATTTTATTAAACTTCCCGAAAGGAGAAAATACACAGACCCTAAAGAAAAAAACGTAGTAGGCTAGAGAAAAATACCTTCAACAGTTCACGAGTACTTTTCTTCACTCAGACTTTCCCTTATTTTTTGTTTCCCATTCGTCTTCTTCTTCTTCTTCGGTTTATCTTCTGTCCCTGCCACTCAAAACCACCGTGCTATCTTCATCTCCTTCAACAAATAACTCTCATATAAAACAGATAACTTCATTGCTGCTTGCAAGCCTCGCCTTCCATCAAAATTCTCTTTATTGTCTGAAGGAAAGCTTTCAATATCTCCCATTTTTCAGGTACCCTCCTCCGATCACCTTTTTTGTCCTTTTGCCATTCTCTATTTAAACTTTTCTTCTGTTTTTACTTGGTGGGTATTTATTGTTTTTTCTCCCCTTTTTGTAGTTGTTTCTTGGATCAGTCATTATTATAAAGTTCATTTTTTTTGTCATTTGATTAAAAACTTTATTTTTTGTTATGGGTTTTTGATGTTCTTTTACTGCATGGTATTAATGTCTCCTAAAAAATGTTGCTTGAGTCATAAAAGCTGTTGGCTTTTTTCGATGGGTATTCCTTATTTCCTTTTCAGGTTTATTTTTTGGATCTACTTTCTGGTTGGATCCAAGGAATATGGTACTTTTCCTTCGAAGATCTGGATTTGTTTTACTTTTTTTGTTGTTTTTATATGAATCCTTGGCTTGGTGCATTTAATTGTTAGGAGGAATGTATCGTTCTACTCTTAGAGAATGTTGGTAAATTAATGTAAGCTAAGCCCTGATACGATTTTATTGTTTTTTAATCTTTGGATTTTTAGTGAAAATTGTTGGTATTTAGGCTCTTTTTAACAACTTCTGATGGCAGTTCTTTTAGTTTTTGTTTCTTTGCTTTAGATGAATACTTGGCTTATTGCATTTAAAACAAGAGTTTTCATGTGAATGTAGCAGTCTATTCTTAGAGTATGTAGGTAAAATAATGTAAATTGAGCCCTATTATGTTTTTATTGTTCCCTTTATGCTTTTGATGGCAATGCTTTTTCTTGGGGGTTTCTTTCAGCCTTTTTAATTCAATTTTCTTGTGCACTCTATAGTATTGATGATGTCCGAGTGTGTAAAACCGTCCATGCTTTAGCTCTGAGGTTGTAGTTTAGGGGAAGTTTTTTCTCATTTGAGCTTGAAGATATATTCCTGTGGTAAATTTATCTATGATGTTTTCTTACATAGATGGCATTGGAAATGGCTACTCCCCCAGCTACTCCAAGTTCCCAAGTTGTTGGAAATGCTTTTGTTGAGCAGTATTATCACATTCTTTACAATTCTCCAGAGTTGGCTCACAGATTCTATCATGATTCAAGTGTACTTAGTCGGCCGGACTCCAATGGTGTGATGACATCAGTGACAACCATGCAAGTAAGCTGCTTGGCTTGTGTTATAACTTCTAGATGCTGTTCTTTTAGTTGGTTCTAAGAGTTTCTGATCATTGATCTTTAAAATTTCTTCGGAACATTCTGCATGTTATGAATTACTTTAATTTGCTTGATTCTATACTGATGATGTACATTTAATAGATGGTGACTTGTTACCTACTACATGGGTAAAGGGCCGTATATTACCCTATGATTAAAGCGGTACTAATTTGAGCATCAGTGCTTGAGTCTGTGGGTTTTATATCAAGAAATTTGCACAAACTTTTGGAGTTAGGGTATGATGCTTCTGAATATAACACCATGTCATGGGCATGGGATTCTCAATTTGACAATATAATGTGCGTTTTACTCTGACATTTTTCTATTCATATGTGATGTTTGTTTCTGCTACTAACTTTACTTCAGTAACAAATATTAACTTAGTTGGAGCTAAACTTTTTACAAATTTCTTTTTTTTTTCATTAAAAAAATAAAAGGCATAATGTTCTGAACAATGGCTCATTCTTCTAGTCATTTTTTTTATTCGTCTCTGATTCACAATATTGCACATCCATTAGGTAAGCCTGAACTTGGAGCTTTAATTTTGCTAAACAAGAAAATTCCATCACACATGTTCTAGCTCTCTCCCTCCACCCACCTCCTTTAAAAGTTTTTCATTTTTTGGAAGTTGAAACTGTAATATTATCTTCCCTTTTTGTTTCCAATAACAAATAGTGTGTAGTTATATTGTGTTACAAATTAATAATTGCTGTAAGTTTTATACTATCATCAGTGCAAAGACATTCCAATAACATTTTACTTGAACAGGGTATCAATGAAAAGATTCTCTCCTTGGATTACAAAAATTATAAGGCTGAGATTAATACTGCTGATGCTCAGAAGTCGTACAAGGAAGGGGTAACCGTGCTAGTAACTGGATGTCTAATGGGCAAGGATAACTTGAAGAGAAAATTTGCACAATCTTTTTTCCTTGCTCCCCAGGACAATGGGTACTTTGTTCTAAATGATGTATTTAGATATGTAGAGGATGGTGAATCCTTGGAGAATCAGAAAGTTAATGGTGTTTATGATGCTCCTATAGAGCCTTCTGCAGCAGAACATGGTAAACTTACATGGTTTTTTTCTTCTTCTTTTCCTTGTGTTTTACCACTCTGCTTAGAACATGGTGTTTATGATGCTCCTATAGAGCCTTCTGCAGCAGAACATGGTAAACTTACATGAAAGATAATCTGACCAAATCTGCTTCTTTCGGTCTACCCTTTTTACCACTCTTGTTATCTGGGAGGGTTTTGAATTCATATGTGGGATCTGTTAAATGTTCTAGGCACAACAACCCACAACTCTTTCAGCCAAGTAAGGGGCAACATATTTTCATCGAGAGCAGTTTTAGTTTCTCACACTTTTAATTTCTTCTTATGTACAAGCTCCAAATGTAGGAAAGTGCAATTTAGTCTACCGTCAGATACTAATTAGCTTCTCCGTTGATCACCTACAGATTCAAAATCTTTATATGAACCATGCAGCAAGCGTTCAATACCTCACATTGAGAGCAAATCAACTTCAGTAGTCTTTTTCCAACCCCCCATTCCATAACATCTATAATCAATAATTATTTAAGAACCAGTTTCATGTTAAATATCAGTAACATATCAGTGCTTGGTATGTGTATTAATTGTTTCTTCCCTATGTTTTTTTGGTCGAATCCTATTCCTTTGAGCATTATCATGTGAATGCTTTCATCTTTTCCTAGTATCCAAATCTTCATTTGGTGTTCTGTTTTCTGCTTCTTTCCCATCCGTCTCATTATTTGCTTGAATGAACAGTGCTTAGAATATTATCAAAATGTTTTTATCAGCTGTCTCATCATGTTACATATTTTAGCATTGTACTTGTTGCACTTGCATAATGAACTTTAATATTCAGTCATCTCCAATAACAATCGGAGACCGTCAAGCTGTTGTGGAGATGAAGAGAACTTCATCCAGAGGTAAGTAAGAACTCTCTGAACTTATTGGTATAGTCGTTATTGATTCGAACATTGTAACTTGGATATGTGTATGTGTTTGACACAAGTATGTCAATCTTTTTAACGAATTCTATGTATTCGGAAGCTCTTGAGAAGAACATATTGAGAGCAACATAAGATTAGAAGATAAAGTTGTAATATTGTTTGATTAATTTTTTATGGTTGATATTGTAACTGCATGAATTATATGGGTTGAACTCGTCTGATGGTTGCTGGTCCATGCTGTTGTTTCTTACAGTTGGTAGTGAAAGAGGTAGCCTCCCTTCCAGAAGAGGAGGGTTTTGAGGTGACAGCTTCAGGGGCCGTGGAAACTATGTTGGTAACCGAAGCTTTGGCAGAAACGAATACGGAAACCATGGTGAATTTTCTGGACGGCCGAGAGGTTCAGCATGGCGTGGAAGGGGTGATCGTCCTAGTGGAGCGAAGCAGACTCCTTCGAATTCAAACCCGATCTAATAAAACTCGTATTTCTTGGCAGGAAAACCTTGAGGATGAGGTTAGTACTCAACATTTAGGACATTATTCGAGTTGCTGACTTTGATAGTAGGCGTCGAATGTTACGAGGAGATGAAACGCAGTGGTGTAGCTTAGAGAATTTTGTGTAGGGCATCACAAACTTGAAGCTCATCCTCAAGATTTGATTATTTGATTACTATTATTTTACTTTTGATGGATATCACTGGGTTTGTTTTTAGCCGTTAAGTGATGGGTAGCTTCAAAATTCATGATGGACAGCCTTTTTATTCTTTTATTTAATTTTACTTCACCATCTTTTATTTGTTCAAATGAATACCATTTTTTTCTTCTTTTTAGTGGAACATTAGACCGAGAATTATGTCGATGAACACGACATATTGACTTTGTGAATAAGGGCATATTCTGTTGATATATTTGTTCCAGCTGTTAGTTATTGGTTAAAATGGTAAATAACTCTCTCTATTCTAAATACGTGATAATGATCAAATGACCAGTGATCAAATAGGTTGAGAACCTAGTGCCTAACGTTACAAATATTTTCTATTTAAGTGTTTGTGTCGTTAACGACGTTAATTTTCTCATTAAGTAACATGTATGGTAATTTTAAAAATTTTATTTAAATTAATAAACATAAAAATATTATTAAACCCATTTTTTTAAATTACACAAAGAAACCCGAAACCCTAAAATCAATCCCATACCAACCACCACCGGCCATCATCGAACGTCTTTGGCATCGTCGAACGACTGTCACCCCATCATCGATCCTCCATTGCATATCATCCCTCCTGCTGTTGTCCTAATCTCCTAAATCTCTAAGCATAAATCCCTAACCCTAATAAGCTTTCTGAGACTATTCCTTGAAGAAAAAATCGAAGCTTCATTGTTCTTTGAAACAAAAAGCTTCATCCTCATGATGGGCACTTATTAGGCAGCACTTATTTAGTTCTTCGAAACAAAAAGCAAGCTTTATTATTGTTTGAAATGCTTAACCCTTATTGTCGATGAAGCTTTTTTATTCGTCCTTCACCACCCTAATAAGTTGTTTTTGGAGAGGGGAAATGGTGACGAGGGGTTGTCGGTGATGGGTCTGTGGTTCAACGGCGTTGGCATGGTTCGACGGCGGTGATAGCAATAATGACAGTCGATGATGGCTGTTAATGGGATTGGAATAAGCTATTTTAGAATTTTAAGACTTTCTTTGTAATTTCAGAAAAATGGATTTTTTTTAAATTATATATAGAATTATATGTTTTTAAATTTAAATAAAATTTTAAAAATACATGAATCTGACATGCGTTTTTTAGCAAAGATTTTTAATGTCGTTGACGGTTCGAACACCTAAATGAATAAAGTTTGTAACTTTAAACAAATAGATGAGTCAAAAAATAATTTTTTTTCTCAAATTGAGGTTTTTTTAATAGCTTTAATTGAGTTTATAAAAGGAGTAACATCGTATTTTAGGAATTATTATTTTTTTCAAATTTTACAGACCCCTATTGTTGGCATACGAATTTATCGACGGAGGTGTTCTAATACACGGTGGTTCGCAAGAATTGTTTGAAACAATCCAAACGAAGCCAAAATCGAGTGGTAGCGATGGCTGCAGACGAATGGAAGGTGAAAATTGAAAAATTCGATGGTGTGAACTTTGGCTTTTGGAAGATGCAGATTGAAGATTTTCTGTACCAGAAAAATCTATATCAACCTCTCTCAGGAAAGCAACTAGAGGGCATGAAGAATGAAGACTGGGCTCTTCTCGACAGACAAGCCATCGGAGTTATCCGACTGACGTTGTCCCGAAATGTTGCTTTTAACATAGCAAAGGAAAAGACCACGGCGGGGCTTATGGCGGCTCTCTCCAATATGTATGAGAAGCCATCAACCTCAAACAAAATTCACTTGATGAGACGATTATTCAATTTGCAGATGGCAGAAGGGGCATCAGTGGCTCAACACCTAAATGAACTCAACACTATCACAACCCAGTTGAGTTCCGTGGAAATTGAGTTCGATGATGAAGTTCGAGCTTTAATTCTCTTATCATCTCTACCAGACAGTTGGAATGCTACTGTTACAGTAGTCAGCAGCTCGTCAGGAAATAGTAAATTGAAATTCGACAATGTTCGGGATCTGGTATTGAGCGAAGAAATTCGAATGAGAGAATCGGGTGAAGCATCAACCTCCTCAGCCTTGCACACAGAGTCTAGAGGGAGAACTTTAGAAAAAAATTCAAATCGTGGCAGATACAAATCCAGAACGGGAAAATCAATAACGGGAAAAAAGATTATACCTGTTATAATTGTGGCAAGAATGGTAACTTTAAAAGAGATTGCCGAGCATCGAAGAAAGATACCGGCACACAGGAATCTACCAACATGATAGAAGAGACAGGTGATGCCATGATTTAAAGCGTCAACAGTCCGATTGAATTATGAATCTTGGATTTAGGGGCATCTTTCCACTCCACCCCATGCCAAGAAATCATAGAGAACTATGTCAGTGGTGATTTTGGGAAGATTTATTTAGCTGATGAGGAAATATTGAAGATCGTCGGAAAAAGAGATATCTGATTAAAGTTGTCAAACCAAACCACCTGGAAGCTGATAGGAGTGAGACATATTCCTGGCCTCAAAAGAAATTTGATTTCTGTAGGATAGCTTGATGGAGAAGGATATAGTACAACTTTTTCAAGCTGTGAATGGAAGATTACCAAAGGAGCACTCGTCATTGCTCGTGGTAAGAAGACTGATACTCTCTATGTAACCTCAATTTTAGAGAATATCATTATAGTAGAAGATGCTGATAGAAAATCAAACCTATGACACCAAAGGCTTGACTATATGAGCAAGAAAGGGATGAAGACACTTTCATCAAAAGGGAAGCTGCCGGATCTAAAGATTATAGACTATGTGAGGATTACATCTTTGGCAAACAAAATAAAGTCAGTTTTGCAAAGATTGGCAAGACACCCAAGGCTGAAAAGTTAGAGTTGGTTCATACTGATGTATGGGGATCATCTCCAGTTCTATCTCTTGCAGGCTCACTATATTATGTCACCTTCATTGATGATTCTACGAGGAAGGTGTGAGTATATTTTCTGAAGAAGAAATTAGAAGTCTTTGATACCTTCAGAAAATAGAACGCCATGGTGGAAAATGAGACTGGTTTGAAAGTCAAGCGGTTGAGGTCTGACAATAGAGGAGAGTACAGAAATAGTAAATTCAGAGATTTCTGCGCAAACAATGAGATCAAGATGGAGACAACAGTTCCCATGATACCGCAACAGAATGGTGTAGCAGAGCGCATGAACAAAACTCTGAATGAACGTGCCAGAAGTATGAGGATACATGCAGGCTTGCCCAAATTGCTATGGGCTGAAGCTATCAACACTGCAGCTTACCTGATCAACCGTGGGCCCTCAGTTCCCTTGGATAGTGGAATACCATAGGAAGTTTGGAGCAAGAAATAAATAAACCTTTCACAATTAAGAATGTTTGGTTGTATTTCTTATGTACACATAAACTCTGCTGAAAGAAGTAAACTTGATGCCAAGTCCAACAAATACGTTTTTGTTGGATATGGTGGTGATGAGTTCGGTTATCAATTTTGAGACTATGAAAATCAAAAGATCATCAGAAATAGAGATGTCATTTTCAATGAGAATGTGATGTACAAAGACAAGTCAACCATAGAATCTAGTAGCTCTAATACCGAAGCTGAAACAAAAGAATTTGCTGAGTTTGAGGAGATTTCTGGAAATGATTTCAGATCAGTCCTGAAGAAGTTCAAGAAGAACCAAGCACACCAGAACTAAGACGCTCCTCCAGAATTCCTAAACCAACCCTGCGTTATTCGTATTCTTTGCACTACTTGTTGCTGACTGACAATGGTGAACCATAGTGCTATGATGAAGCAATGCAGGTGGAGGATTCAGTCAAGTGGGAGTCTTCCATGAAATATGAGATGGACTCACTTATGTCAAATCAAACGTGAGAATTAGCTGAATTACCACCAGGCAAGAAAGCGCTCCATAACAAGTGGATTTACAGGATCAAAGAAGAGCACGATGGGAGCAAACGCTACAAAGCAAGATTGGTTGTCAAAGGTTTTCAGTAAAAAGAATGTGTTGACTACAATGAAATTTTCTCTCCAGTCGTGAAACTGTCTACAATCAGACTGGTGTTGAAAATTGTAGCTGCAAAGAATCTACATCTTGAGCAGTTAGATGTAAAGACAGCTTTCCTTCATGGTGATTTGGAGGAAGAAATCTATATGAGGCAGCCAGAAGGCTTCGTAAAGACATGCAAGAAAAACCTGGTATGCAGGTTGAAGAAGAGCTTGTATGGTTTAAAACAAGCTCCTAGACAGTGGTACAAGAAGTTTGATAGCTTCATGGGTAGCAGTGGTTTTACCAAATATCAAGCAGATCATTGTTGCTACATCAAAAAGTTCGACAACAACTTCATTATTTTATTGTTGTACGTTGATGACATGCTTGTTGCATGTTCAAACATGCAAGAGATTATAAACTTGAAGTAAAAATTGTCGAAGCAGTTTGCAATGAAAGATCTGAGTGCTGCAAAGTAGATTCTTGGGATGAGGATTAAGAGAGACACAAAGTCAGGGACTTTAATGTTATCACAGGCTGAGTAAATCAACAAAGTACTCTCCAGGTTCAACATGCAAGATGTTAAACCAATAAGTACACCTTTAGGTGTTCATTTTAGACTCTCCAAAGAACAATCACCAAAGACGGAGGAAGAACATACACACATGGTGAAGGTGCCGTATGCCTCACCAATTGGAAGTCTGATATATGTCATGGTTTGTACCAGACCAGATATTAATCAAGCAGTGGGAGTTATTAGCAGGTACATGAATAATCCGGGTAAGGTACACTGGGAAGCTGTCAAATGGATCCTTAGATATCTGTGAGGTACTACAAACAAAGCATTTTGTTTTAAAAGTGGAGATACGATACTGACAGGCTATGTAGATGCTGACTTAGCCGGAAATGTTGACATCAGAAGGAACACTACAGGGTATGTTTATACTCTGTGAGGTACTGTAGTGAGTTGGGTTTCTCAACTACAGAAGATAGTTGCTTTCTTCACAACTGAAGCAGAATATGTCGCTGTTACAGAAGCCAACAAGGAGATGGTTTGGCTCCAAAGTTTCTTGGAAGAGTTAGGCAAGAAACAAGAAAATAATGTCTTGTATTGCGATAGTCAAAGTGCTATCCATCTAGCGAAGAATTCGTCTTTTCATTCCAGGACGAAGCACATACAACTACGATATCATTTTATTCGGTCTCTTCTAGAATATGGGATTTTGAAACTTGAAAAGATTAGTGGAGCTCAAAATTCGGCAGACATGTTGCCAAAGACGGTGACCACAGACAAACTGAAGTTGTGTTCAGCTTCAGTTGGCATGCTAGAATGACAAGACTAGAAATGCTGTTGCATTGATCGAGGTGTGAAGACAGATTAAAATCAATCTTCAAGTGGGAGATTGTTGAAAGTTCAAAGCAAAGTTGGCACCGAACTTTGAAAATGGTTTTCAAGATTGGTAGATGTTGGTTTTCAAAGATAAGCACCGAAAATGGGGAGGTCAAAAGGGGGCTGATATTGTTGATTTTTTTGTAATGGTTAAATCATACAATTAGTCATTGCACTTTAGGGTATTTACAAGATTAGTCCCTAAGCTTCAACTATAAATACTCGAACCCATTTAGCTTTAAAATCATCGCAAATCATTTCTTTCTCCCAATACTAGAGAGCTTTCTTGTGAGTAGTGAGTGTTTTGTAAACACCTGTAAATTTTCTCTCTTTAGTAAAAGATTTGCAGTAGTCCGGAGACGTATGCATAATTGGCTGAACTCCATTATCAATTTCGGGTATTATTTTTCCACTTCTATTTCGTATTCTCACTAATCTGATTATAGGGAAATTACTCGTACTCGTTTATTTCCCAACACATTAATCAGTAAATAACTATTTTTTATAATAATTGAAGAGTAATTAATTTTTTTTATTTGTCTCCTCCTACCCTGCTTGTGCGGTGAATAGTGAGTTTTCTCCTCCATCGGATTACTGTCATATAGTTCTGGACACTACGCCTTCCGACCAATGTGACTATTTCAGTTCAGCTTCAAAAACTGTTGGGGGATGACCCTGGGTGTCTATACTTGAGACTTCAATACTATTTTTTATCTTACAATATTTATTAAAATTATTTTTAAAATATAGATTTGATGGGTAACTATTTTGGTATCTTGAAGGTCATGACGAGCACTTCTCCAAATATTACTAATGGTAAATTATGTTTTTAATATTTAAATTATTAATTTTGATCTATTTTAGTATCTTATTTTAAATTTAACGTAAGTTTAAAATATAAAAAATTATGTATTAAGATAGATCAAAATTTGTAGTTTAGATACTAAACGTGTAAATTTTTTAATAGTGGGGTATTAAAATGAAATAAAAACTAAATGATAGGTATGATTTGAAAAAATTGAAATTTTAAATATTAAAACAGACTAGAACTAATAGTTTGTGTACTAAATATGTAATTTACCCTATTACAAATTATAAAATCGGACAGCAATTTACTATAAACAATGTGTTGAGAGCGTCAATGACTTTGTACCAAGGAGGCAAGGACAATTGAACACGTTCGCTCTCGCAAAACATGAATTAAGGACATTAAGCACTATCTAGCCTATCACCGGAAATTGAAAATCCGAGAATGTTAAAAGGACGTCAGTTTAATTTAAGGCTAAGTAATGTCAGAGAAGGAGCACACCTAATAATATTATAAAGAGCAGAACATTTTTTATTGGATGTAATTTAAAATATTTTTCGGTTGCACACTTTTTTTTGTAATATTTTTCGGTTACAATAAAAAAACGTTACTTTATTCGTAACATTTTGGTTTCAATTAAAAATATTAAAAATCAACATTTTAGGTTTAACCTAACCGAAAATATTATATTTTTTAATAACATTTTCCGTTCCTTTAACCCAAAAATCCACAGGAGGATTTCGAACATTTCTCAAGACCAAGAATTCCAATTTTCTGAGTACAGCATTCGCCTCCGATTGTAGCAACTTAAAATATTATAATTGAAGCCATGGAGTGGGATCCTAATGTCCAAATTCGCTGCCGATGATCCGGCACTACACCTCTGAGATGCTGCCATCAAACTCCAAGGAGCAAATCCTCGATGATTAATTCCCAGTAGAGTAATTTATGGTCCAATTTTGTTGTACACATACAAGCATGCAGGAAGACACATTTTTCTATATTCTACATTCAAAACAGAGAGGCTAACTTGTCACTCATCTAAACATTTTGCTATGGATTTGAGCAGCCAGTGCCGAGCAAGTTTTGAACAGCCAGTTGAAATGGCCTCGCCTCTCCTCGGAAATCACTGGTAGTGTTCCTTTGAAACCAACTGATGGAGATCATGCTACTTTTGCTTGCATATACGCATCAAATTGTTGTGTCAAACACCAATTACTGTAGATAAATCTTTGCTGAATTACTTCTGCAATGATTTTGTTAAATGGGAAATCTTTGCTAAATTCATTTATTAAGATCCATCATCCACGCTGGTCGATAAATACCTCAATCCAAATGTTTTGTTTAGGCCAACTGATTCTTTGAATTGATTACTTTTTTTGTGTGGTAAATAATTGCATTTATTGATCAAATCAACTGGAACCTAATTTCTATATATTTCTAAATAAATAAAACCAAAACTTAAACCAAATGCTGGATGAAAATAGCGTCAACATGCCTATGTTGTTTGGACCATAGATTGATCAATAGTTGCTGCCCTCAAGGCTACCCTTTCCATGTAAGTATTGCAACAAAGATCGTTCCACCCTTTTGCTTCTCCTTGTGATGATAGTGTTGTCTGATGCTACATAGGCAAATCGATTTTCCATTTCTGAGCTTGGCCGAGAGGTGCAGAAGATATCGAGTTTTGCCTGTGTCCCGGATTCGTCGGCTTTCAAACAGAAATGTGTTCCTTTCACTAGTATAGTCTTTTGGGGGGAGTAACTCCAAGTGTAGGAGTCGGTGTAGGGACCTAATTGCAACCGGTAGTCGAATGATTTCCTTGTGACACAAAGCCCCGTTAAGGGATGGAAGATCACTTTGTGCAATTTGACTTCCGACTGACCCGGACCTGCATATGTCATTGCGGAATAACAAAAGATTTGCATCAATTTTTTTTATTGACATCAATCTAAAAAAAAAAAGAAATTAATACACGTCGGCTAGCTTACCCCGAAAAGGAGCTTGGAGTGGTGAAATTCTTTGTATGAAGCTCGAATTCCTGGGTGCACACCAATTATAATCCAAGACACCGTAATACTCGTTTAACCCGACGACGCCTGCTCTCACTTAATAGCTCTCGGTCAACGTCCACAAGGCCCAATCCAGGTCAAGCTCAGCTGCCACGCCCAAGAAGCAGTTCAAGTACCTATTGCCATTCACATTGGCTCCTGTTTGGTCGATCCCGAACTCGCTAATGAATAACGGGTATCCTTGATCAACCAAATACCCAGACGTCTTCAACATGTACGTAGCAACTCTGCCACAAACTTCGTTTGGGTTTCCGGTCACCCATGTTCGCGGCCCATCGGAGAATCCATACCAATGCGCCTCGAATACTAGTTTCCCACTAAACGTGAGTTTTACGGGTTGAGCCTCGATGAATGACAAGTCCCTGTCGAAATCAAATCCAGAAAGTATAACAAGAACATCCGGGTTTGCAGAGTGCACAGCTTCGGCTCCTTGCTGCATGTACTTGTACCAGTCGTTCACGTTCTGTTTCGGGCCTCTTAGCTCATTCCGACGACGTTGGTGACGCCGCTGAATAAGGTGGCCATCCGAGTCATCCCGGTGATCCACTGAGGAGGGTTGAAGTACCTGTCGCCAAAGAAACCATTGTCGTCTAAATTATTGCAGCACCAACCGGGTTTGCTTATGTGATTCTCAAGTATGACCATCAAATTGTTTTCCCCTAACATTGACACCACTGCCTGAAATATAAGTACCAATTTTTTTTAAAAAAATTTATTAAATCAATCAATGCTGTAATTTATTCAATGGTAATAGGAGAAAACAAGGACGTGGAAAATCTGTCATATCTGGTAAGCTTTGATGAGGGGTACATCTATGATCGAAGGGTTGTTGGCTTGGATTCCGGCGATGGATTCAATAAAGCCAAGTCGTTGAAACGATTGTCTAACCGTGAGAGATGCCAACGAGTCATTGGTGACCAAATAGACTGGCCAAGTGTAACTAACGCAGTCGAACCCCATTGACGCAATCCGTTTGGCGATGGTATCCATAGGCTGCTTGCTGAGCCCTTCGGCAACCATCAATTCTGAGTGAGCCGACCAGTTCACACTCGCCAATTTCACACGTCATCCTCCCTCGCCAACAATCCATCGTGAATTCGTCGACGGAGGGAGGGGCATGACGATGGGAAATAACAGGAAGAGGAAGAGAATAGAAGAGGAAACGAAACTTACCGTGCCTTTTGTTTTGACTTGAAGGAGGAGAATCAACGTTAATTGCTTTTGTTTTGACTTGAAGGAGACGTTGAAGGAGGAGTTACTTAAGTGGCTTATTTATACAATGGTGTAAGTCATTGTCCATATCAAAAGCAAACTCACAAGCCCTATTCTAAATACACTTACACGCAAATCCTATTCTAAATACATTTGTTAACTAATCTTTAACTTTTATTATTAAATTTGAGTTATAGTAGGATTGGTTGGCTGATTCTATTTACAATTATTATAATTTATTATTGTAATTATAAAATGTTAAATTTATAAATGAAACTTGTTCCAATATATAATTAAATATATAAATTTTGATTTGGTACAGTTATATACGTGGAACTTTATTTCTGGTTCTAATTTATGCATGGAAATTTAATTTTTAGTCAATTAAACACATTTAAGGAAATCAATATATTTTATTTTCATATTAAATAAACATAATTATTTGTGCACGTCAAAGGGTATTACTTCATGTTTGTTAAAGTTTAATCAAATCGACATTCATGAAAAGCAACCAAGCCCTTACATTACCAATCTACGAGGAGAAGAGCAGGCTGTTTAACTTCAACTTTTGCAATTGTCACTGCTGTCTTTGTGGTCGGAATGATGAAACTGTGTTACATGCTCTCCGTGACCGCCCGGACGTTGCTTACATTCTGCATGCTGCTGGTTTTACTTCGGATGTTGTTTGCTCCACAGGATTCTGCTGGAGATTGGTTATGCTGCCAGTCTCGTCAACGGTTTTCCTTTTGATGGTGTTGTACATCTGGCATAGGCGTAATTTATTTATTCATGAAGGTCGATTGGTCCCCGGTTGGCGTATTATTTATTCTAGTCGAGCTTTGTTTTCCGCATACTCTGTTGCACATGGTCGCTCCAGCACCTCTTCTACATTGCTTGGCGTTGTACACCACTGGAGTAAACCACAAGAACACTCCCTCACCATCAATGTAGATGGAGCTTGTCCACCATCTTTTGGAAATCCAGCAGTAGGCTGTTGAGAAGCTGTTAGCAAGTTAGTTAGGCAGTTAGCTAGGTGGTTAATAGCAGTTTAGTTGTTAATTAAATGTATATAAATACATTGGTTAGCTGTACATATGTGATATAATGAATAAAGCATTACTTCATACAGCTTATTTTCTTTTCTTTTCCTCATACGAATGTTGACATGGTATCAGAGGCCATCACCGGCAGTTGTTTCCGGTTAAGTTCATTGCCGGTGAGTTGATTCAACTGCTATCCTTCTTCCTTTGTTTCTGCACAATCATGGTTTAACCGGAGACAGCTCAAATTGACTACAATCACCCTCTTTATCTTCATCCATCAGACACTCCAGGAACCTTGCTCGTCTCTCATCAACTAACTGGGGTGGAAAACTACAATTTATGGAGCAGATCCATGCGCATTGCTCTATTAGCCAAGAACAAGATTGGATTTATAGATGGAGCTTGTTCTCGTGAAGGTCTATCTCCAGAACTTTTGGCGCAATGGGAGCGTTGCAATGCCATTGTTCTTTCTTGGATTTTGAATACGGTTAGTCAAGAACTCTCTGCAGGAATAGTTTTTGCTTCCAATGCATTACGTGTATGGGAAGATCTTAAAGAACGTTTTGATAAGATTGACGGTTCACGAGTGTATTTCCTGCATCGAGAAATTGTTTCTCATTCTCAAGGTACATCTTCCATTTCGGTTTATTACACACGCTTGCGATTGCTTTGGGATGAATATGATGCCATTGCTCCTTTCGCTATATGCAACTGTGAAGTTTCTCGGCAGAATAAAGAACATGTTCATCAACAACGATTGTTTCATTTTCGTATGGGATTGAATGACTCATACTCTATGGTACGCAGTCAAATATTGTTATTAAAACCATTACCTTCTGTAAATCAAGCATATTCTATGCTTGTTCAAGAGGAAGGTCAACGTCAAAACACAGGAAGATTAGCCAATGTATTTACTCTAGTACTCAGACCAATAAACGGTTCAATGGGGTATGTGATTATTGTCATATCAAAGGTCACAAGAAGGAAACATGCTACAAGCTAGATGGTTATCCAGCTGATTACAAGTTCAATAAACGCAAGGGATCGGCTGCCAACAACGTTGTCTTGAATAGTGAAGGAGAGTCAGCCTCTTCCTTGGCTGAAAACTCTGTTCCTGCTAAGGTCCCTACTTTTACACAAGAACAGTACCAACAAATTCTTGAATTGTTGGGAAAAGATCCGCCCATGCAAGCTGCAGGTCATATGGCAGGTACTCGCCTTATTTCCTTCCATTATTACTGGATTCTAGATACTGGGGCAACGAATCACATGACCTTTGATCTTGAGAAATTGAATTCTCATGTTGCTTGTGACTCCTCTTCGTTTGTTCAGCTGCCAAATGGTAAAACCACACACATAGCCCACAAAGGAACTTATGCTTTTTCCCCTGATCACATGTTATCCAACGTTTGCATGCACCAGATTTTCATTACAATTTACTGTTTGTATCACAGTTAACCAAAGAGCTCAAATGTTCTTTAACCTTTTATCCATAATTTTTCCTTATACATGACCTTTGCAGTGGAGAGATGAAGGGGATTGGTAGATCTTATGATGGTCTTTACATTTTGAAGTCATCATCTAGCTCGTCAGGTTGTCGTGTTATTTCCAGTAAAAAATCTTGTTTGTCTTCTACAATGTTAAAATCTGATAATGGTGTATTATGGCATGCTCTTCTTGGCCATACATCTTTGAGTACTTTGAATAAAATGTCTCAGTTACATAGTGATTTGTCTGGTATTGATCATGTTAAAAGCTGCGGTGTTTGTCCTCTTGCTAAACTAACTCGTCTACCATTCCCGGTGAGTGATTCTCGTGAGATAACTGCATTTTGTCTTATTCATATTGATCTCTGGGGAGCGTATCGTATTTCAACACATAGTGGACATCGGTATTTCTTAACAATTGTTGATGATCATACGCACGTATGACATGGGTGTTCTTACTTAGGCTCAAAAGCGATGCATTTGTCATTCTTAAACAGTTTTTTGTCTATGTTGACAATCATTTTTCTGGAAAAATTAAAACTATGAGGAGTGATAATGGTTGGGAATTCTTTAGCAATGAAGGCAGTGCTTTCTTTTCTTCTCAAGGGATTGTCCATCAAAGTTCTTGTGTCCATACACCCCCAGCAAAACGGGGTTGCTGAGCGAAAACATCAATATCTGCTCAATGTTGCTCGTGCTATTAAGTTTCAGTCTTCTGTTCCCATTAAATTCTGGGGTGAGTGTATCCGAACTGCTTGCTACATAATTAATAGGCTGCCAACAAGGGTTCTTAATTGGAAAACACCATTTCAAATGTTGCATGGGAAGGTGCCTAGTCTTTCACATCTTAGAGTTTTTGGGTGTCTTTGTTATGCTACTATCCCCAACAATCATGATAAGTTTTCTTTTCGGTCTATTCCTTCGGTTTTTATGAGGTATTCACTAACTCAAAAGGGTTATGTTCTTTTTAACTTGAGCTCAAAGTCTTTTTTTGTCAATCGAGATGTGGTGTTTCACGAGTCCATTTTTCCTTTTCAATTTCCAGTTAAAAATTCTCCTTTGTTCCCTATTTCAACACTTTCTAGTGATCTTGATCGAGACTTTTTGCATATTCCAGTTGTGACATCACATGATTCGTGTAATGAGATTTTACCCGTGCATGAGTTTCCATGCAACCTTGAAACTACGAATGCTCAAAATGTAGCTTCTGGTTCAGCGTATCAAGTACCTGATAATTCATGTCCTTCATCCTCTAGTTTATCGAGTCAACAAGTTGTCCCTCGTTCTTCTCCTCGGCGTTCTACTCGAGTTACTAAACCACCTTCATGGTTATCTGATTTTGTTTATCATTCTCAATCCTCTTCTTCTAGTTCACTGCAAGCAGTTACGTTTTCCTCCTCTAATAATCTTTCTTCTTTCCTTTTACCTTCGCAAAAAGCTTTTGTTGTTTCCTCCTTAGTTGAACCTAAAACCTATCATGAGGCAGCTCGTGATGAACGCTGGGTAGAAGCTATGCAACATGAGATTCAGGCTCTAGAGGAGAATGGCACTTGGGCAGTGGTTGATTTACCTCCACATAAATGACTCATTGGTTGCAAATAGGCATACAGAATCAAGTACAACTCTGATGGATCGGTTGAAAGATTTAAAGCCCAGTTAGTTGCCAAAGGTTACAGTCAATGTGAAGGGATTGACTTCCATGACACCTTTTCACCCGTAGCAAAACAAGTTACTGTTCGTACTATTATTGCAATGGCTGCTATGTTTGGATAGGAGCTATATCAGATGGATGTATTCAATGCCTTCTTGCAAGGAGACCTTCATGAAGAAGTCTATATGCTGACGCCAGATGGTTTTCGCAACCAGGGGAAGTTTAGAGTATGCAGGTTGCTCAAGTCATTATATGTTTTGAAGCAGGCATCTCGCCAATGGAACTTAAAATTAACTGAAGCTCTTACTGCTGGTGGTTATGTGCAAAGCCTTCATGATTACTCGTTATTCATAAAACGAGAAGGTGAAAAAATAGTCATAATGTTGATTTATGTGGATGACCTCTTAATTACAGGCAATGATGGAGGAATGATAGAAGAGCTAAAACATATTCTTCACAAGAGCTTCAAGATGAAGGACTTGGGGCAACTCAAATATTTTTTAGGCATTGAAGTTGTCCGAAGTGCAGAAGGAATTGTTCTAAATCAACGAAAATATGCTTTGGAACTTATTGCAGATTCTGGTTTGGAAAATGCGCATAGTGTCTCCACTCCCCTTGAGCAGAATCAAAGGCTCACATCATCTGAGTATGATAAGTATGTTGAGCACCGTTCTGATGAACTTTTAGAGGATACTAGAATGTATTAGAGATTAATTGGAAGGCTTTTATATCTGACACACACTCGTCCAGATATAATGTATGCAGTCCAGCTTCTAAGTCAGTTCATGCAAGCTCCAAAGAAAATTCATTATGAAGCAGCTATGCGTGTTGTGAGATATATTCAAAAGAACCCAGGTGAAGGCATTTTGTTTTCAGCTAAGAGTAAACCCAGCTTAGTTGCGTTTTGTGATTCTGATTGGGCTGCTTGTCCCATGTCAAGACGTTCTGTTTCAGGCTATTGTGTTAAACTAGGAGATTCTCTCATCTGTTGGATATCTAAGAAGCAAAGAACAATTTCACTATCATCGGCTGAGGCTGAATATAGGTGCATGGCATCTAGGTGGCAGAATTGGTTTGGTTGAGAGGATTAACTAAGGAACTGGGAATTGAGCACCATGAGCCAACAACTTTGTATTGTGACAACCAGGCTGCACTTCACATCGCGGCAAATCCAGTGTATCATGAAAGAACGAAGCATATATAGATTGACTGTCACTTTGTTCGTGAGCAAATACAAAAGGGAGTTGTTTGTACCAGACATGTTTCGACCAAGGAACAGCAGGCTGATATTTTCACAAAGAGCCTGGGGACAAATCAGCATGAACGCTTGAAGATCAAGTTGGGAATGAAAGACCTAATAACTCTTTTCCTTGTTTGATTCATACATTCATATCATGTTACAATAAGCAAACGTACACGCGTTTGAGTGCACGCTAACACACAATCAGAATTTCCAAGTTTGCGGTGGAAAATATTTGATTTGAGTAAGCCATTCGAAAATAGGTGAAAGACCTAATAAACCTAAAAGTTAGTTCAGAGGATAGAAATACTCATTCTGCTGCCCTAAAAAACAAAAATCATGAGATAGATAATTTTGTGAAAATTCACAATTTAAAAAGTATAACTAGGGTAATACAAGAAAGCCATGTGGGTAGAGGCTTACATAGATCTTTCTATCATGCCCTGCTATCAGCAACCGTGATCCATCAGAGGTAAAAACCATAGAATGTGCAGATGGAAGTTTCTGGGGAAATTGCCTTTTACTAATGGTCCATGTACTTTGGCCAGCTTGCCTACTTAGTGCAAATAGAGTGGATCTAATGTGGTCAGAATAACCAAAAAGCTCCCCTGAGTTAGACATTGCACTGCTGTTGAAAACATTTTGATGTTTCGATATAACAAATGAATTTTAAGATTTTGTAAATGATTTTCTAAGTATATTCGATATAATTATTTGAATATCAAAATATTACTCGAAGTCTTTCAAAGTTCATTTTAATCCTTACTAAAGTGTAAAATTGTGTTTTATACTTAAACTATTTTAAAACAATTTTACAAAATATTTCGAGCCTTAATCGAGCCAAAAATACTTTCTTTTTAAAGGGTTTTAAGAAAAATCAAATTGTCCAGGGGTACAGATTCCCCCCCAGGGGGTATCGATTCCCCCCCAGGGGAACAGATTCCCCCCAGGGGTACCGATTCCCCCTGTCTAACGGTCAAAAACAGATTGCACTTAGGGAACCGATTTCCCATGAGGGGGTACCGATTCCCCCACGCTCCAAGCTATTTTATTAATTGTTTCTCATCCCCAAACGGCTCCAAAACATCCCAAACGACTATATACGACTTCAAACACATTCCAAGCTATAAATACAAGGTAAGGACACTTGAAGAAGCAAGAGAACAACTATCCAAGCAATCAAACACAAGAGAAGAGTTTTTCAATCTTATTTCATCTTTCTCTTGTAAATATTTTGTTCTTGTGAGCTCAATCTTGTAAACACCTACCTTAGAGAGGTTTTCTTGTTTATATCTTTTATCCTTTTGTAAAGGGTAAAGGTTCTAGCTTAGCCCGTGTAAAAGCTAGGGAAAGGTTCTAGTTTAGCCCGGAAAAACTAGGGAGTTTGTAAGGTTACTCTTTATCCTCAAAAGAAAGAACAAATTAGTGAATTTGTTGGAAAATCCTTGGTGAGAAGCTAAGGTAGTGGACGTAGACTTTGATTGAGAAAGTTGAACCATTATAAATCGCTGTGCAATTCTCTATCTTTCAATCTCCTTACTCCCTAAACACAAAACCGCTCCGACCCTTCTTTGCAAACCGTTCCGGTTGTCGATTCGAGCTTCCGAAAATCCTAACAATTGGTATTAGAGTCTAACTCATTAATAAGGTTTAACCATCTTGAGACGATCCTAGAAGAAGCTCTACCAATTCCCTACACAACCGAGAAGATGGCTTCCACCTCCGGCTCGTTCCACATGGAAGACTCCCTACCAACCGACAAACCTCCATACTTCAATGGAGTCAACTATCATCATTGGAAGAAATTAATGAAGGTATTCATCCAATCCAATGATCTTGATATATGGGAGATAATCGAGAATGGCTACTCTTCTCCATAGAAGAAAGAGAAGAAGCGGTGTGACAAAGAACGGAAGAAAGCTTAACTTAATGCCAAGGCCATGCACATGTTGTTTTGTGCATTTGGTCCTGAAATCTATGAAGGGGTTTCTTCATGTTCAAGTGCCAAGGAGCATTGGAATAAGCTCGAGGAAATCCATGGAAACAAGAAAGAAGAACCAACAAAGGTGGTGTCTCTAATGGCTTATGAAGAGCCCGAGGTATCTTCTAACTCAAATGAATTTAATTCATATACGTTTGATGAGTTATAAGATGCTTTTAATAGGTTATATTCAGAGTTTGAGACCATGAACTCCAAATATAAGAAAATGATTTCAAAATTTAAAATTGAAAACGATTTTCTTTTGAAAACAAAAATAGATTTTAAAAGCCAAAATGAAATTTTGAAAAAGGATTTAGAGCTTTCAAAAATAAAAATTGATAGTTTTGAAAAACAAAATTTTGATTTAAAAGTTAAGCTTGAATGCTTAACAAAAGGAAAAGAAATCATTTTAAATAATTCATTTAGTTCAATAATGACAATATGCTCACATTGTCATTATCATGGTCATTTGGAAATTACTTGTCATTTGAAGAAAGGAAAACGTTTTAAAATTAGGCAAGTATGGGTTCCGAAAGGAACAATGGGCATTAAAACTAACGTCCAAGGATCCAAAGCAATTTGGATACCAAAATCTACTTAAATGTCTCTTGTAGGTGTGTGGGAGCAATGGTGATGAGAGTGATGATATTCAAGATGCTCTAGCCACACATGAAAAAGGAATAGGTAACCTCTAAGCTTAATGTTTTTAATTTTGGTTATTTGGTTGCTCATTTGATTTTAAGCATGCATGAGTTTTGTTTTTAAATGATTATGCATCATTGTTTTAATCGCATGTATGTTGAAAAGATGATTATGATGAACATTTTAAAGTTATATTAATTTTTAAGAATTTTTAGTTCATCATAATAAAATTTTGGTCAAAATTAGTTTTAATGCAATTGATTTTTCTCTAACAATTGATATCAATTTTTCAAATACTTTGATTTTACAAATTTTAAAATTTTTGACCTAAATTTGAATGTTTATGCATGTGGTTTAAATGAAACTGACATCTCTCTAACAATTTATATCAAAATTTTCAAATGCATAACATTTTTGGAAAACTTTATGCATATGCACTTAATTTTAACAATTGATATTGATATCAAATTTCAACAATTGGTATTGCATAAAGTATTTTAGTCTTGGATATATTGAATTTCATGTGCTATTAACATGTTTGTTATTCTTTGTTGAAATTCAATTTTGTTTAAGTGTCTTGTTCTTAAAGTTAAATTTTATTTGGAATACATTTATTGAGGGGGAGCTTTGATTTTTTTCAAATGATTTTTAAAATGTCAAATTTACTACTTACTCTCCAAAGTTATTTTGAACTTTAAAAGACTAGAGTCTTTTTGATTTAACAAAAAGGGGGAGAAGTGTTAAGGTGTTTTAAAGGGGAGAAGTGTTAAAGTAAGGGGGAGTAATTTCAAACTTGAATTCAAAATCTTAAAATTACTCAAATGTTTTGTTATATCAAAAAGAGGGAGATTGTTGAAAATATTTTGATGTTTCGATATAACAAATGAATTTTAAGATTTTGCAAATGATTTTCTAAGTATATTCGATATAATTATTCGAATATCAAAATATTACTCCAAGTCTTTCAAAGTTCATTTTAATCCTTACTAAAGTGTAAAATTGCGTTTTATACTTAAACTATTTTAAAACAATTTTACAAAGTATTTCGAGCCTTAATCGAGCCAAAAATACTTTCTTTTTAAAGGGTTTTAAGAAAAATCAGATTGTCCAGGGGTACAGATTCCCCCTAGGGGGAACAGATTCCCCCCAGGGGATACCGATTCCCCCCTGTCTAACGGTCAAAAACATATTGCACTTAGGGAATCGATTCCCCATGACTGGGTACTGTTTTATTAATTGTTTCTCATCCCCAAACGGCTCCAAAACATCCCCAACGACTATATACGACTTCAAACACATTCCAAGCTATAAATACAAGCTAAGGACACTTGAAGAAGCAAGAGAATAACTATCCAAGCAATCAAACACAATAGAATAGTTTTTCAATCTTATTTCATCTTTCTCTTGTAAATATTTTGTTCTTGTGAGCTCAATCTTGTAAACATCTACCTTAGAGAGGTTTTCTTGTTTACATCTTTTATCCTTTTGTAAAGGGGAAAGGTTCTAGCTTAGCCCGTGTAAAAGCTAGGGAAAAGTTCTAGTTTAGCCCGGAAAAACTAGGAAGTTTGTAAGGTTACTCTTTATCCTCAAAAGAAAGAACAAATTAGTGAATTTGTTGGAAAATCCTTGGTGAGGAGCTAAGGTAATAGACGTAGACTTTGATTGAGAAAGTTGAACCATTATAAATCGCTGTGCAATTCTCTATCTTTCAATCTCCTTACTCCCTAAACACAAAACCGTTCCGACCCCTCTTTATAAACCGTTCCGATTATCGATTCAAACTTCCGAAAATCCTAACAACTGCAAACGATTTTCCTACAAGCCTTACTCTTAACCCGAGCTACTAAATTAGTGGTCACAGGATCACCATAGGGACCAGAACCCACATCAGGAATTTGAACAGTGAGCACATCTAACCAACAAGAAGCTTGAACTAGGAGAAAAGAAGTCCGATTGAACCTTGTGCTAGTGACCAGTTGTATTGAAACTCTCTGAGGTGCAGGGCAAATATCACGTGGGGAGAACCTAGTAAAATCTTTTGCAGAGTAGGCAAACAGCTTCACATCATCACCAGCAGAGACAAGCATGGGAACTCCAAAATGAGCCCATTTACCATAACTGAAATCAAGGGGCTTCTTCTCTCTTGATCGGATTCTTTTTACTTTTTTCCTCTTGTCTTCTTGGAAGTCTTTTGCCTCATCGGATAAAGAGCCTAGAAATTAGAAGGGAAAAAAGTTTAAAATCAAGAGGTACCCAATTTATTTAACAAAATTCAAGTTCAAAATTAAATAAATAAAACAATAAATAGGCATGGGATCAAAAGCATGAACAGACCTTCAGAACTGAAGGCAACTGCCATTGTCAAGCCTCTAACATCATGGGTATGAGCCCTTACAGAACTGACAAATACCCATTTCTTCAAAATTTCAGGAGATGATTCCTTTTTATCAGACTGAAGCATCTCACTGGAAAACATATAAAGAATAACCTATAAAATGTGACAACACTGTTGGAAATAAAACACTCACACAAACAACTTTTATTGAAATTCAAACAAATATTACAAGAGTACTCTCACTCAAAAACAAGAACTACAACTCACTCTTATAAGACTTTGCTTCTTCACTCACTTAGAAGCTCTTAATTTTTCTTGATGCTTAAAACTAAAATGGGAAGGGGTATTTATACTACTCAAGAACAATCCTACACCACACAAATAAACTAATTTAAACCATTACAAATTCAACAAATATCTAACTCTCACCTAACTAAATTGATGTAAGCAATGACATCATTAATTAAATGATGTAAGCAATGACATCTTTAATTAAATGATGTAAGTAATGACATCAATTTAGTTTGGGTTTGGGTTTAGGCTCCCATAATGGATCAAGTTTATGATCCAACACCCTCCCTTAAACTTGATCTCGTGACCCCTAGTAGGTTCCTTAATCTTAAGAAGTCTTCGCTGGTCAGTGGCTTGGTAAAAATATCAGCAACTTGATCTTGTGACTTCACATATTCAACTTCCACATCTTTTCTTGCAACACACTCCCTTATATAGTGGTAGCGAATATCAATGTGCTTGCTTCGATCATGGAATACTGGATTCTTCGCTAAGGCAATGGTTGACTTGTTGTCGATACAAACCTTGGTAGGCTCTTCTTGTATCAAACCAATCTCCTTCAATAGATTTCTAAGCCAAATTGCATGACAAACACATGAGGTAGCAGCAACATATTCCGCTTCACAAGTGGACAATGTGACAATCGGTTGTTTCTTTGACATCCATGTGAATGCAATATCTCCCATGAAAAATACAAATCCAGTAGTGCTCCTTCGATTATCTATGTCTCCACCCCAATCACTGTCGCTATATCCAACAAGCTTGTAATCATTAGAAACTGAATAGAACAAGCCAAAGTCAATTGTACCTTTCAGATAGCGAAGAATTCTCTTTGTAGCTTTAAAATGGGTGGTTGTTGGGGATTCCATGTAGCGACTAACCAATCCAACTGCGTGAAGAATATCGGGTCTCGTGCAAGTTAGATAGCGTAGACTTCCTACCAAACTTTTGAAGAATGTTGGATCTACACTTTCGCCTTCTTCATGTTTGGTCATCTTGATCTCGTATTCTGCCGGTGTGCTTATTGGCTTACAGTTCTCCATCTTGAACTTCTTCAGTATCTCCTTTGCATAGCTTTCCTGTGAAATGAAAATTCCATCATTTGTTGCTTAACTTCAATGCCAAGGTAGTACGCCATGAGCCCCATGTCTGTCATCTCGAATTCTTTCATCATCACATCCTTGAATTCATTAAACATGCTTGGGTTGCTTCCAGTGAAGATCAAATCGTCCACGTAGAGGCACACGATCAAAATATCTTCATCTTTGATCTTGATATATAGAGCATGCTCGTAGGGACATTTGTTGAAACCATTCTCTTGGAAGTACTTGTCGATTCGGCTATTCCATGCCCTTGGTGCTTGTTTTAGCCCGTAAAGAGCCTTCTTCAACTTCAACACCTTGTCTTCATGCCCTTTGACTTCATAGCCTGATGGTTGCTGAATGTAAAGTTCCTCTTCAAGAACTCCATTTAGGAAGGCGGACTTTACATCCATCTGTTGTATCTTCCACTTGTTTTGAGCTGCCAAAGAAATGATTAGTCTGATAGTCTCCAATCGAGCAACAGGAGCAAATACCTCATCATAGTCAATTCCAGCCTTTTGACTATAGCCTTTAGCAACTAGCCTCGCCTTGTGCCTTTCAATCTCTCCTTTGGCATTTTGCTTTGTTTTGTACACCCATTTGACACTTATCGCCTTATGTCCCTTGGGAAGTGAGGTAAGTTCCCATGTGTCATTCTTCTCGATGGCCTTGATTTCTTCGTCCATCGCATCTCTCCATTTCTTTTCTTTTCTTGTACCGCTTCTTGAAAGCTCACTGGTTCACAATCGGCAAACAAACAAAATAATGTAAGATTATCTTGTCGTTCAGTTACCTCATAGAGATCTCTAAGGCTTCTTGTGCGTTGCACAACTCTTTCACTTTGACTCCCACTTGACGATGATGAAGGTGATGAGTCTCCTTGAGTGGTTGATGTTGGTGAAGTGGGTGGAGTTGCAAGCTCTTGTTGAGATTCATCTAGTTGTTCCCTCATTGTCTGCTCATCTTCTTCAAACTGAGGAAAGAAATTGAAGTCATCTGTATGAGAGTTAAAATCTCATTCTCCTTCTTCGTTGAAGACCACATCTCGACTAATCACAAACTTCTTATTGTCTGGATTGTACAACTTGTAGCCCTTCGAATTAGCATCATAGCCGATGAAGATAAAACTCTCGCTTTTATCATCAAGCTTCGTTCTTCTCTCGTCTGGTACGTGAACATGGGCTATACTTCCAAAGGTTCTCAAGTGGGAAATGCCAGGCTTTCTTCCACTCCATGCCTCTTGCGGTGTCTTTCCCCATACACTTCTTGTTGGAGATCGATTTGACAAGTAGACTGAACACGATACTGCTTCCGCCCAAAATTCTTTGGGTAGTTTCTTGCTTTTGAGCATGCTTCGTGCCATGTCGAGGATTGTTCTATTCTTTCTTTCTGCCACACCATTTTGCTGGGGGGATCTAGGAACTGTCATTGGTCGACGAATTCCATTTGCTTCACAGAACTCTTGAAACTCCCTGGAAGTAAATTCTCCACCTCGATCGGATCTCATGGCTTTGATCTTTCTACCGCTTTCTCTCTCCACTGCTGCTTTGAACTTCTTGAAGACTTCAAAAACTTCTGACTTCTGTTTCAAGAAATATGCCCAGGTTTTTCTTGAAAAATCATCAATGAAGAGAAGAAAATAGTTATTGTTACCGAAAGAGCTTGGCTTGATCGGTCCACACACATCGGTATGGATGAGCTCAAGTGGCTTCTTAGCTCTTGTCTCTGACTCCTTTGGAAAGCTTTTCCTGAATTGTTTCCCGACTAGACACCCTTAACAGAGCTGGTCAGGATGGTTGATGTGAGGTAGTCCTTTCACCATCTCCTTCTTAGATAATAGCTCTAGACCTCCAAAATTGAGATGCCCAAATCGAAGATGCCAAAGCCATGATGCATCTTTGTAGCAAGCTTTCATGCACTTTGCAACATCATTTTGTATGTTGATCAAGAACATTCTATTCTTTGACATCGGCACTTTAGCAATGAAGTTATTCTTATCATCTTTTATAGAAAGATTATAATTATTTATATGAATATCATAACCTTTCTCTACCAGTTGCCCTAAACTTAAAATGTTACTTTTCATATTGGGCACATAGTAGACATTTGAAATAAATTGATGTCTCCCATCTTTCAAACGGATAAGAATGTTACCTCTCCCTTTCACTGCTATTGTGGAATCATCTCCAAACGAAACATTTCCACTTACTGACTCGTCTAGCTCCACAAACATGTCTTTCCTTCCACACATGTGATTGCTTGCACCACTGTCAAGATACCAGGAATTTGCTTGGCCACCATCAGTTTCCTTTCGTGCTAGAAGAAGAGTTTCTTTGCCATCTGTCTTTTCCTCCACGTAATTGGCCTTCTCCTCAATTTTGTTGTTGGGAGCTCTACATTCTGAAGCATAATGCCCAAATTTTTGACAATTATAACATCGAATTTGAGATTTGTCATACTTTGAGTTTGGATTAATTCTTCCACGGCCTCGTGTTGAGCTTTCTCCTTTCTCATAGTTATTGTTGGAATTGTTATTGTTGTAATTCCAGCCTCGTCCACGACCTCGACTTCCACCTCGTCCATGGCCTCTACCTCTGCCTTGGCCACGTTGGTTTCTATCATTGCGTTGGCTCTCATGCATATCCTTGAGTTGCAGCTTGAGGAGTTGCTCAGTAAACTCATGCTTCTTTTTATGCTTCTCTTTGTATGCTTGCAATGATCCTTGGAGCTGTTCGATCTTCATTTCTTCCAAGTCTTTAGTTTCTTCAATCGTCATGACGATATGCTCAAATTTGGGATCCAACGAACGGAGTATCTTCTCTATTATCCTCACATCGTCTAACTTTTCACCATTTCTTTTTAATTGATTAGAAACAGCTACTACTATTGAGAAATAATCTGAAATAGACTCAGATGCTTTCATGTTTAAGGATTCGAATTCACCTCTTAATGTTTGGAGACGAACCTTCTTCACTTGCTCGGATCCTTTGTAAGAGGTTTGCAGCTTCTCCCACGCTTCCTTGCTAGAGCTTGCACTTGAAATCTTTTCAAAACCATCATCATCTAATGCTTGATAGATGAGGTAGAGAGCCTTCTTGTCTCTCTTTCTTGAATCCTTCAAAGTTGTCTTTTGATCTGGTGTAAGAGTAGCAAAAGCATCATCATCCGCAGGCTCGTTATAACCTTTCTCTATGATATCCCACACATCTTGTGATCCAAGAAGTGCCTTCATTTTGATACTCCAATTGTTGTAGTTGTTGTTGTTGAGTGTCGGAACTTGGAATGGTGCCATACCATTTGCCATATCTCTCAATATAATGAGATTTTGTAAAATCCGATTGCACGGATGAATCCGGAACGATGAAAAAAAACTTTGGAGGGACTTGGACAACTCGGTCAAGGGCTCCAACTCGGCTGACTCGGCTCAACTCGGTGAGTCAACTCGATTTTCTGACAGCAGTCTTCCGGCGGTGCGTGGCGGTGCGTCAGAACTCAGATTGAGAAAATTCTGGCAGCGTCGTATTCCTCTCGTCGAGACCTTCGATCTTTCCAACTCTCTCTGATGCCACTTTGTTGGAAATAAAACACTCACACAAACAACTTTTATTGAAACTCAAACAAATATTACAAGAGTACTCTCACTCAAAAACAAGAACTACAACTCACTCTTATAAGACTTTGCTTCTTCACTCACTTAGAAGCTCTTAATTTTTCTTGATGCTTAAAACTAAAATGGGAAGGGGTATTTATACTACTCAAGAACAATCCTACACCACACAAATAAACTAATTTAAACCATTACAAATTCAACAAATATCTAACTCTCACCTAACTAAATTGATGTAAGCAATGACATCATTAATTAAATGATGTAAGCAATGACATCTTTAATTAAATGATGTAAGTAATGACATCAATTTAGTTTGGGTTTGGGTTTAGGCTCCCATAATGGATCAAGTTTATGATCCAACAAACACAATAGACATTAGTGACAAGGAGCAAGATTAAATCTAATAATATGACGCAACTAAATTCCAAAAAGAAATTATATCTGAGAAAGAGAACTATACACCTATTATTTTTTGTCTTTGTTTTAATAAGTTACCCTCAGAAGAAAGTGAGTAGAGCACCCCCACCCCTTGCCATCCATACCTGTCCATCAGACCCAGCAGAGAACACCTTGTTCTGACTTGAAGCTGCTGCCAAGACATTTACATCACCTTTGTGGATAGAGTGTGCACTGGAGAAGAGTCCCATTACCACCATTCCAGAACTGAACAGATCCAGTGCTGTCTGCACTAACAACAGTTCCACACCTGAATTTAACAATAAAACAACCATCAAAAGGAAGCACATTAACCATTCATAATACAATGGCCATTGACATTTCACCACATATTGCAACTGAGTGCTCATTCAGTTGAGATAGTAGATCTGATATGAATGACCATATGCAAAGCTCAGGCCCACTGCCCAAACTTCCAAGAGCAACTACACTTCTGAAATTTCATGACCCAAATCAGCATTCCAGCATCTAATAAACCTGTGGGAAGGTTAGTGCAGATGTTACCACGCTAGAAAAGGTTAAATTGGATAAAATAAGAGCAACCTCTCTGTAATCTGTCTCGTGGATTTTGCAAAGACCAACTCTGAATGGAGATTTTTTTTCCTCTTTTTCTTTTACTGAAAGATGGAGATGGGAATGGAATGCATCAGCATTGGTAAATGCTTGCTCTGCTCCTTTCCGCCTTTTAAAATAAATATTTTACCACTTAAAATACTATAAGTATCCCTTTAATATATTTATGATATATATTAGACATATATGCATATTAAAATCATATATATACAAGTAAAAAAATATTTTAATATAAATGTATATTATACATACTAATGAACTATATATAGTAAATTATATCCATAACTTATAAAAAATGGGGTAAATGAGATAAAGCAGTGGCTTCCGGTTATGAATGTAACCAATATACATGGAGATAGATATTTTCAACATCCATGAAAGAAGGTGCAGAAGTGGATGAGGCGATCCCCACCTCTGCCCTGCTCAATTACCATTCCTACATAGAATTTCAGAGATATTGAAATTAATATTATAAATCAATAAAATTAAATAAATTAATAAACAAGTATTATATGGATCAAAATAACATGTATAACATCATATTCACTAGAAGAACTTACCCATCACTACTCCCTGAATATATTCTATTTGAATCATGATTCCAGGTCACACTTGGCATCCTGCAAATAGTATTACCACGAATAAGCTCCAAGTAAAAGATAAGAGCAATAAACTAAGAAGAATAGTACCTTAGGTGCAGGTATATCACCACTAACCCGGGGCAATGATTTAGGGTATCCATATCAGAAATAGTGTAAATCCTCACAACTCCATCACAAGCAATTGCTACACTGTTGGTCAAACCCCAATTGACTCTAGCACAATCTGCAAAAGGGTTTAATCACATAAATAAACAATGAATACAAGCTAACTTCTGCCGAACGCTCCTTGCACATTAGAGAGCATTAGAGAGCTAATACAACAGCAGGAAATGCATTCAAAAAATCTGTGAAACCATATATCACTCTCCTTCGATCAAAGCAATATTTAATAACTTAACCAGCGTAAAAAAAATTAAGCCTACAGTAAGGCAACTGGAAGAAAATGAGAAAAGCGGTTCTCAGAACTCAGGTATTATCCTCATTATTCAATAAATCATAAGAAACTAATCGAAATGCATTCATTGAAGTTAGGGGGTTGGATTCATCTACTACAGTCGGGTTGAGTTTAACAAACAGGTTAATAAAGAGGAGAACAGTAAAAATGGAAAAGGCAAAAAATCAACGAAATGAATGCGAAATAACCTTCTGCTTCAAGTAAAAAAGATCCCATTCCGAGACTGAGCCATCAATACTGGAGGAGAACAACCTGCCAGAAGACAGGTCTTTTGATCCAACGCGACACCACACCAGCGACGAAACTCGACAAGTAGAACCTCCATGAATGGTCTACACAATGACACCAATAAATTAAACAGAAGTAAAACTAAAAAGACAGGTCTTAGCTGGTTCGGTAAGCTTTGGGAAGCATTGGAGCTGGGGCGGCTGTGATCCTAGGAAACCAATTCCAGGGCAGATGCCAGATTGTAGTACATAAATTTTATATATATCTTGAGATTGTTGTTCATCCTAGCCGTTAGATATGATCCGATGTATCATGCTATATGAGAAATTATCATAATATTGGGTAAATAAAATTTTCTTTTATGAATTTAAGAAAATGTAAAATTTAAGTAAAATCGCTGGGTATAATGTGGTAAAAGAAAAGTGTCTATATGATGTATTATAAATTATTGTTTGAATTAAGATATTTGTTACAATATTCATAGAATTTGTTTTGATTATATGATAATTTTTTAAAAAAATATATTTTATATGATACGACATTTTGCTTAGGTTCTCTGTGTCAGTACTGCATCCTATTGTAAGGGAAAATCGTTGTACAAGCTATTAGCTTAACGAATCTTAATATTCAAATAATAAAATTATAGGTAAACTACGTCAAATATTACTCATCTTTAAATTCAGGCTCGAAAATATCACCGACGTTTTAATATTGTCAAATTTAACACGGCCATTTATATTTCATTGTAATTTTGCCACTCCGTCATTAATTTGTTAACGATACGATGACATGACATCTTTGTTCCGTGACGGCGATGACATGACTCCCTCATCAAAATGACGTCGTTTTGGCACGACCGTTTTGATGCTAAAAACTCAAAACGACGTCGTTTTGTTGATGAATAAAATATTTTCATAGAATTCAAACCGTAGACCTTTAGAATTCAAAACTAAATACCCAATCACCAAGCTAACTTAATAACTTTGTATAATCTTAACAAAACTAAACAGCCTACCATTACACACCTCAGCCTCGGTTCCGTTTCGCTGGGAAGAGGAACCGGGAAAGCCTAAACCTTGTAATACACACCATCTTCTCCAACCCCAATGAATTGCTCAAAAGTGCCTGGAACTGCCTCCCAGATTGCTACACGATGCCAGGAATACCCCAGCCTTGGAAGGTGATAGATTTCAGTCATCTTCTTCTTTCAGAATGGGAAGTGCGTGTTACGGATCCTTTCGCGGTGGCAGTAGTAGTCCCGAGAGGGTGCACCTTGGCTCCATGGTTCTTAGCAAGAGAGGAACGTACAAAGCAAAAGGGTTTCTTGGTTCTTTGAGAAGAAGGGCCTTCAAGGCTAGCAGAGAAGTTGGGGGACTGGGAATAGCTGTGTCTTCCCATCTTCTGCTGATAGAGACAGTGAATGCAGCACCGAAGAATTTAACGTTGTACAGCAACAATGAGTTTTTAATCTGTTGCATGCTGGTGTAGTAAGTTCATGCATTCGTGAATAAAATCCAACATTCCATCTTTTCTCAACCTTGCAGAAATTATTAAGACTCAAACTCTACATTGTTATACACACTCACATGCTTCGCATTTCATTCATGGATTTATCAAACAAAACCTATATTGTATATTTTTTCATCGATTATTACTTTAATCGAACCAATATGGACTAGTTAAATTCATTTCAGTTTATAATAGTTTTAAATTTGGTTTTATTTTTAAAAAACTAGAATAAATATTATATAAAAAATTGTATTTTCCGAAAGAAACCGATCGGAACATCTAACGTACAACAGACGACTAGTAGCATGGTCGATGATGGAGCAGCTTCCGGCTCCGTCTGTCCAATGGGTTGTGGGGACTTGCAGTCCCTAAGTTTGTCGATGAGTCCTGGTTCCCAATCCAGTTGCGTTCAAGTGACATTATTTATAATAGTTTTGTTAAGATTATATAGAGTTCTTAATTTAGTTTCGTGGTTGGGTATTTAATTTTGGATTCTAAAGGTCTACGGTTCGAATCTCATGAAAACTTTTTTCATCAACAAAACGACGTCGTTTTGAGCTTTTTGAGCATCAAAACGGTCGTGCCAAAACGTCGTTGTTTTGATGAGAGAGTCGTGTCATTGCCGTCACGGAACAAAGATGTCATGTCATCGTGCCCGTTAACGGATTAACAGCGGATTAACAGCGGAGTGGCAAAATTGCAGTGAAACATAAATTTCCATACTAAAAATTGGCAAAATTGAAACGTCAGAATTATTTTCGAGCCCGAACTTAAAGATGAGTGGTATTTGACGTAGTTTACCCTAAAATTATTTATGATACGTCATATACAGACAATATTTTTTCACCACAATATTCAAATGCTTTTGTCAAAATAAAAATATATATTTTGAAAACAAAGATTAATTTGAAATACATATATATATATATATATATATATTTCAATATTTTAAGTCATATATATAGTTTTCTTTAACATAATAATAAAAATTACCCCTAACGTTTAATTAAATAGTTATTTTAGATTTTATTTTTTTAGGAGCATTTTGAACCTCAACGTTTAATTTTAGGGTAAAAATGTCCATTTTTTGATGAAAATTGTTGTTAATAAATATAACAATTCGATAAGAAAAGAAAAGGAAAAAAAACAATATTTTACTAATAATTGAAGATACCAGTTTAGAATAAAAATCTGATTGCTGAAAGAATAACGAACTGGAAACAAGTTGAGGCATGTAGCTACATAATTTCCTTAAGACGTATTCTCGATCACTCCTATATTGTTTGAGATCGTTGATTGTTTGTCTCCCAAGATATAACAATTAGATGATCAGCTACAATTGCACTGCTACAGAGATCACAAACTATTTCTTACTTTCATCTATCACCGAAAACTAGAGGATAATAAAATAATTCTTTTGAATTAATTGAGTTTTTTTAATTGTGTTTAACTTAGTAGGTTTGAACGGTATTTATAGGATTTCACATTGTGAATGTTGCGTGTTGTGAGTACTATAAAATTATACGCAAATAGTGTGCAAGTATACACAATCGCTCAAATAATAAAGTGATGAGTGAGTATCGTCTCCACAGGGATTGGTGGAAATTACAAAGTTTAACCAAAGCAAAGCACTACTCTAAGTATAGTTAGTGATGATATGTACCAATGGAGAATGTCACAGCAATGAAAAGTGTGTGTGGATGGATGTGGATTGATAGTTTGATGGGGTAGAAAATGGAAATGTATTGGCAAGAGCATATTATAGTGTTGAAAATGATAGAAATGTCAAGACAATGAAAAACGTTAAAACACTAAATAAATGATAGTTTGATAATCCGCACACAACAAGCTTCCACGGGAATGAATGATAAGAATTGATTTAAGGATGCTAAAACTTATCTCTCAACCAGATTTGATTTATCTAACTGTCACTTGCTCGACAAGGTTTGCTGAAAGTTCTCCCGCTATCTCTAGTCAAAGGAACCTAATAGAATATAATGCCACGATATCTCCTCTCAGTCTCAACTATGGCAGCCTATGCTATTGACAAAAACTACCCCTCTTAGTCGTTGAAATTCGATCTTAGTCTCTCTCAAGCACTAAGGGATTAGGATATAGTATTATTATGCCAGTTCTAAGCTTAATAAAATACTACACCCCATTGCTTATGTGGATCTTACTTTTGTTTCTCTCGCATACTACAAGTATTAATGACTAAGTTTCTCTCGAACACCTAGCCTTCTTCTAAGTAAAGGTCACTCTCATGCCCCCTACAAACTTAGAAGATGAAGCATTCATAAGAAAAACAAGTAGATGCAAAGATAAGTTTAAATATACCATTAGAATAATATCAAACATCCATAAAATCAACTCCATCAAATAAGGTTAGTTTATGGTAGGGTTCAAATCATCCATGAAACAAAACATGAAATTCATTCGTTCCAACAACCCAATATCAAATGAAAAATAACAGCAAAGGGTAAGGGAGAAGAAGCCTTCGACGCACGCAGTCGGAGCTCTCCTCAACCACCACGACTCACCTTAGCTTGCTAGCTCTTCTTGGACGCCTAACTCGCCACTCCTTGGAGCTCGTTAATGGAGGAACACCACTATAGAATGGAAGAAAAGATACAGTTGAGAAGGTAAAGAAAATCTAGCTGAAGATGGTTAAATTGTCATCTTTTCTCTCTCCTATGAGGTGTATTAAATAATAAAAAATATCCAAGGGTATTAATAGGATTTAACAATCAAACTACCCATCATACCCCTAGAGTCACTCCTTGGGCGTGAGTCTTATCCTCCCAGGTGGCAGTGTCCCTAACATGTGGTTATAACCATCAGACACGTGCCTTGCCAACTGTCCTTTTATAAAATATATGTTTGTCTTTTTCTGCGCCAGAAATGCCAAGGCATTTCAATCTGCTTCAACAACGTGTGATGTAACGATATTCCTTCCCAATTCAACCTTTTGCTTGCTATTTCCTGCACAACACAAACAACCACTTTTCCCTCATTCAGCACCTTTACAAGATAAAATAGCACCACCACCACTAATGCAACTATATGCAACTACATGATCCTAAAATGAGCTTTTAAACAAATAATAAATTAAGTGAAAAACACCTTAAAAGTAGTTTTTAAGGAGTTAGCAGTGAACTATTGAACTTTTTTTTACCTAATGAAGCATTACTATGAATAAAGCAATTTCAAAAAATCACCGTTTTGATTAAAGGAACATTTTAATATTTATCATTTTAATTCCAAAACAGAATTTTTAAAAAGGTATGCTTTATTTAAGAAAAAAATATTTCAAATTTTGGTTAAGATACCTCCAAGCTCACGGAGGGCTTAACTGGTTTGGACATTCATGTTACCCACATTATGCACGTTTGCACATTTACGAACCAACAATTGGTTCCACATTTTCCTCAACATTGTTTGGATCAATTTATCATTTAAAGCTCCAAAATTATCGATTTTTTCCAACAATTGTTAGTTAACAAACGATCAATGCTTCAAAATAAAGGTCTTTACTCTTGGAGTCAAAATGCTACAAAAAAATTAAGAGCTAAAATGATTATTTAGTCAAACATTAGGAACATTTTCATCTTAAAAAATGTTCGAGGCCAAAATATTTAAAGAAATAGATATCAAAATAACTATTTAATCAAACATTTTGAGATTTTTTTTTATATTATGCTTTTTTTTCTTCTTTCTAGATACACTTATATCATCTAATCGACTAAGCCTCATTAGAAATTAGTGAAATCCCCCTGCAACGAAACAACATTAAATTACACCCACTCGATAGTGGTGAGTTCCCATTAGGATTATTAGGGTTTTATTTTCATGTCTTGCGCAATGGTTTTCACCCACAAATGACAACACCTACCGCATTAGGTATAAACGTAAACAAAGAATAAGAAAATATCTCATGTTCGAGAAGATGAGTTTACTTAACCCCAAACCCATCGCCATGAAAATGACTGTGCGGGACATTACATAATAAAGAAATGGAGACAAAGATTTAGGGTGGACAAGCAATGGCGATTGTAGGGTTGTAAAATCGGGTAATCGTTCAGTTTCAGTCGGATCCTCGTAGGTCGGTAAATCGGATACAGGTCAAGTCAGGTAAATTGACACCAAATCCAGATCGGGTTCAGTCAGGTCAAATCAATTCGGGTTATTTTCAGGTTGATTTGACACCAGATCCAGATCGGGTTCATGTCAGGTCATTTTCAGTTCGGATCGTTGCCAGTTCAGGTCCGAAGCAGTTAAAAAGCAGGTTATTCAGGTTCGGATGGACTTCAGGCGGATCTCGTTCAGATCAGGTCACATCATTGGCAGATAAAATTCAGGTCGGATCTCTATCAGATACGGGTTGAGTTCAAATCGGGTTAATTTTTATTTTTGGATTAATTATTTTCGTCTTTCACGAACGTTGAATTGCAATTTGTAATTATATATGATTTAGAGTAAATTACTAAGAATATAAATAATTATGGTTCAATTTTATGAAAAATAAAAATTTAAGAATTAAATTGAACAAATATGAAATTACAAATAAAAATTTAAATAAATTAAACAACACACATTGATGAGGGATCAAATCAAAATAATTTTAAATTGTGAGGTTGAAATTAATACAAATAAATACTAAATTATACCCATTTAAAAAGTTATGTCCAATTAAAAAATAGAATTAAGTAATAAGTATGGATCAATTTCATATGTAGATAAAATTTGGAGGACTAAATAGAACAAATATGAAATTAAAAATATAAATATAAATAAATTAAACAACACACATTGATGAGGGATCAAATCGAAATAATTTTAAATTGTGATGTTGAAATTAATACAAAAAGTACTAAATATACCCATTTAAAAAGTTATAGGCCAATTTAAAAATAGAAATAAGTAATAAGTATGGGTCAATTTCGGATGCAAATAAAATTTGAAGGACTAAATTGAACAAATATGAAATTACAAATAAAAATTTAAATATTAAACAACACAAAAGGGATCAAATCGAAATAATTTTAAATTTTGAGGTTAAAATTAATACAAAAAGTACTAAATTATACCCATTTAAAAAGTTATGGGCCAATTTAAAAATAGAAATAAGTATGTGTCAATTTCAGGTGCAAATAAAATTTGGAGGACTAAATTGAACAAATATAAAATTACAAATAAAAATTTAAATATATTAAACAACTAATATATATATATATATATATAAACTATATTATGTATAAAGTATAAACTATATACCATGTATAAATTATAATATTATATAGTTTATATATAACTATTGAACTATATATAAACTACATAGTTTATATATAAATTATATGAATTATATGTAACTATACAATTTATATTTATATACTATGTATAATTATAAAAAATATATATTGTATTGTATAAATATATAGTATTATTATATATAATTATATAATTTATATATATAGTATATATGTTTAGGGTTTAAGATTTAGGGTTATATTTATATTTATAAACTACATACTATAATTTATATTTATATACTATATTTTATATTATTTATATAAACTATAGTTTATATTATATATTATATATATGAACTATAGTTTACATATGAACTATATATAAATATATATATATACTAAGGTTGATATTATATATGAACTATAGTTTACATATAAACTATAGTTAATATTTACATATGAACTATAGTTTACATATGAACTATATATATAAACTATATAGTTTACATATGACTTATATATATATGTATACTATAGTTGATATTTATATACTATATAGTTTACATGTGACCTATAAATATATACTATAGTATATTTATACTATATATATATATATATAAAAACTATATATACTATATAGTATAATTTACATATGAACTATATAAAAACCCTAAACCCTAAAGTATATATTATATAGTTTATTAGTATATAAACTATATAATATATATAGACTATATTGTATATTTAAATTATACATTATATATAGTTCATTAGTATATATAAACTATATATTATATAGTTCATTAGTATATATAACCTATAGTATATGATATATACAAACTATATATATAGTTCATTAGTATATAAACTATATAGTATATATAAACTATATATTAATTTATTAATCTAAACATATATTAATTGAATGAATTGAAAAAAATATATAAGGATCAAATTGAACAAATTTTAAATATGAAGCTTAAATTAATAAATTATAAATTCAAAATTTGGATTGAAGTTAAATATGAAGCTTAAATTAATATATTAAATCATTAAATTTGGACTAAATTGAATACATTTAAAACTAATAGACAACATTACAATGTCAAATGAAATTAAAAAATAAGCGGGTTTTCTCCCTCGCTTAACCCACAAGGGCACCAAAATCAGCATCATTCTCCGCGTGATGATTTAACATAACCATGGCTTCCGATACGTCTGCTTCTAACATAAAAAACCATGGCCATCATCTTTAGCCATTTCCTTCAATAATCTAATTTTTCTTCCCTTTTTGCACTCCAAAACTGGTACTTCATCTCTCTTCTCTTTCCCTTGATTGATTTCTATGTTTGTTTAGATCTTTTGGCTTCTTTTAGCTATAGAAAAGGTGTTGACTTTGTTCACTTTACGTAACTTATTTGGTTGATTGCGAATCAGTGGAAAGTTTGTTCTTTTTATTTTGATGTTCTGATCTGATATGGGTTTCTTTTGATGCTTAGATTTCTGGGTTTTGCATGAAAATTTCTGACTTTGTTTAATCGCTGGTTTGCTCAAAATAGTTGTGGAATGAGGCGTTGGATCTTTTTCGGCAGATGTTGGAGGAAGGAGTGCAGCCTAATGCTTACACATTTGTTGCTGTTTTAAGTGCTTGTGCAGATTTAGCACTTATTGAGAGAGGTAAACAGATCCATACGCACATAGTGTCGATGTCATGTTGATCAAATAGTTGGAGGTTTATTTTGAATCTTTTGAGGAACTTTTGATTTCTTGTCTCCAATGCATATTATGGGCAGAAGGTCTAACATTGAACGTGTGATTGTGTTGCTCGCACAGGGATTCTGCAGATGTGGAGGAAGAGCAAAAGATGCTCGAAGAGGTTGGTTTGGTGCAATTGTTTTGGTGTGGTTTTTTTTAGATGTTATATTTGTGTCTATTGATTTTCCTGAATGTTGTTTCAGGCAATTAAAAATGCTCGAGAGAGGGATAGAAGAACATTGTTACGAGCCGTAAGTGTCCAATTACGACTCCACATTGATTTAAGTATGAGTTTCTTGATTTAGGTTGAATTTTTCTAACTTTAAATCATGATTATTGATAAGTTCTAGTGAATCAAGCTCTGTGTTGCTTACACCTCTATGCTAATTTCTTGACATGACTCGTGAAAGAAAGAGTTAACTAAATGCTTAGAAGTTATAGAAGTCTTTCTTGAATTGGATTTACATTGATTGAGATGATATGGTTCCTTTTGGAAAGACCCAATGGTGTGCTGGTATTTGAACCTTAGATCCACAACTGCTACTGGCTGTTACCTACTTCATAAAAAAGATGTATCCTTGTTAGATAAACAATTCAGTCTGTCAGCTTGATAAGGCATGCGACTTTCTTCTTATGCCTCTCATGATTCAGTCCAGTGTTTTTGTTCAAGGAAAAAGGTAACATGCAAAATTTGCCTTCACACCTCTGCATCGGCAAGTTTAGAACTTGAGATCCAAAAATTTAAACATATGTTCTGTTCTTTTTAAGTTAATTGTTTCTTAGCTGAGCAGGATATATGTACTTGAAGTTATTCTTGATATATCAACGTTGTCAATGAACTTGGTATCTGATAGCTACTAATATGTATACCGTACACTTTGGCAAAGTAAATTACCTAAGTACGATCTTTTATTATTCCCTGGTAATTTATTCTGCCAAATGCCTTAATGCTGATCCACCTTTGCTTGTAACAGATGAATAAAAGTAGTTCCAAAAGTTCATCGAAAACCAAGGCCAACAAAGAAAATGGTAGGGTGGGTGAAATTTTTCCTTCTACATCACTTGAGGAATACGCCAAGCTAGGTAGAAAAGATGGTGGAAATCATGATGGTCAATATGACTCCAAGAATGATTGCATTGCTGACCACGATGATGATGATGAAAATGAAGATGGTGAGGATGATGCTGACAATGAAGAACCAAATGCGTAACTGAGAAGCCTGTGAATAACTGGTGAGAAAGAATCTGTGCATACATCAGAATCTTTAACATTATTTATTGACCTTTGCTCCAAGCCGTTTTCTACTCAGCTATCACTATATTAGCAGGATCTGTGATGCCCGTCCGGCTTCAACAAGTTCTTACAATTTTGTCATAAGATTAAAATTCCTAGAATGTAGTTGACTGTGATGATATTACTTGCATTTTCTCTCCTTTATCCATTAGAACTTCCTAGCTGAAGATGATACTTGGTAATTCTTGTGGCATGGATCCACTTCAGTCATTTATCTTTTACTTTTTATTTGTTTACTATTCCAAGTAACGTTTTTAATATGCAATTATTGCTTTACTTTTTAATTTACTTCAGTCCTGTAATGTGTATGTGTCTGCTTGCAAGCATCCTAACAGTTACAATCATACTTCATAAGCTTCAATTTTTTCTATTCCCAGCTAATGTTTAGAACCATCACTTCCATGAAGATTTTTTTTTTAAAAAACACCAAACAAAATTGAATCAAATCCAAAGTTGAGTGACCAACTTTTGAACCTATTTATAATTGAGTGATCAGAATGTAAAATTTTAGTTAATGCTATAACGATGAAATGATTTTTTTTTGTTACAAATCAATAAATAGAGTGATTGGTATAATTTTTTAAAGTATAGTAATCTAATATATTTTTAAAATTTTTATTTTAAAATTTTAAGTTAAGTTATACTTAAATTATTAATTAATTTTCACATTAAAGTTAATTAGATTTATGAATATTTTAACTTAATTTAATAATTTAATAAAATCATGTTCAATAAAACAATATTTAAATTTAATTTAGTGATTATAATAAAATTTATAATATAAGAATTATAAATAATATATAGAATTAGAATTATAAAAATCAAATTATAATATACAAATTATAATTAATATAAAAACTAAATTTCAAAAAGTAATCATATTAATTTAATTATCATAAGTTTATTATACATTTAAAATAACATAATTATATTAATTATAACTTATTATTTATAAGTCAGGACAATATCAGATCACTTTAACATGTCGGATCATTTACAGGTTGAGTTAATTGCAGGTCATGTTCATAACAGGTCAGGTTGAAAACAGGTCGGGTAATATCAGTTATTTACCAAGTCAATCTCGGGTTCGGGTTCGGGTTCATATCAGTCGGATGCAGTTCGGGTTCGGGTATCATATTTTCGGTTCAATTCGGGTTCAGGTCATTCTCAGGTCGGGTGCAAGTCGAGTTCAGATCCATAATTTCCAGGTCCAATTCGGGTTCAGGTCAACACCAGTTTCGACTCGAGTCGGTTTTGAATCGTCACAGCACAAGTCAAAAACAGTTTTAACTCGAGTCGATTTCAATCAGTTTTATAAGTCGGGTGAGCTTTTTACACCTAGGCGATTGCAGTGAGTGTGACATTTAGTAATTATAATGAGTGGGGGGCGGGGCGGAGGAGAAAGAAACAAAGTGCCAAATTTCATTGCCGACGCTTAACAAGACGACGCCAAAGCATCACGAGCCTACCACTTTCTAACTACCCAATAAAACAACCACTGCTTCTTGCACTTCATTTCCCTGCTTTTTCTCTTCATTTATTCTTCTATGCCAGTACTATCTAGTATTTTTTTCTTTATTTTTTTGATAAAAAAGCATTAGATTTACGTTCGGGAGATTAAAAAAGGGTGAATTTAAAATTTTACGATCCAATGGTAGTCGATGACGGTGATTAATAGTAACTGGTAATAGCAACTGACAATGATCGGTGAAAGTGATGAGTGACAATCAATGATGTGAACTTTGACTTGACTTAGAAGTTAAATTAATTTTTTTATAAAATTTAGGGGTTAAATTAGTGTTTTATGTAAAGTTTAAAGTCAAATTGACATTTTATCTAAAATTTAGAAATCAAATTTTTTAGAGGTTTAACAATCCGAGACGAAAGGAAAATAAAAATTAAATATTTATAGATCCACAATTTGCTTCCATGGTGATTCGTACAAGTTGCAGCAAATGACATGTTATTCCTCGACATGATCTCATCATAATTCGTGTACATGAATAAAGAATAAAACAAATATAATTAATAACATGGGAAATATTAGATTAAATAATCTGAATAGAAAACCATAAATATATGAATATAAATAAGTCGATGCCTGCAATTACGCATTTTCTTTAAGACATATTTTCGGTCACTCCTTGGTGCTCGAGATCTTTGGTTGGCTGTCTCTCAGGATACAACTACTGAGATCACGAACAATTCCTTGTCTTCGCCTATCACCAAAAACTAGAGAAAAAAATTCTTTTGAATTGGTTTTTGAGTTGTTTTTTAACTGTGTTTAACCTAGTAGGTTAACAAGATATTTATAGGGAGTTCACATTGTGAACAATTGGAAATTTTTGACCTAATGAAGCATTAATGAGATCAAACAATTAAGCAATTTCCAAAATTATTGTTTTGATTAAATGAACCTTTTAATATTTATCCTTTTAATTCCAAAACAGATTTTGAAAAGATATTTTCTATTTGAGGAAAATATATCATATTTGGGTTAAAATATCCGCAAGCCGAAAAAGAGCTAGACCAGTTCTGACATTCATGTTACCCACATCGTGCACGTCTGCACATTTATGAACCAACAATTGGTTCCACATTTCCTCAATAATGTTTGAATCAATTTCTCGTTCAAAGCTCCAAAATTATCAATTTTTTTTCCAAAAATCCCCCACATGAATGAAATTGGTCATTTATCAAAATCATTTTGACTTGATGTGGTGATAGACTGTACGATCGATAATTGCATAAGATAGGTAGGTGTTCTCCTTGAACATTCCCATGTGACAACATATTTACTTTATTAACTGACCAGTAGACATGATGTCCTTGAATTGTTTTGCAATTTGTGTAAACGATGATATACTTCACACAACTACCCATCTGATAAGAATTTTAGTTCTCATGGGTATGTCCTTAAAGCCGTGGACATCACCTGGTTCTGCAAGAGTTTGAAAGAACTATTCCCAATAGTCTTCTTGAAACGGCCCCACTTCACTCTCACATAGGTGACTTATGTTTCTCGACTCTTCAAAGCACACAATGGTCATTAAAAGCTTTGTTTAGCCTATACCAATTTGATCACTGTTTACATCATAGGAACAAACTTGGGATAATAAATCCCCACAGTGATCACACATGGTTTATACAATTAGGTTGTCCCTTTGAACCTAGATCTTGGGATCTTCAGTTAACAATGTAGGGTTTTCCTTCACATAAAGCCTTTCATTTCATGGGTTTTAGTCTCAATCCTTTCGATGTTTTCTCAATTTGATCTCAATATTAACCATTCAGTTAGTGAATATGCGATGTTATCCTTTGATCTTACAAAGTAAACAATGATAACTCCATTTGAGATCAGTTGTTTAATGGTATTGTGTTAATGATATATATATCTCAACTTACCATTATACATAAAGTTATGTGCTTTACCAATATATGAATATTGTGAGCACAAACTTTGGTCATTCAAGAATATCCTCCAAGAAATTATAAAGTCATTCAACTTATTCTCTAGACTTGTCTAGAGCTACAAACGCTTATTCCATTTTGGATTTGATTATAATAGTTTTCTTGAGGATTTCAACCTCTTTGTTTCAACCTCTTTGTTTCAACCTTTCGTTAAACATATAGATTTATCTTTATTGATAATCTTCAATCATCTTCCTTAGTTATATAAGAGAATATATTTTCAAAAAATGAGATATTCTTTGATTTCGTTATCGTGTTCTTGTGAATCTCAGGATTCTTTGATTCATACATAAGATGTCGATATGTCTTGCTATAATCTACATAGCCAATATAATCCACCGATTTGGGATTTTGTTTCCTTTGATAATGAGGTGATTATATTTACAAGACACTCCCACATTTTTAAGTAATTGTAGAAAGATTTTCTACATTTCCATAACTCATATGGTGTCTTGTCAATTTTTCCGGGAGAACCTTATTTAAAAGGTGCTGAAAAAAATAGCTTCCCCCACATGTTCTATGATAACTCAGAACCTTTTAGCATTACGTTCATCATTTCCTTTTTAAGAATTAATTGTTCCGCTTTACTACCCTTCGATGGTGTCACTTTATGAATAATATCATGTTGTGCATAGTATTAACCAATTAATGGTTCAATTTATTCACCATCATTATCACTTCTTACCATCTTAATGATTTTATTAAGTTGATTTTCAACTTTGAATTTATAGAGAATAGATTTCTCTATAGCTTCACTTTTTCTCTTTAGCAAATATATAACAATACTTTTTGCTATCACTAATGAAGGTAATAAAATATTTATTCATTCTTGTTTGTAAAAGTAGATCATGTAAACCTATTATTACAACAATAATTCAATTTCCAAAATAAATTTACGTTCAAAATCTCACTTTACAAACATATCAAGATTTTATAGAAATAAATTTAACGATTTATTTCTTTCCTTTAAAATATAATCATATTTGATTCCCAAGAAATTAATTCAATCCACTGATTTATTTTCTTTACAATCATGAAAATAATCCACGATTTATTTCTTTTTATAAACAAGAATCATACAAGATTCCCAAAAAATAAATCTAATGATTTATTTCCTTTTACAAAAGAAAAATAAATCTAACAATTTATTTGCTTTTACAAAAAAAAATAAATCTAATGATTTATTTCCTTTTACAAAATAGGAAAATAAATCAACGATTTATTTCTTTTTACAAAACAGGAAAATAAATCAAACGATTTGTTTCGATTTATTTTTTTTATAAAATAGGAAACTAAATCCAACGATTTATTTCATTTACAAAATAAATTAAATTATATATTTGTTTCCTTTTTTAGATCATAATTAGTGAGATTCTTAGGAAAATAAATTCAACAATTTATTTCATTTACAAAATAGGAAATAAATTCAATGATTTTTCCTTTTAAAAATAAAATCAATAAATTCAACAATTTATTTATTTATTCAAGATTCCCAAGAAAATAAATTAACAAATAGAATCATTAAGATTCTCAAAAGATAAATTTAATAGTTTATTAACTTTTACAAAATAGAATCATTTAAGATTCTCAAAAAATAAATTAATAATTTATTTCTTTTAAAGGATTATCATCCACGATTCTCAAGAAATAATTCGATAATTTATTTTCTTACAAAGTTAAAAAATTCATATTTCCAATAAATAATTCAACATCTATTTTCCTTACAAAGTTAGAATCAACACAAGATTCTAACGATGAAATAATCTAGTGATTTATTTCCTTTATTCTGTTAACTGACGGGACTAGTAATACTAAAAACCCGAAACAGATATATCACAACATTTGATTATAATTTTCACAACCAATAATCGAAAGGAACTAATCATTTGATTTTAGTTTCTGCAGCCAAATATCAAAGGAACCAATCCTTTGATTTTTAATTTGACAACTCAATATTAAAAATGAACTAATCATTTGATTTTGTTTTTGGCAATAATAATCAAAAGGAATTAATCTTTTGATTTTATTTGGCAACCCAATAATTAAATGGTTTTGATTAAACTCCGAATCCATTTGTATCTACTAAATTTTCAAAGAAATTATTAGTACAATAATAAAATTTATAGTATTTTTAAAAACACAAACAATAATTATTATAACATAACAGAAAATTATATTTAATATTCCTTGCTAAAACATGCGTTAATCCCATTTGGAAAAAGGGGTTTTATGCACCAATCCCATGTGCTAGCCCCTACAAGCCTGCATGGATTCCTACGTGAACCTACAAAAAGGCTCGAAAGAAAAGGGCTCTTGCACCATTAGTGGAGACCCTTGTATTTCAGCATTTACACGAGTGAAAGGCTACTACGCTATCTCAAACATTTATTCATGAATATTTAATATTCTATATTAATTGGCCAAATGTTATATAGTAATATACCATAGTAATAATATCATAAAATAATATAATGATTAGTGCTTACATGCACTTTTATAGACGAGATCTTACTATAATGATATTTCTCAAAATACTATCACATTAATTCTTTAATTGCTCTATGTTTATAGGCAACAGCCACATATGGAATTTTTTTCCTATAATCAAAGAATCAGGTTTATTTCTTTTATTACAGAAAAGGCAAATCACCATGCGTTATTCACCATGCATTTGTGTATTTACAACAAGTTGTTCCTACGTGAGCTTGTAAAACAATTTGTAAAAGCTCATGTACTATTGCGTAGATTCAAATCAATCTCATTTATTTTTTTATTTTTTATTTTTATCTTCAAACTTAGTACCAACGTTATTTTAACGACAATTTCTATTAAATAGATTGACTACTTTGAAATAAGCAAACCCGTTAAAACAACAAAATAAATCCCGAAAATGAATTTATTTGTTTATCTCAATTTTTCCAAGATTTCCGAATCGTCTCGGATTTTTTCCAGAAAAGTAGAAGATAGGGTCTATCTTAAGATTGTTAGTGGTATAGCAATCCGAGACGAAAAGAAAAGAAAAATCAAATATTTTATAGATCCACAATTTGCTTCCATGGTGATTCGTACAAGTGCGGCAAATGACATTCAATTCCTCAACATGATCTCGTCGTAAAATTCGTGTACATGAATCAGAATAAACAAATACAAGTAATAACTTGTAAAATATTAGATTAATAATATGAATAGAAAACCATAAATATATGAATAGAAATAAGTTAAGGCCTGCATTATGCAGTTTCCTTAAGACAAATTTCAATCTCCTTGTTGCTCGAGATCTTTGGTCGACTGTCTCCCAGGATGCAACCATGAGATGACAGAGTACAGTAGCACAACTGCGAGATCAAATTATTCCTTATCTTCTCCTATCACCAAAAACTAGAGAAAAGAATCATTTGAATTGGTTTTTGAATTGTGATTAACCTAGTAGGTTAACACGGTATTTATAGGGAGTTCACATTGTGAACAAATGGAAATTTTTGACCTAATGCATAATGAGAATCAAGCAATTAAAACAATTTCCAAAATTACAGTTTTGATTAAAGGAACCTTTTAATATTTATCTTTTAATCCCAAAATAGAATTTGAAAAGATATTCTCTATTTGAGGAAAATATCCGCAAGTCCACAAAGAGATAGATCAATTTGGACATTCATGTTACCCACATCGTGTACGTCTGCACATTTACGAACCGATAATTGGTTTCACATTTTCCTCAACAAATTGGATCAATTTCACATTCAAAGCTTCAAATTATCAAATTTTTTCCAACAAAATTAAAATTTAATTTTTTTCTAACCAATAAAGTAACGAGAAAAAAACTTGGAAGAGTGAGACTTGGAGAGGATTTACAAATATAGTTGAAATTTAATTAGGACTCAATCCTCAAGTTCGTCGAGCTCTGCGCAAGGGAAGAGAGTAAAAAAGTAAAATAAATAAATAATTATTTTATTTTTAAGTATATGAATCTGGTAGAGTTATTTAACTTCAAATCTGATTCAAACTAAAACTCGAATTTTTTATATATAAATTTGATTTGACCCGAATTTTTTTTTAAACCAATCCTATTAAGTTAAATCAGATTAAATCCGATTCTATGCTCATCAAATTGATATTGATACCATTCATGAGTAATGATATTGTGTATATTTAATAATAAAACTACAAGATAAGTACCAATATTCTTTAATTAAATGAAATATCAAACATTGTTATGGTATCATACTTTATTATAGTATCGATACTGAATATGAACAACTAATTTTAAATTTAATGTTTGATTTACTTCCCTACATAGATGTTAATTGAAAATTAGAAACGAGATAAAAAGTGTAAACTATATCAGATACTACTGAATTTTATGTTTTGTATCATTTATTCTATTGAATTTTTAATTTTGTCAATTATAATACTGAATTTTTATTTTCATTTCAATTATTCTAATGGGTTGTTAAATTGTTAGTGGTCGAATCAAAATGACATCATTTTAGTGAGATGTCTATGTTGGCAGTCGTCAACCATATTATTATGTTATTAACGATTTAACGATTCAATGATATAATTGAAACAAAATCAAAGTTCAATATTATAATTAAACAAATTAAAATGTCAATATTATAAATATTATAATATCTAAAGTTCGATAATATTTGATGTAATTAACTTTAAAAAAAATATCACCGAAAGAGCACGATGATACCAACTACCAAGTAAAAGTCCATTTATGTTACGACAGTTAATTACGTGTAAAATGATAGTCAACGTTGTATGGTTATTAGTCTTGTCATGGTTGTATGTGATAAACTTTACGTTTTTAGTATGTGTTATATATATATATATATATATAATAAAAGTGCTTTCAGCAGTTAAAGGGAGTGTTATTTTTTTTTAAGATTTGAGGTTCGAGAAGTTGTATCTTTTATGGTGTGTGTGCTTTGTTAATAATTAAAAAACTAATGAATCATATTATCTTATAATCACCTAAACTATTAAAAAACATTTAAAAAGGTTAGATCGTAGAAATGAATAACATGCTAATATTATATTAAGAACATGATAAGTTAAGCACTCAATGCTTGAGAGACGCTTGCATGCATGTTAAAGAGAAAAAAGTGTCTCAACATGCTAATTTTGATTATCATAATATGTTTGAGGTGCATTAGAAGTGTGCTAGTCTTTAGAGATTAAATGTTAAAGTGTAAATGGAAAATGGAAAACATGTTCGGTTGACTAATATTCATCTTCAATATTATCACTACCATGAAGGAGGTGGTGATGGCAAATAGAAAACTTGTTCAGTTGATTAATATTTTTTCTTTAAATTGCGTGGCAGCCTCCAAAGCATGGAAGGATAAACCTTAATACAGACGAGACTTGTCAAGGAAATTCGGGCATATCAGTACATGTAGTATCTTGAAAAATACATCTGGTGAGTGAATATTGGAATTTTCAACACATTTAGGTGTTTGCACAAGCGTAGCGGCTGAACTTCATGCCATTAGATACATGTCATCACAGTCTCGATCTTCCCAATTAGAAGTTGGTCGTTTAAAGAAAAGTTGGCTGAGATGGATCAACAAATGGCTAACTTGAAAGCGGAAAATGAAGCAAGGGAAACAGAGAGAGCAGCGGAAGCAGCTAGAGCAGCAGCGGAAGCAGAGAGAGAAGCAGCGACATCACAGAGAGAGCAGCGGTAGAACAGAGAAGAATATATCAACAGAGATGTAAAGAATTTGAAAAACGACTCAATGATATGATGCTGATGATACAAAAAACGCAACCTCAATCCACCATCGTAGCCTCATTTAGTTATGAGCATTATTTAATGTTACTGAACCGTGTTTACTTAACCATATTACGTTAATGAAAACTTTTATTTATTATATTGGATTTGATGTTATTGTTGTTTTGTTGTTAGATAATGGAACAGTTTGAAAAAACAGATTGGGGTATTAAGTATAATTTTTAGAATTGTTAAATTCTGTGTATTTAGCGGCGTTTGTAACAAAAATGCTGCAATATACCATACAGTTAGCGGCGTTTTTGATAAAAACGCCGCAAAATCTCAATACATATTCTGCGGCGTTTGTAAGAAACCGGTAAAAATAAAATCTACTGCGACTTTTTGTAGAAAACGCCGCTAAACATCACGACTATTGCGGCGTTTGTCTGCCAAATGCCGTTAAATATCACACCTATTCGGCGTTTTAATGATAAACGCCGCTAAATATCAATACCTTTTTGCGGCGTTTGTTGAACAATCGCCGCTATATGTTGTAACCTATTGCGGCGTTTTTTGTTGAAAAACGCCGCAAACTTTAGCGGCGCTATTTTTTAGCGGCGTTTTTTTTACGCCGTATGTGTTTTTAGCGGCGTTAAAAACGCCGCTAGAAGTAAAAAAAAACGCCGCAATAAGCCAATTTGCTGTAGTGTAGATTTATATATTATATACAACTTCATCTGGACAAACCCAAACGCTACCAAAATCCTATACATACACAAACTCCATACTATATATATATATATATATATATATATATATATATATCTTAATTACGATTACAGAGATTTCTTTCTGAAAATGATTTTATGAAAGTTCCATCCTAAAATCAACAACTAGTCCGATCAAAAAGATTGCAAAATTTTTCAGTTCAACTGCGTCCAGGAGAGGATGAAGAAAACACCAAGTAGAAAGGGGGAACTAGGGATAGGCATGGAACTCAAACCCGACCCGATCAGGTCAGGTTTTTTAAAAAAAATTGGGTTCGGGTCGGGTTATTCAGGTTTAGGGTGAAAAATACCAGATCCGACCCGATTCGAAAAAAAATAATTTACCTATTTAAGAATAATTACAATAATACCACTCTATATATATTTTTTTCAATTAAATCATTGTTTTTATTGAATAAAAATATATTTTATTATTTTGAGTTGGGTCAAATCAGGTTCAGATTTTATCACAAAAACACGAGTCGGGTTGGCCCAAACCCGACCCATGCCCATCCTTTAAAAAAACCCATAAAAGCAAGCATGTGGGCACACGGATGAGGATGGGACCTAACCTGCCGAATTCTAACCCGAACCGACCTGATCGGGTCGGTTTTTTAAAATAAAAATCAGGTTCGGGTCGGGTCGAGTTTTTTTAAAGGTGATGTTCGAGTCGGTCAGATCATGTTTAGGGTGAAAATACCTGACCCGACCCAAAAAAATATAATTTTACCTTATATTAGGAAAATTACAATAATACCCTTTTATATATTATTTTATCAATTAAATCACTATTTTTATTATTATTTCGGGTCTGGTCGGATCGGGTTTCAGATTTTATCTCAAAAAATCGGGTCAGTTCAGGTTAGGATGAAGGTATATATTTTTCGAGTTTGGTCGGGTTGTGAATGATGTAAATTTTCGGGTCAAATTTATTTTGGGGTAAATTACACATTTTCATTTTTTATTATATCTCCTAATTTGCTTATCGAACTTTTAATTTTTCTAACTTACTCACTGAACTTTACAAATTGAATCATTTTGCTCACTCCACCGTTTTCTCTCTAACGGCAACTTTTTTTATTAGTATAAAATAAAAAATAAAAATAGAAGGTGGTTGGATGCCACCGCCACCACTTATCAGCCATGGATGGTGGTCATTTGGTCTCAAAATGGGATAGGTCGTTCGTCTGGACGTCGTGAGTTCGAATCCGACCTCTATTTTGTCGGAAGTTGCTCCGAAGTCCAAGAATTTGAGATTGAAAGTGAAAACTGAAATGTTTCAATCTAATTCACGGGTTTTGGGATATTTTTTGTTGAAACAACTACTAGATCCAGACTCAGGGTTGAGACGAACAGACACATCTCATTTTGGGACCGAACGATCACCGTCTACGATGGTTGACGGTGGCTAAAATGAAATGACGTACTGAATGCGGAGAGAAAAATGGAAAAGAGAAGGAAAATGGTAAATTACATCATAAGTCATTAAATTTACTCTATCATAAGACACCGTTTTAGATTAAATTTGAGTTTTTTAAATGACGTCATTTGATTCATGTGCCACGTCATAACTCCGTTAAAAAGTTAACAACATAGTGAGTAAAATGATTTAATCTGTAAAGTTTAGTTAGTAAAATAGAAAATTGAAAATTCGTGAGCAAAATAAGAGAGAGTAAAGTAGAGTGAGAAACCGTGTATTTACCCTTTATTTTATTTTTAGTGTGCTTTAAACAACCTGTAAATAAAATAATTGTAGTGTATATTTAAGGAAACCCTCTCTCTCTTCTCTTTGCTCTCTCCTCCTGTCCTCGTCTGTCTGTGACTTTGTACATTGGCATTTATATAAACATGCAGTAGAGCGTTTTTCTTTCTTTTTTGAAAATTCTGGGTATATCTGTACGTACCTCCCCTTCAATTTCCCGTATCTTTTCATCTTCCTGATTTAGATTTGGTATTATCTTTCAATCAACTCTAAGGATTGTTGCTGATACTAATACTAATACTTATACTGCTGCTCTCCCATTTACAGTATTTCCCCTTCCCCCTTTCCTGCTTGCTTCAGAGCTTTTTCTACAAGTACAACGATAACAAAAAAAGAATCCAAAGTTCCTCTCCCCCTTTTCTCTCCTTTCCAACTATGGATCTGTTTCCTTGACAGAATTTCCTTTTTTAATCTATGTTTTCCTTAAAAGCTCAAACCCACTAATTTGCTCCAATGCCGCCTGTCCACTTGCATTGTAAATGAATTTCAACACCGGTGGTTCCTTGCTGCTGCTTCCGAGTCTCGCCATGCTCGTTTCGTTTCTCTGCTTATTCTTGTTCTTGGTCCCAACTCTACTGGCTCAGTCTTCCAATACTAATGCATCTTCAACTAGAGCTGCCGCTAGAGCACTCGATGCTCGTCTCCAAGACTATGCCTATAGGGCCTTTGTACAGCCTAAAACGGGAGTGCTCTACAACGGTGTTGTTCCTTCTAATTTAACCGGGGTTCAGATTGCAGCAATGAGGCTGAGAAGTGGTAGCTTGCGGACCAGAGGGGTGGCGATGTACAAAGAGTTCCAGATCCCCATTGGAGTTGTGGAGCAACCTTATGTCGAACGCCTGGTTTTGGTTTACCAAAACTTGGGTAATTGGTCTTTACAGTATTATCCGCTTCAAAAATACACTTACCTCGCTCCCGTTCTGGGTCTTCTTGCTTACGACGGTTCTGATTTGTCGGCTAAAAATTTGCCGGAATTGGATTTAAGAGCATTTAGGGGTCCTATTAAAATCAGGTTCTTGAATGTGGAATCGGTTCCGGAAGGGTCAGTCCGGAAGTGCATTTGGTTTGATTTACATGGTTTGGTCGAATTCAGCAACTTGACGGCTCCCAATGAGTGTTCCACCATCCACCAGGGGCATTTGTCGATTGTTACCGAGTCGATTTCGCCGCCGACTCCGCCACCGGAAAGGGAGGGAAGGGGGAGTAATAGCAAAAGAATATGGATAATCATTGGTTCTGTTGTGGGTGGAGTGGCATTGCTGGCATTGTTGGGGATCTTGGTAATCTGGGCACGCAAATGCAAGCAGAGAAAGAAAATGCAAGAGATGGAAAAGGCTGCCGATTCCGGAGAAGCACTACATATGACCACCGTTGGCGATACAAAGGCACCGTCGGCAACCGTCACTCGGACTAAACCAACTCTTGAGGACGAATATGTGCCTTGAACCCCTCTCTCTGTGTATTCAGTCAATTATTATTCTGCTCAAAGCCTCGCACATATTCTTTTTCTTTTCTGGTGGTTTGTTCATGGTAACCTCTCGGTTGTAGTGTGGATAATTATAGGATTATTTTTTGTGTGTGTAGGCTTTCATGATTCATTGTGGTGTGCATTTTAGCCGAAATGATTCTGGTCCATGTCTTTGGTTACAGTTGTCTCATTCGTAAGGAATAAAAACCCTTTTTCTTCTTCTTGGGGTGCCTTGTTTTTTCGGATATACTTTTGTTGTCTGGTTCTGTGAAAATGTAGGATGAAGATTGCTTTCTAATCAAAGCAAGCTGATGTTTAAGCTTTACTCCAACTTTCTTTGGTTTGAGGCAAATCTTAAATCTTAGACATGGCAATGTGAGGCTCGAGATAAAAATTTATGTTTTTCAAATCAGTTCCGACTGCAAAATCAGTAATTGTTGCATACCCTGGCTATAAAAAGTTAAAAAAAGAATATTATATCAGTAAGAAAGTCTAGACTTAGAGGAGGTGGAGCAGATTCCAAGATTTTCAGATGGAATTCATGAAATTGGGAAGTGTAGAGTTGTTGAACAAGACTGTCCAGCCATTACTGCAACATGTATTAGCTAAAATATTTGAAGCTTGAATAATCTCTCTTCAATTGCTCTAGTCCAATTAATTTAGCCGACATATAATTTAAGATGTAGATCATTCTATTCAAGGCATCAACAGTCTTCTATTTACTTTCTACTTAAAATTTCATTATGGGTAGTGTGGTTAAGTATGTATGTCCAGGTTCAGCAATCTTGTCATTTTTACTTGCTAATTTCTTGAGTTCTTCCATATGCATAGATTTCTTCAAGAAGATTTCTAATTTTCTTGTTTGCTAAATAAGACTACTTTCTTACTGTAGAAAAAGAAAACAGTTAAGTATCATCCTTGCTGTATTTGTATTTATCTCTGCCATAACCATGGTCCACCAAGATGAATTTTTTACGCCAATTATCATTCTTATAGCTACTACAGATGTAGAAACTATAGCAGGATGTGTTTTAACCAAAGTGTTCTTGTAAGGCCATGCATATGATAGGGCTTTGGTTTTTTGACTATATCAGCTTATGGTATCACATTCATATAACTTTCATAGTCCAGTATGTTACCAAACTTGTCAGTGCTCTATGCTAGATTGTGAAGAAAAACAATATGATGCCAGCCTTCCCTTTGTACCCTCGGTATTGGTAGTAGTTGCACTACTACAATATTGTCTCATGACATTGATAGAGCTTGTTTCAGTGTCGCCATGGTCATTGTTTTAGTTGTCCATATAGCATGTATTCTCCAACCTCTTGTTCGGAATTTCACCTTCTATGTAAAACTGCATTTTCGGGAAAGCATGTGTTTGCAGGACGAGTAATCCTAGTGGTTTTCCTTGCCACATTTGGGCTACTTTCATATACTTTTGAACAAGAAAATAGCTAGTGGTAGTCATAGGCACAATGTTACCCCACATATCATCTTTATAGCAATCACAGATGATAGAAACAAACAAGAGCAGAGATTACTAGAATGTGTTTTTTTTGTTTTTTGAACCCAAGTGCATGCGATTGGGATCTGATGTGTAGACTATTGCAGCTTGTGATATCACTTTCATAGAACCGCCACAGTCATTAATGTGCTTGCAGAACTTGTGTGCAAAACGGCAGTAGGAGGCCAAGCTTCCATCTTTAGTGCTGCTAATGGCTACAGAATTGACAGCTTAGAATTTGGGCATCCGGTCAAACTGCATGTGTTGATGTTAATGCAGATGCAGAGGAAGCTGTAGGCGTAGGTTTTAACTATTAACTGAGTGTCCCAACAGGTTTTATTTCCATGCAGACACGCCTGCAGTGGAGATAACAGTGTTGTTTCGGTTTACGCGGCTTTATGAAGCTGCCGAAGCCTGTTTATGTTCTGGTATGACCTTGATTGCTTCGTTTAGGTGTTAGTTGAAGCGGTAACTATGTCTGCCACACTACTTAAAAATGATAAGTTGGAGAGGACAACATTTATGATTTGTGTATTTTAGAATGAAATAAAGTTGTAATAATGGTCCCGGCAGATTTGTTTAAATATTGAGTTGGAACAACACCACAACATTAGTTAGAGGATACTACGATGCAGACAGATACACATAATTAATGGGATACAACTCCCTTTGTTGGTATGTTTGTCTGTTTTAAAACCAAACCAAAATTAATTGATTCACTGAAGACGTGCTGTCGATTTCGGAAGCCCAAACTAGACCTTATTTAAGGTTCAGATTAAAAAAATGTAGCTGGTTAAAGTAGGAGTTAAAACTCAGACATCCTAACAAGTCGCCTGAAATCTATGGAAAGCTTAGAACTCTGGTGCTAAAACAGTTTTAGTATGATTAGGGATGTACATTTGACCCCGAATTAGGCATGTTTTGATTCGAATTTGGTGGGTTTAGGTTTCGACCTGACTTGATCATGTCAATTTTTTATTTTAAAAATTCAAATTTGGGTTGAATATTTTTTAAGAACAGGGTTGGTTTAGATTTGAATTTAAGGTGAAAATATGACCCAATTTAAAATAATATTATAATTGTCTCTTATATTTAAAGATGGTCGCAACAATACCCCTCTCTAATGTTTCTTTTTCAATTAGAGTCTTATTTTATCTAATAAAAATAAGATTTGTATATTTATATATTTGAGTGGGTCAAGTGTGAGTTTTAACTTTAAAAATCGGTTTAAGTTTTAAGTCAGATGAGATCTTCCTAAACTCATATCGGATTGAGTCAGGTGTATATAGTGGGTTTTAATTTTCAGGTCAAATTCAAGTGGGTCAAAATTCTGATCCGACCCATGACTTGTATGAATGAGGATGCATCTTTAAGTCGGTGACGGAGAGTTTGTTTGATAGTGGAAGGATTATGAGGACCATGGTGGAGTTGTGAAGGAGCATGTGGACTTGGTTACCGAAACCCCTATACACACTCAGACAACTTTCACTTTAAAAAAAATAATTCTGACCCCCCATGACCTGGAGACAATATTCACAAGGAATTTGAAAGCAACAAATTTTAAATACACCACGAGTTGAGCAACGTAAAAACATTAGCAAATGCTGTTAACATTACAAAAAATAGACAAGAAATACACAACTTCATCTGCTCTTTAGTCTTCTTCAGCAGGACAGAATATCATTGAGCACTTTTATTTCTAACATGAGCTTCTATGTGAGGATCAAACATAAAACACTATTTTCCTTTAACAAGAGAGGTGTATAGAAGGAAAATGGGCAGCAGCCATTAAAATCTATCCCCCAAATTGTATATGGAGAGTGTCAGGGTACCTGTCACTCCCAATGTGTTCAAGTGCATGCACAAACGACTAAATGCATATGAAACATAAAGAGCACAAGAAACATTGACTCGTGGCATTAGCATGAGCTCCAGCTGAGGGAGCCACCTTCACAAAATAATAAAAATAATATAGTAAGTTAGTGGCTGCCATTATTGTTTTATTTGTATTTAAAGTGTTTTCTTAACAAAAACATAATGCGTTTGACAAAGTTTAATTATGTTCATGTGGTTTAATAATAAAATATTCAATTAATTATTCGAAGTAACGGAATATGCTTTCATTCTATAGGGGCTCGTTTTTTTAGATTTTGCTTGGGTCCCGAAAATGTCCATGGTGCTGGCAGAGTCTTCTTCATGTTGTAAGAAATGCAAACTAAAATAAATGCAGCAATGTGTATTCAAACTAAAATAAATGCAGCAATGTGTATTCAATATTGAGCTCATGTGATAAAACCACCATTTCTAATTTGTTGAAATGGACAAACAAATCAAAACCATGTATAAGATCAATGCATACTACTACAAAATCATTTCAAAATCCTATAAACATATACATGAATATGTATGTATGCATGTATGTATATCTTGGAAGTGAGTGTATCATTGCTGGATTGAAGCTATTGTCCTTAAGAGGCCAGAGGTGAGCTTGTCGTGACCGTCCCTTTTATGGGGCCACAACCGGGTAGGTACGCCAAGGCCAACCATGTATAGGGCCTAGTGGCAGGGTAGAATAAACTTGTCCTCTTTTCAAGCATTTTAATGTTTTAGGTAGGGAGTGGGGGTATGACTTACTGTCCCCTGTTCGAGCATTTCAACGTCTATAGGTAGCATTTCTGTTATTTTGTTTTTGCATATATGTAGGGGTGGACAGCCGGTAGAGTTTGAGCTGATCCACAAGTAAAGGTACGTGTCTTGTGAACACCATCGAGGGCCGCCCCTACGGCCTAATCGGTGGTGTGGGTGAGTCTTCTGTAACCCGATGTTTCTTTTATTAATAAAACATTTTTCTCTCGGAGAAGTCCGAGGGTTGAGGTGTGCATCCGCTATGCCCCACGGGCTCGGATTATTGGTCGAAGGACCATGTGGCTATAAAGATCTAACGCGATGTTTGTTTATGCTTGATCAGATCTACGAGATTAAGGCTGCCTTGGTTGGGAAGCGTCCCTTTCGAGTGCCACACGGATTAGCAACCGAACCAACTAGGCTAAGTCCGTGACACTTGGTATCAGAGCACAGAGGTGCGTGTTCATTTACTAAAAGCACGGAGGTGCTCATTTTGTTGAGTAAAGCATGATAGTGCTTGTTACCTGCTTGTGGCACAGCTGTGCACAAGTGCTAAACCTAGCACAGAGGTGCTTCGCCTCAGGCCACAGCACGGAGGTGCTCGGTCATTTGTAAAAGCACGGAGGTGCTTGATTTTAGATTGTAGCACAGAGGTGCTCAATCATTCCAATGCACAGAGGTGCCAGAATTTAGATTGAAGCACAAAGGTGCTCAGTCATAGTTGGCTGCACAGAGGTGTCAGTCCTCGATTGAAGTACAGAGGTGCTCAATCATCTTAGCTACACAGAGGTGTCAGCTCCCGGCTGAAGCACAGAGGTGCTCAGTCATTTTTTTTACTGCACAGAGGTGTCAGTTCTCGATTGAAGCACAGAGGTGCTCAATCACTTTTGGCTACACAGAGGTGTCAGCTCTCGATTGAAGCACAGAGGTGCTCAATCGTTAATTCTAGCACAGAGGTGCTATGGATTCAGCACAGCGGTGCTCTTTTCCTTCCTAATTTAGGCACGATTGTGATTATTTGTATTGCAGGCATAGAGGTGCCAGCGAGTTACAAAGAATGGTTCGCACACGAAATGGCGGAGTAACAAGCTCTCACAGAGGTGTAGAGCAGGAAGTTACTAAGCCGGTTGCACCGAGAATGGTTCGCACACGAAATGGTGGATCGACAAGCTCTCACAGAGGTGTAGAGCAGGAAGCTACCGAGCCAGTTGTGCAAGAGGCTGGTTCGGTTGATCGACGGAAGCTAGAAGAGATCGAAGCCGCACTAGCTGCCCTTAGAGCTCATATGATATCTGGTGATCGTATGAGGAGAGTAGAGGAGACCCAAGAAGATTTGCTCGAGACAGTGACTGATTTGGGCAATGAGGCAAGAGATGGCATAGGCGTGATACAACTTGGGTATGATGAGTTGAAGGCTCAAGTCAGTGTACTTCAGGCAGCGGTAGCTAGTTTGACCGCAAACCCTATTGAAAGAGTGGGCGTACGAGCCAAGATCCCTGATCCTCAACGCTTTGATGGAGCGAGGGATGCTAAAGAGCTTGAGAATTTCTTATTTAACATAGAGCAGTATTTTCGAGCTATGCGCACGGAGTCTGAGGAAGATAAGGTGGCAATGGCTTCGATGTATCTAGGTGGTGACGCCAAGTTATGGTGGCGGTCCAAGTTCAAAGATGGAGTGTGCTCCATTACGACTTGGGATGCGTTAAAGAAGGAGTTGAAGACCTCCTTCCTCCCCGAGAATGTTGATTACAACGCTCGTAAGAAGCTAAGGGAATTATCCCACACTGGGACTATACGGGAGTATGTGAGAGAGTTCTCAACCTTGATGTTGGATATAAAGGATATGTCAGAAAGAGATAAGTTGTTTCATTTTCTTGAAGGGCTCAAGCCATGGGCTAGACTCGAGTTGCAGAGACAGAAGGTTCAAGATTTGACAGTAGCGATAGCTGCTGCCGAGTGCCTTAATGATTATAACGATCATCCTGGAAAGCGCAAGACGCCTTCTGTGAGTAGAGCTAACACCCAACAGGTTAGAGGGAACAAGTTGGCTCGAGGGGAGAAGACATCGAGTTGGGGAGCAAATAGAAGAGTCCCTGGAAGGGACCCAGCTCAAAATAAAGTCCCTACTGGTCCTGGATCGAGCAATGGAGGGAATAGACCCTCGTTAAGGTGTTTTCTTTGCAATGGACCTCATCGGGTTGCAGAGTGTCCACAACGAAGTGCTTTTAATGCCATGGTTGCAACAACAAAGGACAGAGAAAGAGTGAACGCTCCGATAGGAGATACTGAGCCTGAGCCGGTTAGAATGGGCTCCATCCGATTCATAACTGCATTACAGTCTCAGTTGAGTAACTTGAGGAAAGAACCAGAGAGGGGATTGATGTATGTGGACATCTCAGTAAATGGGAAAACCTCTAAAGCTCTAGTCGACACAGGGGCCACATATACGTTTATCTCTCCTGAGGAAGCGGAGAGATGTAAGTTGATTGTCACCAAGGAGGTGGGACAAATGAAAGCAGTTAACTCTGCCGCTTCAATGATATGTGGAGGTGTGAAGAGGGTCAGTATCAAGCTTGGGTCTTGAGAAGGAAGTGTAGATTTCACTGTTTCCCATATGGATGATTTTGACGTGGTATTAGGGCTCGATTTTATGATAGCATCCCAGGTGATTCCTGTTCCGGCATCAAGTTGTTTAATGTTCATGGGGGAGCAGCCATGTGTGGTACCAGCTATGATTCTCCCTCGTCTTGGGAAGAAGATATTGTCCGCTATCCAATTTAAGAGAGGGGTGAAAAAGGGGGAGCCCTCCTTCTTAGTCTTTCCAATTTCCAAAGAGGATGACAATCTTGGCATGGTGCCCAGGAATGTTCAAGAAGTGCTGAGAGACTTTGAGGATGTAATGCCGAGTGAATTACCGAAAGAGTTACCCCCTAGACGGTTGGTGGACCATGAGATTGAATTAATTCCGGGAGTAAAACCTCATGCGAAATGCCCATATCGGATGAGTCCTCCGGAGTTGGCAGAGTTGAGGAAACAATTAGATGAGTTGCTCCAAGCAGGATTTATTCGACCCTCGAAGTCACCTTTCGGGGCACCTGTGTTATTCCAGAGAAAACATGATGGGAGTTTGAGATTATGTGTTGATTATAGAGCATTAAACAAAGTGACTGTCAGGAATAAATATCTCATTCCGTTGATTGCCGATTTGTTCGACCAGCTGAGTAATGCTAAGTATTTCACGAAGTTGGATCTCAGGTCGGGATACCATCAAGTGAGAGTGGCCGAAGGGGATGAGCCAAAGACGACATGTGTAACTCGGTATGGAGCATTTGAATTTCTTATTATGCCTTTTGGACTAACCAATGCTCCCGCTACTTTCTGCACTTTGATGAACCAGGTGTTCCATGACTATCTCGATAAATTCGTAGTCATCTACTTGGACGATATAATGATTTTTAGCAATTCCATAGAAGAGCACTTGGAGCATCTTCGGTTGGTGCTGACGAGATTACGGGAAAATCGGTTGTTTGTGAAGAAGGAGAAATGTGCTTTCGTCCAAACGCAAGTCCAATTTTTGGGCCACATCATTAAACGAGGGCGTATTCGTATGGATAAAGAGAAGGTGAAGGCTATCCAGGAGTAGCCGACCCCACAAAATGTTAGTGAGCTTAGATCTTTCCTTGGTTTGGCCAATTATTATAGACGATTCGTAGAAGGTTATTCTCGTAGAGTAAAGTTACTCACCGATTTGCTAAAGAAAGGCTGCGAGTGGGTTTGGTCCAAGGACTGTCAAGAGGCCTTTGATGATTTAAAGAAGGTTGTAATCAGTGAACCAGTGCTTACCTTGCCAGACCTGGAAAAACCTCTAGAAGTAGAGATAGACGCATCCGACTATGCAATTGGAGGCGTACTCTTACAGGACAAACATCCTGTGGCGTTTGAGAGTAGGAAGCTAAATGAAACTGAAGCGAGATATACGGCTCCAGAGAAAGAACTTCTCGCAGTAATTCATTGCTTGAGGATTTGGAGGCATTATTTGTTGGGTTCCAAATTTGTGGTAAAGACCGATAATACAGTAGTTAGCCACTTCCTTACACAACCGAAACTAACAGCAAAGCAAGCTAGATGGCAAGAGTTTCTGGCCGAGTTTGACTTCAACTTTGAGCATAAGGCGGGGAAAAAGAATCAGGTTGCTGACGCTTTGAGTCGCAGGGCAGATTTGGCAGCACTCCGATGTGTGGCCCCTATATCCACTAGTAGAGTGTCCAATGAAATTCGTTAGCTCATTGTGAACTTTTCCAAGCAAGATCCGCAAGTGGAGGCCCTTATGGAGATGGTTAAAAAGGATGTTGCGAAGTATTTTTGGATAGAAAATGGCTTATTGATGACAAAGGGGCCACGAATGTTTGTTCCTAGAGCTGGAAATCTACGACAGAAGCTGTTGAAGGAATGTCATGATACCCCATGGGCCGGGCATCCTGGTTGGAGGCGTACTGTTGCTTTGTTGGGACAAGGGTATTATTAGCCTCAAATGCGCCAAGATGTGATGGATTACACCAAGACATGTGTTATCTGTCAACAAGATAAGGTAGATCGACAGAGGACTGCTGGGTTGCTCGAGCCACTACCTGTACCCGCCCGATCTTGGGAGAGTATCTCCTTGGATTTTATTTCACGCTTTCCTCGAGTAGGAGATCTTGGATCAATTTTGGTGGTAGTGGACAGGTTCTCGAAGTACGCCACTTTTATACCAGCATCAAAGTATTGTTCGACGGAAGAGACTGCTAAGTTGGTGTTCAAACATGTGGTGAAATATTGGGGCATTCCTCAGAGCATAGTCAGTGACCGAGATGGAAGATTTATTGGGAAATTTTGGAAAGGATTGTTTCAGTTATTGGGGACACAACTCAACTTTTCGTCGAGTTACCACCCTCAAACAGATGGTCAGACTGAGCGATTTAATGGACTCTTGGAGGAGTACCTGAGGCAATTTATTCAGGCCAATCAGAAGAACTGGCCTCCATTATTGGATGTGGCGCAATTATGTTTTAATTCACAAAAGAGTTCGTCTACTAATAAAAGCCCTTTTGAACTGGTGACAGGTCAGCAGCCAAGACTTCCTCACACTGTGGATGAGACCTCTCAAGGTAGATGCCCTCGTGCCTCAAATTTTGTGGGGGAGTGGAAGCAGAATATGGAGATTGCCAAGGCTTACTTAGAGAAAGCAACGAAGCGTATGAAGAAATGCGCAGATCGTAATAGGCGAGACCTACACTTTCAGGTTGGAGATTTGGTGCTAGTCAAGTTGATGCCAGAACAACTTAGATTTTTGTGCCAGAGGGATCGTCGCTTGGTGCGTAAGTACAAGGGTCCAGTCTCAATAGTAGCAAAGGTGGGGAATGCTTCGTACAAAGTTGACCCTCCTACTTGGATAAGAGTTCACCCTGTCTTCCATGTGAGCAATTTGAAGTCGTTTCACACCGATCCCAATATCGATAATCAGAGTATGTCTGCCAGGGAGTCAATCGGCACACAACCACCCTCACAGCGTCATGTTGACGAGATTCTAGCAGGGAGAATTGTTAAGGTGGGTGGAAAGCAAAGACGGGAGTATCTAGTCAAGTGGGGAGGCTTTGATCAGGAAGAGAACACTTGGGAAAGATAGTATGATCTCAGGGCATTCAAACAAAAGATTGAAGAGTTTCAGGCCAAGCAGTCGACGAGGACGTCGACAAATTAGGTGGGGGAGATTGTCGTGACCGTCCCTTTTATGGGGCCACAACCGAGTAGGTACGCCAAGGCCAACCATGTATAGGGCCTAGTGGCAGGGTAGAATAAGCTTGTCCTCTTTTCAAGCATTTTAATATTTTAGGTAGGGAGTGGGGGTATGACTTACTGTCCCCTGTTCGAGCATTTCAACGTCTATAGGTAGCATTTCTGTTATTTTGTTTTTGCATATATGTAGGGGGTGGACAGCCGGCAGAGTTTGGGCTGATCCACAGGTAAAGGTACGTGTCTTGTGAACACCATCGAGGGCCGCCCCTACGGCCTAATCGGTGGTGTGGGTGAGTCTTCTGTAACCCGATGTTTCTTTTATTAATAAAACATTTTTCTCTCGGAGAAGTCTGGGGGTTGAGGTGTGCATCCGCTATGCCCCACGAGCTCGGATTATTGGTCGAAGGACCATGTGGCTATAAAGATCTAACGCGATGTTTGTTTATGCTTCATCAGATCTACGAGATTAAGGCTGACTTGGTTGGGAAGCGTCCCTTTCGAGTGCCACACGGATTAGCAACCGAACCAACTAGGCTAAGTCCGTGACACTAGGGGACTTGGCTGGAGAAAGTTCAATTACATACCACTTGTCGGAACCGTCTTTCGGTTGGGCCTCGTAATTGGGTTTCGACTTAGAAAAATAGATTAGGAGTCGCCACCGATCATTTATTTTAAAACAAATGGGTCGATCGAATACCTTATTTCTTACCTGATCTGCGTCTTACCAAAGATGTGTCGGATTCGGGAGTCGGTTACGGTCAAGGAAGGATTAGCAGCCTTGAACTGCCCTTTCGGTACTACGTAATTTCCAGTTGTCTTTAATTAAGAAAATTAAAAGTTTAAATTAAAAGATAAAATAATGATCCAAAATTGCTTACCGTAGAATGATTTGAAGATATCCTTAAAAGGTCGAGAAATGTATTATATAAAAAAAATACAAATAAAAATAAATGAATGAAATAAAAATAAAATAAATATTTTATTAATAAACACATAAACGTATAAATAAGAAATTTAAATAAAATAAAAATATGTAATACAATAAATAATAAAACCCAATAAAAATGAATAAATATGTGTATATACGTTAAATAAAATAAAAATAAATTATATAAAAATATGTATATATATACATAAGTAAAGACTAACAAAAATAATAGCAATAAATAATACATATATTTAAACATAATAATATTTAATATATATATATATAATAATAATAATATTTAAACACCCCATCACTTCACCGAAAGTTTTGGGGGGATTTTGCTCAAAGACTTTAAAGAAAAAGGGGCCCTAAAGAGTGATAATTCAAAGAGGTAGGTATTATAATAATTATAAAATAATATATATATATATATATATAATAAAGACAAAATATAAAAAATATAAAAAAATAATATAATATAATAATAATGAATAAAAACGAAAATAATAAATATATAGAAAATAAATAGAACTATAATTAAATATATACATAAAATATAAAAGAAGTAATAAAATTAAAAATAAATAAATATATACATGTATATATATAGTAAAATAAAATAATCAAAATTGTAATAGTATTAAAAACGTAATATATATATATATATATATATATATATATATATAAATAATAAAAAATATAGTTAAGTATATATAATGAGGGTTAGATTGACATAAAAATGAAATTTAGTGGCCGAATTTAAAGATAACCGAGGGAATTAAAACTGATTTGGGACTAAAATGAAGTAATTAAAATAAGGGAGGACTAAAACCGGATTTACCCTTTTATACACAAAACACGCGGATCCTATACGGATGGGTCGGGGTTGCACGCGGGTTATAAATGATCCATGGATCATGTATTTAAGCTAACAATTTTTTTAAAAAACATATTAGCCTCATTTTGTAATCAAAATCCCCCCATTTCCTCGTTTTCTCTGCCTCTTTTCTGCCTAGTTCATGTGTTATTTGATGAACACATGAACGCCACCGCCAAATCCAGATTCCGACCGCCATTGTTGGCGCCGACCGCCGCTCGCCGGTGACAAAATATAAAAAGTTTCTGTTTTTTTGAAAGCCCTTCATATATTCGTTCCAAAAATCTAAATAGTTTTTTTAGATCAAGCCTCGAAGAGAGTAGATCTACGAACGAAGGTTCGAAAAATCCCCCCCTCCTCTGTCATTGGCTTCTTGTTTCGAATCAACCAAAATGGAGTATAAACGACATGCATGCAAGATAAAGAACGAACCGAAAGCAAGGTAAGATTTTTACCTATTATTTCACTGCAAATCGAGTTACAAAAGATTTCTACTTTGTATAGTATTTCTCTGGTATTTTGCGCGTAATCCTTGTGTACCCATGTCCATAAACGTTACATTTATTTATAGGAAAATAAAATACTGTTTTTAGTCTCCATTTTCTTCCTAAAGTCTAATGGTTGTTGCATGTTTGACATTGGTGCCGAGAAATCCGGAGGAGAACGTGGCTGTGGGGCTGGAACGGCGTTGGGGTGAACTGATGGACGGAGAGCGGCATAACAGGGTTTTCTAGAAACCCTGATCTTGGAACGAGTCTTGGGCCACTTGGGTTTTTGTTTGTTTGGGCCTTGTCCCTGATTTGTTGGTCTTGGACCAGAAATGATGTGTCTACAGCTGCCCCTCTTTGCTCGTTTTCGTGTAACAAAAATAGAGCAAAGATTAAAAGACACGAATTTCGTCCATATCGAATGCCCTCTGTTGTAGAGTTGAAATCCGATGTTAAGGCTGGTTTGTCAATTTGAACTGAAATATGAAACGACTCCCTCATCGTGAGGTCGAGTTGAACTGGAAACTTCTGAGCACGATATCCTTCGTTGTGAAGTTGAAATCGAACTTATAGCTTTTGGCAAGTGACTCATGGATCGCCTTCTAGCTCAAGATACTTTGTTTTGAAGGTGAAACTTGACCTGAAGACTTTTGTGTTGATGTGTCACAGATGACTCCTTTGTCGTGAAGTTGGGTCAATATGTTTGTGAAATTGGAATCGTATATGGCCAATATAAGTTGTGCCTGAGAATTGGATATCCTTTGCAGTGAAGTTGAAATCCAATATAAGTTGCGCTGTTCCGAGGCCAATATCCTTCACTGTGAAGTTGAAATTGACCCTGAAACTGGAAAGTTTTTTTGACAGACAATCCTTCTTCGAGTTGGATATCCTTCGTCGTGAAGTTGAAATCCAATCTAGAGATGGATGTTGCTTGTGTGCACTATTCCCTTCGTCGTGAAGTTGAAACTGTGAGTGGCCCATTCGTCGTTAAATTGAGCCTTGGCTTGAATATCCTTCTCGTGAAGTGAAAATCCAAGTAAGTTGTATTGTTTCGAGTCCAATATCCTCTGCCGTGAAGTTGAAATTGGCTCTGAAAATGGGAAGCCCCTTCATCGTGAAGTTGAGCCTCAAATGGCACGATATCCTCCGTCGTGGAGTTAAAATCGTGGATTGCCCCTTCGTCGTGAAGTTGAGCCTTGACTTGAATATCCTTCGTCGTGAAGTTGAAATCCAAGTATTATATGTTGCGGGTGGATACGATTCCCTTCGCCGTGAAGTTGAAACCGTGGATGACCCTTCGTTGTGAAGTTTGGCTTTGAGATAGATATCCTTCGTTGTGAAGTTGAAATCCACTCTCGTGCAAATTGTGTCGTTTCTAGTCCAATATCCTTCGTTGTGAAGTTGAAATTGGCTCTAGCTAAGACCTGCAAACTTATGCATATATGTGATGTTATGGATGTAATGCTCTTAGGTATGCCTAAAATGCATATGCAACATATGTCGTTTTGGGCTCTGGAGAGAAGTCTCGATCTCTGGTTTCTTGTATGGAATCTTGCATTTAGAATCTTGAATTCTTCAAATATTCAAATATGATGTGCACATTCTATATTTTTTTTATTTGGGAAATGCTTCTCGACCATCTCAAGTATGTGCATGAGCCTTGATCGGCTTTCGAGTACCTGTACTTTTCAATGAATCTTTGTACAGTAATATGTGATTATCTTTTGCAGAAGTAAACAAATCATTAGGTTTAAGTTCAATTCAAGATGCTCAAAAAGAAATTGATTTATAGAAAAGATTATCTTTATTCATAAGGGAAAAAAGAACAAATGATACATGAATGAAGAATGTCTTAGATCTCGATAATGTGGGCATTTTTGAGCTGAGAAGCCGTTAGGTGACCTTGAGCGCAACCTTTATCTAGGGATCTTCGAAAATGCGACAACGTTCTGGATAGTGCAATCTTTTTCCGACTCGTTAAGTCTGCAGAAGATTCAGATGCCTGGATATTTCCATTGTACGGATTTCTTGAGTCAATATCCAAATTGCCCTTTCGGGTTTTCAACTTGGACCCATCATTGGTTGCAAGACGCCCTTTGCAGGTTTTCATCTTGAACCCGCCTTATTATTTTTTTTCTTTTTTTTTCTTTTTTTCTTTTTTATTAAGGGCGCCCTTTCGGGTTTTCACCCTAAACATTTTTCATTTTTTTCTTTTTCTTTCTTCGACTTAGGACGCCCTCTCGAGTTTTTCTCTTAAGCGAAGTATTTCTTGACTGCATCTGAATTGACGGGATGTGGCAGTTCTGGTCCGTCTATTTCAGCCATGACAAGTGCTCTTCCGGAAAAGGACTTTTTCACGACATAAGGTCCTTCCCAATTTGGCATCCATTTTCCTCGGGAATCTTTATGGACTGGCCAAATTCTTTTTAGCACTAGATCTCCTTCGCGGAATATTCTCGGGCGCACCTTCTTGTTATGTGCTCGAATCATTCGTTTCTGATAGATTTGACCATGGTGAATGGCTTTCAGTCTCTTTTCATCTATCAGATTAAGTTGATCATATCTGGATTGGACCCATTCTGCGTCATCCAGTTTGACTTCTGTCAAGACTCGAAGTGATGGAATCTCTACTTCAATGGGCAGCACTGCTTCCATTCCATAAGCTAGTGAAAATGGAGTTGCCCGAGTCGAGGTTCGTACCGAGGTTCGGTAGGCGAACAAAGCAAAATGCAACTTATCATGCCAGTCTTTGTAAGTTTCAGTAGTTTTCTCCACTATCTTTTTAATGTTTTTGTTTGCTGCTTCTACTGCTCCGTTCATCTTCGGTCTGTAGGTAGTAGAATTGTGATGCTTTATGTTGAATTGCTCACAAACAGTCTTCATCATTTTGTTGTTCAAGTTTGTAGCATTATCGGTGATGATCCTTTCAGGTAAACCATACCGACATATGATCTCTTTCTTCAAAAACTTGCAAATAGTGGACTGAGTGACATTGGCGTAGGAAGCAGCCTCTACCCATTTGGTGAAATAATCGATGGCTACAAGGATGAAACGGTGACCATTTGAAGCCTTTGGATGTATTTGCCCGATAACGTCCATGCCCCACATAGAGAAAGGCCAAGGTGACGTCATCACATGAAGTGGATGAGGTGGAACATTTATTTTGTCTCCGTAAATCTGACACTTATGACATCTTCTAGCGTAGTTGATGCAATCACTTTCTAGTGTGGACCAGAAATATCCGCATCTCATTATTTGTCTTGACATCATATGTCCATTTGCATGTGTTCCACAAACTCCATCATGTACTTCTTCCACTATCATTTTTACCTCTTCAGCATCGACACACCTTAACAGGACTCGATCATGGCTTTTCTTGTACAAGACCTCTCCGTCAAGGACATATCCAGCTGCCATCCTTCTAATGGTTCTTTTGTTAGTCTCGATAGCTTCCTCTGGATAGTTTCGATGCTTGATGTATTGTAGAATGTCATGGTATCAAGGCTTAGTGTCTTTCACCTCTTTAATTTGGTAACAATGAGCTGGATACTCATATGATTGCATATCAACTGGCATCATTTCAGACTCCCCGCCAGCCTTAAATGCAGCTGCCAAGGTAGCTAAGGCATCAGCCATTTGATTTTTTTCTCTTGGCACATAGTGGAAGGTAACTTCATCGAACTCTTCGAGCAGATCCAGGACTAGTTTCCGGTACTCTATCAGTTTTACATCCTTGGTTTCCCATTCTCCACGGAGCTGATAGATTACTAAGGCTAAATCTTCGTAGACCCGCAATGTCCTTATAACTTGCCCCAGTACAGCTCGAATTCCCAAGACACATGCTTCATATTCTGCCATGTTATTGGTGCAATCGAAGTTTAGTCTGCTAGTGAATGGGTAGTGACTCCCTTCTGGAGAGATCAGGATTGCCCCGATGCCGTGTCCTAATGGATTTGATGCACCATCAAAATGCATTCTCCAGGAACTGTCTGTTGAAGTCTCTGTTTCTTCTAAAGATATGGCCATCAAATCTTCATCTGGGAAATCAAAGTCTAATGGCTCGTAATTCTCATCGGTTCTACTTGCCAAAAAATCTGATATGGCACTTCCCTTGATTGCTTTCTGGCTCACATACTCGATGTCGAATTCAGACAACAACATCTGCCATCGGGCTAACCTTCCAGATAGAGTAGGTACACCCATCATGTATTTTAATGGATCTAGCTTGGAAATCAGCCAAGTAGTGTGATAGAACATGTATTGTCGGAGTCTTTTTGTAGCCCAGACCAGAGCACAACAAACTTTTTCGATAGGAGGATATCTGACCTCGCAATCGGTGAACTTCTTGCTCAAATAATAAATGGCTCTTTCCTTCTTTCCAGACTCGTCATGTTGACCCAAGACACACCCCATTGAGTTCTCGAATATGGATAAATACAAGAACAGGGGTTTGCCCGAGATAGGGGACATCAGGATAGGAGTGTGAGACAAATACTCTTTTATTTTTTTGAATGCAATTTGACAATTATCGTCCCATGCTTCGGAGTTGTTCTTTCGGAGAAGTCGGAAGATTGGGTCACATTTGTCGGTTAACTGAGATATGAACCGTGCTATGTAGTTCAATCTGCCTAGAAAACCTCAGACCTCTTTTTGTGTTCGTGGTGGAGGTAAATTCTGGATAGCTTTAACTTTATCAGGGTCAACCTCAATGCATTTCCTGCTGACTACGAAGCCTAACAGTTTACCGGATGTTACCCCAAATGTACACTTGCTAGGGTTCAGTCGTAGTTGGAACTTCTTCAATCTCTGGAAGAGCTTTCTCAAATTCTCGACATGTTCATTTTCTGTTTATGCCTTGACAATCATGTCGTCAACGTAAACCTCAATTTATTTGTGCATCATATCGTGGAACAGGGTCACCATAGCTCTCTAATAAGTTGCCCCAGCATTCTTCAATCCGAAGGGCATCACTTTGTAGCAGAAAGTTCCCCACATTGTTACAAACGTGGTCTTTTCCATATCTTCAGGATGCATCTTGATCTGATTATACCCTGAAAATCCATCCATGAATGAAAAGAAGGCGTTCCTGGCTGTATTGTCCACCAGAGTGTCTATGTGTGGCAGAGGAAAGTTGTCTTTGGGACTTGCCTTATTAAGGTCCCGGTAATCGACACACATGCGTACTTTCCCGTCCTTTTTTGGCACAGGCACTATGTTGGCCACCCATTCTGGATATTTGGCCACTTGAAGAAAGTCGGCATCAAATTGCTTCTTGACTTCTTCCTTGATTTTAAGGAGCATTTCTGGTCGCATTCTCCTCAACTTTTGCTGCACGGGTTTGTATTCTGGTTTGATAGGCAGTTTATGGACTACCATACCTGTGTCTAATCCCGGCATGTCTTGATACGACCAAGCGAACACATCTTTGTACTCTTGAAGTAAGACTATCAAGTTTTGTCTTGTTTCAGCCGAAAGAGTTGTGCCAACTTTAACTTCCTTTCGATCTTCTTTAGTACCCAGATTCAGAATTTCGATCACCTCCTCATTTGGCAGTATTTGTTTATCTTCTCTTTCTACCATTTTCAATAATTCAGTAGACAGGTTGCACTCATTTTCATTGTCACATTCATCAAATTCCCCGAGACAAATGGTTGATTCAAAATCCACCACTGGATCAGGATCATCAGTGCCTACATTATCGTTATCTAAGGACCTGAAAGAAACAAAGAATATAAATGCGTGAGAGGAAAACATCCCACACAAAATAGTCAAGAATTAAATTCGAAAGAAAATGGAAATGAAATACTGGAATGAAGAAGATAGAAAATGAATTTAAAAGAAACAAAATAAGGATAAAGAAAACTTGTTTGTCATAGAAAGGGAAAAATGCATCTTTCATTGAAATTAAACAATAACGTTCATTCACCCTTACAAAAGATCATCTATTGCCCGGGTATAGGCAAATAGGGATAGTTCGAATATTACTCTGAAAGACTCTTGTAAACCACAGGTAGTTCTTCCACCGACCAATTGCTAGGCACAAACCCAAGTGGTAGAGGGCAAACTCCGGATCTATCTGCGTTGTCAATATTTTCTGTGGTCACGACATTGATGTTCAGATCTTCCAGAGCCGCTTCTAAGTCGGATGAGGTGGTCTCAAACACATAACCACCTGATTTGAATGTGTGGTAAAGAGGCGGGAATGTCATGGGCTCTCATTGAAGTTCACTTCCAGTAAACCTGGCCATTCTTCTGTCCCGGTTCTTCTGGATCTCTTTCCTCTTCTCATGATGACTGGGCTGAAAACCAAGCCCAAAATGATATAGCTTCGAAATAGGAAGGACTGGATTAATCATTCCTTGCAGATGCTTCCCAATCCCTTTTCCGATTCTGGCGCCTCTTCCCAAAGTCTGCATGATCTCTATTCTAGTACACTTGGAAAGTCGGGGTTTATGAATCCTTCTTCCTTTTGCCACAAAGGTGGCATTCACAAACTCCAAGGAGTGGAATGAACACTCTACCGCTTCCTCGTCTACTTCGATGTATGGGGCCTCCGTGGTCACGCTTGCCACGATATCTTCCTCAGTATTTATAATTACTAAGGCCCCATCAATAACCAATTTAACCTTTTGGTGCAGCGTGGATGATATTGTACCTGCTTGATGAATCCATGGCCTTCCCAAAAGACAATTATAGGAATGCATGATATCCATCACTAGAAACTCGATATTGTAGGTGGCTGGTCCGATGGTCAACGGTACCTCGATCTTGCTAATAACCTCTCTCTTGGTCCCATCAAATGCTCGGACCACATTCTTGCAGGCTCTCATATTTGATGTATCTATTGGAAGTTTCTTTAATGTGACTAAAGGCATTACATTCAGGGCTGAACCGTTGTCAATTAAGACACTTGGTAGGGCATGCCCTTTGCAATATGTGGTGATGTGCAATGCCTTTGTTCGGCCTCTTCCTCCGGATGGAATCTCATCATCTGAAAATGAGATGAGATTATCAGCTTGAATATTATTCACCAGTCGATCCATTTTGATGACCGGTATATTCTGTGGCACAAACGTTTGATTAAGGACTTTCAATAGTGCCTCCCGATGTGCCTCTGAATTTAACAAAAGTGCCAACATTGAAGTGTGTGTTGGCAAGTTGTGGAGCTATTCTACAACACTATACTCGCTATGCTTCAAGAATTTGAGGAATTCTTTAGCTTCTTCCTCCTTTATGGGTTCGTTGATAGCTAGTACATCTTCCTTGAAAGGCTCAAGTGGTCTTTGCCCCACTTTGCTATCATATCCTTCGGAAGTACTCACCTGACATCCATACCTCCATGGCACTTGTCGAATGTTCTTGTACTGAAAAGGCCGAGGTACTGTAATAACCACCTTAGTTGGTGTTGCTGTTGTCATTTTTGCTTTAGGGAAAATTATCAAAGGACTACCTCTACCGAATTTCTTGTCTGATGATTCTCCGGTAGCGCAAACATCCTCTTCCGGGGAATCCTGAATTTCTTCATAAAATTCCAGCTCTTTTCGGTCCATCATGAGTTGGACTAATGATCTGAATTCCGGGCACTCTTGTACTTCATGCCCCTTTTCACAGTGGTAACAACAATGGTTACCACATTCATTCTTTGTTGCACATGATTGGGGTGCAAGAAGCCCTACCTTTACCATTTGGCTCCATACCCAAGCCAAATGAGTTTTAACTTCCGAAACACTAGTTTTGATTCTCCTGCCATTTTTGGTGGTGACTGTATTGATCCCGGTCTCCGGATGATTAGGCAATGGATTATGGGCGACGTTCGGTGTTCCAGAGTTGAAAGTGATCCAATTCTTGTTCCGCATTCGTTGGACAAGCCTCTTGAATGCGAGACAACTTTCGATCGAATGCCCTTGCACACCACCATGATATTCGCAATGAGCGTTCTCGTCATACCATCTCGGGTAAGGGGGCTTTATTGGATCCATTGGGTAAGGCGACACCGCGTGAGTGTCGAAGAGCTGTTGGTATAACTCTTTATATGTCATGGGAATGGTATCGAACTGCTCCCTTTCCCTTTCCCTTTCTTTCCTTGATTCTCTTTGAGTTTGAGTAGAAGCACCAGATGGTACAGCTGCAGTGGTTTTTGAACTTGATATCGTAACACCTTTATTAGCGTTATAGGTGTTGATATTGTTGATCTCTCTATCTTTATTCTTCATGAGAGGCTTTTTACTGGAATCTCCTCCCTCAATTTTTCCTTGTTTAAGGGCCAACTCGATCAATTCACCGGCCATGACTAAATCTGAGAAACTTCCCGATGTGATTATCACCAGGTGCCCAAAGTAAGGTGTCTTTAAGGTCTGTACAAACAGTTTTCTAGTTTCATTTTCATCCAATAGTGGATGAACTTGCACAGCCAAATCCCTCAATCGTTGTGCGTATTGTCGGAAACTCTCGTTGTGTTTTTTCTTCAGGCTTTGTAACATAACCCGATCTGGTCTCATATCGTTGATATGTCTATACTGCTCCAAGAAAGACTTGGCTAAGTCTTTCCACATCTTGATATGAATTCGGCTGAGCTGGTTGTACCACTGGATAGCTGAACCGGACAGGCTCTCCTGAAAGCAGTGGATCAGGAGTTGGTCATTCCCCCCATATCCTGTCATCTTCCGACAGAACATAATGATATGGGCTGAAGGTCAGTTGTTCCCGTCGAACTTCTCAAACTCAAGAACTTTAAACTTTGGTGGAATCACCAAATCTGGAACTAGACTCAGCTCCATTGTGTTCACTCTATAATAATCATGGTCCCCTTGGACCATCTTCATCTGGTCTTCCAACATCCTGATTTTTTCTTCCATCCTTTTGGCTTTATCTTCCTCATCAAAATCCAGGATATGGTAATCATCCAGATGATTGTCAGGGATATTCGCGGAAGTTTGTATCTTAACAATTGACGCAGCCTTCCCTTTGGTAACTGATGAGTCCCCAGGTAATGCAACTTTCCCTTTAGTTGCGGATAAGTCCCCAGGTAATAATCCAGGTGAGATAACAACTTGTGGGGTTGGTGATATGGTTACCCCCTCGGAGAAACCTCCCTCTACTGTACTAGCTTGTTGTAAACATGATAATTTGGCCACGATTTGGTCAACCAAAGACTCCTGGTTTTTCTTGATGGACTCCAGGGTGCTTTGACTGTTCTGAGCCATCTTATCTTCCAGTTTCTTTTGCAGTCTTGTCATGTTCTCCTCGAGTTTTTTCATTCTGGCCTCCATATGTCTCTTTTTTGTTCGAGTGTTGTACGGATGAGCTTGTGGAGGTAAGCTTGATGTTTGCTCTTTCTGAGACATGTTCTGTTAGTTAATACGAATGTAAAAACATGGAAAATATAAAAAATAACATGAAATATAAAATGCAAAGTATGCAATGCATGATGTATGCAATGTAGAGACATTGATCCAGAAAAGTATTCATTATCATAAATAATCCTTATTTAAACAAAAGTGCTTTATCTTATAAGAGACATAAAAGCAATCTAAAGGTATATCCGGACTAAATCCTCTAGATGCCGAATAGCTTCCAGTAGGTTGAAAAGTCTTCTTCCTTCATCTGTCACTGGTTGGATGCCTCGTCGAACCACTCCGACTTCCCTTGCTAAGTCACGCAAATGGCGGGCTGCCTTCTGAACTTGATCTAGGAAATCACTGATTACTGCATCTCTGGCCCTCACCCTTTGCTGAGCTTGCTCCCATCGGAAACGCCACTGTAAACCTCCATCGAAAGACACTATCTGAAGCTCGTTTGCTTGCTTCTTGAACCTATCAATAATGGCTTCTAACTCAGCTATGGTCTTTCCCGCTTGCTCATGTTGCCTCTCCAGATCAGCCACCTGGATTCTCAAGCGTTAGTTTTGATGTTGACTATCTGCTAAGCGCCTTTGAGTAGTCTTCAGTTGTTCCTTCCAAGTTCTCTCATCAGGCCCCTCAAACTTCCTTTTCAGACTGTGAGCTTCATCTTTCCAGTATTCAGAGGTTCTTTTCAACTTAGAGTTATCCTGGACTTTATCTTGGTACTCCTTTCTCAAGTCCTTAATCTCGAAACAGATCTTTTTATGTTTTTTCTCCAGTTTGTCTGCCCGATCTTTCTAAGCATCGACATCTAGTTTCCATTGATATCGCTCAGCCTCGAGCTCTCTTACCTTTTTCTTCAGCTCATTCTTTATAGCTTCAAACTCTATTTTTGCTATTTCAAGTTCGGAAGGGACATGCCTGAGATGTTCCTCCATTGTCCGGGTGTCCTCATATTCTGGCACCGGGATATTGTCATTTTTCCGCAATCTTCGCCATTCCAAATAATCTGGAGTAAGCATGTCTTTAGCAGCTACAACATCCATCCGGAACACTTTCTTCCATGACTCGGCTGCTTCCTTGATCATCTTCTTATAGCTGTCACCATGATACCCAAACTCTGATCTAGCTAGTCCGTATGTCGCTGGAACAAACTGACGTGCCACATACTGTCTAAGTGCTAACAACGGAGTATACCCAACTGTACCCCAAAGTCCAAGTAAGGTCATAGTGTCAGAGTCCCCACACCGAAAAAGAACGTCGCTGAGGAACAACCAGGGGGCTCTCCAGGCAATATCTCGGTCCTGAAGATGAGTGAAGACTTTCATCCACTTCTCTTTTGAAGCGCCTTCATGCCATTTCATGGTGATGAACTCTCCCAAAGGTGCTGAATCAGCGGTAGGCAACCCCGTTAGTCTTCCAGAAGTGGCTGTGAATCCAGATTTGAAGGAACTGAACACATCCAATGAATCTACCTCCGCCAGCTCTTCGGCAATGGTTGAGAGAGCGAAAAGTCTCGGCTAAGATGGTCGGTGCTGGGTTGACTCGTTTCAGAAGTTGCTCAAACAGTTCTACCACAGCTGCGTCAATGCATCCCAAAACCTTCGGAAAGATGATCAAGCCATACAGACCTAGTGCAAAAAGGTCTATAGTCTTCCATTCATCAGGGTGGTCCTTCATTAGTTGCCTTATGTGGATCCACTCAATTTCTTGCCCGTTACCTTTGTGTCGGAGTCGGTCAGTCACCCACTTTTCATCAACTCCTGCAATCTTAGCCATTCCGTTCTTGAAAGGCTGACTCTTGATGTGTTTGATGTAGGCTCGCTCCAGTTTAATGCTTTCACAGTGCAATAGTGTAGTATACTCCTCGATGGTAGGTATCATGTCCTCATGGTTGAAAGTGAAGCAACTGTATCCCGGGTTCCAGAATTGAACCAAGGCTTTGATTAAGGGCTCATCGGTCTTAACATGAAGCAAAAGTGCAATGTCACCATACCGCTGACTGAACTTCTGTTTCCGATCGTTCTTCCAACTGTCCCAGATGTCTCGAAGTTCTTGCACATTGTTCTGTTTTAGGCTGATAGAGGCGTAGCTAACCAGCTCTGTCATATAGTTTCCTTGAAGACTGTCTCCCTTTTCCTTCTGAGCCTTCTCAGACCATAGTCGTACCTCGGGGTTTTTAATCTCTTGTATTACAACACCTTTGTCCATAGATTCAGATTATTTAAGTTTTAACAAACACGTTTAGTGGATCAATGGCCTCTTTTATGATGCAAATGCTAAAAAACAAACACAAAGGCAAAAAGTTAGTAATATAAAAAATGATGAAATAAATGGAAAAAAGTAACAAAGACAAACAAACAATATGATTAGGGTAAAAATATCCTAGGTTTGGAAATGAGGTTATGGGGTAGGCTCTATTTCTCCATAGTCTCCCGTTTTAGATGCTAAAAAAAATGGTACCCGAGTTCTCTTTGCTGGTGCCCCTTTGGGCTTGCCAGACCCTTAGTCCTAAACCCATCACAGGCTTGTGTGGACTAAGTTAAACTCGAGAGGAAACATTCCCTTATGCCCACACGGAGAATAAATTCACACGAAGGCATAAGTTATATGTATCCTGAAGGCTACTTGCTAGGCCCACACGGTGAATAAATTCACACGAAGGCGTCGCTTTCACCCCCACTTAAAACGGGTTCGGAGCTCGGGTTTAGAGCCTTAGATGAAAAAGTTTGGAAAGCTGAAATCATTAGAAAACAGTCAGTACAACTATTTACTCGGAAAAATATAATCAAAAGTAAGCAATAATGATCGAAATATTACCTTAAAATTTAAATTTACCCTTTTCATTAAAAAGACAACTGGAAATTACCTTAGCCTGACTCGCTTACCTATCCCCAGCGGAGTCGCCAAGCTGTCGGAACCGTCTTTCGGTTGGGCCCCGGAATTGGGTTTCGACTTAGGAAAATAGATTAGGAGTCGCCACCGATCATTTATTTTAAAACAAATGGGTCGATCGGATACCTTATTTCTTACCTGATCTGCGTCTTACCAAAGATGTGTCGGATTCGGGAGTCGGTTACGGTCAAGGAAGGATTAGCAGCCTTGAACTGCCCTTTCGGTACTACGTAATTTCCAGTTGTCTTTAGTTAAGAAAATTGAAAGTTTAAATTAAAAGGTAAAATAACGATCCAAAATTGCTTACCTTAGAATGATTTGAAGATATCCTTAAAAAGTCGAGAAATGTATTAGATAAAAAAATACAAATAAAAATAAATGAATGAAATAAAAATAAAATAAATATTTTATTAATAAACACATAAACGTATAAATAAGAAATTTAAAATAAAATAAAAATATGTAATACAATAAATAATAAAACCCAATAAAAAAATGAATAAATATATGTATATACGTTAAATAAAATAAAAATAAATTATATAAAAATATGTATATATATGCATAAGTAAAGACTAACAAAAATAATAGCAATAAATAATACATACATTTAAACATAATACATATATTTAAACATAATAATATTTAATATATATATATATATATATATAATAATATTTAAACACCCCCCATCACTCCACCGAAAGTTTTGGGGGGATTTTGCTAAGAGACTTTAAAGAAAAAAGGGCCCTAAAGAGTGATAATTCAAAGAGGTAGGTATTATAATTAAAAATAATATATATATATATATATATATAATAAAGACAAAATATATAAATAAAAATATAATATAATAATAATAATGAATAAAACGAAAATAATAAATAATAGAAAATAATAAAATATAATTAAATATAATAAAATATAAAAGAATAATAAAAATAAAAATAAATAATATATACGTATATATATATAAAATAAAAATAAAAAATGTAATAGTATAAAAACGTAATATATTTAAATATAATATAATAAAAATATAGAAGTATAAAATGAGGTTAGATTACATAAAAAACGAAATTTAGTGCCGATTTAAAGATAACCGAGGGAATTAAAACCGATTTGGGACTAAAATGAAGTAATTAAAACATGGAGGAATAAAACCGGATTTACCCTTTTATACACAAAACACGCGGATCCTATACAGATGGGTCGGGTTGCACGCGGGTTATAAATGATCCATGGATCATGTATTTAAGCTAACAATTTTTTTTAAAACATATTAGCCTCATTTTGTAATCAAAAGCCCCCCATTTCCTCGTTTTCTTTGTCTCTTTTCTGCCTAGTTCATATGTTCTTTGATGAACACATGAACGCCATCGCCAAATCCAGATTCCGGCCGCCGTTATTGGCGTCGACCGCCGCTCGCCGGCGATAAAATATAAAAAGTTCTGTTTTTTTGAAAGCCCTTCGTATATTCGTTTCAAAAATCTAAATAGTTTTTTTAGATCAAGCCTCAAAGAGAGTAGATATACGAACGAAGGTTCGAAAAATCCCCCCCTGCTCTGTCATTGGCTTCTTATTTCGAATCAACCAAAATGGAGTATAAACGACATGCATGCAAGATAAAGAACGAACCGAAAGCAAGGTAAGATTTTTACCTATTATTTCACTGCAAATCGAGTTACAAAAGATTTCTACTTTGTATAGTATTTCTCTGGTATTTTGCGCGTAATCCGTGTGTCCCATGTCCATAAACGTTACATTTATTTATAGGAAAATAAAATATTGTTTTTAGTCTCCATTTTCTTCCTAAAGTCTAATGGTTGTTGCATGTTTGACATTGGTGCCGAGAAATCCGGAGGAGAACGTGGCTGTGGGGCTAGAACGGCGTTGGGGTGAATTGATGGACGGAGAGCGGCGCAACAGGGTTTCCTGGAAACCCTGATCTTGGAACGAGTCTTGGGCCACTTGGGTTTTGGTTGTTTGGGCCTTGTCCCTGATTTGTTGGTCTTGGACCAGAAATGATGTGTCTACACCACTACATACTACTCATGATAAAAATGGGAATATCCAGCAGATAGGAAAATGAATTGAATTGAAATCAGAAATGCGTAGTGAAAACCCTAACAGGTCGAGCTCTGATGAAACAAAGGACAAGTCATAAAAAACGGCGATGAAGGTGAAGAGAAAAGAGGTAATTAAAAGGTGAAATTGAAATAGAAAGAAAAGACGGATACCAATTAGAAAACCAAACGGAGATCAATCGGAGGAAGAGAGATTTTCCAAGAGCCTTTTTATCCCTTCTTTCCATGGCAACGTCCCACATATCGTTCGTTCCCGATGTGCTTCGGCTGATTGAGTTTCAGATTCAATCAAAATCGAAAACCCCAAACAAGGAACGGATCCAAAATTTTGAAATTTAAATTAGAAAAGGGAAACAGACCCGGCCGTGATAAGCTGTGTGGATGAAATACTGAGCATTGGCCGTAACGCATAGCATTCCAGCTATGATCCCAAGGGGAAGTGCCACTTCCAGCCATATCCAACCCATTCTCTCTCCTCTGCTTCTCCTTTTATCAATCTGTTTGTTTGGTAAAAACCAATTACGGAATTGATTTTTTTTAAATCTCATATTTGTTACGTGTAATTAGTTTTTTGAAAAATATTTTCTCTTATTTATTTCATGTAATTTATTTTTTATAAAATATTATTTTAGTGTTTGATTGAGAAAAATTGGTTGATGTAAAATATTTTTCTGGTTAACAAAATTTCTTCTGTTCTTTGTGAAAAATGACTTATAGTCTGATTTTTCGTAAGAAATTTTTTGATCTTTTCACTCCAAAGAATAAATACTCAAAATAATTTTATTTTATGAATTTAATATTAATAGAATATTTTAATATCATTTTAATCAAAATATTAATTATTAAATATTTAAATATGTTATTAATATTTCTAATATTATATATAATATTTTTAATATTAATAAAATAATCAATTATATTATAATAATATAGATATTATATTTTATTTTAATAATATAATATTATTAATAAAATTTATATTATTTATTAATTTCATAGAAATAATATTAAATTTTTAATAATGATAATATTATTTATATAATTATATAAATAATAATAAAATTTTAATAAATATATTTAAAATATACTAATTAATATTTTAAATATATATCAATATTATTTTAATAAATAATTAATATTTTATAATATTTATTTCAATAAAATATACCAATATTAATATTTTTTATTAATAAATTATAAAATAATATTAATAATAAATAAATTATTTAAATATTTAAAAATAATAATTAAGTTTTATGATAATAATATTATTTATTGTATTTAATATTTGTAATAAATAATTTTAAAAAAACTCATCAACTAGTGGAAAAAATATTTAAACAACATCTTTCAAACATCATAAAACGTTTTCCATATGTTTTTCAGAAAAATGTAATTTATTTTACGAAAAACATTTGGAAAATATTTTTCAGAAATGTAATTCATTTTCGAGAATCCAAATTTCAGTAATTCATTTTCTAGAATTTAATTTTCAGAAAATCAATTACAGTCAAACAACCAAACCTTAAATTCAGCTGTCAGGAGTAGAGTAATTTAGTTTGGGCTTCTAGCCCAATCATCATCACAATGGGCTTTTCAATTACCTTTTTAACGGAGGCTCCATTTCATAGTTCACTAAAAAAAAAAGTTCTTCCTTCCCCCCTCATTTTAAAATTATCAAATTTCATTCGAACTTGAATGTAAAATTAAAATTCAACTAGAGTTAAAAAAATTGAATTTTGAAATATTTTAAGACTTAATTCGATTAAAGTTTGAATTCAAATTTGATTCTAACTCGAACTTGAATCTTAGGTGCATAAAAATTTTATATATTATTTTTTATTAAAAATATCATATAAATATTAATATTAATAACAATTTATTTTTTAAAAAAAAATTAAAAACATTATATTTTGAATTGTTAGTAAATTTTTCTAATCGAATGACAAGTATCTAGTTTTAGTTCATTAAGTACTAGAATAGAATCCATGTAAATTAAATATTAACTTAATTTTAATTGAATCAAACTCAAATACTTTATTATCTATGTTGTGTCATTTACACGTGTGATCTTACGTGGAAAGAGAAAGAAGGAGGTGTACAGCAAACACAATATCCAATGAAATACCCAAATATGATGAAATATAAGCTATAACTAAAAATGGTAATCCCAATTACCCATATGGATGGTCATATAAAGTAGGTCACGTTACGTCACGCACAAGCTAATCTTATTTAAGATGAATATATGGTTTTCATGTGTAATTTAATCATGATTTTTTTTTCTCATGTAATTTTAATTTTGATTTTAATCTTTATTTTTTTTGTTGGGTGCAATTTGATTTCTGACTTTAACTTTAATTTACATTTTTCTCTTTAAATTTGATTTTAATCTGTAATTTAGCCCTCAACTTTAGTTTTATTATACAATTGGGCCCCTAATTTTTAATATAAATTTATTCTAAGTTAAATATTTGATTTTTTATTAAATTAACATATAAAATATAATCTTAACACTTTGATTAATTTTAAATTTATAAATGAAAAGTTTAATCATTATTTTAAAATTGTATAAAAATAGTTAGGAGTCAAATTGTGTGCCAACGCCAACTTCAAGTGCCAATTTGCAACCCACAAAAAAAGTATCGAAAAAATTATAACTAAAATCCAAAATCAAGGATCAATTTGTTAGTTAAAGCTAAATGGTTAGGGGTTAGACTACACCCCAAAAAATTAAGAGCCAAATTGTATATCAGAACCAAAGTAAGCAGACATAAATACATTAACTTTCTCAAAAATATTATTAAAAATTATTTTTTTATTAATTTGGGGTAAATACAAGACAGTGTCTGTTCAAAGATAACTCTTCATCTTTTGACATTGAACGCTCACACCACTGATATATATAGTGCTCGAACCCAGTTCATCGAGAAATAACAACAATTCTTTTATCACGGAGGTCATTTGGTTTATGTTTAAATATTAATTATTGAATATTAGCTATTGAATTTAAATTAAATTTAAATTAAATTGTCATATTTCCAAGTTCTAATGGCAAAATGACAATATTTACAAAAAAAAAATGATGAAATTTGAACTGGATGATTTTTTTAAGTCCTATGCAATTGACATTTGAATATATTATATTAATGTGGATAAATAGAATGAAAAGATGGTTATTAATTGAAATTGTTTTATTCCTATTTTGTCTTATATATAAATGGATAAAGGTGGGAAGAAATGTCATCTTCTTTCTCGTTCTCCATACTTCATTATTTTCTTTCTTTTAAATTAGGTTTCGTTAAAAATTCATTTTAAGTGCTACATGAAAAAAAGAATATTTAAATAAACTACATCAATCAAGAATAATATTGTTCGATACATCATAGCAATAACCCAAAGACAAATCGAGTCAAAGAATATAAAATACCCTAACAAAGGTTCAAAATACTAAATTATGAACAATTGTATTATAAGATCTAGAAATAAACTTGACATCAAAGTTTCCGATTAAAAAAAAGAAGATGAAATTTGGGTTTTTGGAGATTATATATTAAAACAATTACATCTGTGAATTTGTATACATTATATGATCAAAGAAAATTCTAAAAATACATTACCCGATAATCATTTTAAATTATTAAAATATATATCACACAGTTTAAAACTGACAGCACAATATGTTTCTATTACATGAGTATTGATATCATAAAACATTTATTGATACTCATATGTTGAAATTGTCAAAAATTATCTAGTACCCAAATATAGTATAAATATTGCTCAATAAACGGTTTTGAGTTCGAGACTAAATTTTTTTAACAAATATTATGATGTAATCATCCTATATTATTAAAAAAATATAAATATTAATACTCTTTATTAAGTGTTGGGTAAAGTATACAAATAATCTCAAACCATAAGGCTCTATTTTGTTAAGTCTTTCGATAATTAAAAATTATAAAATAATTCCTCAATTATAGGATATTATTTTATTGAGTCTCTTTATTATTAAAAAAAAAAATTTCCTGGTTATAGAACAATATTTTGTTGAGCCCCCAGCTATTAAAAGTTACAAAACAGTTACTTGATTGTTCATAAGTTCCAAACTTGTTGTTTTCTGTTACAAAAATGACCATTGTATGCTATGGAAGTTAACCTATTGACTGAGATATGACAAAATCTAGTGTAACCCCCTAGACCCGGCCTAGATGTTACGACTGAATCTAGGTAGTCATGTGTCGTATACAAAAATCATTTTTAGATTAAAACCACATTCTAAAATCCATTTCAGTGAATAAAATATGAATAATGGTAAAATGCATATATAAATAATGTTAAATATATACATATCATCAGAAGTTTGTATAAAAACATGTTCAGAACAAAATATCAGTAATAAAGATGCAGACAGAAAACGATAAAAACACGTGTCACCAAAATATAACAGAGATGGGCATAAAAATGTACAGTTGTGTAAAAACAGAGAATAATTCATCCTCTTGATGCCAAGTCTGCTAGCCTACTCTCTCGTACTATCTGAAATGTTAAAAATTAAAGAATGGGCTAAAAGGCCCAATGTACTCCTTGCTGTGTATACAAATATTCATATAAACACTTCCAAAAAAATTATTTATAAAACATGCTTTTTAAAACATGAACACTACCTCATACAAACACCCGAATGTGTAGATTCCCCTTAATCATACACCCACATGTATGTCCGGTAAGGACTTATATTGATACCATAAGGATCTGCGGTAAGTACTTACCCTGTGCACAAAGCAGAAAAACTTGTGGTAAGGTTTTACAAGTCATAGTCTAGGCCTGAGAAACTTCCTCCAATAATATCCCCCAATGATAGTAAATATGAACGCAATTGAGTAAAAACAGTAATTTAATTCTAGAGATCATATACAAAAATACGATAACTAGAGATCATGCCAAAAATATACAGTGAATCAAATATAAGAATTCAATGCATACGATAAAACATATATTATGCAATCAAAATATTTAAATTCCAAAACAATTCAAATAGATAGTTTAAAACAGTAACATAACACCATCAGGAACATATCTGTATAAAAATGAGAAGTTTGACACAATAGCCTACTATCGGGTCTACCTATCACAGTCAACAGCAATGTCATATCCTACGATTCGAAATAATTGTATCCAATTCTAGTAAATTAAATAATAAAATTTAATTAAACAATTTACTAAAATCTACGAGTGGCTCTCGAATAACTCAGACCATACAGATCTGCTGGACGTGAAGCATCGGACCTAGTCGACCCTCGGTCAGGAAAATCACGAGTACCTTTATAAAAATATAATCTCATAGCAATTTCATATTCAAAGACATGTACACATGCAGAAATGCTAAAAAACTAAGCACTTTCTGATTAACGAGATTATTCCGAGGCATTTTCTTCAGAAAAACGGATCGCAAAATCGGACCTAAGACATAAAAAAAATCAAGAGAGAGGTTTTCGAAAAAAGTCAACGGTCATCAAATGTCAAAGTCAATGGTTAAACGATTCGGTCAATGATCTGGTTCAGTTAGATCGATTTGATTCATTTCGATTGGACCTGTTCAGTCGAATTTGATTGGATCGATCGGATTGGGCCAAAGGAAAATGGGCTGAACAAAAAGGATGTACGGGTTGGACAGGTCAGATCGAGTTAGCAGGTCAGGTTGATAAGCTTCTAGAAGGTCCATCAGGCGGTAGATAAGCCCCATGTGTAGTGACAACGTGTGGGGGCACGTACGGCGACGATTGGCGACGAAAATATTGCTAAAAATCTAAAATTATTTTAGGGGTTTTAAGACACTTACCTAGCTCGGTTTATAAAGGTGAATGGTGGATAGCTCAATTACACTTTGTCAAAAATTTGTTATTGTTCACTCCTCCACACGCCGGAGACAACGACCACTGGTGGACTCGGGATGACACAAATAGAAAACGTTAAGTACGTTAAGTTAAATCATGTTATTAATTCATGTATTGAGTATAAATTATAGATTCAATTACTGTTCTCCAATTTAATCAACACAAAAGAATTTAAAATTCAAAAAATATAGTGAATGAAATTGATGAAATAAAAAATATAATAGCTCAATGCATAACATATAAATAATACAAGGCGTAAGGACAGAAATTGACCTAAAGGAAAAGAAAAGAAACAACGGAAGCAGCTAAGGCCGAAGGTATCCAAGGAGCAGTGGGCAGCTAAGACTGCGTTGGCATTTGGCATTGCCAACAATCACTATAATTCCCCGGTTGGCCTCTTCCTTCTCCGTGGGGTCCTCACATCTCATTAACCTGTGAATGATCGACGCGTATACTCTTAATCCCTTAATTCACTGCATCCATCCACACCCTCTAAATCCCCACCCACTGCATCAGCAGTAATAATAAAACACCGTCTCTCCTCCCACACCACTTCTAATTAGGAGGAAAACTCGATTTAATTTAAAATTTTATTTTTTTATTCAATTTGATTTGATTTTTAATTTTATAGTCTTAATTTCATTTGAAATTTGAGTTGAGTCATAATATAGAATTTAAATAATTCAAAATTTTTAATAATTAATAAATTAATTTATTAGTTTAAGTTGAATAATTTAATGCTGCTACATATATATCACAAATAAAAAACATATAAAATATATGTATCTTTTATATGATTATAAAAAATTGCTTAAATTAAAATAAAATAATATCATAACAATATAAACATTGAACTGAATTTTTTTAAAATAAAAATTAAATTATAAAATAAGATATATCAATTTAAATAATTTTTTTACTAGATTGGAATAACCTCGATTTCACTTCTAGTTTTGGTTAATAATGCCTTCCCCATTGTCATTTTCGCTTCTAGAAAATGAAGGCTGCAAAGGGTAGCAAATCTTTTACTGCCAAATACTATGAAGTAAAAAAAGTTGCAGTTTTCTAATTGGCTTTTCAGCTAAGTTTAGTTTCAATGGAACTCATACAGTAATTACATAGGGAAAAATTGAATTATTAGAAATTTGGACTCCTTTTCTACTAATTTAACAGAGAGCTGTCTACAATTTTTCTCTTTTTTGTAATTATAATTTTTTATTATATAAATATTATTACACACCTCTCTTATCGATGGTGTTGTGTTTTTCTTCCTTCTTTCCTCTGCAAGAAGCTCCATCTGGGAAATTTTCTTTTCTCCTTTAAACTCAAAGATCCGTTCTTCTTTTATTTTAAAGAGTTGAATCGTCAAAGGGCAAAGAACTATGTCAGGTATCTATAATCCCAACTTTTCTCCTGCCAGAGCTGCTTCTCCACAGATCAGAACCACCCCGGATGTTGACAGGTAAGCACACACACAAAAGTTTCACTTTAACTCGCGTTCTTCACTTTTTTTTTCCTTTTTTTCTTTTTTGCTTTCGGTGCTGGACAATTTTTAAACTATAAGGGATTCTTGGGTTCTTTTTCGTTTTGGTTTTTCCTCAGTCAGTACCTATCCGAACTGTTGGCAGAGCATCAAAAGCTTGGACCTTTCATGCAAGTTCTTCCTATATGTTGCCGCCTGCTAAATCAAGGTTTCTTCTTTACTCCGTCACTCATGGATCTAGATTGTTTATTAGTTGCCAATGCTAGATCACTTTGATTGACTCTAGTCATCTGGTGTTCTTGTTTGGCTTTTGCTAATACCTATTCCCTTGGTGGGATTGGAATTGGCTCGATCATGTAATATTTGTTTAGTGTGGTTCATCCAATACTAGAACATGACTAGCTTCCATCACACGATTGTATTTTAGATAGTGGATTAGGTGTTCACAGCACGTTGATCGCTGCTGTTTTTGTTAAATGGTATGCAAAACACCGTCGTCTTCAGCTGGAACAACGTCTCGAGTAACTCGGCGATAGGTGCTGTTGTTGTTAAATTGGGTGCGATTGTTTTTCCCTTTCATTTCAAGTGCTATGTATTCTGTCGGAACCGTCATTCGATGAGTCCAGAATTGGGTCGCCACCGATCATTTATTTTTAAAAAAATAAAAGAATTAGGTTGATCGGACACCTCGATTTATTCTCTTATATGATATGCGTTTTACCAAAAATATATCGGATTCGGGAGTCGGTTACAGTCAAGGAAGAATTAGCACTCTTGTACTTCCCTTTCGGTACTAATTTAATTTCTCGGTTGTCTTAATTGCGAAAATTAAAAGTTAAACTGAAATTTAAAGATTCGATCCGAATTACTTACCTTTAATCGATTTTAAAATTGTCCTAAAAAACAAAGCCAAGTAAATATTAATAATAAAATAAAATAATAAAAAATATTAAAGTAAATAAAAACAAATTTAAAAAAGGAATTAAAATTAGGGTCTAAATAAAATAAAATTTCTAAAGAAAATAAAGAAAAGCAAAAGGCTAAATCGGAAAATACGAGGAATTGGATGTCAAATTAAAGTGAATTGGGGGCTTTGTTTCACGGTGATCTTTCGAGTTTCGATGATCGTTCCTCCTTTGATCCCACGTTGATGTTTGTTTTGATTTCCCTTGCTTTTTCCGATGCTTATTTTTTTGTATGCTTGTGTTTTGGTTGGTTCGACTGCTCGGTTTTTTTGGATGTTGGTTTGATTGGTATTTGTGGTTTTGTTTGCTCGACCTTTAGTATTTGCTTTCGTTTTTTCTCTGTTTTTTGCTGGTATTTGGCTGTTCATGATGTGTTGCTCTCTTCGTTTTATTGCTTTCCGATTGTTCTCCCCTTTGGTGTGCCTCATTGGAGGTATTTATATGGCTCATTCGGGGGTCTGTTACCGATCTTGAAGGGGTTGTACCCCTCGTTTCTGACTTATTCGTCGTTCACGTGATCGGGAATGCCGGGATGGTGCAGTTTCGATTTTCTTGACCGACCGATTCTTTTTTACTGGGGCTTTGGTTGTGGTTGTTGCGTGACCGTTGGATTGGGTCAGATCCAACGATCCAAATCTGGCTGCGCAGCCATGTACCCTTTTAGGGTTTCACAACCCTTAATTTGCTTCAATCTTGGTCGTTCGTTCGTGCTTTGATCGTGTGGCTCCCGTCTATGCGGCGTTGTAGCTAAACGTGAAACCCTAATCGGGTTAGGGTTGGGTCAGACTCTTTACCCGATTGGGCTTCTGTTGGACCCGGACTTATTGGACCCTAAAAAAGAAAAAATAGAATAAAAATAAAGAAATAAACAAAATGAATAAATAAATAAATATAAATAAATATAATGTAAATAAAACTATATTTTATAAAAACATATATTATATATATTTTCAAAAATGTTTTCTAAATTATCTATTATATATTTTCAAAAACGATTTCAAAACTATATATTATATATGTTTTCAAAAATATTTTCTAAACTATGTATTATATATATTTTCAAAACGTTTTCAAAACTATATATTATATATATTTTCAAAAAATGTTTCCAAAACTATATATTATATACGTTTTCGAAAAATGTTTTCCAAAACTATATATTATATATATTTTCAAAAATATTTTCAAAACTATATATTATATATGTTTTCAAAAATATTTTCTAAACTATATATTATATATATTTTCAAAAAATGTTTTCCAAAACTATATATTATATACGTTTTCGAAAAATGTTTTCCAAAACTATATATTATATATATTTTCAAAAAATGTTTCAACAACTATATATTATATATATTTTCAAAAAATGTTTCAAAAACTATATACTATGTATTTTTTTTAAAAATGTTTCAAAAACTATATATATATATATATATATATATATATATATATTTTAAAATGTTTCAAAAATAAAACTCCTGACGAAAATGAGTGACTACATATTCAAATATGCATTTGAAATGATTCTTGAGTTTGGGGTTAGAAAGCTCATTGCATTTCGAGGTTTAACTCATGCCTTGAGAAGAGAGTTTAACTAATATAGAAAAACTAGTGTAGGAAGGAAGTGATGTGGCATCACAGTTGCTCCACTCAATTTTAATTTCAGCAATTGTCTTGATTAATTTGTATGTGAAACTTTTTTCTGATGACACATCCCTTGTTTAGTAGCCAAGAGAAGTTTATGCACTTTTCCGGACCGTAGGATCTCTTGGCATTCTATGTTTCTTTTTTGTTTTCGCTTGCCTTGAAATGGTTAATTTGATTTTGGATGTTAAGTTCCTTTCATGTATTGATATGTTTTCATAAATGGTCTTCATATGCAGAGATCTTTCGGGTCTCGAGAATGATGTCCAACCATGGATTTGGCGACTTTGACCGGATGAGACATAGAAGCCCTAGTCCAATGGCTTCTTCAAACCTTATGTCAAGTGTTTCTCGGACAGGATTAGGCGGCTGGAATAGCCTTCCACAAGAGGTTACTGTTCTTAAACCTTAAACCTTCGGGTCTTTGTTTTGAATATATATATTATCATTCACTTTTTTTCTTGTTTGTTTAATTGGGTGCTCTTCTATTTTACGCATTATATTTGTTTCATGCAGTCTGCCTATAAGTTGACAATTTGGGTTGTAAACTAAGTGACATGTTTATGCTTTTGGTTCACTGGCATGCGTTTTCAGATTATTTCTGGTAAATACCAATATAACCGAGTGTCAAACATTGGAAAGGAGAACTGTAACATGCTAAATCTTATCCTTGGCATCATAAAAACCAAAAACAAACAATAAGGTTTGCAGTTCTCTAGCTTTATTAGTAGACCAAACTTTTAGATATTGATTGGTCTTGGTTTGGCATGGTATATGCATTACTAGTTCCTGGAAGAGTTAATATCTTCATTAGCTAAACCCTTCATCTTAATCCAAATGCTATGTGACTGTTCAAAAACTATGGATTTCGATTTTGGTCGTTAAGTTCTATTAGTTACATAAGAGTAAGGAAAACACTTTGGTCGTTACAAAACGAAAGCATTCCTGACAGATGGTGAATATCTTGAATTCCATATTGATCCTCTTTGCATCTGGTTTATGAATCGAACAAAATGATTGTTTAACCATCAATATTTTACTCAACATTGGACCATCACTCAGATGAGTTCCAAGTCTCTTTCCTGACCAAATTGCTACGGTTGCCAATGGTATTCCTTTAATGAGGTTTAACTGCAGAAGGCAACGGTGAATATAATGGCGATCTATCTGTTCATTTCTGGTTGCTGTTATGCGTTCATCCTTTTCCTTTTGTTTTAACATTCTTATCTATTTTGTAACATTTGGTATCTGTTATTAATAATGTGTTGGGACATGTTCTCACAAAGGTTGTTTCAGGCTTAAACTCTGTTTAAATATGCTTGTTTTCTGTTAATTTTTGGATTGAGCCTTATATTTTGTGCCACTGTTTCTTTTTTGTATTTTGACAGAGACTGAGCGGACCACCTGGGATGTCAATGGACTGGCAAGGTGCCCCAGCAAGTCCTAGTTCATACACCGTGAAGAGGATTTTGCATATTGAAATTCTTGTTGACACATATCCAAACGTAAGCTGTAAATATAACATGCTAGTGTGTTGGACTAAAATTTTACTGATTATAAATTTCATATTTCCATTGGATGTAACAAATGCTTTTGTGGGTATTGATGTTTAGAGTTTTTTCGTTGTTAGTTCAATTTTGTTGGACGACTTCTAGGCCCTAGAGGAAATTCATTAAAGCGGGTGGAAGCTACTACTGGCTGCCGAGTTTACATCAGAGGCAAAGGATCGATAAAGGATCCGCCCAAGGTAAAGCTAGAAAATTTATGCATTGTTGTTGTTGTTGTAAAGGTCCAAGACCATTAGCTTTTGCTATATGTCAACGAGGATCCTTCTGAATCTGGAAGGAAGATCGAGTTCCTGGATAGCTACATGGAGCCTGCGTAAAAAGATATTAAATTTTCAAAAGATAATCAGTTTTTTTTTTATCTTCACCCTCTTTTCTCCTAAGAATTTTCTTTGACATAAAAATTGAATAGTTCCGGATAGTAATTCCCCATCTTGTCCCATATGAAGGAAGAGAAGCTGAGAGGCAGACCTGGATATGAGCACCTGAGTGATCCACTCCACATCTTAATTGAGGCTGATTTGCCTGCTAATATTGTTGACACAAGGCTTAGACAAGCACAGGAAATTATTGAGGAGTTACTTAAACCTGTGGTATGTATGATAATCTTGTTCTTCACTTCTAGAAAGTTCATTAGCCTTTGGTTGCTCTCATATACGCTTCTGCCTTCAAACTCCTCCGTTTTTCATAGAAATTAGCTGCTTTCGGAATCCCCATGGTTGTCAATTTGCAGTCATCATGGTGTTGAACTGTTGATGTTGATATATATTCTTAACATGTATTATTTCCTGAACTTCATATTGTCAAAATGTAGGATGAGTCGCAAGATTTTATCAAGAGACAGCAGTTGAGCGAGCTTGCAATGCTAAACTCGAATTTCAGAGAAGATAGTCCCGGTCCTAGCGGCAGTGTTTCTCCTTTCAATTCAAGTGGAATGAAACGTCCCAAAACCGGACGTTGAGAATCAAACCTGTAAATCATCTTGAAATTGTTTCTACTGTGCTCCAGGGTTTAATAAGCCAACTATATTTTCTGATACATATCGGTTCCGTGTTAACTTGGAAAGATCAGGCTAACAGTTGCTGCTGCCGGTGATGGGATCTTCATGGTTAAACTGTTTTGCCTATCGAAAAAAGAAAGAAATAGAGAATTGGGTCTCGGTCAGTACTCATTTTTGGTGTCATTCATTGGATTTATTCATGCGTTAGTAGGTTTCAATATATGAAATATTGAAGCATAGTGTTAGGTCGGGTCCGATTTCGGAGTATCCAAAGCAAGCACATGGATGGTGTCTTGTCCTTGTGTGAATGTAGTTAGAAACATTTACTTGAGAGATGATTGTTATTTATGATTGGCTGGTTGGGATGCAGCCTGGAATTTGTTTTGGTTTTAAAGCTTTCATGATTAATATTTTGGTCCGATAAAGAAAATAGAAAAGCACGTTGGACCGTGACAGGAATGTCTGCAACATGTTTGATTGGTCTGATGGCACCAGCTGGTTGGATTTTGTTTGGTATTTTATGTATATGTTTGATTGTATGAAAAGCACATGTCTTTGTCTGATTGTTAACGCTTCACTAATTTTATTTGGATGGAGTGAGAAAAGGATCAATTTGTTCAATTTTAAAATTAAGAGGGTCAAAACTTGTCTTTTTTCACTTTTCTGATATTAGAATAGCTTGTCATATTGTGATGCATATGTTTGAAAGGTAAACTTGTGGGACAAGTGTGTTGAAAGGAAACTTTTATAATTGATTAGTGAGAGTATAACATGGATGAAAAATCTTACAAGATATAATGAGGGGCAGGTCACCAAGCAAAACCCCAAAATCCCTTTAATAATTAAATTCGTGTAGAAATATGAAAACTAGCTATTGCACAATATCAAGTATAGACCATGGTCTCTCTTCTTCAACCATATTTTCCCTAAACAATCTATCTGACTGCCTCCGGGGCCGAGTCGCAGTAAGGGGTGTGTAAGCAAACTAACTTGGTGCATGTTAAACAGAGAGTGGCAAAGCTGATTCCAATAGCAAGTCCACAACTGCTTTTTCGCATATCCAACCGATATGCCCTCTCCAGTATTCTAACAAAGCATGGGATCAATCCCCCACAGGCCAACACCATCACATGGTCCAGACCGCTGTAATTGATTCCTGCCAATATCGCTCCGATTGCAGATACTGGCCCTACGAACCCGATGAGAGCAGCTGCTGCCAGGGATCCATGCCAACTTTGAGTAGCTCCGAAGATGCAGCTGGCCACTGCTGCGCCGCGAGGAAGACCGTGAAGGGAGACCGGAAGGACCATGTGCCGGCCAAGTCCATAAGCTTTAGGTGCGGCAACTCCTAGAGCAAGCCCCTCAGCCAATGCATGGAAAGCCACTGTTCCGCATGCTAAAAATGACTGAAGCGTTAGAACACTCACTGGAAATCCTGTAACCAAAGGCAAATCATGTGAAGATCTCTTGTTGCATACAATCTTCAGAATTCTGGTGCTTGAAACATGGACAAATGCAGCGCCTACAGCTAGTAGCGATAAAAGTGGGAAAAGTCCCATTTTAGAGAATACAAGTAGTTGCAATGGTCGCCAGGCACCAAGGATGAAGGCAATGCCAGAAGCAGCACCCATGAGAAGAGCATGTTGAAGGCAGAAAGCAACAGCAAATGCAACAAGAACGAGGCCGCCCAGTAAAGGTCCAAGACCAAAAAGTAACGAAACAAAGAAGCCAGAGGCATCCTCGGAACTGGAAATTCAAAACAATGTAATTCAGTTTAAAAAATGAGGCTGCCAGATTGTATCATGGGCAACAAGCCCTCATAGATCACGATATCATGTAGTTCTACAAAATGGAATACATGCTCTAAAAGACAAAAAGGCATAATGCTGCTGAAACAGAATCTGAAATCAACTTTAATATACAAAAGGATATAATTCCAGCAAGAACAGAAAATAAACCCAAATTAGTTGCAATGATGTATTATCCAGCCACACATTCTTCTCAACAAACTATGGTTCAATTCACTCACCTGTAATCATGACTGAAGTTCTGGAACAGAGTGCTTAGTGCTTGCATGAATGCTACTGAAAGTGTAGCTGCTGATGCCACTGGAGTTGGCGAAGCTTCCTATTAGAGTGAAAAAATAGAACAGTATCAAAGAAGATTAAACTCGTGTCATTTAAAAAAAACTTTTGTTCAAGTAAAGTCTATCATTTTTAGGAATTGCAAAAGTGAGAAGCTGCAGAGGATGAAAGTAGTAGTTGCTCATTAGCATAGCTTGGAAAATTCTTTATATTATTAAAGAACCTAAGTTAGAAAAATTCCGGTGAAAGCATTCTTGATAGGATACAAAGCAAAATAAAGGGTCACGCAAGACAGTTGTAGAAGCAAATACTTATTCTTGAAGATTCAAAAAGATATATTTCGTGCAATAAGTGCAGCCACCTTAAATGCATCAGGGAGAACCTCAGCAACGACCATCCAGATCATACATCCAGCAGCGAAACCAGTACAAAAGGGGAGTACTTTATTAAATGCATCAGCACATATAAACGAAGGAACTGCTACAATGGGCTGCCAAAAATTTACGAAAAGAATGATATACGGATAAACAATCATTGAAGAAATTAATTAACAGAGAAATTATACTCGAATAAGAATAGCAGTTTAATTGGATTGACACTCTCATAATCTTAAGTCTGAAATTTAGAATTCGTATTTAGTTCTTTCTTTTGCCAATTGCGATGGATGACACCAAGATGCAGTTATTTACTAGTGTAACATCAATCAAGCATGCAAATGACAGTTAAGATGGTTCGAATCACCTAGAAAAGTTTTTCCTTTATTCATAATCTGTTCACAATGAATCTTCTATTGACCATATTTACCCGGTCTTCAAATTTATCTACTTCACCACTGCTTCTTTCACTTTTCTTTTTCAACCAGATACTTGAAGTTCTATGTTAGGACTATATCCATTGACACAGAATGATATGCTTAAAGCCTTACAAACAGCATTACATGAATAGATACCTGCGGTAAGGATGTAATCACACTCCATAACATTGCATTTTGTGGAGAAACACCCCTTGATGCAAGGACCATGCTTACAGCCAATCCTTCTGGTATGTTATGTACAGCTATGGCTAAAGTTACCAAAAGGCCTTGAGTAAAACCTTTTGAGCCAGCAAATGAAACTCCAACACCAGAGCCCTCTCCAAATGAATGGAGGGTCATAATTCCAATGACAAGGACAACTTTAGTTGCATCTGCTCCTTTTATATCCAGCATACTTACTTCCCCATACTGTTCAAGTACCTGAAACCCAAACACGATGACATATTAACAGCCTTAAAGGCTCTCTAGGAGCAAGAATGAACCTCATACGCGACAAGGTTGAAAAAGTGAAAACCCTTTCTTCATTTGCAAGGTCCGAAACAGAATTATTCCGCATGTGGCGTATCTGCTTTGCATTGAAGGTGGGGGAAAGAATAGCAGCTCTTTCTATTATAATTCTGCAATGGCAGTAAATAAAGCCAAATAACTGATATGGGATACTGTGATCACCTTCTTACAAAGCAAAATAAAAATGCCACCAGCTAAAATCCCAATCACGACCCAACTTCCAGCACCATGTTCCTGTCCTTCCTGTATGAGATCAAAACTTGCAGCCAACATGACACCAGCAGCCATTCCATTGCATATCCCAGCCCACTGAGGATCAAGCTCAACAAAGAAAAATGGAACGGCACCTAGACCAGTTGCTGCAGCCATTGCCAACGTAAAAAGCATGACCATGGACACAGACACTCTGCCGTAAGTGTTAATACCTTTCCAGTCACTCATTGCTTTTTCATCATCCTCGGAACCTATGATCTTCTCTGTACCAGTGCCATCTATAACAGTGTCCCCTAAATTTTTATGGGGAGCTCTTCTTCTTTGTGAAATTACATTTTGATCATCTGCTGTGATGCATTCAAGGAACGAAAGGGTAATGAATAAAAATAGAAGCAGATCCTTGCTCCTGAACTGCATTGCCTTTTATTATTCCAACAAATCTATCACTGTCCAGTACGTTTAAAAAACGCACCTGAGCTATTCAAGCTGCAATTAAAAACACAATTTTAGTGAAAAACGAAGCTTTTTTTTCCCAATCAAATAACAAAAACATGACCAAGAAGGATATTGAGGCTTGACAATTGAAACAAAAACCCTCCATTGCTATAATCCAGTATACTTGAGATGATCATAAAGAAATATTACATACAATCAACATGATAATCATTTCAAAATAGAAGAAATTTCCAAGTAAAAAAATTCAAAACCCTAATTGATAAAAATATACAACCTTCACAAGAAGCAAGCATCTTAAAAATCCATAATTCCTCAATGGCCGCAAAAACAAATAGGTTCAATTTAATAGTAATGTAACCCCTAAAACAGATCATGGAAAAAAAGGGGAAAGGCCAGAATGTTGCAATAAAAGGAAGAAAAAAATACCAGATTTGATTAGATAGAAAAGTAATTGTAATAAATATGATGATAGGTAACCAAAATAAGATGAAACTCATATAGGAATCTTGAGCATACCTGCAGGTGCAGGGTTCTAAACAAACGATGGCCAAGAATTTCTTCTTTGATTTTGTAACGGGGAAGAAGAAGAGAAAGAGAAAGAGGGAAATTAGGGTGGATAGGAAAGGGATAACAGGGCGCCGTTTCCCTGGTTACTGATTTCGATTTTTGATTAATCAATACCAATTGGCGTTAATTGAAAGAAATAAAGAGGAAACCTTCAACTCGGTGTAGGATGTGAAATCAGGTTATTGTTCACGTTTCAATTCTGATCTCATATATGAGTTATGTTAGGCCAATTCAATGGTTCCACTTAGACTAGGTCGGGTTCGTGTCAAATCAGTTCGGGTAATTTTTAGATTGATTTTAACATTAGATTTAGTTCGGGTTTGTATCGGGTTAGATTCAGTTTGGACTGATGGTAGTTCAGGTCAAAATGTTAAGGTTCTTCCAGGTTAATTCAGGTTCAGATGAACTTTAGGTCGGATCTCGTTCAGATCGGATGATATCATTGAGAGACAAAATTATGGTCGGATCTTACCGGGTACAGATTGACTTCAGGTCGAGTAATTTTTGGGTTAATTATTTTGAGCTTTTCATGAACGGCGAATTATAGTTTATAATTGTATATGTCGGAGTAAATTAAAAAATATATATAAATGATTGTGAGTGAATTTAATAAAAATATTATTTTATGACTAAATTGAACAAAGAAGAAATTACAAACATAAATATAAATAAATTAAACAATACACATGTATGAGGGATCAAATTGAAATATAAATAAGTATGGGATAATTTCATATACAAATATAAATTTAAGAACTAAATTGAAGTAAATTACAAAAATATAAATAAGAATGTGCCAATTTGAAAAGCTCGTATAATTTTAAGGACTAAATTGAACAAATATAAAATTTCAAATAAAAATTTAACTAAATGACACAACACGTATGGACCAAATTCAAATAATTGTAAAATATGAAACTGAAATAAAAAAATGGACTGAATTGCATTCATTTTAAAAGTTGAGAAAAAAATTAAAACAATTTAAATATATTCTATACTTCAATTTAATGTTATTTCCAAATAATTATAAAATATAATGTTATATTAATGCATACATTATAAGTATATACTTATATAAGTATAAAATATATGAATTATATATAAACTATATATGAACTATATATATATAGTCTGCATATGAACTATATATATATAAACTATGTACTATATATAAAATAATAAACTATATATATAAACTATATACTATATACTATATATACTTATAGTTTATATATAAACTATATATTTTATACTATATATAAACTATAAACTATACTATATATAAACTATATATTAAACCTTAAACCATATATAAATTATATATAGTTTATTTATATAATATATATAAACTAAATACTATATATAAATTATATACTAAACCCTAAACCATATACTATATATTTTATATAAACTATATACTAAATCCTAACCCATATATACTATATATAAACTATAAACTATATATATATATATATATAAACTATAAGTTTAATTATAAGTATTATTGTATAAGTTTATATATAAACTATATATATACATATAATTTATATATAATCTATAAACTATAATGTATTATAATATATAATATAAGTTTAATTATAATGTATTATAGTATATAATATAAGTTTAATTATAATGTATTATAATATATAAATATAAGTGTAAAATAAGTATATAGTATATATTTGTGGGATTAAATTAAATAAATAAAAAATTCCAAGTTGAAATTAAAGAAATTAAAAGAAGTTAGGGGATTAAATTGAATTAATTTAAATTATGGAGATAAGGATATTATCTCCATAAAAGTGCGAGCCTAGAAGCTCGAATTATTTAGTGGCATAAATACTATTTTATGATTTATAATTTCACTCAATTAGTTCATTTTTTGATTTCTCTCTCTCTCTAGATTTATTCTCTCGAAAAAAAACCTCTCCCTTCTCTAGAAAAACACATTTTTCTATAATCTTTTCATTTTTTTCGATCAAACCACAAAAATTCATCTGTGTTCTTCACATGTTCATCCCTAAAAAGCTCATTTGATCCAAAATAAACAAAATTCTTCATCCCTTTTGCGTTTTTTCGATCAAAACACAAAAATCCATTTGTATTCTTCATTTGTTCATCTCTAAAAGCCTATTCAATCCAAAATAAACACAAACCTTCATTCGATTTCTATTTTTTTATCAAAACACAAACCCTAACCCCTGTTCATTTAGTCTTCCCTAAATAACTCATTCGATCCAAAATAAACACAAATCATCCTTCAATTTCTATTTTTCTCTATCAAAACATAAACCCTAACTCTCGTTCTTCATTTATTCTTCCAAAAATAACCCATTTGATCCAAAATAAACACAAATCTTCATTCTTTTTACGTTTTTCTCGATCAAAACACAAACCCTAACCCATTTTCTTCATATGTTCTTCCCTAAACCCATTTGATTTAAAACAAACACAAATCTTCCTTCAATTTTGTTTTTCTCGATCAAAACACAAACCATAATTCTTGTTCTTCATATGTTCTTCCCTTAATAAACCATTCGATCCAAAATAAACACAAAATTTCATTTGATTTCTGTTTTTCTCGATTAAAACACAAACCCTAACCCCTGTTCTTTATCTATTCATCCCTAAATAAACCATTCGATCTTTTCTTGATCTTATGTTTTTCTTTTCTTAACTATTGACCTTCTGTAAATCCTGAAATAAGGATAGAAAACCCTAACCCATCTCCTTCTTATTCTTGACTCTAACCTTCTGTTATTATTTTCTTCTATCGAATCTTTTGATTTTTTAAGGGTTCGATGGATAGTCATTCTTATGAGTTAAACTCTCCAAGTATTTTATTCTATTATTTATTTATTTTTCTTAAATATTCTAACAAATTATTTATTTCTCGTACATGAGAATTACAAATAGATCAAACTGAGCAACGATCCCAAAGAGGTATATTATTAAGAATTCTGTTTTATATTTGGCATTTTATTTCTGTTTTTATTTATTTATATTTGGTTTATATTCTGTTTTTTATATTTTTGTTTTATATACCATGCAAATATTGTTTTATATTTCGTTTATATTATTTGAGTGTACTAATATAGTAATATTGAATAAATGAGTTAATCTTAAAAATGACATTAACTTATAATTATATCAATTAAAACAATTTTCTATTTTTTATATTATGTTGACCATGCAAATCTCTTATTTTTGTATTATGTTGATTTATGTTTATGTTTTTTTATGTTTTTTATTTTTGTTTTGTATTTGGTTTTTTATTTTTATTTTATATTCTAACAAATGTCTATTGTTGTTTTTTGTTTGAAGATGATGTAAACGACCAACAATCCACAACAGTTGATGACATTATTACTAGTAAGAGGAAGGCTGCATCATAATTTGGGAGAATGACTTCTCATGTTTGGGATCATTATACCTTCATCAAGCCTCCCGAAGGTAGTCTTTATGCCCAATGTAAGTATTGCAAATTAAAAAGGTATAAAGTTGATTCTTATATTGGTACATCTAACCCTAAAAGACATACTGATAAATGCCAAGCTTATAAGGATTTTCTTGTTGAAAAATCCTAGTATGGAAAGATCTTTTGATCAAAATAGACATTGTCAATTGTTTGTTTAGGCTATTATGTGTCATGGTTATGCTTTGAGTATGGTTGAGCATGAAAAAGTTAGGGCTTTGCATCATTACCTTAATGTTAACGTGAAGGATATTTCGAGGTATACCATTACTAAGAATTGCATGTTAGAGCATGAAAAGCATAAGAAATATCTACTTGATTCAATGCATTCTGTTTCAAATCGAATCTGTTTTACATGTGATGGATGGTCTGTCTGCACTTCACGTTTTTATTTTGTTGTTATTACACACTGTCGATAATAATTAGAATTTGTAGTCTAAAATACTTAATTTTCATCGTTTTCCTCCACCACATGATTCTGAGTCAATTTTAAGTTTGTGAAAAAAAATGATATCCTAGTGGGGTCTTGAGAAAAAAGTTTTTACCATAACTCTTGACAATGCTTCTACAAATGATAAAATGGTTCAAAGACTTAGAGATGATTTGCATGTTATTCTCCTCTTCCATGCAATGGTAAGTATTTTCATATAAGGTGTGTAGCCCATATTTTGAACTTGATAGTTCAAAAAAGTTTGAAGGTAATTGATTCTTCGGTTATTAAGTTAGGAGAAATTGTTAAGTTTATTGATTTTTCTAATTCCCGACTTTGTTCCTTCGAATTAGCTATTAAAGATTATGATTCTTCTTTTCATGGTAAATTATTAATAGATATTCCTACTCGATGAAATTCTACTTACTTAATGATTCATAGGGCACTTGATAATAAATTGGTCATTAACTTGTTTGTGAATATAGAAAATGACTTGGATATGATTACTGAGGGTCTGTTTGTTTCCCGTAATTGGAATTACAGAATTGGTTTTCCCCGAATTCCCATGTTTATTTCACGTAATTCGTTTTCCGGAAAATATTTTCCCGTGTTTGTTTCACGTAATTCATTTTCCGGAAAATGTTTTCCTGTGTTTGTTTCACGTAATTCGTTTTCCGGAACGTAATTCATTTTCCTAGTAACAGAATTTCCTTTGTGTTTTCTGGAAAATGACTTACGGATTCATTTTCCGTAAGTCATTTTCTAAACTTTTCACTTCAAAGAATAAATACTTAAAATAATTTTATTTTATGAATTTAATATTAAATAAAATATTTTAATATCATTTTCATCAAAACATTATTTATTAATTTATTAATATTTATAATAATATAATATTATATTTTTAATATTATATAAAATAATCAATTATATTATAATAATATAAGATATTATATTTTTATTTTAATAATACATAATAAAAAAATTTATATATTTAATAATGAATAATATTATTTATATATTTAAATAATATTTTAATAAAGATATTTAAAATATACTAATTAATATTTTTAAAATATAATATAACACTATTACTTTAATAAACAATTTATAATATTTATAATATTTTTATTTCACTAAAATATACAAAAATTAATATTTTTGTTAATAAAATTATAAAAATACTATTTAATAATAAGTAAATTATTTTTAATAATAAAAAAGTTTTATGATAAATAATATTATTTATTATATTTAATATTTGTAATAAATAATTTTTAAAAAACTCTTCAACTAGTGGAAAAAAAGGTTTAAATAACATCTTTCAAACATCATAAAATATTTTCCATATGTTTTTTAGAAAAATGTAATTTATTTTACGAAAATCATTTTCCGGAAAACGTTTTCCAGAAATGTAATTCATTTTCCAGAATTCAAATTCCAGTAATTCAAATTCCAGTAATTCAAATTCCAATAATTCATTTTCCGGAAAACCAATTACAGCCAAACAAACAGACCCTGAATATGAGTAGGAAATTGCTCAAACAATTTGTGTAACCCCCTAAACCCAGCCTATGCATTTCGACTAAGTCTAGTGGATCACATTATGATTATTAAAGACATTTTCCGAAATCGTTATTCTATCAATATAAAATCACATTATAAATAACATGAAATTATAAACAAATTATACTATCAAAATCTAACTCGTAAATATAGTACCAATAAATAATAATTTAATTTAAAACATGTCTTCAAATTCAAAATCACAATAAACCGAGCAGTACTAGCAAAAGAGTCATCATTATAAAATCCGATATTTAAAATAAGGTCCATGTCACCAAAATAAAGTCAACTTGCAAGATAAAAACATTACAATCTGATTCACTTCAAGAGATATGTTGATCCTCCAAGTGCTCGAACCGAGGTATCTAACCAACAGTATCTGAAAGGGGGAAAACATTTTCAAAAGGTGAGCTAGGCTCAGTGTGTCCCAACATTTCCATAAAATGTCAATAGGTACAAATCATAGTCCAGTAATCTCACAAATTCGTAAAAGAGTTTAACTTTTGGAAATCATAGTTTAAACCCTTTTCTGGTACACCATCAGTAGTTCTCAAAATTATTTTCCATATAGCTTACTTTATGCACATAGCAAAAAGAAAGCCGACTTAAGGATAGGCTCTGAAGCTTGTATCCTTAAGCCCAAGTCAATAAGTCCATATAGCTTACCCAAAGCACACAGCAAAGGAAAGCCGACCTAATGAAACATCTTGGGGCCCTCAAGAGTCACATTAGGCCCATTTAGCTTGATCAGAGCTATTCCATCGTAATTCAATTCCAAAATTCAATTGCACCGTGACATAAATTCCATAAATCCAAAAACATGGTAATCATATACCATTTCAAAACAAAAATTAGATAGCAGCCATATTCCATAAATTGTCACATTAAATTGGTGCATCCATAAAACAATAACCAAATGAATTCGGTGTACCATATATTAAAACCAATAAAACAGTTCAGTAATAAGTAGGGAACACACCTCGACAATAGGTTCAAATAGCAAATCTACTGATTGCTGGTTTCACCACGCTCTGCTACCGTTTTCGAATGCGTGAATAATGGCACACGTGGTTTAACTGATCTAGAAGAGCTGGGTCGAGTTGTCGAACGATCCGGAGAGTCTCTTGTACCTTCAAACAATAATAATCTATCAGTCCCAAATCCTATTTAATTGTTCAAAACTAGACTTCTTAAGTATATAAGCATTTTTCGGGTTTGACTATCAATTTGGGGTATTTCGAGTCTGAATTTGGCCAAACGAATTGCGGAATCGGAATCAGGACGTCGAAAAACATAAAGTATGACTTTTCAAAATTCAGATTCTTGGTCAAAGTCAAAGTCAACTACTTTGACCGTCGATTTGGAGTCCTTCGGGTTCGAATTTGACAAAACGGACAGCGGAAACGGATTTGGCACGTCGAAAACTATCAGGATAAGTATACTCGAAAAATATTAACGGTCGTTTAATGCTCAGTCAAAGCCATTTTAAGTTTTGGTCAAAGAAAGTCAACGGTCAACGGTCGGGTTGGGTCGGGTTAACGGTCGGGTCGGGTCGGGTCAACGGTCGGGTCGGGTCAGACCGGTCAAACTGGTTCAGACCGGTTGAAACCGGTTAAACCGGTTTCCAGCAGCCACTCGCTCTGCGGCGGCGCGTGTGGCGCGTGAGGCGTCCTCCGGGGCCCTAAAAATCCCGGAAAAATTTCTAAAAATTATTTTGAGCGATTTCGAGATACTTACAACGATCGGTTCAAATTTTTGAACGGCGGAGAGCTCGATTTCAAATCGGCCGAATCTTTGACTGCACCACCTCCTCACGCGCCGTCGTCTACGGCGGACAAGGTTGACACCGGTGAACTCGGAACGGCACAAGGAACACGATGGTGCGGGAGGTGTCGTAAACGGAGCAACGATCAGCGGTGAATTTAAGATTTTCTCGGCGATAGAGCTAACAAAACCGTCGTTACTTTGACTGGAAATTCCCGACGTTTGGCCGCGTTTCGCTTCAATTAATTTGAAGGGTTTGTTCCTCGCTCGATGATGAACACAACGGTGGTTTCAAAACAACGATCGGAATTCGGACGGCGTCGGAATCGAGTTTGGAAGTTGTGTGCGTGAGGAAGGATTTGTGAAATTGATTTCTGTTTTTCAAAACAGAAATCACGCATATAACAATTGCCTGCCGACACTCCAAGGTTAAATTCAGGGCTTGGTCCCTGAATTTTCTTTAACTTTAAAACAAGCTCCAAGTTTTAAAATCTTTCAATTCAGTCCCAAATTTTTTTGCAAAATTTCACAATTAAACCCTCCAATTTCAATTAAATATTATTTTGAAAATCGGGTTGTTACAATTCTCCCCCTCTACAAGAAATTTCATCCTCGAAATTTACCTTATGAGAATAGTTGAGGAAACTGAGCCTCCATTGACTCCAATGTCTCCCAAGTAGCTTCTGAGGGGCCTCGATTACTCCACTGAACTTTGACCATTGGAATTCGTCTATTCCGAAGAACTCGTTCATCTCTCTCTAAGATCTGAATGGGCTCCTCTTCATATGACAAATCAGGTCTTAGCTCTACTTCTTCAACCTGAATAATGTGACCTGGATCTCGACGGTATCTCCTCAACATTGATACATGAAATACATCATGAATACGACTTAGCTCAGAAGGCAACTCAAGCTGATATGCAACAGGTCCTACCCTCTTCAAGATACGAAATGGTTCAATAAATCTTGGACTCAATTTACCCTTACGCCCGAATCTCAATAGTTTCTTCCAGGGTGAAACTTTCAAAAAGACCTGATCTCCCACTTCAAACTGTATATCATTCCTTCTTTGAACTGCATAAGATTTCTGTCTATCAAATGCCTCTTTCAGACGGTCACTGATTAATCTGACTGTGTCCTCCGTCTCTCGCACTAACTCAGGTCCCAACGTTTTCCTATCACGCAACTCAGTCCAACAGATCGGAGTGCGACATTTACGCCCATAGAGCGCTTCATAGGGTGTCATACGAATGCTGGTCTGATAACTGTTATTGTAAGCAAATTCAGCCAACGGTAAAAAGTTCTCCCAACTACCATGAAAATCGATTACGCAACCCCGCAACATATCCTCCAGAATCTGAATTACTCTCTCAGATTGACCATCAGTTTGTGGATGAAAGGATGTACTATAATCCAATCTTGTTCCCAAAGCCGTATGTAACGCCTTCCAAAATCTCGAAGTAAATCTCGGATCTCGATCAGAAATAATAGACAATGGAACACCATGCAATCTGACAATCTCTGAAATATACAATCTTGCCAGCTTATCCAAAGTATAATTTACTCGCACAGGAATGAAGTGAGCTGACTTTGTAAGTCTGTCAACAATCACCCAAACTGAATCTTTTTTCGAAGGAGTCATAGGCAAGCCAGTAACAAAATCCATAGTAATACGCTCCCATTTCCATTCAGGAATCTTGATAGGCTGTAACAAACCTGATGGATGTTGATGTTCTGCCTTAACTTGCTGACAAGTCAAACACCTAGCCACAAAGTCAGATATGTCTTTCTTCATACCAATCCAATAATACCTCTCTCTCAAATTCCGGTACATCTTATCTCCTCCGGGGTGCATAGCATATGGACTACTATGAGCCTTAGTAAGGATAGTCTGCCTCAACTCAGCATCATCAGGCACACAATATCTACCTTTAAAGCATAAAACTTCATCCTGATCAATTGCGTAATCTGAGGTTGTCCCTTGCTCTACTTGCTCAAAGATGGAAAGCAAGGAGCTATCAAGGGGCTGCTTAGCTTTGATCTCATCAACCAAGGTCGGCTTAACTTGTAATTCTGCTAATAAAGTGCCATCGTCATAAAATTCATCTTGGCCATTAAAGACCTCAAATCCGATACCGTCTTTCGACTCAAAGCATCTGCTACAATGTTAGCTTTACCAGGGTGGTAATCAATCACGCAATCATAATCCTTTAGAAGCTCTAACCAGCGACGCTGTCTCAAATTAAGTTCCTTCTGGGTCAGAATATACTTTAAGCTCTTATGATCTGTGAAAATGTAATACTTCTCTCCATAAAGATAGTGTCTCCAAATCTTCAAGGCAAAAATTACTGCTGCCAACTCTAAATCGTAAGTAGGATAGTTACTCTCATGCGGCCGCAGCTGACGGGATGCATAAGCCACCACCTTACTTTCCTGCATTAAAACACAACCAAGTCCTGAATGTGAAGCATCACTATACACTGTAAAATCCTTCCCGGACTCTGGTTGAATCAACACCGGTGCTTGAGTCAAAACCGCCTTTAATTTCTCAAAGCTCTCCTGTTGTGCCTCGCCCCAGTCAAACAGCACATTCTTCCTTAACAACTTTGTCAAAGGAGAAGCAATGATCGAGAAGCCCTCAACAAAACGTCGATAATAACCAGCCAAGCCCAAGAAACTTCGGATTTCAGATACGTTCTTAGGTCGTTTCCAATTCATAATAGCCTCTATCTTGCTGGGATCAACCTGAACACCTCGCGCAGAAATAATATGCCCCAGAAATGACACTTCTTGAAGCCAAAACTCACACTTGCTTAGTTTGGCATATAGACGATGCTCTCTCAAAGTCCGCAGAACGATCTTCAAATGCTCGTCATACTCTGCCTCAGTACGAGAATAGATCAGAATATCGTCAATGAAGACCACCACAAATTGATCCAAATATGGTCGGAACACCCGATTCATCAAATCCATAAAAGCTGCAGGAGCGTTCGTCAAACCAAAAGGCATCACTAAAAATTCATAATGACCATATCTAGTGCGAATGGTTGTTTTTGCAACATCAGATCCTTTAACTTTCAATTGATAATACCCCGAACGAATATCAATCTTAGAGAATACAGTAGCTCCTCGCAATTGATCAAATAAGTCATCAATCCTGGTTAATGGGTATTTATTCTTGACCGTCATCTTGTTCAATTTCCGATAGTCAATACATAATCTTAGCGACCCATCCTTCTTTTTCACGAATAGAACTGGAGCTCCCCATGGTGAAGTACTATGTCGGATAAATCCTCGATCGAATAATTCTTGCAATTGGACTATCAACTCCTTAAGTTCCTTTGGAGCCATACGATAAGGTGCCATAGAAATAGGTGAAGATCCCGGATAAGTCTCAATCTCGAACTCTACCTCTCTATCAGGAGGTAACCCAGGCAACTCCTCCAGAAAAACATCAGGAAACTCGCTAACTGTACGAATCTCCTTGATCGTGGACAATGCACCTTTGGTGTTCAAAATACAAGCAATGAATGTCTCATATCCCTTCCGGATCATATGATCAATTTCCATCGCTGAAACTATATTGGAGAGATAACCACGCCGTTCACCAATTAACACAACATTCCGACCATCTGAAGTCTTCAGAGTAGCCCGCTTGTATTCGCAATCCAGCTTTACCTTGTGTTTATTCAACCAATCCATTCCAAGAATTAGATCGAACTCCCCTAAAGGAAGTTCCATAAGATCAAGGAGAAAAATTTCTCCCTGAACCTCGAGAGGACAACGCCGAAATACTTTATTCACTAATACCGCTTGTCCTACTGGACTTGTAACTGTAACAGTATTTTCAGTGTTCTCGATCGGAATCTGAAGGTTTCGAGATACTGAGCTCGATACATAGGAGTGAGTGGAGCCATTGTCCAATAATGCAAAGTATGGGGTAGAATAAATAGTAAATGTACCTGCAATAACCTCAGGCTCATCTCTGTCATCACGACGTCTAGTTGCATAAACTAAAGCTGGCTGTCTAGCCTCAGAAGCTGTTGGCCCTCTATTTTGCTGAGGTCGGGCTCTACTGTCTGTCCTGGACGCTGATCCTCGAGTCTTTCCTTGACTACGATCTCTAATTGGGGTCTGTACTGTAGTCTGCGAACGCACAGGAGTTTGGGTAGTGGTCTGCTCAAATGAAACTAACTGAGGACAATCCCTCCGATAATGACCACTAGATCCACACTGATAGCAAAGACCCATCTTCTTACGACACTCTCCTGAGTGTTGTTTACCACAATACTCACAAAGGGGCCCATTATAATACGACGAGGAACCGCCTCGACTGACAGCTAAAGGTGAGGATGCTGCAGGCCTGAAACATATATTGCTTCTCTGAGGGGCTGAAGTACGAGTCCTCTTCCCGGACTGTGTGATGACTCCATCGGGCCTGAAAATTTCTTAGATCGATCTTGATCAACACGCTCTCTACCAGAAGCTAAAACCTCCACCTCTTCCGCATCTTTGGCTCTGCTCACCAGCACATCAAATATCTCATCCTGATGGGTTACAACTTGCCTACGCAGCTCGTATCTGAGTCCAAGGGTAAATTTACGACATTGATCTCTCTCCGTAGGTACCATACTGAATCCATACTTCAGCAACTTCAGGAACTCGATCTCATATTCAGAAACAGTCATGTCTCCCTGAACCAGGTCTTGAAACTGTTGTCGTCTCTGAGCTAAGTAGCGCTCTCCCAGAAAACGGCTCCGAAAGCGATCCTTAAAGAAATTCCAGGTCAAACGATCGGTAGGAACACTACTGGTCACTAACTCCCACCAGGTATAGGCATTGCCATCTAACATCGCCACAGCACCCTGATATCTCTTAGTTGAGTCCAAACCCAACTGATCCATGCGTCTCTCTGTATCCTGGAGCCAATCCTCAGCTTCAGTAGGAGCTCCACCTATCTGTCCCCCAAAAGTTCTAACTCCATTGGCAATCAAAGTCTGCGAAATAGGAACCTCAGATACAACACCAGTAGCTCTGACTGCTCCCTGTATTAACTGCAGAAATTGTCTACCAAAATTCTCATCCAAAGTAACTCCGGTAGACTCTGACTCAATATCGGTCGCTCCTATTATCGGTGTAGTCATGCCAATACCAGCGGCAGGAGGCAGATCCGTTGGGGTCGTAGGAGCATGATCACCTATCGGAGGTGGGGGATCTACCCGTATCTCATCGATCGGATCTGCGAATCTAGCCACTCGACCTCGTCCACGACTAGTTCGACTACCACGTCTAGCACTCATTTTGATGGATCTCAAGTTTACTACAGAAGATAAAACTTAGGGTTAGATAAGCACTTGGAGTCTCAAACATAGTTAAAATCTTAATAACTTTGTGACATGGCCTTAGTAACTCGTTTTGTAAAATATTTCAAAATCGTATTTTCAATGTGGACTCATACACAGTCCGAGGGTTATAAACCAAAAGCTCTGATACCAATAAATGTAACCCCCTAGACCCGGCCTATGCGTTTCGACTAAGTCTAGTGGATCACATTATGATTATTAAAGACATTTTCCGAAATCGTTATTCTATCAATATAAAATCACATTATAAATAACATGAAATTATAAACAAATTATACTATCAAAATCTAACTCGTAAATATAGTACCAATAAATAATAATTTAATTTAAAACATGTCTTCAAATTCAAAATCACAATAAACCGAGCAGTACTAGCAAAAGAGTCATCATTATAAAATCCGATATTTAAAATAAGGTCCATGTCACCAAAATAAAGTCAACTTGCAAGATAAAAACATTACAATCTGATTCACTTCAAGAGATATGTTGATCCTCCAAGTGCTCGAACCGAGGTATCTAACCAACAGTATTTGAAAGGGGGAAAACATTTTCAAAAGGTGAGCTAGGCTCAGTGTGTCCCAACATTTCCATAAAATGTCAATAGGTACAAATCATAGTCCAGTAATCTCACAAATTCGTAAAAGAGTTTAACTTTTGAAAATCATAGTTTAAACCATTTTCTGGTACACCATCAGTAGTTCTCAAAATTGTTTTCCATATAGCTTACTTTATGCACATAGCAAAAAGAAAGCCGACTTAAGGATAGGCTCTGAAGCTTGTATCCTTAAGCCCAAGTCAATAAGTCCATATAGCTTACCCAAAGCACACAACAAAGGAAAGCCGACCTAATGAAACATCTTGGGGCCCTCAAGAGTCACATTAGGCCCATTTAGCTTGATCAGAGCTATTCCATCGTAATTCAATTCCAAAATTCAATTGCACCGTGACATAAATTCCATAAATCCAAAAACATGGTAATCATATACCATTTCAAAACAAAAATTAGATAGCAGCCATATTCCATAAATTGTCACATTAAATTGGTGCATCCATAAAACAATAACCAAATGAATTCGGTGTACCATATATTAAAACCAATAAAACAGTTCAGTAATAAGTAGGGAACACACCTCGACAATAGGTTCAAATAGCAAATCTACTGATTGCTGGTTTCACCACGCTCTGCTACCGTTTTCGAATGCGTGAATAATGGCACACGTGGTTTAACTGATCTAGAAGAGCTGGGTCGAGTTGTCGAACGATCCGGAGAGTCTCTTGTACCTTCAAACAATAATAATCTATCAGTCCCAAATCCTATTTAATTGTTCAAAACTAGACTTCTTAAGTATATAAGCATTTTTCGGGTTTGACTATCAATTTGGGGTATTTCGAGTCTGAATTTGGCCAAACGAATTGCGGAATCGGAATCAGGACGTCGAAAAACATAAAGTATGACTTTTCGAAAATTCAGATTCTTGGTCAAAGTCAAAGTCAACTACTTTGACCGTCGATTTGGAGTCCTTCGGGTTCGAATTTGATGAAACGGACAGTGTAAACGGATTTGGCACGTCGAAAACTATCAGGATAGGTATACTCGGAAAAGATTAACGGTCGTTTAATGCTCGGTCAAAGCCATTTTAAGTTTTGGTCAAAGAAAGTCAACAATCAACGGTCCGGTCGGGTCGTGTCAACAGTCAGGTCGGGTCGGGTCAGACCGGTCAAACCGATTCAGACCGGTCAAACCGGTTTGAACCGGTCAAACCGGTTTCCCGCAGCCACTCGCCCTGCGGCGGCGCGTGTGGCGCGTGAGGCGTCCTCCGGGGCCCTAAAAATCCCGGAAAAATTTCTAAAAATTATTTTGAGCGATTTCGAGATACTTACAACGATCGGTTCAAATTTTTGAACGGCGGAGAGCTCGATTTCAAATCGGTCGAATCTTTGACTGCACCACCTCCTCACGCGCCGCCGTCTATGGCGGACAAGGTTGACACCGGTGAACTCGGAATGGCACAAGGAACACGATGGTGCGGGAGGTGTCGTAAACGGAGCAACGATCAGCGGTGAATTTAAGATTTTCTCGGCGATAGAGCTAACAAAACCGTCGTTACTTTGACTTGAAATTCCTGACGTTTGGCCGCGTTTCGCTTCAATTAATTTGAAGGGTTTGTTCCTCGCTCGATGATGAACACAACGGTGGTTTCAAAACAACGATCGGAATTCGGACGGCGTCGGAATCGAGTTTGGAAGTTGTGTGTGTGAGGAAGGATTTGTGAAATTGATTTCTGTTTTTCAAAACAGAAATCACGCATATAACAATTGCCTGCCGACACTCCAAGGTTAAATTCAGGGCTTGGTCCCTGAATTTTCTTTAACTTTAAAACAAGCTCCAAGTTTTAAAATCTTTCAATTCAGTCCCAAATTTTTTTGCAAATTTTCACAATTAAGCCCTCCAATTTCAATTAAATATTATTTTGAAAATCGGGTTGTTACAATTTGTGATTTTCTTGAGCCATTTTATGAAATTACTATTATGTTCTCTGGTTCTAAGTATCCCATGTAATACCCCAAATTTTGTCTAGTAAATAAAATGTAAGTTTTGAAATTTTGGTGGCTAAAGTGTAAACATTGAAAAGTTTAGGGATCAAAAAAGGTAATTTTGAAAAGTTATATATTTTAGCCTGTAAATGAATAACTTAGCCTAAAACAAGGATTTTCGTGGAAATCAGATTTTCGGTACAAGATTTGTGTTAAAAGCTATAAAACGATAAAGTTCGATAAATGTATATATTCTCCCATCTTCTCTAACCCTTCCTTTGTTGTTGTTGTTGTCACTGTTATCATCCGTCATTGTCACTATCATCATTAGTCGTTGTCACCGTCATCAATTACAAGACGTCTCTTAACTAGACCCTAAATAGTGACCAAAATAGAGCAAATTTAAAAAAAATTGTTGATATGAAAAATTTCAGCCATATCATTAAACATAATAATATTCTCCATATATGATACAAGTCAAAGGCCATAATTAAATGATGAATGTGTTCATTAAAATATGGAAAAAGACAACGTAAACGTCAAGCCGATAACTTCAGAATTTAAAATCTGAATTCCTCTATCTTATTTCTAAAAAAGTGGAGGCAAATCCTTCCCTTTGGTGATAATAACAGTGAAGTAATTAAACTTTGTTTTTCCAGTTCCATTAATAAGATTCCATAGATTTGGCCCAACGGTTCCTAAAACACAAGGAGTTTGAGGATGGAGAATGTAGACTTCGGAAGCATCTTGCTTTGCTTTTGGTTGGGGAATCGAAGACTAAGGACAGGGCAGCAACGGGACTTGGAAGTAGAATCTTCGAGATATGCGATTAAGAACGACGTTAGCTTCACGAACAAGCCTGGCTGGAGCTCCAATATCCAATCACAAAACATTTAACAACTTTGCTTCCTTTTTCTCCTTTTGGGTTGAGCGAATTGGTGACGAAATGCCGTTAAATGGGAATCTAACAATCTCCATTTTACCTTCTCAACCTCCACTTCTCCTCTCAGATTCCCCCATTGCTAAAGGTTTGTTTTCTTCCGCCTCTCATTTGCATTTGCTTCTGCTTCTGCTTCTGGGTTTTATCTGCAATTCCTCGAAGTTCTGGAGGTGGGTCTTTTTATCTAATGAATTCTGCATGTTTATGCAGTAAACATATATAAGTTCACATGTGTCGGTCCTTGTATACATTATACAGTGTTTTGTTTTCTTTGTGAACAAACATTCGTTCAATTGTACAGAAGTAAGCTTTGAGTGATGGAGACGTGAGATTTTTAAATTTGAAAATCCCATAGTTTTAAGATTTTTGCATTGCTTCAATGGTGCCTTTACAGTTCATTGCTTTTACTTTACTGGAAAAAGGATTATGCTTGTGAACCCATTTTGGTAACGTTATACTCACAAGTTTCTTTTGTATTTGTTGATGGAAGTTTATTTGCATGAAGGAAATTTTGTTACGAATCGTATTTACATGTGTAAACAAGACAACTTTCATTTATGCACTATTACCATTTTCTTTTCATCAAGCAAATTACATGCTCTATATTCTACATCTTGCTTTGCCAGGGGAATGAGGACTGCTGAGATGAAACTGCCTCCCCATTTTGCTACATTTTCCTTCCTGTTTCTATGTTTCATTCCAGAAGCCATTGCTGATCTTGATTCGGATAAGCAGGCCCTCTTACGATTTTCAGCCACGGTTCCTCATGGAAGGAAACTCAACTGGAGCCCTTCTATTCCGGTATGCACGTCATGGATCGGCATCGATTGAACCAAGGATCGTTCCCGTGTGATAGGTCTTCATCTTACCGGTGTTGGACTACACGGTCCAATTCCATCCAACACACTTGGAAAGTTGGATGCTCTAACGATCTTCAGTCTCCAGTCCAATCGCCTCAACGGTAACCTTCCGTCCGTAGTACTCTCCCTTCCTCTCTCCGTTATGTAAACCTTCAGCACAACAACTTTTCAGGTCGCATCGCTTCATCTCTGTCTCCCAATTTGGATTTCCTTGATCTTTCCTTCAACTCCATTGCAGTCACCATTCCAACCACAGTTCAGAACTTAACAAACCTTACTGGTTTAGATCTCCAAAACAACTCCCTTATAGGATATATCCCCAATCTCAATCTTCCAAGGCTTAGGCTTTTGAATTTGAGCTTCAACAACTTAAATGGAACTATCCCATCTTCCATCAACAAGTTCCCTGCTTCTTTGTAGGAAATTCTCTCTGTGGCCCTCCATTGAACTAGTGTCCCACAGTCAACCCTCCTTCCCCTTCCCCCACTTACTTACCTACTTCAACATTACCAAGGGATACAGGCAAAAAACTGAGTACAGGTGCCATAATAGCCATAGCGGTTGGAGGCTCAGCACTGGTTTTCTTCATGTTGCTCTTTGTGATACCTTTCTGCATAAAACGAAAGAATTGTCAAGTTAGGCAACCAAACAAAATCAATAAAAACCAATGATAAATTTTGTTATCATTACACGAGAAATAAATTATACAAAGAAAAAGTTTGCAAATAATTAGTTAACTTTTTTAATGAGACTGACCTTTAAACTTTACAATAATTACGAAACGATAGTTTAAATAATTATTTTAACTAAAAATAATTTAAATCATTAAAAAAACATATAATTTGGAAATGAATTTTCATTTAAATCTGAATTAAATTATGCTAAACATTTATAAAATTATTTTAAATACAAAATGTATAAAACAAGGTGGAAAAAGGTTCATATATCTAAATCCCAATCAATTATTTAGATAATAATAATTAGGGTTATGATCATTTATGTTTGTGTTTTGTCCATTTTCCTCAGTGATTTCAAAAACCATAATAGATAATCACTTTCGTTTTTATTTATTTAAGATGTGGTCACCACAAGTTAATTATTGTTAACAGGAATTAAATATTATGGTATAATTATATATTTGGTCTATGTTATTTATATATTCTCTTAATTTATGTTAAAATATATTGAAGTTAAGATAAAAATAAAATATATTTAATAATTTAAAGTAATAATATAATATATTTAGTGAGAGTTCTAGTCGTTTTCTTATTCCTCCTCCTCTATCTTTCTTTCTTTTCTTTTTTCTTTACGACTTGATTTAATTTTATTAGTCAATCTAACTTTTTCTTCTTTAATTTTATTTAACCGGTGACATCGATTTTGATACTGGTTGTCGTCAACATATTATCTTTTTTCTTTGTTTTTTAGTTTTTAATAAGAATAATTATGTTTTTTTGTTACATGTTATCTACCTTTGTGGCATGTTTATCTATGTTTTTGTGGCATATTTTTCTCTGTTTTTTAGTAGGTTACGGTTTTTGCCGTTGTTTTTGTTTATCTTTTTTTCTCAGGGTTGGATTTAACATCGCTACAACTGATCAAGATGACGCTTATTTGTTATCATGTTGATATTCCCTGCTTTAGACCATCAGATTGATTTGAATACGCGTTTTACGCCCGTTGATAGTTTTCTCACGTCGCTTGACTCTGATTTACGATTTGTCAGTGCTCTTTCAGTAATTTCATCCCCTTTTATAGTTCGTTTGTCGATGCATTCAAATTTGTTTATATCCTTATTTTGTTCGAGCATTGTTTAGGTTCTTTTAACCTTTTCCTTTTATGGTCTTTCTGTGATTTAGGTGGCTAGTTTTTGTGTCAATAATTATAGGAAAATGTCCAAATTATAATTTAGTTTACGACGATTATGCTCGTAAATCTTTATTGTAATTCTGGATATTTTCTATTTTTAATAAAACTAGTTGTTTTCTATCAAAATAATAATATAGCATATTTAGTAAATTAAAATAAAATATATATTTTAAAAAAATAAAATAATAATAAAATATATTTTTAAATAAAAATAAAATAAATTAAGATAACCATAAAATATATTTAATAAGTTAATATAAAAGTATATTTCTTAAAGTTAATATATATAAAATTTTATGAATTCAAGTTAAGTATTTACACATGTGGTATCATTCGATTGGATGATTAAATTTATTTTAATTTATTAAAAGTATGATTAAATTAAAAAAATATGTAAATAACATAGATTAAATTTATAATTATACCAAAATATCACGTCACTTAATATGTTAATTGTTAACAATAATTAACATGTGATGATCATATCTTAATTAATAAAAATGGAAATAATCCTATCTTATTTAAATAAAAATAATCCTATATTATATTTTTGAAATAAATGAAAAAAACAGACAAAAACACAAATATAAATCGATCAGTGCAATGAACCCCAACGATGAAATTTAGTCCCTTGTAGCAAAGGAAGAATCAAAATTATTGGTTGAGCCAGCTGGCAACAGTGAAAAGCATTGGTTTGGGGCATATAAGTAATTTCAGATAGGAAAAATAAGAAGGCCAGTATCAAAGAGCAACAACCGTAGGTCATCCTTCCACGCTTCAGCTTGACTCCATTTCTGTCCGCTACTTTGGGTTTTTCTTTCAACTTTCTTTCCTTTATTGATTTCTCATAAATTTCATTAGCTTTTTATACCCTAATTTGTGTGTTTTGTGCTTCTCTCTTTAATTTCTGCTTCGAATTTGATCCCTTAAAACTGCAATTTTTCATTAGTTGTTGTTGGTCATAATCTGTTCGGAAAATCGACCCTTAATTTTTACAGGTGAATTTGCCGTCGCTTTGTTCTGAGTTGCTAATCGATGCATTCTTCTTTTATATATATATATATATATATATATATATATATATATATATATATATATATATATAATTAATTTTCTTAGCCTGCACTCCTAACTGGCTTTCTCTTTCTGTTTCCCTTTATGGAGTACTTTCAGATTACTCTTTTACTGCTCTCTTTCCTTTCTTGGTTTATGTTAAAAGAAAAAAAGAACTAAAAGATTAAAATTCTGATAATTCAAGTGAGAAGTCGAAAGTTATGGTGGAATTGCTGTTGGCATTTTGACTATTTGTTCAATCCAATGGGAATTTCATTTTTGGAGATTTTCTTTTGAGATATGGAAAAGATCTGAGAAAGCTAACAGCATGATATGGGCTTGTGTACTCGTAATTTCTGGGTTTGGAAATTAGAATGGACCGTAATTTGTTCAGAAATGTAAATATATGCCTATTTTAAGTTTATTGTAGGTGTGGAAGTAGAAGTAGAACGGATTTAATCTAAACTTGTTTTAAGATTGTTTTTTCCCCCTATAAATTGATGATCAAATTGTTTATTTGCTATGGATCAAATTGTTTATTTGCCACGGACTTAGTCTGCGATTTCTTGACTTTGATGTCTTTCCAGGGCTCTTATTGAATGCTGCAGTTGGCATTTTCGCAATTTTTAAAAATATGGGACATTGCTTCTCTAGGGTAAGTGCTTTTAGCACATGTTATTTACATTTTGTTGGCCAAAATGTAATGGATCTTTAATTAAATAAACTACGAAATTCTGAAACATTTCAAGATCAAAATTTGATGATACTTTGCTTCCATTATCGGACATGTGGAATTTTCGATGCAAAGGCTCAGCGTCATGATGATGATTATTCGACAGCTTTAAATGAGAAAACTAAATTTTCAAAGAGCTCTAAGAAGAAGAATATATTGCTCCTACCATTTCTTGGAAACTGAAACTGAATTTGTTTATGTTCTTATGAAGCCATGGTATTTGGTTCCTTTTTTTGTGTTTGTTGCAATTTGTTCACGCTAATAATAGATCAAAACAATTTTATTTCAGTTTATAAAAATACATGTGTTTAGTATATGGTATATTTTGTAGTTTGTCAGGTGAACTGGTTTTCTAGACCTCTTTGTTCCTTTTAACTTTTATTTTTAGAATTACTCAAAGGAAAATTGAACTTTTTTATTTATAGAAAAGAAAACAAGCATTTCAGTATACTAGTGACAACTCCAATGTCTTAGAGATTGTTTCTCAGGATTCTAATGCCTTGCCTTGGGAAACTGGGTGCTCTTTGAGAATGAGATTCACAACACTATGATGAGTTAAATGGTGGTCATGGTTTTGTTAATGATGTGTTCTTTTAACTAACAAAGATAATGGTATAGTCTTTACCAACATTTTTGTCGTCTTAATGCTGATTGTGATCCTGCATGGGTTACTAGTACCTTGTTAAAGTTGTATGATACCTGTGATACTTGTAGGATAAGTCCGATGGAGCCGATTTGGATGAAGCTGTTGAGTTTGTCGGTGGAAATGTGCACCGTGTTACCTCCAAAGAGGATTGGGATCAGAAGTTGTCTGAAGCAAAGAGAGATGGCAAGATTGTAAGTTTCTTAATGCTTTCTACTCGGCCAAGGCAACAGAACAGGGGTAACTATGCTAGAGGATTTTCCCTTCATTTCTCAAACCTCTCTGTTTAATGTCATATCGCTTTTTAGTTACATGTTAATTTCTATACCCTTTTGGAGTAATAATCTGAGCTCACACATGAAAATTCGACATGCGGATAGCTATCTATATCCATTATACTACAGTGTTTACCATGAAAGTCTCCTCTAAAGAACTCATCAACAATAACTGATTCTAAGTTAGGAAAAGCTCTGTAAACTATTTTTCTCTGAGATAAACATAATAACCGGGAACATGGTTTCATAGAATAATGAGAGTTTTCTGTTATTTTGTTTTCTTCTTCTTCCTGTCTTTAGTTTTAAGTTATAGATGAGGCCCTGTGAAATTTTGGTTACTCTGTAATTTGTCTGGAATGTGAATTTTTCAAGTTCTTTTTGTATTACATTAATGAGGTAGCTTCTATGCATGAAAATATCATCGGGACTTTTTTTATTATTTTGGATTCCTCTCTCCTTACCGTTGCCCGGAAATTATACTTGCTCTTAGTTCACTTGTATGCTTTTCATCTTTATGAAAGCCTTGAGTTCTCTAATGTCTAAAGCCTAATGATTTATCAGGTAATTGCAAACTTCAGCGCAACATGGTGTGGCCCTTGTAGAATGCTTGCACCATTTTATTGTGAACTCTCAGAGAAGCACTCTTCTCTGATGTTCTTGTTGATAGATGTTGATGAACTAACCGTAAGTATCGAAATGTCTACCTGCCACCTGCCATTTTATTTCTTTAATCCGTGGAGCTAGTGATTATGCATGAGTAATACGATATGGATAATGGAACATATCCTCACAAGTCAGAATTTACACTTTGGTACTGTTAGTGGAATTTTCTGAAGCAAGATCTTAGTTCCCTTTCATAAAAACAAATTTGGCTAGGTGTAACAAATGTATAGGACTCCAAAGTCGGCAGGCACACGACTATTATTATTATTATTCTTATTATTTGAATAGTCTGAGGTGATTACAAGGTAGTATCTGTTAGATGTTTTCCTAGCCTATTGATAACGCACACACACCCTGCAGAGTTAGTTGCTGCTCGAACTTGTGACCTCTGTGAAGAAGTATTATCCTTATTATTCACGTGTTAGTTGTGAAGTGGGAGAATTTGGTTTGTGATTACAGGATTTCAGCACTTCATGGGATATTAAAGCCACTCCTACATTTTTCTTTCTGAAAGATGGGCAGCAAATCGACAAGCTTGTTGGAGCAAACAAGCCAGAGTTGCAGAAGAAGATCACTGCTGTTTTGGATTCAATGGGGAGTTATAGGAATTGACATCGGTGAGGTTACTGGTTTTGGAGAATCAGCAATGAACATAGCCTTCTGTTTGTGTTTTTGTGAGTTGAGAGCTTTGGTTGCATTGAGATGGAAAGTGTTGTTTGTTAATATATAATTGTAATTCTTGGAATGCCTTATCCTTACTTTATCCTATGCTTGCTTGTATGCAAAGGTTACAACTGAGATGGAAAGTGTTGTTTTATGCGAAAGGTTGTGTATTTAACAAATCGCATTTTTAGCATTTGTGATATTCCAGGGCTAAAAGGTAAATTTGCTATCATTGAACTCAATTTGAGTATTGACATTTTTCACTAAGCTTGATATTATGATCTAATTTGTCATTACTGTTGAAATTTGTAACTCAAGTATGATTTTTATTCAACTTTTCCATCAATTTTTTTTCTATGATTAAAATTTTTCAGTCATTATTGACTTTGGAAATTTTGAAGGCAAATTTAACCGACAAATTATTTCAAATTAAAATGGAATAACAAAATTCAAACAAAAATCACATTTTAATGGTAGAATTCAATAATAAAAAGGTGAAGGAACGACAGTTAAAATTGAATTAAAATATAGTATCAAGTTTATATTAGTCTCAGAAGTGCAATGCTTCACCAAACAAAGTATAATGACAAACTTAATATTACATAAATATAGTTACAAATCTATTTCTTTTAGATATTAATAAATAAAGTTTAATAGAAAAAAAGTTATTACTAAATTAGGAGACATATGTGAAAGATTTATATTGTCTAGAACCAAACGGATCCTAATATTTTTTTTAAAAAAAAATTGAGTCAAATTATCATTTATATTAAAAAATCCTTATATATAAACTGTTTAAATTAGAATTTACATAATTTTATTTATTTTAGTATTTAAGGATATAATTTAGAGTTTACTCGTATGATTAAGAATTTATGTTTTAAGGTTTGAAGTTTTAGATTTTAGAATTTAAGATTAAAATAGACATTATATATTTTTTTTATTAATTCGAGGTAAATATAAGATATCATTTGTTCAAAAATAACTCTCAATCATTTGAGATGGAATGTTCATACTCCTAACATTCATAGTACTCGAACTTGAGACTCAAAGAATCACAATAATATTTTTACTATCAAGATCGTTTGATTCGTGCATATATAATTTTGAGCCACAATCTCGAACATATACACACGTACTTTTTTTTGGATAACATAAGCACACATTTAGATTTATTTAGATGTTAAAAAAGAGCATAAGCGTTACCCATTATGTCATTATCGCATTGTAAAAGAAACAAACTTGGTTAGAATTCAATTAATAGAGTTTCCTTAGTTTTCTATCATTATCACATTGTCCATTTTGGTTCAAAACATTCACATGGCCACCTCAGATTACACGACCACCTCAGATTACACGACCGAATTAGACATAAACACAGCTCTTCCATCGCCTCACGCTTCCTTTCTCATACTAAAGCTAAAGATAGGGCGGGCAACATAACAACCTACCCATTATGTCATGCACAAGGTCATTACCCATTATGTCATCCACAATGCCATTATCCATTATGTCATGCGCAATGCCATTGCCCAGTATGTCGTTCTCATGTCATGCATAATGCCATAACGGCTCTTCTACCTCCCCCCTTCGTGCTTCCTTTACTTTGTAATGGAACTACAATCAGTTTGTGTATTATGTCAGTGCAACCTTTTATTTTCTCCATGCAAATTACAACAACCAACTTGGATTGAACCACATAACCAAAGTGAATACGTACAAACAAATACACTAATTGTAAGTAAATATATGCCACAACCAAACTTGAATTTCCATTCCATAGCGTGCGCTGCTCGAGTAACAAAAACATGCAATCCCTCATCTCAATGCCCTTTAGGGTTCATGATCTGTGAGAAAAAAGCACTTGGTGTCAATCCATCGGAGTCGTTACTAGCCAGGCTATGACCACCCATGCTCATACTCATCCCGCCGCTCCGAGAATCCATTACATTTCCGTCAAAACCCATGGTTGCGTTAGGATCTTTCTTGCCTTTACATGTTCCGTCATAGCTTCCTTCCTCCATGTCCATTTCATCGATTCCTTTCCCTCTCTCTTCTACACTCTCATGCAGTTGCAATGCAAACTCCAGGTTCCACAGTACATGGCCCATCAATGGTCTCTCGATTCCCTGATCAGCCACGTACTTCATTGCTGTCTCTGCAAACTTTTTGAAGCATTCTGGTGTTATCTTCCCTTTCAGATGAGGATCCATGATCTGATCAAGGATGCCTTTATGTTAAAAAGGCATATTTACAGAAAACGTGCTCCAACTATTTTACTCATCATAATCATCAGTTTACAAAACTAAAGCCTTTATATACAACCACTAACAGTTACTAACCTCACTAACAAACTAACTAATTAACAACAACAATCTAACTAATTATCAACAACTTAACTAACTAAATATCTGACAACTACACTCCCCCTCAAGTTGGTGGTTAAAGATGTTAATTAACCCCAACTTGGAACACAATTATTCATGCTGTTGAACTCCCAAAGCTTTTGTTAGAATGTCTGCCTGCTGATTCGTTGTCTTCACATACTCTGTTTCAATTATTCCCTCTTAAATCTTTTCTCGAACAAAATGGAAGTCAATTTCAATGTGCTTTGTTCTCTCATGAAAAACTGGATTTGATGCTATTTGAAGGGCTGCCTTATTATCACACATCAATTTTGTTGGTCCTGTGTTTTTAAACCCAAGTTCATTCAGTAAACCTGTTAACCAGACTATTTCTGCAGCTGTCATCGCCATCCTTAGATATTCTACCTCTGCAGATGACCTTGCAATTGTATTTTGTTTCTTGGACTTCCAAGATAACAAAGAGTCCCCTAACTTCACACAAAAACCTGTTACTGACCTCCTTGTCATCGGGCAAGTTGCCCAATCTGAATCACAAAAAGCCTGAAGTTGAGACTGACTTTCTGCACTCAGTAACACTCCTTGATCTGGACTGCTTTTGATATACCTGACCACCCTCAAAGCTGCATCCAAGTGTATTTTCCTTGGTTGCTGCATGAATTGACTCAGTAATTGTACTGAATAAGCAATATCAGGCCTTGTGCTGGTAAGGTAAATTAGCTTCCCTATCAACCTTTGATAACTTGTCTTTTCCTTTAATAGCTCATCCTCTGAAACCAACCTCTTATTTTATTCCAAGGGAGTTACAGCAGGCCTTGCACCCCCTAGTCCAGTTTCTTCAATTAACTCCAATGCATACTTCCTTTGGCTTATAATTATTCCCCTTTTTTATCTTAATATTTCTAAGCCAAGAAAATACCTTAGTTTACCAAGATCTTTCATCTTGAAGTTTCTATTTAGAATTCCTTTAAGTTCTTCAATCAATCCACTGTCATTTCCAGTTATCAACAGATCATCCACATATATGAGCATTATAACTATCTTGCTTCCTTGTGACTTAGTGAACAATGAGTAATCAAATTTGCTTTGAGAATACTCTGCCTCTAGAAGAGCTTCTGTCAGCTTCATGTTCCACTGCCTTGAAGCCTGCTTCAGTCCATACAAAGATTTGTGCAGTCTACACACCCTGGGCTCCCCCTGACTGCAAAAACCCTCAGGTAAGGACATGTATACCTCTTCAACTAGATCACCTTGGAGGAAGGCATTGTATACATCCATCTGAAAAAGAGGCCATTGATGAATAGAAGCAAGAGCCAGGACTGTTCTGACAGTGACCATCTTTGCCACAGGTGAGAAGGTCTCAACATAATCAACCCCTTCTCTTTAAGTGTATCCTTTAGCAACGAGACGTGCTTTAAACCTCTCCACTTCTCCATTCGAATTATATTTGATACGATACGCCCACTTACTTCCAATAGGAGTCTTATTAGAAGGTAAGGGAACCAATCACCAGGTATTATTAGATTCCAAGGCTAAAATCTCTTCATTCATAGCTTTAATCCACTCAGGATTTTGAATGGCTTCAGCATATGTCTTAGGCTCAACCAAATGAGAGATAGAAGAAAGATAAAGCTAAGTTTTAGCAGGAAGATGAGAATAAGAAAGAAAGTGAGAAATTGGATAAGTACTTGGAAGAGAGAAGATTGGTAGGACTGCACAAAATCATGTAACCAAGCAGGCTGTTTTTTGACCCTAGTAGACTGCCTAGGAGGGATAGAAATGCTACTTGATGAAGAGTCATCAGAAATAATGGGTTGAGGTGAAGGAGGAGGTAAAAAAAAATTATTTGTTGAAGCTTGAGGTGATGTAGACACAGAAGGTACATGAGCTTGGGTGTGAGAGGGCATGACCAGAAAATCAGAGTCAGAAAGTTCTTGAATAGGAAAAAATAGGGAAGAAGAAGAAATGGGAAACTTGAAGGGAAAAATGTCCTCATGGAACTTTACATCTCTATTAACAAAGAATGTTTGTTTTTCAAGATTAAACAAGAGGTAACCTTTTTGAGTGACAGAATAACCCGTAAAGATAGAAGGTATTGCTTTTGGAGAGAACTTGTCCTTGTAGTTTGGTTGAGTGGCATAACATAAACAACCAAAAATTCTCATATGAGACAAATTTGGAGGTTTACCATGAAGAAGTTCAAAGGGACATTTTCCAGCTAAAGAAGAAGAAGGCAACCTGTTAATGATATAACAGGTTGTGTTGACACATTCCCCCCAAAACTTAACAGGAACTTGGGAATGAAATTTGAGAGCTCTAGCTACCTCTAACAAATGCTTGTGTTTTCTTTCAACAATACCATTTTGTTGAGGAGTATGAACACAGGAACTTTGATGAATAATACCCAATGAAGAAAAAAAAGAAGAACACTCACTAGCAAAAAACTCAGAACCATTGTCACTTCTAATGAATTTAATTGTGACTGAAAAATGATTTCTTACATAGGCAAAGAATTGTTTTAAAGAAAGGATTGCATCACTCTTAAGCCTCAACAAAAAAATCCAAGACACCCTTGTGTGATCATCAACAATGGTGAGAAAAGACCTATGACCACTATGAGTGGAAATCCTATAGGGTCCCCATAAGTCAATATGTATCAAATCAAAAGGTGTAGAAGCTCTAGATATACTGTGGGGAAAGAGTAACCTAGATTGTTTAGCAAGAGGACAAATAGAGCATTTATGGACACTGTCAACATCAAACTTATAAGATTGTAAATATGGGATTTTATGTAAACTAGAGAAAGAGGGGTGTCCTAAACGAGCATGCCAAATCTTTGTATTATTAATAGTTGAAAGATTCATACATTTTGAAGAACCCAAAGCAGGAGTACAAGAAAAGGAATGACAGTGAGGAACAGAAAAAATACCAGAATCAAAAGTTGAAGAATCAAAAAAATACAGCCCACGAGACTCTCTACCAATCCCCTTCATCTTTCCAGTGGATAGATCCTGTAAAATGCATAATTCAGGATAAAAGGAAACAGTACAATTAAGCTCTTTGGTCAGTTTGGAAACATATAGAAGGTTATGTGCAAAATTTGGTATATACAGGACATTCTTAAGGGTATTATTCTGGTCAAGGTAACCAGAACCTATATGTGTTATGGGAGATGTTTGGCCATTAGGTAAGTGTACAAGTCTAGAAGCTGATGTACATGGAACATGAGATTTTAGTCTATTAAAATCTGATAACATATGGTCAGTGGCCCCTGAGTCTAATATCCAATTGAAAGAAAAATTGGTAGTGGCAGCGTTAATACCTATAGTATTTGCTGCAGCATGTGTCACTGTATCCACAGAAGGCGCCGTGTTCAAGAGATGAAGTATCTGATCATACTGAGCCTTTGTAAACATAGGAACATTGGAGACTGCTTCAGGTTGGGACTCAGAACTTGAATGATTGTGAGACCCGAGAGGAGACCTAGTAGAGGCCAAAGCAACCCGACCACATTTCTTCTTGGAAAACTTAAAATCAGCCGGGAATCTTATCAACCGGTAGCAATTCTCACGCTTATGCCCTCGAATTTTACAGTAATCACACACACCAGAGAATTTTTTCCGATCAATAGTCCCAGCAGAGATAGAGTATAAAGTCGAGACCTCAAAGATTGAAGAAAGGGCAGAATAGTGAACCCTCTGCGAGTCCTCCTGAACCAGCATCGAATATGCCATATTGACAGTCGACAATGGCTGCATAAGCAGAATTTGACTCCGCACAGCAGTAAACGTCTCATTGAGACCCATGAGAAATTGAAATAATTTCTGTTGTGTGTAGTGAGCTGTTGTGCGTTGTGAAAGAGCACAACCACAAGGGGAAATGGGAGCCAAGGCTTCATACTCGTCCCATAGCGATTTTAATCGAGTGAAATATGTTGAGATGGAAGAATCACCTTGATTGAGGAGCGTGATTTCTCGGTGAAGGAAGAACGATCTGGAACCATCAACCTTGGCAAATCGCTCCATGGCATACAGGAATAACGGATGATTGAAATCGAAGGTTGAATTCTCCATGGCTGCGAAGGAGAGGAAAAGAGAAGTAAAATCTCTAAATCAATTTTGACCGTGCAAAGCAAAGTCAAGGGAAATTAACCTGGCTCTGATACCATGTTAAAAAGGCATATTTACAGAAAACGTGCTCCAACTATTTTACTCATCATAATCATCAGTTTACAAAACTAAAGCCTTTATATACAGCCACTAACAGTTACTAACCTCACTAACAAACGAACTAATTAACAACAACAATCTATCTAATTATCAACAGCTTAACTAACTAAATATCTGACAACTAACACTTTCTTGTAACAATGTGCGACCCACTCTGCAAGGCTTACTTGCTCCTTTGGCAGCGTAGGATTCAATGCAGGGCGTGTGCAAAGGATTTCGAACATGACAAACCCAAAAGAGTAAACATCAGACTTATCGGTTAGCTGCTGTATTCTGAAATACTCGGGGTCCAAATAGCCGAAGCTACCCTTCACGACAGTGCTCACATGAGTATGATCCAATGTGTGCCGATTTTCGACAATCCAAAATCGGAAACTTTCGCCACCCACTTCCCGTCCAGAAGAATGTTTATCGTCTTCACATCCCGGTGAATAATAGTGTGCTTGGCACCGGTGTGGAGATAGTGCAAACCACGGGCAGCCCTGATGCATATTTCAAGCCTTTATTTCCATGGAAGTGGTGGCTTTTTGGTTATGTACAGATGTTCACGCAATGTTCTATGAGCCATATAATCATAAACAAAGATCATCTCACAGTTCTCTTCGCAATACCTGATCAACGAAACAAGGTGGCGGAGGCGGAGTTTAGAGAGCATTTCAATCTCAGTTTGGAATTCATGCACACCTTGCTCGGATAGCGGGTTGCCACGCTTGATTGCAACTTTAGTCGTCCCGCCATCAATTTCTCCCTTGTAAACTTTGCCAAAACCTCCCACCCCAAGGACTAAAGAATCATCAAAATTGTTCGTGGCGGTCTTGATCTCAACAAATGAGAAATGGCGGCAAAGATTCGAAGGGAGGGAGGAAGCATAGCTCCCTGTAGTATTTGTCTTCGCCGAACCTGTAGTGTGTGAACTTGCACTCGTATACTTTGCACCATTGTGCATATGGTGGCGTGAAGCAGCAGCAACAACACAGAGACCGATAGCAAGAGCTAGAATCAGCCCACCACCAACCCCCCAGCAATAATTGCAGGTCGATTCGTCGAATGACCTTGACGAGATGACAAAGCCAACGACGAACCAACCACATTATGTTTTGGACTGGGGGTAAGATTAGGCCCTGCTAAGTTGCTTTTCGGATCACTTGTCTTGAATATCTCGACACCATTTAAGATTGCATCATGATACTGGGGCTTGCTATTCGGGTCTGGATGCAATGCAAGCCATAGATCCTGCTGTAAATTCCCTCCAGGAACCATGACCACATAATCCCTATACAAAGGAACATATACTTGTTCATTCACCAGCAAAATCACGTCAACCCCTTGCTCGGCGGTCCGATTGTTAAGAAAGACATCAAACACGCGTTGATTAACCTTAGTAATATTATCTGTAAACTCACAGAAATGTAGCCTGACCAGGAAAGAGAATCCAGAGTCAACACCGAACATCCAGGTTAAATTGTAGTTATAGTTCACTTGAGCATTCGACCCCATGGATCTAGCAGTGGTGTACACATTTTGTGGTGCAATATACCTAGGCGTGGTACCATAATCGATCGTGATATTTGGATCTGCAGCCATCGAAACTCCATAGGTTGCACCAAACAGGTAAGGCTGGTCATCATACCAAGACCTAAACAGACCTGTATCACCCGAAGGCGAGATGTCGTTTCTACCCACATTCAGCCGATAAACATTCTAGAGAGCGGTGCTGTTATCGATGGTGAAGGGCGAGTTTTGTCCCACGACCGGTATTCCATCGGTGTTACTATAAATATCAGGCATCGACAAAACCTCAATCCCATTGACAAACGCATAGGCATTTGAAGGAGCGGAACCGGGACTAAACGTCAAGTTCAAGCGGTCACCGTCTACATTGATGGAATACTCCTTAACAATAAAAGCGTAGTTCATAGCTTCACTCGTTTGAGCAGCACTGAAATTCTTGAGAAGAGTATAAGAACCGGATGTGACCGAAAACAAAGCATTACTCGAATTCCGGCCATCGTATGAATTAGCATAGAAATACAGCCTAACAAATTTCCGACCGGCCACGACCGGGAAGTTAAAGGTAAATTCGGAACGAAAAACACGGGCGGTAAAGTAAGGAACTTCAGGGACCGAGGGATCTTGCGTGGCAGCTCGGGAAGCCACGGAGTTCCCATTTCCGACAAGGAACTTACTGCCCAAAATCCGGGGTCCATTTCCGGTCATCGTTTTCGGCGAGCTCCGATTTCTCGCCGCAGTTTAGGAGGATTTTCTCAGTTGGTACATATTCAGCAGCTAAGAGAAATTGGAAGTACAGAAACAGCAATGATGCAAGAATTGAAACTGACATTGGAAATGAGTTATCAGCTGTTGCTCATGAGTTCATAATGAGGGATCCGGGACACAGAAAAAGACGAAATATTTGAACATAAATGAACAAATGAAAGAAAACCCAGAATTCCGTAGAAACAGAGCATAAAGATTGGAGATGAAAGGGACAAGCAAGGAAGGTAGCTGAATAAAAGAAAACAAAATTGGTTGTGAAATACGTGTAAATAAAGAGACTTTCAAGGCATTTACCTTTCTGGGGAGCTGAAGAAAGAAGGGAAAAGTCCGGAGAAGATGGTAATGGACAGATATTAGGTCGTCGTATGTATAGTTTGGGTGAGGAAGAAGGAAAGCAAGCATGTGAACGGACCACGCTTTTAAATTTTTAGTGCATCTCAAGTGGAAAGTTGTAGCGCTACTGCTAGCTGAGCTGATGATCTCATATGTGGAAACCACATTAAGTAACCGCCTTAAATTAGTGTATTTTAAGTTTAAGTTGATTCTCTCAGTTCCGTTTGATGTATATATATTGTATATGATTATAGAAAATTATTTAAATTAAAATTAAATAAGTACTATAATATTATAAATATTTATAATTAAATTAAAATAGAAATTCAAACAATTTAAATCGAATGAACTTGTAATTTTTTTTAATAAAATTTAAATTATAAAATAAAATTCCAACTCAAATAATTTAATTTTTTAATTCAACTGTGTAGAATGCACACCCTTCATATTTGTAAGCAGAGACAGAGTTAAAATTAAATATTCTCAAGGGTCGAAATATTAGACTATTTAAGAAAAATATAAAAACTTATTAGGTATTTAAATTTTAAATAGCATGAACAAACAACTTTAGTGATTAAGGAGATTGTTGTTATACTTGAGGTCCCGAGTTCAAGCACTGTGTATGTAGGAGTATGAGCGTTCATTGTCAAATAGTTGAAAGTCTTTGTACATATACTACCTTGTATTCACCTTAAATTTATAATAAAAAACTCAAAATTCACAATAAACTTCTAATTTGTCTAATATTTAAATTTACAATGACCTAAATTATAATTAAACTAAAAATTTGAGAACACGTACTTATAATTCTTTAGCTCAACCACTATTTGATTAAATATTTAATAAATATTTATATTTTTTAGATTCAAATATTTATTTTTAGAGAAAATCGCCTCAGTGACCAAAAATGCCTTATAATATACGATTTTAACCAACTTTTTTTGGATTTGCCAAAATGACCAACAAAATCGCAACGCGAAATAAAAATCGCAACACGATCCCCTGAATCGCAAATCAATTTCCAAAATCGCAACGCGATTCTTGAAAATCGCAATGCGATAGTACAAATTCGCATTGCGATTTTCCAGAATCGCAACGCGAATATGAAAATCGCAACGCGAACACATAAATCGCAACGCGTATCCGTAAATCGCAACGTGTATCCGTAAATCGCAACGTGTATCCGTAAATCGCAATGCTTATCCGTACATCGCAACGCGTATCCGTAAATCGCAACGACAATACGTAAAATCGCAACGCGTATCCGTAAATCGCAACGCGATTTTTAAAGTGCCATTATAATCGCTACGCGTATTTTATTTTCAAATTACAAAAACGAATATTAAGACAAAATCCCGTAATCGCAACTCATAACTTAAAACCTAAAATCACAACTCAGTCCCATCTCCATCTCTCACTCTCTACGGCGAAATCCGTCCCCATCTCCGAAGATTTCCGTCCCCATCTCCGGCGAAATCCCTCACAACCATTCACGGTCAGAAATCCCTCACAATATTCAGAAATGGAAAATCAACCTCCGAGGGTTAGTTTTTTTAATTATTTTTATTTTGAAATTTTTGCATTATTGTAGGTTTTTCATATTGAAACTGATGATAAGTTTACTGGTCATTTCAATAATAGATTAACCATTTCACTTAGATTTCATTTCGCGTTACGATTCTCTCGTTGCGATTTTCATTTCGTGTTGTTATTCTCTCGTTGCGATTTTCAAGTTAGTATTTGTGTTTGTCTTTGTTCTGTCTTTTGGTTGAAGTAATGCAATCCATTCAAGTTTCAATTTGCAGAAGAGTCGCAACGAGAGAAATGAAAATCGCAACGTGAAAATGACTATCTGCAACGAGAGAAATGAAAATCGCAACGAGAGAATCGCAACGCGAAATGAAAATCGCAACGAGAGAATCGCAACGCAAAATGAAAATCGTTGCGACTGTCATTCTCTCGTTGCGATTTTCATTTCAACCAAAAGACAAAACAGTGTTGCAAATTTTAGTTTCAAGAATAAACTACTACTTTTTATGTTTATTGTTTTTGGTATATCTTCACAGTGTAGTTTTTGGTATATCTAACTTGGTATGTTTATTGTTTTTGTAGAAATTTTTTTCGGCTTCATTGACATTAAGGAATAAAGTTAGCCTAGCCACTACAATTGCTTCGAAGCTTTCACCTGCACAAAGACAATTGTTTGAGGAAACCTGCTTCGGGCCATGGCTGAGAGTACAGCATCCGGGTGGAGATGCTAATTTGACCCATTTGTGGCTTCAGACCATGACATCAAATCTACCCGACAGTATACAACGTGGTGAGGAAGAGATATGGTTTCATTTTCCACCAGCGTATACTTGTTTTGGGCGGAAGGAGTTCTGCTTAATCACTGGTCTACGATTCGGACACGATGATGTAGGCCGGTACACTCGTCATATCGCCCGCCCATCATGGTTATCCCGGGTTTTTCCGGATGAGTCAATGGAGAAGCCGAACCTACACGTCGACGACCTGAAGAAATTGTTTAATAAGAAAGATGGTTTCACTCGGATGGATGACGTCGATGTTTTCCGAGTATGCCTTCTACTACTTGTGTATGCCGGCTTTTTAGGCAGAGAGGCCAGACAACCTATTCCTCGGGAGCTAATAATATTGGTAGAGGACCTGAATGCATGGAATCTGTTTCCGTGGGGTTCGTATATATGGAAAGCTACCTGGACTAAGTTGTCTACTGCCTTTGATGACCGCAAAAGTTTGCGTGGCGATGGGTCGAAATACACTTTGTCAGGCTTTGTTTGGGCCTTTAAGGTAAGAATTTCTATATAATGTTTCTAAAATTATAATTAATTATTTAACAATTACTAATTTTGTTATTATATTGTTTGTAGATTTGGATATTCGAGGCTTTCCCCAGCATGCGTACATATGCAATAAAAACGTCAAATGATATTCCCAGGGCTATTTCCTGGAAGAGGAAAAATCTGTTGGATTGGGAAGACTTAATACCATATGCGACAATAAATAATGTAAGTTAACACAAATACTTTCATATAATATATAAACAAGTTATTAATAGTAGACGTTTAACTTTGTTTGAGTTTTTATATTGTTAGGAGGCCAACATTCCATTACAAAGACTGACACCCACGGAGGAAGAGCTTGCCACTGATTGGTGGCAAGCTAGTCAGAGTTTTTTTGATGGCACGGATGATGAGCAGCATCCACTTCCTCCAATTCGAGAGCCATCACCTCACCCAGAGCCATCACCCGATCGACCCGACTATACACCTCTAGAACGAGAGCCATCACCTATCCCGTCACATCATCGAGCCTCTTCTCCACCATTACCTCATGATAGGCGACCGGTAAAGAGGCCACGACATTTATCTCCTTGTTCTCCACCTCCACGGGATGAGTTATGTGATGAGGTCAATGCCTTGCGTGAGGAGATCGGTACTCTACGCGATAACGATGGTGCATGGCGTGTGGAGGTGTCAACTTTACGTGGTGAGGTTGCCGCTCTACGTGAGATGATAGTATCGTTGCAGAATGAGGTTCATACTCTACGCAACGAGATAAGTTTAAGATTTTCCATATTTAACTTAATGATAAATTTACTCGTAATTTCACTTAGATTAGCCATTTCACTTAGATTGCTTAGTAAATTTATTCGGTTGCTGCCAATTCTGCTAAACTGTGTATTCTTTAACACTGTGAAATAGTATTTGTCTTTGTTTTGTCTTTTGGTTGAAAGTAAATTTGTTCGGTTGCTGCCAATTCTGCTAAACTAATACCATGAAGTCAGTATTTGTCTTTGTTTTGTCTATTGGTTGAAGTAATGCAATCCATTCAAGTTTCAATTTGCAGAAGAAGAAATAGTTTACTTTCGCAACACGAAACTTAAAATCGCAACGAGAGAATCGCAACGCGAAATGAAAATCGCAACGACAGAATCGCAACGCGAAACCAAAATCGCAACGACAAAATCGCAACGCGAAACCAAAATCGCATTGCGATTTTCATTTCGCGTTGCGATTCTCTCGTTGCGATTTTCATTTCGCATTGCGATTCTGTCGTTGCGATTTTCAGTTCGCGTTGCGATTTTGGTTTCTCGTTGCGATTCTCATTTCGCGTTGCGATTTTAAGTTTCGTGTTGCGAAAGTAAACTATTTCTTCTTCTGCAAATTGAAACTTGAATGGATTGCATTACTTCAACCAATAGACAAAACAAAGACAAATACTAACTTCAGGGTATTAGTTTGAAACATATTTTTCTTTGTTATCTGATGCATTTTGTGAACTATGATAGAATAATGACTTGGGTGAATACAATGCAAGTTTGAAACATATTTGTCTTTGTTTTCACTGTTTAAATATCATATCTGTTTATTTACTGATTTTTGTATTTAATTATTTAGCAGCCCGATAGAGTGGATGCTTTACGTCGGGTTATGCTTGCACGACGGAGTTCACGCATCAGACAGCGTGCACGTGCTATAAAGTCTCCGTACACCCCAATAGTGCGAAGACACCGCAAGAAGAAGCCCGACTCGCCTGTCATCCCTCAAGAGTCCACTCCTATCGTTGAAGAGGCCCCCCTATCATTCCTCGAGAGTCCCCTCCCACCGTTCAAGAGGCCACTGTCATCATTGAAGAGGTCCCTCCCACCATTCAAGAGCCCGATTCACATGGCGTCATATGTAGGCTTCTTGAGAAACCCTCTGACGTGCCGGACATAATGGATGAGAGTTGGCTCTCGTATAAGTTACCGGCCAGTACCATTCCGGTATCGGAAGTGGAGAGGAGACAACTACCAGACACAATTCTGGATAACACCCTTTGGGCTAAGACCGCAGTTGATTTTTATCTACATGAGCGGAGCCAGGGGTGTTTCACTGACATATGCAAGCTCACCGATGATATCTATTTGTTGCTTGATCGGCCTTGGTGGGGCGTATTATTAGGGGTCGAAGACAATGGCTATTTCGATGGGGGGGTAAGTCTTATATTTTTCTTATATTTCAATTTGATTAATTTTTTTTTAAATTTATGTAAGTCACTAATATATGTCTTTTTTTGTAAAACAGCATATCGATGCGTGGGTGACACGTCTTCTAATAATAAGAAAACTTAAGAAAAATAAAAATATACGATATACAATTATGCCGACGTCTTTTAACGTCGTTCACTTGAAGAATCAACAAGATGAATCATTTGATTTGGGCAATGGACAAGCTAAACTTTATCCTGCATGGTGGGAGGTCGATAAGGTTAGTATTTATTTTAGATTGAGTTTAAAGGTTTTATGAAATAAGTGCGCAAATGAATGAATTATTACTTATGATTGCAGGTGTTTATCCCTGTTTTGGAACGTAAATATTGGATTCTCGTCGAGCTTCAGCTCCCATCCCTTAAGACAATAGTGTATGACAGCATGATAAATTACATATCATTGGCTGATTTAAGAGATATCATTAAGGGATGGAGCTCTCATTTGGCTAAATTCTTGGATGCGATCAATTATTGGACTCGTTCTGGAAACAAGAAGCCAAAGAAGCTCAATATTACAGTTATTAGAGACGAGACCGCGCCACAACAAACGGAAGGAGCCAGAGGAGATTGTGGTCCTCTCGTATGCTTGGCGTTGGAGCGTTTGACGACGGGAAGCACCAAGTATCTACCTCCCACCGATAGAGATATAGCTGCAGTAGGCTTGTGGTTTCGGCATTATATGGCTAAATCGATATATACGAGACGCTGCCTACCTGCATCCGCGTTATAAAAATGTCCATAAACAATTGGTAAGTTTATACACTTTTGGTTTGAAAATGTTTGGTTAAGTACCTAGAATTCAATAATTTGCTGTTTGTAGGTTTTAGATGTGTAGAAAGTGTTGTTTGAGCAAATGTTTGGTTTCTGCAGGTTAATCTCAGAAGTGAACTGCGTGAAAATGATGTATGGCTGCAAAAGTTGATTCAATAGTTTAATTGATTGTTTTTTGATTGTTTAATTGATTTGTAAAAGTTGATTCAATAGTAGATGATTGGAAATAAGAATTATTGCTTATTTTTTGATTGTTTAATTGATTTGTAAAAGATGATTTGTAAAAGTTGATTTGTGTAATTGATGCGAACATAATTCTTATTTGTGCTTGTTTAATTGATTGAAATGTAATGGTTGATTTTGTTGATTTCAATCTGCATTATGTTGAAGGCAAAAATGACTATCGCAATGCGGAAATGAAAATCGCAATGCGAAATGAAAATCGCAACGAGAGAATCGCAATGCGAAATGAAAATCGCAATGCGGAAATGAAAATCGCAACGAGAGAATCGCAATGCGATTTTCATTTCGCATTGCGATTTTCATTTCCGCATTGCGATTCTCTCGTTGCGATTTTCATTTCGCATTGCGATTTTCATTTCCGCATTGCGATTCTCTCGTTGCGATTTTCTTTTCGCATTGCGATTTTCATTTCCGCATTGCGATTCTCTCGTTGCGATTTTCATTTCGCATTGCGATTTTCATTTCGCATTGCGATTTTCATTTCCGCATTGCGATTTTCATGTTGGGATTTTCATTTCGCATTGCGATTCTCTCGTTGCGATTGTAATTTCCGTGTTGCGATAGTCAAATGCATGCCTAATAAGTGATAACAACTGAATAACAAGAGTTGGTTAAGTCAAAATGGTTGGCCTGAGTCATTAATTCAACTGAAAATGTTAAAAGTTCACACATAAAATCCACATAATATAACGTTTGCATTTAAAAATCACCTAAGTTAACAGTCCCAAAAGGTGAAGCCAGTTGTGATTGGGATTTTAAAGATGATTTCCTTTTGCTTGACACCATATGAGCTTTGGATTTTGATGAGGATCCATATTTTGGTAGAGGAAAAGATGATTGTGATGGCACTGGTGATCCACATGTCAACCTTGTATGACCACTTTCCTTGCACCGACTACATGTCGATCTCTTCTTCTCTTCACCCTTAGACGGTATACGATCGTGACTTTTTGGTCGGCCAGGTAGCCTTCTGTCCATGGCTGGTGGCAAAACTGTTTGTAAGTCATCTGGTATGTCCCACTCAGAAGGATGTGGAATAGAGTAGACAATCTCGGCATAAGTCTGTCGATAAACTTCTGTAGTGTAGCAATCCATAGCGTATGCGCTTGAATCATCTTGGTTTAAATGAAGAGCAACTTTTATAACATGGCCACACGGATAACCAGATGTTTGCCATTTCATACAACTACACGTCTTTGCATTTAGATCGACTAGCCCATTTAAGTTATTATCCAGTACTTGAAACAAAGTGTTTGAACATGGTTCAACTCTCCATGACGTTGACTTCACAACACGTTTCGTTATCTTTTTTTCAGTCCATGGTGTAACACGATGTTCCAATGTTCCTGTAAATTTAAATAAACAATACTTAGTAAAATATATAAATATGATAAGTTACGAATTCAAAGAAATAATACCTGCATGGTTTCTTTTCTTGTAGTACCACTGTTGAATAGAGGCTCGAAAAAACTCCATTAACATAGTAATGGGTAATTTCCGGGAATGACGACTTAGAGCGTTGATTGATTCTGCACTATTAGACGTCATGAAACCATATCTTGCTCCAAGTTGATGTACTATTGACCATCTTTCAAACCCGACATCTTCTAGTGTTTGAGCACACTGAGGCAAAACACGTCTTAAACAATTTATATGCTTATTGAAATCCACTTCCCGATAAGCTTTTACAGCCTTCCAGTATGTCCATTTGTGCTTTTTTATACTAGCAGACCTTGATTTTAGATTTCTATACAAATGAACACCACAAAGTCCATGAAAAGCATCTGGGAAACACCTTCTAACATCGTTGTCAATTGAGTTTGCCCTATCGGATATGATTGTCAGATTGCTAATAGGACCTATGCAATCCCTAAGATACCCCATAAACCATGTCCATGAATCAGAGGTTTCAGATTTGCCAACCCCGTAAGCTATTGGCAATATCCCATTGTTAGCATCCATGGCTACTGCTAATAAGTTTACTCCAAGGTATCGACCTTTCAAATGTGCTCCGTCAACTATAATAACTGGGCGCATGCAAGTAATAAACGAACGAATCTACAAAATAATATACACAAGAAATATAATCATTTAAATGTGAAATGCATGTAACTAACAAAAATGAGTCAACAAAATTATATTGATTTACTAACCGTAGCACCAATGGCGATAAACAGCAACTCAAAGTGTCCATCTCTATCTGTTTTGATATGAGTTACCGACCCAGGATTTTTCAGCTTTAAATTGTGACAATAAGCCGGCAGTTGGGCAAACGATGCTTCTGGCGACCCCCTCAACAATTCCAAGGCATAACATTTGGCTCTCCAAGCTTGAGAATATGATATACTAATCTTGAACCGAGCATTCATGTCAGTCATAATTTCATGTCCCCGATATACCCTGCCATTCAAAAACATTAACTCAGCCAGAAAACCACCCAACACCTTTTTGTTTGCCTGTCTATGGTGAGGAAAAACTTGGGTTCTTGAACATGTATGTTTATCAATAAAAGTCCTAACTTGAAACATTTCGCAATCTTTTATTCTCTTTGCAATCATACGCCACGTACAGTTTTTGTCAATCATACACCTTGTTTCGAAACGATCTTTGCTTGATTTGTTAACTTTTAGTTGATAGTCATCTTCCACACATTTCGTATACAAAGCTATCTTCAAGTCTTCCTTTGTATCAAAACAATCATCTTTCTTGATACGAATAACTTTTGTGTAACAATCAACTGCTTTCTTTACCAGCTCTTCTTCCGGTATCTGAAGTAATTCTGGCATATTCCAGTTATACGCCCGTGGCATTTTCTTTTCTTCGGGGACTTTTTCTTCTTCTTTTTCTTCTTCAGGATTATATGAATTACAGAATGGATGTTCAACATGTTCATTCACAGTCGTAACTTCCTCCCCATTATCATCAACAATACCTTCTTCGGCAACGGCTGTTTCATCATCAAAATTCGGGTATTGACCAATATCAAAATCATTACACGCAGGGTCTGTTTCTTCTTCTGAAACATCATCAAAATCCGTGTATTGACCAATATCAAAGTCCGGATATTGACCAAGACCAAATTTCGAATACTGACTAGTACTCACAATTTTTTCTGTTGGCTCATCATCGTCTAACTGGTCAATACGAAAACCGGAATTTGGTGCTGAAAATTGATTGGGATTTTGAGAAAAACTTAGTTGATTACTACCCGCTACTGACCCAACAATACTACTTCTAGGTTCAACAACATACAATGTAACATCATCTTGTGAAACACTAATGTAAGCAATGAATCGTTCAACATCTTCAATGTCGGTTAACAAATAAACTTTACCATTTCTCTGATAAGATAGCCTAAATCCACTTAGGGGCTCTAAATTCAATTTCTTTGAAACACGTAGCATTAGAGTTTCATAAGTTAACTTTTGTAAAGACAATTTTAGTTGAAGATTCATGGATAAAGGCATATATTGTAAAACACCATGAACATTATCCCATGACCCTCCAAAACACAAATCTATCCAAACATGATCAACATTAGATGATTTCATGGTTGTAAATTAATTTACTAAACAGACGAGCTGCGAAACTAAAACCTGTTGCCGGATTGGGAAGGATGTCGTTGGATATAGGAACGGATGTCGCCGAAGAGAGTGATAGATGGAGATGGAATGAGTTGCGATTTAGGGATTTAGTTTATGATTTGCTGCTGTTGCGTAGTTATATACCCAAAATTTCAGTGTTGTGATTTACAGATTCTCGTTGCGATTTACGGATTATCATTGCGATTTATAGATTCTCGTTGCGATTTACGGATTATCGTTGCGATTTACGGATACGCGTTGCGATATACGGATACGCATTGCGATTTACGGATACGCGTTGCTATTTACGGATACACGTTGCGGTTTACGGATACGCGTTGCGATTTATGTGTTCGCGTTGCGATTTTCATATTCGCGTTGCGATTCTGGAAAATCGCAATGCGAATTTGTACTATCGCATTGCGATTTTCAAGAATCGCGTTGCGATTTTGGAAATTGATTTGCGATTCTGGGGATCGCGTTGCGATTTTTATTTCGCGTTGCGATTTTGTTGGTCATTTTGGCAAATCCAAAAAAAGTTGGTTAAAATCGTATATTATAAGGCATTTTTGGTCACTGAGACGATTTTCTCTTATTTTTATATGAACTAAAATACTATTAAATCAAAATTATATTAAATATATAAATTTTAACTGGAGCCGGCCCTTTGGGCCTATCGGAGCTCCGTCCCTGTTTGTAAGGCACCCTATTTTTACTGTTTTCTTTTCTTTCACACTTCACTTTGCCAACTTGTGTTGCATATATCATGCAGCTCAACTATGATCCATTCCCATTGCAGTTGATGTGTAGGTATAAATGTTATTTAATGTTAATTACTCTCTACCTATATTATTATTTAAGATAAGATGATATATTGATTTATAAAATTATATTTTATTATCATTTGAATATTTAAAGAATTATCTTATTTTAATTAATTTTAAATCAATTGTTACACATATAGCATCGATCATTTTTTTCGTCATAAAAAAATCACGTAACATTTTAAGAACGTATCATATGACACAATACGTTAAGTGGAAAAATGTTTCTAATCTTGACTTCGAATGACGAGTTCTTTTCTCATGCACGAACCAAGCAACCTCGGTATTAAAAGAATTGTTGTTATTCCTTGAGATATTGGGTTCGAACATCATAAATACTACAAGTATGAACGTTAAATGTTAAACAATTGTGAATGCTCTTTGAATAGATACTATCTTGATCATGGATAACGGAAATGGCAGCAAGAGTCTCGATACAAAGCACTTTGTTGAAATCGGAGTAAACAAATTTTATGGCCCCTCAGCACCCTCAAGGACTCGGTTCAACCCGAATTCCTTATACAACTCAAGTTGGAACTGATTAGATTTTGTGTCTGTGCTTATTTGTCCACTCTTCTCCTTGTTATGCATGTGGAAACTTTGTCATAGATGATTGAATTGATTTGTGACCATTTCTATTTCAATTTAAAAACTAAGACTATTTCCATAACAGTTCCTTAATTCTATTGAATCCCAAGGGCAAGCCAAGACACATTAACATAAGGGACTAGCAGGCAGGCCTTATATAATTGAAATCTACGAAAGGGTTTGTTTTGGTCTATGGGCTAGACGCTGGAGAAAACGTCAATGGCATGTCGGTCCATCTCTCGACAAAGTTCGCAACGCAATGCTTCCCGGCGATTTCGGGGTGAAAACCGGGTTGGATCTCCCTTGCCTCTAGTTTCTTCCAGTTGATTGTCTTCAACCACTTGCATCGCTTGATTTCCTCACTTCCAGTTGGTCCACTTCCAAGGCGCTTGCTAGGATCTTTATGTAGCAGCTAAAACAGCACAAAACCAATTATTAGTAATCAGTAGATGCAAATAACTTTTGGGATTCAAGACTTACAAATAGGAAATGAGAAACATAAACCAAGGCTTTGAATACCCCTTTCAACAGAGAATGTGCTTCACTGGAAAGGAATTTAGGCAGCTTCATCCTCTCCTTAACAATCTTTTGCTGGATTTTTCCCTGTTTCCTCCGGTAAAAGGAGGCTGCAAGAACATAAACCAGTGAAAGTAAGCATTTTGAACATCTACAAAGCGATATTTGATGCAGGGAAAAAAGAGGCACCAACCTTTCTAGTAAGCATTTCAAATATTAAAGCACCAACACTCCACCAGTCTGCAGCCTTATCATGGCCTTTCCCAGTAATTATTTCAGGTGCCATGTATTCCACTGTTCCACACAAGGAGTTTGATATCTTATTTGCGTCAAATTGCTTCGCCAGGCCAAAATCAGTCAATATTAACTACATATAGAAACAAAGATATTGTCAATTTTCCTCTTGCAGCAAGCACAAATAAAGATAACAATAGAGGAGAAAGTGAATACATGGCCATCAGCATCCAAAAGGATATTTTCAGGTTTAAGATCCCTATGCATAATGCCATTTGCATGAAGGTGTGACACTGCAGAAACAATCTCAGCAGCGTAGATACGAGCCTGATCCTCTCTGAAAAACAATGAAAACATAATCAACCATTTCTTGGACATGGTATATTGATGAAATACAAAGATAACATCGATACCTGAAAAGACCGTGACGGTGAAGCTGAAAAAAAAGGTGCCCGCCGTTAACGAAATCCAGAATAAGGTACAACCTATATTTGGTCTGTAAGAGCAATAGGTAAAAATCATCAGTACAAGGCATTATAAAATTTTGATTCCTAAGTTGTCTGTTAAAAGCATTTAACAAAAAATTCAGGAGATTTTATTCATTGAAGAGCGCTAGAAATTACTTGAAATGAGTATTCGAGCTGGACAATGAAAGGGTGGTCAACTTTTGTTAAAATATCCCTCTCAGCTTTCATGTTCTCTGCATGATTCTTCTCCATTATCTTGTCCTTCCGCATAACCTTCATCGCATAAATTTTGTGTGTGCCCTTTTTCCTTACTTGATATACTTTTCCGAATGCACCTTGCCCAACCACCTTCAAAACCTCAAAATCCTCAATGCCTATGCTACTGACCTTCATTTTATGGTCACCATCTGCATCAGATAGCTCCTCAACCTCATTGTAAGTTTCTTCCTTGATACATTCTATTAGATCAATTGCATCCCCTGTCTCACTTAAAGTGAGTTTGCTTAGCTTCAAGGGCGTGCTGACAAGAGATGAGGGACAGAGCAAAGAATGCAATCGGCTGTAAACTATAGCAGGTTCATCATAAACAAGCTCAGTCACACCCTCAGCTGAAGCAGTAGTATCCGGTTCACCACAACTGACTTCAATCAAGTCCTGAACTGGTGGCGGTCCGAGCACAACGGAAAAATCTAATTCAACCTTATCAGGTAAAACATCTTCCGGGGGGTTTGCAGCAAAGAGCAACTTAGCATCAAACGGTTTACATGTACAGCCCTTGGCCAAAACAGATAACTTTGAGGAGACCATGTTGCAAAAGAAGCAAAATCTGCCGATTGAAGCACGATTTGATGACCCCCCCCCCCCCGAAAAGTGTTCTAAATGATGACTACTGCAGAAGTCCTATCCATAGCCTTGAACGAAGTAAAGCTGAGATATGCTATCCGATTTCCAAGAAACTTGTGAAGCAAGCAAAAGAGAATCCAGAAGGTGTTCTTGTTTCCGGATTGGCAGGAAACAATGTATGCTCCAATGGCTTGTGAATTCATGAATGTATGCTCCAATGGGATGAATAAATTTTCATTTTTAAAAAATAATTTAATAAAAGGTAAAAACTCTCTCTCTGTCTCGAAATTTAATATAAAATATTCGTAGAAATGATTAGAAATAAATAATATAAAAAGAATACTAATTTAAACTTTAAATTCATAAATTTGATTATGCAGCATTTTCACAAATTCGATCTAGAATATATTCTTATTCATTTATCAAAAACGAAATAATCATTTATTATTTTTTCAGTTTAAATCTACATTCATGGGTTTTTCATATATGAAAGAAAAATATGACTAGTTGATTACGATGTCTTTTAAATATATATTAAAAAATTTCATTAATTAAAATAAATAAATCGAAATTTAGAAAAAAGTTATTTCCCATGTGCCAGAAAAAGGGGTTAGTTATAACAATTAACAAACCAAGGTTTGGGGTTTGCAAGGTATTAGGGTTGGGGATTGATTTTGAACGTGGTGTGGGGTAGGGGGATTGCTTTTAATATTTGGTTAATTTGATATGGCCTTTGTAATATGGTGGCCTCAGACGGAATCCATTTGATTAATTAGTAACTGAAAAGGGGCAAACTACGTAAATTGGTCAATGATATTTGAATAGACTTCTCTTTTCTCCATTAATGTTTTAAAAATAACGATTTTGTTGCTAACGTTATTGATTTATAATAAATTAATCACTTGTCGTTAATAGTTGTCAAATATTAAAATCACGTTTTTAATTGCATTTATCACGATTATGGATATAGTATTATAGTGATTGTGGGTATTAAAGTCGTGCAATAATAAACAATATCATTATCGATATATAGCAGACGATATTACGGCATCGGACTGTTCTTTAAATCTTTGGAGCTGTTATCGGGAATAACCAGCTGATGATGTGGTGAGTTAACCACTGCATCACATCATTTTGACTGATCTTTTGACCCTCCTTTATGAAAAAGCTTCCATATCCATGGACTTGTCGGAACCATCTTCTCCATTCTTGCATCTTCGTTCTTCAAGAACTCAATAGCAGCAAATTTGACGGCGATGTGGGAGGTGTGGCAATCAAAGACGGGGGCATGTGCATTTCCAATTTGAAAATGCAAACCCTAAATCCCCATCAAGAAATATCACAGTCTAAAACACAAAGTTTCAACTAGTATGGATAAACACCGTTACATTGCAGTATGGTTTATAAGCTACAAAAACAAAGCACAGCCCTCAAGCTGATTGATTGCCTTGCCCCTGGTGAGGATGAGCAACCTCCAACTGATTTCCAGAGTTTTACTCAAGCATGGCTTTAACGGTACGAGCTAGCAAACACGGGATTTGTGTTTTGGGGGGGGGGGGGGGGTTATGTCTAAAACATACTTTTCCTTGCAATTGTCAGCCATATATAAAGAGGAGAGATTACAATAAAGCAGCCATACACTTGGCCGATGAGAACCAAACGAGTGATTATTTTTCTTTCTTGAACGATTCTTCCTCTTCTGAGAACGTGGACATTGTTGGTCATAGTCAATTTTCAAGGTCATAGTCAATTTTCAAGGCTACCTGACGCTGTAGTTGTTTCGATCGGTTCAGGAAATTTGTTTAGCAGGCGCAAAGTCAAATTCATACAATCCCCAAACCAGTGCCGCCGATGACAGTGCCACCGGCAACGGACCAAACATCCACAACAATATCGGAAACGCAACACAGAGCACCCGGTTTCCAACAAAAGCGAAACTGAACCCTCGTTCGAATATGGTTTGTGTGTAGGAATACGGATCATATGAGAATCGATCGTCGTCAAGGGAAACAGCATTTATCAAGAAATTAGCATCGATCAGAAATCCGACAGACATGGAACTGCATAAGAAGCTAATCGATAGAAACAACGACGCCAAACCGTACTTGAGAGCATAGATCCTTTCGGATTGTGACCCGAAGATTTCGCTGTTGAAAAGGTGGCTGGCATTGTATGTATTGTTGGTCAAGGCCGCCAATGCTAAGTTAACAAGAATGGCTATCGAAGCAGAGAGAATGGTGGCCATTAGAGTGTTTCTCAAGCTTTGGACCGCCAACATACCTTTCTTACCATCACCCTGAAATATCATACCCATAATATGAATTAGTATCTATTTATATTTAGCGTAAAATTTTTAGTTTTTTTAATAAATATATTCTTATTTCCTATTTTTAATTCCAAAAATTTTACACGATATACATAAATAAAATAGAGAAATATTTCGATAGAAAGCGTCCTCCAACAACTTACCTGTTTGATGTCGCGAAACCAAAATTCTCTGTGTAACTTTTCGAGTCCGATTTTGGTGGAAGAGGGTCTTTGCTCGAAGGTTTTCCAAAGATAGGCATGGTAACCCAATGTGAGGAAGAGACTAAAGGGGATCAAAACTGTGTCTAGATAGAGCATGAATCCCATTTTTCCCATCTTTCAAAAACAATATAGGGTTTGCTCTTATAGTTTTGGTAGCCAAATGAGGAGTATTTATGATGAGAGCTGGTGACTGACATAGTGGAATTTAGGTCGCAAATGTAATCAAATATTTTTATATGGACATTTCCTTTTCTCTGGTTGGTCGGCTATATGTATGGTGGGTTATATGTCAATGGACATTTTGTAGGGACATGCAGGAGACTAGATGCAAGGAAACCTTTCTAAAGGGGCAGGTTATAGTGGCAAGTCCACTAATAGCAACCTAACATAATTAAGGTTTAATACCTCGTAAATTTTAATAAAATTCTCACCCCTTATCAAGAGAGACGCATAATTTGATATTAGAGATAAATTTATAAAAATTTTAAGAAATAAACTTTAAAAATTTAAAGAAAAAATAATTTATCAATAAAAAAATATAAAAAATAATTAAATTTTGTCACATATAATAAATATTTTTTTTGAAAAAGGGTACTTTGTATTATAATGAATTACAAAATACAACACCTCAAGGAACTCATTAAAAAACCTCCCTAACCCTAAATAGAGAAAAAGAATGTATCTTGAAGTGGTTAGGATCTTATACACAAAAAACTCTTACATCATACAAGCCATACCCCAGCCCTACAACAATCCCCAATCTAACTCATAATAAAACCAACATAGACAAACCATTTATATGAAATGAGAACTAAATGGGAAGCATAAGCAGACAATATAACCAATGGAATCTAACATAACATCAAACATAACAGTAACAACGACCTATCTCGCCAAACATGCAAAAAAACACAGCAGCAACACTGCACAGTAGCATAATATCACTGTCAACACACGCCAAGAATGATAGAATGAAGACTTTGCACAAATTCTTGAATGACCGGAACAACGTTGGCCATAAAAAGTTCGCCCAAACCCCTATCTGAATCAAGTTTATATTAAAAATTTGATCCACTGAAAAAACACTACCCTTGAACCTAACTTTGTTTCTGTACAGCCAAATTTTTCAGATCAAACCAAAAAAAACCCAATTCCCATAGAGGCCGAACTTTCATTCTAATTTTCTGATTGAACCATGCCTCAAACAACCCTTCTACCTTCATAGGGAATATTAAATTGACCTTCCATACACTACATCATCGTTGCCAAACTTTCCAAACAACATTACAATGACACAAAACATGATCTACTGTTTCATATTTTCGATTGTAGAAGACACAAAGAGATTGAACATTGCAAAGCATACATCTCTTTTCCAGCTCTATGATACCGACAACCTTTGATGAATTGCTCTCCAAACAAACGTTGAAACTTTTGGAGGAGCAAATTTAAACCACACCAATTTCCAAATAGGATCTTCTTACTTGCCAACACATGCTAACTTATTGCATAAAGATTTAGCAATGTAAGAACCATTTAAAGATCCTAACCATTTTAATTTATCAACCCCATGAGCTAAACTAACAGCTCTGTTCGAGACTTGAATGAAATCACTCCACAGAGTCCTTTTCCACTCAAAAAGTTATCTTCTTAATTCAATTTTCTATTCCCAAACTCCATTAACCCAATGACCAAACTCACAAATCTTTCCGGATTTCTTAGTAGCTATCCGAAACAGTCTAGGAAAATATGTTTTTAAAGAAACCAGTTTCGTCCAATGATCGAACCAGAATTCGATTTTTGAACCATTTCCCATCACAAATCTTACTTCAGATAAAAATTCAGCCCCACCACAAGACTCTATTGGGTTAATAATACTACGCCAAACCTATGAAGATTTCCTAAGATTAACAGCCTTTGGCATAATAGAATTCTGATCATAAAAATACTTCACTGCTACTATCTTTCTTCATAAACTATCCCCTTCCTCACTAAAACGCCAAATCTATTTATTAAGTAAAGCGTGATTCCTCAAATTAACATCAAATATACCCAGACCCCCATGCGATTTAGGCCCACAAATATTATCCCACTTGATCTAGTGAATTCCTCTCTCGTATTACCATTCCAAACAAAATTCTCTATACATTTATTAATCCTAGCAGCTATAAGCTTAGGAATTGGGAATAAAGACATGTAGTACACCGGTAAATTGATAAGAACTGATCTAATCAATGTAAGCCTACCCCCAAAAGAGAGAAGCTTACCTTTCCAGCTATCCAAACGAGCCCAGACTTTGTCCAGAATAGGCTACCACAATGTCTTAGAATTCTTTTTATGCCCAAGTGGGAGACCCAAGTAAGTTGTAGGGAGGACTGTCGAACTGCATGATATCAAATCTGCCCATCTCTTTACTCTATTTTCTTCCACATTTATACTAAATATTTTTATCTTTTTCATGTTTAATTTCAGACCAACAACCACTTCGAAGATATTTAAAACCTGCTTGATATTCTTGATCATCCTGCCCTTTGCTTCCAAAAATATTAGGAGGTCGTCTGCAAATTGAATATGTGACACTACAACGCTTCCATCCCCTATTCTAATTCCACCACATAGATCAATTTCAACTGCTTTCTTTAACAACCCACTAAGAGCCTCTCCCACAACATTAAATAGAAAAGGCGACAATGGACAACCTTGTCTTAATCCCCTCTTTATTGAAAAATTAGGAGAAGGACAACCATTAACTAACGCAACAATCAAGGGAGTCGATATGCACAAATTTATCCATTTCCTCCATCTCCTTTCAAAGCCCATTTTCTTGAGATTAACATTCAAAAACTTCCAATCAACAGTATCATATGATTTACTAAAGTCAGCCTTGAATAACACTGCTTCTTTCTTACTTTTGAACAAATAGTCGATAACTTCATTTGCAATCAGAGCACAGTCTGAAATGTGCTTACCCGCAATAAATGCATACTGATTTTCACCAATCACTTCGTTAATGCAACTCGCCATCCTCTTAGCCAAAACACGAGCCACTATCTTATACATACACCCCATCAAGGAGATAGGTCGAAAGTCCTCAAGATTAGTAGCCTCGACTTTCTTCGGAATGAGGGCAATAAACGATTTGTTGAATGAAAAATCTTCTATTCTGCCCCAATAAAAATCAGCCATGAATTTCATAACATCACCTTTAATTACCTTTTAGAACTTCTTAAAAAAGTCCAAATTGAAACCATCCGGTCCTGGTGCTCTTGAATCATCGGACGACTTTATAATAAACCACACCTCCTCTTCCGAAAAAGGATTTTCAATGCTTCTTCTAGTCGCAGCGTTTAACCTCTTTAAAGGTATGCCAAATCTCTTCACTGGCATAGTCTTTACATCATTGAGCCTCGAACGAAAGTAATTAACAAATATTTGTTGAATACTTTTCTGATGCTTGATAATCGAATCTTGTACCTTTAATTTCGAAATCTGATTTGTTCTACCTCTTGTTGCAGCTATAAGATGAAAATCTTGTGTTTTATCACCTTCTTTGAACCACTTCAATCTGTATTTTTGAAGCCACTCTCGTTCTTGCTTTCTCAATTCTGCCCATAGTCTTGCCTTTAATGTCACCAGCTCTGTTTGGACTAAACAATTACTTGGATACAATATGCATAGATTCTCTAAGCTTTCAATCTTTATACCAATCTCTTCAACAAAATCTGCTTTATTTTCTCGGACTGTCAAAACCCATGCCTTCGTTTCAGCCTTCGACAACATCAAAATTTGGGTCATACCTTTGCCTTTATTAGACTCACATACACCCTTAATTTTTTGAAACAAGATTGGATCATCTGCCCAATGATTAAACCATTTAAAGGGACGGGCAAACTTTTTTAATCTCCTTTCTTTAAGCATAACTGTTTATGGTCCGATAAACTTCTAGGAAGAATGGTTTGAAATAGCTGTGGGAACGCATACGCTATATCAGTTGAGACCAATAACCTGTCGAGCCTATTCACCGTCATATTCACACCTCCCGTAAACCAAGTAAACAAGCTGCCCGATATTGGAACATCGACCAAATTCCACAATAAATAAACTCTTCAAAGCTCCTCATAGTAGCCGAATGATCTTAACCCCATGTTCTTTCCGAAGCCATCCTAACACTGTTGAAGTCACCCCCCACAATAACAGGAACATCCAAATTTACTATAACTTCATGAAACAATTCAAAAAATTCAATTCTATCTCTTTGAATATTCGGACCATAGACGTTAATAATTTTGATCTCTAAATTATTCAATAATGGTTGACCCTTTAATGCAATAATTCTCCTATACACTATTTTCATTCTCACCTTAAACACTTGGGATCCCACAATGAGTAGACCTGTAAACGAACCGAACGCGAAGGTATGTTCATATTCGTTCATTTAATAAATAAACGAACACGAACATAAACGAACAATTTTTTTTTGTTCATGTTCGTTCATTTAATAAATAAACGAACACGAACGAACGAACATAAACGAACACAAAAAAAACTTATTCAAACACAACAAACGAATGTAAAAAAAAGTAAACAACAAGAATAACAACTTAAAATTCATTAATATAACCTGCAACTTTAGATATAATTTGTTCGAATACGACAAAAACATACATAAATCATAAATAAGCTATATGAACATAATAAAGTCTTAAAATTAATTTATTCAACAAAACAATCTTCTTGAAATCCAAACAACTTCGATAATCTTCATAACATATTCAACTTGCCCTCTGTTCGAACATAAATGAACGAACATAAACGAACATATAGTCGAACGTTCACGAACGTAAATGAACGAACGAGACCTTTGTTTACGTTTGTTCATTTAATTAAACGAACGCAAAATCTTGTTCATGTTCGTTCATTTAATTAAACGAACGCAAAATCTTGTTCATGTTCGTTCATTTAATAAATAAACGAACATAAACGAACTTCCCGCCGCACTGTCATGAACGGTTCGCTGAACGTTCAGTTCATTTACAGGCCTAACAATGAGATTAAACCTCCTGAAGCACCCTCGGTTGAAGTATAGACCAACTCCCTACCTATCAAACCTTTTAACCTCCTTCCCACAGAAGCAGAAATTTCGGACAGTTTTGTTTCCTGAAGCAATACCACACTAGATTTGTTCTAATTCATAACACGACAAATATCCCTAAGTTTTTCATTTTCCCCTAAGCCTCTAACGTTCCACGATATCATAGCTATACCCAAATCCATAAAAATTCAGATCACACAACACAAAGAAACAAACACCCATCTATTACATTGTTCAATCCTTACCCGACATCTCGATCTGCTCTAATCTTTGGAGGATTTCTTGCCTTGGAGCTGCGAATTCCACTCCCAAAGACTCCCCAATAGCTAAGATCGCCTCAGCTTCTTTCACTATCCTCGATTTACTCCCAAGATTGACCCCACGAAGAACCCCACTTTTTTCAAGAACACCACTTGAATTTAACAAACCACCATTCCCCTTTTTCCTTTTAAAACTATTTTTTCCTTGGATATACGTTCACTCCTCATTTTCACCATTTTTTTCACTGATTTAATTATGCTCTCATCCGCTGAAAATATCATTGCTTGAATTTTAATTGTATTCAAACCTTTACTCTCTCCTCTTATCTCAAACGAACAAACCTCGTCTGAATCCTTGAGAAAATAATCCTCTTCAACAGGCACATCCAACAATCTAGAACTATTGGAAATTGATTGGGCCGCCCAGACTTGGTCGGAATTCCTATTTATTTCCATTAGCCCAAAACTTTCATCAACCAGCTGACGACCCGACCCAACATACGGAACAACTGGTACTTCATGAAGCCCTATATCTAAGGCTTCAGAATTTCCTACGTTTCCATTTGCATGAACCATACTGACATGCAAAGTCCCACTGTCATTATCACACCTCTGACTCAACAGTTCGAGTTGCACTCCATCATTATGAACTTTCTCAAAACCACATCCTTTAGCAAAGTCAGCTTCGAACACTGGAACGTCTGTCGCTTCTTCACCGTATGTATGCCACGCTCCCTCCGCTTCTTCACTAGCTGTAAGCCACGCTCTACCACCAGCCAAAGATCCATCAATGAAGACTCTATCCCCCTCATGTGCTTCTGTTTGAATTCTCATCTTGTACGCACTTCCATTAAGAATGATGGACACTTTTTCTAGAATAAATTATTCATATTGGACTTCCAGCAAGAACCTTGCCACATCGAACCTGGTTCTATTAGACGTTTCTTCATCAATCTTAATAACTTTGCCCCACCTGCTACCTAAATCCTTGAAGAACTTCTCGCTCCAAACTATGAGAAGCACGTCCTTCAAAGTAACCCAAATTCTTGTTTTAATCATACTATTATATCCTTCCAGTAATTCTAATTCATCAAACCAACTACCGACCCATTCATTTCTCCTTGCCCAAAATGCCTAACATTCTTTAGCATTCTTGAACTCGATAACCACCAATAAAGCTTTCCAAAGACTTACCTTAACATCAAAACCTTCCGCTCTTAATGATGTAAGGATTATATCTCCATTGTACATATTTTTTATTTTCCCTGTCAGGCATCTCTCTCTACACGATAGTTCGCTCTTTGGGATGAATATATTGCTACTTAAAGCTCCGACTATTGGACTTGACCTTATAAGCCTCTCATCTGCAATATTAACATATACAACGTTTTCTGATCCATCATCTTTATGCATCTAAAGGATGACACCATTTTCCTTTGATTTATCATTATCACCCTGTACTCCTTCAAGCACTCCTTGTACTCCTCCAAGAGCTTCCCTGAAAGACTTGGAATCCCTCAAAGAAGGCCTCCACACTTTGTTGATCGGTCTATCAACCTCTGTCTTCCTTGTTTTTCCCCTACCATTCTGTCACGAAAGACTCTGATTCTAAATCCGTCCATTACCCTGCCATCTGCCCTGCGCACCGCTGTGTTCTCTCCACCCTTGTTTCTAAATCTAACAAAAGCAAATGTAGATCTTGTTGATATTCTTTTTTTTTGTTTCTGTATGCAATGAAGACATCAATCACTTCTCCATACGATTGAAACACATCCTTAAGGCTTGATGAATGAATCCTTTTGCTAACGTTGTTGACGGAAATGGACCAACACTTAGGAATCCTATGACTCTTCATTTTTCCTCTCCAGGACAACTCAATCTTATCTCATAAATCATAAAATAAGCTTTAAAAAATAAAGAGTACACAAAACACCTTTCTGCGTTTGGAGAATCTTTTCATAAAACGTGATACCTCAAGCCAAAACTGTCCTAGATGCGGATTGGAAGTAGAAATCTTATCAATCGTATTAATCTTATATACAAGTAGAAATCGTATCAATTGTTATTTATGTTTTACACATAATAGAATCTGATTGGATCATATTATCATTTTTTAAAGAAACTTGTACATAAACTAAAGTATAATGAATTGAAAGTAGAGTGTTTAAATTATAATAATAGTAAAATGATTAAAATGAAAATTTTATTAAAATAGAAGAGTTAAAGTGGAGATTTAATCAATAATTAACCCCAATCCCAAACATGTTGTTGGTGTCAACCTTGTACACACTATAATATGCCTCCACTTGCCCAATATAAATTCATGATTAGGTGATTATCGAACGAGTTGATTGCGAGTTAGATTTGTGTTTGTTAAAATATTGTATTGTTCGATTCCACTCATTACTTGTTAAAATTTTGCTCAAATCGTGTTTGTTAAAAAAATTGGTTGATTGACTCGTTGCTCGCTAAGTTCACTAAAATTTGAACCTTATTTTTTTAACTATAGGTAAAATCTACTAATACTATATAAAATTTAATATAAACATAAATTAATAAATTTAATCGAAAAATTATCAAAAGAGTGTACGAAACTATTTCAAAGTCTAAATTTCAAATTAACAATCCACAAATGCTTTAAAATTAAATAGGGTTTGATTTTTGAATGTAGTAAAGTAATAATTAATAATTTAGTACTATTTTGTTGTTTATTAAAAAATTAATAGATTAGCAATTTATTATCTTTTTTATTATATACTAGTAAATTAGTAATTTTTGTGAATAAAATATTTTTAAAGATAATTATTAAAAATTTATATAAAAATTAACGAGTTGTTCGTGATTCGTGAACTTATCGAGTCGAGTTAGATTTTGTTCGACTCAACTCATTAAGGTCTTGAACTGAGCTCGAATTCGCCGAGTAAACTTGAATCGATTAAGTAAAAACCTTTTTGAGTTTCTCATCATTCTAATTTCTAAAGTTGCTACTTTTCCTCTACGGTAAATTATGTTTAATTTTAAATATAACTCTATACATTATTGCAATAATATAACGAAAACAACTTTACTCTTTATAATAATATTATATAAAATTAATACATCAAATATATTTTAATTTACAAACGAATTTGATGGTGTACTTGTCTTTTGGCTTTATGCAAGGGGTTTCTTTTAGGCAGTAAGTGGCAGTGCCACAATCTGACTTGAGTGGTAAACGTGTGGAAACATATGTTATTATGACAATTTGATGTGGTACACGTATGATGCCGACCAGCCACCAAGGAAAGGTTTATATTACAACTTCATCGTGGCTGCAGAGGTCAGTGGAGAAATTATAATTAGATCTATCAATTGAACTGATCAAAAGCTTTTGGATCAATTCAATTTAATGTTTAAATTTTTTAGATTATTTTAAGTTGGAGTAAATTTACAATTTTTATATATATATTTTTTTATTTTAAGTTGTTTAAGGTTCTAGTCATATTAAATTAGGATTCAAATTTTAGTCTTTTAAGTTTATCAATATGATTTTTTAGGTCAAATTTACGTCATCTGTCTTTATTTATTTCAATCATTTTAGGTATTAATAATTTATTGTCCAGATCCTTTTTGATTTCTCGATTGATTAGTTTTAGATTACATAGTTTTTCTATGATCAATTTGTATATTCAAATTCGGACAAGAATTATGAAGACCGTTTAGAAATGAAAAAGAAATAATAGTCACGTAATGAAAAAGAATATTTTGATTCCCGAAGCCAACTGAGAGAGGCCAGCGATGGCGATGTTGAATGGGCTCATGCAGAACCCAACTGAGAAATTTCATATTCAAGTCTTAATATTGGGCCGATGGTAACAAAAAGAAGACGCCAAGTCGCAGTCTTCCCCTTCCACTCGTTACTAAATTGCTGTTGCGCCGTTTACCGTCTTTTTCTTTACCAATTTCCAGAAGCACGACGCCAAAATTCCCGACACCTCTAAACAAAAACGAAGATCGAATACACACTGCCGCAAAAAAATGAAGCAGAGGCAATTTCAAAGGGGAAGAATGATTAAGATTACCGTGTTTGTGTTTGTTGGTTTGTTCCTTTGCTTCCCAGATGTTGATGCTTCCATTCACGAGTATAGAATGGAAGCTTTTAGCCCCAAATCGAATGCTTTCTTTTCCCATGGAGGAAGTGAAGGTCTTTTTGCTTCTAAGCTACATGAACCCACCGCTGATTCTTCTTCGGAAACCAAACCATCTTTCAAGGGAAAGTCCATCATCAGGTACTTTAGAACCATCTTTACTGTTCCTTCGTTTCATCTTTTATTTTATTTGAATAATAGTTTTGGTTTTTGTTGCTTTGGGCATTGATTCACATTGAGAATTACTCATCATTTGATGTTAGTAGTAGGATTATGCTCCTTCCTGTTCGAAACCCTAAGTACTGTTTAATCATCAAATTGATCGGTCATGGTTAATTTTAACTGTCTGAAGAAAAATGTATGTCGAAATTTAGTAAGGATTTTTTATGTTACTGTACTTGTTTTAACATTTTCAGTTTCGATTCGGTCACCTTTTTGAGGCCGAAAGAGTCTGCGAAAAGCCAGCAGGAAATGCAGCAGAACACGGGATTAGTGGAAGCCATCATACTCGAGGTTAAAGATAGAGAAAGGATCGGAGGGGCTTCTTTAAAGTCCGATGCCATTTGCTGCAACAAACAACTAGCGGACCAAGGGTCCTGCAAGCTAGGAGAGGTTATCATCCAAAATAACCCGGACAACTTAGGGTGGCCTAAACGGATTAAGACCTTTTTCCAAGGAACCAATGAAGAAGCTAAAATGGATTTCGAAACGGTTGAGATAAACAGCACTGGGATGTACTACCTTTACTTTATGTTCTGTGATCCCCAACTCAAGGGTACTCTTATTAAAGGAAGGACTGTGTGGAAGAACCCCAATGGTTATTTACCTGGGAAGATGGCTCCATTGATGACATTTTATGGTTTTATGTCTTTGGCTTACCTTGTGCTTGGCCTTGCCTGGTTTCTAAGGTTTGTTCAGTTTTGGAAGGATATCATTCATTTGCACTACCATATCACCCTTGTTATTGCTCTTGGAATGTGTGAAATGGCTGTCTGGTACTTTGAATATTCTAATTTCAATTCAACCGGTACCAGACCAATGGGTATCACATTGTGGGCGGTGACATTTGTCTCTGTCAAGAAAACTTTATCTCGCCTTCTTCTTTTGGTGGTTTCCATGGGTTTTGGTGTAGTGAGGCCAACGCTTGGTGGCTTAACATCCAAAGTAGTTCTGCTTGGTCTGATATACTTCATTGCGACGGAGGCACTTGAGCTAGTAGAACATTTGGGGAACATTAATGATTTTTCTGGAAAAGCAAAGTTATTTTTGGTGCTTCCTGTTGCCTTTTTGGATGCTTGTTTTATTCTATGGATTTTCTCATCACTGTCAAAAACTTTGGAGAAACTTCAGGTATGATTCTTTTTACTTGCAACTATTATTACTTATTATATAGATGCACAATGATAGATGGATAAACAGATAGACATTAATACGAAATCTATGTATCTGCCAACATGGCGTGAAGCTCTATTGGAAATCAAATTCACTGTGCCTTACTGCTGTATTTGTAGGGTGTTCAGTTACAAGAAATTTCCTGGCTGTAATAGGCTCTGTATAAATGAGTTGATTTTCTTTTGAAATTTCAAGTTATTCATACCAGCTATATTATTTATCTAAACTGCAACAACTTTTAAAACATCTATTTATTTCCATTTGTTCTACTGTTTCTTGGGTGTAGATGCGGAGAAACTTGGCAAAATTGGAGTTATACCGAAAGTTTACTAATGCACTTGCCATGTCTGTGTTGCTTTCTATTGCTTGGATAGGCTTTGAGGTAATACTACTTCCTAGTCGGCATAGGATATATTATTCAATAAATCCATCATTGCACTTTTAAGGGCTAAATTTTTTAATGACATAAACAATTCAAATCCTTCTTTGTGGTTCAATCAATATAATCGTCATTCTGCCTCTACTCTATCTCTTCTCATTCTACCTAGTTGAATCAAATAACTTTTATGTGCCAAATCATCCATATCTCTATACACTGTACAGATTGAAACTTCTAAGCACCTTTTGCTCAAATTATTTTCAATCATTGCCACCTACCATCTTAAAATTGTATATTTTGTTATTTGCCCATCAAGCAAGTTACTAAAAACGATCGGTTTAAGGAATTTCGTGATTTTCTACTAACTCCAGTACTCTACCATTACTCTCATTCTTACCTATATTGAAATATGATCTCCATTTTGATATTACTTAATCTAAATTTTCCAAAACAAACGGGCCTTAGTTACATCTGCTAATACATCTGCAAATGGAAATAATAGGCACTTGGTTATAATTGAGCGTTTACTATTATTGATACAACTAGTTGTAATATCTACATCAACTCTTTGCTCATCTGTCACACACTATGCATCCCATGCGAAGGTAAGATGGCAATTTCTTCTTGCGGGAATGACGTTCCTGCAAGATGTGTGCCAAATAAAACAAAAAATAATGGTCTAGAGGCATGGGAGTGCAGAGAGGTTTCTTGTGTGCTAATTGTGGTACTAGAGATTTCTTCTTCAGAGTTCCGAGGCATGCCAATGGATTCATGAATCTTTGTGTCAAACAGCAGCTTAGTGAAGTTTGATATTATGTAATTTTCTCTTTCCATCATATCTGTGCATACTTTTATCACCCCCCTCCTTTTCCTTTTCCTTTTCTCGGCTCATGTGTGAACATCCAAAAGAGCTGAGAAGAAAAAAGCGAAATAAAAAAATAGACAAGAATTATTGAAACTCCTCTGAATTCTCTTGGCTCAGCTATACTTCAATGCGAACAATCCACTTAGTGAGTTTTGGCAAATTGCATGGATCATCCCGGCTTTCTGGAACATGCTTGCTTACGCTCTCTTGGTGGTCATATGTGTTCTCTGGGCTCCTTCTCGTAACCCAACAAGGTACACATTGATATTTGCTATTTGCAGTTCGTGCATTTCAGTAATTGATAGTTGACACTTATATTTACCTGAAAAATATCTTGCTTATACAAGCAGGTCTGTGATGGTAATTTCCTTTTTGTGTAAATTGTATTTGAACAACACATGGTTATACTACTTAATTATGATTAATTAATGTTGGTACTCGTCTTTCTCTCTTAGGGTCCTGTTCCAAAAACAGATCAGTAGGTATCATACATCCTCGAGAAATATTCCCGATATGTAGTTTCATTTTGCATTCCCTCAGACGCCAGTAAACAACCTGATTATCTTTAAATAGCTAGCTGCAGCATAAATTATGATTTAACACCCCTTGATGTCATGGCTTTGAGCTAGTAGCATGGTACGTGATTTGACCGTGTATTAAGTATATTTTGCTGGCTGGCCAACGTGCGGTGAAATGTTTGTTTTGTACTTTTTAAGTAGAAGAAAAAACTAATAATGAGTTTTGGCCACTAATGGACTTGCAGATATGCATACATGGAGGGGATGGGTGAGGACTCTGATGAGGAGGGTACAACATTGACTGGCAACGGTGGAGACATGACAATGAAGCTGGAAAGGCAGGCTATCGGAGATGATCTTGAGGAGGATAAGCGCGAGTAGATGACAATCTCCAAGTATGAATACTAAAACTCCAATTGAAGCTCAAGCTGCATATCTTGGAAATATCAGCATACCATGATATACGGTCTGTGTCGTATGTATAAAGAACTTGTGCCTGAAATACTTTGAGAAAACATGAATAGAGAGTGTGTTTCAGTATTTTGCTGAAATATTTTAGCTGAACTGTATTAGTCTGACCAGAGCTAATTTAAGCAATGAGCAAATCCGTCCAGCCTACTAATCTTCCACTGCTTTGAACATTATTTTTTCTAATAATCTCGGATGATTAAAGGCAGTATTTGTTCAAAAGAATTTAGTCTATTGATAATTCGTATGCATTTTACAGACGTAATTATTTAAATCCAAAGAAAATAAAAAGTTTTTGAATGATCATAAAATGAGTAGCAGTCATTTTGGTGTTTGTCGATAAATAAGATTATCTGCAAATTTTGCCATTCCAATTATGTTCTATGTCAATTCTTGGTGGCCACAAGCTGATCTCATGGAGGTTTGTCTTATTATATATAAATGTGAAACACACTAGTTTATATCACGTCTTCTTTAATGATCTCATAAATGGATTATTTATTGTCCATACAAGATTCTTTTCCCACTCAACCATAGATCACCTAATAAATTATTCTAGATTTCCTTGGATTTAGAAAGTATGATAGAAAGGGACTTACATTTTGAATAACTGAAAAAAAATATTAAGGCTAGAAAACGTTTTTCACCACTAAAATTAAAACTTGCAGTTAAAAGACCAAATTAGATAAAATTAAAAATTAAGAGATTAAATTAAAAAAGATTAAATTTATTGTTAAAAATAGTAATTAAAGTTACATATGCAGTCTATAGTGGTAGAAGAAGATGTGATTCAATTTTAGTAAAAATGGACTTAAAATGAATGATTGAATCAAGGAGGGATTAAATAAAAAACAAAAAACTTATTATAAAAAATAATTAAAAATGCATAGTTTTCTACAATAGTTTAAAAGTATTTGGTTCAAATTTGATAAAAATTGAACTTAAAATGAAGGAAGAATTGAATGAATGAGGAAATAATGTGAAGTTGAGGGGCTAAATTAAAAAATAATAAAATAATTATTAACAAAGAAATTGAAGAAACATATGTATTCTACAATAGTTTAGGAGGACACGATTTAAATTTGGTAAAAAATAAAATTAAAATGAAGAAGGAAATCATGAGTCATATCGCAAAAATGTCAAGTATTTCAAAATTGTACTCAACTTAAATTTGAAAATAAATTGATAATTTGAGTTGACTTGAATAATTTAAAATTTAAAAATTAATTTTTTAAACCTAATTAAATTTTATTCGCCCTAATTTAAAAGAAAACCCAGGGACGAATAAAACTTTAAATCATGCCACTTTTTTTATGTCATTCAATTATTTTCTAGTTAAATTAAAATTTTAAACGGTTATATATAATACCTAAATTATTTTTTCGTTCAAAATCAACCTTTAAATTTATTTTTTTTATTTTAAATTCTTAAATTAATTTTAATAAAATAGATATTTAATTTTATATGACATGTCAATATTTCATTAACAAAAGATTATTTTTCAAAAATAAAATTTATAATGACTATAAATAATAATCTAAGGATTTAAAAAATAATAAATTTAAAGTATGAAGCAGCATAGTTTAGGATTTTTTTATAACTTTCAGCCTTTATTATAAAACAATGCTTAAAGAAAAAACTGACCGTGAAGCGGCGAGTGGGATGGGGCGGTCAAAGCGAATCAGTACACGTGGCAATCCATTCTTTTATTATTTTTTTCTAGCTTTAAAAATGATTATTATATTTCTCCGTCCTATTTATATCGTTTATTATTAATTTAATAAGAGATGCAAAAGAGATAAATTTAATAAGAGAGATCCAACAGTAGATAAATTCACAACGGTTATCCATCCAACTTAATTAAAATCATTTTATTAATTTATTTAACTTAAAGTTATTTCAGTGCCTTTTTGGACCTACATTACGGGATTTTAATATTCATTTGATTTTACAAACTTAATGCATATAATGTTTTTTTAATTATTATATATATATATATAAGTTGATTAATTAATTAATTTTAATTTTAATTTTCTTTTCATAAATTTGACTTTATTGATGAAAATTTATATATTCTTTTAAGATGATTCAGATTTAAATAATATAATTGATAGAATATATTTGAATTTTATCTGAATTAGAAATAGAATAAACATTATCATATGTACACATTAAAATGTCAGAAACCATTCTTTTCTTTTCATTAATAAAAAAATACAATTGTATTTGATTTTAAGAATGAGTTGTGTTCAGTTAGATTCGTTTCTTTAATGTTCATTAATAAACATTAAAATGTCATATTCTAGTTTTGGTGCCTTTTATAGGAAAGGGATGAGTGGACGTTTCGGTAGGTGTGTAAAATACGGATACTTTTAGCCATCTTATATGCTTCTTGGGACAAAAGTTTTAACTAAGAAGTGCTCCATGTTACAGCTGCATTGAACGAGTGTTTAAGGTTTATATCATTTTTACCTCTGTTGGTGAACCATTTCTTACTTCGGGCTTTTGCCCAGATGTTGATGAGTGCAAGGAGAAGCTGGCCTGCCAATGTCCTGAGTGCAAATGCAAAAAATCTGGGGCAGCTATGAGTGCAGCTGTAGCGGCGGTTCGTTGTACATGCGAGAGCATGACATGTGTATCGGTGAGTCTCTTTGAGGCTAGCTTTGATAGACACCTTTTTTTTTTTGCCATTATACGCTTCGTAGAATAGTTCGTATTAGATGCAAATATTTTCATATAATGTGGTAGGACATGCTGGTAGCGAGTATAAGATTAAGCTGGTCCATTGAATTGCTTGATTTGGAGATAGGCGACATATCAACATGATTTCAATTTTCTTTGGATCGTAACACCCCTCTAATGCTGATATTCACTTTCAGGTAAGAATGTTAGGACAGAGTTAAGCTGGGGCTCTGTTTGGGTAATAATTCTTGGATTAATTGCTGCTGGAGGTGCAGGATATGCCATTTACAAATATCGAATCCGGGTAAGATTGTTGTTGCACTAATATTAATATCTGATCCTTCCTATATATCACATGATCACATTTTTAGAACCATTGATGTATTAATGAGGAGAGGCATCACTTGATTGATTATATATGAGCAGAACTTCATTACGTAAAGGGTACACAAGAAAGGATAATTAGAACCCATTTTTGAACTGAAATAATAGTTGGAAAATAGCACTTCTAACATTGTTATTAACTACATTGCTTGGACTCGGTTGTGTCGGATACAAGCATGCCTGACACGGACCACAGTTTATATTTTTCATATATTTGGAGGGTTACATTCTCCTATCGTTTGATGAAAACGTATATCTCTAAGTGTATTTTTCGAGGAATAATGGTGGAACTGACTTTCATTTGCTGTCAACTTGATGCAGAGATACATGGATTCGGAGTTTCGGGCTATAATGGCGCAATACATGCCATTGGACAATCAACCTGATAACGTTCATCATCCAGACATCTAAAACTAACACAAGAAACATGCTTCCAAAAGCCTTAGGGTAAGTAGGCTGCCTATCTTCCCTCTTGTTGGGTTTTACATTACTAGGTTTAATATTTATCAGTCAGTTACTCCAACTCTTTCAGCTTTTGACATGGTAACTCTAAATAATTAAGGTAATAATACACATAAATCCAGGTTCACATGAATTTTTTTCTAATTTTGAAGGGCAATATATCATATGTTTTTGCTTTTACATTTATGATTTGTTCGATGATGATTTTATCACTCTGCATCTTCCATATCAGGTTTCTAAGTTGATTTAAAACATTATTTATGTAATGGCTGAAACAACAGATCAAACACATCAATTTTCTTTACCAGGTTTCAAGCCGGGCTTGTCATTTGGTAGAAGCTTGTATATATAGAATGCCACCACCGCACCACTGCACATGAAAGCAAGTTTTCAGGATAAAAAAAAGAAAAAGATGGAGTTCTGATACTGCAATAAAAGAAAAAAAATCCTTGCAAACTAAAGTTTAGCTATGAATCCAAATAAAACAAAATAATGAAATCGCAGTACGTATCACAAAGGAGTTCATGCTAAGAACATTAAAACACGTGCAACAGGTAAAACAAAAATTTTATTGCAGTATTAAACTAATATGGTGTACTTGACAACCAAAAGCAGGCAAAATTCAAAAAGGTTGTATAGTATTCATTCCTTCATTTATGCCAGCAGTAGGTTGACATTTTTCTTTGATTTTATTTTATTTTTATTTTTTTGAAAATTTTTCTTTGATTTTAGTTATAAAAGGAGAGGGGAGTAGTTTCCTAGGATTGAACAGGGATTTAATGTCAATCAAGATTTAAACAAATATCACATCACAGGCAGTGATGGATCTACACCTAACTAAAATTCAAATTCTTTTCTATTAATTATCTATTTTAAAAATTATACGCACATTAGATTTTATTTATATCTACCCACCTACGGGTTGTTAATACATACATACAAACACACACATATATATATCCACCCCTAAAATTAATTTTGAATTCCCACTGACCACAAGCTTAGTTGACAACAGTAAGTTGATTATTATAATCGTATAATCATGTTTTAGAGAACCAAGGTTTGTAAATTTATGGTCATCAATGTCACACCCCGCACAGTAATTTCCATTTATAGATAATAAATAATTAAAATGTCACAAAAGGATTTATGAACCTGACTAAGGTAGCGATAAAGGTGCCCGGAGTTGTTCTCTGCAAAAATAACAAGGAAAATAATAATTTAAAGAAAAATCAGAAGCTGAGACCAAAATTAGCAGGAATCTAAAAACAATACGGAAAATAAAGGTTGTAATAGGAACCCGACCTGAACCAGAGAGCTAAACGCCCTCAGAAACATGACAGATGAGATGACTGCCGGAAAAGTAATCCAGTTAATGAAACATATAATTTGATCCTATTAAGGATGTAAAATACTTGCAAATTAAGAAGTAACAACCTGCTTGTCCTTCGGAGGCAAGAGGAGGACAAATCCCTCTTTTATATGATCTTAAACTTGATACGCTTAATGCTAAAAGCGTTCCACCTAGAATAACACCGAACCTGATTGCAGAAATGCTGCCCGTCAACATGAAAGAAAGAAATCCCCCAACCGAAAGAATTATACCTGCCGGACCCAAATATACAAGAAAGAAATTCAAAGTTTTTCTTCATGGAATTAAACTCTTTCAATTAACATTTTCGTAAACCGGTAAACAGGTTAAGATTTAACAACAATACATATGAAGTTTCAAGTCGATCCAATACACTATCCACTCCATTGAGAATAGTATCTTTTCCATACATGTTAAAGGTTGAATTATTATAATTAGACATTTTAATTAACATTCAAATTGACATGCATGATAGGATAAAATTAATAGAAATAACCAGATTTAATCATAAAAGATGAATATGAAACATTCCGATACCGTAAGGTATGCCAACGTGAAAGTCGAGAATTTTGGAAACGTCATTGAAATCGTCAGCTGAGCAGGAAGAGAATGTTTCGACAATTTCTTTGATTTCTGGAGGGGAATTTTCGGCTGCGGTCGAGAGGTAAACTTTGCCTTCTTCACCGATTTCTTTCACTATTTCAATCAAATCATTTTTGGCCTTCTCTGCTTGAATCTTAAGCTGCTCCGAGGTTTCTTTCAGAGTAACCAAAGCTTTGTTGGAGTAAATCTCATAAGCTTCTCGGGACACGTTTTGCATCTTCAAGGCTTCTTCTCTGAAAGCTTCTAAAGCTTGTTTCCATGCTTCATTTGAAGATACTTCATCATTTTCCCTCTCCACATCTATTTCTGAATGTTTCTGGAAAAAATCAAATTCAGAATCCCAATTATTAGAACATTTAGAAAAAAAGGAAAACACATATTTGAATTAAAAAGGAAAATTGTAAGTCATAAAATATCATTTGAAATCCAACTCACCGATTCATCGTGGGAAGCAGCGAAAGCCACGACGGATTGGCTGAAGGAAATGCGCCTATCGAGTGAGCAAAAACCTAGGACTAAACCTTTGGGAGCGGCCACAGAGACTCTGCCATGAGATGGCTTCAGCCAGAGAGACGTCGGAAAACAAGGGGGAAATGGAGAAGCAGAAGCACGGCAGAGTTTGTTCAAAGGCTCCAAGGTGCAGCTAGGGTTAAGATTTTTGATGGAAAGCATTTTCGCCATTACCAATTACTTGAGCAGTGAGCTATAACTATAAGCGAAGCGGAGAGAAAAGAAGGGCGAAATACATTTTTAAAGAAAACGGGGATTTTATTCGTTGCTTTTGCATCGGGTAAATGGATGCTCGAAACGACGTCGGCTAGCAAACCGTTTCGTTATCGTTTTTGTTGTTTGCCCGCGAATTTGGAAATAGGAAGGAAGTAGGACCCAGGGAAACGTTTCCATGCAATGCAATGCTTCGGTGACACGTAATTACGAGCGGACCCCACAAAATCACAGTGGAGGCTCCAATATGGCACACAAAAGCTACCTCGTTATCCTCTCCTTCCAATTATATAAATTTAGATCCGAGGGAGCAAAAGGCATTTCAGGAGCTCGGGAACTGCATAGAAGCTGAGCAACACCTTTTTGATGGTGTAAATCTCACCAAAGCAGAATACTGTGAGTTAAGGTACATGAAGGAAACATACGAGCTTGTGAGAAGAAGCGGATTGATGGTCATATGCAGAATTTTATTTTAAGACGACGAATTTTTAAATTTTTAGTAAAGTGAATTTATAAAATTTTAAGAGTAAAATAAATTATTAATAAAAAATATAAAAAAATATCTAAAATATTCTGATTATAAATTTTCTGAGCCCTTTTGGTGAGTACAAGCTTACGATGAAGATACGGTTATTGGGCAGGACAAGAGATTTTCTGTGGCTTAATTTTCAACGTTGCAGAGACATTATCTGCCCTATATTTGCAAATCTTCCTACTGAGCTCCAAGCCCAAAATATTCAAAGTTCAAGCCCACCCTTGTTGGTGCACGCAAGATAGTCCAAGCAACAAATATTGCAGAAGCATCATTAATCATTGACGGCATTAATTATGTGACCGATCCAGGTTTCTGCATGATGAAATCTTGTAGTCCGAGGACTGGGATGGAGTCGTTGCAGGTAACTCTTATCTCTAAAGCTTCGGCTAAGCAACATGGTGGTCGGTCTCGGCCAACTGGACCAGGTCAGTGTTTTGGACTACTAGAAGCACGTGTGGAATATGTACCGAGTATTGTATCTGTTTCTGCTGATCTTACTGCACAACATGTGCGGAGACATGGCATGATGTTTAATGATAAAAAAGAAGGCCATACGATACAAGTAATATACGGAGAGAGAGAGAAGGCATTCTGATTTAAGAATTCACGCTTGAAGAAGCCAATTTATGAGGCTGACAGATTACGTAGTCAAAAATAATTTTGCATCGCTCCTACAAGGACAAGTGATTCTCACTTCACACACAGTTGAGGCTTTGAGAGCAATTAACATTGATTATGGCCATGCAAAGGAGATGAACATGTGGGTGTAGTTAAAATTTTAAATTTATTATATATATATATATATTTTTATTAGTTATCTGTTTTTTACTTAAAATTTTATAAATTTATTTTAATATAAAATCATACTTTTATCATCTTGATTGTCTACACCATAGATACCCAATATTTAAAATCAGTTATAGTGCTTTCACAATTACATTCATAGGAAAAAAATGAGACCGTATTAATACCTGGAAATAATTAACTATAAATATCAGACAGTTAATCGATCCCTCTAAACAACCAACTCATTGAACTCAAATAATTCTAAAAAAAATTATACCACTGAAACACATTGTTGTTCTTGTCTGCAGTTGACTATTATAGGGCTGAACAATAAAAAAAATCAACCTTTGTCACTGTATTCACTATAATCCGATAAAGAGCAGACTAATCAACAACAAAGACATGGAAAACAGCTGAAAATGCCTCACAGCGTATGAAATTAATGCATGTATGACGCGGTTGAATAACTTATTGTCCACCACCAGAAGCCATTGTCAAACATCTTTGACTACGTTAAGCAAAAAGATGGAGATTGAGCGCCATTTACGCCACTAAATCTATCCTCCAAATTAAGAAACACAGCACAACACTAATTAAGAAACTAAGCTTAATTAGAATCCTTCAGCTTATAGATTACGATGCAGAAACCGAAGACACGAGTACTAGGTTTTTCTTTCTTGAAACGGAAAGAGAATAAATGTGATGATCCGGCCGAGAAATTCCGGTGAAAGTGAAAAAGGTGAGCCGATTTGTTGGGGAAGGCATGTGTTGTCTTTTTGCTGTCTGCATGCTCACCAACACTTTTATCCCTTTTCTTGAGTTTCGCTAAAGTAAAGTGATCTCAAATTACTTAAAATCAAAATTAATTAAATTTCAGTTTTTTTTTTTCTAGATTTAAAAGAGAGAGAAGACTTGAAAACGACGTCACAGTTGAATCGGTGTGCAACTACAAAGAAAGAATATATTATAGCAATCCCTTTTGCTTTTTCAATCATGCCTTAGCATTTCTCAATAGAAGAAGTGAGAAAGCAGAAATATAACCCCATCTCAACTGGTAAAGCAAAAAAAATTGCCATACCATTACAGTGTTTCAGGATCATTGTTTGACCGAATATAAAATCAGGGTTAAACTACATATTTAATCACCAAATTATAATTTTTAATTATTTTTTAAATCATTATTAACATTAAATTTTAATTTTATTCTGGTCATTCTTCGTTTAAAAGATAACAAAATTATAAACATAACATTTATTTTTTTATAAAGAAGTGAGTATTTTAGTTTCACACATCAATATCACTATTAATTTTTTAAAAATAAATGATCAAAATGAAATCAAAACCTAACGTTAATGAATTTTTAAAAAAATCATTAAATGACCGAAAGAGAACCAAAGTGAAACTTAAATGGTTAAATATGTAAATTATACTATATAAAATGAAATTAAACAACAGGAGTGCGACAAGAGATTGAACCATTGAGGTTAGGGTACAAATTCGAGTAAAATTATGAGCAAAATCCAACATATGATGTTGTGTGCAAGTATATCCACGACAGTTACAGTACAGACACCAACCACAAACAACACTTTATTTCCGTCATTAATTACTTCCTTCCCCAACTACCAGGTTCTCTATTTCTTCTCCTCCGCCACCTTTTCACCTCACCTTGAATTATTTTATATTTCTACCCTCCAGTTTTCGCTTTGGGGTTTCTAAATCTTCTTTCTCTCACCCCAAACTCAAGCTAAAACAGAAAAACCACCCGGGCATGGACGCTTAGTATTTGTTTCTCTAATATAGTTGGAGGGAGGAGGAAAATGGTTTTAAAGGTTTTAGCTTTTCTTGCGTTGGTTTCAGTTATGGTGAACTCTCAGCAGCCAGCTTTCAACGACGACGTTCTGGGGTTAATCTTCTTCAAAGCAGGTCTCAAGGACCCAAACGCAAAGCTTCAATCTTGGAGCTCCGACGACAACGATCCCTGCAACTGGACGGGCGTAAAATGTGACCCCGTAACTTACCGGGTCACGGAGCTCCACCTCGATGACTTATCTCTTTCCGGCCACGTCGGCCGTGGCTTATTGCGGTTACAGTTCCTTCAAGCCTTGTCACTTTCAAAAAACAACCTTACGGGCACCATAAATTCCGAGCTTTCCCATATCGGAAGCTTACGGGTTATTGATTTGAGCGGAAACAGCTTGTCGGGATCGATCCCTGATAAGTTTTTTGCACAATTTGGGTCTCTGAAGTCGGTTTCTTTTGCGGGAAACAAGCTCACGGGTCATCTTCCTGGTTCTTTGAGCTCATGTTCGACGCTTGTGGAAGCTAACTTCTCGTTTAATCGAATCTCGGGGCAGTTGCCATCTGGGATTTGGTTTTTGAGGAGCCTTAAATCGCTTGATGTGTTTGGTAATCTGATGGAAGGAGAGATTCATGAAGGTATTGGAAATTTATATGATTTGAGACTGATAAATTTCGGAAACAACAGATTCTCAGGGAAGATTCCTGGTGATATTGGAAGCTGTTTACAGTTGAAATATGTTGATTTTAGTGATAATTATTTGTATGGTACTCTTCCTGATTCAATGAGGAGGCTTGTTTCTTGTAGGTCGATCAGTTTACAAGGAAACTCTTTGAGTGGACAAGTTTCTGATTGGATTGGAGAATTGACAAGCCTTGAAAGTTTGGATCTTTCTGCAAATAATTTCTCTGGTGGAATTCCATCTTCTTTGGGAAATCTGCAGTTACTGAGGGAATTGAATCTTTCAATGAACCTGTTAATTGGTTATTTTCCATCATGGATTTCTGGGAATGAACTTATGGGGAGCCTTCAGGTCCTGGATCTTTCTTCAAATGATTTATATGGTGAAATTGGATCGAAAATCGGGGTTCTTAGCAGCTTGGTGTTCTTTAATATGTCCAGAAACCATCTTTTTGGTTCAATTCCATACAGTATAGGTGAATTGAAGACCACACAAGTCATTGATTTGAGTTACAATTTGTTGAATGGAAGCATTCCTTCTGAACTTGGTGGTGCAGTGTCACTCAAGGAACTCAGGTTGCAGATGAACTTTCTTTCTGGGAAAATTCCAATTCAGATAGTGAATTGTTCATCACTAACAGTTTTGTAAGTTCTTCCTCGCTCTTCGATTCGTCCGTTTAGAGCTATGTTCATTCGAATTCTTTTAATGATTTTGCTCTGATTTCAATTGTAATGGTGCAGAAATCTATCCTGGAACAACCTATCCGGCTCGATCCCTCCTGCCACTTCGAACTTGAGCAGCCTCGAGTATGTAGACTTGTCGTCGAATGACCTTACCGGAAGCTTACCGAAAGAGCTAGCTAATCTTTCTCTACTCATGTTCTTTAATGTCTCTCACAACAACCTTCATGGTGAACTGCCTGTTGGGGGGTTCTTCAACACCATTTCTGCTTCATCCGTCTCTGGAAATCCGTCGTTATGTGGTTCGGTTGTAAATCGCTCTTGTCCGGCTGTCCATAATAAGCCCATTGTCCTCAATCCTAACTCCTCAGATTCCATCGGTGGCTCCTTCCCAAATCACCATCGAAAGAAAATCGTGCTAAGCATCTCTTCCCTCATTGCCATTGGTGCAGCGGCATTCATTGTCATCGGTGTAGTAGCTATCACTGTCCTCAATATCCATGTCCGGTCTTCTATGTCGAGTGCTCCCGTTTCTCTCGCCTTATCCGGAGGGGAAGATTTTAGTTGTTCTCCTAACAATGATTCGAACTATGGCAAACTTGTAATGTTTTCCGGGGATGCTGACTTTGCTGCTGGTGCTCATGCTTTGCTTAACAAGGATTGTGAGCTTGGTCGTGGTGGGTTCGGAGTTGTTTATCGAACAATCCTTCGCGACGGACGCTCGGTTGCCATCAAGAAGCTGACGGTTTCGAGTTTGATCAAGTCTCAAGACGAATTCGAAAAGGACGTTAAAAAACTCGGAAAGGTTAGGTACCATAATCTTGTAGCTCTTGAAGGATATTACTGGACTCCTTCCTTGCAGCTCCTCATTTACGAATTTGTTTCAAGTGGGAGCTTGTATAAGCACCTACATGATCCCGGAAGAAGTTGCCTATCGTGGCGGCAGCGATTCCACGTAATTCTCGGGACGGCCAAGGGTCTGGCCTATTTGCATCGTATGAACATTATTCACTACAACCTTAAATCAACTAATGTTCTTATAGACTGCTCTGGCGAGCCCAAGGTTGGGGACTTTGGCCTAGCGAGGCTATTGCCAATGTTAGACAGATGCGTTTTAAGTAGCAAAATCCAAAGTGCACTCGGTTACATGGCTCCCGAATTTGCTTGCAAGACGGTGAAAATAACCGAGAAATCCGACGTGTACGGCTACGGTGTATTGGTGTTAGAGGTGATAACAGGGAAGAAGCCAGTGGAATACATGGAGGACGATGTGGTGGTGCTGTGTGACATGGTCAGGGGAGCGCTTGAAGACGGTAGGGTGGAGGAATGCATCGACGGGAGGCTTCGTGGTAACTTCCCAGCAGAAGAGGCGATTCCGGTTATTAAGCTTGGCCTAATATGTGCATCTCAAGTGCCATCAAATAGACCGGACATGGAAGAAGTAGTGAACATTTTAGAACTCATCCAATGCCCTTCTGAAGGCCAGGACGAGCTCGAGTAAGTAACTCGGGATCGAAACGACGCCGTGGTTTCCGGTGACGGTGAATCCAATTTGTGCTACAGGAAAAACAGAGTTTACATTTTATGAAATGGCCTTGTCCACCATCCCAACTACCCTCCATTCTTTCTTCTTTCCACGTTCTATTTTATGCGTCTTATTTTGTTTTTTTTTTTGCTTTTTTTTCCCTTTCAATACGTAGAGTTTTCACCTACTGGATTCCTTGTCACCGGCTGCATAAGGAACTATGAAACATATGAAATCAAATCAAATGCGCGAATCTATTATTCTTCAAATTTTAATAATTTAAACTTTTTTATATTTAAAAAAGGGAACTACATCAATATTCACTTAACTCTGAGCTGATTTTATTTTGAGCATTCATATTTTAATTTTGTCAATCGGGTCACCTAATTATTTAAATATTTTCAATCCATTTGGTCCTCCATCAATTTAATCTAACCAAATTAATAGAATATGTAAAATATTGAGACTAAGTGTTACTCATACTAATTTTTTTAACAATCATGTCAGTTTCTTCATTTAATATTAACGGTTGGTGGCTTGATTTACAACAATTAAATAATTAAATGATCTAATTGATAAATTAAAAGACTAATGGTTAAAATAGAATTGGGTCACAATTAAGTGATCATGGGTGTAATTTACCCTAGAAATATATAAGAAGAAAATGAAACAAAGGAATGCAAGGGGAGAATGTGAGAAATCAAGCATAAAAGTGAAGAACTGAATGATGGGTACACGTGACATGATGTTGTTGAAGAAAAAGCACTCGTTTGCTTTATGTAAAGCATTTTCTTTTTCAATTAATAAATAAGTTTGAAAGTATTTATTTGGGGAGGAAATATGGGATTAGCCTTGAAATTTGCAAACAACAGCTTTGAGCAATCAAAGGCAACAGACATGCGCACTAACCCTACTCATGCTCCACATCTAATCTGTGCCCTTTTGTTCTGAATTGTGGTGGCAAACATGGCATTGCATATATATAATGCATGGCATTGTAGATGTTGCCAGGAGAATCCCACAGTTTGGTTTTGTTTATTGGATTGTACTAATAGTGGAAAGCATGGCATTATATATCTACAGAATTTTTTTCATCAAATGATTTTTTATTTTCTTATTTATTTTATGAGTCATATTTTGAATAAATGATTTTTTCTTTTAATAATATGAGAAAATTGTTTGGGCTAATACAGTGAGGAAATTAATTTATTAATGTAGAGTGTTCGACATATTATTATTATTTTAAATAGGATGAATGTTATAGTGTCAATTAGAAGTCGTCGGAGTCACCTGACGTCTTCTGGAAGATGTCTGAAAGACAGGATGTCTTCCTGTATTAAGTCCCGTGTTTATCTTCTTCGTTTTCCCAAGCTTCATCAATGACGTCTGTATAAATTCTTGAGCCTTCTGCTCCAACAAACATCCCCAAAATCTTCGGAAAAATAGTTCACCATCTTCGACCAGCTCTTCCATCAGTTCAAGGACATCGACAAAGGTTATCACCATTTTCGCACCCAACGTCATGCAAGAGGATTAAAAAGACGTCAAATCTTCCACGTATCTTCATGAAGACGTCAGATGATTCATGATCTTTCCCGATCCATTGTAAAAAAAAAACCCTACTTGAGAAAATAGGGATAATGGCTAAAATAATTTCTTTAAAAACGAAATTTCCTAATATAATCCACCTCGAGCATCATTTCCCAAAGTAGGGCAATTGTTGCAAGACCTTTAGAAGACTCTAGGATTGCATGGAGTCTTTATTTGAAAACTCCAAGATTGCTATTCGTCTTCAACCTTGGGAAAGCTAAAGATGTATGATAATCCACGTCTTCCACCAGAAAAATTAAAGTCGCACAATGTTCCTGGCGTCCTCTCCTTAACATTGTAGCAATGATCCTAGATCAAGAAATAATATGGTGAGTATTTGGGAATTTTTTTCTCCCACTGCTCTACATGAGCAAGGAAACCGGGAAAATAAGGTTCAATGATCCTTTGTTGGGAAATTCTTTTCCCACATCATCATTTGGGTGATTTTACCAATAATATCATTTCTAAAATTTAAATTTGGAATCACATTGTTTATTATAAGCACAATTTAAGGTAAAAGTATTATAGAAATCTCTGTACTACATCCCGATTTGTATTTTGATTTTTCTACTGAAAAAAAGATAAATTGATTTACATGTAATTTGAAAAGAAAAGAAAATCTATTCACTAAAATTGCTATCATTTTTTAGTTAATATTGAGGTGATAATTATAAAAAATATAAAATTATTGTAAAAATAAGTAGCAAGAGTGAATAAATAATAATTTTAACAGAAAATAGTAAGCATATATTCATCAATAATTTAGGTTAGTTTGCAATTATTATTGTTAGCCGTTAAAGTCCACGCCCAATTCAATTCTACATACATACCACATAATGCCTCTGCTAATATGATTCTTTCATATTGTTCTAATCAATGATGTACCAAAAAATGTTAGCCTTCCAAGCAAATACATTGAACAACAGTAACTGTGTTATCTTCCCATATATATTCTGACTCTTTACGGACCAACTTCAATCCTTGTCGACCTCAAATACCAAATAAGTGATTACTCTACAACCAAAACATAAAACTTCATTGGTAAACTCCAACACCATCATCCCCACAGCTAAATGAAAGAAAAACACAGGCTCATTGGAGGTCTTCCGATGATCAGTAATGTTGGCAACTGTGTGGACCAATTTACAGTTTCTATATCGAGTCGCCTGTTCTTTGTATTATCTATTCCTTTTCCTTCTGTCTTCGATTGATGCACTTTCTTACCTTCCCTCTTTTTTTCCGGGTAAAAAGGTTTAATCATCCCAGTCATTTTCCCAGCCATCTCTGTTTGACGATCTAGTAGTGAGGCCATTTGCTGAGATGTTCGATACATTGTGTCGTCCCATTGATGATTTCCCTGCATTGTCATCGTCCCAATCACTATCCCAACCTTGGTCCCAGCCTTCAGCTGTTTCTACTTCAGTAGCTGCCATGGATTCTGGTAATCCCATTTCTAGCTCTTGGTAAGGTATAACATCATGCCGTCTCTTCTTCCTAAACATGCAACAAGCCCATGACCCTCCGAAAACTAAAACTGTTGCAATCATGATGTACGCTCCATTTACTGGTGTCAGCAACTTGTCATAAGGAAGGTTCAAGAAAGGGTTCCCTTCGGATGCAAGAGGGTTCATGCGTAGCACACAATCTCCATTTCCAGCACTTAATAATAGCTCACCGGTCTCACTAATAGTCAAAGGGATATTGATCTGGAAACGGTTAAGCAAATGCACATCAACACTAGATACAAATAAGTGCACGAGACACTTATTGGAACATTGTTAAGGGTCAGGGTGTTTATCTTCATCCCCTATGAACGAAAGTTACTTTAAGAAAAACAGTAAACAATCATCCCAATATAAAGGCCTGACAAGGGCTGTTATCTAATATTCAACTTTGGATTTGATGTGCTTTTACATTCATGTTTGACCACTCGATTAACGCAGACTTACATCCAAAGATGTACTTATTGACAGATGTTATGTTGTTTGCTGAATTGCCTCTTATGCATTGCTCAAAAAGAAGTCCATTTATGCCTATTAGTAAAGGGAGTATCAAGTGATGTTAATCCAAACCAGTTGAGAAAGTTTTGATGGTTAAGTTAGGGGTTTTGGGTTTTGTTCTTTTCCTACTAATAAGGGAGTATATATTGATGTTTAACAAGCAACCTTTTTAATCTTGGCATACAATCGATCAATCCTTCAAAGTACTCTATGCGCCCAAAGATGTCAACCAATATAGGCAGAGTAAAAAGTTCATATTTTCCCCTTTTCTTTATTTACATAGCTCGGGAATGATTTATTAAATGTCCTCAAATTTAGCCGAATTAGAGATAAACAATTTTTATCACTACAAATTATATTTTCAAGTTAAGTCCAAGGGGAGGAGGGAAACTGCTATGCAAGTCTTCTTCCTAAAAGTAATTAATTGACACACTTCATGCCTAATTTAACAGCTCAGTAGAATCAATGAATTGAAAGCTAGCTGAGAACTGCTTTTGTTTAAATAGCCACTGGCTTAAGCCCAACTTCAAATTTTATGTTGCAAATCTTATTCGTACATAACATAGATCTTATTATGTCCCCTATTGAAGGGGAAAAAATGACAAAGCAGAAGATAAAGAAAAGACCATACCTTTCGAGTTCCATGTTTTGGTACTTTAAGTCCCTTCAAAAGAGATTCCCCAGAGGGACCCGCAACATTAAGTTTTAAACTTTCCCCCCCACTATTATGGACCAGAACAACCCGTTGTTTGGACCCTGGAAAGGAAAAAGGAAATCAGGCGTATTGCTTGTCATCAGGAAATATACCACTACGCTACTATATGAATTCTATACTAACAATAAGCAACAATACAAGAAACAAGTTCACTAGATTCCTCATCTTGTACAATTAGGAAAGAAAACTGAATGGGAATCGAGCTGATTAAACAATAAAAAATACTGCCTAGTACTTGCACAGTTGAAATTAACATCCATACTAAGATCCATTAGTCCTTAACACAGGAGCAAAAATATAGCATAACATCAAAACAAAACAAATAATTGATCATTCTATCCCCAAATAACTGTTCAATTAAAACCACTAGGTGATTAGGAAATTGCATGCAAAGCATTTGAAATGCGTGGAAATTTTGTCACCTTGCATACACCCACACACGTACAAATAGATGAATAGACGAAGATTATAATTTGATTATAACTTAGCTAAAAAAATTATGCTAATTGTACTACTATATTATTGTTAAGATGCCTTCATATGGACTTGTCCATTGTTTCTTTCAAAATGTATTTTCAACTAAAGGATATTGCTGGAAGTTAACCATGGAATTGCATTATCTATATTGTTAACCAATTACATCAATGTGACATTCCTAACCATTAACCTTCTATAAATATTCCTAATAACTTAGTCAAAGACAATACCTACATGCAAGGCAACACCAAAAAGGAAGCTAGCTATCATCCATAAATTTGTTCATTGTACTGAACTTCTTCATCCAACCTTAATCTAGCATCATAAAGAAACGTCCAACTTTTCCCAGTTTTTCTTTTAATTCTAATCTAGCAGATTTAACATTTGTAAACAAACACCCCTAGCCCTGTATCCATGCCCATGCATAGCTAGACAGTCATGGAGCAGTTCATAACCCTTATTTTCAAACATTTTCCAAAAATGCAACGAGCACTTCAGTAATGAATGTATGCATGCCATTTCTCAACTAAAGGCAACAGCAAAATATCAATAGCTCATTTTTAAATTCTATGTAAGCATTAACTCGCTTTCTATTCCTTGGAATTCCACCCTACCACCCTAATAAGCAATTCAAGAATGCTTCAAAAGCAATGCGAATTATCGGTTTGAAAACCATTAATGCAGGCAGTCAAGCAGTTGCCGTCATTGCAGCTGTTAGCCACCCCATCACAAGTTTCAACAATTCCCGACTGGGTCTCATTTCCATCCTCATTTGTCTTCTTTGGCGGCTTCTTATTCTCATCCTCCTTTGACACATCAGTCTGTTCAGTCCCCGTGCTATTAGGTCTCTTTGCACTATCTGTATCATTTTTCTTTTCCTCTTTACCCTCCAATGTTTTATCATCAGTGGAATTTGAAGTTGAACTCGAATTGTTTCCGGTACTTGCATTATTTTTCTTATCCTCGTTATCCACCACTGTTTTATGGTTAGTCGAATTCGAAGTTGAACTCGAATTGGTTCCAATACCTATTCCCTTTTTAGGAGGAGGAGGAGGTGGAATCACTTTCCCCGGTTCATCTGATAGTTTAGGATCCTTCTCGTCAACTGAAGGTTGATTCGCGGAATTCGTTCTATTCAACGAATTCGATCCAATTTCGATCGAGTATCCGGTTAGGGTCCAATTTCTTGGTTGGCGACTGAGAAATCTAAAATCTCAACAATAAGTAATTTTAGTTAAATACTAAATTCTAGAAGAAAACAACAAAAAACGACGATAGTAACTAAAATAAATGATTGAGAAAGATAGGGAAAAGGAAAGAGAAATTACTGGCGGCGCTGCGGCGGTCGTGTCGTTCTTTGTTGAAGATTCATCTGCTAAGAACCGAAACTTCCAAAACGGAGAAGAATTGGAAACATCGGCGACGATCAGAAACAACAAAAACGCCGTCGTAATTGCATATCTATCCATCGCCCTCTAAATAATAATTATATTCTTTCTGGTTTGTTTGTTTGGAAGACTAAGATCTGGAAATTGACAAAACTATTTTAGACGGCGGACTTGAGATTTATGGAATCAGTAGCTCCGTTGAATAAACACGCCTCCGAGCAAAATTAGCAACCCCCGAAAGAACGAAGTAAACAGTAATTAATTAACTAGCGATTAATCTGAATGATAAGGGAGCAAAATTTAGCTGCAAAGCGCGGTTACAATTTTAGGAATGATAGTTTAATATAGGGTTAAGTATAAAAAGTGCCCAATATATGTTTGTTTTTTAATTTAGTGTTTAATATTTATTTAATTTTAGTTTGGTGTCTAATAGATCAAGTAAGTTTCGTTATGATTTAATTCATTTTGAGTAATAGAATAAAATATTAGGCATTAAATTAGAATAAAATAAATGTTAGACACTAAATTAAAAAAACAGATATAAGTTAGACACATTTTGTATAATTAAGCCTTTAATTTAAGATTAAAGAATAGATGTAATTGAAAATAAGATTAAAATATTAATATTTTAAATTGTTCACTAAAAATATCATAAAAAATGTACTATTTTCAGTCCGATGAAAATATAAAGAAAAAAAAACTAATATTTTAGGTTGCATTTGATTGTAAATATTATGTTTTTTATAACATTTTTTATTACCTCCATTTTATGTTGTTCTTTAATCTTAAATTAAACTGTCATTTTTTAGACTTTCCTTGTCACACAGCCATAAGGGTTGAGGTGCCAATGGAACAATACAAATTTTGGTATTATTGGGTTATTTTTAAAATTAATTTTTCTAAATAATTTCTACTTTGAGAAGGAAGAAAAAAAAATTTACTCTTAATGATCATTGAAATCACAACTTAGAAGAGTAAGAGTGTATCAACTAAAAACTTTAACCACGAAATCTAAAAATTATTGACATCTTTCTAGGTTTTTTGAATTAACTAAAATTTGAATATCTGATTTTATGCGATGGATCGACAATATAATTTACCCTATCACTATTTGCATGAAAACAAAAATGAATGCGAGATTCTTGTATTTTTCTAAAAAAATATAAAATTAATATGGTTTTCAAATTATTTTTACACTTAACGTAGTCGTTTAATTCAAAAAACAGACTCAATGTAACCTTTTGATCAATATTTTTTATCGTTAATTGTTACAATACTGACGTTACAGTTTATGATGTTACATCGATGTTGCACGGTGCTAATATGACAGTCCATGATGGTTGATGGGCTAAATTAATTTTTTTTTATCGTATATGACGGCCAAATTAATTTTTTTAAAGTTCATAGACTTCTTTAATTTTTTTAAAAAAAATAAAATTAAATTAATTTTAAATTTTAAATTATTAAAAAAACAAATGTAAAAATACTAGAAAAACGAAATTACTAAAAAAATAATATATATACAAAAATACTATTAAAAATAAAAAATATTTAATAAATTATAAAATTATAAATTATTAAAAAAATATTTAAAATATATATTTAACATATAGATAAAAATAAATTAATTATATTTATATAATCGGATTAATAAAATCCTAATTAATTATATTGTAAGGGCATAATTTTCTGTATGTAAAGTTGTCTATATCACTTTCTAAAATAATGGAAGATAGTGACAATTAAAACATTTCGTACTTCTTGTGTCGTTTTCTTATAGTTTATTGTGTTAAGGTATAGAAAATGTTATGGTATGAACATAATATAAGTTGTAAACTTTTAGTATTTAATTTTAGAAGTGCTCAATTTAGGAGTATAAAAAGCTTCAATTTCCAATTCATCGATTTTTTTTAATAATATAAAGTGATTATAAGATAATATTTGTTTATAAACACTTTTTAATTGTGATAACGTACACATTTTATAGATACAACTGCTCGAACTTAAAACTTTTAAAAAGAATAATATTCTCTTTTATCATTGAAGTTGAACGATGAGTTAAATAAAAGTATAAAGATAAATAGCTAAAAGAGCGACGTTTGACATATAGCGAGACCACTCGATGACTCGAATGAGTAGATGAACTGTTTTATTAATATATCGCCCGAGTCCAACAAAAAGGACACCAAATTGAAATTGAGATTTCAACCACCAACAATATATAATAACATCAAACCAACTCCAAATGAAATGGACATTAAAAAAAATATTTCTGTCCATTTCCTTTTATGTCATCATGAACAAATTTGTATGTCTATTGGATTTGTTTGTTTGGTATCAATAATTAGGGATCATATATTCGATCAAACTTAAGGTAGATTTTTATGAAGATTACGCAGTAAACGAGACTAGATAAATTGTAAGTTATTCGAGTTCGATTCAATTCAATCAAAGTTCAGTTGACACTCGATTTGTGTTCTTAACGAGTCAAAGCAAATTATTTGATATACTGTTTAAAAAATTCATGAACAACTCAAAAAAATAATATATGAAAATTATTTTTTTTCAATTAAGTTATTAACAATATTATCAATAATGTGTTATATATATATAACTTTCATGTAATTAAGATCTAGGTTCGAATATGAGTTTGAGTTTCAATCAAACTAAGTCTGAGAATATTTTGACTTCAATATTTTTTAAGCTTGAGTCGAGCTTCAATTTTTTATTTCGAATTAAAGTAGAACTTGCAATATTGTTCACATCACAAAAAAGAAAGCAAAGATGAGTTCAGAAACTCCTTTTAGTCTCCCTGTCATTAATTTCTCAGAGCAAGAGCTAAAACTAGGCAGTCCCGAATGGGATTCGGCGAAAGTCCGAGTTCGGGAAGCACTGGCAGAGTACGGCTGCTTCGAGGCTTCATTCGACCGAGTCCTGGTGGTCCAAAAGGCATTATTCGGAGCCCTGGAAGAAGTCTTTGACCTGCCTTTACAAACAAAAGAGCTCTATGTTTCCGACAAGCCCGCTCGTGGCTATGTCCCGGTCGAATCGGGACTGCATGAAAACATTATCGTTGATGCCGCAAACATCGCCGAAAACATCGAAACAGGCCTGACTACTACCTATTGGCCTCAAGGAAACACAAATTTCAGGTTTGAAATATAAGCAGAACGCTTTAGTTTGACAGCAAAATTATGGAATTTGCTTCTTTTTCCTTTTTTAATTAAGTATTGCTCTTTTTTTGGCAGTAAAACATTGGTCTCTTTCACCAAGTTAGCATCAACACTAGAGAAGACGGTAAGGAGAATGATTTTGGAGATTTTCGGAGTGGAGAAATACGCCGATGAGTTGATTGAGTCCACGAATTATATTCTCAAGGCCATGAAATATGAAGGGTCTCAAGGCAGGCTGCCATTCTGTGGGGCTCACGCAGACCAAAGTATGGTGACCCTGTTGTATCAAAACGAGGTCAATGGATTAGAGATTCAAAACAAAGATGGAGAATGGATCAATGTAAATCCCTCGCCCAACTCTTTCATCGTCCTCGTCGGAGAATCTCTCAGCGTAAGTCATTTGTTACGACTTCATAAATAACGTAACCATCAATTGTATATTCCAATTATGGCGAGGGTTATCCCATTTATAAGAATAGTAGAATAGTAAAATTGCGAAATGATAACTACTCACTTCAATCACTCCATATATATGAGTAATTCTTCCATTATCCTCATCCGAGGACGTAAACCATAGAATAGTAGAATAATAAAATTGTCAAATGATAACTACTCACTTCAATCACTCCATATATACGAGTAACTCTTTCAGTATCCTCATCGGAGAACGTAAACCGTTTGTTACACTACTCCATATTGTGGCAGGTATTGTTAAACGGTGGATTATCTTCTACTTATCATCGTGTCATAATGAAGGAGAGCACCACAAGGTATTGTGTTGGATTATTTGCAACCCCGAAAGGAGGCTACCAAGTAAAGGTTCCAAAAGAGCTTGTGGATGACAAACATGGTTTGCTCTTCAAACCCTTCGACTACGATGAATTTTGGAAAACTTTCTGTACTCAAATGGCTCAAGGAAACCATAGATTTAGTCTTAAGAATTATTGCAGTACTGTCTGAGATTTCCCCATAAACAATTCATATGTGTGTGTGTGTGTGTGTTTCTTTTGCTCGTGTGTGTCTAAGATCCTGTTATGAATACTTCGTGTGTGTCTCAGATCTTGTTATGAATGTTGTGTAGTTTGATCCATTGTCCTGAATTCTATCCTTGTACTTTCTCGTTAATGAATAATGAAGCATTTTGTTCTTAAAAATTATATATATATTTTTAATATTGAATTATATTTTAAAAAATTAAATTAAATATTTAATCAATTATTATTTTTTTTCCGAATTGATCGATTGGTTAAATAGATCTTTTTATTTCTCTAGAATCTCCCTTTCTTTCCTTTTAGATAAAATTATTATAAAAAAGTATATATTACAAAATGACATAGAGTTTCATCAGGGTAAAATCAATGAGATAATACGTTGAAATTTTTTTTTTCACGAGATAGTACCCTCGCCAGATTAATTGCTCAGATAGGGTGATCTCTACAGTCCCTGGGGTAGGTCGCCATGCACGCCCAGCGACCTACCAGGTCGCCATGCACGCCCCAACACGCTGGGCATCCGAGGCCATCCGACCGAGGCCATCCGAACGAGCTATGCGAGGGCATCCGAGGGCAACCGAGCGAGCTATGCGAGGGAATCCGAGGGCAACCGAGCGAGGGTAGGAGTATTATCTCGTGAATAAAAAAGTTCGAGAATATTATCTCGTGGATTCACCCGTTTCATCAGTGTACAAATACGTCTAATTATTATATTTAAACAATTAATCAATAAATGTGGTCGAGAGATGGGTGAATAGATAATTTTAAAAATGTTATTGAAATTAATTATTTTTTAAATATGTTTATTATGTAGGAGTATATTGAATAGACGAGGATGATACGTGGTAAGCAAGGATAGGACAAAGCAGGTGGAGATAACATGGCTATAATTTATGTTTGCCTCAACCTCGACGTTCATGACAGGTTTATTTTTTGGTTTCATTCTCGTTTTATCACTCAAAATTTTGTACTCATCTTGTTCAATTCCGCAAAACATGCTTCAGTGGCATACCCATGAACACCTTTTAAATAAAACAATTTTTAAGATTATTTCTTTTCGAATAGAAATAAGCTTAAAAAATTAAATCAAGTAAGATTACATAACCGAATATAAGGAGGTCTTATCCCGTCCCTATCCAAAGTCTCATTAATATCTGTGGGGCTGCTGTCAAAGAACTCGAGTTCACCATGGACACCATCATCGAGCTTGATCAGAAAATCAGGCACCATGTTCGCTTTACGTTAAATAAACTTGAAATCGAGATGCTAATTTCTATCAAGTAAGTCGAAAAAGCTCGAATCAAAGCGAGTAGACTATGAGATGAAATGGATGTAACCAGCTCGAAGGCATCAACACTGTCAACCCGCAAAATTAGGTGTCGAAAACCTCTTTCCCATGCTAGCTTTGTGAGCAGTTTAATTAACTGCCCATGTTTTGTGGTTCATATAACCATACCTCAAGTAACCGTGCAATTCCACTCTCCAAAAATGGAGATGTGCATGGACGTGTGGGGAGTTATGTTAAATAATGGGCAGTTTGTTTTATGGGTTTTGATGGCAAAACCAAACTATAAATACCCATTAGCACAAGTTTCCTAAGCATCAATTCATTCAAAGCATTTTCCACATTTAGAAAGTTGGAAAGCAATACACCATCTAGTGAGATTTTGAGTGCTTAGAATATCCTTGACGGTTCTAGCTTTTGTGTAGCCAAGTTCAAAGTGCTCAACATTGGATCATGGTGGTTCACAATGGTCGACGGTGGTCCAACGTAATTGATGGCGGTGCATTCAATTCTCGAATTTTGACATACGGTGTAGGCAATGGATGGAAGTATTTATAAAGATCTCTTTTCCATTGTGTTTATGCTCAATATAGATGAAAGCATGTCTAATATGTATGAAAACATGTCTAAAATTTGGTATCTGAGCATGATTAAATCTCTGTCTTGCCTGATTTTTTAAAGTTTGCAAGTTTCTAGAATTTTTTGATGCCATGATTTTTAAAGTTTGAGAAATTTTGTGTTGCAAACGTATTGCTAATATCGTTAGATTTCATTAAAGATATATTTCTAAAATTAATTATGTGTTGCAACATGGTGGATTGATTCTGGTTCTACAATCCATGTCTCAAACTCTTTATAGGGATTAAGAAATCTAAGGGAACCAGCGGGAGCTTAGTGATACATCTATTCAGGAAATAAGATGTAATCGCATGTGGAAGCTATTGGGACCTACGAATTAGTGCTTAGTAGTGGCTTTGTTTTAATTTTAAAAAAGGCTTTTAATATTCCAAGTTTTTCTAAACATTTAATTTTTGTTTCAAGACTTGCACCATTGGGGTATTGTTTTAATTTTTCAAACAATGAATTCAGTTTATTTTATAAATAAAAAATTGTACAAAATTGAATTTTATTTGATGGTCTTTACTCTTTAAATTTGCAAAATGATGTCACTCATAATGTTATGCATACTCAAATTGGTTCTAAACGTTGTGCAATAAATGAAGATTCCTTTATTTTGTGGCATCGAAGATTAGGACACATCTCCATTGAAAGGATAAAGAGATTAGTAAATGATGAAGTACTTACTACCTTAGATCTTTTCTGATTTCGACACTTGTATAGACTGCATTAAGGGGTAAGTAGAATAACAAGTCAAAGAAAGGTGCCAAGAGGAGTTCGACCATATTGAAAACCATCCATCTGTTGCCCAAATATGGATGTACAAGGTCAGAAATAGTTCATCACTTTTATTGATGATTACTCACGTTATGTGTATCTCTACATGCTTTATCATAAGAGCGAAGCATTAAAAACTTTTAAGGTTTTCAAGGCTGAAGTAGAGAAACAATGCGGTAAGCAAATTAAAATTGTGAGAATTGATAGAGGTGATGAGTATTATGGTAGATATACCGAAGATGGACAAGCATCTGATCTATTTGCGAAGTTTCTTCAAGATAATGGTATAGTTGCCCAATACATCATGCCAGGATTACCTAATCAAAATGGTGTTGTATAAAGAAGAAACCGAACTTTAATGGATACGGTGCGAAGTATACTTAGTAGCTCTAAGCTACCTAAGTCTTTATCGATTGAAGCTCTCAAAATGGTTGTGTATATATTAAATCGAGTTCCAACCAAGGTTGTCCCAAAGACACCATTTGAGTTGTTTAAAGGTTAGAAACCGAGTTTTTGACATATACGCGTATGGGGATGTTCGTCTGAAGTGAGGATTTATAACCCATAAGAAAAGAAACTGCATCCAAGGGCCATTAGTGGGTATTTCATTGGATATGATGAAAGGTCCAAATGATACAAATTCTATTGTCCATCACATAGCACTAAAATTGTGGAATCAAGAAATGAAAACTTTCTTGAGTATGACTCAATCAATGGGAGTGATCTACCTCAGGACTCAGTAGATCAACCTTCCACTTCAAGTGAGAGATTGGTTATCATACAGAGTACACCTTAAGTGCAATCGGGTGTTGAACAACCAATCAATGAAGTTTCACAAGCTACTAAAAATATTCCAGTAGATCAAGTTGTTCAAGAAATTCCAAAAATTATTGAACAACCAGTTGAACAACATGATCCACAAGAAAATGTTGATTCAACATTAAGGAGATCTACCTCAGAAAGAAAATTAGTAATTTCTAGTTACTACATTGTGTATCTACAAGAGTCTGACTTTAATGTTGGAGTTGAAAATGATCCTGAGTGATTTTCACAAGCTATGAGCTGCAATGAATTGAAATTATGGTATGATGCTATGGAAGATGAGATGAATTCCATGAAAAGCAACAATTTTTGGGATCTTTTATAGTTTCATGATGGTGTAAAAGCCATTGGATGTAAATGGGTTTTCAAAACAAACAGAGACTCAATGTGCAACATTGAAATATATAAAGTAATGGGATTCACTCAGCGTAAAAGAATCGATTACATTGAGACTTTCAGTCTAGTATCTAAGAAGGATTCCTTACACATCGTGTTAGCATTAGTAGCTCATTTTGACCTTGAGTTACAACAAATAGACGTGAAAACTGCATTTCTCAATGGTGACCTAGAGGAAAAGATAAACATAAAACAACCTGAAGGTGCACACTTGGTATGCAAGTTGAAAAAGTCAATATATGGATTGAAACAAACCTCTCGACAATGGTATTTAAAATTTCATGAAGTTATCTCTTCATTTGGTTTTGTTGAGAACATCATGGATCAATGTATATCAAAAGGGCAGTGAGAGTAAAATTTGTTTCCTTATCCTATATGTGGATGACATTTTACTCGCAACAAATGACAATGATATGCTACATGAGGTGAAACAATTTGTTTCTAAAATTTTTTATATGAAAGATATAGGTGATGCATCTTATGTCATTGACATTAAGATTCATCGTGATTGACATCGATGTATCTTAGGTCTATCTAGAGAAACATATATCAACAAAGTTTTAGAAAGATTTCAGATGAAAATTGTTCACCTAGTGTTGGTCCTATCGTGAAGGGCGATAAGTTCCATTTGAACCAATGTTCGAAGAACAATTTTGAGAGAGAGCAAATGAAAAAATTCCATATGCTTCAGTTATTGGAAGCCTGAAGTATGCTCAAGTCTGTAGAAGACCTGACATTGCATTTGTTGTTGGAATATTGGGAAGATATCAGAGTAATCCGGGTATTGGCCACTCGAAAGCTGAAAAGAAAGTTTTGAGGTACCTAAAGGGACAAAGGACTACATGCTTACATACAAACGATCAAATAGTTTGGAGGTGATTGGCTACTTCAATTCAGACTTTGCTGGTTGTGTTGATTCACGGAAATCAACATCAAGTTATTTATTTATGTTTGCCAGTGAAGCTATATCTTGGAGGTGTGTCACGCAAACCTTAACAGCTACTTCCACTATTTAGGTTGAGTTTATTTTGAGTTTTGAGTCTACCCCACATGGAGTATGGCTAAGGAGTTTCATTTTTGGGCTTAGACTTGTGGACTTGGTTTCTAGGTTATGACAATTTTGTTGTTGTCTTTATGGCTAAGAATAACAAAAGTGGAAGTCAAAGTAAACACATCAACATTAAGTATTTGGCCATAAGGGAATGTGTTAAAGAAAAAAAAAGTGGTCATTGAGCACATTAACACTGAGCAAATGTTCTAAATGCATGCCACCACATAAATTTAAGGATCATGTTGTCACTATGGGACTTGTTTCCACTTTGTAATTTTTCATTGTAAGAACGATTTTAATAAAACTCTATTAAGTTTGATATTTCTCATTTTATTGTGTATACATTAACTTTATTATTTCGAAAAATATAACTGAAGTTTGGACCTAGAATAAACATTAGGTTTTTTCATTAAGAAATTTGGCTAAGTGTTTTGACTTTGAGTTATCTTGAGCAATATGAACCAAGTGGGAGAATGTGAACAGTTTAATTAACTGCCCATGTTTTGTGGTTCATATCACCACACCTCAAGTAATCGTGCAATTCTACTCTCCATTTAGGAGATGTGCATGGATGTGTGAGGAGTTATTTTAAATAATGGACAGTGTTTTATGATTTTTGATGGCAAAACCAAACTATAAATACCCATTAGCACAAGGTCCTTAAGCATCAATTCATTCAAAACATTTTTCACATTTAGAGAGTTGGAAAGCAATACACCATCTAGTGAGGTTTTGAGTGCTTAGAAGATTCTTGGCGGTTCTAGTTTTTATATAGTCAAGTTCGAAGTGATCGACGCTGGTTCATGGTGGCTCACGGTGGTCGACGTAATTGACGATTGTGCATTCAATTTTCAGATTTCGACATACGGTGTAGGCAATAGCTGGAGGTATCTATAAAGATCTCTTTTCTGTTGCATTAAATAATGAAAGCATGTCTAATATGAATGAAAACATGTCTAACAAGCTTTAAGCCCTCGAACATCAGTCTGAATTATAGATGAGGTACCTAATTTTCGGTTAAATCCCATAATGAAATGGAAATCGTTTTTCACGGAAAACACCACCAGCTGAACCTCTATCTTGCAGTTTCATAGACCCGTCTGTCTTTTGACAAAAACAGCCGAATAAGGTGGCTCCTATTGGACCTCGGCAGCAATTGGTCTAAAATTTACAGATGTAATAGAACTACCAGAAGGGTATGGTTTTGTCCAAACCAAACTTTGGTGAAGCAAATAATCAATGGAAAATTGTTTATCTCAGAAAGTTCTGTTATTACGACGCTACCAGCCATGCTAATGTCACAAAGGCAGTATTCCATGGTATTGAAGAACCAACAAACTATTTGAATACTATAAAGGATAAACTACATATTTAGTACCTAAATTATTACCTTTTTTTCCATTTTAGTACTTAAACTTTCATTCTTTTCAAAATCATACATAACGATTACTTTTTGTTTCATATTAATATCCTGTCGATGACATTTTTATGGTTAAATTGCATCTTTCATAGCTCAACTATCTTCTCACTCATATTTTAGTAACTAAGGTTTAAAAAATTTCAATTTAACTACTCAATGTTCAAATCACTCTTGTTTTAATCACTCTAATTTATTTTATTAATATTTTTTTGACATGAAATTTATTATTATTATTTTATTATTATATAATTAAATAAAAATTAAATTTAAAATTATATTAAAACCCAAAAATTATACCACAACCCCTAAATCACAAACCACTCACCCAATCCTCACGACCTCACTCTTTTCGGCCTCTCCAACTCCTCTATTTCCTTTTTATTTTAATCATAAAATAAGAAAATAATAATTAAAGCATATCACATCATAAGAAATATTAATAAAATAAGTTAAAGTTATTAAAATATGAGCTATTTGAAAGTTAAGTGATTAAAATTAAACATCAATGACTAAAATAGGAGTGAGAAGATAATTAAGTAATGAATATTATCATTTACCCATAAAAGATGCTATGTATTCAGGAAACTAGGTGGAAAGGGGCTCGCGCCAGAGAGTGTAATGGGTACAAGTTGTGGTATTCATGCGCAGATAACGCTAGAAATGGGGTGGGTATCTTGGTATCCTCTAGGCTCAAGGAAAATGTAGTTGAAGTTTGTAGATATCGGGATAGGATCATGTTGATTAAGGTTATTACATAAAATGAAGTGGTGAATGTCGTTTCAGTGTACGCCCCACACGTTGGCCTAGGGGAGGGGGAGAAACGTTGCTTCTGGGATCAGTTAGATGATGTACTTAGGAGCATTCCAGATGACCAAAGAGTTTTCATAGGGGGAGACTTCAATGGCCATATAGGTAGTGCAATCGACGGGTATGACGGTGTTAATGGGGGTTTCAGTTTTGGTACTAGGAACGAGGAGGGACGTACGTTGCTTGAATTTGCTACTGCACACGATATGGTGGTCACTAACTCTTTCTTTAACAAGAGAGATGTGAACTTGATTACATTCCATAGCGGGGGACATTGTACCCAAATCGACTACATCCTGGTTTGAAATCGGGATCGATGGGCTTGCATTGACTGTAAGGTATTCTCTGAAGAGGCATGTGCATCACAACACAGATTGTTAGTTTTGGTGTTCCGCGTACACCATGAGCGGAGCACTCATAGGAGGGCTAAACTTGGTAAACCTAGGATCCTTTGGAAGAACATACATGGAGCGACAGCTGATGACTTTAGGAGTAAGGTGTTGTCTAATACAAGTTTTGAAACTACAAACTCAAATAATGAAGATATGTTATGGAAAAATATGGCAAATTCCATCAGAGAGGTGGGCAAAAACACCCTTGGGTTGTCGACAGTGAAGGTCAAGGAACATAAAGAATCGTGGTGGTGGAACGACGAAGTCCAAACTAAGGTGAAGACAAAGAAAACTTGTTTCAAGGAGTTTCTACAATGCAATGACAACGAAGAAAGATCGAGAGCTAAACAAAGATACAAGGAGGTAAAGCGGGAAGCCAAGAAAACAGTGGCTAAAGCAAATGATAAGGCATACGAGGAAATGTACAAGAGATTAGACACCAATGAATGACAAAACGACATCTTCAGGCTTGCAAAATCCAGGGAAAATAGGAAAAAAGATCTAGGTCGCATTAGGTTTATTAAGGACAACAATGATGTTCTTTTAGTGAAAGATCATGATATTAAGAGGGTTTAGGGTAGTTACTTCTTTAGCTTATTTAATGACGGTGCATCTCCCTGTAGAGATAATACCGTTGATGGGGGCAGCCGACCATCATCCTGTGGCCAATGATTGGCCTACAAGTAGAATTAGGTTTGAGGAAGTCAAAATGGCTCTTAGAAAGATAGGGAGGGACAAAGCTGTAGGTCCAGATCAAATTCCTATCACTGTGTGGTTGGCCCTAGGAGAAGAGGGAATAAATTGGTTGACCAACATCTTATATATTAGTTTAGAGACTGCCAAGATGCCAGAGGAGTGGAGAGAGTGTACGGTGATACCAATCTATAAGAATAAAGGAGATCCCCAACATTGTGGAAACTACAGAGGTATTAAACTACTCAGCCATACCATGAAGCTATGGGAAATGGTGATAGAGGCTAGGTTGAGACAAGTTACTAGGGTTTCAGAAAACTAATTTGGCTTTATGCCAGACAGATCTACTACGGAGGCGATTCATCTACTTCGACGGCTTATGGAGAAATATAGGGAAAAAATATAGATCTTCACATGGCGTTCATTGACCTTGAGAAGGCGTATAATAGTGTTCCCTGCGATACGATCAGGAAGACCTTGAAAATGAGACGGATCCCAACGGCTTATATCCGGGCGATTCGTGATATGTACTGTAGAGCTACTACTTACGTCAAGACTACAGTTGGCGACACCGAGGCATTCCTGGTGGAAATCAGACTCCACCAAGGGTCAGCTCTCAGCCCTTACATCTTCGCCTTGATTATGGACGACATCTATTGTGCGACACCAGACGGTGTTCCATGGTGTATGCTTTTCGCTGACGACATTGTCCTAGTTACCGAAACAAAAACTGAGCTGAATAGAAGACTGACTGCTTGGAAGACTGCTTTGGAAGTAAAAGGTCTAAGGATCAATATTGAAAAGACAGAGTATTTATGTTCAAACTTCAATGGAAAAAACGATGAAGATGTAGAAGTATGCATAGAATGATATATTATCCCCTCAAATGAATGTTTTAAGTACCTAGGGTCTATGATACATAAAGATGGGGGTGTAGATGATGACGTTACACATCGTATAAAGGCGAGATGACTAAAGTGGAGGGTTGCGACTGAAGTTTTGTGTGACAAGAGGGTGCCTCTAAAACTTAAGGGAAAATTTTAAAGAATGTCAATAAGACCAGCGCTGTTGTATGGATCAGAATGTTGGGCAATCAAGAAGGATCACGTAAGGAGGATGGAGGCCGCAAAAATGAGAATGCTACGATGGACATGTGGTAAAACTCTGTGGGACATGACACCAAACTCTGCTATTAGGATGTCCTTAGGGGTGGTGTTTGTATCCAAAAAATTAAGGGAGGGAAGACTACGGTGGTTTGGGCATGTCCTTAGGCGACAACCGTCAGATGCGGTCAGGAGGGTAGAGTCGATTACAATCGACGGTGCCAGAAGGAGAGGAAGACCAAGGCGGAAGTGGGAAGACTGCTTGAGAGCTGATTTGATGGATTTAGCTATTACCGAGGACATGACCTCTGATAGGAAAGTATGGAGACTTAAGACCAGAGTAGCCGAGTAGTGCGGGTCACAGACATAGGGTGTAACATCTCTGACTTCTTTTTAATGCCTTTGTAATAATTTCCATGACTTATACTTTATATACGTTTCTGTCATTAGAATTTATGAAGGCTTAGAACTAGGGTAACGGAGTAGTGTTGCCTTAGTTTAGGTTTTTAACCCATTAGACTTCATTCCTTCTCGTATGCTTTCTATCTTTAACTATTGTGTATCATTCTCTTCAGGTTTCCTCTTTTTAAATTTAGTCGGGTCTTACGTTTCTGTCTATATGCAGAGATTTTAGTGCAGGGATTTATTTACAGGGATTACTTCCCATTACAGACATGTATATGAAGACTACATATGAAGATTGTTCAACTATGTAATTATTTATTTATTTATACATACATTGCATTTTATCTTTATCTTTAATTTTCTGACTGCTGGAGGTCTTCCACGGAAGTTGCTCTCAACCCTAGCGTTGGGGGAAGCCTACTACCCTACCTCTCCCTTACTCTATTACATATGTGAATAGGGTTTTGTTGTTGTTGTTGTTGTTGTTGTTGTACCCATAAAAGATACTAGTTCCGTTAAATTTTTAAAAATGTGTACTAAAATGAAACAAAAAGTAAAGTTAGGTATAATTTTAAAATATAATAATTTAAGTACTAAAACGAAAAAATAGTTTAAATACTAAACATATAGTTTACTTATTATAAAAGAGGTAGGGAAAAAACTAAAATACAACTTGCCATGTATCAAGTTGAGAGGTTAGACACATGCCAACTTATGATCTATTAGAGGATTATTTGAAAAAAGAACACTAAAATTAGAAACATAAAAAAGAAATTATAAAAGAACTAAAATAAACTTCTCAAAATTTAAGTATTATTTAAAATTCAGATTATTTTTTATTTGTATTAATTTGAATTTATTGACTTAATTTATTTAGATTTAATTATTTTATATTAAAATCATTTTAGATTTAAATTATTTGAATTTTAAATTTAAATGAATTTGAATAGTTTATTAAATTTCTTAAATAATATGGTGAGAAAAGATAAACTCATTTAGAATGTTGTAGAAATTATTTCAGATTGCATTCGGTCGGAATGTCAAACCTAATAGAGTAGCAATCCAAAAGATGTCAACTGATCCAAAAGTTTTTTCAAAGACGCTAGATACTCCAAACGTGCTCCTATTAACACAGTAACAAACACTCTATTTCAAGTAATGATTTTTCTAACATCCTAAATGAGTCAATCTTTTCAACACATTATCAAAGATTCTTTTTTTTATCAAATAGCACAAATCAAATGACCTCCAGAATTAAAGGGATGATTATTATCCTTAGAGGTCCCGAGTTCAAGCACTAACGACTGTAGGATATTTGAACGTTTATTATCAAATGATTGAGAGACTTTTAAACATATATTATCATTTATAATCACTCTAGATTAATAAAAAAACATTATCATATAATTTTAAATTTTAGTAATTTTTAATAATTTTAGAGTTTGAGTTGGATGAATTCGAATTATTGATTTATTGGGATTAAGATTTAATGATATAGATTTTGAAGTTTCAATGAAAAGGAAATTAGTATGGTAGGTGGGGAAACTGAAACCAATAACTCCGCTCATTTATATTGAGAACAATTTAAGCGTGACTTCAGTTCTCATGGGGACTCAAACAGAACAAAGCAATTACGCCATACCCGATTCAAATTCCTTTTTGTTTTTCGGGATGAACATAAATCAATTCAAATTCCATTACAAAATTTAATGCCCTGCTATTTAAGGAATGTGGAAAAAAAAAGCATTGAAAATGGAAAAGAAATGTTGGAATTAGATTCATGTCTTTCCCTAAATTATAGCCAAAAAGCTTTGAAATTTCGACCGACCCATAGTTTCTTCTTCTTCACTCCATTGACAAGCCTGAGATCAGCTCAAGATGTGTTAGATGATTGATGGTTTTGATAAGTAAATGAAAATGGGTTTATCAAGTGAAAACAAAACTATGGATGAATCATCAGTTGTTGTGACAGAGTTTGGAGACGACCAGAGCTCGCTGCTGGACCGGTTCGAGAGGTCGTCCTTCGAGGTGCAGCTGGAAGAAGCTATATTGGGTCGGAGCCTGTCGGAGTCGAGCGTCGTTAATCGGTCTCAGTTGTTAGGTCGGCCGCAAGCGGTGCCACAGGCGAGCAAAGGGCGTGGCCTGTCTGGTTTCAACTGGTTCCTGAAGAAGCTGCTGAAACCTATTTTTGGAAGCAGAGGCAATGCTGGAAAGAATCATGTGTCTGACACTAAAAATCCCATCACTTGCAATACTTTTAGTCGATCTCTTCGCTTCTGATGAAATAAAAATATCATCTTTCATTCCTTTTGTTAGCCATTGTTCTTCCTTTTTTCCCCTTTTGGCAATCAAATACATTTGGTCATCCTTCCATATTCTCACAACAAAGTATGGCATTGCAAGCTTTGTGTTTCGATATGTCAAATTCGTGTTGTAAGAACACTGGATAAGACCCTGTAAAGACAGTCAAATTTGTGATTCTGGCTGTTGAATCATGTCATCATGACTAGGATTACATTTTGAGTAGTATCAAAAGGGGTTCTTGAATGTTTATTTATATGAACAAATGAATTGAACCTAAAAACAATTGTCGATTATAAGAATTCTCCAAGCCAAAAGGTTATGCACGGCTCATATATTGCCCGGTTCTTGTATCCACCATTATTTGATCACCGGTATTAACAAATAGCGGAACATTAATGATGGCGCCGGTGTCTAGAGTTGCAGGTTTGGTGGATCCACCTGTATCGTCGAAAGAAAACCGAAAGAGATGTTCTGCAACGAAATCAAAACAAATGACTGAAAAATACAGCAGTCTTTTTCTTTTTATCTCTTTCAAGTAAACTGGTAAAATGAAATGGGGTTGAGTGATATTCAAGAAATCATAAATAAAACGATTTAGTCAATTTCATTGGACATTAGAGTTCTTCACGTGCAAATATCGACATAACTTCTTATTCAAGACGGCATTAGGGTTTTACTCAACCCTTCCATTACCTGAAGCCTTGCTCAGTCAAATAACATAGATTGGACTTCGGAGAGAATTTATAACATTACCTAAAGCAGTGTCACCCTTGAGGCCAGGATCAACATCGACGACAGTGAGCTGAACCGTAATGGGGACCTCAAAATCAATAACCTACAAAATGAAGGTGAATAAGCATCATGCTAATCTAGGCCACTGATTGCTCGATGCCACAACTTGCAGATATACAGCATACGAAACCAGTATTCATTTTTTAAGTTCGAACAAAATGTCGATGGCTACAAGACTGTAACATCCCAGAATCAGAGTTAGTGATTAAAATATAAAGTTTGGAAATTTTGTGCTCAATTTCGAAATAAGTTAAAAGTTTAGGGACTTAAGTGAAATATTTTGGTATTGGATTAAATGGTAATTATGTAAGGATTGAAAGGGTAAGATGGTAATTTAGCTTAAATGATATTTTAATCTCCCTTATTTAGGGAGATAACACGTTGGTTTGGAGAGTTATCTGGAACTCTTCTTTTTCTTCTTTCTTTCTTCTTCCCATGTGTTCATGTTCAAGCCTCAAAGGTGAGTTTTAATTTTGATGGTTAATTCTTGAATATTTGAGTTGGGTTTTATTCTTTGAGTGTTATATAAGCTTAAGGAAAGCTTATATAAGTTTAAAACATTAAGAAAAGAGAATTAGAAAGGAAATTTGATTAAGGGTTGAGAAATGAATTCTTGATATAATGAGGTTTTTGAAGTTTTATTGATGAATTTGACTTGTCAATGGTATAATTAAAAAGTTAGAGGTGATAGAAATGAATTTAGAACATATGGAAAATTTGATGAAATTCTTTAATTCAAGAATTATGGTTAGTTATGAGAAATGGTGAAGTGTTATAGGGTTATAAGAAGGTTTAATTGTGTATGGATAAGTTTTTAAGGCATAAGAAGGGCTTAACCAGTAAAATTTGGGGTAAAAGTGTTAAATTTTTGAGTTTAAAATGGTCATTCTGGATCTAGTGTATCGGTACCCTTTGGAGAGGTACTGATACCTTGTGAGGTGAACAGGCGTAATTGTAAGAATGTGTATCGGTACATTGAGGAGTGTATCGGTACATTGAGGAGTGTATCGGTACATTGAAGAGTGTATCGATACACTCAGAACATTGAATGTCATTTGTGTATCGGTATATTGAGGAGTGTATTGATACCCTCAAACATCGAATGTAATTTGTGTATCGATACCCCAATTATGAAATAAATAAAAAATAGGATTCTTGCATATCAAGTTATTATGATTCGATATAATTGAGATGAGATTTATATAGATTCTAGATTGTTTGTGTAGTGATTGAACATAAGTGAATTTCTAGTTAGCTTGGTAATTCGAATATCGATATTCATTAAAGTTGGTATTCATGTAGACATCGATCGAAAGCAAAGTTCAGATAGGTCGGCAGAGTAAGATAAGCAAGAAAGAACAAGAGCTTGGTAGTGTTCGTTGTGACCAGGTGAGTATATGATAGTAAATATAAGTTATGTTATGGAATTAAGACTTGTGATAAGTATAATCCCGATTTTAGGTTACATGAGTATGTGAATATAAGCATATAGAGATATGATTCTTAGATGTGTTTGAGTTCATGCATATGTTTAGAGATAAGTGTATTTCTATATGTGATCTGGGTGAATACATGTTTGAGTGAATATGCTTTGTAAGTGAAGTATATGAATATAAATGGATAAAATAAAATATAAAATAAAATAAAATATATGAATTATATGTGTTAGGTGATACACGTGTTACATGATTTGTGTGAATATATGTAGTGTAATAAGTCATGTGAACTAATATGAACGATCTTTATATGATTAAATGAGAATATGAAACAAGTTATATGATATAGTTATAAGGAATGATATGAACATGTAATTTAAGCTACGAGTTAAAGAAATTATATGATATATATGAACATAAAATAAACAAGTGTAACATATGTGATACTGTATAAGTGATTATATGAGTAAATATAAATGTGATATGTGAATGCGAAATCATATGAAAACAACATGAGTTACACAATAATAAGCTATCTGATGAAATGAGACGATATGAGAACAATATATAAGCAATGTGACATATGATAGGAGATAGGAGATAGGAGATAGGAGATAAGAAGTTATGAGACTCCAAGTGAGTACTACATGATACATGTGATAAGAAGCCATGAGTTTATATGTGTATATGATATGAATATGTGAAAGTGTGATAACATAAATAATAATTCCCATGTCATGTGTTATGAGAGCTATAAGTATAGTTGGCATGCCAAGAGTCGATAGTTATATGTGGTCCTACGGGACATATGTGTTCTATGTGATCCTACGGGACATAAGTGTTATATGTGGTCCTTCGGGACATAGTGGTCCTACGGGACAAATTATACGCGCCCCTAGTGGGATTTATACGAGCTGTGGTGACAGCATGTGTGCACAACCTCTATGTACTCACATACCTTCAGTTCTCAAAAGTATTCATGGGCTTTAAAGATAATAAAGCACTTGCTATGATAAAATATGTGTTTCTTTGTGAAATGGTATATGTACTATATGATATGTATAGAGGATAAGTTCATCTTAATAATAATAGGTGCATATGTGTATATGAGATGATATGTGTTGATATATGATATGATCGTAATAATTGTTCATACATTGTTGTAATTTAGAGTTTACATTATATGGTTTATGTATATGCTCATATGATTATGAAAGGAATTAGTGATAATAAAATAAGTAATGATAAGCACGTTAATGATGATTTATATATGTATACAAGCATGGTGTTGTGTAATATGATATGTACAGACATTGATTAATGAGTAATAGTGTACATTATTTATATACATGTCTCACTAAGTCATCGACTTAGCGTGTGAATGTTGCACACGTAGGTTTAGAAAGCCAGAAGAGAAGTAAAAAGGAGCAAGACATGTTAGCATTTCCCTTACAAAGATCAGATCAGAAATATATTGAGTATATGTATTTTGTTATATAGAATTTAGTTGGCATGTAGTTACAAGATTTGAATTGAATATGCTTTGATCAGTTTTGTAAAACAATTCGATTGTAATTATTAATGCAAAGTACCAATTTTCTTAAATGATGATGTTAAGATTTTGCGGATTTGTAAAGAAGAAAGTTTTGAAAAGTCAATGTAACACCTCAGACTCGGATCCGGATCGGATACGGGTCGGGGGTGTTACATTTAATGGTATCAGAGCTAAGGTTTAGCCGATTCTAGGCTTAAACCGAAGGTAAATGAATTTTAAAATGTGTACATGCCAACACTAAGTGAATAATTTCTGATCTGATAAGTATAAGGAGTATATTGTCTTGCTAATAGAATAAGAATAATATGATATAGTAGAAATCTGATTGTAACCGTTTTGAAGTGAAGTGAGAGGTGATATCTCTGATTATGGTAGCAATTCACCTACCTTGACCAGGCAGGATGAAGAGCAGACACCTTAGGGGGCGCCTTTGTAAAAGTAAAGGACTGTTTTTTTTAAGATTGAAACGTATTTGAATAGTGTTAGATGATCTCCACTGTTCCAAAGTGGAGAAGTTAGATGAATTAGTTTAGTTACTATGCGGATGATTGGAAGAATAGTGAACCGATATTATCATGAGAATGACAGAAGATTCAGTGATGTAGTTATTAGTTCAGAAAAGTTCGATAATTAGTATCTCTGTGATAAGTTTATCAGATATATGAAGCCGAAATCATAAGGTGTATGCCAAAGAGTACAGTTTGATAAATAGAGTGAAATATTGTGAAGCTAATTTGAATGAAAATGATGTAGGTATTGTTCGGAAAAGTTTAAGAATGGGTACATCAGTGATCAGTTTGTAAGACAAAGGAAGTTGGAATGTTGAGTTGAATTAAGGAAAATGTAGATGTATGAGTAAGTGATGGATTAATTCTGACTATAAATAATATATAAGAATGGTTTGAGGAAAATTTATGTTTTAGATTGGAAGAACTGGTGCTGACTACAAGGTTATGTATATGGTAAGAAGATTTGGAGAGTGAAGAAAATAAGGATTTTTCAAATAATAAGGTTTATGCAAGTAATGATAACTATCAGAGTTATACAATACGATAAAGATTGGTGATCAAGGATAAGTATAAGCAATATGAAAAGAGTATATAAGTATGAAGGAATAGATATGATATATGTTACAAGTAGATCTTGAATTATGGAAGAGTAAAGGGATAAGGAAAATTAAATGAAAAAGTGAATTAAAGGATTAAGTATGACGAAGGTTATATGGAAGTGAAGGTTATAAGTTCGATATAAAAGTAAGAAAAATGTGCAAGGTTATGTGAAAAGATTGTATGATTCCATAAAGTATATGTTTAGTCATATATGATGAAGGAAATCAATTGATTTATGATCTTGACTGATAAGAATGAATGTTACTGTTTATATGATAAGTGACATGATATGGATTTTCAACGATTCCAAAAGTGAGGGTACAAATGAAGAAGAGAAAAGATAGAAATTGATTGGGTTCTTTAAAAATTAAAGGCAAATCATTAATTGCAAGTACGAAGGGATAAAGTAGAGAAAACAACATGAGAACATTATATGATATGTTCTTATCAATATGCACAGTGAAAATTCGAGGACAAATTTTCTTAAAAGGAGGGAAGATTGTAACATCCCAAAATCAGAGTTAGTGACTAAAATGTAAAGTTTAGAAATTTTGTGCTCAATTTTGAAATAAGTTAAAAGTTCAGGGACTTAAGTGAAATATTTTGGTATTGGATTAAATGGTAATTATGGAAGGATTGAAAGGGTAAGATAGTAATTTAGCTTAAAGGATATTTTTATCTCCTTTATTTAGGGAGATAACAGGAGAGTTATCTAGAACTCTTCTTTTTCTTCTTTCTTTCTTCTTCCCGTGTGTTCATGCTCAAGCCTCAAAGGTGAGTTTTATTTTTGATGGTTAATTCTTGAATATTTGAGTTGAGTTTTATTCTTTGAGTGTTATATAAGCCTAAGGAAAGCTTATATAAGTTTAAAACATTAAGAAAAAGAGAATTAGAAAGGAAATTTGATTAAGGGTTGAGAAATGAATTCTTGATATAATAAGGTTTTTGAAGTTTTATTGATGAATTTGACTTGTCAAGGGTATAATTAAGAAGTTGGAGGTGATAGAAATGAATTTAGAACATATGGAAAATTTGATGAAATTCTTTTATTAAAAAATTATGGTTAGTTATGAGAAATGGTGAAGTGCTATAGGGTTATAAGAATGTTTAATTATGTATGGATAAGTTTTTAAGGCATAAGAAGGACTTAAATAGTAAAATTTGGGGTAAAAGTGTTAAATTTTTGGGTTGAAAATGGTCATTCTGGGTCTAGTGTATCGGTACCCTTTGGAGAGGTACCGATACTTTATGAGGTGAACAGGCGTAATTGTATGAATGTGTATCGGTACACTGAGGAGTGTATCGATACACTCAGAACATCGAATGCCATTTGTGTATCGGTACACTAAGGAGTGTATCGATACCCTCAAACATCGAATGCAATTTGTGTATCGATACACTGAGGAGTGTATCTATACCCCCAATTATGAAATAAAAAAATAAGGTTCTTGCATATCAAGTTATTATGATTCGATATAATTGAGATGAGATTTATATAGATTCTAGATTGTTTGTGTAGTGATTGAACATAAGTGAATTTCCAGTTAGCTTGGTAATTCGAATATCGATATTCATTAAAGTTGGTATTCGTGTAGACATCGATCGAAAGCAAAGTTCAGATAGGTCGGCAGAGTAAGATAAGAAAGAAAGAACAAGAGCTTGGTAGTGTTCGTTGTGACCAGGTGAGTACATGATAGTAAGTATAAGTTATGTTATGGAATTAAGACTTGTGATAAGTCTAATCCCGATTTTAGATTACATGAGTATCTGAATATAAGCATATAGAGATATAATGCTTAGATGTGTTTCAGTTCATGCATATGTTTAGAGATAAGAGTATTTCTATATGTGATCTGGGTGAATACATGTTTGAGTGAATATGCTTTGTATGTGAAGTATATGAATATAAATGGATAAAATATAAAATAAAAGAAAAGATATGAATTATATGAGTTAGGTGATACATGTGTTACATGATTTGTGTGAATATATGTAGCGTAATAAGTCATGTGAACTAATATGAATGATCTCTATATGATTAAATGAGAATATGAAACAAGTTATATGATATAGTTATAAGGAATGATATGAACATGTAATTTAAGCTACGAGTTAAAGAAATTATATGATATATGTGAACATAAAATAAACAAGTGTAACCTATGTGATACTGTATAAGTGATTATATGAGAAAAGATAAATGTGATATGTGAATGTGAAATCATATGAAAACAACATGAGTTACACAATAATAAGCTATCTGATGAAATAAGACGATATGAGAACAATATATAAGCAATGTGACATGTGATAGGAGATATGAGATATGTGATAAGAAGTTATGAGACTCCAAGTGAGTACTACATGATACATGTGATAACAAGCCATTAGCTTATATGTGTATATGATATGAATATGTGAAAGTGTGATAACATAAATAATAATGTCCATGTCATGTGTTATGAGAGCTATAGGTATAATTGGCATGCCAAGAATCGAGGGTTCTATGTGGTCCTACGGGACATATGTGTTCTACGTGGTCCTACAGGACATATGTGTTATATGTGGTCCTTCGGGACATAGTGGTTCTACGGGACAAATTCCACGCGCCCCTAGTGAGATTTATACGAGCATGTGTGCACAATCTCTATGTATTCACATACCTTCAGTTCTCAAAAGTATACATGGGCTTTAAAGATAATAAAGCACTTGCTATGATAAAATATGTATTTCTTTGTGAAATGATATCTGTACTATATGATATGCATAGAGGATAAGTTCATGTTAATAATAATAGGTGCATATGTGTATATGAGATGATATGTGCTGGTATATGATATGATCGTAATAATTGTCCATACATTGTTGTAATTTAGAGTTTATATTATATGGTTTATGTATATGCTCATATGATTATGAAAGGAATTAGTGATAATAAAATAAGTAATGATAGGCACGTTAATGATGATTTATGTATGTATACAAGCATGGTGTTGTGTAATATGATATGTACAGGCATTGATTAATGAGTAATAGTTTACATTATTTATATACATGTCTCACTAAGTCATCGACTTAGCGTGTGAATGTTGCACAAGTAGGTTTGGAAAGCGAGAAGAGAAATAAAAAGGAGCAAGACAGGTTAGCATTTCCCTTACAAAGATCATATCAGAAATATATTGAGTATATGTATTTTGTTATATATAATTTAGTTGGCATGCAATTACAATATTTGAATTGAATATGCTGTGATCAGTTTTGTAAAACAATTCGATTGTAATTATTAATGCAAAGTACCCATTTTCTTAAATGATGAATTTAAGATTTTGCGGATTTGTAAAAAAGAAAGTTTTGAAAAGTCAATGTGACACCTCGGACTCGGATCCGGATCGGATACGGCTTGGGGTGTTACAAAGACCATGTTTAATATCTAGCAAACGGAAGTTTCTGTCTTTGTAGGCGCCTCTTCCTCTTGAATGTGAAATTAAAATAAGAGCATATATCAAAAACTTCAATATCAGAAAAAAGAAATGAAAAGATATAAATTATAAAGTTTACCTTTCCGTTCCGGAAGAGCAAAATGCAGTCCATTCCCTCTTTCAACCACTTTGTCTTGTCCCCTACATCTACCTCATCGAGACGGGTTTCTTCAAATGTGTTCTTTCATAAGTTAAAATATCATTATAAGACCAACATGGGAAGAAATACAACAAACAATTCGATTGGACACAATTTTTGAAGATAATAGAGAAAATGGGATAGTGCCAAAAAGAGGAAGCTAACCACTGATAACACAGAAGAATTATAGTATATGGCACTTGCTCAAATTTTCAGTAGACGGCTAACAAGGGTATAAACTACGGAATTCATTTATCAATAGCATCTAACAAGTATACAAATATATCGAAAAATACCAGGTCCATGAAGACAAATTGGGAACCATCCTTGTAAGTGAACTGCTTGGTTTCCTTGAAAACATTTACCTCCTCAATCTGTATAAGCCAAGCTTTCATATGAAGGCACGACAAAAGAACCGATAAAACCTCTATAGGGCATGCAAGCATTGCTAAAAGACTTTGAATTTTAATCGGAAAAAAAAACAATATGCTACCAAAACACAATGACCCTTCCCAGTCCAACAGATCCTTGCTTTTTACTCAACACAGAACAAGAACATTGTGTTCGAAACTGAACTAACTTGTTCTGCAAGGAACACAGTTATCTACTTTCATCCTCTAAATGCTATAAAGTGCAGAGTTTAAGGCGTTTGAGCACCATGGAGAGCCAAATGATACATCGATTTTACCGTACTACCGGCTCGGAAAGTCTTCTCAACAGTGTTTCCTGTTATGTAATTGCGCATTTTGGTCCTCACAAATGCAGCCCCTTTTCCAGGTTTAACATGGAGAAACTCTACAAAGAGCCAAAAATTTCACATCACAAACACCGACACGACAAATAAAAATTAAAACTTCCATACATGTTAAACTTCTGGTAACCAAGCCAACCAAAACAGTATATTAAATGGAAATCACAGATATTAAAAAGAAAAAAAACCTAAAATTCGCAAAGGAGCTCCATCAACTTCAAGGTTAGTCCCAACTTTGATATCGTTACTAGACAAAGCGTAAATCCCTGCAACCAAATCAAAATGCAGCGTTAGAAAATGGGTGCTTTGAGAAAGGCTGAATTTAGACAGAAAATGGGGAAAACAAAAGTACCGAGAAATCTTGGAGGGGAAGGCGGTTTTGGAGAAAAACGCATAGGAAGAGGCAATGGCTTTGAAGAAAATCTAAGTGAAGATAAAGAGGAGAAGATTGAAGTGGAAGTGGGTAATGAGACACTGACTGTTGCAGTTCCCGCCATGACCGTTCGGGAAAATCTACAAGCAAATGGACGACATTCCCTTGGTTTGTTTTGGTTTAAGATAAGAGGAAGTCTTAAAAGGATTGGGCTTTTCGTAGGTGATGTTTTGGGTACAAAACAAACTTCTTTCTTTCTGTTACTCATGCTTGGGCTTAATCCAGTTCCATAATTATGCCCAAACATCGGACCTAACCTACAAGTGTTATACAACCGGCCAACTAAATTTTACAAGCAATGGGACAAAACCTCCGTCCACCAATATGACATTATCGTTTCTTCGAGATTTATGATTCAATTGATTCATGAGATTTTATGTTCTTCATTCTTTTTATATTTTTTATTATGTCATGGCAGTCTATTCACTGTAAATTAGTTTGCATTACGATACTATATATAAACGAGTAAATGAGATAAGTCTTTAAAACCACATTTTTAATCTTGTCTCTTAAACAGGTAATGTGCAGTAAGTAAAAGTATTTGTACGAGCAATAGATATCAAGGCATGACGTTGGGCTTTCCCTTCGCTAGAAAGAAATTAAGAAGGGAAGGAACTCGTGTTCTTTTAGTTTTAGTCTTCAATTTAATACTATCTTGTTATTCACATCACCTACGATATTTTATATTTAATTTCTCACAACCTTTGACCTTCTGTGACGCGTGTTATTATATTCATTGACCGGACCATACTAATTAAATAAATATATGTTTTTATTAAATATATAATTAATTTTTAATTGAGTTGTTATTATAGTTTAATTAGATATCAATCTAATTAAACTATTGGATTTTTTTAAATTGATAACTGGTATTATTATTAAAATATTTTTTTTACTTTTTCTCTTGTAGTGTTTTCCTTTTAGATTAAAATTTAATTATTTTAGTTTAAACAAACAAACTCTTCGTTTAATAAATTATTTATCACAGCTGTATAATAAACAATTAACATAACATTACTATTATTATTTAACAATCGTTATTTAAAAGAAAGACTTATAATATTTATAAAGATAAGCAATAACATGCTTGATTTAAGAAAGATAATCGTGGCAGCCATTACTTGCTAATCAATTATCATTAACCCTATTAATTACACCCCACCTTTCTTTTACCTCTTGCTTTAACTCTAGCCCTTGTTTTAGGACAAGACCCAAACTTGGTTTTCCAGTTTCATTCCCACAAAACGCGCATCCAAACGCGGCAGTTTCACTCACCAGCGCAACCTTTTTTAATTTCACTAGCGCGTGGGTTGAAGTTTCCCTTTCAGCGGGGTAGGTATGTAACCTGGCATCCAGGTCACCGAACATCAGCCATCATTACTATCACGTCATAAATAAAAACCGAAAAGGAAAACTCAACTATAGCCATCATCGATAGTTGACACGTGTGCAAGAAATGTTCCGTTGGACGGCGTGGACTGTCAATAGACCAATTTCCACAAACAAAATCATCCAACCCCGTGGTTACTCGCAATAAAGAGGGACAATGGAGGGTGATTAAGGAAATTCGTATATGATACATACGGAATGCGAAAATATACCTTAGGATAGAAAAAGCACTTAGTGGCGCACTTTACGGTAAATTAACTAATCTTATTCTCATATGTAATGGGATGAGGGGTGGTAGAGTAGTATATTACCTTCAACACTAGGTTGAGAATAGCTCTCGTGAAAGACTTCCGACAGTCAGAATTATGATTTGCTTACCGTAGGACACGATCTCACGACCACAAAATTAAGAGTCTTGTGCTCTACCAACTAAGCTGGACGGTGATATCCACAAACCTTATTTTTCATACGCATCATAATGTCTATTGTATATTTAGTATTTAAATTATAAATTTTAATTTATTTTAATTTTTAATTTTTTTAAAATTATATATAACGTTTAGTTTAATTTTTTTATTTTATTTTAGTATCATCGTTAAAAACTTAACGTTAAGTTTTGAAAAAATTAAATTTAAGTATTAGAACGAATTGAAACTGATAGTTTAAATATTAAATTTTTAATTATAAGGTATTAAAATAAAACAAAAATAAACGCTAAATATAATTTTTTTTAAAACCAAAGGTTTAGGCCCAAACTATTATTAGTTTAGATTCTAAACGCATAATTTATCTTAATTTCTAATTCTAATTTTATTAGATATCAAAGTTTTATGACGCGCTAGCTAATACCGTGATAAACTTTCGGCGGCTTTAACGGGTCTCGCATCTAATCAAATGGTTATCCTTTGGAGATTATATCAACAACAAGCATGCATCGAGTATAGATATTAATTTAATACGAAAAAATGAATAGTATTATAAAAATAAATAAATATTACCTTGTTTTTATTTAAACTGTCTCTTATTGACATTTTTTTTTATTTTTTGATTTTTGATTATTTTTTAAAAATATAAAAAATATTTTTTAAATCTCAATCAAATAGTTTTAAAATATACATTTTATAAAATTTAATTATTTAAAATATTTATGTTTAAATTTTAAAAATTTTTAATTTTTAAAAAGTTAATGAGGCACAAATTTAGTAGGAAGAAGAAAAATAGAGTTAAAAAGTTTAAACTATATATTTAGTCAATCACTTATTCTCATGGTTTCATTTTTATTATCTCATTATTTTTTTCCAAAATCACATTTAACCAATGTTTCTAAAATTGGATCGGACCTTAAACTAGTGAATATACTGGTTCATTAGTTCACTGGTTTAATTGTGGTTCAATTGGGTTGAACCGGTTTATATAAAATAATATTTTTTAAAATTTTACATAATATTCAAAACAATATTAATATATATAACACTCTTTTTAAGTTTATAATATTAAAATATATAAAAATATCACAAGTCATAACATATATAAATTAAATACCATAATATCAAGTGAAACAAAATGATTCAAATCAACTACAACATAATATTTAAGGTCAATACCTAATGAAATTCATCAACAACTAAATAAAAAAAATTATATAATTAATACAAGTATCAATCATCATAATATTCATTAAAATTAATTCCATCAAATTCCAAAATATTAGGAAAAACTTCTTCATTAGTTGAAGTGTTGAACTACCACTGCCATCACCACTTTAAAATTGAAACTCAATAACATCACTTTGAACTTGAAAGTCCACAACATCAAGATCTTCATCACCTAACAATATGATAAATAAATATAAAGCTAAATTTAAATTTCTAAACAATACTTAACAAATAAAAGTAAAAATATAAAATATATTAAATAATAAATATAATTATATAACTAAAATCAGAAAATAAATTTGGAGTAGAAAAAAATCATAACAAACAATGTCGTTTGGTTTAATTTTTTTATAAAAAAACAGAACCGGCGGTTCATACCGGTTTTGCCGGTTCCTAGCCGGTTCATACCGATTTTTCCGGTTCCCAACCGGTTTTACCGGTTCTTTAATGGTTCATTGCAAAATTGGTTTTAGAAGTTAACCGAATCAGACAAGCAATCGGTTCCTGGTCGAACCAACCAGTTCAATCCAATTTTGATAACATTGCATTTAACATTATGTTTGATCACTCATTGTTAAAAATAATTAAAATTATTAATGTATTATTATAAGATAATATAATATTATTATTTAAAAATAAAAAATTATTACGTTTATCTTTTAACTGTCGATGATAAAAATAAGATGTAATATTAGACTTTATTTTAAAGAAAAAAATGAATAAGACATAATTGTAAAAATAGATAATGTAGTTGACCCTATAGAAAAATAGGTGGGGACGGAGTTCGCCGAGTCTTGAAGTATAATCGTGCATGCATTTTTAATTTTTGCTAAATACCAGACTCTCTCTCTCTCTCTCTCTCTCTCCCTCTCCCCCCCTGTTTTTGTTTGCTTTGCATGCACATGAGTTGTTCGCTGCCTCTCACATCGCCGATTCAACTCATCCCTCATCGGAACTCATCGTTTCATCTCTCTCCTTTTCTCGATTCTCTTCGATAGTTTCTTTTCAAAATTTGTCAGCTCGAGGTCTTCAATAGTCCGCTAATAGTATCACAAAATTTCGCCGCTGTTCCTTTTTCGCAACGATATTCAACGCCGGCGACGCGGAAGCTCCGGTTATTTTCTTCCGAAGGTTTTTTTGTATAAATTTATTTGGGTTTTTTACTCTTTTTTAAATTGATTACTCATCTGGTTTGACCGTTTGACCGATTTTGAATTTGTTGATGTTTTTATTTTTTAGCTGGCAGGGGAGATTTTCGCTGTTTCCGATTTGATTTTTTCAATGTTTTTTTTTAATTGTAGGGATTAAATTTGGAGCATGGCGTTAAAGAGTTGCATGAATGGACTGTGCGGCGCTTCCACGTCGATTGAGTGGAGAAAAGGCTGGGCTTTGCGATCTGGTGATTTTGCTAATCTCTGCGATAAGTGCGGGTAATTATGAAATTAAGATCACTTAAGCCTTCTTTTGTAAGCTTAATCATTAGCTAAGCTAACTTTTTCCTATTCAATAGCCACTCAACCTAAAATCTTCGTTGATGAATCTAAGACCGGAACAATTGGAACTTTATTTTGTTTATGTTTTGTTGTTTGTGAGTGTTTAACTTTTTTTGAACCGATTGGCGAGGTTTTTAATAATTTTTGTTTAGTGAATTGGAATATAATTTCCTTGAATTACTCTTATATAAGTTAAAGGGTAATGGAACAGTTATTGAAACGACTGAATTTTTATATCCTTCCTCTTATAACTTTGCCTGAAACTTGATTATATTTTTAATTTCATAAAAAAGATACACAGATAGGGAAGAATTCAAGTAAGCAGGAATTTTGCGCAACTAATACCAATTCCTATTGAAGATTTCCAGTTGTTCAAAGACAATTCTTTTATTACTTATGTAGGTCTGCATATGAACAATCGGTATTCTGTGACATATTTCACTCAAAGGATTCAGGGTGGAGGGAATGCACTTCATGTGGCAAGGTGTGTGACCCCAAGCATTTAGCTTCTTGTGTTGTCATTTTCAATACTTTCTCTTTGGTTCCATCAAGTCGTAATAGTGTTGCATATAATCTCAATGCTTTTGGAAATGGCAGCTTCTACACTGTGGATGTATTGCTTCCACGTGCTTGCTTGAGCTTCTTGATAGTGGGGGCATCATCTGTAAAAGTTGTGCTAAAAACTCAGGATTAAGCCCTGTAAGATTAACTTATTTAACCTTATACTATTTTCAAAATAAGTTCAAATTATGACTTTCATACTATCGTCTCATGCCAAGTAAACAATGAAGCTGATGATGTAGGGTCTATGATAACTAGACACGTACCTTTTGATCAGGGTATAAGTGTGCCTCTAAACAGTCTCATTTTGTCAGTCTTAAATTAATTTGGTTGTTATCCCTACATTGTGATTCAACCTCTTCTTTATTGTAGAAAATTTTCACTTTCCCTTATTTTTTACTTTTTAAATAAAGCTGGCTCCATATCTATTGCAAATTGTTATATTAGTTTTATTGTTAAACTTAAAAGCAAAAGACATTCTAACTGGACAGCCTGGGCATTTAATGATTCTAAATCTAACTAGCCTTGGGCCAGTCCATAGTATTAAATTGCGGCCACAACAAAGTATAATGGCCGCATCGTAACATTTTTAAAGGTCACCGCAACATAAAAACGTCATTACTTTTAGGAAATAAATCATGTCGTAACGTCTGCAACATCCGTACCCGCAACCGCAATGGCCACCGCAACCGCAAATCAGTAATATGCTTGCCTTGCATGTACAATGGCTTAGGATTTTCATACTCTGGTGAGGATAACTGAGGATAATCATTAGGGAGTGAGTGATATGAGAAGAAAAATGAATGCTATCTGTTAAGATATTTTCCTTTTCAGATTTACATCTTTGTTATATTAGTTTTATAATTTAGTTTGTTTCTGTTGTTCATACCATTGGTACTTTCTTTTATATATTCATATTTTATACAACCAATTAAGTGGCTTAGGATTTCCTACTAGCTGATGTTTAAATTTTTACATGTAAAAGCTCAGATATTTATGATGCTTTTAAAACATTTTCATACAGATGATTGAAGATGAAAAGCCTAATGGATTTGGTATAGTGAAAGGTGATACTGGTCAATTGCACTCAATCACAGCAGACAACCAATTAAGTGGCGTTGGCAATGAAAACCTAAGGCTTATACAGTTGGACAACAATGCAGAAAGCATTGGACTGAGACAATTGCTTCAGTTTCACAATGATGACCCAAGTAAGCCCTTGGGGCAAATGAAACAGGAGGAAGTTTTTTCTTCTGCAGTAGACATTGGAAGCACATGCTTGTCAAATACTAATCAAACATTGAATGGATCAGTTCAAGCTTTGAAACCCACCACTTCTAAAGCTAATACTTCTGAGTCATTGCCACAAACAAACTTAAGTATTTCGTTGGGCAGTTCATTAGGGAACCAAAATGTCTTTCCTTGTTCCGTTGTAGATGAAAAAGGCAAGATGTCTTCAGTCTTGCAGCAGGCATCAAAATCTCTCCATCTTCTACCCAAGCCACCAAAACCAGTGCTTGCAGCAGGTTTGGAGGTGAATGCGAGCATGGTACCCCAGATACGTGTTGCTCGGCCTCCAGTAGAGGGACGGGGACGAAATCAGTTGCTTCCTCGTTATTGGCCGAGGATTACTGACCAAGAATTACAAAAAATTTCTGGAGAGTATCCACCACTGTTCAATTATTGGTTTAATTTATTTTTACATGCACAACCATGCATTAACTGCCTAGCCGACCGCGGTATAGCGGTAGCGGTGCCGTCCATGACCATTAATGTATGACCGTGATACCCGCAATCACCATAATAGTGACCGCTATTTCTGCAATTGTGAAAAACACGACGCAACCAAAAATGCGAGCGCAACCGCAATTTGAATCCCTGTGCCAAACTAAAAATTTTGTCTATCTATTAATTAGGGCAGTAAAATCCTTAACCTGTGTAATTTCCAGTTCAAATTCCACCATTGTTCCACTGTTTGAAAAGGTTCTGAGTGCAAGTGATGCTGGACGGATTGGTCGTTTGGTTCTGCCAAAAGCATGTGCTGAAGTTAGTTCCTATTCCATCATCCTACCCTTGCAACTAATATTTTATTTACTCTGTTGAGAAGTTGCATATCAGTTAAAAAGAGTATGTATTGCAGGCTTATTTTCCCCCCATATCTCAACCAGAGGGCCTTCCCCTAAGAATTCAAGATGTAAAGGGAAAAGAATGGGTGTTTCAGTTCAGATTCTGGCCTAATAACAACAGCAGGATGTATGTTTTGGAGGGTGTGACTCCTTGCATGAAGTCCATGCAGTTGCAGGCTGGAGATACTGGTACTATCCTGAACCTGATTAAGGAGCAACTCAATATTTTGTTGTTAGCTTCCATTGACTAACACTGCATATGGCTGTCTGAACAGTAACATTTAGCCGCATGGAACCAGAAGGGAACCTTGTTATGGGGTTTCGTAAAGCAACAAACAATGCTGCAGTGCAGGTAAAGTGACAATCAATTTCCATGTTAGCAAACTTGATCACTTATTGATATGATCAAATAAACAGGAAACCGTACCATCTGCCATTACTAATGGCACTCTTTCAAGTGAAAGTTACTTTTCGGGTGTTTTTGAGAATCTGCCTATAATTAGTGGTTACCCTGGCCTTCTTCAGTCACTAAAGGGAAGCACCGATCCACACTTAAATGCACTGTCAAAACATTTGAGTTCAACTGTTGATGATATTAGCTGGAATAAATCTGGGAAGCATGAGGACATGATAAGGGAGGGATTATTACTACCGTCGATGTTAACTCCAGAGAGAAAAAGAACACGGAATATTGGGTCCAAAAGCAAGAGATTGTTGATTGACAGTCAGGATGCTTTGGAGCTGAAACTTACTTGGGAAGAAACACAGGATTTGCTCCGCCCACCACCAAGTATCAAGCCAAGCTTTGTCACGATTGAGGATCATGATTTTGAAGAATATGATGTGAGTACATTTCCTGGAATATTTGAGTATAACAATGCTTGTATGTTTGGCTGTTCTGGTGCACTTGGCTCATCCTATCAATTTAATTTTGGGTCTCAGATGATTAATTGCCAATCTATTTGACCAGTGAAATTTTTTCATATTAATAGATGGAAGAAACCAGTGAAAATCTTTTTGTATTACTAGATACAAGAAAACTAGGATCCATTATGCTCTAATTAAAACATTTTATGCTATATGTTTGCAATGTAACATTTTATGCATATTTTCTCACACAGGAACCTCCAGTTTTTGGCAAGAGGAGTATCTTTGCTGTCCTTTCAACCGGGTGAGCATATGCATTTATTTTTAGACTCGTGTGAAGGTTAACGCAATAAGAATTTAATAACAGAACGCATGTGCAGGAGGAAATATTAGGAATAATAGGTAATTAAATACTTTTTCGCGAGCAAGTCGTCAAGTCCTAACTTATAATGGTGCTTTCCTCTGCATTTCGGTTCTTTTATGTCTCTGTTTAGTTCCTATAGAATATTTAGTAATCTACAATCTGAAAAATAACTCGTCCAAATTTCAAAAATCTCCATTCACATGCATAATGATCTTTCATAAGTTATACCGAAGGCTCATTTTGGAAAGATCGACTCTATTTCTTTCAGTAAAACATCTTGTTTTGTCTACAAGTATTTTGTCTCAAGTTACTGTGCTTGAATGGATCTATCTGTTTCTTAAGTTTATGGTAATAGGGTTAATTATCTTGTCTTGAATTACTAATTTTGATCTTTAGGGGACAAGAGCAATGGGCTCAGTGTGATAGTTGTTCTAAATGGAGAAGGTTGCCTGTTGATCTTCTTCTTCCACCCAAATGGACGTGTATAGACAATAACTGGGACCAAAGCAGGTCATCATTTTCAGAATCATATTTCTCGTGCATTCCTATTTTTTTCTTTAATGAGTTCTGAAGGAATTTTTTCATTTCCTCTGCATTTTTTTTCAGGTCATCATGTTCTGCACCAAATGAACTCACCCCAAGGGAGCTAGAAAATCTTCTTAGATTGAACCGAGGTACATTCTCGGTATATATCCTCTTCTAGAGAACAAAGGAGCCATTCTAATCCCTCAAAATTATCTCTCACTATTAAGAGTTTATACATGTGTAGGTTGGCCATGTGTCGTTGCATATTCCTTGATCCAATTATCTTTTATAATGCGTATTCCGCATACAAACAGTTGCTGGCTATATATTATCTGTGATTTTTTTTCTTGATTTGATTGCATATTTAGTCAGCTTCTTGCTTTCTAGATACTATCTACAAATGTAGCTATTAAGCCATATTTTATGCATAGATTTCAAAAAAAGGAGAATAGCAGCATTCCATAGGCCAACCCCCGAGAATGAATCATCATCTGGTTTGGATGCTTTGGCCAATGCTGCAATCTTTGGAGACAATGTAGATAATTCAGGCACAATGTCAGGGGCGACTACAACTAAACACCCTAGGCACCGTCCCGGTTGCTCTTGCATTGTATGCATCCAGCCACCGAGCGGGAAGGGAAAACACAAGCCAACATGCACATGCGTTGTGTGCATGACGGTTAAACGTCGTTTTAAAACCCTCACTATGCGCAAGAAGAAGCGTCAGTCGGAGCGTGAAGCAGAGATGATTGCTCAGAGGAACCAGCAAGCATGGGGTACCCATGAAGAAGCCGAAGTAGACAGCAGCTCAAAACATTTATCATCATCACAACCGAATCCTTCCGAGAATGAAGCAAGGTCGGTTAATGAGTCAGAATCCAAGAGTCAGATCACCACCAAGTTGGTTGAAGCTAACAAGGGACAGATAGACTTGAACTGTGATCCTGACCGTGAGGAATATTCTCAATTAGGTCCCAACCGTCTGAACATGACGAGTCTTGTTCAAGTGGCAGCCCTTCCATTGGAGACCTACCTGAAGGAGAATGGTCTTACAAGCTTACTAAATGAGCAGCAAGGGAACACGGTGTCAAATGCTCCACCGCAGAGCACGAGTGGGACTGGGGAGGGTGAAACACAAGACGATAGTTGTTTCCCTTCTGCCACCGAAGAACCCGAGAGTAGGGACAAATAAAATGGTGATAGTGAGAACGACAAGGATCCACAGTAAGGCACTTGCTGTTTCTGTTTGTTTTGTTTTTAGTTCTTTTTAAACCCCTTTGGTTTGGGGTTCTTTTCTCGTATAAAATCAATAAGGCGTTTGGAATTGGAGTTTTCAATCCCCAAATATTTATGTATCACAACAAAAATACCATGAGTATACTGTATAGCAGACTTTGATATTAGTGATTATGAACATACATATAACAGTATATTTAAGCTCAGGCTTGCACTCATTATCTACAAAAACAGCATCCTCTTCTATTTCGATATCTAGAAGGATAGGTCGGTAGAAGAACCACATATTTTATCTTCTATATGTTGCGTTGAATTAAAAAAGGAAGAAAAAAATGAAAAAAATGCTTATATTACAAGCAATCAACACCCTTCCACACTAGCCCTTCTAAGGGTTGCCGATGATGATCTTCGACTTTCTTGCCTCTCAAGCTCCTCTAATGACATGGTGGAGGAACATACAAGTGGGGGAAGCGTCGATGGCAAATTAGGTGGTCTTGTAGGAGAAAAGGACATCCTGGCTCCCGAAGGCGGTGATGGCGAGAAACTTGATCTAGGGGCAGGAGTGATGATCCCGTTAAGACTCGGTGACCTTGACATCTGTTTTCCGGCTATTGCTGCTGGATCTTGCAGAGGAAACCGACATGAATATTTCATGTCTTGGATGATTTTGAGATGCTCAACTATGGTTCTCATGGTCGGTCTTTCTGATGGGTCCATCTGGAGACATCTTTGTGCAATGTCAGCCACTGTACGGGCAGCTTTCATAGGAAATCGACCTTTGAGCTGAGGATCCATGATGAGTGACAGTCTGCAATCATCAGCTAGGAATGGCCGGCTCCACTTAACTAGGTTCCTCTCTTCCTTGGGATGACGATTGTCGAGGTTCTTCCGGCCAGTGAGTAATTCAAGTAGAACGATTCCGAAACTCCAAACATTGCTCTTCGGAGTTAGCCGTCCTCTCTCCAGTGTCTCCACAGAGATATTTGCCACAGCCTGCATAGAGAGATAGAGACAATAATAACTCAAAAAAAGTAAATTTGTGTAGTGTAGAGAGTTGTGATAAACTCATAACACCACAATTTTTCTTCTTCAAAGAATAACTATAGATAAAAAAAACTTGAAGATCAATCACATGGAAAAGTAACTTACAACTGAATTACTGGATATCTCTTCTGTCTCCGGTATATGACCGACACAACCATATCCCGAAAGCTTTGCACTGAAATCCTTGTCGATCTGTATGTTGGCAGTTGAAAATTCATTGTACATTGCCTGCGCATATGGTAGGGCATTTATGTAATTACGCCTGTATGAAGTTCGAATAAAACTCGGAAAATAAAAGCAAATCTCCAAAAGTTATTATTCGACACAAACTAATGTATAGCAAGAATTAATAAAAAATAATAATGTATAGCATGAACGGTAATGATTCATGACATCCATCGAGGACTGATCAATAAAAGACCTTATTTCAAACAGAATTGTTATCTCAATCACATGATCAAAGCTCAAGTCCAAACATGCATATTACTCGTGTCATTCAGTTTTATCATCCGAAAATATAGATGACGATATAGACTTGAACTATACCTGAAATGGTCCTTCCTCGTGCAAGAAAGTAAGACCCTGTGCAGCACATAAAGCAATTTTCATTCGGGTATTCCAATCAAGCGGCGGTCCATCTGATCTCCCATATAAAAGCCGGTCTAAGCTTCCATGAAACAGCCTCTCATAGACCAACATTCTTTGTTCTGAACTATCACGTGCATGGTATCCAAGCAATTTACAGAGATTTGGATGTTGCAATGATGCAAGAGTATTTACTTCATTTATGAAGTCCCTTAAACCCTACATGAAGAGAAATAAAACAGTGACACTCTCTAAAATATAATACCTTCAAATGTTTCCAAAATTAAGGGAACTTGAACAACATAATAGTTTCGGGTTGAAGGATTATGAGAAATTATGCGGACAAATTTCATCGGTAAAAATTTTGTACCTGAGTCGATGGATGAAGGCGAGTGACAGTAGCTTCAAACTTCTTCGAACTCAATGTATCCTCTCCGAAGGAAGCCTTATACATAACAGAAGATAGACCTTCAGATGTGCAGCGATCAGAAGAGAAATGATGGCAAGCAGCTGCGATTTCTTCGTAACCAAAGTTTCGTAGTGTTCCGGAGGGAGGCAGGGGCAATGGTCCAGAAGCAAAAAGTGGATCACTGACATTCCCTGTTTTGGAACTTCCCATTGTCTTCAGCACAGTAGTATTGGGAGATGGAAGCGGAAGTGGCTGTGGACTAGATGACTTCTGTTCCTTCACTAATCCTCCACGACTCTTCAACTCCTCTTGCTCTTCAAATTCGACTGATGCAAGGGCATCTTGCTCGGCAGCATCGAGACTTGATGGAGCAGATAACGCACGTGCCCTATTGGATGTTGCCTTGTTATTAGGTTGAATCAGTTTTACTCTGGTTATAAAACTTGGGGGTGCAGATTGGAGTGACCGGGTCTGAACTTCGGGCTCAGGCAGCACAGTAGGCATATGCTCCTTGTGTGCAATGCGTTTTACAAAAACAGACTGCTTAGACTTTTTCTTGTTGCTTCTCAAAACTGTAAAACACCCCATCTTATATACAAAGTACAAACCCCCTAAACAGTGTCGAGGTCTTCTACGTTTCTGCCAGAGGACAAAGAAGAAAGCAAACAAATCAACAGAAGCTTTGAAATGGTTAGGACATAATTAACACCGACATATGAATCCGGACTCCATTGCAAACTGGGTGCACGAAAGAAGAAAAGGGAACGCAGTAACAAATTTGTCTTATAATATTGGATGAATAATTCATACGACCAATAACATTAATAATCTAAAATAGTCGGTGCCTAAATCACAATATTCAAGCTATTGAATGTCTTATTAAGATAAAATACAGGCCTTCATTTCTTAAAACAAGAAACATGGAGTGGTTATTGCAAAACCATATGCAAGAAAACATGTCCAAACGAAGATTGCATCGTAAGTTACATCGATTCGACGTCGAACACCGCCCCCCATTTATCTTCAACGCTATGACTACACAGATTCTACGGCAGAGGATGACAAGGCTAAAGTAAACCTTTGTCAAACAGAAGTGTTCAAAGTTCAAATCTTTTAAATCAAGGACACATTCAAAACACAGTTTTTAAAGGCATCAAATTCCACGAACTCCAAAATAATTAAGTGAATAAGCTAATTTCAATTATATATTTACTGATAAAATCACAGCCATGGATCCCTAAACAGATAAAATGCAACATTAATCACAGCCACAGAAAACACTCGCTGTTCCGCAAACCATTTTTATTGGCCCAAATCAGCAAACATAAATTTCTAACAAAAAAATAGAAAAATCGTCCACCTAGCACTCGAGTAAAAAATTCAAACCCAGATCCAGAATAATCCAAAACTTAAGGGGGGAAACATAATTCGCACACCCACCAATCAACAGTTGGAATTTTCTCATCTGCATGATTAGTATAAAAAATGAAATGAAATCAGGCAAAACACAACTTTCAAACAAAACAAAAAAAACCCAGAAATCATTAACGAAGTTTCAATGGTTTTCAGCAGGGAAAAAAAGAAGAACAAAAAGAAGGTGAGAATCAAACCTACGAAAGCAGGTCATGCAAGGCAAAACTGAGAGTGGCGAAAGAAATCGAGAAAAATGAAGAAAACCCAGAAATCCTTGTTTGATAAGAGAAGCAAGCTTGCAGGTCAAAGAAAGCTGATGAGGAAAAGGTGTTCAAGAGTGTGAGGTATTGAGCAAAAGCTAGAAAAGTAGGCAAAATATGCGCAGAATATTATTATTATTAGGAAGAAAGAGAGAAAATAATAGTTATAACAAACATGAACAGCGAGAAAGAGACATACATGAGCATTGGTCAAACCAACCAAAACCCTCCCCCTTTCATTAATCTAACAATTACTAATTTCTTTCAACAACGAAATTAGAAATACACGCTTCCTATTTTATTTGGTTTGACATTTTTGCCCTTCTTCTCGTTCAAATTTTCAAAACTTGTATCTCCTTTGTAAGGAGAATAATTTAGGGTAGACTACATTAGTGATCACTAAATTTTTAGTATGTTTTCAATTTAGTCATTAAAATCTATTTTTTTAATCAAATTACAGTGTCAAAAATACATCAACTAAAGTGACACATTGAAATCAGTATGCTTCATCAAATTGGAGAAAATTTTAGGGAAAATATGAAGTAAGATTGTGGCCTAAATTCTTGGAAAAATATTTCCAACGCCTAACCATTAGATTAAGTATACGACTTTGGAATATTTGGACAAAATATTATTTTTAGCCTACACTGTTACAAAAGAGTTAGAAAAAATTACAATAAGCCTTAATTATGTATTGAACTTAAGATTTATTGACAAAAGTAATATTTGAATTAAATTATGTTCAGTAAATCAATTTATTTTTTTAAGAATATATTAACCCATAAATAATTTATTGACCATGAAATTATCTTAACGAAAAAAAAAAGATTATAAAATGAACGTACACAACAATGGAATGAAGATTAAAAATACTTTTCAAATATATAAACTTTATTTTTTACTTTTACATTTTGATTAAAAATACTTTCTTTTTTAGAAATGCTATATATTTATGACTCCAAAATTATTTTGTATAAAAAAAACAGTTTTAAAAAATACAATTTGCTTAACAATTTTGAAGGGTAGTGGCAAAAAGGAAAATGCATAAAGATTCGTGGGTAGAACGGGTAAAACGAAGAGGTGCACCTAGATTTTCAACGGAGGGCCCCATCTATGGAAAGGACAGGACAGTCAAAGTTTAGAAAATTAGTTTCCATTATATTTTTATAAAAAGCATGTTAGGGCCGGGGGGTGTGGTCAAACAGACCTTTCAAGATAGGCGTTTGACTCTCTCTCAACTGTGACCGTCCGATTCATTCCCCGTTCGTAAGATCTCCGTCACGATTTTTTTTCTTTTTGGAAAAACAAAAGCTATGCGGGACCCACCCAACTCAAATGAGAATGGACACGATGAGTTCCAATTTAATAAAAATATAATATATTTTTAAAAAATTAAAATAATATATGTATATATATATATATATTATTAAGTTAAGATGATTAGAAAGTAATATTTGTTATAAATATTATTAATTATTTAACAATGAACACATAATCATATTGTTATAATTATTGGTGCTCGAATAATAAACTTTAAGAATAATAACAAATCATTTAACAACTGAGATAAAAAATTAAGTTAGATTTTAGAACAAATGAAATATCTCTAAATTCGAACACAACAACAAGTGAAAGAATCGAATTTTTAAATCAAGTTCCAATAGATTAAAAACAATACTAATAATAGTTAAATCTTTACAATTTATATCCTTAATCTTAAAAAATACATAACAATTATCCTAAAAGTTCACCTATTACTTAAGAAGTAATATCAAGATTAATCTTCAAATGTTTACTATTTTTAAATTTTATAATTTTTTTTACAATAACAACGTCATTATTTTGAAAATTTTCAAATAAATTATCTTTATTCGTTATGTTCTCGAGACATAATAATAGAATCAGTCCTTCATGTTTTATTTATTTATTAATTGTACTCTTAATTTTTTTATATAATTTAATCCTTAATATTCCAGAAAAATCAACCCTTAATTTTTTTTCAATTATTTATATTCTCTAGATATAATAAAAAATCAATCCTTAATTTTTCATTTTTTTCAATTCTACCCTTAATTTTTTTAATTTTTTAGAACTTTATTCGTTATTTCCCATCGTTTTGACAACTTAATTCAAAACAATCACTAACAACTTAATTCAAAACAATCACTAACAAATCACAAATCAAACAACAAGAATATTACTAGTACCACCACATGAAAACCTACAATAAAGCAATAAAAAAGGGTTAATCACTTTACCAACAAGAAGTTGGTCTAGTGGGATGGGGCATTAGATCTCTTAAACAATGTCAGAGTTTCGAATCCTAGCGATTGCGAATGGAGCAAACTGGATTAAGAGTGTGCCCTTGCCTCTACAATACTTGATTCGGATTAGTCGATCAATAGATCGGATACCGGTGATTATGCCAAAAAAGGTTAATCACTTTCGTTGGGTAGTCTCATATTATAAAAGGAAAAAGGGATACGGTTAAATTTATCCTCGTATTGGGGCAGCCACACCAAGCTGGTGTGTATTTAACAAAAATAATAAATTAATTCTCAGTGTTTCATTGATTTAAAAGTTATCCATTTACATTAAAAAATAAATTCTGTTTTATAATTATCCGGTTTTTGCTCAAATTTCTTCTCATTTTTCTCCAAGATTTTTGCATTTCTCCATTGATTTTTTGTTTTCCAAACACGAATGGACGAAAATGTTTTATCTAGTTCGAAAATACAACATAAAATACTCATCCCCCAAAGTTGTTGATTTCTAATTTTGTTTCAAGAAATGATTTTGCTTGATTCGTCTCTTGGATTCGGGGAACCCCATTTTCAAGATGATAAAGCAATTTTTTAACATTTTTTTTCAAGTTATTTAAGCCTTAAAAATGGGCTTTTGTTGCCTTCAATTCCAAAACTTCACCTTGACTAATTTGAATCGATTCGGGTCGCACATCTGGTTTTGGAGGGTAAGTATCTCGCGGGTATTTTTTTACATACACAATGACTCAAACTTGAGACATTGCTTAAGCGATATCAAGCTATTCACTACTTAAACCAATCCCGTTTGTTTTATTTTTAGATATAAATGTCATCTTCAATTTTGAGCTTTTTATAAAGGGAATTAGTGGTTATTGGGGCTTTAGGACATTATTTGACGAAGTGAAACTTGTTCTAGCTTAGATTCTTGGTATAAAGGAGTTCAGGAATGAAAAAAATGAGAAAAAAAATAACTATAATGAATTTCTTCACCAAAAGAAAAGGTATATTTTCGAAAATTTTAAACACCAAGAGATTGTTTTGAATGTTTATATCTCCACTTGAAGATAGATGGTTTGGATGATTTTGGAGTAAATTTAGAAGTTATTTAGAGACGATTTTAACTCTGGTTGGAAATAATTGAGGAATTCTTGAGAATTTTTAATTAAGGACTAAATCGATTAATTACAAGAAAAAGAATGTTTCAAGTGAAAATGAAAATTAAAAAATGAAAAATATCTAAGAAAATTAATAAATTTTTAGTATTATACCGGACGTTAATAATTGATTGGTCCGCTAATTTTTTAATATGTTTTGAATTATTAAACATTAAGGATAAAATTGAAATTGAATGAAACCTTGAAGATTGATCTTATTATTTTTAAATTAATAACTTTGATATTATATCACGTCCCTATCACTCATAAAATTAAATATTTTTATTATATGTACGGATCAACTTATCTCACTAGTTAAAGGAATCATTGTTGTTTTTAGAAGTTACGAGTTTGAATACAAGCAATTGTAATAGGATGATTGAGCGTTAACTGTCAAATAATTGAGAGTATTCGAAATAGATATTATTTTATAATCACATTTTATATATATATATAGGCACCATTAAGCCCCTGCATTAGTTCCCTAGTTTAATGTTCGAAGTGAGTCTATGTTTAATGTTGGTGTTTAGAACTTCTATGTATTATCAAGTTCATGTGGATAACATATTAACATATCCCTCTTTACAATAAAATTCTCATCAATCGCCACGCCTCTCCCTAGTTAGGGGTGATAAAAAAAATACCCTACTCGATTGACTCGATTCGTCAACTCACCGACCCGAATCTAAAAAAATCGAGTAATTCTTTAAAAATAATTATTTGACTGGGCGAGTACCTGTCGGAATCGTCTTTCGGATGGGCCTGGATTTGGGCTTCGACTTGGATTAAATGGATTGAAGTCGTCACCGACCATTTTAAAACGAATTTAGGTGGGTCGGACACCATCTTACCTGATCTGCGTTGTACCAGAAAGATGTCGGGTTCGGGAGTCGGTTATGGTCAATGAATGATTAACACCCTTGAATCGCCCTTTCGGTACCAATTAATTTATTGATTGTCTTTAATTGCAAAAATTAAAAATTTAAATTTAAATTTAAAACATTCGATTCGAACTACTTACCTTTGGTTGATTGGAAAAAAGTCAGATCAAAAAAAAACTTAAATGTAAAAGATAATTGTGTACCAAATCCACACCATGAGAATAAAATATCAGATTGCAAATAAAGCAGCTCATTAAGATAAGTATTGGTAAAATAGAGACACTGAGATGAGGAAACAGGAATATTTAGCAAAAACACTAGGGTAGTTAATCGATCAAAACTTTTGGACATCAAAGGAAATATTTGAAATGCAGATTTCGAGCAAATTCATTGAATTGGTAGAACATATCTGACACTGAATTGAGAGGATGTCAAGTTTATATGTGCATTATATATATACATACATAAACAGTAGACATAAACCACGCCATACATTGCATTGTCATTGATTGATTAATAAAACATGATCAACGCCTCACTTTCTTTTCTAAACCAGACAGAATAATCTGCATCGCATTAAAATCGCTTAATAACATGTACACAAACACCCAAAAAATTGTTCAACCAAGCTCTCACTACCATGATCAGAGTAACATCTCATGTCATATCCAAGAAAATTTAAGAGACGCAGAAGAGAAATTTGTCTTTGAGATTTACTAGTCGATACATAGATATACATATATCATATACTTCAGTTTTATGGATCAGGACTAACCTCCATTCTTTGTATGAAATTGCAGAGGCGGATTCATCCAAGATCAACTCCAGACATGAGATTAAAATTAAGTGTCGAAATAAAATACCATGATCTTTGAAACCATGGACCTCGCAAATAGGATATAGCTCAAGCATTTTTCATTGGTTTATGCAAAATACCGTTGGTGGCACAACATCACTCCATGGCGGTGGAGCAAATAAGCCTCTTATTTTTTATGCATTCAAGCGAGCAACAAGCTCCATCAACAATTGATCATTAAACCATATTCAAGAACACATGTTCGTAACTTTTCCAGTTATGCTCTCGAGAAGCTCAATCAAGGGAGATGAGAGAAGGTCGACTTCTCTTTGCAGAACATCGAGAGTCGCTATGACTGTGATATTTTTCCTCTGTGATTGAATGGTTTTGGAGAGTATCAACTGCGAACACTTATTTCGGCTTTGTAGGAGCTTGGAGCCTCCTCGTAATCATAGTTGCTGCCATAGTTGCGGAAGATAGTAGCCGAGGACCTCGAGAAATAGATTTGGATGTGAGTATGGGTTGTCGATTGTAAACGAACATAAAAGAAGAAGGAGATTGGGGTTTAATAAAGAAGGACGTTTTGGAATTTTGGGCTCTCAGTTCTCCTATCTTCCCTCTTCAATTCCTTTTTTTGCCTTCCCCCATCTGTGTATGTCCCTCAACATTATTTAAAGTTAACTAGCCCCAGATCCCCACTTTCCTTCAAACATGCATGAGCTTAGACGTGTGAGGTGGTGGGTGGGGGTTGGTCATGTAGGTGAGTAGTGGTTTAGTGGGTAGTTTGTAGGAAATAGGGGTTGAACAAAAAACCTGCAAAAATAATAAAAATATTAATAATAATAATAATAAATATTTTTTTTAAAATCCGGACAAAAACGAGTGTCTACAACTGCCCCTTAATGCACATTTTTATGTTAACAAGAATAGGGCAAAGACGAAAAGACAATCAGTTTTTGTCCGGTCCGCTCAAATGTGATTGGGCTTCCTAGAATTGGGCCTTTGTCTTCTTTTCGGTTGAAAGATTTCGGCTTGAAAGTTCTTCCAGAAAGTAGTTTCTTGCTGTCATCGAGCTGAATGAAATCGAACTCGTCAGTTTTTTTGTGGCAGATAACCCTTCTCGATTTAAGCTATGCTGCAAATGATGTGCCTTTGAGTTGAGTGTAATCGAACTCGAAGGTCTTTTGGTGGCAGATAGTCATTCTAGCCTTGAGTTATGCTGCAAATGATGTGCCTTGGAGCTGAGCGTAGTCGAACTCGAAGGTTTGGTGTTTCAAGAGAAATATTTTCAAAGGTTTTTTGTTTCAAGAAAAAACGTCTCAAGAGAGACAAAACTTTGTTTAAAGGGAAACTGTCTCAAGAGAGACAAAATTTGTTTCAAGAGAAACTGTCTCAAGAGAGACAAAACTTAGTTCCAAAAGAAACTGTCTCAAGGGAGACGAAATTTGTTTCAAGGAAGACATATTTAAAGATTTTATTTCAAGGCAAACTGTCTCAAGAGAGACAAAATTTGTTTCAAGGGAAAATATCTCAAGATAGACAAAATTTGTTTCAAGAGAAACTGTCTCAAGAGAGACAAAACTTTGTTTTGAGTAAATTAGTCTCAAGTGAGACGACCCCTTGTTTCGAGAGAAACAATCTCAAAGGTGATCTATAATTTGCTTGTTCCTGATGATGAATGTTGCTGGTGGGTACGATTCCCTTTGTCGTGAAGTTAAAACCACGGATGGCCCCTTCGTTGTGAAGTTGAGCCTTAAATTGGATATCATTCGTCGTGAAGTTGAAATCCAATCTAAATATGAATGTTGCTTGTGAGCACGATTTCCTTCGTCGTGAAGTTGAAACCGTGGATGGTCCCTTCATTGTGAAGTTAAGCCTTGAATTGGATATCTTTCATCGTGAAGTTGAAATCCAATGTAAGTTGCGTTGTTCCGAGGCCAATATCCTTTGCTATGAAGTTGAAATTGACTCTGAAACTGAAAAGTTTGTTGACATACACTCCTTCTTTGAATTGGATATCCTTCGTCGTGAAGTTGAAATCCAATCTAGAGATGTATGATGCTTGTGTGCACGATTCCCTTCATTGTGAAGTTGAAACCGCGGGTGGCCCCTTCGTCATGAAGTTGAGCCTGGAATTGGATATCCTTCGTCGTGAAGTTGAAATCCAAGTAAGTTGTATTGTTTCGAGTCCAATATTCTTCGCCGTGAAGTTGAAATTGGTTCTGAAACTAAGAAGCCCCTTCGTCGTGAAGTTGAGCCTCAAATGGCACGATATCCTCCGTCGTGGAGTTGAAATCGTGGACGTGTGGGTGGACACGATTCCCTTCGCCGTGAAGTTGAAACTGTGGATGACCCCTTTATTGTGAAGTTTGGCTTCGAGCTAGATATCCTTCATCGTGAAGTTGAAATCTACTCTCGAGCAAATTGTGTCGTTTCTAGTCTAATATCATTCGCTGTGAAGTTGAAATTGACTCTGAATGAAACTGAAAAGTTGTTTGTTGACAGACAGTTACCCCTTCGCTGTGAAGTTGAGCTTGTGTTGTCTCGAGTCCAATATCATTCGCTATGAAGTTGAAATTGACTCTGAATGAAACTGAAAAGTTATTTGTTGGCAGTCGCCCCTTTGCTGTGAAGTTGAGCAACCACCATCAATTTCCAAATACGCTTTTGAATCGAGTATCTTTCATCTTGAATTTGAAATTTAACTCTAAAAGTTGTAAAAAATTATGTGTGCTAAAAATGAAAAATATGACGCTCTTAAGTATGCAACATGAATGAGTTCTATTTTTCCTTGGATTGGAGTATCGTGTTTTGTCTACCAATCTGGTCCTTGAAATCGATCGTGCCCCATTTGCTTCTCGAGCTTTGGCTTTACAAACCTTTCATATTTGAGATTGTCCTGTTTGAAAATCTCTTTTTTCTTGTTTTAGGAGGGAAAAGGATAAAAATTCTGTAAAATATTGTTCGCAATTGAATCAAATTGTAAACATGAGTTCAAAGTATATCAAATGAATCAATAGCTCTTTTTAATGCTTTCAGAGTTATAACTCTTTGACAAATGTTCAAATGGATGAGTTGGCTTTAAGTTAGCCTCATTTCTAAGGTTTCAGTCATCTAAAATGTCATTTTTTGAAATATCGCAACATTTTTTTTTGGTTTGGCATTTTAATTGGGTGCAGACAAAATGACGCAACTAGCATGATCAATTACTAGACCTTTTATTTCGTTCCTCTGAAATCTTCCATTTGTTCAAGTTTTGTAAGCTCCTCTAACAAAGGTAATGCAGAAATATCGGCTAAAAATAAAATTCTTGAGTGCTCTTGTGAAATTGACTATAACAGGTGTTCCTTAACTCCCTTAGTCCATTTTACCGAAACTTATTGCTTAGATAAATTTGATTTTATTTCCCGTTATCTAGCTAACTGAATCCATAAAGCCGAGGTGTTTAACCAATTGCTTTAGAGGGAAAGCTTAATATTATAATCACTTTTATCAGGTTAACTAAAGGGTTCATCTCATCACAAAGTCTTCAGCCTGACAATAGAATTGGAGCAAACACCGAGTTGCCAAGTGTCTGAGCAATGTCATGGTTTGAACGCAATCTATTCATAAAGCCAGGGCTTTCGAGTTTCCTCTATAAACAATTGCCTTAGCGGAATAGCTCAGTTTTTACGGATTTAACTTCTTCAGATTGTCAAGAAGAACCTGTTATAGCCTAGGTGTTGTTAAAAATCAAGGAATCTCATCTTTAGAGTTCAATTTCCAAGCAACTGACCTAAACTAGATTTGCTTACTCGACTATTCCATCTGTGAAGATCATTATCATCACTGAACGTCTTAAATAAAAAGTATAATAATGTCATATGCAAAAGGATGCCCCATGTTGTCCGCACCTTATGAAAGGAAAAGGTTACATTGGTTAATTGCAAGAGCAGGGTACGGTGTTTGAGTGCATATTCTGGGTAATGTCAAAGTCCTTGTTTTAAATCATGTTACTTTGTCAGGGATTCGTAACTTTGAACCATTTACAGAGCTTCTTAATTCAGTTGATATTTAAAGAATTGCAAGTTTGCAAATGTGATTCATTGCTCGCCATCATTGAAGTAACATAAATTTATTCAAATATTCTTACAAAAACTTGAGAAAAAATGAAAAAATACTCAAGCATAATGCCTCAAATGATGAAATGATCTGCCTCACTTGGATGCCTCCGAGTTATTGAAGTCGATCCAATTCTTGTTATGTATCTCTTGAATGTGGAGTAGTTCTCGATAGTGCACCCTGGGACACCTGATTACTCCGTAAAAGGCCACATTTTGGGGCCTTTTAACTTAAGTTATTGAATGTTTAAAGGCTCATTTAGGACCATGTAGATGCATTTAGAAGCATTTAGTTGCATGTGGTGGATTTCGATTTACCGTGGCATTTTATTTTTATAGCGGTGTTACTTTATGGGAAAAGTACTTGTATGATGATGTGCAGGTATTGAGAGCATGGAGAAGAGGAAAGAAAATGCCGTGACATAAAGAGATTGCTGAGAAAAATGAATTTGCTGAGGTCAACCGATATTTTGAAAGTATTGTAAGTGCGGGAAGATATTTTTGAAGCCAGCTGTATCCAGCTGTCCAAGAGCTCTGCCCGAGAAATCCACCTCAAAGATACGCCTAGAGGGATCAGCGCTGCAATCGCCGGTTCTACTGATGACACCACCTGACCCTGCACATCATGGCTGTCCTTGGGCGTCTGCCACGGGATTATGCCGGTCACTCAGCCAGCTACTCAGGCTGTATCATCACCTATCTTGCCCGACTCCCAAGCAAAGTTAACCATGGTTTGGGAAAGTCAACTCTTAGTTCAAGGGTTAATTTTCCTCTATAAATAGAGGATGAAGCCACATTGTTAGAGACTTTAGTTTCCCCTGGATTTGAGCTTAAAAAGTTAGAGTGAGAAGGTCTCACCTCTCTCAGTCAATCCATCTTGCCGTGGCATTTCTCCTTGACTAGCAGAAGGGAGTGGCGTTCTGAGCATCCGAGAGGAGCCAGTCCGCTGGGAGCAGTTCCTGGTGGCCGAGATGAGCATTGGGCAGTGCACGTCGAAGGCTTTCTCTCATTCCCTTAGTTCTTTTCTTTCATATTTTGTTGTTGGGTTGTAAGGAACGAATGAAACTTGTCTTGAACTTGTTTATTTTGAACCCCACCATAAACTAATCATATTTGATGGGAGTTCGCTTGGATGTCTAAGTTTTATTTTCAATGAATGGTTGCTTTATTATGTTTTAATCTATTTTGTTTATGAAACTTAATACTTTGAGGTTGTAGGAGCTATGAGAGTAGCCTTTCCTTAGAAGGTGTTTAGGGTTCAAGAGAATACTTAGGCAAAATATCTTTAGTCTTCGAGAGAAGTTAGGGAGGAACTACATAAACAAAGGGGTTCTAGAAAGTAACTAGGCCTAATCCATTTTAGAGATAAGAATAGGATTTCATTCGACTAAAAGGAGTAGAGCATAACCGATAGGTTAGATGTTAATGCTGCCGCAAAAAGGTATTGCCGAGACATATCCAATTATCTGAACCAATAGGATCACTGCAAGAGTTTACACCAATCGGATTTGCCAGGGCATCTTTAATCTGTCGAGTCCCTTACTAGAGATAGATTAGGGAACTTTAATAGACTCTGTCGGGCAGGTTAAGCATAGAGGAAATACCATTCAGAGAAATAGACTTAGGTTTTCCTAGTGACTCCCATCGCTCACTCACATTGCTGCTAGTTGTGTGAGAAAGATAAAGTCCTATAAATTAAATCCAATATTTGCATTTTTATTTTGCCTTGACATTTCCATTTTGCTTGCACATATTACAATTTCATTTTCCCCGACATATCTAATTACTACCACACCACCATCATTCCATTTCCACTTCAGTCATTCCATTTTGCCATAGCATTATCATTTGTATATACCATCACTAACTTTACTTAGGTGATAAAGTAAAGTGCCTTGACAAACCTATTTGATTTCCCCAATTCCCTGTGGAGACGATACTCGACTTATCACTTTATTACTTGTTTGATTGTGTATACTTGCACACATATCCACACTCATTTTTAGTACTCACAAAGAGCGGACAAGTTTTTGGCGCCGTTGCCGGGGAACTTGGCAAGTGGAAGTTAAATTGATTTGTCATAGTATTTTTATTTTACTTATTCTTATTTTCCTTTTAGTAGTTTACTTTTTACTTTCCTTAATTTTTCTTCATTTATTTTTTTAGGTACATGACCCGAAGCAACCCTGAAGAGCCATTAGAACCGTTTGATCCTGAAATCGAGAGACTTTTTAGGCAACGAAGATGGGCTCAACGTGTAAACATGTACCAACTCGGAAATCAAGGCATTGGTCATGAGAATGATCAGAATGTCGGGGCAAATTTAAATGTCGGAAATGCAGCCAGACCTCGTGCCATTCGTGATCATCTAAATCCGATCTTAGAAGATCTAAATCCTAAAATTATGGCCCCATATATTCAGGCAGCCCACTTCGAGCTCAAACCCGTCATGTTCAATAAGCTGAATTCCATAGGCCAGTTTGGAGGCATGCCAAATGAAGATGTCAGGCAACATATTCGTAACTTCTTGGAGGTGTGCGATTCGTTCCGCCAACAAGGGGTGCACGAAGACGTTCTGAAATTAAAGTTGTTTACTTACTCCCTACGTGGCCGAGCGAGGTGAGAGAAGTGAAGGCAACCCATTCAGCTTGTTTATTATGCCACGACAATCAAAATGAGAGTGACTACCCGACCAATCAAGAATCCATCAACTATGTGGGTAACTTTAATCGAGGCAACAATAACCCCTATTCCAACACGTATAATTCGGGATGGCATCAGCATCCAACCTTTTCGTGGGGAAATCAAGGATCCATCAATGCCCATCAACTAGCTCGGCACTAGAATTTCAATGACTCCCAGGGTTATCAAGTGAATATACCATGGCATAATTCTAACAAGGGAGGGCCATCTTCATCAAACAAAAGTTCTTTGGAGGCCACAATGCAAGAGTTTATTGCGACAACAAAGACAATACTGTAAGACCATACAACCTCAATCAAAAATCAAGGAGCTCTGCTTCAGATCCATAGTTCGTCGCTAAGGGCGTTGGAGAGTCAAGTTGGTCAAATTGTCGCGGCATTACAAGAACGCAAACCAGGACAATTACCGAGTGACACTGAAGTCACTAAACCTCATGGCAAAGAGAGCTGCAGTGTGCTAACTCTCCGAAATGGTACACAAATTAATGTTGAAGACAAGTTTGGGGGAAGACCGAAGGATCAACCACCCCTTGTGACAGAGCAAGCTAATAATGAAGTGCAAGAAGAAGCACCAGTGGAAAAGGAAACGGCTGAGGAGTCGTCAAGTAAAGAAACTGATAGGGAAAATAAAGATGCCAATGCAACTTCTGTTCGCACCCCGTCAGTACAGGAAACCAGACCCCCATCTCTTTTTCCACAAAGGCTGAAGAAGCATAACGAAGATATTCAGTTTAAAAAGTTCGTTGACATTCTGAGTCAACTGCAAATCAATGTTCTTTTTCTAGAAGATATGGAACAAATGCCCACATATGCCAAATTTTTAAAGGAAATCTTTACCAAGAAGAGAAAGGTTGAGCAGTATGAAACAATTGCCACGACAAAAGAATTTTGCTATTCCTTAAGTAAGCTGCCACCAAAGAGACATGATCCGGGCAGCTTCATCATCCCATGTTCAATAGGAGATAAATTTGTTGGGAAGGCATTATGTGACCTTGGCTCAAGTGTGAACTTGATGCCTAAGTCAATATTCTTCAAGCTTGGGATAGAAAATACGAAACCCACCTCAGTCATCTTGCAATTAGCTGATCGTTCGCACGTTCGTCTAGAGGGGTGAATTGAAGATGTCATCGTACGGGTCGACAAGTTCGTTTTTCCTGTTAATTTTTTTATTTTGGACTGTGAGGTCGATGGCACAACGCCCATCATCTTGGGGAGACCCTTCCTAGGTACCGGTCGTATTCTTATCGACTGTGAGAGGGAAGAGCTAATGATGTGAGTGGCTGATCAATATGTCACCGTAAATGTCTTCCGATCAGTTAAGTACATAGATGATTTTGAAGAATGCCAGAGCATTTCTGAAGTAGATACAATAATAACAAAAGAAGCATATCAATTTTTCCAGGACAATTTTATTCAACTGGGACCTGATGAGAGGCTACTGGAAGACTTAAAGGCCATAGAGCCTCATGAATTTTCATTCAATGAACAACATGTTAGCTTTCTCAAGGCTAACCCAGGTATGCATTTTGAACCTTTGAACTTTGAAGAGTTTGTTCCTCCCAAGCCCTCATTACAGCATGCTCCTACCCTAGAACTTAAGAATTTGCCACATTATCTTAAATATGCTTATCTGGGTAGTGATGAAACTTTGCCTGTGATTATTTCCTCTGCCCTTACTCCTAACCAAGAATCAAGTTTGTTAAGTGTTTTGTCACAGCATAAGAAAGCGTTAGGATGAACAATGGCAGATCTCAAGGGAATAAGTCCAATAATCTGCATACATAAAATCATGCTGGAAGAATTCCATGGCAAATCCATAGAGCCACAACGAAGATTGAACCCAATCATGAAGCAAGTTATGATGAAGGAGATTCTCAAATAGCTTGATGCTGGAGTAATTTACCCCATTTCGGATAGTTCGTGGGTAAGTCCCGCTCAATGTGTGCCCAAGAAGGGAGGCATGATCGTGGTGACAAGTGAAGACAATGAATTGATACCTACTCGCACGGTCACCGGATGACGAATTTGCATGGACTACCACAAGCTTAACAATGCCACCAAGAAGGATCACTTCCCTTTGTCATTTATTGATCAAATGTTGGATCGACTTGCTGGCAAGGCATATTACTGTTTTTTGGATGGTTACTCGGGGTATAACCAGATTGCCATCGTACCAGAGGACCAAGAGAATACCACATTCACATGCCCATATGGCACTTATGATTTCCACATAATGCCTTTTGGACTCTGTAATACCCCGATAACTTTTCAGCGTTGCATGCAAGCCATATTCTCTGACATGATTGAGGATTATCTTGAAATTTTTATGGATGATTTTTCTGTTTCTAGTGACGACTTTCAAAAATTCCTCGGCAATTTGGCAAAGGTACTGAAGCGGTGCGAAGAGGCTGATCCCGTACTGAATTGGGAGAAATGCCACTTAATGTTAATATAAGGCATTGTTCTAGGCCACAAGATTTCTGCAAAGGGCATTGAGTTAGACAAGGCCAAGATCGAGGTGATCGAGAAACTCCCCCCACTAAACTCTGTCAAGGGCATTCGGAGTTTCCTTGGACATGCTGGATTTTATCGAAGATTTATCAAGGACTTCTTTGTAATATCCAAGCCCTTGTGCACCCTGCTACAACAGAACCAACCATTTGTGTTCGATCAGAAATACGATGGTGTATTCAAAGAGCTGAAGCAAAGACTTATCTCTGTGCCGATCGTAGTTCCCCCAGATTGGACAGCACCGTTCGAATTAATGTGTGATGCAAGTGATTTTACCGTGGGAGCTGAGCTTGGACAACGTAGAGGTAAAAATTTTCATGTGATTTATTATGCTAGTTGTATCTTAAATGATGCACAATTGAATTACACTACCACCGAGAAAGAATTACTTGCCGTGGTATTTGCATTTGACAAGTTTAGGCCATACTTGATAGGCACAAAGGTCATAGTTCACACCGATCACTCTGCTATAAAATATTTAGTGAACAAGAAAGATGTCAAACCTAGACTGATTAGATGGATATTACTCTTGCAAGAATTCGACTTAGAGGTAGTTGATAGGAAATGTACTGAAAATCAGGTTACAGACCACTTATCTAGGCTAGAGAACATTTCAAAATGCCATGACATTTTTTATATTAAAGAAGAATTCCCTGACGAGAAAATTTTATATGCCACAGCAATTCCGTGGTACGCTGACCTCGTTAATTTTCTTGTTAGACGTGTTTTTCCTTATGAACTAAATAGCCAGGGCAAGAATAAGTTTCTGCATGATGCCAAGTTCTATTTTTGGGATGAGTCGTACTTGTTCAAGCAATGTGCCGATCAAATGATTAGGCGGTGTGTCCCCGAAGAGGAGCAACACAATATCTTATATCATTGCCACACAACAACCTGTGGAGGGCATTTTAGAGGTTCGAGGATTACTGCAAAGGTCTTCCAATCGGGCTTCTATTTTCCATCATTATTTAAAGATGCCCACGAATTTTGCAAAGCATGTGACAGATACCAGCGCACTGGAAACCTTTCCAGACGACATGAAATGTCGCTGTAAAATATTCTGGAGATAGAACTTTTCGATGTTTGGGGCATTGATTTTATGGGACCATTCCTATCTTCTTTTGGGGATTTATACATTTTGCTTACGGTGGATTGTGTCTCGAATTGGGTTAAAACAATTGCTACGCCGAGGAACGACTCGAAGACGGTGCTCAAGTTCCTTCACAAGAATATATCCACACAATTTGGAGTACCGAGAGCCATCATTAACGAAGAGGGCACCCACTTCGATAATAGATTAATTGCCAAAGCATTGCAAAAATATGGAGTGCGACATAAGATTGCCATGGCATACCACCCACAGACAAATGGGCAAGCTGAAGTGTCCAATCGTGAAGTCAAGCAAATACTTGAGAAGGTGGTGAACCCTCGAAGGAACGATTGGTCCCCCAAGCTTGATGAAGCATTATGGGCCTATCGTACGGCATTTATAACGCCTCTGGGAATGTCGCCTTTTAAGATGGTATATAGAAAAGCCTGCCACCTTCCAGTTGAGTTAGAACACAAGGCATACTGGGCAATCAAGAAGCTGAACTTCGACGTACAACTTGCTGGGGAGAAACGATTGCTCGGTATAAATGAAATGGAGGAGTTTCAAGCCCAAGCATATGAAAATGCCAAGCTCTACAAGGAAAAGACTAAGAAGTGGCATGACAAAAATCTTTTGCCACGGTATTTTCATAAAGGCCAGAAAGTATTGTTGTTCAACTCAAGGCTCAAACTCTTTCCTGGCAAACTAAAGTCACGTTGGTCGGGACCGTTTGAAGTTCACCATGTTTATCCATATGGCGCTGTTGATATCAAGAATATAGACGATGGATCCATTTTTAAATTCAACGGCCAACGCCTGAAGGCCTACCAAGGAATCCCACCTGCGCGTGACAAGTCAGTGCTGCTCTTGCACGATGTCGACACGGGTCCGGCATCTTAAGGATGCCATGACATTTTAAATTTACTCTTGTGTATAAATAATTTTGATATTACTAGTATTTTTAGTCTTTATTATTTTTAATTAATTATGTTTGTTTTATTTTTGTGCAAGAGACTTCCCACATGACCAACATGTGAAGAGTATGAAGGAAGCTTGTGAAATTTGGACGGCAAAAGTGAATAGTAAAATGAGGGACTTTTTCACTTTTACCTAGGATTAAAATTTTTTAACTTTTAATTTTTGTTTTCTTCCCGCCTTGACCCCACAATTTCTTCTTTTATCCCCCATATAATCTTATTTCTTGTTTTTATCTTCATTTCTTTTTCACTTTTCCTTTCACTTTTTCGTATTTCATCTTCTTCTTCTTTCTTTGACCGACACCGCCATAAACGTCCAAGGCTTCAAAGTTTTTCTTCTTTTCTCATTTTCTCTTTTGATCATGGTTTGTTCCCACCCCCCTACGCCATCTTCACCACCACGGTTTGTGGATGATTCTGCCCGCGAACGTTTCCAAACACTCAAAAACCGTCGAGTCTTTTTCGAGTTGGGATTTGTCTTCTCTGAGGAAGAAGATGCAACCTTAGGGAGTGAGGTTCTCGACGTGGTCACCACGCATAAGTGGCATAAATTTGCCAAGCATCCCGCAACCGTCAACGCCACTCTAGCAAAGGAGTTTTACTCCAACATATCAGAGCCAAACCAGCATGTCGTGACGGTTTGCAGCATTTCTATTCGTTTTACTCCTTCTGCAATTAATCGTTATTTTAAACTACAGGTTGTTGAAGACCAGCATGCTACTTTTGCTCAAGATGCTGACAACGAAACTTACCAAGGCATACTGGAAGATCTCAGTCTTCCGGACACATAATGGAATGGGCAGCAAATGAGCCGCAAGACCGTGGATCGGGAGAGACTCCTTCCACAAGTGAGGTTATGGAATCATTTCATGAAGCACAAACTTTTACCCACTTCCCACAACACGACTGTGTCTTGCCAGTGAATGCTTCTGCTTCACTCGATCATCTTTGGGCGAGCCATTGATGTAGGACAGATTATAGTAGAGTAGAATCATTTGTTCCTGAAGCGCCCTGCCAGTTCCTTGGTATTTTCAAATCTCATCACCGCATTATGCTTTAAAAAGAAGGTCCCCGGAGAAATGTTTGATGAGATTTTACCGGGTATTGCTGGGATCACCAAAGCAAAAATCCCTTTGTTGTTGGGATTGAAGGAAGCAAAGGGGAAGGAAAAAGAGGCATCCACATCTCGCGTATCACCATCTCCAAATACCAAGGCAAATTCAGATGCACTGTAGCAGGCAGTCCAGCGCACTCAAGATCATGTCGGGCAGCTGTCTGACAAACTGATGATATATTTTGCCTATGCCAAACGCTGAGATGAATTTCTCACCAGTGCCTTGATGGAATTCCTCCCGCACACAAACTTCACCATTCCTGTCTTCTTAGATATACTCGTTCCACTGAATGAGGATACCGAGGCATCTACAGAAGCACCTCATCCTACCCATACTGATGTCCCTCAATCACATGGTGCAGAGAGTCCCCAGCCTACTGAACCTGAGGAGCCTGCTGACGCTGAAGAGAACGATGATCCTGACCCAGTCCATGTTGTAGCACCCGATACAGATCAAGAAGTCAACCTCCAACTCGCTAATATCCCGGAGCCAACACAACTTGTTGAACCTTTGGAGGTAGAACACCCTGAAGTACCACAACCCACTGAGTCAACCGAGGAGTCACAATTCGAGATGCCACGGTAAGCTCCTTTGCGTAGGAGCTGACGTCGCCTTAGGAAGGCATCTCAGCATCAGAAGCCCCCACTCTGAGCCGTTCTATAAGGACCTAGCACTCCTCCAGCCACACCTACATATGAGTCTGAGCACTCTAGCCCCGCCAAGCTACAAAAATGCACTCGCCGCGTAGCCGCTGCACCACCACCCGTTTAAAGTCAAGGTACCTTACATTTGCATTGCATTCATAGCATGTAGTTTCATTTTTCTTAGTTTACTAAGAATTGGGGACAATGCTTCTCTGAAGTTTGGGGGAAGTAGGGTTCTCGCATCACTACATGATAGTAGTAGTAAAATACATATGCCATGACATTAGTAATTGCTTGAATAGTTTTCTGGAATCAGTTAAGGATGCCCGATGATGATGAATTTGATGGCTATGATAGAATATACATGACTGGTTGAGGATGATAGAACCAACTCTAGGACTTGCTTCTTTGAAACCCTTGATTACACGATTGTATGTTTTCCATGTTTGAGAAACTTAGAAATCTTTTATAAGAGAATTCTTAAAATGTCTTGGCATAAAACTTTGACTGATGAAAGCCCTGTTTAAAAAAAAGTATGAAGTTATGAATAAATGCCTAGGCATATCTGTAGAGAGACATTTCGCTATGCCATGTCATATGAGTGAATGAAAGATATCACGGGATGCCTCTATCTGACTAGCTCGGGGGTGGAATGTATGGTCCCTTTCACCTAGAGTGTGGGATGATAGAGTGATGGGCTGACTCCTCTCGTAGCAGAACTAATAAAAGAAAAGAAAGGCGAGGTGGGAGCTGACTTAGAAAATGTCATGTCAAATGGAAAGCTTGCATAGAAGAATTTTAGGTTTGTTAAGCGTGGACTGGATATAAACACGCATACACTCAAACAAAGAATCTTGCCCTAGGGGACAGTACTAGATTTCTCGACCTAGTCTAGCATGTTGAAGCCATGTATGTTGAGGGCTGAAATTTGATTCCATGAAACTATTTGACTTTTGAACTTGTCATGGTAATTTTGTTTTGCTTATTACTATCCATTGCTTGAGGACAAGCAATAACTTAAGTTTGGGGGTGTGATAACTCTTTAAAAGGTTATTTTGGGGCCTTTTAACTTAAGTTATTGAATGTTTAAAGGCTCATTTAGGACCATGTAGATACATTTAGAAGCATTTAGTTGCATGTGGTAGATTTCGATTTACCGTGGCATTTTATTTTTACAGCGGTGCTACTTTATGGGAAAGGTACTTTGTATGATGATGTGCAGGTATTGAGAGCAAGGAGAAGAGGAAAGAAAATACCGTGACATAAGGAGATTGCTGAGCAAAATGAATTTGCTGAGGTCAACCGGCATTTCGAAAGTGTTGTAAGTACGGGAATATATTTTTGAAGCCAGCTGTCCGAGAGCTCTGCCCGAGAAATCCACCTCGAAGATACGCCTGGAGGGATCAGCGCTGAAACCGCCGGTTTTGCTGATGACGCCACCTGACCCTGCAGATCCTGGCTGTCCTTAGGTGTCTGCCATGAGATTATGTCGGTCACTCAGCCAGCTACCCAAGCTGTATCATCACATGTCTTGCCCGACTCCCAAGCAAAGTTAACCATGGTTTGGGAAAGTCAACTCTTAGTTCAAGGGTTAATTTTCCCCTATAAATAGAGGATGAAACCAAATTATTAGAGACTTTAGTTTCACCTAGATTTGAGCTTAAAAAGTTAGAGTGAGAATATCTCACCTCTCTTAGTAAATCAGTCTTGACGTGGTATTTCTCCTTGACTAGCATAAAGGTGTGGCGTTCTGAGCATCCGAGAGGAGCCAGTCCGCTGGGAGTAGTTCCTGGTGGCCGAGATGAGCATTAGGCAGTACACGTCGAAGGATTTCTCTCATTCCCATTGTTCTTTGCTTTCATATTTTATTGTTGGGTTGTAAGAAACGAATGGAACTTGTCTTGAACTTGTTTATTTCGAACCCCACCATGAACTAATCATATTTGGTGGGAGTTTGCTTGGATGTCTAAGTTTTATTTTCAATGAATGGTTGCTTTATTATGTTTTAATTTGTTTTGTTTATGAAACTTAATGCTTTGAGGTTGTAGGAGCTATGAGAGTATCATTTCCTTAGAAGGTGTTTAGGGTTCGAGAGAATACCTAGGCAAAATATATTTAGTCTTCGAGAGAAGCTAAGGAGGAATTACATAAACATAGGGGTTCTAGAAAGTAACTAGGTCTAATCCATCTTAGAGATAAGAATAGGATTTCATTCGACTAAAAGGAGTAGAGCATAACCGATAGGTTAGATGTTAATGCTGCCGCAAAAAGGTATTACCGAGACATATCCTATTATCTGAACCAATAGGATCACTGCAGGAGTTTACACCAATCAGATTTGCAGGGCATCTTTAATCTGTCGAGTCCCTTACTAGAGATAGCTTAGGGAACTTTAGTAAACTCTGTCGGGCAGGTTAAGCATAGAGGAAATACCATTCAGAGAAATAGACTTAGGTTTTCCTAGTGACTCCCATCAATCATTCCCATTGCTGCTAGTTGTGTGAGAAAGCTAAAGTCCTATAAATTAAATCCAATATTTGTATTTTTATTTTGCCTTGACATTTCCATTTTGCTTGCACATATTACAATTTCATTTGCCACGACATATTCAATTACTACCACACCACCATCATTCCATTTCCACATCAGTCATTCCATTTTACCACAACATTATCATTTGTATATACCATCACTAACTTGACTTAGGTGACAAAGTAAAGTGCCTTGACAAACCTATTTGATTTCCCCAATTCCCTGTAGAGAAGATACTCGACTTATCACTTTATTACTTGTTCGATTGTGTATACTTGCACACATATACGCACTCATTTTTAGTACTCACAAAGAGCGGACACTACGATATTCACAATGAGCGTTCTCATCATAGTACCTAGGGTACGGGGGCTTCATGGATTTCTCTGGATATGGTGACACCACATGTGCGTCAAACAACTGTTGGTAAAGCTCCTTATATATCATAGGATTGAAATGTTCTCATTTTTTATGAGACATATGAATGTAATAAAAAAAGAAAAAAGTAATGCGAAATATACAGGAATGCATGATGCATGCAATGTTCGAGGCATTAATCCAAAAAATATGTCTACTATTAGAAATAATCCTTATTGGGGACAAAAGTGTTTTATCTTTTAAGAGACAAAAATATCCTGACAGCTTCTGACATGTTGGTCAATCTTCTGCCTTTGTCTATCACCGGTTGAATAACCTGTCGAACCGCTCTGGCTTCTCTAGATGAACCATGCAAATGTTGAGTTGCTTTTTGTACTAGCCTAAGAAGTCTCGAATGATTGCATCTCTGGCATTTATCTTTTGTTGAACCTGTTCCCAACGAATACGTCATTGGAGTCCTCAATTGAGAGGAACTATGTGAAGTTCATTTGTCTGTTTCTTGAATTCGTCAGCAATGGTCTCTAATTTCAGCTATTATTTTGCCATTGTTGTCTTTGAAGGGACTCCCAAGATCAGTAACCTTCATCTTACCCCCTGCAACATCTGCCAGTTAGTTCTTCAAAGATAGATTTTCATTGTGCTTGATGCAGACCCGGATCATTCTGAGTTCTTTATAATGTAGCAGAGTGATATACTCTTCAATTATGGGCACCACGTCTTCTGGATTGAATGTGACACATAGTCGCCTTGTAAACTGTCCTCTGCATTTTCATCTCTTGTATTACAACCCCTTTGTCCATTAATGCAGATTATTCATGTTTAACAAACACGTTTTTGGTGGATCAACACCTCTTTTAAATGATGCGAATGATGAGAACAAAATGAAAGAGAACAAAGAATAAAAAGAGTTAGTGAGGTAAATCAAAACAATAAAAAATGAAAAATCCTACCCCGCATGATGTCTACCCCACATGCTTTAATTCTTACCCAGACATGATCTCTATCCCGCATGCTAATTTTAAATAAATCCTAACCGCATATTTGTCTAGTTCGCAAGCTTTGAACATAAAATAAAGCATGAAACAAAGTAACCTAGGGTTTGGAATGAGGTTTTGGGGTGGGCTCTAATTCCCTATACTCTCCCAGTTTAGGTTCTAAAAAGGTACTCGAATTCTCCTTATTGGTGTCCCTTGGGCTTGCCAGACCCTTAGTCCTAATCTCATTACAAGTTTATGTGGACTAAGTTAAACTCGAGAGGATACATTCCCTTATGCCCATACGGAGAATAAATTCACACGAAGACATAAGGTATATGAATCCCGAAGGTTACTTGCTAGGCCCATACGGTGAATAAATTCACACGAAGGCGTCGCTTTCATCCCCACTTAAAAGGGTTCGGAGCTCGGGTATAGAGCCAGAGATGAAAACTTTTTGAAAAATCTATAATCATTGAAAAAGCGTTAGTACAACTATTTATTTGAAAAATAAAAATAATCAAATATACATAATAAGAATTGAAGAATTAAATTAAAATTTAAACTTTCAATTTTCACTTAAAAAGATAACCGAAAATTAATTCGGCCTGACTCACTTACCATCCCTAGTAGAGTTGTCAAGCTGTCGGAACCGTCTTTCGAGTAGGCCCTGAATTGGGCTTCGACTTGGATTAAATGGATTGGAGTCGCCACCGACCATTTTAAAACGAATTTAGGTGGGTCGGACACCATCTTACCTGATCTGCGTTGTACCAGAAAGATGTCGGGCTCGGGAGTCAATTACGGTCAATGAAGGATTAGCACCCTTGAACTGCCCTTTCGGTACCAATTAATTTATCGGTTGTCTTTAACTGCGAAAATTAAAAATTTAAATTTAAAACATTTGATTCGAACTACTTACCTTTGATTGGTTAGAAAAAAGTCAGTATATTATGAAACAAGTTCTTAGGTCAGCTCAAAAAAAACTTAAATGTAAAAGATAATTGTGTACCAAATCCACACCATGAGAATAAAAGATCAGATTGCAAATAAAGTAGCTCATTAAGATAAGTATTGGTAAAATAGAGACACTGAGATGAGGAAACAAGAATATTTAGCAAAAACACTAGGGTAGTTAATCGATCAAAACTTTTGGACATCAAAGGAAATATTTGAAATAAAGATTTCGAGCAAATTCATTGAATTGGTAGACCATATCTGACACTGAATTGAGAGGATGTCAAGTTTATATGTGCATTATATATATACATACATAAACAGTAGACATAAACCACGCCATACATTACATTGTCATTGATTGATTAATAAAACATGATCAACGCCTCACTTTCTTTTCTAAACCAGACAGAATAATCTGCATCGCATTAAAATCGCTTAATAACATGTACACAAACACCCAAAAAATTGTTCAACCAAGCTCTCACTACCATGATCAGAGTAACATCTCATGTCATATCCAAGAAAATTTAAGAGAAGCAGAAGAGAAATTTGTCTTTGAGATTTACTAGTCGATACATAGATATACATATATCCTATACTTCAGTTTTATGGATCAGGACTTAACTTCATTCTTTGTATGAAATTGCAGAGGCGGATTCATCCAAGATCAACTCCAGACATGAGATTAAAATTCAGTGTCGAAACAAAATACCATGATCTTTGAAACCATGGACCTCACAAATGGGATATAGCTCAAGCATTTTTCATTGGTTTATGCAAAATGTCGATGGTGGTACAGCATCACTCCATGGCGGTGGAGCAAATAAGCCTCTTATTTTTTATGCATTCAAGCGAGGAACAAGTTCCATCAACAATTGATCATTTAACCATATTCGAGAACACATGTTCGTAACTTTTCCAGCTATGCTCTCGAGAAGCTCAATCAAGGGAGATGAGAGAAGGTCGGCTTCTCTTTGCAGAACATCGAGAGTCGCCATGACTGTGATATTTTTCCTCTGTGATTGAATGGTTTTGGAGAGTATCAACTGCGAACACTTATTTCTGCTTTGTAGGAGCTTGGAGCCTCCTCGTAATCATAGTTGTTGCCATAGTTGCAGAAGATAGTAGCCGAGGACCTCGAGAAATAGATTTGGATGTGAGTATGGGTTGTCGACTGTGAACGATCGTAAAAGAAGAAGGAGATTGGGGTTTAATGAAGAAGGAACGTTTTGGAATTTTGGGCTCTCAGTTCTCCTATCTTCCCTCTTCAATTCCTTTTTTTGCCTTCCCCCTCTGTGTATGTCCCTCAACATTATTTAAAGTTAACTAGCCCCAGATTCCCACTTTCCTTCAAACATGCATGAGCTTAGACGTGCGAGGTGGTGGGTGGGGGTTGGTCATGTAGGTGAGTAGTGGTTTAGTGGGTAGTTTGTAGGAAATAGGGGTCGAACAAAAAACCTGCAAAAATAAAAAAAAAAATAATAATAAAAATAAATAAATAAATAATATATTTTTAAAATTCGAACAAAAACGAGTGTCTACAGTTTTTTCAGATAATTAGATAGTGTCTAGACCAATTTTTTTATAATTGGATACCCGACCAACTAGTTTTAATATATATATATATATATATATATATATATAGTTTAAATTATATATTTTTTAGTTTCTTAATATTTTTACCTTTAAATTAAATTTATATCCCTAATTTTTTCTTAGATTTGCATTATTTACTTTTAAGTTTTAAATTTTTAAAAGATATTTTTATTAATTTGTTAATATGATATTTGTAAAAAAATCACGATTGATATTTATATTTTTAATGTTGTTTTAGAAATAAACTTTAATAAATATATATACCCAAATATTATTTATCCTTAAAACTAACTTCAAATCACTAATATTTGTGTGTAGATCATGTATTATGAACTTTTAAACTTTTATGTATTTCCTATGTGATTTTAAAAAATAAATTAAAATTTTAAAAAAATAAATTGGGTACTCGTGAATTGAAAACGTGAGTACCAGGATTTTATGGGTACCAGGATTTTACGGGTACCCAACTATCGAGTACCTGAACTTAATGGGTCGGGTCACGAGTAGACAAAAATACTACCGGGAGAACTGGGTACCCGGTTTTTAACACCCATATCCCTAGATATGGTGTTAAGTATTAAGTAATCCCCACAAGATAATCAATATTAATATTTATTTAAACAAAATCTAGGGTAAAGTACACAAATGGTCGCTCGACTATAGGAAGTTGCGTTATTGAATCCATCTATTATATGATATTATTTTATTGAGTTTTCTTGTTATTAAAAGTTACAAAATGGTATGTTTCAAACCCATCATTTTTGTTAAAAAAATATGGTTGTTTTAGCTTGACATTATCTTGCTTTATAAATATAATAAAATCATATTTTAATGATGCATATTGACACTGTCATAGCTTTCTAGAATTGACATCGCCCTTTTAAGCAATGGCTTGACAACATAGTGTTTCAAACACTAGCTCGACGACATAATAATATAAATAGAGAATCAATCCACAAAATACAACTAAACGATTTTATGATCAACTTTTATTATATTCCAATCAACATGTTAACGTATAACTCAGACAATTGCTAGTTTTTTAATAGAAAATGGTGAGTTGAGAACATATGAATAGTCGTGTGAACATTTTGTAACTTTTAATAGTTGGTGGGCTCAATAAAATAATACCATATAGTCAATAGATCATTTTATAATTTTTAATAGTAAGAGGACTGAACAAAGTAGTACACTAGAGTCAGGGGACCATTTGTGTACTTTACCCAAAAATCAACCTACAAATTAATTCAGACATGATAAACACTAAATCTTGGGGGTAAATTATCTACTTAGTCATTTAACTATTTTCTAATTTTTGTTATATTCAATCAACTATTATTTTTTCAAAATCATACTTAATGTTACATTTTAGTTATATTTAAAATTAATGGTGATGTTGATGTGATGTTTTTATTTTTAATGTCGACGTTACATTATCTCATGGTGACGCATCAAAATTACCATTATTTTTTTAATGATATGTGATTAAAATAGAACAAAAACGTAATATTATGTATAATTTAAAAAAACTAATAGTTAAATAACTAAAACAAAAACTAAATAATATATTGATTACCAAATAGATAATTTACTCTAAATCTTAATTGTCTATAATGATGTTTAAAATAAAATTTACCGACTCAATTTCATGCTACTAAATAAATATTGAATTTAAACCTCTAAACAAACCTATTTTCGTGCCCCTCATGATATATTTAGTATCATACCATTAGCACTAACCAAGTCACTTTGGTAGTAAAAAAAATATTGTTATTTTTTAAAATCTCGAGTTTGAATATTAGAAATACTAAGGTATGAGCATTTAGCAGGGGAAGGCAAGAGGAGCTAGTGTGGGCCTTAGCCCCCCAAAATTTAAAAAATTACAATATAGACCATTAAAATTTAAAAAAAAAATTGGCCCCTCAATTATTTTTTAGAAATTTAGGTTAAACTTTAAAATTTTTGAATCTTCTTAATTAAACTCATTCCCATAATTTTTAAAAAATTTCATAAAGCCTTTCAAAATTTCAAAAGTTTTAGTTAGACCTTAATTTTTGGGGAAAATGTAAACTAAACCCTTCAAAAATTTTAAAAAATTAATTTAAACCTCTGAATTTTTAAAAGTTTTAAATTGCCCCCACAACTTTATCACCAAGTTTTGTCACCGTAAGCGTTCAATATCAAATGGTTGAGAATTATCTTTAAACATATACTGCCTTATACTTACCCCATATTACTAAAAAAAAAATATTATGCCATCGATCAAATATTTTATTAAACTATAAAATGGTCTCGATAATTAAAGGAGTATTATTTTTCTTAGAGATCTTAGATTTAAGTACTTTCATCTGCATGGTTTATTGTCTATTGTCAATAATTAAGAAAGATTTTGAACATATACTACATTCTAATTATCCAAGAATATTCAAAAATATTTTATTAAATATATTTCCTACATAAAAAATATTTATAATACATAATTATGTGAAAATTCATAAATAAAGACGAGTATTCAATCGAGTCAAGTTAAAAAATTTTGAATTAGTCAAATTGATGAAACATCTTTTGTGATTTAAATTTTAGTGGAACCTAATTTCTCTTTAAATTCAATTACATTTCTTTATAATATTATGATACATATTGATTTTAATTTAAAATGTTTTATCTAATCATATATATATATATATATATATATATATCTTTATATATATATATATATCTTTATATTCTTTTCATACGGGTAAGTAAAATTTATAAATTTATAATATTATTTAATAAATCAAATGACATCTAAATTTAAAAATATGTTTGTAATGATAATTTTAGTTAATGGATTTTTAGTATAAATTATTGATGAAAATACAAAGGAGTCACAATAATTAATGGTAATCAAATATTTACGAAGAAATCAACCAAAGGATTCAAATTGAATAAAATAGGACTAAATTAAAAAAAGTAAATAAATAGAGTTTTTAATAGTAGAATTTAAAGTCACATATGTAATCTACTGTGTTAGTGGAACATGTGATTTAAATTTGATGAAAAATTAACTTAAAATGAAGAAGTAATTGGAGAAATATGAAAATTATGTAAATTTAAGGGATTAAATTAAAAAAAAAGAATTGACTTTCTAATACTCTACAATGGTTTAATGTGTAGTTCAAATTTGATAAAAAAACCCTAAAATGAGAAGAAATTAGAGAAATGTGAAAATCAAAGGATTAAATTATAAAATAATCAAATTCTATTTCTTAAATTGATAAATTTTATTTAGATTCAAACTCAAAAATCAAATTTAAAATTTGAATTAACTCAAAATTTAAGTAAAATTAAAATTTTGAATCGAATTAAATTTTAGTAGTATGTATTTATAAGTTACTGAATAGTGAATACGGGTCTTGACACGATTCCCCAAAAATATATAAAATCTTTGGGGACTTTAAGTCAATATTTCCCCATGTGAAGCGAGGAAGGAAGTCGGAAAGTGCAAAACAAGAGGGGCCAGTGCCTTAAATAATTCCAATACAGTAGTTAAAAACCATGTGCACATGCAAAAAAAAAAAAAAATCGAGTTGATTCACTGAATCTTTCTTTCATTACTTCTCCGAAGATCAAGATGATATTTTAACGGTTTATCTTCACCGTAACTATGTAAAAGAAGAATCTAACAGCTACAACAAGTACGGTAAAGCTCTAAAATCCACCTCTAGTTTTTAGACGAATGGGCAAATCGTATTTCATGACTTCCACTATTCGACAACCACAGCAACACTGCCATTTTGATGATCACCTAAGCCGTTTTCTGGTTGCCTTACGGCACTGAGTCCTTGGGATGACTCGGTTTTCGGTGCACTGAGCTGAAGCAGCGAGTGCCGACAATTCGGACAAGATGAGTGTGACAGCAGCCACGTGTCAATACACCTCACATGGAACCCATGCTTACATTTCGGCAGCACTCTAACTTTTTCTCCATCCACGAACTCTCCCAGGCAGATGGGGCACTCGGTCGACGGGAAGATCACGCCTTCACCGTAAACGGCCACCGGAATTTGCTTCAAATCTCGTTTCTTGAGCCCCGTAGTCGCCATCCGAGCTGCTTCTTGCTCCGGGGTTTCCGAGGCAAAACTCCGGCTGCAACGTAGAGCGCAACGGACTATGGAGTTCAACCCCAAAGCACAGATTAAAGCACATAAAAGAGCTGCCAATATGACCACCATGTTGGTGTCGAACTTCGTCTCACTAATGTAAGAATCATGGGTTATGTTTCCGTTTCCCGGCGGCAAGCTCACCTCCGTCTCGAGCAGGCGGCGATGCATATTCACAGTTGCAGACAGACAACAACGCAGAACAAAAGGTGTGGGGGGAGGTTCCTTTAGGCTTACAGTAGTACAATAATGTTGTAAAGATTCCAGCTAGGAAAAAAGACATAAAGAGAGCATCTTCTTTGTTTCTAAGATAAGTAACATCCGGGACCAATTTCGCCTGCAGGATTCCCCAGCTTCTCAATAAAATGGTCCAAACATGCCTCTTCTATAGAACCCAAAAAAGGAAAAACCAAAAGGATTGGGATATGAAAACACCAAAAGCAAAGTTGAAGCCTTGTTGCCTTACCTGATTCTCTCTATTTTGGGTATAGAATCCATGGCTGCTCAAGCCAGAAAACTACAACACTAAGATGCTTAAGTTGTGCAGTGGGAGAAAGAGAGATTAAAGGGTAATTTATACCAAGTGGGTTGCTGTGGTTAAGGGTGTCAGGTTTTCAAGAGATATATAGTTAGATACAAGTGGAAGATTCGGAGTTAAAGAAATAATTGTGACGGGTTAGCCTGCCTAATCATGATTGGGGTGACATTTAAAAGGAGTTCGATAAAGGGTACCAAATCCCATCATGTTCCCTTTCATTAAACAGTTGTTTGGTAAACCAGAGTAGTTCCAGCGTGATTGAAGCCAATGACAAAAGGGTTGGGTAACGAGCTTCATCTATAGTGGGAAGTCGAGCTTTGCTGCCACTTATTGATTTGTTTGATTGTAACTTTTGATATCACCATGGGCAGATATCTACATGTATGAATATCATCCTTTTGCCCACAAAATATCTCCCAACTCCAAAACCCCATTAAAGTTGTCCTTGAAATGATGGAATCAATGAACGGACTTCTTCTTCTTAGACGGTGATGTGTAATTAGGTATAAAATGTTAGAAATAATACATTAAATAAGATTCGGAGGTTTCAAGAGAATTCCAGAAGAAAGAAATGTCAGAATAGAAGATGGACCACTCATGCGGAGAATCTAGCAATCTTTTTCTATCACATGAACAAAACTGAATATTTTTTTTTGGAAGGGATTGATTTGTAATCCGTGTCCGTCAAATTGGTTTAGCTTTTACTCACTTTTAAATTCTTTCCACACACAGTGTTTTAAGCATTAAATTTTCCCAATAACATTTGCATGTTTGAATTAACCATTTTAAACGTATTATATAACGTTTTGAATGTCTAATGAAATAGAATAAAAATCTATAATTTTATTATTCCAAACTCCAGTTTTACTAATAAATTATTTGCCTCAAAATTTTGAAATGTATATTATTTTCTAATAAAACCATGACAATTACTCTGATTTTGAAAGAAAATCATAAACCGTTTATAAGAGTACATTATAGGGTAAACTACACAAATGGTCACTAAATTTTGGACAAGTGTTCGTTTTTACCACTGCTGTTTGAAAAGTTACAAATCGATCACTAACGTTATCGTTTGTTATAAAATGATCACTACAAGTTAACGACCGCCACTGTGGGTGACTGTGGGTGACGAAAAGCTGATGTGGCACGTTAAATACTGATTTGGTATTGTTTAACCATTATACCTATCATTCTCTTCCATCTCCATTCTCTCATCTTCATACTGTCTTTTTAACTCAAAATTTACCATTTTTGAATGCATTAAGCTTTCATTCTAACCTCAAAAAATTCAATACAAATATCTTCCTCCCCAAATCAAAACTGCACAAACCAGTCCTGCACACCTAAACCAGGGGAAAGCAAAAATAGTTCCCTGCAAAGAAATAAACAAAACTTAAACCACCTGGCCTATGCAATCAAATTATCAATGGCTCAAGCAACACAACATTTTGTTAGCAGAACAACCCCCTCAGTTTTAACTCTCATTTCATTTCGTTTCTTCTACTTTTTCCCTTCATTTCATCTTATGCTCTCTTCTTCATGAACTGTCTTACAACTCTATTGGTCTTTGAAATTACCATCAACAAAGGTAACTTAATCCCTTACCCTTTCCAAATTTTATTTTCTAGGTTTGCTTAGATTCTTCTTGGGTCCAGTCTGGCTAGTTCAATATCAAAAAACGAGGAGAAAAAAGAGAGTGAAGTAATGCTATCGGGGTTGTTGAACTTAATCGACGGGATTTGGTCGGCTTGCGGTGGTGAAAGAATGGATAAACACATATCGAGCATGAACGACAGACCGCCACCACTTTTGCTGCTTTCGCGCTTCAACAGTTCCTAAACATTTGTGATTTTTACTTGTGAGAATTCCGCATTACTCGTATAGACCAGCAGAACATGATGAACCGGTCTGATACAAGTATATCGAAAGCACAAATCTATCAGGTGATGGAAAGTTTTTAACTGCGTTTCATAAGCAACTAACAACAAGATCATATTGGTTTGATGAAAAGATGAGTAGGGATCATGTTGAGGTCTGAGATGTAAAAGGGAAACGGAAGGCTCGAAATTTTCAATAACTAGAAGCAATTACGGAGAGACGATTAAGCGAAAAATAAAGGGTCGACGAATTTACTACGATTCCTATTGAATATATCATTGTCAGTCCGACTCACCAGCTTTTGGCGAAGCTTGTTATTTTGTTGAATTGCTTTAGTTTTCCCTTCAGTCAGCTTTGTTATAAGAGCTTTTGCCTGCAATTATAGAAAGCACTGTTGAGGATTATTATACCTTCAATATATCACCATCACATACAATAAAAGAGCTTCAGCCCCCAACTCGGAAGCGTTAAAACTTAAAAGCGATGCAAATATCCCACCAGAAAAATACGGACCTTATTAAATCTAGGAACTATGTTACTTTGACTCGGGTGTGAGTTCCAGATATAGGCATGTTTACAACAAAGATAAGATCAGTTTTTTTGAAGTTCTTTTATCTAAAATAAAAGGAACAATCTGTTGAAGAGGTTGTCACAGATGATGCAAAATCAACCAAAGATGATTTGGTTGAAGAAGAAGAAGAAGAAGGGGTTGGGTTGAGAAGAAGGGTAGGTCAAAACGGTCTAATAAGGTCGAATGATGTCAAAAAATCAGATTAATATGCCACATCAGCTTTCCGTCACCCACATAAACGCCTTTTTAATGTACTTTGACTATTTTGTAACAAACGATAGCATTAGTGATCGATTTGTGATTTTTCAAACATCAGTGGTGAAAACGAACACTTACCCAAATATTTATATTACTTTGTAAAACATACTTTCCTGCGAACAAGGACATTGTTTGTCCCGGTGGGGAGAGAGAAGTGAACCTGTGAGTTGTGAGTCACGTTGGTATTGTTGGGGGTTAGTTTTAGGGTTATGGCGATGATGTCCGGTTGACCCTCTGGGGTGGAGCGTAAGACAAGGTGGTTGTTTTTGGTTGAAAGTTCAGATTTGAACCACTTTGACATCCCCATTGGTTCCATGCCTTTATGCAGTTAGGTCATAAAAGGATGTAAAAAAACAGTGGGCAGTTGGTCTTAAATGGAATGGTCTCAAATCAGCCTAGACCATAAATACCAAACTCTGTTCACTTAAACTAACCTTGTTGTTGGACATTACTATATTGAACAAGGAATAAATGTTGGTGGTGGTGTTAGTAAACCAAACTTTAATCTAAATGAACCAGATTGATGCGTAGAGGATACTTAGAGAATAAGCATAAAAACAGAACGTAAGAACACAAGATTAAAAAAAGAAAGTAAAAAGTTTTTTATACTATTTTTTTTATTATGATATAAGAACTGATTCTTTTAAAATGGTCCAGTAAGGGTCAAATCTTTTCAAAGATCTTGATGATAGAACCAAATTATAATAATCATAAAACTAAAAAACTTAATTGATGTAAAATCAATAATACAAAATTTATCATATCGAATCATGAAGAATAAAATATTAGATGCGAAAACGCATTTAAGAGCATTAATATGTTAAAATTCTTGGGTCTTTCTTTGGTTATGATATTCCAAGAAAAAAAAATATTTTCTCTTGTTCTAATAAAACTCTCTGACATGATAAGAGTAACAAGTTGACCTACTTCTTGGGACCACAACCTCTTTATATAGAATTGACATTAGGTCAATCTATTAAATATTTATAATATTGTATCTCATGAAATTATAAATACAACTTACGAGATCTACATTTTAATTTCATGGTATTTTAATATTTATGGCACATAACATAATTAATCAATCACCTAATTTTGTGTCATACTTTATGAAAACACTGTGTAATACCCCAATTTTTGGTTAGTGACTAAAGTCTAAGTTTTGAAAGTTTGATGGCTAATGTATAAACTTTGTAAAAGTTTAGGGACCAAAAATGTAATTTTTATATTTTAGTTTGTAAATGAACAATTTGAACTAAAACAAGGATTTTCGTGGTAATCATATTTTCGGTACGGGATTTGTGTTAAAAACTATAAAGCGATAACGTTCAGTATCAAAATCGGATAATCGGATTGAACCAAAATTTTACGAGAATTTGAAGGATGTTAGATGAGGTTTGGAGATATTATTTCCATATTTTAGAACAGAGAAATTTAGCACAAATCAGTGTAATTTTTCAGATGTGGTAGAATAGTGGAAATTTAGTGACTAAAATGAAATTTTCAAAAATTGCTTGGCCAAAATAGAAAGTCAAAGTTATATTGGTTCATTTTTGAATAAGTAATATTTTAATGGAAGATATTACAATAGCATATGATAATTATCATAATTCATTAATGACAAAATTGTAATCTAGAATAAAATGAATTTTAAATTCATTTATATTATCAAGCCAAGTGTATTATGATAATTAAGTGTAGAAAAATCAAGAATTTATCATCTTCAAGCTCTCTTGGCCGTGGGTTCCATAGCTATAAGGTAAGAATTTTTGTTTTGATTTTTAAGCTCACATGATTGATTTTTGGACTAAGTTGTGAAATAAAGAATTATTCTACATGAAATTCTCTATCATTTGATATAAAAATTACATGGTGAACATGTCTATTTCATGAGATTGAAAATTACGGTTTATGGGTTTTGAAGGACTGATGAAACATTATTATGTTTTTGATGTTGGGGATTAATTCTAAAGCATGTGTGATGATTAAATCATGTGTATATGTTTATATTAGGTTCGACCAACTTAGGGTTTATGGAGAATTGATGGATTTTGATACAATTTGGTGTTGTAAAGGTTATAATAACATGAATTTGATACAAGGAAGTTGAATTCATGCTTGAAATTGAATGAAAATCAAGCCCTAGAGGACTTATAGTGTTTGGCCATAGGGGAATAAATTGGGGAAAATATTGTAAAATTTCATATGGTCTAGAATTGATATTAAAAGTGTTCTATGTGATTTGGAGATAAATTTGGAAGCTTGAAATAGTAAAAGGGCCATTTGGCAAATTTTGGGAACTTTGGGATCTTAATGTGTAAATGTGATAATTTAGGGACTTAATGTTGATTTATAATAATTGCATGTTGAAAATTTTAAGTTAGGAAGTCGGTTGAAACCAAATTACAAATTTGGTAAATTTTAGTGGTGGAATTCAAAAGGTGTTGATATTATAAGGACTTGTTGGTGAATTTGAAAATGTGTTGGTATTATTTTGAACAAGAAATTTGCAATGCTGGAAATTTCATTAGTATGTTGATTTTTGAGTTTAAATATTGAGTTATGATCAAATTTCAAGTTTATAAAGATGAATGGTTGAATTCGAAAAGTCTAAGAAAGTTTAGGATGAAATTACAAGTTTTGGAATATTAAAGCATGGATTTAAATAGTTTATTAAGATGCTGGAAAATTTAGTAATTAATGTGCAATGATCATAATGAATTTAATGGAAAAAGTTAATGTGAATTCTAAAAAGAATTCATAATTAGTGACTTGATTGAGAAATTGATTAAAGCTGAATATGAGAATAAGAATTTGTGGAATTGAATGTGTATTTTGAGAAGTTTGAATTATGACGGAAGTACAATTTAGTTTTATACCGATTAAGTATCGATTCTATTTTTTATAGACTTTTGTATTATTAAGTTTAGATTATGTTAGTATGATACTAACATACAATTGAAATATTTTATGTTATTATGTGACGCCGTTAGACCAAGATAAATTTAATGATCCAAGTAACTCGAAAGGTAAGGGAAAAGTGTGAGATTGAGAAAATTATCGTGGTGAAGTTTCGATAGTGAGGCAAATGTGAATGCATATTTAATTTATATTTATGTTATCGAACGAACATGGCTTGCGATGAGCCAATGACAAAGTTACTATGGTAATAAGTACTCCTAAATATTATATGAATTGTGATTCATGCATACATATTCATTTGGTAAGCTACAAGAATTATGAAATAAGCTAAGGATGCTAATTAAGGAAAGCTTCTTAGAAATTATGATTTGAATAGTAAGTTTATAAAATCATCATAAATTATACAAAAGTGATTAAAGGACGATCTCTATACCGTTTGGATTTTCATGTCAATAAAGTTTCGTTTAAAACAAATGGGCTATTGATTTTGAGGAGTATACAAAAATATATGAATTTTTAATCGATGATAGATCATAAAACAGAGCAGCAGATTCTGCTCAAACTAGCTTCTGTAAGTCAACTTTGAAAATTCACTTTAAATTAAACAAATTGAACTAGAAGGAGTGCCTTATATGGTTAGATTCATATTCGAGTCTAGTTTTCAATGGTATAAACGGAATAATTTTGAAGTATGTAGATTAATAAAAAGTAATACTTCTTTGAAGGTAGTGCAAACTACCCGAGTATGAAATTTCAAAAAATCATGTAGTTGAAGCATGTAAAAGAAAAGGATTAAATCTAAAGCTTAGTGAGACTTATATTTTGACCTATAAATAATGTTTCAAAGTGAGTATAATTTATTTATTTAATTATTACGATCGAAGACGACTTGCGATAAGCCGACCTCATTTTATTTTCAAGTATAATTTATAAATTTTAATTATGGAATATTTCCATAATATTTTTTATCAAGTTTTTATGAATGATTTAAGGTATGAATTGTCCAAGTACGATATTTATGATGATTTTTAAACGTTTACGATTATTAGACGTTTATTAATAAATGATTCTATTGTGATATATAAACTCATTGTATGTTGCATTGAGAGTCGTATGTACATTTGGCATGTCATTAAGTTGAGTACTTTACAGTTCAGTTATGGAATATTAGTGTACATTATGATTCGCACCGTTGGTGTTCATGTTATGATTGCACTTGGAGTGCATTATATGTTTCAGTTATGATTGGCACCGTGATGTGCCCAGTGTGCACCTTATGTTCTACTCACGTACCTTGTATTCTCTTACATATACATTAGACTATACAAATAAATATAAAAGTTATGACAGAATTATGAAATAAATGAATATGAAAATGAAAATGAAAGTTCTGAAATATGTACGAATGAAAGGAATATGAATTGTTTACGATATTTGATGTGGATTTACATGATTTTTGATAAAATCATGAGAGGATGATTTTCAGGTTTTCAAGGAGAAATCAGATGGAATATCTCGGTTTGAAAGTTTTAATGTTTTTATTTAAATTACAATTTTATGTTATAATACTTTACGAAATTTATGTTTTATATCACTTTAGTTATGTTGTTGCCTCACAAAATTTTACTTAGCGCGTGATGATTTTCATGTGTAGGTTTAAATAAAGAAAAATGACGTGAAGTGAGGAGTTTTCCAAGCATCTTTTGGAAATCAAACTTACCAACAGTATCAATAAGATATCCTATATTTGATTTATTAGTGACATGTACATTATATTTGTTAAGTTACTTTATTGAATTTATTTTAAAAAGGTCTTTAATATTAATTTAATATTATTTTAATTTTGGCTAATTTTAATTACAATCTTATTTTTAAATGAATATTATAAATTTTAAGTTTTAAATGGTATGTAGGCAATTCTATATATCTATGAAACAACACGAAACTGTCAAATTGCTGCATAAAATCATCATTGTTTTGGAGTGAAAAATTATTATTATTTTATGAAAATGCATGCTAAATAAAACATATTTTAAATTGAAAAATTAATGTTTTAAAACGAAACAAAATTTTAAGCATTTATATTCATAAAATGTCAGCTAAGTTGATGTGACATATTTAGTTTGTATTTTGAGATGTATACAGGATATTAGTGTTACACACTATACATTATACATATGAGTCTACAATCGTGGATTTTAATCCAACAACATCCCACTTGAGAAACATATATTTCCTGACAAATGTACAATCTTATGAGCTCAAAACTTACAATCATATAATATGTATTATATAATAATATTGTCCATCAACTATATCTATATAAGATCAAAACAATCTTTATCGTACTAATCATGACTACATCCATCAATAGTCATGTATATAAACACAATCAAATAATATAGATCAACCAGAGTGTAGCATGAAAATTACACACAATATGAATCAAACATATATATTTTCAATTGACCCTCTTTAAATATTTGTGAGATCAAATTTTATTAAAATCAAAGTATGATTAAATATATTTTATTAAATACAATTATTCAAATTCAATATATATATATATATATATATATAAATACAATTATTCAAATTCAGGATATAAAAATAAATAAATAACACTATCTCAATACTTTATGAATTTAGAATTAAGACATTATTATACTATAAGGGTGTGTTTGGTTCATATAATATAAGATTATCTTTAGAAATAATTTTAATTACTCAAATTTATTAATATTTTATTAAATTAAACTCTTTGTATATTATTATTATTATTATTATTATTAAGTTTATAATTTTGAATAAAACACGAAAAATATGAATCGAGAAATATCCATATAAAAATTATTATTTTAGGTGTATTTATGTCTAATGAGAATTATTTGTTATCTAAAATTTTAAAAATAATGACATTCTCACAATTTTAACTCAAAAAATTACTATCGGTAATAAATTATTACTTAATAATATTTTTTTTTGTCAACTAAATATGAGAATATAAGTACGAAAAATAGCATACACCTTTATAACAATATTTTTCGCAAACAAAAGGCAGGAGAGAACTAAATAAAAACGACAGCGTGATGTCAGTAAGAACGGATGCGTGGAATGACGCGCCCCCAAATTTTCTTGTTTCGCGCCAATTCTCTCGAGCTTCTCTGGCAAGCCTCACAGTCACAGTTGATATCTATCATCTCTAGGGTTTTCAAAAATCATTATCATTTTCCCGGAAAAAAATCAAGGAAAAGGTCTACAATGAGGAGATCCACAAGGAGGTCATCCATGGGGATAGGATTAGGCGTCGATGAACGCCTCGATTCAAAACCGGTACTTTCATTTTCCATTCAAAAAATACGCTGCCCGTTTTAAATTTCCTGGAAAATCATAAGTTTTTGCTAGGAAGTTAATTATTCAGATTATTAATTTTGAAAGATGAAAAAGAAAGAATTCTTCGTTTAGTGTTGCTTGGCTTAGAGGTAGAGGAACGTTGGAAAGCTTAGCTGCCTTGTTTCTTTTATATCTATGTATAATTGTAATATTTGGTGTGTTAACTTATTATTAGTCCAATAAAGAAAAGATTGTGCGGAAATTGGAATTAAAGCACCAATTAAATGAACAGGAATTTAAATGAGGCTTTTATGTTTGACTTCCCTTGGTGTTCTTTTCCCCCCCTTGTTGATATGGAACCGTGCATAATTGAGGGCTTGCTTATCCATAAATGTACAGACTGGGAGTTTTAGTACAAGATTTTCCTTGTCGTCATTTGTTAAGCGAGTTGACAAACTCACCGATGATCAAAGAACTGCGATAAAGAAAGTTGGTTTTGGCAATTTGCTTTTGATACCTAATCAGATGCTGAGCAAGAGTTTGCTGGTAGAATTGATGGAGACATGGAATTCCGAGGAACTTGGTTTTATGCTGCTTCCTGGTATTGTCAAAATTACTCTGATGGACGTTGCTTTAATTTTGGGGATTCATGTGGTTGGTGATCCTATACTGCTTAGGGAGGATCAAGCCTTTTCGAATCTTGAAACTAATTATGGAGCTTCTTTATGGAAGAGGAAGATCACAATTGCATCCCTTGAAAGTAGACTCGATTCGCTTGGACAAGTAGTTAACGAAGACTTTGTTAGGACATTCATTCTCTTCACATTTGGCACTATTCTTTTTCCCAATGCAAATGGAAAAGTGGAATCCCGTTACCTTCATTTTCTGAAAAATGTGGATGATATTGGTCGCTTTGCGTGGGGTGCAGCTGTTCTCGAGGACATGGTTATGTGGTTGAACAAAAGAAAAGAGTCAAGTGTGCAATATGTTGGAGGTTGTCTTATACTTCTTCAAGTAAGTTGAGATTACTAGTTAAGAGGCTAATAAGTCGTTGTTTTTGTTTAAATTCGTGATTCTTAGAGAAGCCAGTCAAATCAAACTCCCTTTTCCCTGCCTTTTCTTCCTCGATTTAAAGGAAAAACAATACAGGGTTTGGGGACTGGTTCTAGATGTGATATCATGAAGGATTTCAGCGTATGTAAGTTATCCTTTATTTATACTATTTGTTATGTTATTGTGAAAGATATGGTGTTATGAGCACATTGACCTTGCTCGGTCAGACTTGAAAGAGCGGCAGTCAATGTTTCCCCGTGCATGCAAATGGGAAAATAGCAAGTCTCGTCAGAGACAATGGTTCGCTGCAAGATTTAAGGAACTGCAGGATTATCAGGTGCAAACGTTAACCATGAATCTATTTTTAGTGTTTTCTAGCATTTGTATGCTAATTTTAAATCTGTATAACAGATAACATGGCATCTTCAACCAACTGCTGAGGAGTTACAATTTGATGTTATCAATGAGTTATTGGAGGTTGAGAGCTCCAGTATAGACAACTCCTCAGACCCCGGTTCAATTATTGGTGTGAGTTCCTTGCTTAATTATTTGTTTCCTGAAATCCTCAAATAATTTTCAAGCTCTAATATTCTTGTTACTGTTAAAGGTTAGTGGACACGAAGTAGAATCAGTCGAGCATAATTCCTGTAAAGTACAAGAAGGAAAAGGGATTAATTTGAAGCGGTCAACAGTGTCACAAAATATACCAAAACTGCAAACAATGGGGATTCCATCAACTTCAGGTTCTTTGGCGCTAGACAAGGATTCTGTGGAGATATTATCAGAGTGCCAATCAGAGAAATTGATTACTAGCAAGGTGAGTTTTATCTCCTCTTTATCTAAATTCTGTTAACTTATTCGTTCGAGTTTCTTGCTTAGTCGTGCTTCAACACTTGAACAATTAGTTGATTGTGTAGTTCTTTACTGTTAAAGGTTGTTGGTCTTCTTCCCCTAGAATCAGACGTGACTAATACCGGTGAAGTACAACTACAAAAGGGACAAGAGGTTCATCTGAAGCAGTCAACACCATCTCAATATATACCAGAAGTGGAAACAGAGGCCATGGAGTTTCCATCAGTTGTGCGTGTTTCAGAGTTATGCAAGGTGAATTAGTTATTATCTCCTTGCTTAGTTGTACTCTTGAATAATCACTTAATAGAAGTTATTACATGGTAAAGGTTGTTGGACTTCATATAGAATCCGGGGAGAGTAGTATTGGTAAAGTAGAAGTACAAAATGGACAAGAGGTTAACTTGGACAAGTCAACACTGCAACATTTACCAGAAGTGCGAGGAGAGGCCACGGCTTTTCCATCAATGCCGTGCGTTTCCGGATTACGTATGGAATGTGTGGAGCCATCATCACAGTGTCATAATTCGGATAAATTTGCAAGTGGCAATGTAAGTTTTCCATCAGTCTGCGACTTTTATCCATTTTTTGTTTTTGTTTAGAATTACTTTAGGTGACGTGGATATATAATTTATTTGACAGGAAGTTGAATTGATGAAGAGGAATCAGGTATTGGAAACTGAAAATACAGAATTGAGGAAAGAAATAGAGGCTTTAAAATTGGAAAACAGACAAATGAAAATGCAGATTTATTCCGCTAATGATTTGGTGACACGACTGGAGGGGCTTGTAATGGATGAGACATCCTAATCACTATTTAGATAGGAAATATTTAACTAAAGCTTTTGTTCCTTTTATTTTTCTGTAAAATTTAATAATAGTAATTGGTAGGGGTGAGTATTCGAACGGTATCAAGTGAAAAATTTCAGTTGAATTATATTGAGTTGATAAGCATTATTTTTTTCATTTAATTTTTAGGGAGGAATATTTACATGGGTATTTTGGTATCACAATATGGAATGTATGATTGTTGTTCTCTTCTAATTTAGGTGGAGGGTTATTGGAGGTGGATTTGAGGATATTAGTTGTTTATGGTTTACTCCTTTTCCTTTGAACGAAGAACAATTAGGCAAGTTTATATATAAAAGACCAAAGCTCAAGTTCAATCAGTTCAGATTATTATAAGTTTAAATAATACTTTTGAAACGTCAATTCATATTGATTCATTTATGACAAGAAGTGAACTATCCGTAATTGGCGTTTTCAAATTCACTTCCAGTAATAATTTTAATAAAGCATCAGAAGTAATGATTTTGGTTATCATTAGATCATATATATATAGTATTTGAAGAAGAGAAAATAAAGTGTATATAATCGATATTAATAATAAAAGTAGGTAAAAGATAGTATCATATGGTCGCATAAGGCGACCTAGTACACAACGAACAACGCTACAAGAGTAACTGAGATTACTTCAATTAAAAGTACTATTCCTATGGATTTTTAACATCCATTTTTATTCTGTAGCTTTCATGAGCTGAGGAACTTCCATGGCCAACTTTCACTTGACGCTGCAAATGATACAACAAAAATAAAACATTCATCAGTTAAGAAATTGATAACCGTTACCGAAGAACTCAGTGAGTATTATAAAAGAAATTAGAGGCATTGCAACCTTTTGCAGTCGGTGCTGGGGCTGATCTGGTAAGGGATGCTGACGCCGCACTTGCCTGGGAGTCCACTTGCAAGGTTTAAGTTGATGCCAGTGATGGTGGCAGCCGCACTTTTGAGGCAGTTGCAAGCTGCTTGGCGGTCTGGTGTCGTTTGGGCTTCGCCGTTGAGGGTTTTGATCCCACTGCAGCATGCTGGAGGACAGCACCACCGCCTGGACCCTTCAAGTAAGGAATGCAGGGTGCCAGTTTGGATGTGACTTCACCACAATTTATGGCTCCTTGAGCCAGGGGTGCACCCACCACGGCCAAGCACAACACCACCACACATGCAAGCTTAAGGGACATAAGAGAGCTAGCCATTTTGATTGATTACAACAAAAAAAGAAACGATCTTATACAACTTGTAAGGAAAGTGCTTAGTGAGTGCTAATGCTGATTGCTGATTGCTGATTGTTGTGTGGTTTCTGGTTAGTGCTGGAGGGTTTTTATAGCTGGGAAGTTGGGAGAAGGGTAAGGAAAGAAACTGAGAAATAGGACAGCGTTGGACGTTGGTGATTGGCTTAATTCAATGCAACAACATAAATTTGAATCCATATTATCATTTACCATGTGATTTGTGGTTATTGATGTAAACTCCCCTTTAAGATCGCATTAGGAGATAAAGTGTTTTTCCAATCAGTTATGGGCAACCGTCACCCACTTCCTGCTTGATTGATGTTTTCTTTCAATTTAGTTAAAATCATGCCCAAGGACTGAAATATTAGTTTAATCTTTTCTATCTGTCTTCTCAGAAATATGACCGCTCTTTTAAAACTAATCTACTTATTTTCGACATTTAATCTCAAAGTATTTATTTTCTTTGATTATGAGATTAAATATAAGATAAATTTCGAGCAGTGACGGATTCATAAATATTTTCGAGTGTGGACACATATTCGTTAATAACATAAAATTTTTATATGAGATTGACACAAATAAAATTTTAAGATGAGCGACATCAGTAAAATATATAACTAAAGAAAGTTTTAGACTTCAGAATGGGCTCGTGCCCACCCTAAGTATATTGTGGATTGTATTGATTAATTATGGAATTTATCCCTTTTAATTTGGGCATAAAGTCGCAATCGTTGATTAAGTGATCATTGGTCAATAACAAAGATCTTTTGTCTTCATGAGGAAGAAGAGTGGGAGTAGAATATTCGATGTTTTCTTCCCTATCTCAGTTTTGGTCAAGAGGTTTTATAGTGACCTTTAGTGTTGATGTTAGGCGTAAGATCATTATAGCTACACTTAGGTTAAAAGTTTTAGTAAATATGATCGATTGATGGTAGATTTAATTATGATAAATCACATAAATTTATTAAAAATCATGTCTAGAGGTCACAATTTTCTAAGAGATATCATGCATTTGAAGTCTTTGATTCTGAGATTAAATATTGGATAAATTTTGAGATCAACTTTATTGAATATACTTTGATTTTATTGAACTTGTTAAAAATTATTTAAAAATGATAAATTAGTAAAAAAAATACATTAAATTTTTTAAAATTTATAAAAATATTTATATTAAAATAACTGTTGCGAGGTTAGTAAATTCATTTTTAACTAAACAAATTAACCTAAAATAATGTTCAAAATAATTGTTTTTAAAAATATGGTACATACCTCAACCAACTTCAAATTGATTTTAATGACCTCGCCTATGTGTCCCAATTAACGAACATTCCAGATCTCAATTAACCTCAGATTGGTTTTAATGGTATTGTAAACGTGTCCCAACAAATGAACTCCTCAACCTCTATAACGGGATTGCATTTATAGTTGGTGTAGGTTATTATTTTTTTCATTTGAGTAAATTATCAATTTAATCATTAAATTATAAAATTAATTCTATCTTGACCATTAAATAAAAAATTGTCAATTTGGTCACTAAATTAAAGAGTTCAGTGGTTTCTTAACTCTAAATTGAAGATATTGTTTTTTTATTAATGAATTGAAAATTAGCTGACCCTATTCCCATATGTAATGGGATAAGGGGGAGGTAGGATAGTAAGCTGTCCCCAACGCCAGGTTGAGAGCAGTTTCCGTAGAAGACCTCTGGTAATCAGAATTATGAATTGTCCACCGTGGAACTCGATCACACGACCACAAGGTTAAGAACTTTGCGCTCTACCAACTAAGCTGGACGGACAATTCTTATTGTTAAATAACAATAAAAGAAAGAAAGAAATAATCAAATGGGAACACACTTGATTTATTCGGTGTGCTTTGTAAGCTTCCACAAAGTTTTCTTAAATACTTTTTTTTTTACTTTATCTCCTCATGCGGTCTTAATGGGGGTGTTTAGATCAATAACCACAATCCACGTGGTAAGTGATCATCTGGATTCAAATATTTGTAAATTTTGATCAATAACCCTCGCATTGAATTGAGCCAACCACCAACGCCCAACGCTGTCCTAATGCTCAGTTTCTTTTCGCAACCCTTCTCCCGGCTATAAAAACCCAGCACTAACCAGTAACCACACAACAATCAGCACTAGCACCCACTAAGCACTTTCCTTACAAGTTGTATAAGATCGTTTGTGTTTTGTTGTAATCAATCAAAATGGCTAGCTCTCTTATGTCCCTTAAGCTTGCATGTGTGGTGGTGTTGTGCTGGCTGTGGTGGGTGCACCCCTGGCTCAAGGAGCCATAAATTGTGGGAAGTCACATCCAAACTGGCGCCTGCATCCTTACTTGAAGGGTCCAGGCGGTGGTGCTGTTCCTCCAGCATGCTGTAGTGGAATCAAAACCCTCAACGGCGAAGCCCAAACAACACCAGACCGCCAAGCAGCTTGCAACTGCCTCAAAAGTGCGGCTGCCACCATCACTGGCATCAACTTAAACCTTGCAAGTGGACTCCCAGGCAAGTGCGGCGTCAGCATCCCTTACCAGATCAGCCCCAGCACCGACTGCAAAAGGTTCCAATGCCTCTAATTTCTTTTATAATACTCACTGAGTTCTTCGGTAACGGTTATCAATTTCTTAACTGATGAATGTTTTATTTTTGTTGTCCCATTTGCAGCGTCAAGTGAAAGTTTGGCCATGGAAGTTCCTCAGCTCATGAAAGCTACAGAATAAAAATGGATGTTAAAAATCTATAGGAATAGTACTTTTAGTTGAAGTAATCTCAGTTACTCTTGTAGCGTTGTTCGTTGTGTACTAGGTCGCCTTATGCGACTATATGATACTATCTTTTACCTACTTTTATTATTAATATACCTGTTTGTTCTATATTAATATCGATTATATACACTTTATTTTATTTTCTCTAAGTATTTTATAATATATTACATGATTTAATGATAAGGAAATAACTATTAATATTTCATTAAAATTATCATTGAAGGTAATTTAAAATGTCAACAAGTAATGTCTAAGTATTTTATATAAATATATTTACATGATTTAATGATAAGGAAAATAACTATTAATATTTCATTAAAATTATCATTGAAGGTGAATTTGAAAATGTCAACAAGTAACTGTTCACTCTTTCTAGTCGGAAGTGAATTATTATCATATATTGATGTTTTAGAATTATTGTCCAGATCTATTGTAAAATTTCATGTAATTACTTGCCCTAGTCTTTCGACCATCGTTATCCAACTGCTCTTTTCTCAAATCAAATTAAAAGAAGTAAACTATCTTTGATTAATGTCCCCAACTTTTACCCCGATGATCTTCCCCTTAAAATTAGAAGGTGTAAACTTCAATCAAATTAAAAGAAGAAAACTATCTATTCTCAAATCAAATTAAAAGAAGTAAACTATCTTTGATTAATGTCTCCAATTTTTACCCCGATGATCCTCCCCTTAAATTAGAAGATGTAAACTTCAATCAAATATTATCAATCTCTCCCCCCACTTGCACATCAATAATAATAATTTAAGATTTTTATTTAAAAATTATATATATATATATACACACACCAAAACAAAGACGGATATGATCCAAGACCTAATCAAAAAGATTAATTTTAAAAAATAATATATAAAAATCTGATTTTTATTATGTTTTTGTTCTTTATCTATTATTAGCAGTTCATAACTAACTTGTTTCACCAACCGATTATCAACTCAATCACTGAGTTGATCCAAAGTAGTGTGAAACCAAAATACTTATAAATATTCAATCATGAAAATCTTCATATAAACATATAAACAATTATCCTGACATATCAATATACCTGGCATTTGACTAATTCATACTTTGTTTGCTTGACAATAATTTACCACAGAGTAGATGGTTAATCTCGAACCTTAAAACAACTAAACATACAACATATACAACACATAAATGCACTCACCTTCTTACCGAATAACTCAAAACATAGAATCGAGTCTTTAAGGCTTTAATAGTGAGCTTTAGCATTTCCTCTTGAGGTTCCAACACCAATTTCCTCCTTGGAAGTCACAATTTTTAAAAACAAAATTGCTAAAGGATGAACTACTACTCTTCTTCATTGGAATCTATCTCTTAAGTTCACAAGCTTCATTGCCTTTCATTGGTACCGGAACACCCACCAACGTTTTGCTTGAAACATCGAATGCATGGTTAGATTTTCTCGCTAATTTTTATCTAGAACTTTGTTAAGCTTTAAAAATAGTAGATAAAGATAACGATAAATTTATTACGAGAAATAAGCGCGTGAGGCTTTTCTGAGCAAGTTTGCCAACCAACCATCGAGCTAATAAGAGATTTTGTTCACGTTGAGCGAGGTGGATCGAGACGATGATTGCTACATCAGCCTAGAAGCTTTTGTGAGCTAGGTGGTCTGATCATTTGCGACAAATCAACTTGTGAACTAGAGTTGAGAGAGACTTTTGATATATTACATACAAATCACAATAGAGGACTTGATGGAATTTAACCCGGCCTGATGTTACAACTGAATCTCAGAAATCACAATAATTTGAATTAACAAATATTATGAAAATTTTAGATTAAAGCATGCGTTGTCAAAATACTGGTGTAAATTCGCTAACAAAAATAAGAGTTCATAAAATATAATATAATCTGATATTAAAGTACAAAACAAGTAAAAATATAATATAGTCTAAAAACGTCCATACAATGACTAGATAAAAAAATGCTACCAGTCAATCCTCGAAATACCACCCAAAATCCTAAAGATCAAAGGGAACTGAAAAGACAGAAACTAAAAGAATGAGTTAAAAACTCCAATGTGTCTCCTACGTACAAACATATATTGGTATTAAAAGAAATACAAGTAAGGTATGATATATCAAATAACATAAAGAATATGCAAACAATAACATCAGAAATTAATCATCAGAATGTAGCATCAATAACACGTAACCTTACCTTTCGTCGCGAATAAACAAGATGGGGACGTTAATCTTCGAAGAGGTACCCAAGTCAAAATACAAAAATAAGGATGGAGATGTAGCCCTCCATAGAGAATCCTAGTCGAAAATTTTGCCCTCCGTAAATAATCCCTAACAAAAACAAGATGGAGATACTTTCATTCGTAAAGGATCTCAAACAAATTTTGCCCTTCGTAAATGATCCCTAACAAAAACAAGATGAAAATAATTTCATTCGTAAAGGATCTCAGGCAGATGACAAAAATAATTCAATATGCTTAATAAAAATAATACAACAATAACCATAAATTCAACATGTCATTGATAAACATAACTAGAATATTAACATGCTTACAAACATAATCATATAGTATAATAGCATAATCAATAGTCAACATGCACCGAGACAATCCAATACCAATGTACCAACTGAAAATAACATGGAAAATAATCATTTAATATGGGTAAAGGGACACACCTATACCAGCTAATCTATATCAACTAAGCCTTACACTTCCCAAGACCAACAGTACTAGGTTTGCAAAATAGGAACCTAAAAACAACACACTAATATATGAGTACTGAAACAATATATTTATAAAAAAATAAACTATCAAGTCACTAAACAATAATTACACATATTTAGAGATAACGTACAAAATCGAATTGAGCTAAACGAGGGTGGTTGGAATCTATTGGAGAGGGATATGGAGAAACGTGTTCACTTTTAGAACATAACATCAAAAAATGAGTCCAAAATTTCAGAATTTACCAAACACAATTATAACTTAAAAGATAAATAAAATAAAATGAAGCTTTTGAGTTAGAATTTGACAATACAGACCCCAAGACATCAAAAAATAGAAAGCCATGAGTTAATGGAAAAAGCAAAAATCAAAGTCAACCGTTACCAATTTGATAACTTTTTATTTAATGAATAAAATATATTTGATTTTATAATTTAACAATTAAATTGGTAATTTACCCAAATGAAAAATAATAATAATAACCTACCCCTACTATAAATGCAGTCCGGTTATAGAGGTTGAAGAGTTTATTTGTTGACACGTATTCAAGATCATTAAAATCAATTTGAGATTGAGGTCTGGAATGTTCGTTTATTGGGATATAAGACCTTGCAAATTTGATCCGAATTTAATTATTAGAATCAATTTACCTATTTAGTATTTGATATAGACTAGAACATGATGACTAAAAACCTGACTATACCAGATTCGAATCAAAATCGATCTAATTTTTAATTGAACCTATATGGATTCATTACCAATTTGATCCGAACTGAAAACAATCTCAATTAAAAGTAAACTAAATTTAATTTAACCCGATCTTAAATGGCCCAAAAGATAAACCCAAATCTACCGCATTTCCTAAATGAGAAAATTACACTCTATATCCCTCTTCTATCACTTTAAGCTTAAAAATTCTCTTTTTATCTTATCTAAGGCTAATTTCTCATCCGATTGAATTCAAGTTTTACCCCCATGATCCTCTATACTATAATAAATTTATTCAATTAAACATCGGTCAATGCTTGAATTCGAGTCGTTACATTTGAAGTCTTTAATTATGAGATTAATATAGAATAAATTTTGAGATTAACTCTATGGAATATACTTTGTTTTATTGACCTTGTTAAAAATTATTTAAAAATGATAAAATGGTAAAAAATACATTAAAATTTTTAAAAATATTTATATTAAAATAACTGTTGTGAGATTAAAAATTCATTTTTAACTAAACAAATAAACCTAAAATAATGTTCAAAATAATTGTTTTTAAAAATATGGTACATACCTCATTCAACTTCAAATTGATTTTAATGACCTCGCCTATGTGTCCCGGTTAACGAACATTCCAGACCTCAACTAACCTCAGATTGGTTTTAATGGTATTGTAAACCACTCCCAACAAATGAACTCCCCAACCTATTGCATTTATAGTAGGTGTATATTTTTTTTCATTTGGGTAAATTATCAATTTAATCGTTACATTGTAAAATCAATTATATGTTGATTGTTGACCAAAAGTGTCAATTTGCTAATCAAAATTACGTTTTCGTTATGTTTAAGTTATTCATAATTAAAATTTTAAAGAAAATGATATCATGACCTGATATATTAATAATTTTATTCTTACGAGCTTATATGTTACATCGTTTATCTTAGTTCAAAATAATTTAATATATTTAAAGATGAATCAATCTAAGTCATTTTCATTCTTATAAACACGCGATATCACAAATCAATAATCCTCAAATGTGCATCGCTCATCATCTATTTTTATTTTCTCCTTGTGGAATGCCATCAACTCCTCCATTGTGATGTATCAAATATATAAAAGCCTCTCAGCTCCAGTTCACCAGCTGATTTGTCACTATTGATCAGACCACCTAGCTCACCAAAGCTTCTAGGCTGGCGTAGCCATCATGTCTCGATCTACCTCGCTCAACGTGAACAAAATCTCAATAAAGTCTCGAGCTTGTTTGTCATAATAAATTTATCGTTATCTTTATCGACCATTTTTAAAACTTGAAAAAGTTCTAGATAAAAATTAGCGGGAAGATCTAATTATACATTCGTTTTTTCAAGCAAAACGATAGTGGATGTCCCGGTACGAACTATGGTCGATGAAGGATGTGAAATTGAGAGGTTCCAATGAAGAAGAGGAGGTCATCCTTTTGTAATTTTGTTTTGAAAAATTGTGACATCCAAGGAAGAAATTGGTGTTGGAACCTCAAGAGGAAACACTAAAGCTCACTATTAAATCCTTAAAGACTCAGGTGGTGTTTGTTTTTGCAGAGGTACAAGGTATGCAGTATAGGGACTACATCTGTATGCATCTGCAGCAGAAGAGGTGGACTAAAAGTCTACAGTCTGCAAGAAAAAGACTGTTTGTTTTTTAACGTCTGCAGACTGCTAAAATGAACTAAAATATAAATAAACTGATTTTTTAAACTTAAAAGAGTTTTGCAATACTGAGATTTAAATAATTTTAGTTTTACAATACTGAAATTTAAATAATCCATACAACTACAACAATAAATTATTTAAAATAAATCAATCCATATTTTAAAATAAATCAATCAATCTATACTAATAAATTATTTAAAATAAATCAATCCATATTTTAAAATAAATCAATTCATACTAATAAATTATTTAAAATAAATCAATTCATACTAATAAATTATTTAAAATAAATCAATCTATATTTTAAAATAAATCAATCTATACTAATAAATTATTTAAAATAAATCAATCCATACAACTACAATAATAAATCAATCCATATTTTAAAATAAATCAATCCATACTAATAAATTATTTAAAATAAATCAATTCATATTTTAAAATAAATCAATCCATACTAATAAATTAATTAAAATAAATTATTTTAAAATAAATCAATCCATATTTTATAATAATTTATTTTAAAATAATTTATTTTATAATAATTTATTTTAAAATAAATTATTTTAAAATAAATAACCCTATTAAATTATTTAAAATTATTTTAATAAATAACCATATTTTATAATTGTTCTTGAAGAGGTTTGAAGACCTTTGAAGACATAAAACTATGTCTGCACCAAGAAGAGCTCGCGCAGACGTTAGAAGAGCTTATGTCTTCTAAAAAACAAACGGTCTGTGAAGCCTAATGTCTGCGCGTGGTCTACGCGAAGCATACATAAGAGGTTTGAAGAGGTTGCACAATGAAAACAAACTAAGCCTCAATTTTGATTTGTTTGGTAGGAAGGTGAGTGCATTTACATGTGTTGTATATATTGTATGTTTAATTGTTCCAAGGTTTGTGATTAACCATCTACTTTGGGGTAAATTATGGTCAAGCAAGCAAAGTATGAACTAGTCACATGCAAGGTATATTGATATGCAATGATAATTAGTTTATATGTTTGAGCATAAACATATGAAGATTTACATGATGGATTATGTGCTAAGTAGCTTGAATTGTTCTTTTTTAATACCAAAACATTAAATTATTTGTCATTATAGGTTTGTGGTAAGTTATTTTTCTCGTAGTAAAGTAACTCATTAATAATTGTTAATCCTAATGTGTATCTCGTTAATAATCTCTCCAAGAAAATATACCTTTAATGACACACGAACTATGACACACGCTAATTTATGACTTGCAAAAAATGTGTGTCATAAAAAAATGTTATGTTTCTTAAAATTTGAACGATTTATGACTTACAATAATGTGTCATATTTAATAGTCATAATCCAAAAAATTTAGCAAAACACGGAGTACACTTTTCATTGTGTGTCATCTCTAAAAGTCGTCTTTTAATTTCCCCCATAATTTTCATCACATACACATGCTTTCCCGCTTCTAATCCATTTTGTGTTTCAAAAACAAAATTTTCATTCAGGGATACTGGGACAAAATGGAAAACAACTTCGTTCTCCTGTGTCCCACTATCTTATTTGCTATCCTCTTATATCCAGTATCTTCAACTCCATTTTGTCGTTTCAAAAATGGGGGCACTCGTTCCAGGGACGCCATGGATGAGAATAAGAGTAGTCCTTGAATTCGCTCTTCTGCTTATTTTTCGGTGTTATTTTCGTAGAAATTTCTCCGTTCGCACTTCAATTGACAACAATGCATCGGTCAGAGTCCGTGTAACACCCTCAACCCGTACCCGACCCGGATACGAGTCCGAGGTGTCACATTGACTTTTCAAACTTTGACTCTTGACGAAAAATCAAGGAAATTTAAAACTTTCATTAAAATAACATTGTTACTTTACACAAGTTAACCAAAACAAGACAAAACTGATCATAACATTTGTAACAAACACTTTTCTTACATGCCAACACTATACACAACAAAAGACATACTTTATCCGTTACTTCTGATCTGATCTTCTAGCAGTACTGCTGTTTTTGCCACCATATTTCCGTTCTTCCTGATTCTTGGTACCTACGTGTAAATCACTTACACGCTAAGTCATAGACTTAGTGAGACATATAAATATAATAATAATGCATTCCATATGATCATGAACATGCAATCTATCCATTCAATCATGTCATATACAATTCAATGTAAACAATAATAATATGGCAACATATAACTATAACAATGCAATTACCTTTGATAACCTTTTATAGGCCCATGTACATTTTTGAGAACTCAAGGTATTCGAGTACATTGAGGTTGTTCACTATTGTTGTCACCACAACTCGTATGGGGTCCCACTAGGGGCTATGAAATTTTGTCATGAATGACCTATGTACTATATTTGTCCCGAATGACCACTCCTTAAGAACCATATACATATTCAGTGGATCAAATCTATCTCAAAAGACACTGTAAATGTTCCAAAGGATACATATATGTCCCGAAGGACCACGTAGAACCTTCGACTCTTGGCATGCCAACTATACTTATAGCTCTCATTTCGTATACCATGGGCATTATTCTTATGTTTCATATGTTCATGTATTCATGTCATTTCTCTTGTGATCATATAACTCATATCACTTACCATGTCACATGTGCATTTGAATCTATTCACATATATCATTTATCAAATCATATGAACATATATACTTTATGCATGCATTGTCATGAATGACCTATGTACTATTGTCCGATGACCACTCCTTAAGAACATATACATATTCAGTGGATCAAATCTATCTCAAAAGACACTGTAAATGTTCCAAAGGATACATATATGTCCCGAAGGACCACGTAGAACCTTCGACTCTTGGCATGCAACTATACTTATAGCTCTCATTTCGTATACCATGGGCATATTCTTATGTTTCATATGTTCATGTATTCATGTCATTTCTCTGTGATCATATAACTCATATCACTTACCATGTCACATGCATTTGAATCTATTCACATATATCATTTATCAAATCATATGAACATATACTTTATGCATGCATCATAATAATTATCATGTATGCATGTTCATAATTATTGTGCTATGAAATCAACATAGGAATAGACTTCACAAGTCTTATTCCTTGTACCATACTTCTAATATGTACTCACCTTAGCCTTGTTTTGACTCGATTCTAATCCTTCAATGTTCCGGAATGAGATTACATTCTAAATCTAATAGTAATACATTGATATATCAGTATACTAATTGATATATTCTAAACTATCATTCCTTAGGCTAAAAAGAAAGATATTTTTATCTTTTAATGAAGGTATGCATCGATGCACTACACCATGTATCGATGTATCCCTTGACGGGTGCATCGATGCAATCGATGCACTATCTATGCATCGATACATAAATCCTATTCGATATTTGCATTTAAGGGGGTGCATCGATACACCTTGAACAATTTCTGGGATTTATCCTTGATGCATCGGTACACATTGAATGTGCATCGATGCACATAGCACATAAATTGTATTCTAAGCCCGAAAATCATCAATTCTTCACTCAATTCTTCTCTTTTAAACCACTACCATGTCATTAAACCCCTATCATGTCATTAAACCCAATCATCATTACTTAAACTAACTTATATTCATGAAAATCATCTTTAACCTCCAAATCATGTCCCTCATATGTAATTCAAGAATCATACTCAAATTCCAATATGTTATAAATACAATTCTAACACTTCATATTCCTTAATTAGTATGATGACAAGTCAAATTTAACTTCAAATTCAACTTATCAACTCTTTTCCATAAATTCATTTAAAAACCCATTTTCTTTAATCTCTTATAACTTCTTCATCTTTTGATTATAAGACAATTTAAGCTTTCCTTAAGCTTAGTTATCATCTAATGATCAAAGCCTAACCTTTAATTTATCAAATAACCAACTAATCAGAAAACTCACCTTTGCTCTAGCTTGGTTCACGATGGAGAGAAAAGAGAATGATGAAGAGAATTCTGGAAACTTTGTTTCCTCTCCCCCTTATTTCCCACGTGTATATATCTCATCCTTATCATCTTTTAATTTATTTATTGGTCAAATAACCATTTTGCCCTTTAATTCACTTAATAATTACTAACAATCATTCCAGATATATCATTAAACTATTCAATCATCCTACTTTAATCACAAAATTATGAAGTTTTACAATTTAGTCACTAACCCGTATTTTGGGATATTACAAATCTCCCCCCTTTTTAGAAAAATCGTCCTCAAATTTTCATTGCACAATGAGATAAGATATTGTCTACACATCTACTATTCATTTTCACATATCACCTCTTCAATAAATCTTTTGTGTTATCATAAACTTTACTTCATTACTTTAATTCTTCCATTACCTTTTTCCTTGATGCTCTCACATTCCTTTCATATCCCTCTTATACTTATCTCTCCTTATCATTTTAAACTTTTCTGTCAATTCTTACTTCCGCCAAACATACAAATCCTTTATCTTTATTACACTCACTATCATACTACTTTATTATTCAACTCATTTCTTCCAATAAAAACATACCCCACCATCAAACCATTCATATACTATACATTCTTCCCAATAAAAAATAGTTCGTCGTCCATTTCCTTGGTTTGCATTCAAACATTCCATTTACCTTTGTCTAATAAACTGATTACTGATGTACATATTTTCCCATTCCTCATGTAACACCCTAATAACACCCATTCCTTCTACCTTATCTTGTCACTGAAGTAAAACTACTTTATTTCAGAACGATAGAGATCCTCTAACTCTATAGTTTCTAATCTTACTTCAAATCATTTAAAAAGTAATTCCATCAATTTAACAGAGAATTCAATTATCTGAATTCTAATGGGACATTCTCAACATATCTTATTTATCCCAACACTGTACCCTAATAAATTTGTCACTTCCATATAACTATAAATAACTTCTAATTGAATTCTCAATTCTCACATCAATTTACTACTAATATATGAATATGCAAGTCCAGATCAATCAATATCATAATGTATCTATTACATAATAAAAAGGTACATGTTATCATCTCTGGATCATCAAAATCTTCATTAGTATTAATATTATACACTCGAGCAGTGGAGCGTATTTCCTGTTGAGTAGAGGATTCAGGTTGACTTCTACCTCTTCTCCTTTGAGACATCGAAGTAGATCGCTCCAACTATACTGTTCTCCTGTCCCCAATGGACAATCTCTCATAAAATGTCCCACTTTACCACATCGGAAACAAGCTCCAGTAACTACCCTACACGTTCCACTATGGCTTCTTTCACAAATTTCACATTGTCTAATTTGACTCTGCTGTGCTCGTCCATCACCAGACCCTACAGATTGAGTTTGTCTAGCTCTCATCTAATTTGAATCTCTTGCAACGAATGCCATCGACTCTGATTGTGCTTGAGGTCAGAACCTAAAATCTATACTTCTCTTAGGTGGTGCAAAACTTGAGGAAGCCCCAGTTCTTTTAGATGGTTGGGTTCTCTGATTCCCAAATCTTTCATTTTGAGCTCTCTCTAAGGCTTTAGCACGATTTACTACATCTTGAAACGAGGACAAGTTCAATACTGTCAGCATCTCCTTTAACCTTGGGTGCAAACCCTCAGCAAACCACTCACACGAATATTTTTCTGTCGGAATTAACTCGGCCGCAAAATGACTTAACTTGTTGAATTCACACTCATATTCATATACAGTGCAGTCCAATTGCTTCATCGTCAAGAATTCTTGCTTCATTTGCATGATAAATTGGTCTCCTATATACTTGTGTTTAAACTCTTCTAAGAACAATGACCAGGTCACTTGGTCACTTGTCATTCTCAGAGTGACGTTTGTCCACCAGATTCTCGTTTGCCCATGAAGCAAGGAGACCACTCCATCTAACTTCTCTACATTAGAACAGTGAAGACCATCTAACATAATTTTTACATCATTAAGACAAAGATCCGCAACAACAAGACCTTCTTCGACTTCACCTTTAAACTCTGGTGGTCCTAAACCCTTCAACTCCTTTGCAACATTCATTCTCGGAGTTGAAGTAACAGAAGGTTGAAAACTCGCCAATACCGCATCCAGTGTTCTGAAGAACACATCTTGATCAGTTACAGACACTCCATAAGGTGTCTGTTCTTCACCTTGCCTGGCCAGGGCAGGTGAATTACTACTTTCAACGAGCCTATCATCTCCCGCTTCACTTCTAGAGCTACCATGTCCGGACATCTATAAGAACATAACCATATCGTTCTATTAGCAATATAACATACTTACTATTATATCATATCAGAAGTTTTCACTATTTTGTTGGCATGGATACTTTATAGGACATTCTAGACTCCGGTTTATGCCGAGAATCGACTAAACCATAGCTCTGATACCATTAAATGTAACACCCTCAACTCGTACCCGACCCGGATACGAGTCTGAGTCTGAGGTGTCACATTGACTTTTCAAACTTTGACTCTTGACAAAAAATCAAGGAAATTTAAAACTTTCATTAAAATAACATTGTTACTTTACACAAGTTAATCAAAACAAGACAAAACTGATCAGAGCATTTGTAACAGACACTTTTCTTACATGCCAATACTATACACAACAAAAGACATACTTTATCCATTACTTCTGATATGATCTTCTAGCAGTGCTGCTGTTCTTGCCACCCTATTTCCGCTCTTCCTGATTCTTGGTACCTACGTGTAAATCACTTACACGCTAAGTCATAGACTTAGTTAGACATATAAATATAATAATAATGCATTTCGTATGAATATGAATATGCAATCTATCCATTCAATCATGTCATATACAATTCAATGTAAACAATAATAATATGGTAACATATAACTATAACAATGCAATTACCTTTGATAACCTTTTGTAGATCCATGTACATTTTTTAGAACTCAAGGTATTCGAGTACATTGAGGTTGTGCAATATTGCTGTCACCATAGCTCGTATGGGGTTCCACTAGGGGCTATGAAATTTTGTCCCGAATGACCTATGTACTGTATTTGTCCCGAATGACCACTCTTTAAGAACCATATACATATTCCAGTGGATCAAATCTGTCTCAAAAGACCCTGTAAATGTTCCAAAGGATACATATATGTCCCGAAGGACCACGTAGAACCCTAGACTCTTGGCATGCCAACTATACCTATAGCTCTCATATCGTATACCATGGGCATTATTCTTATGTTTCATATGTTTATGTATTCATGTCATTTCTCTTGTGATCATATAACTCATATCACTTACCATCTTACATGTGCATTTGAATATATTCACATATATCATTTTATCAAATCATATGAACATATATACTTTATGCATGTATCATAATAATTATCATGTATGCATGTTCATAACTATTGTGCTATGAAAATTAACATAGGAATTAGACTTATCACAAGTCTTATTCCATTGTACCATACTTCTAATATGTACTTACCTTAGCTTTGATTTGACTCGATTCTAATCCTTCAATTATTCCGGAATGAGATTACGTTCTAAATCTACATAGTAATACATTGATACATATCAGTATACTAATTGATATATTCTAAACTATCATTCCTTAGGCTAAAAAGAAAGCTATTTTTATCTTTTAATGAAGGTATGCATCGATGCACTACACCATGTATCGATGCATCCCTTGATGGGTGCATCGATGCACTATCTATGCATCGATACATAAATCATATTCGATGTTTGCATTTAAGGGGGTGCATCGATGCACTACTTGTGCATCGATACACTGATGGCATTCGATGTTTTTATTTTAAAGGAGTGCATCGATGCACTTCATGTGCATCGATGCACATAACACATAAATTGTATTTTAAGCCCGAAAATCATCAATTCTTCACTTTTTAACCCCTATCATGTCATTCAACCCAATTATCATTACTTAAACCAACTTATATTCATGAAAATCATCTTTAACCTCCAAATCCTGTCCCTTATATGTAATTCAAGAATCATACTCAAATTCCAATATGTTATAAATACAATTCTAACACTTCATATTCCTTAATTAGCATGATGACTTGTCAAATTTAACTTCAAATTCAACTTATCAACTCTTTTCCATAAATTCATTTAAAAACCCATTTTCTTTAATCTCTTATAACTTCTTCATCTTTTGATTATAAGACAACTTAAGCTTTCCTTAAGCTTAGTTATCATTTAATTATCAAAACCTAACCTTTAATTTATCAAATAACCAACTAATCAGAAAACTCATATTTGCTCTAGTTTGGTTCTCGATGGAGAGAAAAGAGAAGGATGAAGAGAATTCTGGAAACTTTGTTTCCTCTCCCCCTCATTTCCCACGTGTATATATCTCATCCTTATCATCTTTTAATTTATTTATTGGTCAAATGACCATTTTGCCCTTCAATTCACTTAATACTTACTAACAATCCTTCCAGATATATCATTAAACTATTCAATCATCCTACTTTAATCACCAAATTCTGAAGTTTTACAATTTAGTCCTGTATTTTGGGATGTTACAATTCGTTTCGCTCCTTCTCCGACCGACAATATCCACGTCGGTGACGCTCGAACTGCTCTCTTCAACTACTTATTCGCTAGGTCTTTTTCCTCTCTTTTTTATATCTTGTGCGTTGTTATCTTGTTTCTAACTTCGTAGAATTTTGATGGTTTTCTCTTTTCTGCTCTTTATTTTTTTCTCTTAAGATATAAGGGAGGAAAATTGCTACTGAGAATCGAGGATACTGATTTGGAGAGGTCGTCGCGAGAATCGGAGGAGGTTGTTCTTCGAGATTTAGCTTGGCTTGGACTTGACTGGGATGAAGGTACTATTTATATGTCGTTGCCATTGTCTTTCCGCTTTAATTAAATTGGTTTGAAATTTATTGCTTCAAATCTTCAATTTTACATGTATGGCTCGATTGTGTTTGTCACTTTTAGCATTAAGTTGATATTGATTCTATCACTTGCCATGTAGGCCCTGGCATTGGTGGAGATTATGGTCCTTATCGAAAATCTTAGAGAAAAATCTATGTATAAACAATATGTTGAGAAGCTCTTAGAATCTGGTCAGGTTTATCGTTGCTTTTGTTCCAATGAGGTAATTGATTTTAAGACATTGCAAATGTGAGATATTTGTACCTTGAATTACAATTTTTGTCCTTCGTTTCATTGGAATGCCTCTAGGAATTAGAATAACACTATTCCTTTAGAGACAAAAGTGTGAATTTTGTGTCTCACAGAACATAACCTTTAATTTAAATGAACTATGATTATGTGTTTCGAAGCATGCTCAGATTTTAACATTTGACTAATAAGGTTTTTTGTCTGTTGATTTGAGGATTTTTGGCGTAAAGCATCATTATCTTTAAGTTTCAGTGGTCCATCAACAACAAAATGTAGATATATATGTAATTTACTTTTACAAGCACTAATTTGTTTGATAGTATCATGAAGGTTAGCTGGAAATTGGACACACTTGGGGATTTTGTTATAATGAGGAGCAATGGTCAACCTGTTTACAACTTTTGTGTTACTGTTGATGATGCTACCATGTCTATTTCACATGTTAAACGGTAATTGAGAGAATAATTGATTGTCTTTTTGCTACATCTAATATATGTTCTGTTAGAACATTTTTAGTCCTTTGTTCTCACACTCTCTATACTGGCATTTCAGAGCAGAAGAGCATTTACCTAATACTCTAAGTCAAGCCTTAATATACAAGGTAATGTTAAAGGGCTTTAGTTATTTATTTACTTTTGTTAATATTTAGTGGCTTTTGGAGTTTCTGGTTTCATTTAACCAATATAAGGAAACTAATCTTTAAACTGGAAAAAAAATTGCTACAGGCTCTGGGATTCCCCATGCGTTCCTTTGCCCTTGTTTCTTTGATTTTGCACCTGATAGGAGCAAATTGTCAAAACGTCATGGTGTAACTTCAGTTGGTCAGGTAGTTATCTTCATTATACTTTGTTTCATGGAAAATGTTGTAAAATAATTATATCATCTCCTTAATTTCCATGGGGTCTACAATATCTTTTTCAATTGAGGATTAAAAGTTTCCATGTTTAACAATTATGTTGTTCCAGTTCAGAGATATGGGGTATCTGCCTCAGGCAATGGTGAATTACTTGGCACTTCTAGGTTGGGGTGATGGAACTGAAAATGAAATTTTCACCATTGATCAACTTGGTTAGTTTTCCCTTTCACTTGTATTGATTCGTGTGCCTCTCTATTTCTAGCTCCACAAAGGAAGTGGAGAAATGTTAATGTTGTATTAGATCACATGCATTAGTTATTAAGTGGTGATGAAGGTGATATATAGCGTTGAATTCAAGATGCACTTTTATGAGCACCATAGAATTCTTATTTGTGTTGGACAAGTAGGTTCAGACTCATATAAAGGATCAGGGGCACCAACTATGTTTCAGGCCATGAGACACCTTGTTGGTTCATTAGCCAATAGTTATGCCGGTTACTCGGTGAAAGTGCCTTTGACCGTGTAATTCGCCTGTCTTTTCTTGGTATGCATCTACTGGAAGCTTTTAATTGCACAACTGAACTCTTTGTAATGCTTTTGTTCAGAATTGCGTTAACACTTTTATTTCGTTTGAGAATATTTATTCATCGTCTTAAAAGGGAAAAGAGTACCTTTTTAGCAAGTAGGTATTTTTATTCTATTTTTAGAAGGAGAGAAAGGTCTCAACCTTTGCATGTCAAATATGTAAAACAGGGAAAAGGAGTATATTTGCATGTTGAATATGCAAAACAGGAAAGATTAGTAAAATAATATGCATATCAACTGAGCTCGAGTGAAACTTGAGCTTATCATAGAGGATCAGTCCTGTTAACATGGCAGTTACTGTTTAATCCAAAAACATCTTGTCGCAGCTTATAGACTGACACTGTTTTTGAAACTGGAACAGGCAGCTATGAGCAATCACCTATGCTTTGTTTAAGCTTCTATTTGACAATTTCCAAGGGATCAAGCTTGATAGCCTTTTTCATTTAAGTCTCATGAACTCAAAGATGAAAGATAGAGCTTATGAGCAATCACCTATGCTTTTTCTCCTCGGACATTAAACATGTAATTTATGCAACTATTTTTATTTGCATGAATTTCTTTAATGGACTTGCTTAGTTTAAAGCTAAATATGTTACATTGATGAATTAAAACCCTTAGCTAGATGATGTAGATTCTATATTGCTGAACTTTTGTGAAGGATTTCCAAATGAAATATATTATTTTTAGTCAACTAGTTTGCTCATTTCTTTTTGTAGGACATTCTAGAAGTGAAAATTTATGCTTCATGTAGCAATTTTATTTGGATTTATTTGTAAAACCACATAGTACTGAGAAAGGATGGATGTGGGACCTGAGATCAATTCTTATATTTGTATGAAAAATTTTCAATTCTTTGAATGATTTGAGATCTGCTTATTTTTATAAAGACATTTACTAGATCTGTGTCTTATTTCTAGTTGATTATTCTTGCATATGCATGGTGTTTGTATCAGATTATTGCTTCTTGGGATTATAATTCTTAATCCCTTGTTCTTATCTTTTAAACCAAGGCTGATTATTTTCCATTTTTTTGCAGATATATGATTCCCACTGGAATAAAACACTGCCTCTCTTGCCCCGAAAAAGGATTATCAAACAAACAGGTATCCTTAATCGTATCCCTGCAACTAGGGGAAGATAATGTCTGCAAGCATTAAGAAAGCAACTTGGATAATTCTTCACGTTGTAGTGCATATTGATTCCTGGAGTTCTTCAGCTACCTGCGAACTCAAACTTGATGGTTGATGAAACAAAACTAGAATCAGGAAGCCTCAACTCCATTGGAATTGAGAATACAAAGTTGCTGAATCTGATAGAGTTTCAAAAAGTAAGTTGTCACTTGGTTTTGAAACAGTGCATTTTGTGCATAAATATACTGGACCAAGGAAGGTGTTTTCAGAAGTTTAATGTGCATATTAGGAATGTATTTGTTCTATGTATTGCAATTAGTTTTAACTGTTACAATTATTTCTTGTGTACACGCCCGGATGGCGAGGGCATATTAGTAGAACTTTATTATGCCGTGATATTTTGTATCGACATACGATTACAATATTTTGATAACTTAATGTGAATATATTGTATGCAAATTGATTGCTTATATATATATATATATTTAGTATTATGAGGCATTAGATGATTTAGTTGATTTTGTCAATCTACAATATATATATATATATATATATATATATATATATATATATATATATATATATATTATAATTTACGAAATGTGTGTCATCTTTTTTAATGACGTGTGCTTCAATGACACGCAATGTAAGTCATACACACATGTCATATATTTATGACACACAAATATGTGTCATCTTAATTTATGACGGGGCTTCAATGACGCTCAATGAATGTCATAAATGCACGTCATAAATGCACGTCATAAATGTGTGTCATAAATGCGCGTCATAGATTTATGACACACAATTGCGTGTCATCTGAAATTCATGTCGGTGGCTTCAACGACAGGCATTTGTGTGTCATCCGCACCCATAGATGACGCGCAATGCGCGTCATTAAAGGGGTTTTTTCTAGTAGTGCTCTAAACTTATTTGGAAGAAAAGAATACACAACTAAGTGGTTGAGTACAAAGAAGAGATCGCTCTACACACAAGAATAATTACGAAACCAAAAAGAGGAGCATACAAGAGTGCTGTAGAAACTGCAAAACCAAAGTGAAGCAAACAGTCAAAACTACTTACCACCATGCTATAAAAAGATCCAACCTTAACATTAATGTTTTAATGTTGCATCCTAATGTAAGCATCTCTAATTAGTTGGAAAGGTAGGATAGAAATTTGCATTTGGTTGCTCGGATTATAAAGTGTATGCTAGAAAATAAGGTTCTTGATTAAGATCAATACTTGAAGTAATATTGGACTAAATCATATTGAAATCTTTTTACCAATGAATTAGTAATAATTTATCAATTAATCCTTTAATTGCCAACACTTTGGACCTTAAACATTTAAAAAAAAAATCGATTAGACTCTTACACAACTCAATCCAAATTGACCTAAAGATCCAAAGATTGACCCGAGCCAAAAATTGTTCAATCTAATATTGACCAAGCTTGAAAATCGATTGAATCGATTCATAAAATCGATCGAATAGATTCAAAAAACGATTGATTTGATATTGACCTGACCTAAAAATCGAACTATCTAAAATTAACCTGAATAAAAAATTAATCGATCTGATATTTATTCGACAAAAATTAATCGATCTAACATTAACCTAACATAATACCCAATTCGATTTAACTTATCATATACCCAAACTAAATCTAAACTAAATTTAACTCAGCTCAAATGAAATTTTAGATTAAATACTATCAAGATCCTTAAATAAAATAACCTAAAATAATTCAATCCGAACTCGATCTGAACAACCGGATTGACACCTCTACTTGAAGAAAAGAAAATGAAGAGTATATAAACAATATTTATATGGAAGAAACACAAATATTAATAAAAAAAAAGTAGGAAAGATAATATCATATAGTCTCATAAAGCGACCTAGTACACAACGAACAACGTTACATAACTGAGATTACTTCAACTAAGAGTGCTGTCGCTATGAATTTTTAACATTCATTTTTATTCTGTAGCTTTCATGACCCGAGGAGCTTCCATGGCCAAACTTTCACTTGACGCTGCTAATGGGACAACAAAAATAAAACATTCATCAGTTAATAAATTGATAACCGTAACCAACGAACTCAGTGAGTATTATACAAGAAATTAGAGGCATAGGAACCTTTTGCAGTCGGTGCTGGGGCTGATCTGGTAAGGGATGCTGACACCGCACTTTCCTGGGAGTCCACTTGCAAGGTTTAAGTTGATGCCAGTCATGGTGGAAGCCGCACTTTTGAGGCAGTTTCAAGCTGCTTGGCGGTCTGGTGTTGTTTGGGCTTCGCCGTTGAGGGTTTTGATTCCACTGCAGCATGCTGGAGGAGGAGCACCATCGCCTGGACCCTTCAAGTAAGGAATGCAGGGTGCCAGTTTGGATGTGACTTCACCACAATTTATGGTTCCTTGAGCCAGGGGTGCACCCACCACAGCCAAGCACACCACCAGCACACATGCAAGCTTAAGGGACATAGAGCTAGCCATTTTGATTGATTACTACAAAAAACAAACGATCTTATACAACTTGTAAGGAAAGTGCTCAGTGAATGCAAATGGTGATTGCCGATTGTTGTGTTGTTACTGGTTAGTGCTCAAGGGTTTTTATAGCCGGGAAGTTGAGAGAAGGGTTAAGGAAAGAAACTGAGAAATACGTATGAATACGACAACGTTGGGCCTTGCAACAACAAAATATTTGAATCCTCATTATCATTGACCATGTGGATTCAGGTTATTGATCTAAACACCCCTTTAAGACCGCATGAGGAGATAAAGTGTTTTCCCAATCAACTATGGGCAACTGTCACCCACTTCCTGCTTCATTGCTGTTTTCTTTCAATTCAAATAAAATCATGCCTCAACAGCCAAGGACTAAAATATTAGTTTAAATTTTTCTACCTGCCTTCTCAGAAATATGACCATTCTGTTAAAAGTAATCTACTTAATTTCGACCTCTAATCTAAAAATATTTGTTTTCTTTTATTATGGGATTAAATATCGGATAGATTTCTAGACCAACTTTATCAATCAGGGACGGATCTACATGGTGTATAGGAGGAGCTGTTCCCTTCCTAATTTTTTTTTTGTATAATAGCATCTTAGGTCCTTTTTAGTTTAAATATTAATTAAATAAGGCCTTTGTCCCCTTCCCCCACAATTTTTAGATTTAAATACTTAATAGATTATTGCTTATTTGATATAAGACTATTTTAACCCCTTAACATTTGATCATAGCTCCGTCCCTGTTATCAATTATACTTTGATTATATTTAAAATTGTTAATGAAACAATTAGATTATGTCAGTTGTTGGTGGTTCATCCTTTTTGGTTTGGATGGAGAGCTGTAATTGTTGATCAAGTGATCTTCTATCGATATCAAGATCCTTTATCTTCATGAGGAAGAAAAGTGGGAGTTGGAATATTAATTTTCTTTCTTCTATGTCTCAATCTTGGTCGAGAGGTTTAATTATGATATAATCGAATAATAATTAATTTAATTATGATAAGTGATGTGTGTTTGTTAGAAATCATATCAAGAGATCTCTATTTTCCAAGAGATGCTAAATATTTGAAATCTTTGATTATGATATTAAATATTGAATAAATTTTTAGATCAACTTTGTCGAATATACTATGATTTTATTGAACTTGTTAAAAAACTATTTAAAAATGATAAAATGTTAAAAACTATAAAAATTTAAAAAATTAAAAATTTTAAAAAATATTTATTTTAAAATAATTGTTGTCAGCTTAAAAGTTATTTTTAACTAAACAAATTAACCTAAAATAATTTTAAAAAATATTTGTTTTTTAAAAATATGGTACATACCACAACCAACTTCAAATTGATTTTAATCATCTCGCCTATGTGTACAATGGAGGTGGTAAACGAGTCATTTGGATCGAGTTTGAGGTGGTTTATTTTAGATTGGGTTATTTTGGATCTAGATTATATTCGGTTTAGTTTCGTTCGGGTCAGATCGGGTTTGGTACGGATTAAGTTCGGGTGTATAGTAAATTGAGTAGGTTCGGGTATTGGATCGGGTCAATTTTTGAATCGGTTGCATTTCGGTTCCAGTCAATGTTAGATTGGTTGATATTCGGGTCAGATTAATATCAGATTGGTTGATTTTTAGATCTGATCAATATCGGATCAATTGATTTTTAGATCTGATCAATATCAGATCAGTTGATTTTTAGATCTGATCAATATCGGATCAGTTGATTTTCTGTTTGGGTCAATGTCAGATCGATTCATTTTCGGTTCAAAACAACATTTGGATCGGATCAATTCGTGTTGAATTTGATATGAGTCTAATTAAGTATATATAAAATTATTGATATATTCTTGTAAAAAAAATATGTCTATTTGTTTGTCAATCTTATCATTTAGGCTCAATTTTAACTTTAATTCGTTCAAAATTTTAAATTAAACCATCATATAGAGACAATAATTTAACCCAAATTCGATCCTATAACAAATGCTAGAGTTTGTAACTTGAATTTTATATTGATCTTATCCAAAAAGTTTATAAGTGAATATTGTTTGGTAAAGAAAAATTTATTAAAATTTTTTAACTTTGTTTACATTAATTCTGTCATAACCATTTTTTATAAAAACAATTAAATATTATTTTAAAAAACAGTTATGACTTTAATTTGGAAAATTTAGTGATTTTGGATTAATTAGAATTAAATTGAAAAAAGTCACCATCGACCTTTGGGTTAGGTAGATCGAATACCTAAAAACATCTTTTAAAAAATAATTTAAAAATAATAATTTTTAAGATAAAAATCAGTCTGCGTTTACCAAAGATTCGATTTAAAAGGATTCAGGAGTCGGTTACGCGTGGGGAAGGATAAGCACCCTCATAGCGCCCAAAAACTGATACTGAATCTCTTACACATTGTTGTAAATGGTATAAATTAGAAATCGAATATAAAATTAAAATATGATCATTTATTAAAATATAATTAATTTACTTCAAATTAATTATTTAAAGAAAATCCTTTAACTTGATAAAAAATCTTGAAATTTACAATCCTCCAAAGGAAAAACTATTTCAACTATTTTTCATTATTAAAGAATATTCCGTCCTTGATTTGAAAACGTGAATCGAATAAATAAAAAATCAACTATTACATTTACATAAAATGAAATAAATTGTAAATTAAATAACACACAATGCATCATTAGAATAAATTAATTAGTAAAATAAACTCAATTTATTTCAAGTTACTATGTCATTAAAATGTTGTATCGGATCGCACCACTTCGACCAAATGATACTTTCCACGCTCATTCTACGCATACGTGTTCTTGAAAATAAAAATCAAATATTTCATCTATAAATAAAAATGGAAATGAAAATAAATACAAATAAAAATATGCACAATACAATATTTACAACAAATAAAGCTAGGCATATTTATTTACATTTGATACAAATGTCTACATACCACGAAAATATGTACATACGGATTGAAATAAATACAAATAATACAAAATATAATGGTCAAAAAGTAAGTATTTAATAATTACAATGACTAACATGGTAATAACAACAACTTAAAGGCTAAAAAATAGAAAATTAATGGACTAAAATGACAAAAATAAAAATGTAGGGACTGAAATAGTAAAAATAGAATCTTAAAGGTCTAAATAGTAAAAATAGGAAATTAAGGGACTAAAATATCAAAAATAGAAACTTGAAGGGCTAATACAATAATTACATAACTTAAAGGACTAAACAGTAAAAATAGAAACTTAAAATACTAAAATAGAAAAAATAAAAAGTTAAAGGACTAAAAAGTAATTACAAATAAAATGGAGCCCAGATTGAAAATATTAAATAACCCAGGTACTAGATATGAAAATAACCTATAAATAGTATTTAAGACTAAACTGCAATAAACAAAAACATGAAGGCCGAATCATAAATATATCAAATATGAAATAGTGACTAAAATGTTAGATTTACAAATATGGTTCCCAAAGTCAAACTTTAATAGAAATAATATAACATATAATAACATGACTAAAATAGAAATATAGAAACATAAGTGTTCAAAATAGAATAAAGTAAAATTTCATTATATGATTGAAATAGATAAATTACAACTACGAGGGACCTAGTCTGCTATTTACTCTTTATGCTTGAAAACACGGTGAAATGGGGGTCCAAAATGGCTGCGTTTTGACTTGGGTATTTATACCTAAACCCATGCTGAATTTCTTTCCACTCCCCTCATTTTCTTCATTTCTCAAACAGAGAAGAGATAGAGAGTCATCAGATTCTCTCAACTCTCTCATCGTCGAGGAGAAGGTCGCAGTTCGTCGGTGACAACCCACGGCGATCGGCACGGCGGCACACGACGATCGGAGGGAGTAAATAGTCCCAAAAGACCCTTTCTTTCACCCCAAACCCGAAACTCACCCTCTCTCGGCCTAAAAACAACCCACAAGCCTAGATCTACATAAGGAAACCGAAAGGTTTACCTTACGCCGCCTCTAAACTCATCGTTCGATGAGCCACCGCCGAGATATGTTGGCCTACCCGCCACCATAAACCTTCTCCCCGTTCGGATCCAACGTTCGACCACCGGAGTGGCCGTCGTCGAAACCCGAAGGTAATCTCTTCTCTCTCAGTTTTTTTTCTGGTTTTGTTTTCCATTTTCTCTCTTTTTGTTCTAGAAACCCCTGAATATCGAATGTCCCCCTTTTTTCTTTCTTTTCCCTCTTTTATGTGGCTCTGCATGTGTGAGTTGTGATTGATGGATAGGCTTGGGTTTGTTGAGATTTTCTGAGGATTTGCCTTGGATATCAACATATTTCTTTTCAATTTTTTATTTGGCTTTTCTTTTATCGTTGATGGATTGATTGACTTGGTTCAGATTGAGGCATCGACAACAGAGAACGTAAGCAAAGCTAATAGATATCAAGTTAGGCGGCGACGAGGCTAGGGTTCAGAACTAGGGTTTTGAAACCCTAGTTGAATCGGGTTGTGTTATCTTCTTGGACCGGTTTGAGTCGACTCCAGGTCTGAAGTATGGTGGGTTGCTGAGTGATTGGGCTTCAAGTATTGTTGGTCTTATGTATTTTTTGGGCCTCGGGTAGATTTGGGTCCTGGTGGTTTGGTTGTACTGGGCTGCCTTTGTATTTGGGCTTTCAATTGGGCCATGCAAAAATGTAACAAAATAATTAATAATAATAATATAATAATAATAACAATAATTAAACTAACGGATATAATAAATAATTAAAAATCTGTACAAAAACGAGTGTCTACAAATTCATTATTTAAAATAAAGTTGTCCGTTTGAATTAAAGTGAATTCTCTTTATTTGAGATTTGTGTTCCATAATAATGTGTTTATAAAAAAGTGAAATTTATTTTCTTTTAAAGTTAATTGTAATATATCATCTAAGTGACTATATTTAAATTTAATCATATACAATAAAGTTTTGGGGTAGAAAATTGACTTTATAATGCTTCATATCAAATAATTTTTAATATTTTTTAAAAAATTATCGAATCAAATACGGAGATCAGCTTTTAAACAAAAAAATAATAATAAACTATTAAATTATTTTCAAACGTGGAACTGGTGGCTATTAAACTTTTATCAAAAGTGGTGATTAACTAGTAATATAATGTAAAAAGAGAATAAAACACACATCATTTTTCTATTCATCATATAGTTAACATATATATAATAACAATAAATTATTTAGTCACTTTTAATAATTTACCTGGTTAAAAATCGGGTTAGTGTTCAGTTCGAATTGGATTTGGTTAAATTAAATTCGGATTACTTTTGGTTTAGGTTACTTTCGGTTCGAATTACTTTTGAATTGAGTTAAATTCATTTCGGTTTACTTTCAGTTGAGATAGTTTTCGGTTCGGATTAAATTGAGTATGAGTCTATATAGGTTCAACTAAAATTTAGATTGATTTTGGCTTGAATTGGATATAGTTTGGATTTTAGATTAAATTTAATCATTATGTTCGGGTCTATATCAAATATCATATGGGTAAATTGATTCTAGTATTCGATTTGGGATCAAATTTGCGAGGTCTATGTCCCAATAAACGAACATTCCAGACCTCAATCTCAAATTGATTTTAATGGTCTTGAATACGTGTCCCAACAAATTAACTCCTCAACCTCTGTAATGGGATTGCATTTATAGTAGGGGTAGGTTATTATTATTATTATTATTATTTTTCATTTGGGTAAGTTATCAATTTAATCGTTAAATTATAAAATCAAATATATTTTATTCATTAAATAAAAAGTTTTCAAATTGGTCCTTAAAATTATATTTTCATTCTATTTTAATAACTCATCGTTAAAAAAATTCAATAAAATAAAGTTGTGATCATATATAATAATAATTTAATCTAAAAAACTTATACATTATATCATTGGGCCTTAGTTCAAAATTATTCAACATATTTATAGATCAATCAATCTAACTCTTCTTCGTTCTCATCAACACGCGATATCATATGTCAACAATTCTCTAATGTGCGTTGCATATTGTAACCCATATTTTGGGTTAAATTGTAGTGATTATAAACTTTTGTATATGGGCGACAGTTTTCAATAATACGAGGACTTATAACGTGATTTACTTTAGGTTTTTTATAATAAAAATCCCCAACCTCCTTTTCTTTTTCTCTTTTCCTCGTTCGTGCAAAACTGTTCTCTGGGCCGTTCTAGCTCTCTCCAAATTAGTTCATTGTCATTTTTGTTTGGTTTCACTTTTGGTTGTCATTCCTTGGCCGTGAAGTACACCTCTGTTATCATCGTTCGTCCGGTGCTCTTGGTTCGTTGTTCGCCGTTGCCGTTTGCAATTAGGAAAGAGACAAACATTCGGTTTTCATTAAAACCCTCTCTGTCATCCTTTTTCGATAAATCAACATTATTAAGCGACTTCTCGTGTCTTAAAACGTATTCTGAATTTTTTTTTCTCATTTTTAGTCCATCGTAGAATGCCTCACATGTCGCCGTGTGCCTGTGAGATTATTTATGCGGTTGAACTGGTTTAATTGACCCTAGATCGGTCTGATTGCATCGGCCATAAATTGGTCCAACCTTAAAAGATCGAACCGATCCACCCAAACCGAACTGTTTGACCGAATAGAACTATTGACCGAACCGTTGATCGTTAACCGCTTTGATGTTTACTTTTTCCATTAACTACTCATGTCTTTCTGTTTTTTTTATGTCTTGTGTCCATTCTGTCAAATTCTAACTCAAAGGTTTTATTTTGCCTTATTTATCTCTTTTTAAGTTATAATTGAGTTAGGTAAATTCTGAAATTTTGGACTCACTTTATGATGTTATGTTCCGAAGGTGAACATGTTTCTCTGTATCCCTCTCAAGTAGATTCTAACCATCCTCGCTCAACTCAATTCGATTTCGAAATTATCTCGAGATATGTTTAAGTATTGTTTAGTGACTTGATAGTTTAATTTTTTAAATATATTGTTTCAATACTCATATATTAGTGTGTGTGTTTTTAAGATCTCATTTCGCATGACCTATTACTATTGGTCTTGGGAAGTGTAAGGCTTAGTCGATATAGATTACCTGGTATAGGTGTGTCCCTTTACTAATATTAAATGATTATTTTTCATGTTATTTTTCAGTTGGTACATTGTTATTGAATTGTCTGAGTGCATGTTGACTATTGATTATGCTATTATACTAAATGATTATGTTTGTAAGCATGCTCATATTCTCGTTATGTGTATTAATGACATGTTGAATTTCCGGTTATTGTTGTATTATTTTTATTATGTATATTGAATTATTTTTTCATCTGCCTGAGATCCTCTACTGATGACATTATCCACATCTTGTTTTTGTTAGGGATCATCTCATCTACGGAGGGAAAAATCCCCATCCTATTTCTATATGAGATCCTCTACGGAGGACTTAATCCTCATTCTGATTTTTTTTCCGACTAGAATCCTCTATGGAGGGCTACATCTCCATCCCGATTTTTGTATTCTGATTTGGGTACCTCTTCGGAGGGTAATGTCCCCATCTTGTTTATTTGAGACAAAAGGTAAGGTTGTGTGTTGTTGACGCTACATTTTGATGATTAATTTCTAATGTTACTGTTTGCATATTCTTTATGTTATTTGATATATCATACCTTGTCTTTCTTTTAATACCAATATATGTTTGTGTAGGAGACACATTGGGGTTTATAACTCATTCTTTTAATTTCTGTCTTTTTAGTTCCCTTTTATCTTTAAGATTCTATTTGGTATTTCGAGGATAGACTGGTAACATGTTTTTTTTATCTAGTCATTGTATGGACATTTTTAGACTATATTATATTTTTACTTGTTTTGGATTTTAATATCGGATTATGTTATATTTTATGAACTCTTATTTTGTTAGCGAATTTACACCAGTATTTTGACAACACATGCTTTAATCTAAAATTTTCATAATATTTGTTAATTCAAATTATTGTGATCTCTGAGATTCGGTTGTACATCTAGGCCGGGTAGAATTCCATCAAGTCCTCCATTGTGATTTTAATGTAATATATCAAAAGTCTTTCTCAACTCTAGTTCACAAGTTGATTTCTCGCAAATGATCCTAGCTCACAAAAGCTTCTAGGCTGATGTAGCATTCGTCGCCTCGATCCACCTCGCTCAACGTGAACAAAATCTCTTATTAGCTCGATGGTTGGTTGGCAAACTTGCACAGAAAAGCCTCACGCTTATTTCTCGTGTAAATTTATCGTTATCTTTATCTACTATTTTTAAAGCTTGACAAAGTTCTAGATAAAAATTAGCGAGAAAATCTAACCATGCATTCGATGTTTCAAGCAAAACGTTAGTGGGTGTTCCGGTACCAGTGATAGGCAATGAAGCTTGTGAACTTAAGAGAGATTCCAACAAGGTGAGTGAGTGCATTTATGTGTTGTATATGTTGTATGTTTAGTTGTTTTAAGGTTCGAGATTAACCATCTACTCTGTGATAAATTATTGTCAAGCAAACAAAGTATGAATTAGTCAAATGCAAGGTATATTGATATGTCATGATAATTGTTTATATGTTTATATGAAGATTTTCATGATTGAATATTTATATGAGTATTTTGGTTTCACACTACTTTGGATCAACTCAGTGATTGAGTTGATAATCGGTTGGTGAAACAAATTAGTTATGAACTGCTAATAAATAGAGAACAAAAACATAAAAAAAATTAGATTTTTATATATTATTTTTAAAAATTAATCTTTTTGATTAGGTCTTAGATCATATCCGTCTTTGTTTTGGTGTGTGTATATATATATTTTAAATAAAAATCTTAAATTATTATTATTGATGTGCAAATAGGGGGTGAGATTGATAACATTCTATTGAAGTTTACATGTTCTAATTTAAGTGGAGGATCATCGGCACAAATCCCCTTTAAAAAAAAATGGAGAATCATCAGGGTAAAAATTGAGAACATTAATCAAAGATAGTTTACTTCTTTTGATTTCTTTTGATTTGATTTGAGAGAAGATCAGTTGGATAATGATGGTCAAAAAACTAAGGCAAGTAATTACATAAAATTTTACAATAGATCTGGACAATAATTCTAAAACATCAATATATGATAATAATTCACTTCTGACTAGAAAGAGTGAACAGTCAATTGTTGACATTTTTAAATTCACCTTCAATGATAATTTCACTGAAATATTAATAGTAATTTTCCTTATCATTAAATCATGTAAATATATTTATATAAAATACTTAGAGAAAAGAAAATAAAGTGCATATAATCGATATTAATATAGAACAAACACGTATATTAATAATAAAAGTAGGTAAAAGATAGTATCATATAGTCGCATAAAGCGACCTAGTACACAACGAACAACGTTACATAACTGAGATTACTTTCACTAAAAGTACTATCCCTATGGATTTTTAACATCCATTTTTATTCTGTAGCTTTCATGAGCTGAGGAACTTCCATGGCCAACTTTCACTTGACGCTGCAAATGATACAACAAAAATAAAACATTCATCAGTTAAGAAATTGATAACCATAACCGAAGAACTCAGTGAGTATTTTAAAAGAAATTAGAGGCACTGGAACCTTTTGCAGTCGGTGCTGGGGCTGATCTGGTAAGGGATGCTGACACCGCACTTGCCTGGGAGTCCACTTGCAAGGTTTAAGTTGATTCCAGTGATGGTGGCAGCCGCACTTTTGAGGCAGTTGCAAGCTGCTTGGCGGTCTGGTGCTGTTTGGGCTTCGCCGTTGAGGGTTTTGATCCCACTGCAGCATGCTGGAGGAACAGCACCACCGCCTGGACCCTTCAAGTAAGGAATGCAGGGCGCCAGTTTGGATGTGACTTCACCACAATTTATGGCTCCTTGAGCCAGGGGTGCACCCAACACAGCCAAGCATAACACCACCACACATGCAAGCTTAAGGGACATAAGAGAGCTAGCCATTTTGATTGATTACAACACAAAAAGAAACGATCTTATACAACTTGTACGGAAAGTGCTTAGTGAGTGCTAATGCTGATTGTTGTGTAGTTTCTGGTTAGTGCTCGAGGGTTTTTATAGCTGGGAGAAGGGTTGCGAAAAGAAACTGAGCATTAGGACACCGTTGGGCGTTGGTGGTTGGCTCAATTCAATGCGAGGGTTATTGATCCAAAATTTACAAATATTTGTATCCACATGATCACTTACCACCTGGATTGTGGTTATGGATCTAAATAGGAATGGCAACGGGGTGGGTTTTGCTCCTCCGTCCTCGAAATGAATCTCTGTCCCTGTTTTTATTGAGTTTTTTATCAGGGCGTCCCGTCGGGGATTTTTTTTACCCCGTCCTCGACCCAAAATGTTGTACCCGATCCCGAGAAAAACCGAGCAGCCTTAGTTTTCATAAAAAATAGAAAAACGATCACAAAAAACTGGACAATAGTCTACATGATTTACAATTCAAACTACCGTCACAAATTCAAACTCAATTCTAAATAATTGTCTAAACTCCAAAATAAAACGCATACATAATTAAATACAAACTTGTTCCGATATTCAAATCATACAACGAAGAATCGAAGACTGAAGCAGTGAAGCTTACCTGCCTGCTGCTGTGTAGGAATAGCAAATACAAAGGGAAAAGTGGGAACTGGGAAACCTAGATTAAATGTTTTGTTTGTATTATAAATAATTAATATAAAAAATATAAAATACTATATATATATATATATATATATATATATATATATATATATATATATATAATCGGGGTAGAACGGGGCAAGGTATCCTTGCCCCGAACCCGAAAAATCATCGAATTTTACTTTGATACCTGACCCGATTCGATATTATTCAAACCCGACCTAAACTTAGCAGGGTTCGAGTTTCCCTGTCAGGTTCGGGTTGTTCTGTCATTCCTAAATCTAAACACCCACATTAAGACCGCACGAGGAGATAAAGTAAAAGAAAGTATTTAATAAAACTTTGTGGAAGTTTTCAAATCACACCGAATAAATCATGTGTGTTCCCATTCGATTATTTCTTCTTTCTTTCTTTCTTTTACTGTTTTGAGCAATGGTTGACATGTGGGGTATTTAACAATATCTTCAATTTATTAATAAAAAAACAATATCTTCAATTTAGGGTTAAGAAACCACTGAACTCTTTCATTTAGTGACCAAATTGACAATTTTTTTATTTAATGGTCAAGATATAATTAATTTTATAATTTAATGATTAAATTGATAATTTACTCAAATGAAAAAAAATAATCTAACCTAACTATAAATGCAATCCCGTTATAGAGGTTGAGGAGTTCATTTGTTGGGACACGTTTACAATACCATTAAAACCAATCTGAGGTTAGTTGAGGTCTGGAATGTTCGTTAATTGGGACACATTATTTTAGGTTAATTTGTTTAGTTAAAAATGAATTTATTAAGCTCGCAACAGTTATTTTAATATAAATATTTTTTATAAATTTTAATACATTTATTTTTATTTTTATAATTTTTAATATTTTATCATTTTTAAATAATTTTTGACAAGTTCAATAAAATCAAAGTATATTCGATAAAATTGATCTCAAAATTTATCTAATTATTTAATCTCATAATCAAAGACTTCAAATGTCTGATATCTCTTAGAAAATCGTGACCTCTAGACACGATTTTTAATAAATTTATGTGATTTATCATAATTAAATCTACCATCAATCTTAATATCTATTAAACATGTCAACCTAAGAGTAGCTATAATGATCTTTCGCTTAACATAAACACTAAGGGTCATTGTAAAACATCTCGACCAAAAGTGAGTTAGGAGAGAAAGCACCAAATATCCTACTCCCACTCTTCTTCCTCATGAAGACAAAGGATCTTTGTTATTGACCAATGATCACTTAATTAGCGATTGTGACTTTCTACCCAAATTAAAATGGATAAATTTCATAAATAATCAATACAATCCACAATATACTTAGGGTGGTCACGTACTCATCCTGAAGTTTGAACTTTCTTTAGTTATATATTTTACTGACGATGCTTATATTAAAATTTTATTTATGCCCACCTCATATAAAAGTTTTATGTTATTAACGAATAAGTGTCTACCCTCTCACTGCTCGAAATTTATCCTATATTTAATCCCGTAATCAAAGAAAATAAACACTTTGAGATTAAATGTCGAAAACAAGTAGATTAGTTTTAAAAGAACGGTCATATTTATGTGAAGACAGGTAGAAAAGATTAAACTAATATTTCAGTCCTTGGGCATGATTTTAATTAAATTGAAAGAAAACATCAATCAAGCAGGAAGTGGGTGACGGTTGCCCATAACTGATTGGAAAAGCACTTTATCTCCTAATGCGGTCTTAAAGGGAGTTTAGATCAATAACCACAATCCACATGGTAAATGATAATGTGGATTCAAATATTTGTTGTTGCATTGAATTGAGCCAACCACCAACTCCCAACGCTTCGTGTTCATACGTATTTCTCAGTTTCTTTCCGTAGGCTACAAAAAACCCTCGAGCGCTAACCAGTAGCCACACAACAATCAACAATCAGCATTAGCACTCACTAAGCACTTTCCTTACAAGTTGTGTAAGATCGTTTGTTTTTTGTTGTAATCAATCTAGCTATCTTATGTCCCTTAAGTTTGCATGTGTGGTGGTGTTGTGCTTGGCCGTGGTGGGTGCACCCCTGGCTCAAGGAGCCATAAATTGTGGTGAAGTCACATCCAAACTGGCACCCTGCATTCCTTACTTGAAGGGTCCAGGCGGTGGTGCTGTTCCTCCAGCATGCTGCAGTGGGATCAAAACCCTCAACGGCGAAGCCCAAACAACACCAGACCGCCAAGCAGCTTGCAACTGCCTCAAAAGCGCGGCTGCCACCATCACTGGCATCAACTTAAACCTTGCAAGTGGACTCCCAGGCAAGTGCGGTGTCAGCATCCCTTACCAGATCAGCCCCAGCACTGACTGCAAAAGGTTCTTATGCCTCTAATTTCTTTTATAATACTCAATGAGTTCTTCGGTTACGGTTATCAATTTCTTAACTGATGAATGTTTTATTTTTGTTGTCCCATTTGCAGCGTCAAGTGAAAGTTTGGTCATGGAAATTCCTCAGCTAATGAAAGCTACAGAATAAAAGTGGATGTTAAAAGTCGATAGGGATAGCACCCTTAGTGGAAGTAATCTCAGTTATTCATGTAACGTTGTTCGTTGTGTACTAGGTCGCTTTATGCGACTATATAATATTATATTTTACCAACTTTTAATACATCTGTTTCTTCTATATTGATATTATCTATATACGCTTTATTTTCTTTGCTTCAAATATTTTATATAAATATGCTTACATGATCTAATGATAACGAAAACATCTACTTTTTTAATTGAGTCAAAAATAACTACTGAATACTGTTTGGATAATACTTTGTAGATCTTGGAGAAACAGATTCCATTTCTTAATCAACACAAATTGAAGTGCGCAGTTACAAAATTAGTGGGAAACCACTCACTATTCTGACAGCCCCGAAGAGAGAGTTACATGAGAATTTTTCCTGACAAAATTAAAGAAGTATATCCATCATGATTATTCAACTTGAAAGGAGAAAGAAGTTCTCACACCTGAAGACATTGCTGATTACATCAAGACAGAGGGTGATAAGTGATGTACGTTCGTGGATGGTATGAATAATTAAAAAATATGGTCTAAAATTTTAATACTTAATTCTAAAATATTTAGGTATGTAAATTTTCTTATTTTTTTTCTATTCTCATTAGTAAACTAAACTAAATTTAACAATTTCTCAAAATAATAGGGTGCAATGACTCCCCTACCCAATCATGTACATCCAGAGTAGGGATGGCAAACGAGTATAATTTCGTGGATTTCGCCCCGCACCCGCTCCAATTGGGGCGGGGATGTGTTTAATTTTAGTGGATAGTGGATGAGTGTAGATTTAGAAAATGATATCCGTCGCGGGTAATGGGTTTGAGACCTTACCCACCCCGCATCCGCCCGCCCAGCTAAATATCCATTAAATTTTGGACCATTATGAATTTAGGTGTAATTTTAGAGATTAATTTATAAACCCGAATATTGTATAAGATATAAGTTGTTATTTAACCAAATATTAGGGATAAGTTAAGTTTGTGCATAATTTTTTTTCCTTTCAAACCTCTCATTAGTCATTACTGTGCCGATCTTTCAAGTTTCAAACCTCTGGTCTCCACTCTCCAGCTCAGGTATGTTTCTTCCCTTTTTACTTGAAATTTAATTTTTGTAAGAGCCATTATTGGCATCTTCAAAGGCAACCCTTCTCTGGGTTCTACGTATTTCTCAGTTTTATAGGCACCCCTTTGATAATTTTATCTTTATCTATTTTGGGGTTTTCGAGTTTTAACTCATACTAAGCTTTACTTTTTTGTTCATACCTGAGCCTCACAAAAAATTCAGAAATGCAAGGCGATGAAGCCAGGCTCTTGTTAGGCTTCCCCCGAATTCTCGCCCTACTCCTCTGGTTTTTATTTTACTATTAAATCTTTATGTACTTTAGGGTTTTTTAATATCTTTTTTGGTTTTGTTGACGTTTATGAATTCGAGTTGTTTTCCTTTTGGAGGTTGTGGCCTTGATTTCTTTCTTTCAATCAGCTAGTCTAACAAATTTCCTTAATCTTTTCTCTTTTCCTTTATGAAATTGTAAATTGATTAACTTCTTTTATGAATTTTGATTTGGAATTTAGATTAAAGGAGCTTATAGAAAGAAAGTATGGGAGTCGCATCCTGACTTGTTTCCAGTTCACCAAAAGCCTTCGGCGGAGTCTAAGTTCAAGTTGGTAAGCATCCATATTCCTTCAAACATTTCACCTCTTTTTAGTATATTAGTGTTGTGTTTGGTAGAGAACCGTGAAGAAACTGGATTGCTTAGGGGTATGTATTGTATTTTGGTGGAGTCTTTCTTGATTTTTTTTTCTATTAAGATTATTTGGATGGAGGGAGTTGGATTGCTTAGGGGTATGTATTATATTTTGGTTATATTCATGGTGATTTAGAGTGGTATGATCTGGTGAGTAATTTAAATCTATTTGTATTTTATTTTCTTTCTTGAGTTTTTTGAATTTATACAACTGTTGAACCTGTTAAGTCTAACTGTGGATTTGGGAGAGAAACTGAATTTTACCTGATAAAGGCTAGGTTTAGTCTTTCTATTCACTTTCAAAGAAATCCATCATTGTAGACTGGAGTTTTAGGTCGTTTACTATCTAAATTATGGTACTTCTTCTGGAGGTTTTATTCTGGACGAGAGCCAACATACTGGAAAACAAGTAACGAATGCAGTAAGAACATTAAGTCTTTCCACTTAGTTTAGTTTGCCTATCACACCTGAACCTTAATTTTTCTTCTTCTTCTGGGAACACTTGAATGAGATAATAGTTGGGTATTTTTAATCATGTATTATGCAATTTAGAAATAATTCAATTGTGTTTGTCATTTATGTTTCTAGACTTTAATTATGTCTTTTATTATGGTGTTTTATGTACTTTAAGATATATATTAACACTTAACTTAGATAATCATTGGTTTATTTTATTATGTTTCTTAATGGACGTGTTTGTTTTATATTTGTTGCTTATGTATAACTTAAGTTTGCTGTCAGGTGGGTCTAGCCGGGTACGTCTCTAGTTGAGTAGTGGGTGTGGGGATGGATTTGAGAATGTACCCGCGTGGGCGGGTGTGGATTTGAAAATTTTTACCCATCATGGGTGGTGGGCGGATGGTAGATTGAAAAATATTAGGTAGGTATGGGGATAGGGGAGGGGGTATCCGCACCCGACCCGCCCATTTGTCATCCCTAATCCATAGGAGCCATTGCACACTCGCCCCTAGCTACTGAGTCAACTCAGTGAACGAGGTAAGCGGTAGCATGTGATTCTCGTCAATCTGATAAGAGAGTTCATGAATCTTCTCATCTACCTCTGGTTAGTAATAATGTTATAGGCCTATTGTATAGACATAATGTTTTGATTATTGAATTTATTATTATCGCAATTTGCGTGCAACGTGCTTATTATACATTAATAGGGTAAATTCCGTATTTAATATCTAAATTATTAGTTTTGGTCCCAAGTACCTAAACTTTTAATTTTTTTCTTTAAAACTTAACGTTAAATTTTGAACAGGGTACTAAAATGAAATAAAAAACTAACTTTAGGTATCATTTTAAAAAATTGAAAGTTTAGGTATTAAAATAGACCTAAATTGATAGTTAGGTACTAAAAGCATAATTTACCCATACTAATATCATTGAATAATATTATTGATTATTATAAATATCCCTAATCGATTAGGGTAAACTACACAAATGATCATTAAAGTTTGAGTAAATTTTTGTTTTACCTACTGAAGTTTTAAAAGTAAAAAATTAGTCACTAATGTTATTGATTTATAACAAATTGATCAATCGCCGTTAACAACCGCTAACGGTGACGGAGTGCTAATATGGCACGTTACATACACTTTGACCACTTTTTGACTCAAAAAATTTGTTTTTATAACAAGCCCCCATTTCTTTTTTTCTACCTAATTTCCATCTTCTTGCCTTTCATCTTCTTCCTTATAAGAAACATCATCAATATATCTATAAAAAGATATCCCGACAGTACGACTATCTCCCAACCAAGTATGTGACCAACACCATCAAGAGTAAGAATCAAACAATTTGAATGCCAAGTGGGGGGTGTTTCCTTTTTGCACTCCTTGAAACATTGCTCTCACTTATTCATTCTCCATGGTTATATTTTAGGCATGTTTTATTGTTGGGATTGTACAATTGAGTTTGCAATATGTATGTATGTATGTAGAAGAGAAGGAAAATATAAAACACAAGGACTGTTTGAGTATGCTTTATACTGAACACAAGGATTGAGCTTTAGGACCCATTCTTCAACTAGCTTTTTTGTTGCTGGTTTCATGAAGTAGAGGAGTGAATGTTCTTGTCTGGGTGTAGAAGAGAAGAAATCATGGTGATTTCATGACGTTAGAGTGACCGAGTTCATTATTTGATCGCTCGAATTCATTTTTTGACATTCAATATGAACATGTGCACAGAGAAAAGAATGCCTGAATTCATCTTTTGACATTTTTCCTTGGAACAAACACAAAAAACTACAGTATATCTTAAACTGAACTCTTTCTTCGGCATTTAATCGCTTTTATTTATGTAGGTGTCTGCAACCATTCATTCCACTTTCACTGCATCAGCCGATGGTTGAAGACCCGTCAAGTATGTCCTTTGGGTATGCTTTGCCTCCCATGTTTATGCCGCTCGGATATTTTGCAGAAAATAGCGAGGGAGTTCCAAAAGTATGGTCACTAGTCCTTGCCTACTTACCTTTTGTTTGAAAAGAATGAATTTAATTGATTGATTTAATATTTATATTAAATTCATAGTTATTTTAATTATTGTAAATTAAAAGATGATTTTTTATTTAAATATTAGTAGGATAATTATTCTTTTAATAAGTCAAGTTAAAATGATATTTGTTCTCTTTTTAATTTTGAATATTAAAAAATAATTATATAATTTTGTATATTTTAAATTAAAATAATATTTGTTTAAGTTTGAATAATAAAAGGAATTTATCTTTTGACCATTACAAATTAAATATATTATTTAATTTGAATATTAGTAGGATAATTAATGTTTGAATATGTCAATTTAAAAAGATATTTGTTAAATTTTTAACTTTGAATATTAAAATAATTATATAATTTTGTATATTTCAAATTAAAATGATATATATTTAAGTTTGAATGGTAAAATGAGTTTTATATTTTAAATATTTCAAATTAAAAGATATTATTATCTGTTTAAAGTTGAATATTAAAATATATTTGGTTGGAATAAATATTTCTTGAAAATCTCTATAAATAGTTAGCAAACAACAGTTTTTCACATCTCGGATTTGAAGAATTTTCTTCTCTTGAAAAAATATTTTCTCCCCTTAAAAATATTATTTTCTTCCTAGTTTTTCGACAAGAGTCAAAGGCAATGTTCGTTCGTGATCTATGTAGATGTGCTGCTGCAATTGATCATAAGTTGTTGTATACTGTGAGACAAATGACCAACGAATTTGAGCATCAAAGAGTGGCCGAAAATCTGTCTTAAGTAAATTGTGTAGCGACAGACTTCAATTGATTCCGATCTCAACTGATCAAAATAAAAATGAGTATTTTTCTTTCTATTTAATTTTGATTTATTTTATCAAGTTTAACTTTCTTGTTTGATTTTCTCAGGTTTGATTTCGTCTTAGATTGTTACTTTGGTCAACACCTTTCCTGTTGCGAAAGAAGAGTGCTCTTATTTCTTCATCTTTCTGTCGATTCTTGTAATTTTTATTAGGACAAACGTTTGGCTGTATTAAATATAATCGGAATTTGATATGCACCCTGTGCAGTATGCTAAATTTTGAACGAGAATTATTCCTTCTTGCGTTGATCCCTCCCTTTCATGTTCATTCATGATGACATCCTTTGTGTACAGATTGTATCATCACTCTATAGTATTTTGATCAAAGATTGTTGACTACTCTTTAAGGTTCGTGCACAATTAGGGAGAAAATAATCCCAGCAAAACAACAATGTTAATAAAGATTCAAATTGTTTGCTTCTTTCATTTGATGGTGTTGGTCACATACTCGGCTGGGAGATAGTGGTATTGCTGGTATATGTTTTTATAGATATATTGATGAGTTTTCTTGCATGGAAGAAGAAGGACAATAACATGGAAAGGTGGAAAAAGAAAATGGGGGGTTTGTTATAAAAAAGTCAAAGTGGTTGTAACGTGCCACATCAACATTTTATCACCCATGTTAATGACTGTTAACGGTGAGTGACAAATTTTTTATAAATCGATGACGTTAGTGATCTATTTGTTACTTTTAAAACTTCAGTGGGGGAAAACGAAATTTATTCAAACTTTAGTGACCATGAATATGTGATAAGATACAAATAAAATTCATATGAATTTGTTGAGTACAAATATTGGATCAGCTCGTTTTTAGATTAATATATGAATCAATATCATATATTAATCTTCTGCAGTTATATAGCATAGATGTGAAATTATTATAGTTCTCAACTTAATGATTTTTATGTTTTGACATAATCAAATATTATCTTTAATCAGACAAATGTTATGTTTGAACATGACAAGAATTGTATAAATGAAAAAAAATTATGATACTAACGGCATAAAAATTGTCTCGAGTCGTGAGTTTAAAAACAAAAACAGTAAATTAAAATTCTTTAACCTTATTTGATTTTAGCTGATAACATCACATGATTTACTGTCCGTCTATAAATTTGTACACCTACAATAACTCCTTATTTATTTTTGTTTTTAACATTCAACACAAACGAAAAAGAAAAACCTGAATCCGATAGGGTGGCTGAAAATCGACCAACACTACACCAATTCACCAATCATCAACAACACTACACCATTCATCAAGCCAACTTCAAATAATTATACCTGATAAATGATAGGGAAATTAATTCCTCTGATGGTTGAGGTGGTGGTTGGACATTACAGTTTTTAGTTTAGTTTTAAGTGGCTTCAACTGCAAGCAATTACGAGACTGCAATGGAACAACTCAGCTCGACCAACACTTCAAACAGAGACAGCTGTATGATTTTATGCCATGGTATGTATTTTTAAAAAAAATATATTGTAATTTAAGGGTTTAATCGGCCCGACACTCCTTCGATTCATCCTGACTTTCAAAACTGCACGGATCAGTGCTCTCTACTCATTGCTCAACCTTCCTTTATAGTTATGGCTTCCCTTTGGAGGGAAATAAAAGCTTTAACTAAACATTATGTTTCTATCTATCGATATTTATATCCATTATAACAAGGCGTGTATTCTCTACTCAGTGCTGTTGAGAATAGCTGTTTGTATTGTGTATAAAACTAGCTCATGCATTGTAATCAAGAATACCATATTCTTGTATTCATTTATGTGTTCTTATCTCCTTTCTAAAATGGTATCTTTCGCCATTGATCTTGGGGCTTTATGTTTGGCTTCCGTTGCTTGAGCAGTTCTTGATGGATTTCACCACGAGTTCTAAATCGTTTACCCACAAGAAAGTAAATGTTGTCCTTGACGAAATGAATTTTCTTCTTTGGAAGCAGCAGATTCTGCTCACCATAAGAAGTCATCGGTTGGAACGGTTGCTTACAGGAGCTGCAGTAACTCCGCCGGAGATAGTGGTTGATGATGATGGCACTATTCGTGTCAATGATGAATGTGAAGATTTTGTGGCTCAAGATAGTGCTCTTGTCTCCTGGTTGTTGCTTACGGTCAGTCCTTATCTCCCTCCTCAATTTGTTGGGGCTGAAACTGCAGCAGCTGTCTGGAATACAGTTCTTCATTTCTTTGCCAACCGTTCAACAACAACTGTTATGAGTCTTCATTACAAGCTTCAGTCCTTAATGAAAGGAGGTGATAGTATGCGAGCTTACCTTACTCGTGTGAAGGAGGTATGTGATGCTTTAGCCTCTTGTGGCAGTAATGTTCCTCAAGTTGAGAAAATCGCGAGCATTCTGAAAGGTCTTCCACGAGAATATCAACATTTCATGGCGATTATCACATCCATGAGGGAAACTCTGTCTTTAGATATCATCTCTACTATGCTAATTGATGCAGAAACACAACTTGCTAGTTTTGATGATCAACTAGAAGCTTTGCCTATGAGTGCAAATGTTGCATAGGGAGAGGTAAGAAACACTTCAACGGTGAATAAAAGTTCTTATCAGAGATCTGATTACTCTTATAATTCTCGAGCTGGTGGTAGAGGTCGTGGCAGATCTCGGGTTCAGTGCCAAATTTGTGGAAATGTTGGACACCTTGTTGATCGATGTTGGCATAGATATGATCAAGACTTCTCGTGTGTTACTTTTATTAATCGAGGGCAATACTAGTCAGAATACAAGACTACCTCTTCTCCTGGTAATTTTATAGTTTCATCCACTGATGGTGGATATGAGTGTTTTGTTAAGCGAAGGATTGGTTCAATTATGGATGATCAACCACAAGCTCATGTGGCTTCTATGCAATCTGAGCGTTGGGTGGTTGACACAGGAGTTACACACCATGTTACAACAAATGCTATTAAGGTGTTGAATCTTCTGAGTACTATGGTCCAGGTAAACTCTTAATTGGGAATGGTATGCCTCTTGATGTTACTTTGGTTGGAAATGCTAGTGTGAATGCTTCTTCACGTGTGCTTTTACTGAATGATTTGTTGCATGTGCCACAAATAACCAAGAATTTGCTTTAGGTTTATAAGTTTGCTAGGGATAATGATGTTTTCATTGAGTTTCATGACAATCGATGTTGTGTTCAGGATGAGGCTACTGGAAGGTTGCTACTTCAAGGTGAAGAAAGTGATGGTTTATATTCCTTTGCTATGAATAATAATTCCTTAAAAGTTCATGTTGCACAAGCCAATGCAAGCTTAGTATCGACTTCATTGGATGATCTATGGCACCGACGTCTTGGTCACCCAGCTGTTGATACTCTAACAAAATTAGCTAGTGAACTAGGAGTTAAAGTTCATTCCAATGTAAATAAATAGTGTATTCCATGTCATTTGGGCAAAAGCCACAAATTGCCCTTTAGTGAATCAAATACAATAGTAGCTTCTTCATTTGATCTTGTATACTCAGATTTATAGGGACCACCACATGTGTCTTCAAATGGATTTCGTTTTTACATTTCATTTGTGGATGAATTTACTCTCCATACTTGGATCTATCTTTTGAAACACAAGGATAAGGCGTTGTTTGCATTTCAACTATTTTGGAAACTCGCAGCTAACCAATTTGGGAGTACTATCAAAGCATTACAAACAGACTGGGGTGGTGAATTTCGTAGCATTTCACCATTGTTGGCTCAAGATGGGATTGTGCACAAACTAACATGTCCTCACACTTCTGAACAGAATGATGTGGTAGAGAGAAAGTATCGTCATATTATTGAACTCGCACTAATTATGTTACCTCAGGCATCTTTACCAATCAAGTATTGGTCATATGCAGTTATCTCTACAGTGTATCTACTCAACCGTCTGCCTACTAAAGTTCTACAAGATGTGTCACCATTTGAAAAACTCTTTAGAAAAAACCTGAATATTCCATGATAAAGGTTTTTGGTTGTCAATGCTTTCCTCACTTAAGAGTGTTCCAAAAGTATAAATTGTCCTTTAGATCTCAAGTTTGTACTTATCTGGGAGTTAGTCCTCAACACAAAGGGTTTCAATGTTTGGCACCTGATGGACGAGTATATGTTTCTCGACATGTTGTGTTTAATGAATATGTTTTTCCATTTGCAGTGAAAGAAACTTGTGACTCGTTGAGTTCTACAATCAATACCAGTTCGAATGCTCAGTTACTTCGAGTTGTTACAGATGTCAAGAACTCTTATTTTTCAGTCTCCACATAACGTACCAAATATAACTACTGTGCATAAGGTGGTTGATAATTCTACATCACCTGCTGTAAATGAGGTGGTTAATGGGGTTGTAATACCTAATGTGGTTGAGGTGGTCAATGGTGGCTCTTAGTATACTTCTGATGCTACTATCCAACACACCTTTAATGCTACTGTTTCAGAAGATATTGTACCTAATGAAACTGTTGGTACAAGTGCAGAAGCTAGTAGTGTGCTTGATGATGTTGATAGTATACGAGATAACATTCCTGCTACTTCTGAGCCTGATGTTAGTAATCCTCAAACTCATGTCCATCATATGATGACACGCAATCGATGTAGAATTTTCAAGCCTAAGGTGTTTTCGAGTGCTTTGGATGATGATGTTCCTATTATAATAGATGCTGCTCTTCAGCCTTCTCACTGGTCTGCAGCAGTTCATGATGAGTACAACGCCTTAATAAATAATGGAACATGGAGACTGGTTCGACTCCCTGAAGACAGGATGGTTGTTGGTTGCAAAAGGCTTTTTCGGGTTAAGCATAACCTTGATGGATCAGTAAATAGGTATAAAGCTTGCTTGGTTGCCAAAGGATTCTCTCAAATTCCATGTTATGATTTCAAGGATACGTTCATCCCTGTGGTTCGGTTTTCAACATTTAATATAGCAGTTTCTAATGGATGGGAGCTTTGACATGTTGATATTAATAATGCTTTTTTCAATGGAGATTTAAGTGAGAATGTATACATGCAAAAACCTCCTGGGTTTAAGCAGACTGATGAACTTGGCCAACCCCTTGTGTGTAAACTTCAAAAAGCTCTTTATGGTCTTCGACAGTCACCTCGCAATTGGCATGTTAAACTTAAGGAGAATCTGCTGCATATGGGATTTGCAGTATCTCGAGCATATTCTTCTTTATTTCTCAAGCGTATTGATGATGGCTACATCTATGTCCTCGTGTATGTATATGATATAGTCATTGCAGGACAATCTTCTACTGCTATACATGAGATTGTATCAATGTTAAAGGATCATTTTACATTAAAGGATCTCGGGGAGTTGAGCTTCTTCCTAGGGATTGAGGTCAAAAATGTTAATAACTCGATTACATTAAGTCAAAAAATATATATTCTGGAACTCTTAGAGAAGACTGGAATGTCAAATGCAGCAGGTTGTGCCACGCCAATAGTAGTATCTCTGAAACTCTCACGTGAAGAAGGTGAACTTATTCTGAATGTCAGTGAATCCAGAAGTATAGCTGGTTCTCTTTTGTTTGTTTGTCATACACGACCTGACATTTCATTTAGTGTGGAACAAGTTGCTCAACACATGCATGCACCACGAGAAGCTCATTTTGTTTCAGTAAAAAGAATACTTCGTTATTTATCCTCCACTCTTAACTTTGGACTTATTTTTTCACCTGCTGCTCATGGATTGAACATTGTTGCCTTTGCTGATGTGGATTGGGGTGCTAGCATCGATGATAGGCATTTTATCACTGGATACGGGGTATTCCTTGGCAAATGTCTTGTTACATGGTGCTCGAAAAAACAACGAACAGTCTCTCGATCCACAATGGAGGTCGAATACAAGAGTGTAGCAGATGCAGCTACTGATATAATGTGGATTAAATCACTTTTGTCTGACCTTGGCATTCAGCAGGTTCATGAGCCAGTTGTATGGTGTGACAACACCAGTGCTGTGGCCATGAGCGCAAATCCAGTCTACCATGCTCAATCTAAGCATGTTGACCTCGATGTCCATTTTGTGCGTGAGAAAGTTGTTGTTGTTCAACTATGCGTCGGTTACATTCCAGCTATGCATAAAATAGCTGATGAAATCACTAAGCCATTGGCCAGAACTGCATTTGAGGAGTTTCGATCTAAAATATGTGTTCATCAAGTCTAATCCAGAAGACTAGAAGAAATAGGTATGAGCAATGCAATCATGCCACGTTGGATGTGCCACGCTGGCAATGGTTGTTAAGAGATAGTTAGAAGTTTGTTAATTTGTTAGGGTTGGTTACTCTATTAGAGCTGTTGAGAATAGCTGCTTGTATTGTGTATAAAACTAGCTCATGCATTGTAATCAAGAATACCATATTCCTTTGTTCATTTCTATGTTCTTATCTCCTTTCTAAAAGCCTCTTAACTAGTAATTTCAACTTACTTGAAAAAGTACAAGACAACCTCCAACATGGTGCACACTTGACTCTTTTCTTTTGTTCAACCACATAACCAAGTCCTCGAGAACAGCTGCACCCCATGCAAAGCGACCAATATAAACCACATTTTTCAGAAAATGAAGGTAACGGGAATCCACTTTTCCATTTGCATTGGGAAAAAGAATAGTGCCAAATGTGAAGAGAATGAATGTCCTAACAAAGTCTTCGTTAACTAATTGTCCAAGTGAATCGAGTCTACTTTCAAGGGATGCAATTGTGATCTTTCCCTTCCATAAAGAAGCTCCATAATTAGTTTCAAGATTCGAAAAGGCTTGATCCTCCCTAAGCAGTATAGGATCACCAACCACATGAATCCCCAAAATTAAAGCAACGTCCATCAGAGGAATTTTGACAATACCAGGAAGTAACATAAAACCACGTTTCTCGGAATTCCATCTCTCCATCAATTCTACCAGCAAACTCTTGCTCAGCATCTGATTAGGTATCAAAAGCAAATTGCCAAAACCAACTTTCTTTATCGCAGTTCTTTGATCATCGGTGAGTTTGTCAACTCGCTTAACAAATGACGACAAGGAAAATCTTGTACTAAAACTCCCAGTCCGTACATTTATGGATAAGCAAGCCCTCAATTATAAACGGTTCCATATCAACAAGGGGGGGAAAAGAACACTAAGGGTGTGTTTGGTTGGGGGAATGTGAGATTCCTATGGGAATCGAATCCACATTCTCCCGTTTGGTTGGCCGGGAATGTCATTACCGGTAATCTTACATTATCAATAGTGGATTTTTGGGGTATATTACCGGGAATGTAATTACCTCCATTTCCTAAGGTATTGTGGGATTTCCGGTGTTTTGGACTAAAATGCCCTTAAAATTATTTTTTCTTTCAAAAAATATCCTTATTCTGTCATTGAATAATAAAAATTCTACGAAGGTTAAATTACAAATTTATCCTTAAACTATTTTAGATTTACAAAAAAAAATCTATAATTAAAATTTTATATGAAGTTCAGGGGTTAAAATAAAATTTTACCCTTTCATTAAACCTTTTAATATTTTCAATTTTGTAAAAAAAAATTATATATTTGTTTCCTCTTTTTAAATTTAGTCGGGTCTTACGTTTCTGTCTATATGCAGAGATTTTTTATGCAGGGATTTATTTGCAGGGATTACTTCCATTACAGATGCGTATATGAAGAAAGCATTTGAAGACTGTTCAATTATGTATTTATTTATTTATATATGCATTGTATTTTATCTTTATTTTTACTTTTTTGACTGTCGGATGTATTCCACGGAAGCTGCTTTCAACTTGGCGTTGGGGGCAGCCTACTACCGTACCTCCCCCTTACTCCATTACATATGTGAATAGGGTTTTGTTGTTGTTGTTGTTGTAAATTTTTTAAAGAAAATATATAAATATTTTTCAATTTGTTAAAAAAAATATATATAATAAGGACAATTTGGTCAAAAATACATTCCAATAATCTTTTATTCCTTTAACCAATCAAACACAAAATACAACATTCACAGTAATCTTATTCCCTGGTAATTTTTTATTCTCATTGGTAATCTTACATTCCGTGAACCAAACGCACCTTAAGGGAAGTCAAACATAAAAGCCTCATTTAAATTCTTGTTCAAATATTAATAGTAATTTTCTTTATCATTAAATCATGTAAATATATTTATATAAAATACTTAGAGAAAAGAAAATAAAGTGTATATAATCTATATTAATATAGAACAAACAGATATATTTAATAATAAAAGTAGGTAAAAGATGGTATCATATAGTCGCATAAAGCGACCTAGTACACAACGAACAACGTTACAAGAGTAACTGAGATTACTTCCACTAAAAGTACTATCCCTATGGATTTTTAACATCCATTTTTATTATGTAGCTTTCATGAGCTGAGGAACTTCCATGGCCAAACTTTCACTTGACGCTGCAAACGGGACAATAAAAATAAAACATTCATCAGTTAAAAAATTGATAATGGTAGCTTTCAAAGCACACCGAGTAAATCAAGTGTGTTCCCATTTGATTATTTCTTTCCTTCTTTTATTGTTTTGAGCAATGGTTGACATGTGGGGTATTTAACAGTATCTTCATTTTATTAATAAAAAAAAACAATATCTTCAATTTAGGGTTAAGACCAAAATAGGGAATGAAGAGGAGGATATGGACAGAGGTTAAATGAACAAATGTATTTGAGTGAGGATATTAAATCGCATAAAAGCAGTCAGACTATAAGAGCAAAGGTCCGGAAAAATAAAAGATATGTTTCTTTACAATGCATTCAAGACAGTTTTGTTAACAAACCAAGGAAGGGAAGAAATAACCATGCAAAGAAAAATAAGAAGAAGATAGAGTACGAGGAAGACTGGACTGAACTAGAAGGAAGGTCTCTATCAGATTCCGATCTGCAAGATAGATGGCAAAGACAAAAGTTGGAAGCAAAGAAAACTTTGTAGATTGGAAGAGTGTTGGGGATAGAGTTTCATAGTCCAGAAGAGGTTTTAGTTAGGGAAATTATAGTAGCGGAGGAATCGGAAGGCATATCCCAATCGTTATCAATGCTTTTTAATTGAAATTAGAGGGGGAAGTTTCTGGGATGAAGAATCTATCCTGGAATATAAGAGGTATGGGTTCGGCAGTTAATTTTTCTGTACTTAGGTCATCTCCAATGCTTATATCTATTTTAGCGCATCTCTATCTCTACTATAGAGATGAAACAATAATTCATCTCCAGCGCTATCTCTACATTACCGCTATCTCTACTTTATTCATAATATTTAACTATTATAATATTGATTTTGCAAATATAAAATAAAACATATACATTTCTAATAAATATCTATTTGAATTTAAAAAAACAGAAAAATACAAAAAATCAGAAAATTTACAAAAAATATTAGTATGTTTATTTATCTAATTTCAATTTATTTTTATCTATCTTGCAAATTAATCTACTTGAATTTAAAAAAATCAGAAAAATACAAAAAAATCAAAAAAATTAGTATGTTTATATATCTAATTTCAATGTATTTTTATCTATCCTTTAGTTTAATCTATTTGAATTAAAAAAAAGAAAATTGTAGCGTGAGCTACAGTACCGCGCTAGATGTGGCGCAGTACTGTAGCAATCTCCACAGTAGCGCTAGATCTAACGCAGGGTTGGAGAGCTGTGAGCTCTCTACTTTGGAGAAATTCTCCAATGTAGAGAAGCATTGGAGATGCCCTTAGGAGGGTAATCAAAGTTCATCAGATTGAATTTGCGTTGACTCATGAGATATTGATGGTTGTTAATTAGTATGCTGACTTTGTTTTCTGTTTATCGCCAATAATTAGCAGAAAATGTATTGTTGTTGCCTGGTTCTGTCACTTTCAAAGTGGATGGTATTGGGAGAGATGATATTCCAGGTTATGGGGGCTTTTTATTTTCGAGTAATGGTGCGCTCTGAGTTTTGTTTTCAGGATCACTGTCAGGAGGTAATGTCGAAGATGTGTTGGATTTTGCATTAAATTTTGCCCTGTACGTGTTTTGTTTGGATGATTGATTGGGTTGGTAAGGCTGATCTAGTTTAGAGTTGGAGTCTAGAATGGTGCTAAGCTGAATTGAGTACCACCTACAGCGCAAGTGGCAGTGGCGGTCTTTGTTCTTTGAGATTAAGAAGTATGTTTTCGCTTAATTTAAAATGTGCATTTTTGTATTGTGAATACTAGGTGCCAAGGGATGGCAAGATGGCTGGATAATGATGGTATGCGTAGACTAAAGACCTTTTAGGTGTGGTGTGTTAGGCTTGGTTGTTTTCTGATGTCCATAACGGCTGTTAAGCTCTGTTTATTTGTTGTTGGTGTCGTAGTTTACTGTCTTCCTTCCAGCTTGGTTGTTGGAACCTTGGGGAATTGGTGGTTAGTTGAATTGATTACAATTGACTGTGAGCTAAGGTGATTGGATTCTTGTGTCTTGCGAGGACTTGTTGGTCAAAGAGGTGTCCCCCCGAAGAGTATATCTAATGTTTCATCCTGTAATTTGTTAGGTTGTTTGGATGATCTAAGTAGTGTTTGTTGTTACGTGCCTTGCGATCATAATGGAATGGCTTTGCTTTGCGTTTGATGGGGGTGCGTACAATCGATTGCTTTCGGGTTTTTTCTGATGGAAGTGGATTAATGTCGTACATGCTTACAGTGCTGGTTTTTTTATGTCTATAGGGAGAAGTTTAGTTATGTCGCTAGTCGATCTGTTCAACCTCTACAGTGCTGGAATTTTCGTTTGCTGTTCTGATTGTAATATTAGCTTTGTTTTGTTCTGCTCGGTTTGTCTTTGTTGGTTCTAGAGATATTGTTTGTGTTAAGTCTTTAAAGTGTTAGTTAAAGGTACTGCTGTTGCAAAAAGGTTGTTGGTTGTTGTAACGTTGATATGCTTTTAGCCTTGTCTTTGGTAAAGGGGTTTCAAAATTTGTAGGGGCAGAGTTGTGTGTTTTGTTTCGTTTGGAGTTGTATTTTGCTCCTAGTCAAGAGTATTCTTTTCCTCCGCTTAAGTTTAGGGAAGTTTTTAACGAGACTCTTGACTCAGGATTTATTTAATAAAAAATCTCTTTTGCCAAGCAAAAAAAGAATTAGGGTTAAGAAACCACTGAACTCTTTCATTTAGTGACCAAATTGACAATTTTTTTATTTAATGGTCAAGATATAATTAATTTTATAATTTAATGATTAAATTGATAATTTACTCAAATGAAAAAAAAATCTAAACTAACTATAAATGCAATCCCGTTATAGAGGTTGAGGAGTTCATTTGTTGGGACACGTTTACAATACCATTAAAACCAATCTGAGGTAGTTGAGGTCTGGAATGTTCGTTAATTGGGACACATAGGCGAGGTCATTAAAATCAATTTGAAGTTGGTTGAGGTATGTACCATATTGACGATTTTAACGGTGGGTAACAGATTCATGTTGGTAGCGGTCCATCGCACTCGTAATTTAACGAGTAATGGCGTATAACGCCGATAACGGGACTCTAATAGCAATATTCTACTGCTACTGGAAAAAAAACCTTAAAAAAACTAAAATTTTCACCCAAAAATTCGAAGGTAAAAAAATTCTAGATCTAAGTTTAGAAGATAACAGAAGATTTTTTTCTTTAATTACTTGTGTTTATTATCGAACGGTGGCCACCATCGTTGAATATGATCGACACTTAACATTTGATTATTTCTTTCATTATTTTAGTGTTTTGAGCAATGGTTGACATGTGGGGTATTTAACAATATCTTCAATTTATTAATAAAAAATACAATATCTTCAATTTAGGGTTAAGAAACCACTAAACTCTTTAATTTAGTGACCAAATTGACAATTTTTTATTTAATGGTCAAGATATAATTAATTTTATAATTTAATGATTAAATTGATAATTTACTCAAATGAAGAAAAAAAATCTACACTAACTATAAATGCAATCCCGTTATAGAGGTTGAGGAGTTCATTTGTTGGGACACGTTTACAATACCATTAAAACCAATCTGAGGTTAATTGAGATCTGGAATGTTCTTGAACTGGGACACATGGGCGAGGTCATTAAAATCAATTTGAAGTTGGTTGAGGTATGTACCATATTTTTAAAAACAATTATTTTGAACATTATTTTGGGTTAATTTGTTTAGTTAAAAATGAATTTATTAAGCTCACAACAGTTATTTTAAAATAAATATTTTTATAAATTTTAAAAAATTTATGTATTTTTTACCATTTTATCATTTTTAAATAATTTTTAACAAGTTCAATAAAATCAAAGTATATTCTATAAAGTTGATCTCAAAATTTATTCAATATTTAATCTCATAATCAAATATTTCAAGTGTCTGATATCTCTTAGAAAATTGTGACCTCTAGACATGATTTTCAATAAATTTATGTGATTTATCATAATTAAATTCACTATCAATCGATCATATCTTCTAAACCCATTAATCTAAAAGTAGTTATAATGATCTTACACTAACACTAAGGATCACTATAAAATCTCTCAACCCAATTGAGATAGGGGAGAAAGTATTGAATATCCTACTCCCAGTCTTTCTTCTTCATGAAGACAATGGATCTTTGTTATTGACCAATGATCACTTAATCAATGATTACGACTTTCTATTCAAATTAAAAGAGATAAATTCCATAAATAGCCAATACAATCCACAATATATTTAGGGTGAGTACGTGTCCATCTTGAAGTCTAAATTTTCTTTAGTTGTATATTTTATTGATGACATTCATCTCAAAATTTTTATTTGTGCCCACCTCATATAAAAATTTTATGTTATTAACGAATATGTGTCCACCCTCGAAAACATTTCTGAATCCGTCGCTGCTTGAAATTTATCCTATATTTAATCCCATAATCAAAGAAAATAAATACTTTGAGATTAAATGTCGAAAATAAGTAGATTAGTTTTAAAAGAGCGGTCATATTTCTGAGAAGACAAGTAGAAAAGATTAAACTAATATTTCAGTCCTTGGGGATGATTTTAATTAAATTGAAAGAAAACATCAAACAAGCAGGAAGTGCGTGACGATTGCCCATAACTGATTGGAAAAACACTTTTCTCCTAATGCGGTCTTAAAGGGGAGTTTACATCAAATTTTTGTAGTTGCATTGAATTGAGCCAACAACCAACTACCAAGCTTCGTGTTCACACTTATTTCTCTGTTTCTTTCCGTAGGCTATAAAAACCCTCGATCACTAACCAGTAGCCACACAGCAATCAGCAATTAGCGATCAGCATTAGCAATCACTAAGCACTTTCCCTACAAGTTGTGTAAGATCGTTTTTTGTTGTTGTAATCAATCAGAATGTCGTTTGTTTTTTGTTGTAATCAATCAGAACGGCCAGCTACCTTATGTCCCTTAAGGGAGCATGTGTGGTGGTGTTGTCCTTGGCCGTGGACGGTTGCACCCTTGGCTCAAGGAGCCATAAATTGTTGTGAAGTCACATCCAAACTGGCACCCTGCATTCCTTACTTGAAGGGTCCAGGCGGTGTTGTTGTTCCTCCAGCATGCTGCAGTGGGATCAAAACCCTCAACGGCGAAGCCCAAACAACACCAGACCGCCAGGCAGTTTGCAACTGCCTCAAAAGTGCGGATGCCGTCACTGGCATCAACTTAAACCTTGCAAGTGGACTCCCAGGGATGCTGTGCGGTGTCAGCATCCCTTACCAGATCAGCCCCAGCACTGACTGCAAATGGTTCCAATGCCTCTAATTTCTTTTATAATACTCATTGAGTTCTTCGGTTACGGTTGTCAATTTCTTAACTGATGAATGTTTTATTTTTGTTGTCCCATTTGCAGCGTCAAGTGAAAGTTTGGCCATGGAAGTTCCTCAGCTAATGAAAGCTAAAGAATAAAAGTGGATGTTAAAAGTCGATAGGGATAGCACCCTTAGTGGAAGTAATCTCAGTTACTAATGTAACGTTGTTCGTTGTGTACTAGGTTGCTTTATGCGACTATATAATATTATATTTTACCTACTTTTAATAGATCTGTTTCTTCTATATTGATATTATCTATATACGCTTTATTTTCTTTACTTCAAATATTTTATATAAATATGCTTACATGATCTAATGATACTTTTTTAACTGAGACAAAAATAACTACTGAATACTGTTTGGATAATACTTTGTAGATCTTGGAGAAACAGATTCGATTTCTTAATAAACACAAATTGAAGTGCGCAGTTACAAAATTAGTGGGAAACCACTCACTATTCTGACAGCCCCGAAGAGAGAGTTACATGAGAGTTTTTGTTGAAATTCTTTGTGAATGCACATGCACCACCGAAAGTGCATGAGAAAATAAAAGAAGAAAATGAATTAAAAAGCCGCACTGAAAGGTGCCGTTTTATTGAAAAAAATGGTAAAATCTTAAATTTTAGTCATTATAATTTAGGGTATTTATAAATTAGTCTTTAAGCTTCAATTATAAATACCCTAGCTCATTTAGCTTCAAAATCATCCCAAAGCATTCTAGCTTTCTTCTAATACTAGAGAATTTAGAGAGTTTTTTTAGAGTTGTTTTCTCTTTTTTTATCAAGAGAGAATTATCATTGTTTTCTCCTTGGTAGATCGAAAGAAGTTGTAATTCTTATTTTCTCATAGTGAAATTCTTCTACTGTTGCCCGTGGTTTTTACCCTATATTATTTAGGGGTTTTCCACGTAAATTTTGTGTCTCTTTTATCTTCATCTTTATTTTATCAAATTATCAGTTGCAATTTTGCTCTATCCGATAGCCGTCTTACGCAATAATTGGTATCAGAGCCAGATTTGAGTGTGTAATATCTGCTTATTATCTTTGTGGTTGCCATCAAAAGGTGGATCCTCCAGCATAAGAAAGTAAGAAGGTATTACCCATTCTTTGAAGGTTCCAGAGAACTATTCACGATAGTGAAATAGTGGGAGTTATCCGTAATAGAAGCTATGATAACGAAATTTGATATTGAAAAATTCAATGGGAGAAATTTCTCATTGTGGAAATTGAAGATGAAGGTCGTCCTGAGGAAAGACGGTTGTCTAGTAGCTATCAGTGAAAGGTCGGTGGATTTCATAGATGACAACAAATGGATCGAAATGGACGGGAATGCTATGGCAAACTTTCATCTAGCATTAGCAGATGAAGTATTGTCAAGCATCGAGGAGAAGAAGACAGCTAAAGAGATATTGGATCATCTCACCAAACTGTACGAGGCCACATCGCTGTACAATAAAATTTTTCTTAAGAGAAAATTGTACACTCTCCGGATGCCAAAATCTACTTCAGTGACGGAGCACTTAAATACACTGAACACTTTATTTTCTCAGCTTACAACCTTAAGCTGTAAAATAGGAGAACAAGAACGTGCTGAACTTCTACTTCAAAGTCTACCTGATTCGTATGATCAACTCATCATCAACTTGAAAAACAATAATGTCACCAGTCTAGTCTTCGATGACGTTGCAGGTGCTGTTCTACAAGAAGAAAATCGGCGCAAGAACAGGGAAGACAGACAAGTAAATCTGCAACAAGCAGAAGCGTTGACAACGATGAGAAGGAGATCAACGGAACGTGGCCAAAGCAGCAGTCACAAACATGGTAGATCTAAGTCGAGAAGTAAGAAGAATTTAAAGTGTTACAACTGTGGAAAGAAGGGTCACTTGAAGAAGGATTGTTGGAGTCCAAATAAAAACTCCAATCCATAAGGCAATACCGCAAGCACTTCAGATGATGGGGATGCTCTATGCTGTGAAGCGTCAACCACCATGGAAGGCAGAAAAAGATTTGCAGATATATGGCTCATTGATTCGGGAGCGACATATCACATGACCTTAAGAAGATAATGGTTCCATCATTATGAACCTATCTAAGGAGGATCTGTATAGTTGCAATGATCATGCCTTAGAGATCGTTGGTGTGGGAACCATCAAATTAAAGATGTATGATGGAACAATTAAAGTTGTTCAAGATGTACGACACGTGAAAGGCCTAAAGAAAAATTTATTATCCTACGGATTGTTGGATAATAATGCAAGCAAGATTGAAACACAGAAAGGAATCATGAAGGTGTTTCGTGGAGCGCTTGTGTTGCTGAAAGGCGAAAAGATAGCAGCAAACTTGTACATGCTGAAGGGAGAGACTTTGCCTGAAGCAGAAGCCTCTGTTGCCTCATGTAGTTCAAATTCTGTAATGGTATAGCATCAGAAACTTGGACACATGCCAGAACAATGAATGAAAGTTCTTGTGGAGCAAAAGCTACTTCCAGGCTTAACAAAGGTAACACTTCCTTTGTGTGAGCATTGCATAACAAGTAAGTAGCACCGGTTGAAATTCAACACGTCAAATTCTAGAGGCAAAAGTGTTCTAGAATTGGTTCATTCTGACGTATGGCAAGCACCAGTTACATCCCTAGGTGGAGCAAAATATTTTGTCTCATTTATTGATGACTACTCTAGGAGATGTTGGGTGTACCATATTAAGAAGAAGTCAGATGTGTTTTCAACTTTCAAAATCTTCAAAGCGCGGGTGGAACTTGATTCTGGAAATAAGATCAAGTGTTTCAGAATAGATAATGGAGGAGAATACACAAGCGAAGAATTTGATGACTTTTGTAGAAAAGAAGGCATCAAAAGACAGTTCACAGTGGCGAACACTCCTCAACAAAATGGAGTGGCAGAGCGGATGAACAGAACCTTGTTAGAAAGAACAAGAGCAATGTTGAGGGATGCAGGCCTAGAAAAATCATTCTGGGCAGAAGCAGTCAATACCGCCTGTTATTTGGTGAATCGAGCTCCATCAACTGCAATAGAGCTGAAGACACCAATGAAGATGTGGACTGGTAAACCAGTTGATTATTCAAACCTCCATGTATTTGGAAGTATTGTATACGTGATGTACAACTCCCAAGAAATTTCAAAACTGGATCCAAAATCCAGGAAATGAAAATTCTTGGGGTATGCTGATGGTGTAAAGGGGTATCGCTTGTGGGATCCCAGTACCCGCAAAGTGATCATTAACAGGGATGTTATCTTTGTAGAAGATAAGCTACAAATAAAAGAAGAAGATGATAGCGCTGAAAAGTCAGAGACTACTCAGATACATGTGGAAAAGGAGGTTGAACAAGGAGATTCTTCTGAAGCAGAACCATCTCATGATGAACAAGAACCAGATAGTTCTGAAGCTCCAACAAATCGTCAATCAGATCGTGTGAGAAGACGTCCCAATTGGTACTCAGATTATGTTATAGAAGGTAATATTGCATAATGTCTTTTAACAGAGGACGGTGAGCCATCAACATTCGAGGAGGCAATAAACAACTCAGATGCTTCACTGTGGATGATGGCGATGCAAGAAGAAATTGAAGCCCTTCATAAAAATAATACATGGGTCCTTGTGCCACTACCACAAGGAAGGAAGACAATTGGTAACAAATGGGTCTTCAAAATCAAGCGAAATGGTGACAATCAAGTTGAGAGGTATCATGCAAGACTGGTGGTCAAAGGATATTCTAAAAAAGAAGGTATTGATTTTAATGAAATATTTTCTCCTGTGGTTCGACTAACAACAGTTCGAGTAGTTTTGGCAATGTGTGCTACATTGAACTTACATCTAGAGCAGTTAGATGTTAAAACAGCTTTTCTTCATGGAAATCTTGAAGAAGATATTTATATGCTCCAGCCTGAAGGTTTTGAAGAAAAAGAAAAGAAGAACTTGGTTTGCAGGTTGAACAAATCTCTGTACGGTCTTAATGCCTTGGATAAGAGATTTGATTCCTTCATTATGTGCCTTGGATACAACGGACTTAATGCAGACCCTTGTGCTTATTTCAAGAGGTCTGGTGATAACGATTTTGTTATATTACTATCGTATGTGGATGACATGTTGGTTGCAGGACCCAACAAAGATAATATTGAAGAATTAAAGGCACAACTGGCTAGGGAATTTGAAATGAAGGACTTGGGATCAGCAAACAAGATTCTAGGGATACAAATTCACCGAGACAGAAGTAATAGAAAGATTTGGCTTTCACAAAAGAATTATTTGAAGAAGATCTTGTCACGATTCAACATGCAAGATTGTAAGCCAATTTCTACCCCTCTTCCTATTAACTTCAAATTATCCTCCAGTATAAGTCCTAACAGTGAAGAAGAGAGGATTGAGATGTCTCGAGTACCGTATGCATCAGCAGTGGGAAGTTTAATGTTCGCTATGATATGCACAAGACCAGACATTGCACAAGCAGCGGGAGTGGTTAGTCGGTACATGGCGTATCCAGGCAAAGGGAATTGGAATACAGTAAAGAGGATCCTGAGATACATCAAAGGGACCTCAAATGTTGCATTATGTTACAGAGGATCAAACTTACTAATCAATGGGTATGTAGATTCTGACTATGCAGGGGATTTGGATAAAAGCAAATCTACTACAGGATATGTGTTCAAAATTGCTGGTGGAGCTGTAAGTTGGGTTTCAAAATTGCAGTCAGTTGTGGCTACATCCACAACAGAGGCAGAATATGTAGCAGCTACACAAGCTAGTAAAGAAGCAATTTGGTTGAAGATGCTATTGGAAGAGCTTGGGCACAATCAAGAGTATGCCTCTCTGTTTTGTGACAGTCAAAGCGCCTTGCATTTAGCAAGGAATCCATCATTTCATTCAAGGACAAAGCACATACGAGTTCAATACCATTTCATTCGTGAAAAGGTTGAAGAAGGAACGATAGATATACAGAAGATCCATACCAAAGACAACATAGCAGATTTCATGACGAAGGCGATCAACGCTGATAAATTTACTTGGTGTCAATCCTCTTGTGGCATGTCAGAGACGTAAGCAACATGATGGTACAAGGTAGAAAGAATGGTGTGAAGATATGATTGTTCCAATCAAATCTTCAAGTGGAAGATTGTTGAAATTCTTTGTGAATGCACATACACCACCGAAAGTGCATGAGAAAATAAAAGAAGAAAATGAATTAAAAAAGGGGCACCGAAATGTGCAATTTTTGTTGGAAAAAATGGTAAAATCCTAAATTTTAGTCATTGTAATTTATGGTATTTACAAATTAGTCCTTAAGCTTCAACTATAAATACCCTAGCTCATTTAGCTTCAAAATCATCCCAAAGCATTCTAGCTTTCTTCCAATACTAGAGAATTTAGAGAGTTTCTTGAGAGTTGTTTTCTCCTTTTTTATCAAGAGAGAATTATCATTGTTTTCTCCTTGGTAGATCGAAAGAAGTTGTAATTCCTATTTTTTCATAGTGAAATTCTTCTACCGTTGTCCGTGATTTTTACCCTATATTATTTAAGGGTTTTCCACGTAAATTTTGTGTCTCTTTTATCTTCATCTTTATTTTCTCAAATTATCAGTTGCAATTTTGCTCTATCCGATAGCCGTCTTTCGCAACAGTTTTTCCTGACAAAATTAAAGAAGTATATCCATCATGATTATTTAACTTGAAAGGAGAAAGAAGTTCTCACACTTGAAGTCTTGAAGACACAGCTGATTACATCAGGACAGGGTGATAAGTGATGTACGTTCGTGGATGGTCTGAATCATGAAATTCAATCTCTTTTACAGCTCTAGGGATGTCTGGTTTTTAGTAGCTGGTTAATAGAGACGGATCTAGAAATTTAAAAATAGGGTCCAAAATTTTAATATTCAATTTTAAAATATTTAAGTGTACAAGTTTTCTTATTTTTTCCTATTATCATTAGTTAATTAAACTAAATTTAACATTTTCTCAAAATAATGAATATGCAATGGCTCTCCTATGGATTCGTGTACATCCAGAAGAGCCATTACACATTCGCCCCTAGCTATTGAGTCAACTCAGTGGATGAGGTAGGCGGTAGCATGTGATTCTCGTCAATATGACAAGAAAATTCGTGAGTCTTCTCATCTACCTCTTGTTAGTAATAGTGTTATAGGCATATTGTATGGACATAATGTTTTGATTATTGAATTTATTATTATCACAATTTGCGTGTACCTAAACTTTTAAATATTTTCTTCAAAATTTAACGTAAAATTTTGAACAGTATACTAAAATGAAACAAAATACTAACTTTTAAAACTAATAGTTAGGTACTAAAAGCATAATTTACCGATATTAATATCATTGAATAATATTATTGATTATTATAATTATCCCTAATCAATTAGGGTAAACTACATAGATAGTCACTAAAGTTTTAATAAGTTTTTGTTTTACCTACTGAAGTCTCAAAAGTAAACAATTGATCACTAACGTTATCGATTTATAATAAATTGACACGTTACAACCACTTTGACCACTTTGTGACTCTAAAAAATTTGTTTTTAATAACAAACCCCCATTTCTTTTTTCTACCTTTCCATCTTCTTGTCTTTCATCTTCTTCCTTGCAAGAAACATCATCAATATATCTATAAAAATATATCCCAACAGTACGACTATCTCCCAACCAAGTATGTGACCAACACCATCAAGAGTAAGAATCAAACAATTTGAATGCCAAGCCAACCAAGCAAGCGCTACCAGTGAGGAATGCACTGTTGCGTGGGGTGTGTTTCCTTTTTGCACTCCTTGAAACATTGCTCTCACGTATATATTCTCAATGGTTATATTTTAGGCATGTTTTATTGTTGGGATTGTACAATTGAGTTTGCAATATGTATGTAGAAGAGAAGGAAAATATAAAACACAAGGACTGTTTGAGTATGGTTTATACTGAACACAAGGATTGAGCTTTAGGACCCATTCTTCAACTAGCTTTTTGTTGCTGGTTTCATGAAGTAGAGGAGTGAATGAAACAACACAAAAACTACAATATATCTTAACCTGAACTCTTTCTTCGGCATTTAATCGCTTTTGTTTATGTAGGTGTCTGCAACCATGCATTCCACTTTCACTGCATCAGCCGATGGTTGAAGACCCGTCAAATGTGTCCTTTGGGTATGCTTTGCCTCCCATGTTTATGCCGCTCGAATATTTTGCCCCGTTCCATTCTTTTGACTCCTTGGAATTAATTCCGTAGTTTTGCTTTTGCAGATAATAGTGAATGAGTTCCAAAACTATGGTCACCAGTCCTTGCCTACTTCTGGAAAAAGAGTCAATTTAATTGATGAATTTAACTATTGCAAACTAAAATATAATTTTTAATTTAAATATTAGGAGGATAATTACTCTTTTAATCAATGTTTTTAAAATCGGAACGGACCTTGAACCGGTGAAGGTACTGGTTCACTGGTTCAATCGGGTTCAACCGCGGTTCAACCGGATTTTATATAAAATAATATTTTTTAAAAATTTTATATAATATTCAAAGCAATATTAATATATATATAATATTTTTTTAAGTTTACAATATTAAAAGGTATAAAAATATCACAAGTCATAACATATATAAGTTAAAAAACATAAAATCAAGTAAAACAAAATTATTCAAATCAACTACAACATAATATTTAAGGTAAAACATATTAAATAATAAATATAATTATATAACTATAATTAAAAAATAAATTTGGGGCTGAAAAAAATCATAACAAATGATGTCGTTTGGTTTAATTTTTTTTTTAAAAACAATCTCACGTGGCTAAGAAACATAGAAGAGCATCTCAAAAGTCTAAAGAGTAAAAATATGAGAACAAAACAATCTCACATGGCTAAGAAACATAGAAGAGCATCCCAACTGACTTCTATAAATACTAGAGGTAATTTGACATTCAAAATCATGGAACCTTTTGGTGAGCACAGAGCGAACTATTCGTTCGCTTCAATTGAGCTCGAATTTCAGGCTTCAATCGAGCTTCTAAAATTTTTTTGAGTTCAAGCATTTTCGAGTTCAAGTTTCAATATTATATTTCGAGTTCGAGTTGAACTTGATAATTTTTAGCTCGTGAGTTTTTGAGTCGAGTTGAGCTTACTTTTAAAGTTTTCGAGTTCGAGTCGAGCTCAGCAGTACTCGAGTTCGAGTCGAGCTCAGCAGTACTCGAGTTCGACTCGGCTCATTTAACAAATGACGTCGTTTGGTTTAATTTTTTTAAAGAAAAAAAGATAATTGGCGGTTCACACCGATTTTGTCGGTTTTCAGCCGGTTCACCCCGGTTCTCAGCCGGTTCTACCGGTTCTGTGCTCATCCAGTTTTGGAAGTTAACCGGACCTGACAGGCCACCCGTTCGGTTTTAATAACATTACTTTTAATAAATCAAGTTAAAAATGTATTTGTTATATTAATTTTAAATATTAAAAGATAATTATATATTTTTTTATATTTCAAATTAAAATAATATTGTTTAAGTTTGAATAGTAAAAGAAATTTATCTTTTGACCATTACAAATTAAATATATTATTTAATTTGAATATTAGTAGGATAATTACTCTTTGAATATGTCAATTTAAAAAGATATTTGTTACATTTTTAACTTTGAATATTAAAGATAATTATATTTTTTTGTTTATTTCAAATTAAAATAATATATATATTTAAGTTTGAATGATAAAAGAAATTTTATCTTTTGAATATTTCAAATTAAAAAATATTAATCTATTTAAAGTTGAATATTAAAAGATATTTGGTTGGATTAAACTTCTCTTTAAAATATCTATAAATAGTGAGAAAACAATAGTTTTTCACATCTCAGATTTGAAGAATTTTCTTCTCTTGAAAAAATATTTTATCTCCTTAAAAAATATTCTTTTCTTCTTAGTTTTTCGGTGATCGTCAAAGGTAAGGTTCGTTCGTGATCTATGCAGATGTGTTGCTGCAATTGATCATAAGGTGTTGTATACTGGGAGACAAATGACCAACGAACTGGAACACCAATAAGTGGTCGAAAATATGTCTTAAGAAAAATGTGTAACAACAGACTTCAATTAATTTCGATCTCAACTGATCAAAATAAAAAGGAGTACTTTTATTTCTATTTAATTTTGATTTATTTTATAAAGTTTAACTTTCTTGTTTGATTTTCTCATGTTTGATTTTGTCTCAGATTATTACTTCGGTCAACACCTTTCCATTTGTGAAAGAAGATTGCTCGTATTTCTTCAGCTTTCTGTCGATTCTAGTAATTTTTATTAGGGAAAACGTTTGGCTGTATTAAATAGAATTGGAATTTGATATGTACCCTATGCAGTATGCTAAATTTTGAATGAGAATTATTTCTTCTTGCGTTGATCCCTCCCTTTCATGTTCATTCATGATGGCATCCTTTGTGTACAGATTGTATCATCATTCTGCAGTCTTTTGATCAAGGATTGTTGACTACTCTTTAAGGTTCGTGCACAATTAGAGAGAAAAGAATCCCATCAAAACAACAATGTTAATAAAGATTCAAATTGTTTGCTTCTTTCATTTGATGGTGTTGGTCACATACTCGGCTGGGAGATAGTGGTATTGCTGGGATATCTTTTTATAGATATATTGATGAGTTTTCTTGCATGGAAGAAGAAGGACAAGAACATGGAAAGGTGGAAAAAGAAAATAAGGGTTTGTTATAAAAAAACATTTTTTACAGTCAAAAAGTGGTCAAAGTGGCTGTAACGTGCGACATCTGATTCTATCAAGGCCGTTAAGGGCTAGTGATCAATTTATTATAAATCAATAACGTTAATGATCAATTTGTTACTTTTAAAACTTTAGTGAGGAAAACAAAAACTTAATCAAACTTTAACGACCATGAATATGTGAATAAGATACAAATAAAATTCATATGAATTTTTTGAGAATAAATATTGGATCAACTCGTTTTTAGATTAATATATGAATCATTATCATATATTAATCTTCTGCAGTTATATAGATGTGAAATTATTATAGTTCTCAACTTAATGATTTTTATGTTTTGACAAAATCAAATATTGTATTTAATTAGACAACTATAAATGTTATGCTTGAACATGACAAGAATCGTATAAATGAATAAAAATTATGATACGGACGGCATAAAAATTGTCTCGAGTCTTGAGTTTAAAAACAAAAACAGTAAATTAAAATTCTTTAACCTTATTTGATTTTAGATGATAACATCACATGATTAACTGTCCGTCTATAAATTTGTACACCTACAATAACTCCTTATTTATGTTTGTTTTTAACATTCAACACAAACGAAAAAGAAAAAGAAAAACCTGAATCTGATAGGGTGGCTGAAAATCGACCAACGCTACTCCAATTTACCATTCATCAACAACACTACACCAATTCACCATTCATCAACAACACTACACCATTCATCAAGCCAACTTCAAATAATTATACCTGATAAATGATAGGGAAATTAATTCCTCTGATGGTTGGGTGGTGGTTGGACATTACAGTGTTTAGTTTAGTTTTAAGTGGCTTCAACTGCAAGCAATTACGAGACTGCAATGGAACAACTCAGCTCGACCAACACTTCAAACAGAGACAGCTGTATGATTTTATGCCATGGTATGTATTTTTAAAAAATTATATTGTAATTTAAGGGTTTAATCGGCCCGACACTCCTTCGATTATTTCTGACTTTGAAAACTGCACGGATCAGTGCTGTCTACTCATTGCTCAACCTTCCTTCATAGTTATGGCTTCCCTTTGGAGGGAAATAAAAGCTTTAACTAAACATTATGTATCTATCTATCGATATTTATATCCATTAAAACAAGGCGTTGAGCAAATATTGAATACCATGGCTGCTAAATCGGGACCAATCACAGGTCCTATGCAAAATAAAATTTTGCATGTGCCCTTTTTATGCGTCGCTTAATTATTAATCCTAATTATTGTTCTTTCACCACTTACCTACGTTTAGTAGCTATGGTGGTTTTTGTATAAATAGTTACACACTTTCCGCTTCGGATCCTCAAACCATTGCTACAATCAATAAGTTCAGCCGGTTGTTTGAGCTATAGCTATCTCTCACTCAAATGGCCACCAAAACGATAACATTGCAACTATTTCCCCTTTTCTTCTTCTGCTTGTTTCTTGTCTGCAACTGCAGATTCGAGGGCGTTAATGGAGATGACAATGGCGGCTGGCAAACTGCACATGCCACCTTCTACGGTGGTGCTGATGCTACCGGCACGATGGGTGAGTTTCAAACTTTCACTCTACATAAAAAATGGAACTTCTGTGTTATACATGTAATTTGTGATGTTTGTTTTAGGGGGAGCTTGTGGTTATGGGAACTTGTATAGTCAAGGGTATGGAACGAGCACAGCAGCTTTGAGCACTTCACTTTTCAACAATGGCCTGAGCTGTGGTTCCTGCTACGAGCTCCGGTGCAATGATGCTCCTAAATGGTGTTTTACTCGAACCATAACCGTGACCGCCACCAACTTTTGCCCCCCTAACTATGCTTTATCAAGTGACAATGGTGGTTGGTGCAATCCCCCCCGAGAACACTTTGATTTGGCCGAACCAGCTTTCTTGCAGATTGCCGAATATCGAGCTGGAATCGTACCTGTTCTCTACAGAAGGTCATAAACCACAATTCAGCTCGATTCAAATCATCACTCACTCATTATATCTTCAACCATACTTTAGTGTTCTTTTAACCTTTTGCAGGGTCTCATGTGTGAAGAAAGGAGGCATACGATACACCATTAATGGGCATTCATACTTCAACCTAGTTCTGATAACAAACGTCGCAGGTGCTGGGGATATAAAGTCGGTGTCGATCAAGGGTTCGAAGACGGGGTGGCTACCGATGTCGAGAAACTGGGGCCAAAACTGGCAGAGCAATGCCTACCTGAATGGCCAAAGCCTGTCTTTCAAAGTCACAGACAGCGATGGCAGGACCATCACAAACTACAATGTGGTGCCTGGTGGATGGCAATTCGGACAAACATTTGAAGGAGGCCAATTTTAAGACAAATTCAATTGAAAAATTACTTGTATAAGGTCACACGAGAGTTTTATGCATAGGTAGCAAGGTGGCTCCCGCTGGCTTTGTGTGAAATAAGCGAGCAAGTGCCATATATATATACATTTATACATTTCAATGTATGCATAGTGCCCTCCAACTACTAAGTTTGGATTTTGGAGGGAATATCCATAAGATAATGTCTGAAATTTGTTTGTTGATTGACCATAATTTTTAAGGATTAATATCCTTTATAATTTTTAAATAATTGGTGATTTCTTATTGTAAATGTTTTTCAGACCAATCAGATATCATCCAAGCATGAAAATTGAGCTAATAGTTAGTTGATTAACAAGCCTAATGAACGGTTCAAGCTTTTATCTCGAATCGAACTAAACTTAATAGGTACCACCTACTCGAACCAAACTCTCATCAAAGCACAATACTTTACAAACATGAACACAATGTACATGCCAAAAAAGAATTTGTTGCAAAACCTTGGCGAGGTTCAATAATTTAGCAAGGAGTATTTCACTCTCAAAACAATTTTGCCTTTCTCAACACCAAGCTTTCCACCAGTAACTAACCAATGACCGGGTGGATCTTGCGGCCCTTTGCTCATCTCAGACATATCGACGAATTTTGCCAACTTGTTTGAATTGTTTTCTTGTGTGGCCATACCCGAGTCCCCGGAGTTGGTAATACCCGTAGTAGCAACGACCTTCTTTGATTTCTTGTTTGGAGTGTGTCCCCCAAAGATCTTCGTATTGTGCAGCTAGGAACCTTAGAATACAAGAGCTTCATGTACAAGACATTTCTCGACCCGAAATCCCAGACTTCAAGTTGTGCTCCCGTGACAATGTAGATGCCAGAGAGGTCGACTATAAAGGTTTCAGGGTTTTCAACATGTGCAGTACTAACATGAGAGAAGTTCTTCCATTTCACAGGTTCAAACCATCTGCTGTCTTGCTCCTCAGGTCCCAGCCACTTGGGAGCGCCAATTGCTACACGCGTGTCCCAGTGTGGAAGCAGGATCTTTGGAAGAGAAGCTTTGTGTTGAAGATGAATACTCAGACGACTCTTCTTGATCCCTTTGTAACCGCAAGCCTGTCAGCGGCTTACGCCCAACTGAGATCTGCATTTACATTGAGCCCAGATTAAATCCAAAAATTTCTTGCAATGATTTATTTCACAATTCCCCAGTAACTTTCATGGGGTTGTTTATAATGAATGCCCTATGACCAGAAACTCCAGAATCATAACAATGATGTTTGATCGGTTCATAGGCTGCAAAACCATGCATGAAGTTTTTATATGAAAAGTCAAGTTGCAAAAGCCTATACCTGCTCTTGGCTGACATAAAGCTTTTGGCCCATCATGCTGAATTACAAAGATGGGCAGATAGGCTCCTTCCTCTGATGGCCAGGAATCTTATCCTGTACAAGAGCCCATATCCTAGGAATTTGAAACTCCAGAAAATATCGCAGTTCTTCAATTGGAGGCTTGTCTGCCGACAATCAGAGCAAATAATCCAGTTAGTACAAAGAATTTGTTGAAAGAAAAGATTGTATTCAATTAACTACAAAGAAGTAGCTGTATTACATTCAAGATGGAGACTGATAGCTCGAGCCACATGCTCCTTTCCAGCTACACCATCAAGCATAGCCGTTATAGGATAGAAAGTCATTTCAATGACATCAGGAGAGGACCGGCAGTTTTCGCCCACCGGGCGTGGTTTTGTTCCAGATCATCTCCTCCCCTTCTCCGAAAAATGAAAGTAAAATCCTACAACAATAAGAATTCCAGAAAATGGGATCAAGGCTTCATAGAAAAAGAAACACTAAAGCAAATATTTCGTAGTAGAAAGCAAATAAGCTTGCTCCATCAATCACGCAAATAATTCTCTCACCAGGGGCCAGCTGCTATATGCTTGTTCTAACATTATAAACGGCTTGCACCAACAATCTAATCTTACAACAAGCCATGATAGAATATCATTTGGCAATAAAAACCAATAAAGTGTACATATTAGCCACTCCAGCATGCTCAGTAATGAGCAATGATTTCGTAATTGTTGGGGAAACCGGGTTATTTCTCACACGAACGTAATTTCAAAATTGACTTAAAATGTCAAGATCAAAACCACCAAAGGTTGCACAGCGGATAAACCTGTCAAACTATTGAATATTAAAACACAATGGAAAAAAACCCGAATAAAAAACAATAAAGGAGAGAATATGCCAAATTTACAAGGTTCGACGAGAATATCATCTACTCCTCGGGCACCACACTAGATGATACCTTCACTATCAACAAATATTACAACAAATGGAATTCTTTAGAAAGAATTCCCAAAGTGAGAGAATGAAGAAAACAAGAGGAAGAGAGAACTTGTTTCTAGAATGATTTCTAATGAAATACTTAGGCCTATTTATAGTTGAGTTTTAATGACTAAACTTATAAATAACCTAATATTTTAGGGATCAAAGATGAAAAATAAGTTGGCCACCTACCAAAGAATTTTCCAATAAGTTTGCCACCAACCAAGATGAATTTTTCAAATAAGTTGGCCACCAACCAATATGAAATTTCTAACTTGTCAAATTTAATTTCAAGCCAAAACATAACAAATCTCCACCTTAGCTTGAAATTACCAAGCCTACTCAACTTTTTCAACTCCCCACATTTCATGAAGCTCTTTTAATGTAGTGCCTCTAATTGCGCTCACAAACGCCATACACCCGAAGGTGCTCAAACTTTCAGGATGTTAATCAAGTTCAAACAATGATTGAACTTGATTACTGTTACCACCTTGGTCATTATATCTGCAGGATTTTCTGATGTTGCAATTTTCTGAAGTAGAATCTTTCCTTCTTCAAAGATCTCCCGCACAAAGTGATACCTCACGTCGATATGCTTAGTCTTTGAATGGTAGACTTGATTTTTCGCTAAGTGAATAGCGCTCTGACTGTCACAATAGAGACTAATGTGACTTTGAACAACTTCCAAGTCTTCCATCAACCTGTTAAGCCAAATTGCTTCCTTCACAGCTTTTGAAACTGCCATGTATTCTGCCTCTGTAGTAGACAAAGCCACCGTAAATTGCAAAGTAGACTTCCAACTTACTGGGGCTCTAGCAAGAGTAAACAAATACCCAGTAGTTGATCGAAGCTTATCCAAATCACCAGCACAGTCGGAATCAACATATCCAACCACACACTGACCAAGTGCTTCATCATGTTCAAAAACTAAACCAACATCCACGGTTTGTTGGAGATACCGTAGAATCCATTTCACAGCTTGTCAATGTCCTTCTCCATGATCATGCATGTACCTGCTCACAACTTCAACTGTTTGTAAAATGTCAGGACGCGTACACACCATTACATACATCAAGCTCCCAACTGCATTAGCATATGGAACTTTTGCCATATACTCTCGTTCTTCGTTAGTTTTAGGAGATAATTGAGAACTAAATTTCAAATGAGAAGCCAATGGGATACTTACATGTTTGGTATTTTCATTCATGCCTAAACATTATAATACATTTCTCAGATACTGTTTCTGTATTAAACAAAGCTTCCCTCTCTGTCTATCTTTGTTTATCTCCATACCAAAAATCTTTTTGGCCTCACCTAGATCTTTCATCTCAAACTCTTGATTCAACTGAGTCTTTAATTTGTCTATCTCCTTTTAACTCTTCGAAGCGATCAACATATCGTCAACGTACAAGAGAAGATAAATGAAAGATCCATCTTTGAGCTTTTGCAAATACACACTATGATCATATTTGCTTCTAGTGTACTTTTGCCTCCTCATAAAGTTATCAAATTGTACCACTGCCTCAGAGATTGCTTCAATCCATATAGCGATTTGTTCAGCTTACAAACCCATTTCTCACAACTACCATCTTTGTATCTTTCTGGCTGAGTCATATAGATCTCCTCTTCTAAATCACCATGCAAGAAAACCGTCTTTGCATCAAGTTGAGCTAGCTCCAAATTCAACTGTGCTACCAAGGCCAACAATATTCTAATGGAGGAATGCTTCACAACAGGGGAAAATACTTAATTGTAGTCGATTCCCTCCGTTTGAGCGTAGCCTTTAGCTACCAACCGTGCTTTGTAGCGAACATCTTTCTTGCTATGAGATCCATCTTTCTTTGCAAATACCTACTTGCATCCAATTGCTCTTTTACCTTTCGGTAATTGTGTCAGTTTCCAAGTGTTGTTCTTTTGGAGAGATTGTATTTTTTCATCCATGACACTTTTTTACTTATCACTTTCCAAGCTTTGTATTGCTTCTTGGTAAGTAATAGGGATATCATCATCAACAACTAGAAGAGCATAGGCCACCATATCAACAAATCGAGCAAGTCTACGAATTTCTCTCATTGGCCTTGTAACTGCAAGTGGTTCTGGTGTCTCCAATGGTTCTTGGGTTTGAACCTCTTCATTTTCTGATTCTTCTATTAGAGTTGAAGAATCAGCTGCATCAACTTCTGGGATCATCGTCTGCTGAAACTCCACCTGTTTTGGAGTATGCTCCACATGCTGCGGAGTACTACTTGTCTGGACAGCTTCATTTGTTACCTTCTTTACTAGGTCAGATTCATCAAAGGTAACATCTCTGTTACAAATTATCTTCTTGGTGTCTAAACACCAAAGGCGGAATCCCTTCACTCCATGGGTGATTCCCATAAAGAGAGTCTTTTTTGCTCTCGGATCAAGCTTTGATTCCTTCACATGATAATAAGTAGTGGATTCAAATACATGTAAGGAATCATAATCAGTAGCAGGTTTTTCAGACCATACCTCCAATGGTGTTTTTCCTTCTATCGCTGATGACGGTAGACGATTGATGAGATTGCCAGCATATGTCACAGCCTCAGCCCAAAATGTCTTGCCTAACCCAGCATTAGACAACATACATCAAACTTTCTCTAATAGTGTTCGATTCATACGCTCTGCCACCCCATTATGTTATAGTGTATTTCTAGCAGTGAAGTGTCGAACAATATCATACTCTTGGAAAACGTCAAAGAATGTGTCACTTTTATATTCCCCTTCATTGTCCATCCTAAGACGTTTGATCTCTCTACCAATCTGGTTCTCGATCATATTTTTTCATTTCAGGAAAATTCGAAGCACTTCATCTTTAGACTTCATCGGATACACCCAAACTCTTCTGGAAAAGTCATCTACAAAAGTTACAAAATAATTGTTTCCTCCCAAAGACGATGTCTTTGAAGGACCCCATACGTTTGAGTGAATATAATCCGCAATACCTTTTGTATTATGTATAGTGGTGCCAAACTTTACTCTCTTCTGATTTCCCAGAACACAGTGCTCGCAAAAGTTCAATTTGCAAGCCTTTGCACCTGTCAACAATCATTTCTTTGCCAGAATTTGCAAGGATTTCTCTCCAGCATGTCTCAACCGCATATGCCACAACTGGGTTACGTCCAAATCATCACCTCTGGAAGTTGTTGCAACTGCTCCAATAATTGTACTACCTTGGTAGTAATACAAATTATTTTTCCTGACGCCCTTCATCATTATAAGTGCGCCATATGTGACTTTTAAAAATCCATCTCTCATATTGACACTGAGCCTTTGGATTCCAAGGCTCCCAACGAGATGAGATTTTTCTTCAAACTGAGCACGTATCGGACATCCGTCAGAACTCTGGTTGATCCATCTTGATTCTTCAATCGAATTGAACCTATCCCAACAGTTTTACAAGCATTGTCATTGCTCATATAAACAACTCATGCATTTAGTTCTACTAAATCGGAGAACCACTCCCGATTAGGGGACATATGATAGGTGCAACCTGAATCTAATATCCATTCATCTGAATGGAATGTTGTTGATGAAGCAACCAATGATATGTCAGAGTCATTTGCATCATGCTCTGCAACACATGCATCTAGAGAAACTTTTTCTTTCTTCTTCAGCTTCGGACAATCTTTCTTCCAATGGTCTTTCTCATGACAAAAGACACATTATCTTTTCCCAGTCTGGACTTCGACTTTGATCTCCCTCTCCACTTTGACTTTTGACTTTTCAAGCGACCTCTTGCCACCATGACCTTCGCTGCTTCGTACTTGCTCTCCTTCTTGGTTTTCTTCCTGAGCTCATAACTATACAAAGCAACAGTTATATCTTTAAGGGTAACATTATCCTTACCATGAAGTAATTTTGTCTCAAGGTGCTCAAATTCATCTGGAAGAGATGACAACAACATCAAAGCCAAATCTTCATCTTTGAAGGTTTCATCCATGCTCAATAAGTCTGCCACTAGCTCATTGAACGCAGTGATGTGTTCATTCATACTGGTGTCTGGTTGATAATCAAATCTGAATAATCTTTTCTTCATGTGGAGATGATTCTGAGAGATTTTCTTTAGGAATTTTTCCTCCAATGCTTTCCACATCGTACTTGCAGAAGTCTCGTTCTTGTAGCCATACTTCTTCTCCCTAGAAAGACAAGATCGAATCGTGTTGCACGCCAAACGATTGATTGTTCCACATTCTTTCTCCTCCATATATTCGGGTTTTTCTTCCTCAATGGCGATGTCTAGACCTTGTTAGAATAAAGTGTCTCCTCGCCTTGCCACATGCCAAAATGACTGGATCCATCGAACAACTCCACCGAGAAATTTGCATTTGACATCACCCTCCTCACCGGTCCAGATGAAGACCTTGATGTCTCAACTGATCCGTATTTTGGCATTTTAATTCTAACGAACAATATTCAATATCACGAACTGTATCTTTTCAGCAACGGAACCACCAGGATAACCTTAATCGAAGCTCAGATGCCAATTGTTGGGGAAACCGGGTTATTTCCCACACGAACGTAGTTTCAAAATTGACCTAAAATGTCAAGATCAAAACCACCAAAAGTTGCACAGCGGATAAACCTGTCAAACTATTGAATATTGAAACACAATGGAAAAATACCGAATAAAAAACAATAAATGAGATAACACCAAATTTACGAGATTCGACGAGAATATCGTCTACTCCTCGGGCATCACACCGGATGATAACTTCACTATCAACAAATATTATAAAAAATGAAATTCTTTAGAGTTCCCAAAGTGAGAGAATTGAGAAAACAAGAGGAAAAGAGAACTTGTTTTTGGAATGATTTCTAATGAAATACTTAGGCCTATTTATAGTTGAGTTTTAAGGACTAAACTTATAAATAACCTAATATTTTAGGGATCAAAGATGAAAAATAAGTTGGTCACCTACAAAAGAATTTTCAAATAAGTTGATCACCAACCAAGATGAAATTTCCAACTTGTCAAACTTAATTTCAAGCCAAAACATAACAATAATAGTTCAATACATCGCAATGGGAACATTTTAAGAGGAATGGTTACAACGGCCAGATGTCCAAACTAACCATGGCCTACTATACAATGTTGGCTATCTGGATCTGATTCAATAATGGGAAAAACAGTAAATGCACCATCCACTCCGATGAAACCAATCATGAAGCTATCACATTCAATGAATCATTGCCAAAAACAAACCGTGAGTACAAACTAACATGTCTTATAAAAGAGTTTCAGACAAATAGTGCAGGCAAATACAATTGTGGTTGGCAGTTAAATTATTTTCAGTCGTGAATCTCAAAATAAATAACAATCACCCCCTGGTTCTTAATATCCTACATGCTAAATCGCTTATGTGTACGAAGAACAATGCAAAATTTCTTTTCCAAATTAGATTTCTCAACTTTATGACCCCAAGGGCACAGAATATAACAAAATGGCATCCCGATCATAGCATATTCAAATTGATTTCCACTAATAAAATGTCATGACATCTTAATACCTCTTTCTCATATAGAGATGGCGCAGTGGTAGGCTGAGGGTATATCTCTTGACTGTTGAATATGCCAGAATCAAGACCCTACAAAACTCCAATATTATGTCAGCAAAGGTCAAGAAAATAAGAAAACCGAAGGATGGAAAAATATGAAAGAAAAAGTGGAACTAGCCTTATCCTTCAATTTGATTTAACCTGAACTTGTAAGGCTTTCTCTGTCGGAGAATCTCAGGTTTCCAATACCCTGGACATAGCTTTTCAAATACTTGGTTGACAAAGGTGATGTATGATGTTGTTTGACGTATATCACATCTTTACCACCAATAGTTACTGAAGTAATAACATGAGTCCCAAAACTTTCAATGAAACTGTCAAATAAAGCAGAATTAGGAACTTAACCTATAAGAGAAGTTTCATTTAACAACAAATGTTCATACCTTGCTAAGTTCGATGGTTCCCAAGATGTCGGGACAGCCTGTTTAACATTTTCTTGCAATGATGATGGGGTCTTTGTAAGCTGAAACTTGGCAACTGGAATGTAAAATCCATCCATAGCAAGTGTCTTTGTCATTGCAGTATCAGTAGTCGTTGAACCAGTAAAGCTAAATGCAGAATTAAAACTACCAAGCGGAAAACCACCAGGGACATCAGCTTTTATGTTAAAATACTCCACCATCTGAAATTGGAAGTTAAGAATAGCAAATTAGAATAGGTTAAAGCAACACAAATCATGTTCAAAGAAATAAGAGTAAAACAAATAATACGAAATAAATTGTTTAGGTAATAATATTAAGATCAGAAACATTAGTTATGCTAATGCTATAATTCATCATTGATCAGAGTGCAGTTAGCAATTCAATCAGCATTCTCTCTGTCTCTTACAACTAATTAGGTCCATCGTAATCAAATTCAACACTCTTATGTATGTTCTTATGTCACCCTAACTATTTTATGGAAGCAGTTAATCACTTAAAACCAAATTTGGACACTAGCAATCAGACATGAGTCCATGACCTTGAGCATTTTGGTAGGAGATAACTAGAAGGGCAAACAGAATCAGTTGCTAGAGATTTTTTGGTTCACAATTGACACCAATGGATAATTGTACTTCATCAAATAAGTCCTTAAAAAGCTCATGCATGAGAAAAAACTAAACCATGATAAATTAGAGGGAAGAAGGCATAGCCTCAAGATATTTTGACTACAATAGAAACAAGTTTTGAATCTGAACGAACCCCCTTGCATAATTTATGAATAAAACACCAGAACATTACCTCATGGAAGTTGCAGACCCCAGAACTATGACAGCCAAAAGGCTCCGAGGAGTTTTTGATATCTCTAGAAATATTTGGCAAAACAGTTTGATTATCCAGGTAGATATCCCTACCATGTTCATCATCGATTTCAACTATCCTAGAACCTGTCACGCCTTTACAATACAGTAACTTCGTATCGAAGTTAACATCAAATCCCCTCCCTAATGCCTGCACAGCGTTCATTGCAGTGTGCAGGGCAGCTGTATTGTCATTTCCAGTTTCCCCCATTTTCTCATAACCAGAATTCCAGTTTCAATTCCCCTTCAGAATCCAGTCTTTTCCTTGATCACTAATACCCAGTTCACCAAATAAGCTCAGCTCAAAAATCCAATTCCCAGTTCTACAGGATTCCAAGGAAACCGAATGAATTGTGAAGATAGAATAGAGGTGGAGAAAAGAAGGATATGGGCTGATAGTCAAAACCACGAGGTTATTTGCTAGAGAATCAAGAATTCAACTTGGTATTTTGAAAGGTTCTAATATACAGCTTATCAACCCGATGGTTTCTCTTGAAATTCTCTCTTTTATTCTCGTTTGTTGTGTTAAAAAAAAGAGAGAAAAACAAATAAAACCCCGACCTTTGTGATGTCGTCCCAATTCCAAAAAGTCATTGACTTTCTCTCTCGAAAGTCTTTTTTTTTCACCAAATAAAATTTTCCATGAGTTCTTAACCGTTCATTCTTCTAGACTCAGTCTCGGAAAGAAAGGAAATTACCTAAACAACTCTCACCTAAAATTTCCTCTTTGGGATTCCTAATAAAAAAAAAGGGGGAAACAAAAATTTAGTTTGGTTTTTGGTAAAGTTAAAGACACAGTAACATACAAACACAAGAAGCTTACTTTTCCGCATGAACTGCTGCAAAGACCAAAGACAAGACTTTGCTTTTAGTCTATAGATATATGTTCTTCGTCCCCTCCGATGATTCTAGTTTTTTCATTTGCCATTACTTTTTGTACGTTGCATCAAGTGATACTTAATGGTCCACTTTGCATGGTCTTATTTTTTTTTAAATGCTAGTTTTATTAAAAATATAAAATATTTGAAATTATAATGAAGATTTATCGGTACAACCGTAAACATAAATTAAATAATAATTAAGATATTTTTCTATAACCAATGCTCAAACAAAATAAAGATACGAATAAATCTGACTGTATCGACAAACGAACCATAAAAGGGTATAAAACTATTGAAGATCAACGACAAATCACAAATCAAAGTCAAGCGACGTAAGAAAACTATCAACGAATGCAAAACCTGTATCTAAATCAATACAATGGTCCAAAACAGGGAAGATGACTAGCATGATAACAAATAAATCAGTCATTGCAATACCAAATCTAACCTGAGAAAAAAATGAAAACAAAGATAAAAAATCATAAACTACGAAAAAGACATAGAAAAACGTGTCAAAAAAATAGAGATAAACGTTTCATAAAAGCATAAAACTAAAATAGTAACACTCGAATCGATATTGAAAATAGTAATATCTCTTCGTTTTGGTTGGAGTAATAAATGAATGCTTTAAGACGTAAGAGGTCATTTATTCTCGATTGGAAATAATTAGATATTATCGTTTTCTCTCGAATTAATATTGATTTTTAAGACGGAATAGTGATATCTCTTCATTTCGATTAGAGTAATAAATTACTGCTTTAAGGCATGAGAGGTCATTTATTCTCGATTAGAAATCATTGGATATTATTGTTTTCACTCGAATAAATATTGAATTTTAAGACGAAATAGTGATATATCTTCATTTCAATTGGAGTAATAAATGATTGCTTTAAAGCATGAGAGTTCATTTATTCTCGATCGGAAATAATTAGATATTATCATTTTCTCTCTTAGAATTATTTTGGTGTTGTTATTTTTTTATTTTGGTGTTGTGGGGGTGTTAATCATTCCCCACACGTAACCAACTCCCGAACTCAAATTTTGATAACGCAGACCGCAAATTTGTTGTTTTAATTAATATTATTTTTTATTAAAATGACAAATACTTTTTGGGTGCCCAATCACACCCTAATCAAAGATTGGTGGTGACTCCTTGAACCACGTTTTATCATTTATCGATCATCAAATTGTTCGAAAATGAGTCCTTTTCAAAAACTGTTTCGACAACAATGATGAATTAAAAGTGATTCTAATTTTTAAATGTTGATTATTAAATAATTGTGATTGATCTAAAAGTCCATTGTATGTTGCATTGAGAGTCGTAGGTACATTTGACATGCCATTAAGTTGAGTAAATTCAAGTTAAGTTATGGTACATTCATGTACATTATGATTAGCACCGTTGGTGCATATGTTATGATTTGCACTTGGAGTGCATCTTATGATGATTATATGATTGACACCGTGAAGTGCATAGTGTGCACCTTATCGCGTACCTTGTATTTCTCTTAAATATGCACTGAGCTATGAAAATGAAATATGAAAGTTATTAAATATGTCATATTCGCATGAATTATGATATGATTATTTTATCTGCTAATGTTTATTATGATTTGGATAAAATCATGGGATGATATAAATTTTCAGGTTTATGATGAAGAAATTGGCTTGAATAAGTCGGTTTGAAAGTTTAATGTTTTATTTAAATTATTTTTATGTTTTATCGTATTTATGATAATTTTATGTCTTATCTCACCTTAGCTTATTACTGGTCACTAAGTTATATTTAGTGTGTGATGATTTCCATGCGTAGGTTCAGATAAATAATAGAACGTGCAATGAAGAGCCTCCCGAGCAACTTTTTGGAGATCATATGTACTATTAGTATCTATAACATCCCAAATACAGGGCTAGTGACTAAAATGCAAATTTTGAAAACTTTGTGCTCAATTTTGAAATAAGTTAAAAGTTTATGGATTTAATTGAAAATTATGTGAATATGATTGATTAGTAAATATGGAAAGAAAAAAGGGTAAAATGGTCATTTGGCAAGAAAATTTTTTATCTTTCATTTGTGGGCTATAAAACACGTGGGGATTAGGAGGAAAAATGAAAAGAAAAGTCTGGAGAATGGGTGGAGCTATCTTCTTCTTCTCGTGTCACTATGAATAAGGTAAGTTGGTCTCAAGTTAAGATTTCCTTTCATTTTTAAGTTGGTTTTGATTATAGAGATGATAGAAAAGCTTAAGTGAGGCTTTAGATTACTTAAAACTTAAAGAATGATAAGTTATGGAATATTGAATATAAAGAGTTTTTAAGTGAATTGTTGAAAAAAATGTTGTTAATGGATTTAGAAGTCATATTTGACTTGTCAAAGGTATAATTAAGAAGTATAGAGTGATAGAAATGAATTTGGAACATGTTGATTTATTGGCTTAATTATTGAATTCAAATATGTATTAGGGATATTGGATATTAGGACGAGTTAAAGTGATCTAATTTGATTAGAATAAGTGTAACATCCTCAATACCGGGTTAGTGACTAAATTGTAAGTCTCAGAATTTGGTAGTTAAAATAAAATGAATGAATAGTATAAAGATTTATATGTAAATTATTGTGTATGATGGAATTGAAAGGAAGAAGGAATGGAAGGACAATAGAGTAATTGCAATGAAAAATAATTAAAGAAGGGATAAGTGTGTATATAAGGATACACGTGGGTGGAAAGGGAGAAAACACCCAAGACTTCCAGAGTTCTCTTCTTCTTCTTTTTTCCTTGTGCATGTGGACCAAAGCAAAGGTAAGATTTCTGATTATTGAGTTTCTTGTTAAATTTAATATTGGGTTTTGATTATTAGATGATAACTAAGCTTAAAGAAAGCTTAAGTTATATTAACATCAAATGATGATGGAGTTAAGAGAGATTTAAGATTTGAAGTTCTTAAATGAAATCTTGGAATAGAGTTCATAACTAGAATTGAAAGTTAAATTTGACTTGTTATCAATCTAGTTAAGATATACAAAGTGTTAAAAGTGGAATTCAAACATGTTGAATTATTGATGTAATTCTTGAATTTCATATGAATGATAGAATTGGAGGTTTAAGATGAAATAAATGAGTATAAATTGGTTTAAGGATGTGTACTATAGTTAAGAATGAAAAAGAGGATTAAACATGAAGGATTTAATCCAAAATGAATGAATTTTCGGGTTCAAAAAGAGGATTCTGGGCAGAGTGCATCGATGCATCAAGGTTAAAACCCAGAAAGTGTTTGAAGGTGTATCGATGCACTGGTAGTGCATCGATGCACTCTTTTAAAATAAAAATATCGAATGCAATTAGTGCATCGATGCATAAGGCATGCATCGATGCATTCCATTAATAATAAAACATTGAATGCATTTTATGCACCGATGCACAAGTAGTGCATCGATGCATACCTTCATTAAAAGAGGAAATTGACATTTATCTTAATCTAAAGAGTGAACCATTAGAGTATATTAGCTATAATACTGATATAGATCCATGTGTGATTATGTAGATACTAAAAGTAAGCTTATTCCGGAATGATCAAAGGATTAGAATCTAATCAAAGCAAAGCTAAGGTGAGTGCATACTATATTTATAGTATAATGGAATAAGACTTGTGATAAGTCTAATTCCTATATTGATTTTTATAGTACAATAGTTGTGAACATGCATACATGATAATTATTGTAATACATGCATAAGGCATATATATGTTCATGTGATTGGATAAATGATGTATATATATGAATAGATTCAAATACACATGTGATATGATATGTGATATGAGAACGTGACTTGAGCTACATGATCACAAGAGAAATGACATGAGCTACATGATCACAAGAGAAATGACATGAACTACATGATCACAAGAGAAATGACATGAGTACATGAACATATGAAATATAAGAATAATGCTCATAGTATACGATATGAGAGCTATAGGTGTAATTGGCATGCAAAGAGTCGAGGGTATAATAGTCTTTCGGGACGTAGTCCTTCGGGATGTAGTGGTCCTACGGGACATATATGACAGTCCTTCGGAACGAATATTGAACTAAGGTTCGGTGCCCCATGAGGGAATTGATACAAGCTGTGGTGACAGCATTAGTGCACAACCTCAATACACTCACATACCTCTATTCTCAATAATATACATGGGCAATTGAAATACAAAGTAAAGTGAAAGTGGTACAAGAAGGTAAGTTTTGTACATGCATGATATGATTATATATGTTATTGTGTAATAGATACATGTATATTGAAATGTCATGAAGGAAATGGTAAGAATGCATATTCATGAAGATATTGTTGCATATTTATTTATTGCCTCACTAAGTCTATGACTTAGCGTGTAAGTGATTTACACGTAGGTACCAAGAAATAAGAAGATTCAGAATAGCAGTGGCACGGACAACAACATTACTAAGAAGTTAGATCAGAAGTAATTGACAAAGTATGTATTTTGTTGTGTATAAAGTGTTGGTATGTAATAAGTGGTTAATTACGAGTGCTCTGATCAATTTTGTATTAAGTGGTCTCTTTTATGTACATTAAAGTATTTTGTTTTAATGAAAGTTTTAAATTCCTGGGATTTTTCTTTAAGAATCAAAGTTTGAAAAGTCAATGTGACATCTCGGACTTGTATTCGGGTCGAATATGAGTTAGGGGTGTTACATTTAATGGTATCAGAGCTACGGTTTAGTCGATTCTCGGCATAAACCGGAGTCTAGAGTGTCTGATAATATATACATACCAACAAAATAGTAGAAACTTCTGATCTGATGGAATAGTAAGTATATTGTTTTTCTAATAGAAATATATGATTGTATTTTTATAGATGTCCAGACGAGGTAGTTCTAGGAATAAAGCGGGAGATGATAGACCCGTTGAAAGTAGTAATTCACCTGCCCTGGCCAGGCTGAGTGAAGAACAGACATCCTCTGGAATGCTTGTAAATGATCAAGATGTATTCTTTAGAACGTTAGATGTGGTATTGACGCGTTTCCAACCTCCTGTTACTTCAACTCCAAAAATGAATGTTGCGAAAGAGTTGAAGGGATTAGAAGCTCCAGAGTTTAGAGGGGAAACCGATAAAGGTCCTGTTACTGCGGACCTTTGGCTTAATGACGTGAAGGTCATGCTTACGGGACTTCATTGTTCCGATGCTGAGAAGCTGGATGGAGTAATTTCCTTGTTGAGAGGACAAGCAAGGATCTGGTGGACTAATGTTTCATTGAGAATGTCTAACGCCCAAGTAACTTGGTCATTGTTTTTAGAAGAATTCAAGCATAAGTACATCGGAGATCAATTTATTCGTCAAATGAAGCAAGATTTCATGAATTTGAAGCAATGAAATCACACTGTATATGAGTAGGAGTGTGAATTCAATAAGTTGAGCCGCTTTGCTGTCGAGTTAATTCCTACGGAAAAGGATACTTGTGAGTGGTTTGTAGAGGGTTTACGTCCTCAGTTGAAGGAAATGTTAATTATCTTGAATTTACCCTCGTTTCAAGAGGTAGTCAACCGTGCCAAGGCTCTGGAAAGAGCTCAGAACGAGAGGTTTGAAAATTCGAGAGCTCAAACAGTCAAAAGAACGGGTGCTTCTTCGAGTTCCGCACCATCAAAAAGGGGCAGAGATGCTGGTTTTCGACCCCAAGTTAGATCAGAGTCAGTGGCATCCTCCGCTAGATGGTCAAATCAGATAAGAGGTAGACAAACTCAGTCAGTGGGATCTGGAGCTAGGAGATCTAATCAGAGTCAAGCCAGATAATGCTCATATTGTGGAAAGAATCATTCAGGGATATGCCGGATGATTTCTGGAGTTTGGTTTAGATGTGGGGAGCTCCTGTTCTATTTGTTAAAAAGAAAGATGGATCAATGCGTCTTTGTATCGATTACAGAGAGCTCAATAAAGTGACCATCAAGAACAAGTATATACTTCCCCAAATTGACGATTTATTTGATCAATTAAAGGAAGCTTCAGTGTTCTCAAAAGTTGATCTACGTTCGAGTTATCATCAATTAAAGATTCAAGAGAAAGACATTTCAAAAATGGCGTTTAGAACAAGATATGGTCATTATGAGTTTATCGTGATGCCATTTGGAGTTACGAATGCACCAGCTGCTTTTATGGATCTAATGAACATGATATTCCAACCTTATTTGGATCAGTTTGTTGTGGTGTTTATTGATGATATTTTAATATATTCAAAGTCAGAAGAAGAGCATAGTTCACACTTACAGATAGTTTTACAGATTTTACGAGACAAGAAGCTTTATGCTAAATTTTCTAAGTGTGAATTTTGGTTGAATGAAGTGACATTCCTTGGACATGTAATTTCTGCAGAAGGAGTTCGAGTAGATCCCCAAAAGATTAAATTTATTCTGGAGTGGGAAGTTCCAAAGAATGTATCAGAAGTTAGAAGTTTTCTGGGGTTAGCTGGTTATTATCGAAGGTTCGTTAAAAACTTTTCGATCATAGCATTACCCCTAACTAAACTGTTGAAAAAGGAAGTAAAATTTGTTTGGATTCAAGAATGTCAAGAGAGTTTTGAAAAGCTAAAGAAGATTCTTACAGAAGCTCCAGTGTTAGTTCAACCTGAGTCTGGCAAGAACTTTATAGTGTATTGTGATGCGTCTCATAGTGGTTTGGGATGCGTATTAATGCAAGAAGGCAAAGTGGTGGCCTATGCTTCGAGACAACTAAAACCGCACGAGAAGAATTATCCAACACATGACCTAGAGATGGCGGCAGTAGTGTTTGCTTTAAATATTTGGCGTCACTACTTATATGGTGAAAAGTGTTACTTGTATACGGATCACAATAGCTTAAAATACTTGATGACTTAGAAAGAGTTGAATTTAAGACAAAGAAGATGGGTGGAATTTCTCAAGGATTATGATGTTGTTATTGATTTTCATCCCGGAAAGGTAAATGTGGTAGCTGATGCCTTGAGTAGAAAGACGTTTGCAGCGTTGCGAACTCTTAATGCTAGATTATCGTTAAGAGAAGATGGTACAATTTGTGTAGAATTGACTGTCAAGCCATCATGGCTAGATCGAATTAAAGAATTGCAACCTAAAGATGAAAAGTGTTTAAAGAAGATCCAACATATAAGAAATGGATAGGGTACGGATTATGAGATTAAGTCTGATGAGAATTTGTGTTATCGAGAAAGATTGGTAATTCCGGATGATGATGAATTAAAGAATGATTTGTTAATGGAAGCTCATTGTAGTCCATTGACAATGCATCCGGGAGAGAATAAAATGTATATGGATCTCAAGAGTCGATATTGGTGGTCGGAAATGAAGAAAGACATTACGAAGTTTGTATCAAAGTGTTTAACTTGTCAACAAGTCAAAGCTGAGCATCAGGTTCCGTCAGGATTGTTACAACCAATTTCAATTTCTCAATGGAAATGGGAAAACATAACGATGGATTTTGTCACGGGGTTGCTTTTAACTCCGAACAAAAAGGATTCAATCTGGGTGATCGTAGATAGATTGACTAAGTCATTCCATTTTATTTCGGTACGAACTGATTTCTCCATGGATAAGTATGCGGAACTGTATATTAGAGAGATTATACGTTTTCATGGTGTACCTATTTCCATAGTTTCTGATCGAGATCCTAGATTCACATCACGGTTTTGGAAGTCATTACATGGAGCACTGGGAACTCGGTTGAATTTCAGCACAACGTTTCATCCTCAAACCGATGGTCAATCCGAGCGAACTATTCAAATTCTGGAGGATATGCTAAGAGCTTGTGTCATTGAATTCAAAGGATCGTGGGAAAGGTATTTACCACTTGCTGAATTTGCATACAACAATAGTTATCAGTCAAGCATCAAAATGGCTCCCTATGAAGCTCTATACGGAAGAAGATGTCGTACGCCCTTGAACTGGTATGAACTTAAGGATCGAGAAGTTATTGGTCCTGAGTTGATTCAGAATACGGAAGAAAAAGTTCAAGTAATTCAGAATAATCTGAAAGCTACAGTTGATAGACAGAAATCGTATACTGATTTAAAAAGGAAAGAGATTGAATTTCAAGTCGGAGATAAAGTGTTCTTGAAAGTGTCTCCGTGGAAGAAAGTATTGAGGTTTGGACGGAAATGAAAGTTGAGTCCTCGATTCATTGGACCTTACGAGATTACTAAGAGAGTAGGACCAGTAGCATATCAGCTAATTTTGCCACCTAAAATGGAAAAGATACACAATGTGTTTTATGTCTCAATGCTTAGGAAATATCGATCTGATCTATCCCACATTGTGACTACTGAAGAAATTGAAGTTCGACCAGATTTAACTTATGAGGAAGAACCTGTTCAAATATTAGCTCACGAAGTCAAGCAACTAAGGAACAAGACTATTCCATTGGTTAAAGTCTTGTGGAGGAATCTCAAAGTAGAGTATGCAACATGGGAACGTGAAGAGGACATGAGGATTAAGTACCCCTACCTCTTTGCATAATGAAAATTCGAGGACGAATTTTCTTAAGGGGGAGAGTTGTAACATCCTCAATATCGGGTTAGTGACTAAATTGTAAAGTCTCAGAATTTGGTAGTTAAAATAAAATGAATGAATAGTATAAAGATTTATATGTAAATTATTGTGTAGGATGGAATTGAAAGGAAGAAGGGATATAAGGACAATAGAGTAATTGCAAAAATAATTAAAGAAGGGATAAGTATGTATGTATATAAGGATACACGTGGGTGGAAGGGGAGAAAACACCCAAGACTTCCAGAGTTCTCTTCTTCTTCTTTCTTCCTTGTGCGTGTGAACCAAAGCAAAGGTAAGATTTCTGATTATTGAGTTTCTTGTTAAATTTAATATTGGGTTTTAATTATTAGATGATAACTAAGCTTAAAGAAAGATTAAGTTATCTTAACATCAAAGGATTATGGATTTAGGAGAGATTTAAGATTTGAAGTTCTTAAATGAAATCTTGGAATAGAGTTCATAACTAGAATTGAAAGTTAAATTTGACTTATCATCAATCTAGTTAAGATATACGAAGTGTTAAAAGTGGAATTCAAACATGTTGAATTATTGATGTAATTCTTGAATTTCATATGAAAGATAGAATTGGAGGTTTAAGATGAAATAAATGAGTATAAATTGGTTTAAGGATGTGTACTATAGTTAAGAATGAAAAAGAGGATTAAACATGAAGGATTTAATCCAAAATGAATGAATTTTCGGGTTCAAAAAGAGGATTTTGGGCAGAGTGCATCGATGCATATTCATAGTGTATCGATGCATCAAGGTTAAAACCCAGAAAGTGTTTGAAGGTGTATCGATGCACTGGTAGTGCATCGATGCACTCTTTTAAAATAAAAATATCGAATGCAATTAGTGCATCGATGCATAAGGCATGCATCGATGCATCCCATTAATAATAAAACATCGAATGCATTTTATGCACCGATGCCCAAGTAGTGCATCGATGCATACATTCATTAAAAGAGGAAATTGACATTTATCTTAATTTAAAGAGTGAACCATTAGAGTATATTAGCTATAATATTGATATAGATCCATGTGTGATTATGTAGATACTAAAAGTAAGCTTATTCCGGAACGATCAAAGGATTATAATCGAATCAAAGCAAAGCTAAGGTGAGTACATACTATATGTATAGTATAATGGAATAAGACTTGTGATAAGTCTAATTCCTATATTGATTTTTATAGTACAATAGTTGTGAACATACATACATGATAATTATTGTAATACATGCATAAGGCATATATATGTTCATGTGATTGGATAAATGATGTATATATATGAATAGATTCAAATACACATGTGATATGATATGTGATATGAGAACATGACATGAGCTACATGATCACAAGAGAAATGTCATGAGCTACATGATCACAAGAGAAATGACATGAACTACATGATCATTAGAGAAATGACATGAGTACATGAACATATGAAATATAAGAATAATGCCCATAGTATACGATATGAGAGCTATAGATGTAATTGGCATGCCAAGAGTCGAGGGTATAATAGTCCTTCGGAACGTAGTCCTTCGGGATATAGTAGTCCTACGGGACATATATGACAGTCCTTCGGGACGAATACTAAACTAAGGTTCGGTGCCCCATGAGAAAATTGATACGAGCTGTGGTGACAGTATTAGTGCACAACCTCAATGCACTCACATACCTCTATTCTCAATAATATACATGGGCAATTGAAATACAAAGTAAAGTGAAAGTGGTACAAGAAGGTAAGTTTTGTACATGCATGATATGATTATATATGTTATTGTGTAATAGATACATGTATATTGAAATGTCATGAAGGAAATGGTAAGAATGCATATTCATGAAGATATTGTTGCATATTCATTTATTGCCTCACTAAGTCTATGACTTAGTGTGTAAGTGATTTACACGTAGGTACCAAGAAATAAGAAGATTCAAAATAACAGTGGCACGGACAGCAACATTACTAAGAAGTTAGATCAGAAGTAATCGACAAAGTATGTATTTTGTTGTGTATAAAGTGTTGGTATGTAATAAGTGGTTAATTACGAGTGCTCTGATTAATTTTGTATTAAGTGGTCTCTTTTATGTACATTAAAGTATTTTGTTTTAATGAAAGTTTTAAATTCTCGGGATTTTTCTTTAAGAATCAAAGTTTGAAAAGTCAATGTGACATCTAGGACTTGTATTCGGGTTGAATATGAGTTAGGGGTGTTACAATAAGTGTAGTTAAGCTTAAAGGACTTAAAGGAGGTTATAGTATAATATATAAGCAAGTTTGGGTGAATTTTCAAACTAAAAAGATGAATTATGGGCATGGGGTATCGATATTGTTCATCCAGTACCGATACTTCCAATAGAAAAGTTTCAAAATTTGAGTGAGGGTATCGATACCATATGAATGAGTATCGATGTCATAAGGCATAAATTTATAAATTGTTCATGGGGTATCGATACCTGGGAAGGTAGTATAGATACCAAGGGTATCGATACCATAAGATCTGTATCGGTACCAGTTTTGAAATAAGGATTTCGAATGCAAAATGGGTATCGATACCCAGGCTTAGTATCGATACCACAGCTAGGGAAGTATCGGTACCCTACAGGGGGTACCGACACTACTCCAAGTAAAAAAGGGAATTAAGCCTTTCTTTTGGTCTAAGAAATTAAGGATCAAATTATAATAATTGGAATGCGTACAGGAAGTATGATTGTGTAGATATTGATCGAGAGCGAAGTCCGGACAAGTCAACAAGTATTAGTTAACGAGATATGATTGATCAGGAAAGAGTTATAAGTGCTCGAATTGACTAGCGAGGCTATGTGAGTGCATATTAGATAGTATATGATGTTTAATGGAAATAAGACTTGCAACAAGTCTATTTCCTTGCAACAAGTCTATTTCCTATAGTAGAATGCATGAATTCATTAATATGAGCATATGTTTGACATAATATATATGTGTTATTGGTTAATTGCATATGTTATATGATATACGTGAGTACATGTTAGTGTAATTGTGAATAAGTATAGATGATATATGTGATGACATAATAATATATTATAAGATATATGATATGAACTTAAGAGATCATATAAACATGAGATATGTGATTATGAATGAAATGATATGAGCTACATGAAAATAAGTAATGTGCTTACATGATCACAAGATATGAGACATGTCATAAGATATATGAGAGAAAGTATATGTGATAAGCTATGTAATATGTAAAGGTGAACCATATGTATATATAAATATGGGAAATGATATGAAAGAGAATGTCCATGTTATGTGTCATGAGAGCTAGATGTATAGTTGACATGCCAAGAGTCGAGGGTTCTAAGTGGTCCTTCGGGACATATATGTAATCCTTTGGAACATATATGCGATACTTCAGTACACTTATTTGGTCCATTGGAATATGTATATGGTTCTTAAGGAGTGGTCTTCCGGGACAAAGTCTATGTGCCCCTAGTGGGATTTTATACGAGCTGTGGTGACAGCATATGTGCACAACCTCTATAGACTTATATATCTGTAGTTCTCACATGTGTACATGGGCTAATAAAGAGATAATATAAATAAACCTTGTGTAATTGTTATATGTGGACCGAGTATTTGGATATGAGTATGTAGGTTGCACATATTACACATGTTATAATATCTATGTGAAAATATGTTTATATGATATATTTGAATAAAGAGAATATAATGAACTTATATGATATAGTATAAGGGATTACATGAGAAATGTTGTGAGCTCTATAATTATATGTATAGGTAATGAGGCAGTTAACTATATGATTGTATGAATAGAATGATTATGATCGTACTGTGAGAATATACTTTGTAGGTGAACTAGTATAATGGAATTATATTATTAAATGAGAATTGAGATAAAATAAATAATATATCAAATAGGAAACATGTACATAAATAAGTATAAGAATATATGAGATAAGTTGTATAGGAAGGTTTATATGTTTCAATGAAATTGTAATCTAAAACTTGTTAAATTATTAGGTGATATGAAATATAGTACAAGGATCTAGTAAATGAAATCATATGAAGATATCATAGGAATTAGATCATGATAAGTTATGAAAATATATGTTTATGTGACAAATTATGTGAAAAATGAACTAATTGAATATAAGGAATTAGTATACAAGAATATGATATAGAATATGTAAAAAGAATCTATGGGTTATATGAGAAATACAAGCATATGGAAATAAGAGATAAGATATGTGACTTTGGGATAGAAATTATATGATTAAGAATTATGTAAAAGAAATTATTTAAATGATAACAGGAGAATGTGATATAAGCTAAGTGTGGTAAATATACAGGATTATATGAACATGAAATAGTATACAATCATATATGATATGATGATATATGTGTATGGATATATTTATTACGTGAAAGTGTATATGAGGTTGTATGATATGATAGTATGAAACATGCATTCATTGTTAAGAGTTATAGTTTACCTTATATGTTTTATATGTCTCACTAAGTCGTAGACTTAGCGTGTGAATGTTTCACACGTAGGTTTCGAGAAGACTAATGAGCAAAGAAGAGCAAGACATGTCAGTTTCTCCTTATTGAATGTCAGATCAGAAAATAAATTATTAATAGGTATTTCGTTTTAATGAATGTAATTGGCATGTACTATTAAATTTGAGTTGAATATGCTCTGATATGTTTTGTAAAACCAATTGATTTTAATTAATGTAAAGTATTCATTTTCTTAAATTGTAAATTTAAATTTTTTGCTAATTTGTAAAGAAAAGCGTCTTGAAAAGTCAATGTGACACCTCGGACTCGGATCCGGGTCGGATATGGATTGGGGGTGTTACAGTATCAGTAAAACATCTTGATGTTTCTTTTGGTTTTTAGTGGCATGTATATTTTATGTGTTAGTTATTTTATCAGTTTTATTTTAAAATACTCTGTAATAGTAAACTATGACCATTTATTTTGGGTAGTTATACTTATATGTAACTTTATGCATGAATATTATATTTATGTTTTATATTTTAAAATGGTTTTTAAATTAAGCAGTGTTTAGGCAATTTTAAATAGATTATGAAACAACACTAAATTGTCTAATTGTTGTCTGAAATTGGATTCGTTTTCAATAATTAAATATTGTTTATGATTTTATAAGATTAAGGAAGTAATTTTAAATTTGAAACAGGAAGGTTTTAAATGAAACAAAATTTTAAGCATTTATGTTGAACAAATGTTTTTAAAGTTAATGTAACATCTTTAACTCATATTTTGAGACGTATACAGGTTATGAGTGTTATAACTCACTTTAATTCTTAACTAATTTTCACCTAAGATCTATGCATAAGGCCAACCATTTTAATAAATTTATTAAAAATGGCTCTTCCAGTCTCCAAAATGTTGTATGTATATAATAAAAAGTATCATTTTTTGTAAGCTTTGAAATAAATATTTAAATAATTGTTTTTGTTATGGGAAGTAATTAATATGATAGGAGCTAGAACAGTAATGCCAAATGCTATTTTCTTTTTAAATGATTAAATTTAATGGTTTATTATTTAAAATTTAAGCTAATAGAGAAGAATCTAATTGTCATGTTAAGCCCGTTTTTTTTTACATAAAATTTAAAAAATTAGAGACAAAATTGAAAGAAAATTAGATCAAGCTGCTATAATATACTAGTTGATAGAAAATTTGGATCCAAAAGTTTTTAATTCAAATTAAATTAGAGGATCAATCATCTTAAAAGGTAATATTCCCTCCATCTCATTAAAACAATTTCCTATTAACTTTTGAAAAGTCAAATTTTTTAAAATTTGACCACAATTATTTTAAATATTTAAAAAAATTAAATTTTGTAAAATACATATTTCAAAACTATTTGATTGAAAGTTTTAAAAAATCATGTTTTTATTAATAATGAATTTTAAATAATATAAAGTCAAAGTTAAAAAAATTGACTAAAAAATAGTCAATAAAAGACAATTTTATTAGGATGGAGGTAGCAACATACTATTAAAAAACTAAAATTAAATTCACTTATATTAATTTTTAATAATGTGATATCATTTAATTTACTAATAATATATAAAATTATATATTGTTGATACATCACATATACGTAATCTTCTAAGAAGACTAGAAAAGTTAGGTCCAAAATTTCAAAACATGAATTGTTATATCCAAGTTAAAAAATGATATGTTTTGTCTTCTCATTGGTTCCTGCTAGTTTCAATTATTTGTGGGCTTAAGAAACAAAATGGTGGGTGATAATGGGCATGTTTTCCTTTCCCCTACAACTAAATTGTTTAGTTCCCAATACTTTCAAGACATAGAAAAGTGATGTCTTGAAACTTGAAAGAGACAACTTAAGTTTAAAACTGTCTTGGCCTTTTTATGTGGGGATTTTTCACATTTGAACCAATAAGAAGTGATCAAAATCTGATGGCGATTGGACTCCCTATATATTAGCCATTATTAGCCCCCCTTTTTTCCGACAATCAAGTGTTGGTATCTTTAGGCAATATGGTTCCCCATATTCCATTGAATATAAATTAATGAAGCTTTGTTTGAATTTAAACCACTGAAATTTTGCATTTTTTTTTCTTAAACCTTGTAATTTGCTTTGGGTGTTGAATTATCTTGGAGTGATTATAAGGTGGTAATAGTACATACATCATGTAAATACAGCTGTTCAAATCTAAGATTTTTAAGGAGAACAAAACTCTCTTACCACTGGGATCTGATTGTTGGTAGCAAAGATGAGAGAAGACGGAGGCATAGTTTTGGGGATGCAAGCGTGAATTATAACTGGGCTACATATAAATAAGATGGTCCTGATACATTGAATCATCCGTGATCACAACCAATAATATTTGTCCATATAATTTTTTTAAAGATGAATCTTCACTTTTTTTCTACATGTAAATAAAAAGTGAGTAATTTTTTGAAAGTTATTTTAAAAATTTTTGCTCTTATTCACCGGAACAGTGAATGATGTGAGTCGAGTTCATCAAATAATTTTTCCATCCATAGGGACCATCTTTGTAGGAAGGGCTCTGAGCCCCTCCTATCTTTGTACGAAAGATGACCAACCAGTTCTTCAGCATATGCTATCACCTTTAAAAAAATTCTAATGTTTGAGGTATAGGTGTGTAGGAAATGTGTTTTTGAGCATGATAACTTTTGTCAATGTATAGCACTAAAGCCTATAACTATTGGTAACTCAAAATCAGTTCATAATTTTATGTTATATCATCATTTCATAAAAGAAAATCAATCCTTTTCCTTGTGTATAAGCTACTTAATTGCCATTAATGAAAATATTAGATGTTTTGAAACTTACGAGGTTGCTACTAATGAAAAAAATTATCTTCATCAGTCAAATCGAAGATAATAAAAACTAATTTAAAGTACATGAGAAAATTATTTAATTTAGCACTCTGTATGGTCTTCACATGACTAGTTTTTCTTTTTGTTTTGGCGGCCATTCTGCAACGGTATTTGAGCTATCAAAATATAAATATAATCCAATTCTTGTATAATCCTTCATGTGAGCTTAACTTAGCTAATATTACTTTAATTATTCCTTTTAATTGTAGAGAATGATTGAAATGCTGGAAATGATCTCTAATATTACGATAATCCTTCTCTTAGAAAAGATATTGGGATAAACCCAAATTCGTATTTATCTTGAATTTATGCATGAAATTGTTATATTGGTTTAGGACAATGCTATATGCATTCATGATCTGCATTGAAGGTTTTTCATTATCAGGAAAAGTTACTTGTATCCATTTCAATGCCCCGTGGGGGCTTCCAAAAATCCTTGCCATAATTCACATCACGCAATCTATCAAAACTGAAGAATCACTCAACCTTTGCAACTCCGACTCCGGGCATGCTGCTTTCCACAACCGTCTCCATTACGAACCTGGGAAAAATGAAGAAAAAAAACATGTAACATTCAGGAGATACAAGAAACATAGATATATCACCATATACCCTTTCAGTTGAAATCTATTAATTTTAGTTGCATAAAAAATGTGAAAAAAAATATGGGATGAAATGTTACTTTGCTAATTTGTCCCTTGATGACTGCAAGATGTAGATTGAAAGAATAAATGATAGCATCAGCCCTGTTCACGCAAAAACATGAAAATTAGTGTAAATAAATATCTCAAATTAATCTATCATTCAAATCTTCGTTTGCCCATTAGCAAAGTGACACTCGTCAAGGATTAGGTGATGCACTCCTATTAGGATCATAATAGTATGGCTTGCAGAGGGTGAGTACATGCATCTGAGATTGATATATGCTGTCAAGGCACATCTACGCCTTGTGTGTTAAGACTAGAAGACAGAAGCGCCTCAAACCCTTTCAAGTGAGGCACATGATTGGTACGTTCCTTTACAAGTAAGATGGGGAGGGGGATAGTATCAAACTCTCTTCTCAATACTTGAGAATCTAACAACATATATGATAACATAAGAAAATCATATTTATTGGCCAACACAAACAATTTCATGTTTTGCAGATAAACGGGATCCTTCTTTATGGTTTATTATCATAATTATATATCCTAAGCTTATTTTACATATACATACATGCATATAGACATACAAGGACACAAGAGTATACATATTGCACCACGCTTATATAAGCATCTTTTGTGCATTGTGCCTGAGGGTTCTTGCACCCTTGACAACACTGATATGCACTTTTAAAAAGGGGGAAAAGGTTCCTCGCATTCATAAAACAAATACAGCGAAGAACTCATTTTAAATGAATCCTATGTAATGAAGAGTACCATGAAAATGTTTAAAAAAATGGCGTTGGAAATGTTAGCATTCTAAACAATTTTCTGTTTTAGGAACTAAAATATACAAGTCGTACGAAGCATAAAAAATAGATCCACTGACTTATACAGTGTGTGTTAACTTTTTACCTGATCCAAACAGAACATAAAATCCAGAGGTCACATCTATCTCTGATTGCTCCTCCCTGTCATATGACACCGTCACAACCATATCACAATTTATGACAAGCAATGGAAGCTTATGTGCATCTTATTTCAAATAGGTAATATTGAAGTTAACCTTACATCTTAGGTATTTAGTTATTTTACCCATTCTAAGGGATCCTAAGAATAATCAATATTCTAAAACTATCTGAATAATGCCTAAACAAATCCATAGCAAGGAAGGTTTAGTTGCAGCCTCCCATGCAAAACTCATATTTTCAGAGGTTATTATTAGCCAGGTATTATCAAGCACTTAAGCTACAACAGAGAACTGTCCCCAATTGCTTTAAATGATAATATCGTTTTCAAAGTATCTTCTCTTAAAACTTAAAGGCAGACTAAATTCAAAACCAGACAAACAATGAGAGAGAGAGAGATTTCAACAACAAACTGACCAGGTATATCTGACAAGCACATGTTTTGGCCAATTTTGAGGATCCCAGAATTGTTTACGAATATTTGGATGAATATCAACATCTGTTGAAGATAAAACATAATTAGTTCCCAGAAAACACACAGGAAAATAAATAAAACAAAAAGTTATAATATGTTTGACGCACTGGATATGCTACTCTAAAATGATTGAATATGAAGAAATCTCTGAATACAGTTCACAAATGCACAAATGCATAACACAACAAAGATGTGAATCAATTTCCAAGAGAAATAAATCTCACAACTCTCCTGATACAAGAACAAATTTGACCACAAATTCTCTGGAAACATTGTATCTTTATTTGTTAGAAAACAAGTACCACACTGAAGCATATAGATAAGGTTACATACAATGATGAGGCATATCCACAATTTTAGCAGTTACACCATGCAAATCACCACCTGAGTACCTCTGAATGACGTAAAGTTAGAAACCAAAAGAAGTAAATTTAAATCCAAAAGCAAAGGGGTAAAAACTACAAAAATATCTTACCAAATGCATGTCAATCATTGGAACTTCAGAACTCTTACGATTTATAAGAAAAAGCCATGGGACAAGAAACTTCTCCTTCCCAACTTGGAATGATCTAGACACAAGTTAAACATTATAAAACATGAATTACTAAAATAAATTCTTAATCAATGAATTTATGAAGTCTAAAAACAAGAAGCAAAAGAGAATTGCTAAGACAAACTGTTAACATTAGACAGTTTATGGAGCATCATAGGAGTGGAAAGCTAAGGATGAGATTCATGAGAATATACGAGAAAATGGGTCCAGGAAGCTAAAGCCAAGGTCTGTATCTCACTCGTTTTTGCAAAACGCCTATTAGAAAAAACTGAATGAAACGACATTTTAGGACTCGAAATATTTCATTCTTAATTTTGAGAAATTGAATTAATCGAATAAACGAAACCCTAACAGTTGCAACTAAAGCAAAGAGAGAGATCGAATTAATAAAACCATAAATTTGAACATACATTTTATAGGGATCAGCTCCCGTGTAACCAGTCGGCTTTTCTATAGGAATTAATACCTGCGAAAATAATTTACACATAAATGGAAATTTTCATAAAAAGAAACTAAAAAATGGAGGTGGAAAACGAAGAATAACGATACCTCGCGGTTAACAGCAAAGATCGGGCAATGTTTTCCGATCACGTCATGCCAAACAGTTCTAGACTGAAATCAACAAAATTCAAAGATGTCAGCTTCAAGAATAGCTAACATCTCTAATAGAAAAAAGGAAAAGAAAAAAATGAACTGACGGAATGGTATTGACCCATCTTGCTCATAGGAACGATGTCCCCAGGTCTGTAAGCAACGGAGATTGAAGGAAGCCAAAGTAACACCGAAATTAATAGAAGCAGCGACGTCATTTTCCTGCCAATGTTCTCGTCTGCGCTTTTTCCACTCCAGCAGAATTCCAAATTACTCCAAACACTTGTTTTCTTTTTTTCTAATTTTGTTTCGATCGAATTGACCCAGCCAAAAGTTTTTCATTTATCACTTTGGTCCAATAATTAGCGGTAAATCACTGTCATGACCACATAACTATGGATCGATTCTATTTTGACAACCGATCTTTTGATTTTGTTAATAAGATCACTTATCTGTATAAGTATTACCAATCAAGTCACCATATGTTAACATTTAATGAAGGAGCATACGTGGTTGTTAAAAAATTAGAACAATTACATATTTAGTTATTAATATTTATATAATTTTATTAATTTAATCATAATTCTCATTTAATTTAATAAATTTAATTTTAATTATATAATGACATATATCACGATCTGATTAAATAAAAAATATATCGAAGGGAAGGAAAAAGGAAAGCAAATAAAGTGAGGATCGAAACGAGGTTTGGATAAAAGATCATACACATTTAAACCACTAGAACAAACTTCATATTTGATTACTACATTTTATATATAATATTTGATAATAAATTACTACATTTTATATATAACATTTTATAAATAAAATAATATAAAAAATCATATAAATATTATGTACGTAAAATAGCAGTTATATTAGATGTATATAAAATAATAAGTAAATATTTAATCAATAAGGTCGTTTCATATCATCAAAATAAACAAGAGACATAAAAATACAGAAGTGAGAAACATTAGTGTGCTCCTTAAGGTGAAGAAAAACATATGTTAAAAGTATCAGTAAAATTTTATTCAAAATATAGGCTTTAAAAACATGATTGATACCCCTATCTGATAGTAAAAAATGTGTAAATTCTCTAGATTATTACACCCATATGTATATTCGATAATGAATTATCTTCTGCATATAATATAATGGCTTATCATATGTACAAAGCAGAGGAATTTACGATAAAAACTTATATTACCTAATATGAACTAAGACTGAAATACTTCCTCAATTAACAACCATTTTCATAACAGTACAAAATAAATATGCATATATTTACGATAAAACAATAATCTAATTTATTTAAAATATGAAATCCTTTTAAAACTTCAAACATGCACATATCACTGAATTGACAATAATTAAAAAATTATTGTTCTTTTAAAAATATGTAATGCAATCATACAGTCAAGACGATTTAGATAAATAAAATTAAATAAAACATAATAATAATAATAATATAACACTAGTATGAATACCCATATATTAAGTTGAGAGGTGTAATAGAAAAGTCTACTAAATGATATGACTATCGAAATCGGTAACGGTACTAAAACGAGTAATATTTTTAGTACAAGAATCATACGGATCTATTGCACTAGCGGATTTGGTTGTACTCAATCAAATAAAACATGGGTAACATTTTAAAATAAAATTCTAAATCAATTCTATACTCAAAATCTATTAAATAAAATAGAATGCTAAAATTACAAATGCATGCTCGTGTTAACAGACTCAATTCAAGACTTTTAGGTTAGAATTTGGAAAAATAGAACGCAAAAAATAGTAGTAATGCATGAAAAATATCATGGTTAAGGTTAACAGAAAAAGTTTTCGCCAGTCAAAGTCATTAGCTCAACTTGGCTCAGCTCAGCTTAACTGATTTAGTTTGGTCTATTTCATATTGGACCAATTCGATTCATGTGATTTGATTTTGCACTAGGGGGGATTCAGAAATAGATTCGGCCTGTTTGAGCATAAAAAAACATATCGGTTTTTTTGGCCCAACACTATATGCAGGTAAATTAATTGGCCCAATAGGGTACTTCACTTTTTATTCAGAAATAGTTTACCTTGGATATTTTTTTAATGGACCTCGATGAGTGAGCTTCACGTGGGCATTAAATTATTATAATAAATGGGACTTGTTATTAAATTTTTTAAAAGAATTATAAAATTTATTTAAATTTTAAATTTAAATATATTTTCCTATCAATCAGGTGGTGACCATCTCACTAGAGATTATATTTATTAAATTGAATTAAAATTATGACCAAATTAATAAAATATGTAAATATTGAAAAAAATAAATTGAATTAAAATTTTTAAATGGTTCAATTGATAAAATTGAAAGATTAACGGTTAAGATAAAATCTATTCATGATTAGGTGGTCATGGGTGTAATTTATCCTATAAAAAATTGAATATTTGATATGATATTTTTTTCGTTATGACAGATGTAATTAAAATGGCTTAAATATAAAAATAAGTGTCCAAATTATACTACTTTTCATGAATAGGGGCATAAAGTATTTTTTTACTCATCTTGGTGCCTAACATTTCAAACGTTACAATTTTAGGTGCCTGATCCGTCAATGACGTTAATTTTCTCTGTTAATTGACACATGTCACAATCCGATAAATTTGAAATAATATAAAAATAAAAATTATTATATTTATAAAAAAAGCCATATTTTTCTAAAATTACCCAAAAACCCCAAAATCCATAAAACAATCCTAATCCTAACCATGACTACACCTCCGTTTCCGGCCACGACCACCACCTTCGACACCTCCCTTGCCATCTTTATAGTCGTACGACGTCGTCTTTGATGTGGGATTGTCGTGGGCTTCGCGATGGTCGTCGTTTTTCGCATTCGTCAGAGGTGATTTTGGGTTGCCTTCGTTGCGATTTCGTCACTCTTATGATGATTGTTCGTTGGGGAACATGTCTTCGGTAGAGGCACAATCAGGTGGAAGTCCAATTGACAACAACGACGATAGGCATGGTTAGAGGGACTAGATTTAGGGCTTTTAAAGTTTGGGATAGCTTTTTAAGATTTTTTAAAATTTTAGGTTTTTTAAATATATTTTTAATTTTTTTCTAAAAAATAAAAATTTCAAAAATACCAAATTGTAACATGTGTCACTTAATAGAAGAAACTAACGTCGTCGACGCCTGGATGGTCCAAGCACCTAAAACAATAATGTTTGAAACATTAAACACTGGGATGAATCAACAAATATTTTATACATCTATCCGTGAAAATCAATATAGTTTGTGTAGTTATTTTATATTTAAGCCAATTACAATCAAGATATTCTTTTATTAACAATCTTTTAATTTTATGTATTATTAACAAAACTAGGAGGTTAAAAGTAAAAATATTAATAATCATATTTAATTCTGAATGAACAACAATAATTACGAAACGGAGGAAATATAAAAAGGTAATTACAAAAAGAAAAATTTTGAACATTAATCGACAAAATCTTTAAAAAAAAAAGAAAATAAGAAAATAAATCTTTTAGATTCTACCTTTTGCCACCATCAAAATTTCCCTTGGAAAGAATAGAATCCACAGTTTCACAGTCGTTTTATCGTAATTTCTCCTGCGTTTTGCTCCTTTCACCCCTCTATTGAAACCCTGATAATCGTGCAAGATATCCAAAAATAAAAAGCAAATACCAAAGGGTTTTGGATCAAGGAGAAGGCGTTGAATTAGTGCGTCGGCGAATCGAAGCGCGTGACTGATCGGACGTTCTGTTGGGGCGTGAGGCGGGAAAATTGATTCCGATTGGGAGGAGAGTGGGCTGTTTTGATGGGCGATCTCCGTGATTGGTCGCCTGAACGAAACGGCGTCGTCGAGGAAGAGAGGTCTTCATCGTCATCGTCTTCATCATCGAATCAAGCGGGGATTGCACTTGAGTATTGGAAAAAGGCTGAGGAAGCGACGGACGGGATCATAGCCCAGGTTCGACCAACTGTTGTTTCAGAAGACCGAAGAAAAGCGGTTATCGATTACGTTCAGCGATTACTTAAGAATTATCTTGGTTGCGAGGTCAGATAATCAAACATTAGTTAAGCTTTTAATTATCAATTTATCATAATAATATGTTGTTGTCTTATTATGCTTAAGTGATAGAACATTAACATTGCCTAATTAGTGATTTAGTTGGAGATTAATACTGTATTTATTTTTTACTTGGATAATACTATTAGAATGGATTAGAACTTAAAGGGAACTCTTATGCAGTTTGTAGTAATAGGAACATGAATACCTTTTTAAGAGGAAGTGGGATTTTTACTTATTAATGAAATTAAATTGAAGAATGATGGTGGCTGCTGTTTATGTTCCTGCTTCAGGAACCTCATTGGTTGTAAGTGGTTTCCTTCGAATTGGAGCTCCTTTACTGTGGTAACAAACGCCCTTGGTAGATGAAAATTGTTGATAAGGCCTAATAGCTGTTGCTGTTATTGACGGACCAACTGGAACTTTTGTTTTCTATTGCATGGACGAGCCTTTGTCATGTTCATTTTCTAATGTTTTGATCATCATAGGTAGCAGATTACTTATCGACTGGGAGGGTGGCAGATAAGGCCATTAATAGAATGCTTTTGATTATTTGATAACTTTGGTCAAACTCATTCCATTTACCTTGAACTACGTTATCAAGGTGATGTTTAAACTTAAATTTGTAGCAATTAATTGCAATTATGTTGGAGTGTAACGATCAGCTGGGAAAATTATTGTTTAATATTCACAGTTGAAAGGAATATGGCTGTTGATGACAGAATATAAACATTTTATTCCAATAGTATCTGTGGTGATATATGTCTCATTTCCCCCCTATTTATCTATTTATTGCCGTGATCATGAATGTATACATAATTAGTGACCAGTTTAGATAGATATTTATCATTTATCATATATTTGTTACAGGTATTTCCATTTGGGTCAGTGCCCTTGAAGACATATCTTCCTGATGGAGATATTGATTTGACAGCCTTTGGTGGCCTAAACTTTGAGGAGGCTCTGGCCAATGATGTATGTTCTGTCCTTGAAAGAGGAGACCATAACAGAGCTGCAGAGTTTGTGGTGAAGGATGTCCAATTGATTCGGGCTGAGGTTTTTTAACTTCCTAATATGTTTCTACAGATCTTTGCTTAGTGAAATTATCTTTTTTCTGCATGTGTAAGACACTAACCTGTTTATATTAGGTTTACTTAATTCCTTATTTTTGTTCTTGACATTTACATCCTTTTTCATTTTGAATCTCCCAACCTTGACCATTTATTTTAGCCTCATTATTACATGGATACCTGAGCACAAAAGAATTTTGCATCCATATGTTTCTCTGTCATTTTGATGAATATTTTTTCTGTAAAATACGAGGCCTAAATGATGTCTATGCTAAGATGGAGGATATAAATAAGCCATCCCTATGAAGGATTTTCTCTAATTCAGTGTTATGTGCGTAAAGACTGCTATAATATAATATGTTTCACTTTAGGCTTTGTCAGCATTTGTCTGCTTCTTATTTGTAGTCTACAGATCTTAAGTTTACTATCAAGTACGAATTGCAATTATATGTCCAGAATTTGGAGAACAGTGACATAATTGTTTCTGCCATGCATCATTTTATTGTTAATTGTTTAGGGTAACAGTGAATACTGGGGCATTGTTAATATCTCTAATGATGTGTTGGGTGAGTTGAAACTGTGACATAGGAAATGTTTGGTTAAAAGTTAAACTGTAACCAAGTCTGAAGGGTGGATGTTTTGCAGAGACTTTTACCAAGCTTTAGTTAAATATCTCATTAAAAAGATGATTGTGCATGAACAGATTATAGTGTTGTGATGTAGAGTGGTTGAAGTTAATCTTATTATACATATTATTGTGTGTCCATCGCCTTTTCAAAATCTGTGGTTCTTTTTCTAGGAATGGACTATACCATAGTTTTCTTTATCATCCCAGATTTGATTGGTAGGCATAGTGGAAATGGTTGTATAGTCATTTGATCTTGCATTATAAGATATCATCTTCATGGCTATGATTTGAGATGATTTTATATTTTTACAATGTACATTTCAGAAATCATTTGATATCATATGTTGTCGTTCATTTTAAAATTTGGTTTCTTTGGTGGCAGGTAAAGCTTGTGAAGTGTCTAGTGCAGAATATTGTGGTAGACATCTCTTTTAATCAGTTAGGGGGGCTATGTACCTTGTGCTTTCTTGAGCAGGTAGGTTAAATTTAGATACGGATATAAGGTTTCTGTTATGGGGGTGGCTGTATCATATCGGTATTAAGCAGAATGCGTCTTTTTTTTTCCTTTTTCAAGCTAACATTCCTAGTAATGTTGTAGGTTGACCGTCTTATTGGAAAAGATCATCTATTTAAACGCAGTATTATACTAATAAAAGCTTGGTGCTACTATGAGAGTCGTATTCTTGGGGCTCATCATGGCTTGATTTCTACCTATGCTCTGGAGACTTTGGTGCTGTACATTTTCCATCTTTTCCACTCATCACTAGATGGTCCTTTAGCGGTGAGTGCTGCAGAAATTTTGGCAGTGTAAACTAATTGATCACATCAATGTAAGTGATTGAACATGTTACAGGTTTTATATAAATTTTTGGATTACTTCAGCAAATTTGATTGGGAAAACTACTGCATCAGTTTGAATGGTCCAATCCATATATCATCCCTGCCAGATTTTGTGGGTGAGCAACTTCATTTTGCTTTCATTCCCGATTGTATTCTACTTGATACATGATTAAGTTGCTTATGTCATTGGTCCTTTTCTCTGTTTCCCTTTTTTTTTTTTCAGTTGAGACACCTGAAAATGGTGGGGGAGATTTACTTCTTAGCGATGATTTTCTGAAGGAATGTGTGGAAATGTTCTCAGTTCCACCAAGAGGATTCGAGACTAATTCACGCACATTTCCACAAAAACATCTAAATATAGTAGATCCTTTAAGAGAAAACAACAATCTTGGTCGTAGTGTGAGCAAAGGTAGAATCACTTGACAAATTCCTGCATTCTTTTCATTTGAAACTCAAATTTTTTGTCTTGAGGATGGCAGAAATATTTCTAAGCTAATGTGACAAAGGGACATTCTTGTTATCCTCTTTTAATGGTTGTTTGGTGATTCTTGAATTAATTGAGGGATAAAATGTCAATTATAATTTACCTTTTCCTCTGTAGGGAACTTTTTTCGTATAAGAAGTGCTTTCACTTATGGGGCTCGGAAGTTAGGGCGCATTCTTACCCAGGCAGAAGAAAGCATAGCAGAAGAACTTCATAAGTTTTTCTCAAACACTCTGGATAGGCATGGAAGTGGACAGAGGCCTGATGCTCAAGATCCTGCCCCGTTGTCCAGATTCTGTGGATTTGGTGCTACATCATCAGTTTCAGGTGCGGACTCAGTTCAAGACCAAACCTTCTATGAATCAGAATCTTCAAATTCAAGTGCCATGATTGGGAATTACCTATCTGATAATGAGGGATCATTGAACGAAGTCAGTAATGGTAATGTTTCTTTGGCGGAAACAAATTTAAATAGAACCTGTAATGAATTGCAAGGTTCTAGAAATTCTACAAGTGTTTCAGGAATCAAACCGTCTAATGACGCTGAAGACCTGGCAACCTCCATTATTCAAGGTCTTGCGATTTCAAATGATGCAAAGAAACCTTGCTCTCCAAATGCAGAGGGCAGTGTTTCTTCATCGGATAATGTATGGCATGCACCTCATCTCTATTTTTCTAGCTCATCTCTGGATAATGGAGATATAAGAAATGGAAATGAAGAAAGCAAACAGCCAGAAAGTTCTAGCTTTTCTGAAAAGAACATGACTTCCGGTATTCTTCCGGCAACTGGTGAGATAGGCACTAATGTACATGGTGATCTCATTGAGAAGCAGTTGGTTAATAGTCAAGGGGTTCAGTCCCCTGTTGGATTAAAGCACCATCCTTTGATTTCAAACTCTGCTTGGTCATCTGAGGATCTATATCCTGCATATTCTGGTTATCCAACTTCCTTTATTGCTGCTGGAATTCAGGAAGCTTTGAGCTCGTTGTCAGATCTCTGTGGGGATTATGATTCTCACTTTCAGAGTTTGAATTATGGTCGCTGGTTCTATGGCTACGTCTTAAGTGCATCTGTTCCTCCAATTTCCTCACCTTTGGTTTCCCAGTTCCAGGGCAAAAATTCATGGGATGTAGTACGGAAGTCTGTGCAGTGGAAAAATGCAATTTCCCCAATGAACACTAATGGTGTTGTTGCAGGGCAAGCCTACTACCCCGTGAACCCTCCAATGCTACATGTTGCAAGCTTTGGAATGGATGAAATGCCAAAGCCTCGAGGAACAGGGACATACTTTCCTAATCCCAATGCGGTATATACTCATTTAAGCCTTTGGACTGGGTTTCTAAAATTTTGCTGGTGTCACTTTTTTTTTGGAGGAGGGGGGAGGTGGTTAAATTTCTTTGTTGGGCCTTGTCTTAGTGTGTTTTATATTAATAATTTTTTTTTTGCAGAACCATTACTGGGATAGATCCTTGACATCAAGGGGACGGAACCCTGCACCAACAAGGTCTCCTCGTAACAATGGCCATTCCATTACACCCTTAGAAACAAGTTCACCAGAGAGAAGCAGCCATGAGCTAGCACAGGTGCTGTCAGTAAATCAAGGTGGTAAAAAATTTGGGTCCTCGGAGTTTCGCCATTCTAGTTCTAAAAGAGTGTTATCCCGTAGTGCCAGTGGCCCAATACATCAGCCAGACAGGGTTGTAGAATTTGGGTCAATTGGGCCCCTACCGTTGGGTTCAGGCTCTCCGGAAAGCAGCAAACAACAAAATCCAGGTTCTCCTTATGCTCAAAATTCAAGTCATCCACAAATAGGAATGCCAAGGCCAAAATCAGCTATGAGCATCAATCAGAACAGGTTTGAGAATGGAGTTTCATATTAAACCGTATGCTGCAGGGTATAAATCTATCTGAGCTTTTTCTCTTGTAACACGCAGGGTACTTGCACAATCATTCCATTTAAAGAATGAAGAAGATTTCCCACCTTTATCCATCTGACCGCTATTGAAAAACACAAGTTAACACTAACAAAGGGGGCAGGAAACCAGCCTGAGGTTGAGCAATCAGCTTGTGCGAGTACATGGTTACTTTGAATGCCATTTCCAAAGCTCTTTTTTGTATGGAGTTTGATTATCATTGGTAATATTTTTCTGTGGTTGGAAAGGTAGCATTTTGTACATTCTCACTGATTTTATTTCAGGTTTAATCGTCCTCGTCGTTGTAGCCGATGTACTTTATATAGTGAGCTGTTAACGTATAGGATTTGTGTAATTATGCCATTGTTTTGAGTTTAATTTCTTGTCCCAGGTTTTGTAATGTCTAATCCTGCTACTGTAAACACAGATAGATACGGTTCTTGTCCCAGGATTTGTGGAATTAGTCCTTAGCATTTGTCATTGTTGTTTCATGATTTAAACAAGAAAAACTTTTCAAATCAGGTGACAATTTTGAGAAGTAACAACAAAGAAGCCATTAATCTCTCTTTCTTTTTATGGGGATCGATATGGAACGCTAAATTATTGTAGATGCTCATTTTGAACCACTAAGATCAATTTTAAAGAGATGGAAAACATTCACGAAACAAATCAAAATAGACCTGATTTACTCGGCTTAACAAAAGTTAATCTTCAAAATTTTTTATCCATGTGTGTGATCACCATTTTTAGGGTTCGATCACTATTTTATTATATTAAAAAATTACATCAGACCCAAAATAATTAAAAACCTAAAAAATTTAACAGGCACCGCTGGCCTAGAACCCAAGCAGAAACCCTAAACTCTTCAGCTGCTCCTGCTGTCGCCACGTGCCCACACGCGACCCTTTGTTTCCCACGCGCCCGAGCCCTCTCGTGTTCTTGAGGTCTGCCGCCGCCGCCGCGAGTTACGCCGGTCACCAGAAACGGCCAAAATGAGCCTCGGGTAAAAATTTTTACCCCTTTGCCACCCACGTCACCGTCACAGCCCTCCCCTCCTCGGTCAGACCACCAAAAGTCGAAACAGACAACAAAAACAAAAGAAAATCATAAAAGGTTTTTTTTTCCATTTTCGAAGGGAGGGTTCTATAAAATCCCCTCCCAAAGATGTAATCAGTTAGAAATCAATACATGTCTATGCCTTATTTGATAAGCAAGAAACGTTAAAATATAATTGTTTCCAAAGAGTGTCGAACCTGGGACTTGATGCAACAGAAAGCACGCCCAAACCAATAGGCTAACCCTCTTGATTAGTTCATTTTAAAACATTTTGTATATAATCTAAATTAATGACAGGGAATTTAAGAGAGAATGCAAGCACTTTTTTTAAATTCAATTATTTTTATATAACGAGATTATAATAAGAATTTAGATGTTGTATAAAAATGTAATAAAAATGTAATAAAAATAATAAAATTTTAAAATTTTATTCTCAATTATATTTTATTTTTTAATTTTACAGTCTTATTTTTTTTAAAAAAAAAGCAGGGCGAAAGTAAACATGTATATATACAATTGGGTGATATTTATCACAATATAAATACTCCTTATGTATAATTTTAATGATGATGATAATGACATTAGGGTATGATAGGCTAGTGGAGGATTTAGAAATTCTTTTGAGGATGAAAAAATAATGTGATAGATGGAAATGTATTTTAGCTTGAGTACGTGTCCATTTTGAAATTCGAATTTTTTATGTTAGTTGTTTATTTTATTGATGATATCTACCCTAAAATTTTATTTATGTCCACTCCAAACAAAAAAAAATGTTATTAATGTATATGTTTACTCTAACATAAAGAATTTAATAGTATATTTAATTTCAAAATCAATAAAAATCATATGAAATAATCTTTATATTTATCTTTCGAACATACATTTAACATGAACTAATATTCTAGAAATTGGTAGCTTAATTTGAACGAAATGGGCTAACAAAATAACTCAAAAAATAGAGGTTGAGAGATCAATTCTTTACAAGTAGGTATTGACTGAATCACTAGTAAAGAAAAATATGCTTCTACATCTTTTTGCACCAACACTTTCTTTTTCTCCTTCTCTCTTTAAATAAAAAAATTATTCTAAAAGAACAATAAAAAAGCATCATTGATAATATATGATGTTGGAATCCAAATTTTTACTCAATTAGTTTATGTTTAGTGGCGAGGATAGTTCTTAAAAATTTCAAAAAATTTTATATTTTAAATATTTTTTAAATTTTTTATTAATAATATATTTCGTCTCTTTTAAAATTTTATAAATTTATTCTCTAATATAAAATATTATATTTATCCATGTTCGTGCTACTACGAATCAAATAGCATGATCCAAATATTTGAGATGATCCCATGTCTCAACAGGTAAGAGGGTGATGAAAGAACAAAACAGAGCAACCAAAAGATCCAACCAAGTGAATATCTTAACTTTTATTCGGCTGTAATTTGATATGTAAATTTGATTTATAAACAATGTAACACACACATATTGATGCGGGTGACCCGATTTGATCTGAGGTGTCACATTAGGGTCACCGGAACAACCCACAGTAAAAATCCCGAAAAAACTTAAAATTTCTGTTAAAACGTGTAAAATCATAAAACAAATTATAATTAAAATACAAGTTCATAAAATCATTCATATAATACAAACAAAATTAAAATCATGCACGTTTCAGACTCGGATATAAAAACAGAATACAACCTATTTGCCCCCTAAACACATGCACCGTACTCCGCAAGTAACACCGGTGGAACTCCAATACTGATGTCGATAGCTGAACTAGAACAATTTAACCTGAAATAGTGAGTAACAGAATGAGCTTTGGGAAGATCAGTAATACAGAACTACCAAATGATGCTGAAGGACATGCAAATAATAAGCAAGCAAAATTTTCCTTATTGATTCGAACATCTACAGATTTTTGTGATGAGCTGAGGTCCCACTGATATTTTAGGTAGTAAAAGACATGAAACTTACTGTTCAGAGGAAACGTTCGGAGGACTAGGTTCAGAAGATCAGAATAGGATGTCTAGTGTGTTCCCACAAAACCACTGAAAAATACATATCATTTTAAAATAGGAACAGTTTAAAACATATTTTTAAAACCGTAGTAAAATCCTCCAATCGAACGCGAATATGCAGTTCCCTAGAACTACATCCATAAGGACTTACTCTAGGCCCATTAGACATAGGTGCCAATCTAAGAGAACACCTTGGGTTCATAAGGTCTTACCCTAGTTGAAGCTGAGGTGCTCACCTGAGGGGAGTGCCCTCAGGTCCATAAGGACTTACTCAAAGCACATAGATGAGGTGTCACCGTAAGGGAGTTCCTTATGGTCCATAAGGTCTTACCACTAAGCCCATTAGGCCTAGGAGCCCACCCAAGGGTCACCTTAGATTCGTAAGGAATACCAGTCATATAAGGAATTACCAATTTGATCGAGCTAAACCTTTCGTAAGGAATTACCAGTTCAATCGGTCTGAACCAATGTGAGGAATTACCAGTTTGATCAAGCTGAACCTGTAGAGACTTCATACCAGATCCTAGAGTACCCCGAACAAAAAAAATTTCCAGGCAGTAACCAGTGGTAACAGAAAATCAGAGTTTAGACATATCCATTCAATAGAAACGATATCCGAAGATCATGAATCTGACATGCATACTTAAAACTTTAGTAACTCAGAAATATCAGTAAAACACATTTCAGAACAGATAAACCCAATCATATAACACATAGGGAACACACTAGAGGATCCAATTATTTTTCGAAGGTACTTGATATTTATTAGGTAGGGAGCCATGAAACTTCTGTAAACTGATTAAATTCAGAAATATGATCCCTATAAAAGGGTTTGATAGCTGACATATTCATTAGTTATTCGGGACATGATTTATCAAGATCATATAGTTTTCCGATACTTTTTGGAGACACTATGAAATCATAAAGGTATTCAGAATCCTTTGTATTAAAGTTACTTGTGATTTCATTATTTAGGAAATCAGGGGCAATTTGGACATTAGGTTCTTTGAGGGTTCTTAGTAATTTGATCCAATAAGGGAGAAATGATGATTCATGGTAGTTACGATTTGTGTCGATTTATTAGGATATCAAATTAACTCGAACTGAACAAATCCCAGCACTGTGATACCTATCAACTGGTCAAATCAATGCACTTCAAGGGTATTCACACTTTAATACTAACAACTCTCGTCGAACTAATCATCTTCAAAATCATCGTTGAATGGATCTTAGGGAGACGAGCATGCATTCAATCATTCTGTGACTTGGGGTTAACTTAGGTCATTTACACTCTAGGGGAATTTTGGTCATTTTATAGGTCAAGGGTATTCAATCATTTTCTTCGATTCAAACGTATGAATCAATTTAGTAATTTATTTATCAGGTGATTTTGTCCAAAGATCACCAAATCTAAATCTTTTACCATCTTGAAGGTTAAAAATCGGATATCTATGATTTTCTAAGCAAAACTAGCATTTTTCCTTGTACATCAGTAGTTTCTTCGGATCAATATATATTTTTCAGAATTATTTTTCCATTTTTAAGGATGAATATTGTCCTTTTTACAATATGAGGGTATTTTCATAAATATACCTAACAGAAGTATTGTTATAATTTCTCATATGAGCACCTTTGGCATTTAACCTTTAAGGAGATAAAACAAAATTTACATATCCTGATGTCGATTGCTTTACCATTTAATCTTAGAACTTGTAATTTAATTCCATATAGGTCTTCCAATTTCCTATACGAGTCATCTGAGTCATATTCAATTTACTAATTTTTCACCATATCCGATTCTAGCCCAGAAATAATTAATTATACTTAAATGATAAAATAATATTCATACATGCAACCCATACCAACATGTTTCTTAAAGCATGCAAGAAGGTAGTAATGTATTATCTCGATTTACAAACCATATTGATTGCACCCGAACTTTGATTCCAAGTCCCATAATGTCTCGGATGCATAGCAAACAAATTTACGTCAGAAACTGAACTTAATCGGAAAACCAAATTTGATTCCGAAGATAAATCATTGACAAATGGATTACCGAGTGCGAATTTGGCAAAACAGATTTCAGCTTCGGATTCAGGATGTAAAAAACATAAAATATGACTTTTTCAAAAAAAAAATTGACTTTTTTGTCAAAGTCAATGGTCAACTCGGTTCGAGTTGACTCAGCTTCTGGAAGAATCAGCTAGACGACAAGCCCCACGTGCAACGGTTGCAACGGTGGCACGTGGCGGCGCGTGTGATGAACAAGGGTGACGACCGATTACCCGGAACACCAACAAACACCAAAATTAACTCAGATTAACCCAATAATCCAACCAAAACATCGATCAAAAATTAAATCAAAAGAAACCGAGCTTACCCAACAGTGAACGGCGAAAACCGGCGATGAAACGATGATTTCGGTTGGGTTTTGGTCGAAACGAAGCTAGGAGTCCGGTATTCAGGGTGGTGAGGTGGATCGATGAGCAAGGTGGCTGGAATCGGCGAAAAATCGAGCGACTGGGTGGGGGTTTTCAACCGAACTTCTTCAACGTCTCCACGGCAAATAAAGACTCCTTTCGAAAATTTGGCTGAGAGGTTTCGATCGAACAAGGATGGGGAGTATTTTGGTTGGGGCGATGACGGGCACGACGGTCGGACGACAGTTGATCGATGGTGAAGGGGCGATGGGTAGGGTTGCTCAATTGAGGAAAAATTTGGGAAATTTTTTAGGTATATCACCGAGAGGGTTTATTTTTTATTGACCAGAAAATGGTAAAATCTAGAGTTAAATCCCTGAACTTTCCACAGGTTCCAAAACCGAGCTGTAACTTTTAAAAAAATTTACAATTTGGTCCTCAAAATTTTCCTTATTACAATTTTAATTCGACACTTTAAAATTAATAAAATCTAACCCCTAACTTGAAGTGTGACAAACAATGTTGATGCCTTAAGAAGTAGTAGTAACCTAATATTATAGGAATCTAGTTATTATGTTTTAGAATAAATTATTTGAACCCGACATGATTCAAATCAAGCCAGATTTGCTTGAAAACCTTGATGACAAGGCCATGATATTCATGGGAATTAAAGGAAAGACAACCTATGTTGCACTAATATGGATACGGGGATGAATACTGGGACAGGGATCGGAAACAATAATTTCTAAAATTACAGGGTACATGGACAGTAAGGGTACGACATATAAAATGATTTTAAAATTATAAATAGATGTAAAAAATTATAAATAAAGTCAAATATCAAGACTCACAATATTAAGTTTAGAACAATAAAATCCATAAACAAATAACAATATTAAAGTGTCAAATCTCAAGATTCAAACCACAATATTAACTTTAGAATAATAAAATCCAACACATCCTGGCCAAAATCATCTTTTTCTTTGGCATTATCATCGGTAGTAGTTATTCAATTTGACTTTGATATGGGGATTGATAGTTTGGGTTGCTCCGACATCTCGCCAAGATTGCCATTCACAGAAACAGATAGTTGAGTTGTTTTTTGGCGTATTTACTTAACTGACACTTTTTATCTGTAATATTCTCTTTTTAACATTCAGTGACTAATATTTCTCGAAGTAGCACTCTTTCGGCTAACGTGGCGCAAAGGCGCATCCTCGGGGACGCGCTTTCATGGGATTCTGATGACTCGGATGCCACGTGTGGAAGGCGCATCCCCGGGGACGCACCTTCTATTTGGGTTCTGCTGAGTCAGATGCCACGTTGGTATTTCTTTTAATAATAAAGATTTTATTTTTATTATTATTATAAATAATTAATATGTTATGTAAAGTGTTTCGATTATAATTTAAGAATTATCGAATGTATTTTTTAAATGTATGAAATTATAATATTACACGTATTGTTATATATCTATTTTTTTATTATCGATATATTAATTTTATCAATTAATTATTTAAATGTTATAAATCTAGTCATTTGTTATCAATATTGAAAGAAAATATTGATGCATAAGTTAATAAAATTAGTATAATTACATATTTAATCTTCAATAGTTACATATTTTATCAATTTAGTCTTGCTTTTAATTTGTTGGAGAATTTGAGTTATATAAGAGAAGAGAAGAATGAGGGAGGGTTGAGGGGGTTTATATAGGGGAGGAGGAGGGGTAGTTGGAGAAAAACGGATGGGAGCATTTATGACATTTAATGGAAGGCGCGTCCCCGGGGATGCGCCTTCCACACGTGGCATCCAAGTCATCATAATGCCGAGAAAGCGCATCCTCGGGGATACGCCTTTGCACCACGTCAGCCAAATGATGCTACTTCGAAAAATATTGATCAACGAGTGTTAAAAAGAGAATATTACAGACAAAAGGTGTCAGTTAAGTAAATGCGATTTGTTTTTTTGCTTGGGCTTTATTTTTAATTTCCTTTCCCCCTTAACATTGGATATTGGTCAACCAATCTTATTATTTCCATTTCTAAATAAAACCTCTCTACCAAGTCCATTTTCGTCTCGGTCTATCTCACTCCTCTTTCCTTTTGAACTGCTCGACAAAGGACTTCCAATGCCTGGCTGGGCAGTAGAAGAACCAATAGTACCACCAACTACATCCTCCAACAATAACTCTTTCTTTTTTGCCCTATTAAACCATGAGTCATCATTAACAGTAGTTTGGTCGGATAACCGATTTATGGGTGGAAGCAGATCAACAACATAACTATCCCCATTTTGACCTTCCCGAGAATGGGTGGAAGAAAGTGAATGAATTTAGCTAATCAAACAGGTACTTTTGGGATTTCATTCATAGTGAACCGAAACAACAAAATAGTGAAAGAAAGTGTCCGACCATAGAAGGCAACAAACGGAAAAATGAAGGAGAAAAAAGTGAAGAGAGGAGAAGAGGAGCAGAGGAGGAGAAGAGGAGAATCACCTGGTCGGTCGGTGGTGGCTGCTGCGACAGCCGCTGAAGATTTTCGCAGTGGTGGAGAAGAGTAGAAGACAAGGTGCGCACGGTGGTGGCTGCTGCCGTCCCCGAAACGTCCCCAACGAGCACCGAAACATCCTCGTATCGTTCGGCCGTACCCTATCACTGTGGCACGTCCCCGGTACGTACCACGTCCCTGGGACGTTTCGGGTACTTGAAACGCCCATCCTCTATCGTACCCGTGCAACATAGAAGATAACAGGCAAGCAAATCTTCCAAATCCTTTGATGCCCTGATGTTGTTCTCCCTAATCATTTCCACCATTGATTCTCTGAAGTCTCTCTGAGGATTGAACGACGACTTCACCGCGAAACTACCCGACAGACTCTTCCAACTCGAAATCGGACTCCATGACACGCTTTTCTGAGAATGACCCTGTAATCTTCTGCTTCCGATTTTCGGAGAGTTAATTCTCAGCCTTAGCCCTGGAGAATTCACACAAAATCTCCTCCCCGGACACGTTTTCTTGTTCACCAAGTATGAACTACGAACATTTTTTTCTTCAAATTTAGCTGAACTCCTTCGATGATTTGTTGGTTCGATGTTCTGTTCCTTGTTATAGTTGAATTCAACGGGCTTGGTTATGATCCGAGGGAGTTGAAATTCAGAAAAGTTGTCAAACTCCTCCAGCTTGTTGAATTTCTTGTTGCTTCCGTCATCGACAACGACGATGTCCTTGAGTTCAGAATCCATGGCTTTGCAGCTAGAAGAATGCGATAAGGAAACCATGTTATCGAACGATTGAGTCATGATAACGCAGTCAGACCTGAATTCTTGCGGCTGAGAGACGCCGTCAGAGGAGGAGGAAGCTGAGTATTGCGGCGGAGAATCAGGCTTTGTCCAGAGCGTGGCACGATAAAGACAACCGGAAGAAACAGAGGAGCTAACATGCTTCCTAGATGATTCTTTTCCTGGATCGTTTTTGAGATGATTGATATTCTGGGCGGGTCAAGTAAATTGGAAGCTGAAGATTTGTTATTTTTCGTAGGAGAAACATTGAATCCATCACTGGGGACAAGCTCTCTAGTGAAGTAGTAAGATTTTCTGGGATGAAAATGGTGATTCTGCTTGGTTTTTGACGGCTGTGATACTGATGATGAAGGTGACGAAATCTGGCGTTGTTTGTTCGAAGAATGGACATGGTTTTTGGTTTTCCCATGTCTTTAAGCTTGTAAAACCGGGCATTGAGCATCATATCCGAGAACCGAAACCTGTAATTTCCCATCAAATTTCTCTCTTTTTTTCCTGGGAAAAAGTGAAGTTATTTGAAGAAAGAAAGGTCACAAGAGTGGGACCAGGTGTTAACTGAGTTGAGGTGTTTGTTAATGGGGATTAATGAGTAATCAGAATTTTTTTTGTATTCATACTCATCATTACTGTTTTTTATACATGTTAAACAAAGGCGATTCTTCATTGTTTTTGTTTTAGAAAATTTCGCTAGGGCCCCCAGCATCTATGATTTTCGTACTACCATTAAAAATGGATAGTTGGTTTATGGCTTCAAATCAGTTAGATTGCTTTCTAGACAAAATAAAGGAGTAAATTAGATAAATATTACAGTTTTTTTTTAAATATTGTTTTTTATTTTTATTTTCCAATCTATGACAAAATCTATAGTAATTTTGAGAAATTATTTTGAATAAAAAAATAGGACGCCACGAAGATATGGTGTCTTCATTGTTCATTAAAAAATCTCACCACTATTCGGCATTTAAAAATAAATAAAAATCTGACGTCACGAAGACATGGCGTTTTCACTATTCTGCAGCTTTGTTTAAAATATCTTGGAAAAGTAACAAACGAGAGTGTTATGAAAGGTTATTGTATAAGAATGAAGTACGTGAGAGGAGATTAAGCGTGGAGATCAAGCATATATCATACAACTCATTGGAAGGATATTGATGCCAATAGTTATGGCAATCTGGTTCGCACACAATATCTCTAATTCATGGATGAATTTTGGGAAACTGCCAGCTATAGTTGTGGTTCATCAATATTAGCATTTTCATATTGTGAGTTCTGCAAGGTCTCCTTATTAGAAAATGGTAAAAAAAAGAGTAGACGTTAATGGATGCCTACTATTATTACAAGAGTGGGCTTGGCAACGATTGCCTTTTTTTACATTGATTACTCGAAATTTGATTCATTTTCCTCTTATTGAAAGATAATATTTTGATTTTAATCTAAAATTTATTTACTTTAGTTTAAAATATCTTTAGCATATTATTTGTTAGTTTCACATATTATTTGTTTACAGATGATCAACGAAAAAAAAGCCAGGGTTAGTGTAAAACAATGTCAGAGTGTTTAGATAGATGATTGACATATATTGCAAAGGTCAACGAAAAAAAGGCAAGGTTAGTGTAAAACAATTTCACATATTATGTATTTTATAATTTACTTTGTTGTGTAATCGTTTATATATAATATTTACAGTTTATTTGGAGGCCATACGACAATGATGATATAATTATAGATGTACTAGATTATTTGGTGGTGGATGTTAATCTCTAGTGTGTTGTTACACCAATGATTCACTTTTTTGTTGTCGATTTCTAGTTTGGAGATAGGGTGTTGAGGCAGTTTAGCTTCCACCAACCTATTCCACAATTTCCAGCGAATTATGATTATCTCCATGATGTAGATAGACGGGGCAAGTTCGAACGTAATTGGAAAGTCATACATGCTCATTTTGTTGATATGTGGAATGTCATAGCTTCATTATTTCCATCTCACACTCTCATTGAAGATGATGATTTTGATTGGGAGAATTCAGAATACCTCAGATATTATCTTGCGAATGAAAGATCGTACTTGACAACGATCGAAGAACGAAGTGAATGTTCCAACTATAAAAATAAATATGGTGGTCGCAGTGAATTATCTACAAGTAGAGTAAGCACATCTCGTAGTGAAGCGACATCATCTTATAATGAAGCTGTAGTAACACAACACCCTTCAAGCCCTTGGCCGTTTGTGTGGGGAAAGATTCCAGTAGTATCGATGGCGATATGGGAAAAGGAGCCAGTAATCGATGGTAGCTCATCACACAATCAAATTTTTTATTATTTGAAAGCATACATACATGAATGTGTCAGTCCTACGGGAGACCAAAATATTGATGACATCATGAATTTTTAACAGATGACTGCTTATATGTCTACTATGCCAATGTACAATCCCCCGGGAGAACAAAGTGGTGACTGTTTTTTCACAACAATGTCTACTATGCCAACTTAAAGTCCTACGGGAGAATTGAGTGGTGATTGTTATTCTACAACACTGGCTTCTATGTCTATTGTGACTGACGATGAGAAAGATCGCATTCAATTACAAAGCCACAACGAAATCGACATCCACCAAGGTATTATTATTCCACGACACATCGACATGGACAAAAATTAAGGAATAATGATTTCATGTACTTTTCGTTTTTTATATGCATGAATAAATGACATTTATGGCTTGTTTTTAAGTACAAATAGATGAAATATTAAAACGTAAATAAAAATAGATGGAATACAACAATAAAATATTTGAAATATTAAAACATTACAAATTACAAATATAATAAAACGTTCATCTACAAATTACAAATAGATGGAATAATAAAACGTTCATCTTTAAATTACAAAGGATTAAAACATTGCAAATATTAAATTATTGAGGCATGTAACTTGGTCAATTAGGACATTTTTTTCTTTGAATGTCCTTCACCCCTATGGAAATTACATCTCTTTGGTTGTCTTGTTTCTCTATAATTAAGATCCATACTAGTATGGATTTGAGTTGATTGAGGTTTTCCTTTTAGTTATTTACGAATTTCTTGATTCGGTAGCCATACTTCATGCTATGCTGGTGGCCAATATTGTGAATTCACGATCAGTGAAAACTCACATCTGTATATTTTTATTATCGTCTGTAAATTAAAGCATTCATCCATAAAGGTGAACGTATCAACCCCTACAGACATGTATGCAGCAACTACATGGACACATGGATATCACCATGCCTGGAATCGACCTCAGTCACACCACCGAATTCAAATATCAACTTGAAATATTTTTTTGTGTCCTTCTTTGTTGTTGTATATGGATTCAACAACATCAAATGTATGATTTAGTCGGTCGAACTGGTGAACAATCATCGAGGTTGACTTCTTCATGTTGTATTACATTTTCTCACAAGATCGAGAGACTAACGTTGTTCTCTATTTATCATGGACTTGATTTCCATCCCTTTATCGCTCCAAACCTTATCTAACATGTAGTATGTCTCTCTCATTAAGCTTGCAATTGGGAGATGGTGTGTCCCTTTTAGTACTCCATTTTTGGCTTTAACAAGGTTGCTTGTCATTTGTCCGTATCTTCGACCTTTATCGTATGATTGAGCCTATCTTTCCCTTCTGATGTTGTTTGCCCATGTCCACACATGGTTGTCGTAAACCTTTAAATACTCTAACTTCCTCTCGAATTTCGGTTATAATAGTTCATATCATGTTTCCATCATATATGATGTTAGCATCAAGAACAACGAAAATGTATAACTATATATGCTTATATAATTGAGATTGACTGAATTAAACTTACCTATGTTTAAAACTTCACGACGAATGTGGTGGTTTTTTCACATTTCCCAACTATTCTTACCAATATGGCGTATACAGTACGTGTGATATGCGTGTGAAGGTGTCCAACGACTTACTGGCCGTTCAATTACAACTAAAATGTCTTTTCCACTACTAAATATCAGGAAAACATCGTCTTCTCGAACAACATACTCACGTAAATTACTCAAAAAGAAGTTCCAAGACTCTGCTGACTCATTATCAACAATTGTGAATGCAATCAGAAATATATTTCAGTCACCATCTTGTACAATTGCTATCAACAATACATGATTGTCTCTTCCATATAACCATGTCCCATCAACTTGAACCATCTGTTTGCAAAATGGAAATCATTCGATGCATGGTCTGAATACCCAAAATAATCGATGAAATATTTTCTTCCCTTCCACAAGTCGACCTTCTGGATTGTATGCATCCAATGTTTGATACTTTACTTTATTCCCTGAGATAAAATATTTCATTGCTTGTAATAAAGCCTGTAGCTCATTATAGGACTTAATGTAATCGCCAAACACTAACTTATTTGTCTTTTCTTTTGCATGACAACCCTTGGCATAATTTATTTGATATCCAAACTATTTCTTAATAGAAACTTGTATCACTAAAATGAGAACCCTTGGATTTGTTGCAGCCAACATCTTCACGTATTCACATATTACATTCGGGTTCAATTGTCGATGATCTTGTTGGATGGAACTTCGTAAACATTTCTGATCGCCATTGTACTTTGTGATCACCCAAGCACTTTTCCTCTGAAGTTTAGACACTCGGATGTTCCAATTACACTCTTCTTCGTATTTAATACATTTTATAAATAAAGTTCTCAGATTGGATTTTACAACAATGAAGTTCACGCGGTTTTTGATGTAATCCTTTTTAATTTTCAATATAGCTTCATCTTTTTTTTATTAAATTGAATCCCAATCGATAAGTCATGAGAGTTACCCGAAGCCATCTGCATAAATTCAAGCACCTTCATCGCATCGTAATCTATTAAGTTCATGTGAGTAGGAGGTTGGTAGAATGTAATTACGTCATCGTTAGAAGTAAATTCACTGCCATCGAAAATAAAGTCATCACCAATCAAATAGATATCCTCTTCGTCATCATCGCTAGAATCGATAAGTGTTTCCCCCACAACCTCGAAGGCTTCAACGACAACATCTACATTAGGATCAACATATGCGTATATCGAAAGGCAACAATATGGATTAAATGCACTCGATGTCCCATTGGCAAGACCCATTTCAGATGAATTTCTAAATAGGTTTCTGGATGAGCCGGGAACATTATATATCTCGCGCACCTCAACATATAACTCAATAATTTGAGTATTTGTTAATTCATGTACTGCAATCATGATTCTAACATTACTATCATCTCAAAGAGATGTTGCAGAATATCTGACTGGATTGTTACATGTCATCTACGTGTACTACAAATCACCAATCTCAGCTCCAATTTTCATTTGTTTTGTCATTTATTTTAATTGTTGAAGCGTGATTTCGCTTTTAAACATCATGTTAATAGGGCTTTCAGATTCAAATACAATCTCGACATCAATTTTCAAAATTTGTCCATTGCAATAGACAAACGCTAAAAACTTGTCGATCATTTTCTCTGCACGTTAAGAAACACATATATTTTGAATCAAAATACAAAAATCAAAACAAATATATTACTTCAAAACCACTAAAATTCTACCAAAACTCTAAATATCATTTTCTCGTTATTTTTTACTCAAAATATACTGAAATATATCAACAATATACAATCTAAAAATTTAAAACAAAACTTGAAATATAATATTACTTAAATAAAAATTAAAATACAAAATTTAACTTACTATATTTTCACTTAACTTTCTCTCTCTTTATCTTTCTCATTCTTCTTTACTCTAATTTTCCCCCACACTCCATCTTCAACTTCATATATTTAACATAAAAAATTAATTCTCTAAAAAATTATATTTCTGTTACTTATCCTATCATTTACCCTTACACAATATATTTTAATTTTTAATAAATTATTAATACACCTTCTCTATATATTAATCAATACTATTCTACTACATTTCCCAAAGTCTCATACACCCGCCTCACCCCTGCAATTTGTTGGTCACGTGCTGCGGGGAAGTTATACAGACGCCTTTAATATATAATTAAAAAAGTGATACTGATTTTTTTATTATTTAAATAATAAAATCAATAAAAAATTATTTAAAAGACTATTATTTTTACCTAAAACATTAATGTTTTTAATATTTCTGGTAAAATGTTTAACAATAACAAAATCGATAAAAAAAATAAGTAAAATGTCCAATAATAATAAAAATAATAAAAATAATAATATTTCAGATAATTTTTATTTTTTTATTTAAATAATAATAAAATCAATAATATATTTTTAACTATATATTAAAACTGTCACACGTGATTATTTGTCAGAACTGCGCGGCTCTACCGGGTTCAATTTCAAATTCAAAATAATGATGCACAGTGAAGACGGTTTGGAAGCCTGCCGTCCCATTTTTTTAATATTAATATTAGTACAGTAAAGACACCATGTATGTATGATATCCGAGTGATTTTTTTTAAATAAACGGTGAAAACGTCGTATCTTTATGGTGTCCTATTTTTTTATTCAAAATAATTTCTTAAACAGTGAAGATATATTTTGGGTGTCTTTAAAATTACTGTAGATTTTACCATAAATTAAAAAATTAAAAAAATATAATATAAAAACAAACTGTAATATTTATCTAATTTACCCAAAATAAAAAGAAAGGTCTAAATTATATATTTAATTTATTTTAATTTGTAGCATGGCTGTCATATCATTTCGATTGAGTGAATTAAAAATTAATGATTATATTGATCAAATTGATAGGATAAAATTAAGAGTCACGTGAACGGTTAAAAACAAAATATGAGGTAAATATATGATGAGTAAATTAATTGAATCGATTTTTTTATTTTTTTATAAACTTTCATTGTATGGAAAATTATTAAAAAAATGATATGGAGAAATTATAAAATAATATTTATTTATAATTTATTTTAATTATTGACAGCATACGTATATGTAGATATAACTGTTTAAATTTATAATTTTAAGGGAGAGCAACACTCATTTAATTTACACAAGTGTATTTATTTTAATATTGCATATCTTATTGATTCAAAGTTTATGATTTATATTTAAAATTTAGGGTTTAAATTTTTAAATTTTAAGATTTAAATAGGTACGAGCATTAGTCGACTAGATGATGACAACGTGTGATTATAGAGCCTTTGTCTTCAATCAATCAACGAGTGTATGTTTAAAAGATTATATTTAAACAGTTAAAAACAAACCATATATAAACAATATGAAAGTTGAGAATTTGATTGTCAAATTTATTGAAATTGAGTTGTTAAAGATAAGCCTTGAATTTTATTCGACCAATGTCAATATGACAATCAAAGATAATTTTATTTGACCAATCTTATCACTGTCATTCTTGGTGAACAATTTGTAAATTCTCCAATTGAATTTTAGATATATCCTGACCCTAGATTGAGAGAAACACCTCTTACCTAAACTTTTTGTAACAAAAAAAAATTGCATAATTATTAGTTATAACCTAATTCAGTGTCGTTGAAGGATTAAAGTTTTGAATGGATGAGAATAGGTAACACAGTTTTCTACTTATGCCCATTGTTATGTGTGATTATATACTACGATTACAGCACAAAATAAATAAAATAATTAATTAAATTTTCAGATACATTTGTATGCATGTGAATAATATTTTATTTTTGTAGGAAATTTATAATTAGGTAAGCATGGGTCGGTTCGAGTTTTCAAACACTCATGTGGTGTGTGTCAAAGACATGTATTTGCACGATCACAACTCAGGCGACAACGTCATATATATATATATATATATATATATATATATATATTAGTCTTATAATCAACCACTAAATTAATGCATGTTTAAAAGGTTATGTTTAAACACTTAAAGAAAATCTCATATCTAAACAATGTGAGATTTGAGAAATTCAAAGCCAAACATGTTGATTATGAGCTGTCAAATACATGTCCTGAATTTGATCATATCTTAAATTTTGTTAGTTATCTTCTAAAATACTCGAGATCGTAGTATTAAAAGCTCTTTATCTATCATATTGTCATAGGTTTGATTAAATTCAAGACATGCCTTTGACAACTCAAAAAATAACATTTTTAACCATATGCTCTTTTATGTGATTCGAATGCGAGTATAACATAAAATAAAAATCAGATGTGATGATACATAAATAAAAATCAAAGTAAGATAAGTCGGAAAGAAAAGCGTCCGATAACAAAAGAGAAGTCAAAAGGAGAAGCTTTTGAGAGTAGTAATGGTGCTGAAAAAGCTATGGTATCATTTTCCATATTCTGGGTATCATTAACTTAATAAGCAAAATGATAGCAACTGCAACCCTATCTTCATCTCGTCGATCACCCATTTTCATTTTGGTATCGATGTGTACATCTACATAAATTCTCTCGGGATTGACGGTACACTAGCAAATGCTCGCCTGTCTCGATTTTATCGCAAATACTTCCATAAAAGACAATATCAAGTATCGCGTTAATCTTATCTGAGGTGGATCATTGATTTTAAGAGGTTGGGATTTGTACAACCAGTTCCTCGAGAAATTTGCGTATCTTTTACCTTAAATGTGGTAAGGAATGGGGGACCTAATGATCTGGTGTTGTACGCAAATTTCCTTTGCAGTTAATGGCGAGTTTGTTGGAATATTGACAGACAGGACAGGGTTATCCTTTTGTCTAACTCAGAGTGTGCTCCAATATAAGACAGTCTTGTACCGTGTCTATATGGTTTTGCTGGCAGGACTATTTTCACTTGCGATTTTCCCGATATATCATCGATGAACAGTATATTTCTTGATCTAATACTGGTCAGATTATATTTCTCGATCTAACACCTTTAGCAGTAAAGCGCGCCCCTTGCACCGTACTATACGATGATTTGGCGCCACGTGGGGTATAGTAGCGCGCCCCCTGCACCGCGCTATACGGTGACCTGGCATACACATGGGTATAGCGCAGCCCCTGCAGCGCGCTATACCTAGATATCTGACACGTGGGGTATAGCGCGGTGCAGGGGGCGCGCTATACCCCTAATTACCCCCCCTCACGCCCCATCCTCCCTATAAATACCCTCATCCTCAATCACTTTTATCACACCAAATTCTATCAAATTCTCTAAATTTCTCTCAATTACTCTCTTTTTAAGGTATATTTTATAATATTTTTACTATTATATTTTTACTTTATTTAATATTTTATTAATATAATTCTTTTACAGATATATAATGGAAGGCAGTCTACTTCGCTCGAATGGAAATCATATATCTCTACACTTTGCTGATACGATAACATTTTAACGTTTTAATTTAATTTAAATTATTAGTAACATTTAGTTATTTATTTAATGCATGATTATTAGATTAAGAATTAAATATCTCGACACTTTGCTGATACGGTAATATTTTAACGTTTTAATTTAATTTAAATTATTAGTAATAATTAGTTAATTCATTTAATGCATGATTATTAGATTAAGAATTAATTTTTGTAATTATTTATTTTTAGAAGAAGGACCGTGTGTTAGATCATTTTATTAGGAATCTTAAGTTAGTGATACCCCGCCGTGTCTTGTCGTATTTAGTAAAGGCTGGATTCGGTTACAAAGGTAGATATTAGGGTCACTGTAAGATAGAGCCAGACCTGATTTCTGCCTTAGTAGAGCGGTGGAGGCCGGAGACCCACACATTCCATCTTCCGTGCGGAGAGTGCACGATCACGCTTGAGGATGTTTTTATGCACCTGGGGCTTCCGGTGGATGGAGATGTGATATCGGGGATAGCTTCCGGTTCTTGGACTACTTTGTGTCGGGATAGTCTAGGAAATGTCCCGAAAGATTTTATCGGAGGTAGGATACCGTTAAATTGGTTAGATGCCAATTTTCGGGAGTTAAGCGCAAACGCCTCTGAGCATGAGGTTAAGATGTATGCACGGGCATGCATACTGCAGCTGATAGGAGGGTTGCTGATGCTAGAAAAATTGCGCAACCTAGTTCACTGCATGTGGTTGCAACATCTTAGCGACTTTCGTCTCACCGGATCATTCAGTTGGGGATCGGCAGTTTTGGCTTTGCTGTACAGGGAGATGTGTGGAGCCACTGACTACAGGCGTAATGCTATCGGCGGATGTCTCCTGCTGCTGCAGTCTTGGGCATGTTATCGATTGCCCTTTTTATGTCCCGTTGTGAAGAACCCATTCGTATTTCCACTACTTCTGAGGTAATTATAAAACTGATTTTGTATATTAATAATTTTATACAGCGTATAACAAATTTTTGTCCTTGAATAGGTGGTCTACTGATAAGAAAAATCATCAGGAGCTACCTAATGATTTAGAAAAGATTAGGGTGCTAATCGATCAGAAGGCTGGCACACATGTATGAATTTTAATGTTTAAAAATCGATTTTAGATTATAGTTATATAATTAGATTATTATTTTGATAAAAATTATATTATTGTTTTAGTTTGAATGGGTGCCATATTCTACTGATGATGTGAGGGCGGTGATCCCACCTGAGTTGAGGGGTCCATTAGATGTTTGGATGGCGATGGTCCCTCTGATCTGTTATGTGACCGTCGAGTGGCACTCCACTGATCGCGTGCTCCGGCAGTTTGGTTGTTTTCAACCAATTCTGGAAGCATCTCGCAATATGGACGAGTTGCATAGCTTAGATAGACGCGGCAAGACAGATACAGATTGGCTGGTGAGGCATCATGGGTGGGTCGTGTTGTGGGAGGATCGACATCGGCGCCTTCTACGTAGAGAGCCTATTTTTACTGACTTCTTGATGTATGCTGAGGATTATTATGAGTGGTTCAACAGTAACGGGAAACCGTTTCTACTTCCCGAGGATGCACGAGGGCAGACATTTCCACGACGTCGACAGAGACGTTCACCGACACAGCACCATCGTCCCCCGACTCGTGGACGGAGAGCAGGTGCTTCCGGTTCATCCTTAGCTGCACAAGCAGGACCTTCCCAGCAGCCACCACAGCCATATATGATGCCGCAGCCATATATGATGCCGCCATCGCCTTTCCATTACCAGATGCCGCCGCCTTCACCTGGTTTTATGACCCCGCCACCGCCACCGTCACAGATGACCAATTCTGGAGGCTATTATGGGTCTATGTTTGCAGATCTAACATGGGGTTCATATATTGGATATTTGGCGGGTTTAGCCTCATCACCCATGGCCGCAACACAGACACCGCCCCCTGTACAGTTTTCACACTCAGCGATGTCTGGGTTTTATGAGTTTTCCCAGTTTTCGCAGGCCGGTGGGATAGTCAGTCATACACCTCCAGGGTCCTTATTCTACAGAGGTGCTTCATCGTCATCAGCTCCTCATCAACCTAATGTACCTGCGCAAGACGACAACGACGACGATGACGATGGTGATGATGATGACAGTGAGGAGTCAGAACCAGTGATACGAAGAAATCCTCCTCGAGACCGACAGCCACCGCCCTGCGGAACACATTCGCGTTGCAGGCATCGATAGATTTTGTTTTTTATTATTTTTATTTACTTTATTTGTTAAATTGTAATTTTTTATTATTTCTCATTTAATACTTACTTTATTTTGTTAAATTTGTTGGACTTTTTAATGTATTTCAGTTTGTTTTGTTTATTATCATTTAATATCAGTTATTGTAATTTGGTTATCATTTACCATTTAATACTTATTGTTATTAGTTTGTTAAAATTTAATGATTGTGTTTGTTTTTTTAATCTTCATCGGTGATTATCAAATGACATTAACTTGAAGTAAATGAAAATTAAAGTACAAGAATTATTATTTGATAATAAAATACATCATTTCCTCATCAATTGTTACTTGATGACAATAGAAGTGGACATGTTTTTCTAGTGTGTCCTGGGTTTTTACAATGCCCACATCTTCTGTCTTGTCTAGATCTTTCTCTAATATCCATATCCCAATGAATTCGATTAGATTTTGGACGACCACGCTCCCTCAATAAACTCGGATTTGGTACAGTCGGAAGCCAATCTTGAACCTCATCAGGGTCTTTGTCATTACCTATGGGGGGAAACTCAAATTCGTATACCTTAAAAACTTCAGATAGTAGGTATATGGGATCCACAAAATGGATATAGTTTTGACGTGTATGCGAGCAAGCTGCTATCACATGAGAGCATGGATACTTTAGAACTTTGAAAAGCTCGCAGTCGCACGTTCTGTCCCTTATATTTACTCTTAACGACACATCATCAATCCCTTGAAGAGGTCGCGGCAACTCTGTGACATGAAACATTTCATTCCTTCTAGAGAAGCTTGTTACAGACATTCCATTTGATGCAACAATTTTTTTCTGTAGATTTGCAACTAATCTAGGGTGATAGACATGCTTCGCAAAAAGAGCCCCCAAACAAAAATATGTAGTCTTTACCAAAGCTGCTACTGGTAAGTGACGTGCACCCTTCAAGGTTGAATTGATTGCCTCTGCCAAGTTGGTCGTCATGTGTCCATATCGATATCCACCATCATATGCTTTCGTCCACATTTCTTTATCGATGAGGCTGATGTAATCATATCCTTCCTCGTTCTTCGCTCGTAACTCTTAAAATATTGATTCAAACTTTCGAGGAAGTAGTTCGTAACCTGATCAAAAAATGTATAACTTACTAACTTGCTATCTTTGCAAAATTAAAACGATCGAAAGAAAATAAACTTGCTAAGTTTCACTTACCCATGCGCACAATTAATTGACGCTCATCATTCTTCTTGTACCTTCCATGGTAGTTCGCGGCAATGTGTCGAAGACAATACCTATGTTGGACAAAGGGTGGTTGCCACATTGGACCCAAAGACTCCATTACTGCTTTGATCCCAACTCCGCGATCTGAAATGACACAGATGTTTTCCCTCGTGATAACATGTGCCCGTAAATTTCGGAGGAAAAAAGCCCAAGAAGATGTATCTTCTCCTTCGACAAGAGCAAAAGCAACTGGAAGAATGTTGCGATTGCCATCTTGGACAACTGCCAATAATAAAACTTGCTTGTATTTTCCATATAAGAAAGTCTCGTCGATCTGTACCACATTGCAGTATTTGACAACATTAACGCACTGTGGGTAACTCCAAAAAACCCGGTAGAATTGACATCGATCGCGAAGAACTCGATCATTATGGTATGCATAGGAGGTTTCGAAGTCCACAATTGTCCCAGGATTCAACATCCACACCAGCCTAAACCAACCTGGAAGTTCGTTGTAAGATGCATCCCATTCGCCATGAAGTTTGACAATGGCATTTTGTTTTGCCAACCAAGCTTTTTTATAAGAGACAGTGTACCCATACTGCGATTGTATATCTGAAATCAACACTGCAACAGCTATATGAGAGCTTGCTTTGACCATGGGCATGATGGCTTGGCATATCACTTTAGAGTCCAAGTTGGGATGATCTTGGTTGACCCCTCCAGCACAACATGTGTGAGGATCGTTGTATACTGTTAGTTCTCATCTGTTGTTTTTCCTCTTCCTCTTCGATACGCGAACCATCCAATTGCATCCGTTTTCACGCTGGGCACAGTAGCATACATATTTTTCGGTCGTGGAGCGGTCTACTCTGGACTGAACATAATTACGGATATTGTAATTTTTGATAGCCATCATCGCTTCTTCTTTGCTTGAAAACTCCATGCCTAAAGATAACTCACCATTATTTATTGATGAGTAATACCCATAGTCACCGAGATGAGGCATATCCGCAAATTCTGGCCCGTACATTGCACCATAATCAGCTTCATACATGTGTGCAGGAGGGTCAGTTTGTGCCACATTTCCTGGAACTTCATCATCATCGGAGTTGAATTTCGGTGATTCTGGGTGAATGAATAGTCCAGTCTCAGCGCCATCCGCACCAGCTCACGAAGCGATTCTTCTGGTGGAGATGATGATTCCTCTATGCTCTCCACATTTAGGTCGTAGAACCTACTACTTGCACGTCTTCCCTTTGAAATGGAAGGCATATCAATATTGAGATCGAAAAAGCTCGCAGTCGAATGCCTCACCCTAGAGCTTGAAGCCATCGCGTCAAATGGAAACTGCACAGATGGTTGCGTCGATGGCATCTCCATATTAAGGTCAAAGGGATTTACAGATGAATGAGCGATTCTTCTGGTGGAGATGATGATTCCTCTATGCTCTCCACATTTAGGTCGTAGAACCTACTACTTGCACGTCTTCCCTTTGAAATGGAAGCATATCAATATTGAGATCGAAAAAGCTCGCAGTCGAATGCCTCACCCTAGAGCGTTGAAGCCATCGCGTCAAATGAAACTGCACAGATGGTTGCGTCGATGGCATCTCCATATTAAGGTCAAAGGGATTTACAGATGAATGCCTTCCCCTTGAACTGGATGCGATGTTGTCATACAGATTGTTCGTCGACCTACCTCGGTATATTTTGTAAGGAGTTACGGATGAATGTCTCCCCATTATGGCATTAAAATCATTACACATTACTGTCGTTGGGCTGTCAACTTGATCAACTTGTTCAGTCAGCCCATAGTGGGAGCTTAATGATTGACCTCGAACAGCACGCACTTGAACAAAATATGCATACATCTCAATAGCGGCGTCTGAATAATTACTTTGAGCTTCAACCATCATTTCAACATTATCATTGTTCGAAAGTTCGAACGCTGTATAAGTTAATGACAACAATAATGTTGGAAATCTATATTGCAACGACGACACTCTTCTACTACTTCCAACATGAATCTTCCTCGAAATCTTCGTTATCAGCTCATCAAGAGTTATGTTTCTCTTGAATGATATTTTAACGCGCTCATTTGATACGAAAGCAATGCCAGTTTCATCTTCTCGAATTTCACCATCATAATAAACAATAGCTGAAAATCGCGCCATTATTTGAGTTTAAAAGTGCAACACTATTATATCTGTAAAAAAAATAAATGAAACAAACTTGATTTAATAAATTATATATGAACGAACATATAACACAATAAAATTTTTACACATCAACGTAAATAAATTAAATAATATAATTTAATATTATTACCTGCACCGCAAAACTATTTCGACGTATGTTCCCGCATTCCAATTTTACAAACACAAAAATTAATTGAAAATAATTAATATAATATTTTTTTCAAATAATCATAATAAACAATAAATATATTAAAAAATTATAACAAAATTACCTTATAACGAAAAATCACACGAACTTCTAAATAAAATATGAGAAGATTGCCAGAATTATTGACTCGTTGACGGAATTGTTGTATTAATTTATAAGTTGAGAGGAGAGATGTGAGAAACTTAACCGGCGGATAATGGTATTTATAGCGAGGAAAGTTATACAAAACGCGATACCTGCCCCGCGCTATACCCCTACGTGGCGTATAGCGCGCTGCAGGGGCCGCACTATACCCACGTGTATGCCAGATCACCGTATAGCGCGGTGCAGGGGGCGCGCTATACCCTACGTGGCGCCAAATCATCGTATAGCACGGTACAGAGGGCGCGATTTACTACTAAGGGTGTTAGATCAAGAAATATAATATGACCGGTGTTAGATCAAAAAATATACTATTCACCGGTGATATATCGGGAAAATCACCATTTTCACATGTACTAAGGCTTAAGAGTGGCAAATAATAGTTAGAGGTGTGGCTCTAAAGCTATTTTTTGGTAAATTACACGAATGGTAACTAAAATTTGAGTAAGTTTTCATTTTTCACATTGAACTTTCAAAAGTTACAAATTGATCACTAACATTATTGATTTGTAACGAAATAGTCACTTGACTTTAACAGCCATCAAATGCCACGCTGGAGAACCTGTTTGACTCCTTGGGGGCTTCAACTAATTGCAACAGCAACTGCGTCAAAGCTCCTCCCATGAACACAACCTTCACCACTGCTTTCACTCCATTTGGATTCTTTATCAGCGCCTCTTCGTTCTCTCGTTTCCCAGCACTTGCTCTATTCTCGTCGTTGTCTTTCCTGCCAAGCTTCTCTCCTTCATTTCCGAGTTCCAAATATACGTCACCATTCCATCAATTAAAAATTAGAAATCTCTGGTCAAAATTCTCCCAGTTTGTTGTTACTTTTACAACATTCTAATTGTCGCTAAAAGGATTGGAATGTCTAGTCTTTCATTTGTCGAGAGTGTCGTGGAAGTCTTGGGAGAATCCAGGGCCTACTATTTCGAAAACCAGTTTCAAAAGCAAAGGTAAGAAACCCATTTCGATAAAAAAAATGTGAAAAAATAGAACAGAAAAGCGTAGATCAAATGGAAATGGGAGAAAGGTTTCAACAACAGCAAACTGAAAACGAATCTAAAATGGAAAATATGAACAGATGGAAAATATGAACAGATGGAATTCATGAACAGATGGAAAAATCCACCAGTTTCAAGATTCGAAGTCATTTAACTCAACTTGTCTGCATATTGCATTTTGGATTTAAGCTAGACTAATATTTTTCATATGGAATTCATGAACAGATGGAAAAATAAAGTTAAGTAGTAGGGTTTAAGATCATCCAAATCCAATGCAGTAGAAACAGGCGGATCTCTATTCAGAAAGGCATGTTCAAGTTCGACTTAACGAAGGAGGAAGCTCAGATTCAGACACTCAAATTCCGAGAGCAGCCCTAAAGATCATACTTCTCCTTCTTCGCAGCAACTTGGTGGGTCTGCGTACCCAAAACCCTAACGGGCTAACACCCAAAACATGAGTAAGAGTAGCTATAACTTCTCATTCTTTCTCTTACTGGGCATCTTCTAAAGTTTTTCTAGATTCGAAAGGTCTGGTCGAATCGATTACGAATTGGTTTTGTACTTTTGTTAAAGTCGAGTGAAGCGGTGAAGAAGAAGAGAAAAAAAAACCTGAAGCAGAGAAGCTTTCCGTTTTAAAGTTGATGGGTTTTGATTGGTTATTCTGACTTGGTTTCGAGGACGGTTATGTTGGGTTTTCCTTCAACGATTCCTCGGTTTCAAAGGGTTTGTTAAAGAAAGCCCTTGAGTTAAGCCACGAAGAAGAAGAAAACAATATTGATGGGTTTTGACAGGTTCTTTTGACAGTTGGAAAGCCAAATTAACTGACTTAACATTCCAAATCAGCATTTCGTTATCTTGCTAACGTTAGTTAAGTCAACTAACGTCGATGGATTATTTTGTAACAAATTGATAATAATAATGATTAATTTGTAACTTTTGAAAGTTCAGTGAAAAAATTAAAACTTAATCAAACTTTAATGATCATTCAGATTGTTTACCCTTCTTTATAATGTTAAAATTTCTCTCTTCATATTTTATGTTTGATAAAATAATTATTTTAGTTTCTATTTTTTGAAGTATTTTAGCTTCCATCGTTTCATTTTGAGACAAAATGTTTTTAGTTAGACGAAAGTCATTAAGTCGTTAATGTGAGATTGCCATGTGTTTAAAGTTATGATGTAAAATATATCACGTGTTGAAATGATGATATAATACATATTATATATCGGAAGTAATGACATAAAATACATCACATGTCAAAAGTTACTATGTGATACATGCCATGTATCAAGGTATTGACTCCTAAAAGAAATAGAAAGTGATTATGCGTACATTTGGTGGCCCAATAAAAGCAGTGGCGGATGCAAATTTTACTATGAGTGTTGGAATTTAAATTTTTTTATTTTAGTTGTTATTTTTACTATGAGTACTCACCCTAAAATTTTATTTATGTTAATTTCATACGAAAAATTTTAATAATTAATGTGTATATCAACTATATAGTAAGTAGTAGGATCAAATTTTGAAGGCAATTTATAAAATAGAAAGTGATAGAATGAACTTTCAAAGAATGGTTTAAGTACAATTTTACCTCTCTTCCAACATTACAAATCGACCTCAGAAAAAAAAGAATGAAACAAATTCTTACAATTATGTTGCTAACATGGTTCTTGATGTAGTAGCGCTCCCGCTCATCATCATCGAACTATCCAAACCAGCAGTCCATGTTCGAAGAGCCTTAAGTAGTGTCGCCGCCTTCCGTCGAGCTCTCGTTGTTCCTGTCCCCATCACTTCCCATATAATCCTTTCGATTGACGGAATTTTTCCTAGCTCTGCCATAATCTCTGATCCCCCTTTTCTACAAATTATGACTAAAGCAGCAGCCGCCCTTTCTCTCATAGTATTTGAACCTTCCCTCAAAATTATGCCTAATTTCTTTATTAAATCATAGGAGGCTGCAATTCCCGCTGATCCACCTCTCTTCACCACCGCCTCGAGTATCGTCACTGCCTCTTCCGGCATCAGGTTGATGACTCCGCTCACGAGCTCAACCACTCCTCCCTCCACTAACCTCCCAACGGTCTCCCTATCTCCCGCCAAATTCAAAATTGTCACGAGTGCATCCCTTTTGGTGTTTGTGGGCCCCTGTTTCGCCAAATCCATCAATCCTTTGATGACGCGTGTCCTCCTCCCTAGCCTTCTCCTGTACGCGTGCATATCTGATAAGCTGAAAATTGTAGCGGCTGCATTTCCTTTGGCTTCCCACGTCGCACCCGAACGTAATACCTCGATAACACCGTTTAAAGCTCCGTCAGTTTCCATGATCTTCGTTTTGTTTACTTCTAGGATGGACAGATTAAGAATCGTTGTAACGGCGTTCACTTCGAGGTTTGGGTGCTCGGAGCCTACACCCGGAGCTAAATATCGGACAAGGATTGGTATGGCGCCAGCTTCGGCAATTGAGGCTCGGGTATCCGAATCAGTTTTAGCGAGGGCACGAAGCTCATAAATGACAGCGTTAGCCGTCTCCATGGACGGGGAACCCGACAGTTTGTTGACCAAAAAGGACACCGTCATTTTCGTAGATTCAAAGGCGGCTCTAACGCCGTTAGCCTTATTGTTATTTCCCGCCGTTTCAAACGGGAGCCTTTGTTGACGGCACCACGTGGCAATAAGATTCATCAAAGCACGATTAGGGATGAGGTTCGTGTGGGCCAGAGTCTGACCTGTCTTTGGACACGTGTTGTGTCCAGATTCAATCCATTGATTAATCGACTCCCGATCGTACGTCTGTCCGGAAGCCACGACTACTGGGTCCCGCATCAACTCTAAACTCACCGGGCACAGGAGATCTACTGGAACAGTAATATCTGACATCGATTTTCGTCGGCGATAGCCTGGTTTCTCCGTCGTTGAAGATTCAAATAGAACACATTTAGCGTAACGAACGAGTCCGATCAAAGAAACAATCTCCGATTTGGATTTTTCATCGCTTTTGTTCTGGATTTCTTGTTGGAGACTCGAAATTTCTTCTCTACAAGTTGAATAATCGATTAATCCTAAATCCTCCACGATCCGTTTGAGCTTTAAATGATCCGGGACGATCTCTTTCTTGATGAGATCGAGCAAAGCTAAAACGTCTCGCCTGAGAGAATCGTCTCTGAGATCTACCGATGGTTTTGATTTGGAGCACTGTTTTCTAACCAAAACGACGAGTTCTTCCACGTCTTGACTCAGATCAAATTCTTCGACAGGGAAAATGTCGAGGACAGTTGATAATTCGAGGGTGAGCTCATGGAAACTGCTGGCCAAATGTGAGTTTTGCATGAGCATCCACATCTTGCTTCCATTGGAACAATCTTCGATCAAAGCTTTTATTCTCTGTAAAACAATGTACATCTCTTCGAAGCAGAGGAGTGTTGAAGGAGAGAAGAAGACGTTAGAAACTGAATCTCGAAGAAGCTCTTCGAATAAGATTGCAAGAAGCTTGGACGTGTTTATTATGGAAAGAGACTTTCGAATGAGAAGACATTGAAGAGGTTTAAGGGTCGAGATTTCCTGAGACAGAGAAAGAAGCGAATTGATCAGGTTTAAGTCTGCTAATGTCGGAGATGGTGACGGCCGCCGCTTTCTTGGCGGGAGAACTCTAGGAGAAACGGCCATGGATGACGGAATATAAACAGAAAGAACTCTTGCGGAATGATTGTGTGTAACAGAGAAATGTGAGCTAATGGAAGAGGAAATTTGGTAGCTTTATTGTCAAATATTTGAATTGAAGAAGAAGATATAGCCAGCCGTTGATAACAGGTAGAACAGGTTGGCCAGTTGCATTTCAACTTTTCTGCATGGCCCATGTAGTATTTATTTACAAATTTATATTTTCAAATTAAGCGGTAGTATGCATTTGAATTTATTTATTTATTTCTGAGTAATGCAACATACATTGTATGTAAATGAAAATCCAGATCTTCAAATTTATGTTACCAAAAATTAATATTTTGAATTATGCTAATGCGTAGGCCCTTGACTGGGTATGAAGAACTGTCGAATTTAGATAAACTTTCTTGGTCTAATTTTGGACAAGTCCCCCTTTGATTTTTTCAACACTTTAATTCCACGCCCCCAATACTGTTTTGGGATTGTAATTTTATTTTTATATTAAACTCAGTCATGCGATGTATTTAGTCGTGATTTTGAGGTTCAAAGTAAATGTTCCAATTATTTTACTAAATAAATCAGAATGGAATAGCCAAGAACAAAATAAGAATGGCGACGGATAGTACACCCGGCGGCATTTTGCAATTTTAGGCTAACATTTCTCAACCACTCATTACTCTAATTTAATATTAATCGACGTCAAAATCAATCAAATCACTTCAATAATAAAAAAAATATTATTTATCCGAAAAATTTTGAATTTAAATAATAATATCGACAGGATGTATGTAAGGGATGATTAAAAAATATTTTAAATATATATTATCTTATAATTATTATATATAATTTTAAAAATATTAATTGATTTCAGAATTAATTACTCTAATTTAATATTAATTGATACCTAATACAAAAGTTTAAAAAATATATTGTTACAAGTTAGAACGATAATAATTAACTCGTTTATTTATTATTTTAAAATTTTAAATGGGTGGAAATTAAAGAAATGTTACGTGCGAGGAAAAGTAAATTCCAAGATGCATGCATGAAGGACGAAGTTGCATATCCCCGCCGCAATTAGAATAAATCAAAGTCAAATTTGGAGTTTGCCTTAATTATATTCATTACACTACAGTAGGAAATAATAATATTTAAATTATATAATGTCTAATGAGAAATATGTTACCGCTGACAAAATTAGTCGCAAAATGACGGCAGAAAGCGTCAAATATTATTGATTTGAATATGCAATTATTTGCTAAAAAAAGCAATTATTGAGGATTTCAAGCCTGAAATAGATTCAAAGGTGGTTTTATTATATAAATACATTATTTTTTAAAACTATTTATGAAAAATATTATTCTCTTAAAAGATTATTTATGAAAATGACACCTATTTTTATCTCAAGCAGCATATAACTGATTTTTCAGGAAATTAATATAAAATCGATAAAATTTTATTTAAAAGTATGAAGTATTAAATGTTACGACTTTTTTAAGACCGTACAGTGAGATTAGTTTTGAGGTATGTTGTTCGTCTTCTTGAAATAATGTTTCTCATTCTTTAAATTATCGAACAAACATTTCAAATCCCGTAAATATAAAAAAACCTCTAAACATCTAAAAAAATAGTAGATTTTTTTGTTTAATTTTATCGATTTTGGGTGGATTTCATAGAAAATTAATTATTTGAGAAGAAATATGAGTGAAATGTGAAAGTTTCGATACCGATTTTGCCACCACATATAATCGGTGATGAGTGATGATTGGATGTCTACGACATCGTTTTTGACACCAAATAATTGCACCAAAAATGACATTGTTTTGGTGTGGTAGACCATGTCAGTAATTATTAGTCATATTATTATTTTGTTATTGACTTAACGACACAATAACATAATTAAATTTAAAACTAAAATTCAATGTTATAATTAGTAAAATTAAAAGTTTAATAGTATGATTTATGAACGAGTCATTGAACAAAGATCAATGGTATACGGTGTAATTTACCTTTATTTTATGAATCACTTTGGCTCTGGGGTCTGACGTATCACCAAAATGAAAGTTTGACAGTTATAAATTCATTCATAGAAAAATATTATTGAATAATGGTTTAATATATTTTTGTCGCGACCGTCTTTAGGATGGGTCCGGAATTGGGTTTCGACTTAAATAAAACACGTTAGAGTCGCCACCGATCATTTAAAAATATTTAGGTTGATCGGACACCATCTTACCTGGTCTGCGTTTTACTAGAAATATGTCAGATTGGAGAGTCAGTTACAGTTAAGGAAGGATTAGCACCCTTGAATTGCCCTTTTAGTACCATTTTAATTTGTCGGTTGTCTTAATTGCGAAAATTAAAATTTAAAGACTTGATTGGAATTAATTACATTTGATCGATTGAAATTATCTCTAAAAAGTTGAAAACGTTAGATTATAAAATAAAAGAAATATCAAATAAAAATTAAATTAAAAAATAAATCAAAGAAGAAAATATTAAATTTTAAAAAAATGTTATATAAAAAATGTTAAAAGAAAAAATAAAATAAATGAAGAAAATATTAAATTTCAGAAAAGAAAAATAATAAAAATGTTAAAAAAATAAAATAAAACAAAATAAAATAAAAAATGTAACACCCCCAACCCGTACCCGACCCGGATACGAGTCCGACGTGTCACATTGACTTTTCAAATCTTGACTCTTAAGAAAAATCCCGGGAAATTTAAAACTTTATTTAAAACAAAATACAGACTTGATCAGAGTGCTCGTACTTAATGACTTATTACATGCCAACACTTTATACATAACCAAACATACTTTGTCAAATACTTCTCTGATCTTTTAGTAGTGATACTGTCTTTGCCACTTCTATTCTTTCACTTCTCGTTTCTTGGTACCTACGTGTAAATCACTTACACGCTAAGTCATAGACTTAGTGAGGCATATAAACATATAATATAACCATATATCATTTCATATACAAAAGACATACATATGCAAACACTATCAATAATCCTTTCCACTTACCATATACTCATCATATAACACATATATCACTATACCCAGAAACACACATAACATCATATAATTCATGTATGTGCATTCATATCATTGAATCATGACATATCAATATGTATGAATCTATTGTATGATAACAATATACAATCAGGTCATGCACACATGCAACTTACCTTCTTGTATCACTTTCACTTTCATTTGTCTTTCAATTTCATTGCTCATGTATATTATTGAGAATAGAGGTATGTGAGTACATTGAGGTTGTGCACTAATGCTGTCACCACAGCTCGTATAAATTCCCTCATGGGGCACCGAACATTCGTTCAGTATTCGTCCCGAAGGACCTGTCCAGAGGTTACAAAGAACCCCGGTAACTATCCAGAGGTCATAAAGATCCTCGGCAACTATCCATATGTTCCTTTCAACATAGGTAAACCCTCGACTCTTGGCATGCCAACTATACCTATAGCTCTCGTATCATACTATGAGCATTTATTTATACATTTCGTATCACTTGTTCTTTCTCTTCTGTCACATACCACATGTATGTGTAACCATATATCTCATCATATCACATGTATTATATACATGTATTCACGTAAATCATTTCATATAATTCATATCACATATCACATGTGCATATAAGCTTATAGCTTCTTTCACATATACATGTAGTCACATAGCTTTCTTTCATGTAACCATGCATGTCATGTCAAATAACATATATCATATGTTGCATTTTCACTTAAGCATATAAATCATATAACATAGCATCCATCTATTTCTATGTATTAATGCATACATGGTAATCACATAACAATTTAGAAGTTACTTCTTAACATAGTAACTCCATCACTGGCTCATCACAAGCCAATGTTAATTCAATAAAATAAGTACAAAATAAATTGCACTCACCTTAGCTTTGCTTTGATTCGATTCTAATTCCTCAATTGTCCCGAAACGGATCACTTTCTATCTCTACATAACAATACACAGATTCATATCAATATTCCAATTGATATATTCTAAACTGTCACTTCTTAGGCTAAGAGAAAAGCCAATTTCCTCTTTTAATGAAGGTATGCATCGATGCACTACTTGTGCATCGATGCATAAAATGCATTCGATGTTTCATTAATAACGGGATGCATCGATGCACTACTTATGCATCGATGCACGAATTACATTCGATGTTTTTATTTTAAAAGGATGCATCGATGCATTAGCGATGCATCGATGCATCAAAGGCATTCGATGTTCTTCTTTTAAAGGAATGCATCGATGCACTTATGAATGTGCATCGATGCACCTTGTCCAGAAATTGTATTTCAAGCCCGAAATTCATCAATTCTTCATTCAATTCTTCTATTTTAATCCTCTATCATGTCTTTAAACTCAACTATCATTATTGAAACCAACTTATGACCATATAAATCATATTTATCTTCCATTTTCATCAAGATTCTTAAAATTAAGAATCTTACTAAACTTTCAAATTTGTTATAAATCTTTTCTAACTTCATAAATCTCTTATTCTTATTGATGACAAGTCAAATTCCATCTTAAAAATCTCTTATTAACTCTTTTCCAGAATTTCCTTTAAAAACTCATTTTCTTTAATCTTTCATAACTTCTTTATCTTTCAATCTTAAGATAACTTAATCTTTCCTTAAGCTTAGTTATTATCTAATGATCAAACCCAACCATAAATTTAGTAAATAACCAACTAACAAAGAAACTCACCTTTGCAAGCTTGACTCTTCACGTTTGAGAGAAGATGAAGATGAAGAAGATAAGTCTAAAACTTATCTCTTCAATCATACATCTCATGTATTATAATACCCATTTATTAATATTTAATATTATCTTTGTTCAATTACCATTTTGCCATTCATCTACTTTAATAATTACTAACAACTTTTAGGAATTATTTCCAAATAAATCATTGAATTATTCCATTCTTCTACTTAATTCATCAAATTCTTAAACTTTACAATTTAGTCACTAACTCCTAGTTTGGGATGTTACAATTCTCCCCTCCTTAAGAAAATTCATCCTCGAATTTTCATTTTATAACAATATGAAGCAATCCTTATAGCATAACTAAACCATATATTTTCTCATGTTCTCATATGCTATTTAATCCACTCAAGTAACCACAAATCTTATTTACCTGAACATTATACCTTAATGGGTTTATACCAATAAAACTACTACAATTAACTCATAACTAAAATTAGTACTTCTCTCATCAATTTACTGTTCAAATGTAATTATGCTAGCCTAAATCAACCAATATCATAACGCATTTACTATACAACCGAAAGATACCTGCTAATAATTCTGGGTCCTCACAATCTTCATTAGCATTAAGATTATATATTCTAACAGTGGAGCGCATCTCCTGTTGAGTAGAAGATTATGTTTGATTTCTTTCTCTACCTCTACCCCTACCTCTTTGAGACATCAAAACAGATCGTTCTGATTGTGCAAGCTCTCTGTCCTTCAATGGACAATCTCTCATGAAATGTCCTATTTCCCCACATCGGAAACAAGCTCCAGATTTAATTCTACATATCCCACCATGATTTCTTCCACAATTCTGACAATGTCTCAATTGTGCTCTTCTATCACCAGACTCTACAAATTGAGTCTGTCTATCTCTCATCTGACTTGATCCTCTAGCGGAGGATGTCATCGACTCTGACCGTGCTTGAGATCGAAAACCAGAATCTCTACTTCTTTTGGGTGATACTAAACTCGATGAAGGCCCCGTTCTTTTAAAAGATTGAACTCTTTGATCCCCATAACGTTCATTCTGAGCTCTTTCAAGAGCTTTTGCACGATTCACTACCTCTTGAAACGAGGACAGATTTAACACAATCAACATCTCCTTTAATCTCGGGCGTAAGCCCTCCACAAACCATTCGCATGCATCTTTTTCTGTTGGAACTAACTCAGCCGCAAAACGACTCAACTTATTGAATTCATACTCATATTCATATATAGTGTGATCCAATTGCTTCAGATTCAAGAATTCTTGTTTCATTTGCTTGATGAACTGGTCTCCTATATACTTGTGTTTGAACTCTTCTAAAAACAAGAACCAGGTCACTTGGTCACTTGTCATTCTTAGAGTAACGTTCGTCCACCATATTCTCGCTTGTCCACGAAGCAAGGAGACTACTCCGTCTAACTTTTCCATATCAGAACAATGAAGTCCATCTAGCATAATCTTTACGTCATTGAGCCAAAAGTCCGCTTCAACAGGACTCTCTCAACTTCACCTTTGAATTCAGGAGCTCCTAATCCTTTTAAATCTTTTGCTATATTCCTTCTCGGAGTGGAAGGAGCAGGAGATTGGAAACGCATCAACACCGCGTCTAACGTTCTAAAGAAAACGTCTTGGTCATGCACAGTCACTCCAGAAAGTGTCTGTCATTCACCTTGCCTGGCCAGGGCAGGTGAATTACTACCTTCAGCTAATCTATCATTTCCCGCTACGTCTCGGGAGTTGTCTTGTCCAGACATCTAATAAAATACAATCATATCATTCTATTAGCAAAACAATATACTTACTTTCTATCAGATCAGAAGTTTTCACTATTTCGTTGGAATGTATACTTTTTAAAACACTTTTGACTTCATTTTTAGCCTAGAATCGGCTAAACCGTAGCTCTGATACCATTAAATGTAACACCCCCAACCCGTACCCGAACCGGATACGAGTCCGACGTGTCACATTGACTTTTCAAATCTTGACTCTTAAGAAAAATCCCGGGAAATTTAAAACTTTATTTAAAACAAAATACAGACTTGATCAGAGTGCTCGTACTTAATGACTTATTACATGCCAACACTTTATACATAACCAAATACATACTTTGTCAAATACTTCTGATCTGATCTTTTAGTAGTGATACTGTCTTTGCCACTTCTATTCTTTCACTTCTCGTTTCTTGGTACCTACGTGTAAATCACTTACACGCTAAGTCATAGACTTAGTGAGGCATATAAAACATATAATATAACCATATATCATTTCATATACATAAAAGACATACATATGCAAACACTATCAATAATCCTTTCCACTTACCATATACTCATCATATAACACATATATCACTATACCCAGAAACACACATAACATCATATAATTCATGTATGTGCATTCATATCATTGAATCATGACATATCAATATGCATGAATCTATTGTATGATAACAATATACAATCAGGTCATGCACACATGCAACTTACCTTCTTGTATCACTTTCACTTTCATTTGTCTTTCAATTTCATTGCCCATGTATATTATTGAGAATAGAGGTATATGAGTACATTGAGGTTGTGCACTAATGCTGTCACCACAGCTCGTATAAATTCCCTCATGGGGCACCGAACATTCGTTCAGTATTCGTCCCGAATGACCTGTCCAGAGGTTACAAAGAACCCCGGTAACTATCCAGAGGTCATAAAGATCCTCGGCAACTATCCATATGTTCCTTTCAACATAGGTAACCCTCGACTCTTGGCATGCCAACTACCTATAGCTCTCGTATCATATACTATGAGCATTTATTTATACATTCGTATCACTTGTTCTTTCTCTTCTGTCACATACCACATGTATGTGTAACCATATATCTCATATCATATCACATGTATTATATACATGTATTCACGTAAATCATTTCATATAATTCATATCACATATATCACATGTGCATATAAGCTTATAGCTTCTTTCACATATACATGTAGTCACATAGCTTTCTTTCATGTAACCATGCATATAATGTCAAATAACATATATCATATGTTGCATTTTCACTTAAGCATATAAATCATATAACATAGCATCCATCTATTTCTATGTATTAATGCATACATGGTAATCACATAACAATTTAGAAGTTACTTCTTAACATAGTAACTCCATCACTGGCTCATCACAAGCCAATGTTAATTCAATAAAATAAGTACAAAATAAATTGCACTCACCTTAGCTTTGCTTTGATTCGATTCTAATTCCTCAATTGTCCCGAAACGGATCACTTTCTATCTCTACATAACAATACACAGATTCATATCAATATTCCAATTGATATATTCTAAACTGTCACTTCTTAGGCTAAGAGAAAAGCCAATTTCCTCTTTTAATGAAGGTATGCATCGATGCACTACTTGTGCATTGATGCATAAAATGCATTCGATGTTTCATTAATAACGGGATGCATCGATGCACTACTTATGCATCGATGCACGAATTACATTCGATGTTTTTATTTTAAAAGGATGCATCGATGCATTAGCAATGCATCGATGCATTAAAGGCATTCGATGTTCTTCTTTTAAAGGAATGCATCGATGCACTTATGAATGTGCATCGATGCACCTTGTCCAGAAATTGTATTTCAAGCCCGAAATTCATCAATTCTTCATTCAATTCTTCTATTTTAATCCTCTATCATGTCTTTAAACTCAACTATCATTATTGAAACCAACTTATGACCATATAAATCATATTTATCTTCCATATTTCATCAAGATTCTTAAAATTAAGAATCTTACTAAACTTTCAAATTTGTTATAAATCTTTTCTAACTTTATAAATCTCTTATTCTTATTGATGACAAGTCAAATTCCATCTTAAAAATCTCTTATTAACTCTTTTCCAGAATTTCCTTTAAAAACTCATTTTCTTTAATCTTTCATAACTTCTTTATCTTTCAATCTTAAGATAACTTAATCTTTCCTTAAGCTTAGTTATTATCTAATGATCAAAACCCAACCATAAATTTAGTAAATAACCAACTAACAAAGAAACTCACCTTTGCAAGCTTGGCTCTTCACGTTTGAGAGAAGATGAAGATGAAGAAGATAAGTCTAAAACTTATCTCTTCAATCATACATCTCATGTATTATAATACCCATTTATTAATATTTAATATTATCTTTGTTCAATGACCATTTTGCCCTTCATCTACTTTAATAATTACTAACAACTTTTAGGAATTATTTCCAAATAAATCATTGAATTATTCCATTCTTCTACTTAATTCATAAAATTCTTAAACTTTACAATTTAGTCACTAACCCCTAGTTTGGGATGTTACAAAAAAGAAGTGGGAAAATAAAATAAAACAAAACAAAATAATAATAAATAAAAGAGAAAAATAATAAATAGTAGTAGTAAAGATAAAAAAGGGTTTTTAAAAGTTATTTTTAAAATAAAAGATAAGAATTAAATAAAAGAAAATAATTAAATAAATAATCTAAAGAGATTGAGATAAAGAGAAACTTATAGTGAAAGTAGCCTCAGACTTCAGCTTTACCTCAAATTCCTCGGATCATCGAAACAGATCTTTACTTCAAAGTTCACGTCGGCTTACAAGGACAATTCTTCGTCGCCAACTCAGATTATGTTGTTTCAACAATAACTGGTTCCGATCTCAGTTTCCTCTTAGCAAACAATTTTGCTAAGTTTGTTCTTTGAAAGTCGAATGTGCTTCAATAAGCAAACCCTTAATTTTCACGTTTGGAATTGAGTCTTCGCTTTAGCCTTTGGCTTAAAAGAAAATTAGCTAAGCATGACCAAAATCATTCTTAGCATAATTGTTGAAACAAAATTTAAAAGAAAATAAAGAAGTGCTAAAAATAGAGAGAAAGCTAGAGAGAAGAAGAATATTTTATTCTCAGATGTGTGTCTGTGTTCCCTCTAGGCTTATCCTGGGAGGGTATTTATAGACTTCAAGTTCTTAAAAACAAGCTAAAAATAATTCCTAAAATAATATATTTTATCTTAATTAAAACACTTAAAACTATTTAAACAAAAATACCTAAAACAAAGATAAAATAAAATAATATCCTAAATCCTAATTGAAATACTAACATTTATTTAAACTAAAATACAAACATAAAGTATAATATATATATATATATATATATACTAAATAAGTCCCGGACAAAAATGGACATGTACAATTTCAAATATATAACAAAACGGGTTTTCAATTTGGAAAGCTAAGTCCGACCGGAACTAAAGCTAGCAAAAACTTTTTACATTTTGAGTTGTAGTTTGTGAGCTTAGATTGAGCCAGTCACCCATAAGATTGTACTCATCTTTAAACCCAAAAGTATTTATTCAAACCCCTAAATAATGTAACAAAATTAGTTCAACAAGTGGGTATATTGATAGCATGGATAATCCCATTAGATGTGGGGAGTTCATGATCCATGGTCAACTGAGATGGAATGGGATTAAGATTAAAAGAGTCTTCCATAAACATGTCTCTAAGGCTATTCTTAGCACGCTCATCACACCTCATCTCGACTAGCAGTTTATTTGGGAACACCACAACACCGAAATTTATTCAGTTAAGTCGGGATACAATTGGCTTCTCATGAAATCCGGAGGAGAACGTGACCACCAGAGGTGCTTCTTTCGGGATTGGAGCGAAAATTTGTTGAACTTCTTGCTTCCTCTTGTAAGGCTTGGTTTGAAGAGGTTGCTTCCAAAATCGACCGTGATGTCTTTGCTTGCTTTATCATTTTACTTTGGAATATGAGGAATAGACGAAACAAATGGTGCCATGATAACATACTTCAACCAGCCGACGAGGTGATCAATATCGCATGGACACTCAGAAGTGAGTTTAAGGAAGCTACCCAAAAATCTCAAGTTCAGGTTCTCAACAAGGAATCGTCAAGAAAATAGACAACCGATGACAAGGGAGCTTAAGATTAACATCGTCGGGACATTTATCCAACATTCCATGGAAGCTGCTATCTGAATGGTTGCTCGTGATCACCATGGCCTTGTTGTTGGAGGCGTTGCACGAAAGCTTGATGGTAGACGGAGCCAGGATTTTAGTTCAGGGGCAAAGTATAATTAACAATAGAAAATGATAGGGACACAATCAAAATAAATCAAAATTTAAAGGTCTAAATTGGTAATTATCCCTATTTTTTTAATGGTAAAAAAATTTGGGGGCCAACAGTGGCCTACCTGGCTCCGTCACCGTGTCCATTCCGTCGAGTCTACATAGGCTGCAACGTTAACAAAGGGGCCGAAATTTGTAAAGACAATGGGTGAGAGGGGATAACCATTGAAGGAGATGCAATCTTCATTGTGAACCGCTTGACAAATCTGACTAAAGATATTTCTGCTATTGGATTGATGCTCAACGAAACTAGAGAGGTCTTAGAAAAATTATCGTCCCTTAATGCGCACTACGTCAACTGAGAGGCGAATCGAACGTCTCATGCCTTTGCCAATGTGACTTTGTCCCAATCCGCTTTGGTTTTATATGGATGAACTGGAATGTATCGAACAATTTATAATCCTTGATGCGATTGGCATTTGAATGAAATTTACACCTTCAAAATAAAATTAGTTCAACACAAACTACTAATTCTTTCCTAAGTCATAGCAACTCACCTTCCTCTCTTTTTCCTTATCCAAAAACAAAACCATTCAAATCCTTCACAACCTGTTTACTTTACAGTCAACATTGCTCTATGATGATCTATATTTATAAGATGTTTGGACATTCATAGATTAAATTTTATGGAAGGTAATTTACAGATAGGGGTGGTTCCGAGAATCGAACTCGAGACCTCTCACACCCAAAACGATAATCATACCACTGGACGAAGCACCCTTTGGTTTGAACGTACATAATTGATACAAAAAAGTTGGAACATATATAGCTAATACAGAAGAGTTTGATACATGTTCAAAGCATATAAGAAAATAGAGAGGCATCCCCATTAATTACAAACAGAATCACAAATAAAAATAAAACATGGCCTCGCTCGTAGAGTTTCAGATTTCTCATCGTCTATAACCAGTGCCACGTTAGTTGCATTATTTTGAACAAGTTGTGAGAACTGCAAATGGACTTATCCCTTGTAAACTCTTATTTGTAATCACTGCATGATTTCCATTATTTTAAATATGAAATACTTATTTTTATATAATAATTTTTTTAAATTTATTTCAATTTAGATAATCATATTTTTTACATTTATAAATCATAAATCACATAAATGTCATAGTTCGAATTAATTTTTTTTTATTTTTTAGATTTATTCACTTAATCTTAAACACTACTAATTAAATAGTCGGCCCTAATGTACATGTTTAATAGTAAAATAAATTAGTCAAAAAAAATAATAGTAAAATTAAAATGATTTAATCCCTTGATGAAATCGACCTTTGGCAACGTTGTTTATTCTCCTTCAGTATTAGAAAGCCAATCAGGAACAATATTTTTATTCTCCTTCCCTTTGCCTGGCCTTTTACGTCCTCAAAAGAGATGCACATAATCATAGCAACAATTAATTTAATTCACGATCTTTGTTATTTTTCTTCAAACATCTATCATATCATATTGAATCAATTCTATAATTTTTAATGTTCATAGTAAATATGAATTCGTTGAGTGATTTCACATATAAAAGAAAATATTATTTCTTAGAGATTTTGATTCGAACAATCATATTTTCAGGATGTGTATGTTATTACTGACTATATTTTAAAACAAATAATAATTTATAATCACCGCATAGTATTAAAAGAGAACATTGATCTCTTAAGGCACCCAAAGAACTATCAAAGATTTATCATTTGAAAGTATAGCTCATTTTATTATTGACATAATGTCAAAATTAGTACCGAACGTTTATCAAAATAGTCATTTTGGCCCATAATATTTTTCAGAGCATTTTGATCTCTAACGTTTCATTTTAGGACAAAAATGCTCATAACATTTGATAAAATAGTCACTTTGGCCCTTAATATTTTTTTAGGAGTATTTTGGCCCTCATGTTTTATTTTAGGATTAAGAACCCCATATTTTGAAGCATTAATTATTTGTTAACTAACAATTTTTATCTATAAAGGGGTTTTTGTCCCAAAATGAAACGTCAAGAGTTCAAATTTTCCAAAAAAAGGAGTCAAAATTGATCATTTTGATAAATATTAGGGGTTAATTTTGAATTATACCTTTATTATCTTGTGTATATCTTTTTCGTACAAAATAAATAATCATTAAAATATTGTTTTAGGAGGGAAATTTCAAATAATATGTCAACTTCTTTTACTAAATTTAAAAAAGAACAATGAAGGAAGTAGAGCAATTGAGCAAACCTTTTGGATGAATCAAATGGACAATTCATTTCACCATTCGCCGCATTCCAACAAAGTTTGAGAGAAAATGCACAACTGTTTTTTTTCACCTCTAAGTTTCTAAGGCTTCACCTTCATTAATTTGGATCGATTCAGATCACACATTTAATTTTGGTGAGTGAATCTTCTAACATGGATTTACTGCATATATATACAAAGACTCTTACTCAAGACCTACTTAAGCGAAATCAAACTGTTTACCATTTAAACCAATCCCGTTAGTAAAAAAAATTGCACAAATGTTCTTTATGTAGTATTGACATAAACACTTCTAGCTTCAATATTTTCTGTCGTTGGCTGTGCACCGAAAAATAATATTTCAAGTAAATTTTTATTTAATAAGATCAATATCGAGGTGTTCGCCGAGCATGTTAAGAGGTAGATTGCTATCATGCGCCGATGAAATCATCAACGAAACTTGGTTCAACGAAGGTCTCAATGAAATCAAATTCCATGATGAAGATTTTGTATTCAAAGAAGAAACCAGGGCAAGAAGTTCTTAAACGCCTTCGATATAATCTCATTTTCATCCGGTTTCGATCTCTCTGGTTTGTTCGACGAGGCCGAGGCTTCAGTCCGAAGAGAGCGATTTATATCGAAGGAGGAACTGGAGAAAATCATAGAGAGAATCAATGAAGAGGTGAGAAGAACGGAGAACGTGAAGGTGAAGAAGAGAAGGGAGAATGGGATATCGTTGGAAGAGCATAATGGTAATTTTATTCTCCCCGTCGATATTTATCAGTTAGTGGGAAACTTGGTAGTGGTGGAGGTGGGGCGCTGGGATTTGAACATCGGCGCAAGCGATGGAATTTGGAACGGTAAGTTATGGCCAAAACTTTCCATTTGGAATATAAAACTTAAGTATTTAGTACTTAAACTATCGATTTTAATTTATTTTAATACCTAAACTTTTAATATTTTTAAAATTATTCATAATGTTTAGTTTTTATTTTATTTTAATATTTGCGGTTAAAAATTTAACATGTTGTCGACACATAATTTCGTTCGACTATATTTCCATGTTAATTTATGTGTTATGGTATATAATGTATGGGTATTATGTTACATAATATATACACATTATAGGCTATAATTACATAACATATATATTATTATATTAATTTATCATTTACATGGTCAGACATTTACATTTACTTTTACATTGTGTCAGGCCTAAAACCCAAGTCTGACGCATGACCCAACATCCCAACATCAATAACCCGTGACCCGAATAGAGCAAACCCAGGTTCAGGACCCGCGAACCGCACCTGAACCGGCCCCACGACCCGGTGCAAATTAGGGTATGTTTTCCAACCCTAGCCGAATCTCACCCAAACGTCGCTCGATCAAACCCCGAAGACTCCCACGACCGCACGTCTCTCGCCTCCAACAACCTGAATCCTCCGGCGCAAAGAACGTCAACATCAACAACCAAAAAACAACAAATTTTAGTTTTGTTAGGAGTCAAAAACCCGAAAATCAGATGTAATCACCACAAACACAAAAGGTTGTACACAAAAATACGGTGGAAATACATACAAAATACATATAGAAATACATACAAAATACAAAGAGAAATCATCCAAAAACTCAGAGCAATCGGAATATTTTTTTGCTATATTTCGAAAAGAGTAAAGGTAAAAAGCTCTCACCTTTGTTTTTGCATGCATGTATAATTGTGGATCTTGTTTCGTTGTTTGAGCACGCAAAAGTCCCAAAGAACGTTCGGTCGATGACCCGGGGAGGGATTTTTCGAAAGGATCTACCCTAGATCTACTCCTCCCGAGGCTATATCTCAAAAAGTTACTTGAATTTTCGGATAGAAAAAAAAAAGACTTTTTAAAAATATTTTTTGTTGGTGGGCCACTGCCGATGAACGGCGGCCGGCGAGGTAGTGGCCACCACGTTCTGGGTTTGCTGCGGCAGTGTTCTTCACGAATGAAGAACATCCATGAACTCTCGAGAGAAAAGAAAGGGTTTGGCTTTGATTTATTTTGGATCAAATGTAGAAGTGAGAAACTGTTATTGAAAGTTGGGCTTTATACCCAACCTGAGTTAGACCTGCGTGCCGACTCGCCCCATGCACATGATCCGCGTGCTTCTGCTTTAAAGTGTGTTAATACCCATTTTGGTCCCTTTGATTTTAAATACATGCTGATTCGCACTTTTTTCCTTCGATTGGCTTTGAATTTGGCCCCCAATTTAGTTTTTATTTTATTTTAGTCTCTTATTTTTATATATTATTTAATTATATCTTTTATTATTTATTTATTTTTTTTCTTTTTCTGTTTTTATTATTATTACTTATATATATATATATATATATATATATATATATATATATGTCATTATTATTTTTTATATATTTTATATATGTATATTTTTAATTTTTAATTTTTAATTTTTTAATTTTTAATTTTTCTTTTTATTTATTACTATTATATAATTTTTATTTTTATTTTTTTACTATATTGTTTTTTATCATTCTTTTGTATTTATTATTATTATATATATATTTTGTTTCATGTTTCCTTTTATTTTTATTTTTTATCTTTATTGTTTTCATCCTATTTATTTTTATTTAATTTTTATTTTTCCTTTATCTTTATTTTATGTATTTTGTATATTTTATTTTTACTATTACTCTTTTATTATTTTTTATGTATTCTCTTTTCTTTATCTTTTTTTTTATTTTTCTTTATCTTTATTTAGTTATTTTAGTTATTTATTTTTTATATTTGCCTTTATTTTTTTTATTTCTTGTATTTTCTTTATTTTTGTTCCATTTGTTTTTCCTTCTTTATTTTATTTTCTTCGTTTTATTCACTTTTTTTTTTACTTTTTTCCTATAACACGTTTCTCGACTCTCTAAGGGTACGTTTTAAACCATTAAAGGTAAGTAATTCGGATCAATTTTTACCTTTTTAATTAAACTTACAATTTTCCTAATTAAAGGTAAGTAATTCGGATCAATTTTTACCTTTTTAATTAAACTTACAATTTTCCTAATTAAACACAACTGGAAACTACGTAGTACTGAAAGAGCAGTTCAAGGGTGCTAACCCTTCCTTAACTGTAACCGACTCCCGAATGTGACACATCTTTGGTAAGACGCATATCAGGTAAGAAATAAGGTATTCGATCTACCCATTTGTTTTAAAATAAAAGATCGATGGCGACTCTTAATCCATTTTCCTAAGTCGAAGCCTAATTCTGGGCTCACCCGAAATACGGCCGAGATAACTTGGTGACTCTGCTGGGGACAGGTAAGTGAGTCAGGCCAAAATTAATTTCCGGTTGTCTTTTTCGAGCGAAAATTACAAATTTAAGTTTTAATTAATTTATTTGGTTCTAATTATTTATCTTTGATCATTTTATCAAATAAATAGTTGTATTAACATTTTTCAATTATTTCAGATTATTCAAAATTTTCATCTCATACTCTATACCCGAGCTCCAAACCCGTTTTAAGTAGGGGTGAAAGCAACGCTCTCGTGAGAATTTATTCTCCGTATTGGCCTAGCAAGTAACTTTCGGGATTCATATACCTTATGCTTTCGTGTGAATTTATTCTCCGTATGGGCATAAGGGAATGTATCCTCTCGAGTTTAACTTAGTCCACACAAGCTTCTAATGGGCTTAGGACTAAGGGTCTGACAAGCCCAAGGGGGCACTAGCAATGAGAACTTTGGTACCTTTTTAGAACCTAAACCGGGAGATTATAGAGAATTATAGCCCACCCCAAAACCTCATTTCAAACCGTAGGATGAAAAATTATTTCATGCTCTATTTTTCTGTTCAAAGCATGTGAACTAGAAATTTATGCGGTTATGACTTGTTCAAAATCAACTTACGGGATAGAGATCATGTTCGGGTAAGAATAATAAGCATATGGGGTAAATATCATATGGGGTAAGACTTTTTTTTTCATGATTGTTTTTATCTTTACCTCACTAACTCTTTTCATTTTTGTTATCTCTTATTTTATTTTCATCTTTTGCATCATTCATTCAAACAAGGTGTTGATCCACAAAAAATGTGTTCGTTAAACGTAAATAATTTGCATTAATGGACAAAGAGGTTATAATACAAGAGATGAAAAGCTCTGAAGTCCAGCTATGGTCAGAGAATACTCAGAATGGACCGGGATTTACACTGTGCACACTAAAACTCGACTTTTTGAGCTGGTAAAGGTTGCAGGGGCAAGACGAGAAAAGGTTACTGACTTGGGGAGTCCCTTCAAAAACAACAAGAACAAGATGTGCACACTAAAACTCGACTTTTTGAGCTGGTAAAGGTTGCAGGGGCAAGACGAGAAAAGGTTACTGACTTGGGGAGTCCCTTCAAAAACAACAAGAACAAGATGACAAAACAATAGGAGGCCTTTGCTGATGAACTAAAGAAACAAGCTTCGGATAGTTCCTCCAATGGTGTTTTCGATAGGGAACAGACTCAACAGAGAGTGAAAGTCAGAGATGCAGTCATTCGAGACTTTTTGGGGCAAACAGCTTGTCACTTGCACAGTTTAGCCAAAGGAGCCGGAACGGTTCGACAGGGTATTCAACCGATGACAGAAAAAAGACAGAAATTGAATCAACTTATCAGAGGCTGTTCGGGATCTATACCTTTAAAATGTTTTTTGTCTCCTAAGATGTAACACTTTTGTCCCCAATAAGGATTATTTATAATAACAGACACATTTTTGGATCAATGCCTCGAACATTGCATACATTATGCATTTAAACATATTTTGCATTTTTTTATTTTCATTCCTTTACATTTACATTAACTAACAAGAGTTGGACACACCTCATCCACATAACACTCGTTCAACAGAAAAGAGCGGGAATTTTATGATGAAAACAATGACACTCTCAGAGTAAAAATTCGTGCGTTTGAGGGTATTTCAAAAGAAGCTATGACAAGTAAAGCAATTGAGAAAAGGGCGCAAATGCAGATGAAGGCCCTAATCCAACTAATGGGGCATCCTAATGAGGTATTATTCCATTTTGCAGCATCATGTTTGATTTTGTTTTTGAACTTTCTCATATACTTTTTTTTGTAACTTGCTTTCGAACTCTCATATTTTACTTTTTAAGGATGTTTCAATGAATTTATGCTGAGCATTGAATCAAATTTACAACTTGAAATTCTTTGAATATCAACTGAATTAAAAAACTCTGTAAATGATTCAGAGTTATATATCTTTGAAGAGCTAATACAACAAAGGACTTTGACCCTTACCCAAGAAGATACGCTTAAACAACGTACCATTCTCTTGCAGATAACCAATATAGCATTTCCTTCTCATAAGGGAACAAAAAAAAGACTTGGTATTTAGATATGTATATGTGCGGACAACATGGGGCATCCTTTTGCATATAACATTACTATACTTTTTGTTTAAGACGTTTAGTGATGATAATGATCTTCACAGATGGAACAGTCGAGTAATCAAATCTAATTTAGGTCAGTTGTTTGGAAATTGAACTCTAAAGATGAGATTCCTTGACTTTCAAAAACACCTAGACTATAACATGTTCTTCTTGACAAACTTAAAAAATTAAATCCATATACCCAAATTATAATTATATATATAAACAATAAAACTTGAGTTGTCCCTCTAAAGTAATTGGTTAAACGCTCCGGCTTTATGAATAAGATTCAGCTAAGTCTAATAAAGGTGATTATAATATCTATATAATAAAGCTTGAGTTGTCCCTCTAGAGCAATTGGTTAAACGCCCGACTTTATGAATAACATTAAGCTAGCCCGATAAAGGTGATTATAATATTTATACAATGATATTGAGCTGTCCCTCTAGAGAAATTGGTTAAATGTCCCGGCTTTATGGATCCAGCTAGCCATACAATGGCAAATTAAATAAGGAGTTTCGGTAAAAGATGGACTAAGGGAGTTAAGAAACACCTATTGTAGTCAATTTCACATGAGCACTCAGGAATTTCATTTTTAGACCGATATTTCTGCACTACCTTTGTTAGAGGAGCCTACGAAGCTTGAACAAATGGAAGATTTTAGAGAATCAAAATAGAAGGTCTAGTAATTAATAATGCTAGTTGCATCATTTTGTCTGCATCCAATTAAAATATCAAGCCAAAGAAAAAGCATGTTGCAATAACCGAAAAAAATGACATTTTTTATGGTTGAAACCTTAGGTCAACCTAAAGCCAACTCATCCACTTGAATATTTTTCAAAGAGCTATAACTCTGAGAGCATTAAAAGAGTTATTAATTCCTTTGATATTCTTTGAACTCATGTTTATGATTTGATTCGATTTGAGTGCGAGCCTGAATTAAGGGGCAATGTTTTATAGAATTATTCTATTTTCATATCCTTTTTCCTCCTAAATAAGAGAAAGGAAAATCATTTTCAAACAGATCAATCTCAAATGTGAAAGGCTGCAACCAGAGAAGAAAATGGGGCATGATCGATTCCAAGGATCAAGATCAGCAGACAAAGCATGAGACTCCGTCCAAGGCTAATTCATATTGCATGCATCTTAGACATACTTAAGAGCATTACATTTATCATTTTTCACATGCATACTTTTTTGCAGCTTTCAGAGTCAAGTTTCGACTTCATTAAGAAAGATACTCGGTTCAAAAACACCTGCAAAGATCGATGGTGGTTGCTTGACTCAGCAATGAGAATCTACACCTCAACCAACTTGACATATATACCGATTTCATAATCAATTTCAGATGGGTTCGAGAGCCAATTCAGAACGAATCCAGTTCAGCTTAACTCAATAATTAGTAGCAGGTTTCCAATTTACGTTTTCAAGCCAGATTTCAATTCCATGACGGAAGATATCCGGCTGACAGAATTTATCAGTGGGCTTTCCCGTGAAGGGGAGTCATCAAAAAATCATAGCACTTGGTTCAGACCTGCTCAAAGGAACCACTTGAAGAATTATGACCGGCTTAGACCCGTGAAGAGAAGCCATTTTTAAAGAAACTATTGGCAGCATAACTCAAGGCTAGAAGGGTTATTTGCCAATAAAACACCTTCGAGTTCGACTACGATCAGCTCCAAGGCACATCATTTGCAACATAGCTGAAGGCAAGAAGGGTTATTTTCCAACAAAAGACCATCGAGTTTGACTACGTTCAACTCCAAGGCACATCATTTGTAGCATAACTCAAGGATAGAAGGGTTATCTGCCAACAAAAGACCTTTGAGTTCGACTACGTTCAGCTCCAAGGCACATCATTTGCAGTATAACTCAAGGCTAAAAGGGTTATATGCCAACAAAAGACCTTCGAGTTCAACTACACTCAGCTCCAAGGCACATCATTTGCAACATAGCTCAAGGAAAGAAGGGTTATTTGCCAACAAAAGACCTTCGAGTTCGACTACGCTCAGCTCCAAGGCATATCATTTGCAACATAACTCAAGGCTAGAAGGGTTATCTGCCAACAAAAGACCTTCGAGTTCGATTATACTCAGCTCAAAGGCACAACATTTGCAATATAGCTCAAGGTGAGAAGGTTTATCTGTCAACAAAGACCTTCGAGTTCGATTACACTCAGATCAAAGGCATATCATTTGCGGTATAGCTTAAGTCGAGAAGGTTTATCTGCCAACCAAAGACCTTCGAGTTCGATTACATTCAGCTCAAGGGAACATCATTTGCAACATAACTCAAGGCTAGAAGGATTATCTGCCAACAAAAGACCTTCGAGTTCGACTACGCTCAGCTCCAAGACACATCATTTACAGCATAACTCAATTCTAGAAGGGTTATCTGTCAACAAAGACCTTTGAGTTCGATTACACTCAGCTCAAAGGCACATAATTTACAGTATAGCTCAAGGCGAGAAGGGCTATCTGACAACAAAAGACCTTCAAGTTCGATATTCAGCTCAAAGGCATATCCAGTACATCATAACTCAAGGCGAGAAGGGTTATCTGTCAATAAAAATTATCGAGTTCGATTCCATTTAGCTTGATGACACATCATCAAGAAAATACTTTCTGGTTGAAGCCAAGGTCTTTGAGTCAAGAAGAAGATCTGGGCAATCTCTTAGCTTAGTACAACATAGCTCAAGGCAAAAAAGGGTTATATGTCAATAAAAACTTTCGAGTTCGACTCTATTTAGCTCGATGCCTTATCAACTACCTTCTGGGTAAAGTTTTAACCGAGGTATTAAAGTCGAGAAGAAGACCAAAAGGCAACGAGAAGTCACATTCCGATTCAAATTTTGAACTACAACTTCAATCTTATATCATTTCAAGATGGACTCGACTTCGCAATGGAGGAGTCATCCACAACTCAATTCGACAGGGGGTTATCCTTAATTGAAATATCAGAGTCAATTTTCAACTCCACCGAACGAAAATTTGTGTTTTTTATCTTTGTCTATTTTTCGTTCTTGAAAAAGGACAAAGAGGGGCAGCTGTCGACACATATTTTCGTCCGACTATGTTTCCATATTAATTTATGTGTTATGGTATATAATGTATGGGTATTATGTTACATAAAATATACACATTATAGGATATAATTACATAACATATATATTATTATATTAATTTATCATTTACATGGTCAGGCATTTACATTTACTTTTACATTGTGTCAGGCCCAAAACCCAAGTCTGACGCACGACCCAACAACCCAGTAGCAATAACTCGTGACTCGAATGGAGCGAACCCAAGTTCAGGACCCGCGAATCGCACCCGAATCGACCCTACGACCCGGTGCAAATTAGGGTCTGTTTCCAACCCTAGCAGAATCTGACCCAAGCGGCGCTCGACCAAACCCCAAAGACTCCCACGACCACACGTCTCACGCCTCTAACAATCCGAATCCTCTAACGCAAGGAACGTCAACATCAACAACCAAAAAACAACCAATTTCAGTTTTGTTAGGAGTCAAAAACCCGAATGAATCGGGACTAAAAAATAGTTTCTTTTAGACTATAAATAATAGGCATGTAATCACCACAATCACACAAGGTTGTACACGAAAATACGATGGAAATACATACAAATTACACACAGAAATTCGAGAGAAATACAAAGAGAAATCATCCAAAAACTCAAAGCAATTAGAATATTTTTTTTTGCTATATTTCAAAAAGAGTAAAGGTAAAAAGCTCTTATCTTTGTTTTTACATGCATGTATCATTGTGGATCTTGATTCATTGTTTGAGCACGCAAAAGTCCCAAAGAATGTTCGGTCGATGACCCGGGGAGGGGTTTTTCGAAAGGATCTACCCTAGATCTGCTCCTCTCGAGGCTTGATCTCAAAAAGTTACTTGGATTTTCGGATAGAAAAAAAGGCTTTTTAAAAATATATTTTGTTGGGTGGGCCACTGTCGATGAACGACGGCCGGCGAGGCGGTGGCCACCACGTTTTGGGTTTGCTGCGGCAGTGTTCTTCACGAATGAAGAACACCCATGAACTCTCGAGAGAAGAAAGGGTTTGGCTTTGATCTATTTTGGATCAAATGTAGAAGTGAGAAACTGTTATTGAAAGTTGGGCTTTATACCCAACCTGAGTTAGACTCGCGTGTCGACCCCTTCACGCACAAGATTCGCGTGTTTATGCTTTAAAGTGGGTTAATACCCATTTCGGTCCCTCTGATTTTAAATACACGCTGATTCACACTTTTTTCCTTCGATTGGCTTTGAATTTGGCCTCCAATTTGGTTTTTATTTTATTTTAGTCTCTCATTATTATATATTATTTAATTATATCTTTTATTATTTATTTTTTTCTCTTTCTGTTTTTTTATTATAATTACTTATATATATATATATATATATATATATATATATTTGTCATTATATTTTATATATTTTATATATGTATATATTTAATTATTTTTTATTATTTTCTATTTTTATTTTTATTTGTTACTTTTATATTTTTTTTACTATATTGTTTTTCATCATTCTTTTGTCTTTATTATTATTATATATATTTTTTGTTTCATGTTTCCTTTTATTTTTATTTTTTATCTTTATTGTTTTTATCCTATTTAGTTTTATTTTATTTTTATTTTTTCCTTTATCTTTATTTTATTTATTTTTATTTATTTTGTATATTTTATTTTTACTATTACTCTTTTATTATTTTTTATGTATTCTCTTTTCTTTATCTTATTTTTATTTTTCTTTATCTTTATTTAGTTATTTTATTTATTTATTTATTATATTTGCCTTTATTTTTTAATTTTTTTTATTTCTTTCATTTTCTTTATTTTCGTTCCATTTGTTTTTCCTTCTTTATTTTATTTTCTTCGTTTTATTCACTTTTGTTACTTTTTTCCTCTAACACGTTTCTCGACTCTCTAAGGGTACATTTTAAACCGTTAAAGGTAAGTAATTCGGATCAGTTTTTACCTTTTTAATTAAACTTGCAATTTTCTTAATTAAAGACAACTGAAAACTACGTAGTACCGAAAGGGCAGTTCAAGGGTGCTAACCCTTCCTTGACTATAACCGACTCTCGAATCCGACACATCTTCGGTAAGACGCAGATCAAGTAAGAAGTAATGTATCCGATCTACCAATTTGTTTTAAAATAAAAGATCGGTGGCGACTCCTAATCCATTTTCCTAAGTCGAAGCCTAATTCCCGGGCCCACCCGAAATACGGCCGCGACACATGTTTAGTACCTAAATCATAATTTTTTGTCCGTTTTAATACCTAAGCTTTCATTTTTTTCTCAAAACTTAACGTTAAATTTTAAACGGGATATTAAAATAAAATAAAAATTAAACTTTAGTTATGATTTTGAAAATATTAAAAATTTAGATACTAAAACGAATCAAAATTGATAATTTAAGTACTAAACAAGTAATTTACCGTAGAAATTAGATGGTGGTTTATTTTTTAAGTCTTTGCTGTGAATCTTACAACCAGCGGTTGTAGTACATACATACATGTATTATATACAACAAGACAAGAAAAACAAAACAGGAAAATACTGTATTATGTTTTGCTAGATTCTCGGACAAATCGGAGCTGGCACAAAATACCGACCGGGTTACCGTATTATGTTTTTGCCCGGATTCCAACTTTAATTTCAACTCAATTGCAAACTTTAAAGCAAGTTTCAGTTCATTTAGTTGCACGATTAGGTTGTTCTTGTATTGTTCCCGAGACTAGTGATTATTAAGGAACCATGGGGATCCCTCAAACACTCTATTCAAACCAAGCTCGTATTTTGCCACCCATATTTGGAATGGGAATACCCCCTCAGAGGATGCCATAGATCTACCAGGGTTTTTCTCATAGATGGAAAATGCACAATGCTCCATCTCAAAAAAACTCCCAACCAAACGTAGTCATTTGTCCTCGACGATATCCTCAAGCCCCTTGAACCTGCAACGACTCCTCTTTATTGTTTGCAATTTTCAGATTTGGCACATCGTTCTCCATTGCTCTTAAAACCATCCATTCTTTTCTAAGTGAAAACTGACCATTTTTACCACTCTTCCATTCCCTCTTAGCCAACCATCCGTTGTCCATTCTCATAGTTACCGTTGCCGATGCATTTGTCGCTCATAGTTACAAGCATTTCATTGTTTGAGAATGCTATGGACGATTCGGGTTTAAACTTTGAGCAATACATATCTTACAAACGTTTCAATGTTATGCTACTTATACATCCAAGGTTGCATAAGTAAAGCTATATGAGTAAAACAAATTATATCATGTACACTATCTTACAAGCCACGTATTCCTCTGGTTTGAGGCAACATTTATGAATCTGCCACAAATGCTTGCTTTGCACCGTTACATGCATGCAGTATGGTGCAAATATCGGTCGTTTCCAGAAGATGCTCCGCATTCACAAGAATCAGAGGGCACGTACTCGAAAACTATCTCCTTACACTGTGAAGAACAGATGATATCAGAAAATGCATATAAGACTTGCAGTTAAAGCACCGGTAAGTTCTTCAAATGACGACACAAACCTTTTTCACATAGTTCTGCACTGAATTACAAGCCTTCAAAAGGATCTCGATTATCTCCAGCTGGAACAAAGGCAGAAAATGGGTATCAAATTAGCAACGTTGCTGTCTGTTGTATTGCAAAAGGTACATACACAAGTAATAAATCCACATGGTTAGCAATAGGCATGTTGTATCAAATAACCGGAGATACGAAACAGAATAGCAATATTTCAAGATCTCCACCTCCCGCTAAAAAACCAATACCTCATACATTATATGTCAACTATGCAGCTAACATTTTAGCACATTCATAAGATCGACCCTTGTAGTTTTAAAAGAAATGGAGTAATACAAACCTGCGTATCAGGATCTTTCAATTTCGTTAGTACTTCTGAAACAGTACGGTGGCATACTCCGCAGCTATTTTCATGGATTTGTGAAGAGATAAGTGCAACTTTCTGACATAGGTTGACCTTCTGACAGACATCTCCTGGCCGTATCAAAGTGATCTCCACGAAGAAGAGAGGAACATAGTAGTCCACCAGTGTAATGCACTAGGCAGAAAAGATCAGATGGCCATTTAATATCTTTTTGCAGTTAAGAAAATGAGCATAAAGACGAACAATTTTTTGAAAAATATCCACAAACTACCAAGTGGAACACCTCCATTTAAGTAAAGCTAGATGACTACCTGCTGCTCAAAAGACGGTATACGGGAGCAGCTATTGTGAAGCAGCTCGACTATCCCGGTCTGGGTCTTGTTTCGTGAAAGGAAATCGATCGCTTCAGTAACATACTCCTCACACAATGTGCACACGTCTTTCCGAACAATGTTCACTGCTATTGCCTCATCTTGACCCTGGTTTATCTGCACAACTGAGCCAGGAATTCTGTGTGATTTCTCTTGATTATTTTCTCACCTTCATTGAACAATTTATAAAAGTTAAAACAATTTTCAAACCTATTTCTCAATTGAGAAAGGTATGCATGTGCAAAACTATCACAAGCAAGAAATTTAAGGGACCTTAAAAATTATTCATCAATAGATTCAGTTCAACCATTATTAGGCAGTAACATCATCTGAATATGTATTACTAATCAGTAACAAATAAGAGCCCCCACAGCAAAAAACTTAAACCATAGAGAGAATGTATCACGGTAACATCAACGAAGATTATCGGAACTCTTAACGGAATTACCCGATGCATCAGAGGCTTCCAGTGGATCGGCTTCGAGTTGTCTAGCATCACATGCGCAGCTAGCACCCAACACAAAGAGGAATAAGATCCCAAATCTCACACCCATAGTGCCTGTAATTATTCATTAAATAGCATGATAATTCCATAATAAAAACGAAGAATGCTAAAGTGAAAAACAATTAACACTTTCACATGAACATAACCAAAAAGGGTAAAATATTCTATACTAGCAATAGACAATATTTGAACTAATACACAGATCACTTGAGAGGTGTGACCATAACCAAAAGTGATAAAATACCAATACATACACTAATGTTAACCCTTAACCAGCGATTTAAATAGCAGTTAGGTAGTGAAATAGTGGCCTCTATATAGCAATAGCAGCACCGTCCGAAACCGCTATTACCTAAAATAGCAGTGTGAAATGGAATCACATCAACAGCAGTGGATGGCGGCTGCAATTTAACACATAACGGTCAATAGCAGCAATAGTGGTCCGTTATTCACGTTATTATTATATTATGATAAAATTAAAAATATCTAAGAGTCTGTTGCGGCAATTAAAATTATCATGTTTTAGAGTAAGTCATTAAGTTGTGCGAATTTAAAAAAATGATACCCAAAAACGACGGTAATAATATATGTTATGTCTGCAACAGAAATAAATGTAACAAAACCAAAAATGCAGCCGGAATCGCAATTTAAATCGCTGCCCTTAATTACCAGTTATATCTCCAATCTCTCTTGTCAGTTAGCCCTCTGGGGCTCTGGCAAGGATTCTTACAACTCAGATACAAGGAGACCAGTAGTAACTGAATCACAAGCTAAGCATAATAACAGAAACATTCAAAAGCAAATTCTTCCAAAACCCAAAACTTATAACTCATAACAAATTAATAATCTTTGAGTCTTTTAATGCTTAAAACTAAAAACATGACATGATGAACAAAACATGTAAGATGAAAGAGAAACCAGAGATTTGGACAAAGAAGTAATAATTTAAGAAAACTCCATCAAAGATTTTGCATAAAATTGGGAAGAAAATAATATGAAAAAAAACAGATAAAGATGTATGAAAACAGAAACAAAATGGATGGAAGACGAGAGTTTTACCTTTAGAAAGAACAGTCAGCGGAAGAGAAAGATAATATTATTATTGGGTAATAATTGGCGCTGCCCTTTTTAAACTCATCTGCAATTTCACTAGGTTTGCTCCTCTGCGGTCACAAACACTCTGTCCAGGTTAAACGACAACGTTTATGTCAATTAATGGTTCATTTCATCTTTGTCTACATTTCGTTTCGTGCAAGACTAAGAGCTTCTAACTAACACGATATATTGTTGAGTATCAAATCTGAATACATAAAAAGCAACCTTTAATTTTGTTATATATAAATATCAAGCTCTCACTTACATCATAGAGTTGAAATTATGGATAGAAAAAGGAGATGCTCCCAATAAATTGAATCTAATTAGCTTTTATTTTTTTCCTTCTAATTTTAAATTAGATAAATTTAATTCTAAACCTCTTTAATTTTTTGGATTCAACTCAAAAAAATAATATTTTCACCCGTAATAAATCAGGATATCTCTGGACAGAATTCGACGTTTCCACATGTTAGGGAAAAAATAGTAATATTAAAATACAAATTAACATCCAACTCATATTCGTATCAATTTTTTAGTAAAAAAATGAATTTGAAACATAATGAATAGCAGGGTGACCATTTTATAACTTTTAATAGTCGGGAGACTCAACAAAGCACCATCATATAGTCAAATAACCATTTTGTAACTTTGGATAGTTGAAGACTCAACAAAACAACATCATATAGTAAGGGACTATTTGTATATTTTACCAAAAAAGTAATTATTTAAACTAAGTATAATTAAAGTTAAAAAAATGATCCCGAAAGTTAATAAATTACATCAGGAGCTAATATCAAGTTTACATTTACAAGGGAGGCAATGTCTGTAATTAACATCCGCAATTGCGTTTCCGATGAAACCCTGATGTTCATGGGCATGTCTGACGTAGTTGGGCAGCCAAAATGGCCGCAGCAGTACTTGTCGAATTTGAAAAAGATTAATAACTCGTGATGTTGGCGCGAATGGCTGCAGGAGTGCCACATGGTTGTCGATCGTTATGCTTCACGTAAGCTCCTTGACTAGACACACACACACTTCTTAATTGGCTTAGGCCGCAGTCGCACCACTGATTTCAAATACCATATTGACTTTATTCTTTCTAATGCTATTAATGAATCGCAAGCCATTTGGTAAGCGACAACGATGTTCCTTTTTTTTTTAATTTTTAAGGTTTTGTTTTGATTAATTCAGATCCACCCAATCGACCTAATTGTACATCTGAATTTAGTGGATGAGTCACTTGGTAGAGATTTTCTACATACATAAAGATTCGAACTCGATATTTACGTAAGCGATATTAAACTACTTATCACTTAAATAAATTTATAATAATATTGTCTTTTCATATCCACGTCGCTCCATTTAATCTCATTCAATTTTTTTTAATCACCTCTTAATACCAATATTTGTAATGTAGAAACAGGAAAAAATATACTCGCCATTGATAGGAAATGGTTAATATTAAGATAATAATTTCAATTAATATTTTACAATGTATACCAAAAATTTTTTAGAAGGTAAAATCATGAGATTCAATCCGCACAGAAAAAGTACAAAACCTTAGTGTAAATTTATCCCAACGCCGATGGCTTGGAAATGACAAATCATCCTAGTTTTATAATACAAATATAATAGCATTTTTATTAATTTTATTTCATGAATTTAAATTTAATCCAACTATGGGCGAGTACATTGTTCGAGTGATTTTTTTTATTAAGCTAAAGTGATTATAAAGTTGGTTTCTTTAATCATTGAGATAAATTGATTCATGTATTAATGGGACGGCTAAATTATTTATTTTTGTTTTCTTTATTCTCTTACATCAAGAGTTTTAAATTCACTAAGGTGGTGTTTGGTTAGATGAAATTCTTTGGAATTGGTGGGAATTGAAATTCAATTCTACCACTTTCCTATGTTTGGTTTAAGTTTTTTAAGTAAATTGGAATCCCTGATGGAATTCAATTCCATCAAATGAGGGAAAGTGAATTTCATCAAAAAATGGATGGAATTCAATTCTCTTGTTGGAGGGAATTGAAATTTGACCATACTACCCTCATCAATCCTTTGGTAACTTATTCATATATTGAATAAAAATATTTTTTTATTATTTCGGGTCGGGTCGGGTGAAACTTTATTTTGGTTGGGTCGGATCGGATTTTTTTAAGTGTGATATTCCGGTCGGGTCAGGTCGGGTCGGGTTCGGGTTTAGGGTGAAAAAAACCAGACCGACCCGAAAATATATATAATTCAGGTCAGGTCGGATTAAGTCACAGTTTTTATTAAATAATAATATTTGTTTATTATTTCGGGTCGGGTCGGGTTGGATTTCTAATTCATATATTCGGGTCGGGTCGGATGAAACTTTATTTTGTTCGGGTCGGGTTTTTTAAGTGTGATATTCGGGTTGAGTCGGTCAGGATTTTTTAAGTGTGATATTCGGGTCGGGTCGGGTTCGGGTTTAGGTGAAAAAAACTGGACCGACCCGAAAATATATATAATTCAGGTCGGGTCGGATTAAGTCACTGTTTTTATTAAATAAAAATAATTTTTTATTTTCGGGTCGGTCGGGTCGGATTTCAATCATATATTCGGGTTGGATGAAACTTAATTTTGTTCGGGTTGGGTCGGGTTTTTTAAGTGTGATATTCGGGTCGAGTCGGGTCAGGTTTTTTTAAGTGTGATATTCGGGTCGGATTGGGTCGGGTTTAGGGTGAAAAAAATCGGACCGACCCGAAAATATATATAATTCGGGTCGGGTTTGATTAAATCACTATTTTATTAAATAAAAATAATTTTTTATTATTTCGGGTCTGGTCGGGTCGGATGAAACTTTATTTTGTTCGGGTCGGGTTTTTTAAGTGTGATATTCGAGTCGAGTCGGGTCGGGTTTTTTTAAGTGTGATCTTCGGGTCAGGTCAGGTCGGGTCGGGTTCGGGTTTAGGGTTTTTTATCTTATATATTTAGGAATAATTACAATAATACCCCTCTATATATAATTTTTTTCAATTAAGTCAATGTTTTTATTGAATAAAAATAATTTTTTTTATTATTTTGGGTCGTGTCGGGTCGAGTTTCTAATTCATATATTGAATAAAAATAGTTTTTGGTATTTTTTTGGTAACTAATTAACATACTCCGATTGGAATATATCGAAATATTACTCTATCTTTTGGTAACTTATTAATATATTTTGATTGCGATGATTTTAACTTATAATGTTTATTAGCATGATTTTTATAATTTATTGAAATGAATAATCAATCAATAAAATGAAATTTTAATATTTTAATATTTTTTATAATATATTATTACATGTAAGTTGTAAAATAAACTAAAATAAAGCAAAAAAATAAGAAGGGCAATTATGTTATTTTACATTACTGAAATAAAATTCATCTGACATGTCTGCGAACCAAACATAATATTGAATTGGATTCCAATTCTATTTACTACTAACCAAACAGAATATAGAATTGGATTCTAATTCCTACAGATTCCAATTCCTTTACGGATTCCAATTCCCTCATAAACATTCCAGCGAACCAAACGCCTTTCATTATTTTTTCTAGAATATCTCCCTTTCCCTTTTATAATTTTTTTATCCGATTGTAAACTTAATGACCTTTAACTATGCTTGGATTAAATTTCAAAAATGAATTTTATAATATATGTTTATTTAAATTTGATCTAAATTTAAATTATATATATATATATTAAATTAAAGGTAGTACATATTTATCATTTTTTAGTGTATTAAAAAACATAAACTAACTTAAGATTTATAAGAAAAAAATTTACTAAAGATCATTTGATGGGTTTATATATATATATATATATATATAATTGTATCATATGCATATAGCAGTGTAAATGTCACTAAAATCTTTCCTGGTGGTCCCGCTGTTCTAACATTATAACCCCAGAAAGTAGAGAGAGATGTTGAAGCCCAAAGTTTTCCTCTGCGGCTCGGAATTTATTTTCCTTTAAGTAATCTCTGGATCATCAGTGAAACCCCAGAAACTCATAAGAAGATGTTGAACACAAGCCCGGATCTTCCCCAAAACAAGACCCTGGAAATTAAGCAAGACGACAAGTTCTTTAGCAGGCTTTTGTCAAAGGAAACCTCTGTTACCAATCCTTCTTTCAGGGTCTACTACGGAGGTCTCCCCGGAGCCGTCCCTTTTACATGGGAATCTCAGCCCGGCACTCCCAAATACACATTCTCCGACACATCCATCCCTCCTCTAACCCCTCCTCCATCTTACTACTCCAAGTCCACCACAAAACCCATCAAGATCTGGTCTTTTGCAGGCATTGTTCCCAAAGATAATCAGTTGGAAGAAAGCCAGCAATCTTGTGCCTTCTTCACCAATGTTTGTTGCTGTGACTCCGAGAAAAGACCAGAAAAGGAGCCGATTTTCGAACCCCGAGGATGAAGATGCTGCAGCCTTTGGATCGCCAACTTCCACTCTATGCTTCGATATTGGTAGGGGGAAGTAGTGGTAAGCTTCGTGGATTAGAATCCGTCTCTCGTCAATTTGTGTTGGTTAATAATCTAGGTATGTGTTTTACTTATTCTGTGAATACCCAAAAACTGTTGAGTTTATCATGTGCTCTGTTAATATATATTCTCTTTTCTTGAATGCTAGATACATGTAAAATTTTGCATCAAACAAAAAGTTTGTGGATAATTGTTTTTATCTGTTAATTGGATTTTACCAAATAATTATTGGTAAACTTAAAGAGAAACATACTATATTATCTATGGATCCACCTTACATATATGTTTCACTCAGTCTTTCTATTCAGCATAAATTCTCCTATCCCTGAATCAAATGCTATATCATTTTCTCAACTTCGGAAAAAGAAAAATGGGAAAGGTAATTAAATTCTCTTGTTAATCCAACCCTAAGAAGTACACATTTGCATACCGATTCATCAGTTACTGATTTTAGTTATTATAGGCTTAATAAGTGAATTGGCCCTTGAACTATATTGAATTTCTCTTTTAACCATTAAGTTTTTTTATAAGAATGAGTGACGTGTGAATGCTAAATTGAGAATAATTTACGGTACAAGAGAGGCTTTAAATAGTTTCACATTAAATTTTTTCATGATTTTCTCTCTCTTGGCTTCTTCGTAATCAACATATTAAAAGGATACAAGGTATTTTAACAAATTCGAACATTGAAAAGGTATTTAAGGGCATGGATAAATCACAACTAAATTATTGAACTGATCAGACAACTAGATTTAGACATCCAAATATGAGTATCCAAAAATAAATCGTGATGTGTATTTTTTTTAAAGTTTTTAAAAAGCCAATATCAAATTGATGTTGAAGAAATAGTATCGATAACCAACATGATTGATTTAAGTGGTTAGCAACATGATATCGTTTAAGCAAGTCTCGAGTGCGAGTTTTTGTGTATACAGAAAATACTCGCTGAGAGACTCACACACTTAAACCAAGTGTGCGACGTCAATCTATTAGTTACGAAACCTTGTGAATCGGAAGGTCAAAAAAAATAGTATCTATAAATTTATTGTGAAAATCAAGCTAAAAGAAAAAGTTAGAGAACGATAATCGATACTTAAAATTTGTCAAAATTTAAAGGGTAAACTGCGCATTTAGTACTTAAATTATTAATTTTGATCTATTTTAGTACTTAAACTTTCAATTTTTAAAATCATGCATAAAGTTTAGTTTTTTTCCTTTTTCATTTTAGTAACATTATGTTTTGGGGAAAAAAATGAAATTTTAGGTACTAAAACAGACCAAAACTGATAGTTTATGTATTAAATGCTTTAAGTTTTTAACGAAGAGATATAAAAACAAAACAAAAACTAAAAGTAGGTATGATTTTGAAAAGTATTAAAAGCTTAGGTACTAAACGTGTAGTTTACCCAAATTTAAATTTATCCTTAATTTAATCTTCTATTTGTCACTTATTAATTTGAATAAAAGAGTCATCTCATTTAAAGATGACTTTTGTAGAAAAAATAGTAACCAAAACGATCATTCTGATATCACTGAAAGGCGAATTTACTCGTTAAGGTTACTATTAAATCGTAGAATTCTTTGCAAATTTGATCATATAATTTATTATACCCTACAACTGCTCAAAACTACCTCTATAAAAGGGGACATACTCTTTGAAAGGACACCAAAGATTTCGTTGCATAATTCACTAGTTTGAAAAGATCACGAATCATTGTTAACCAAACATTTTCAAACCAAAAGTATATAAACTTACCAATTGTTTATGGACATTTTTATAACGCGGATGCAGGTAGGTAGCGTCTGTATATCGATTTAGCCATATATGCCGAAACCACAAGCCTACTGCAGCTTTATCTCTATCGGTGGGAGGTAGATACTTGATGCTTCCCGTCGTCAAACGCTCCAACGCCAAGCATACGAGAGGACCACAATCTCCTCTGGCTCCGCTCGTTTGTTGTGGCGCGGTCTCGTCTCTATAACTGTAATATTGAGCTTCTTTGGCTTCTTGTTTCCAGAACGAGTCCAATAATGATCGCATCCAAGAATTTAGCCAATGAGAGCTCCATCCCTTAATAACATCTCTTAAATCAGCCAATGATATGTAATTATGTCATACACTATTGTCTTAAGGGATGGGAGCTGAAGCTCGACGAGAATCCAATGTTTACGTTCCAAAACAGGGATAAACACCTGCAATCATAAGTAATAATTCATTCATTTGCGCACTTATTTCATAAAACCTTTAAACTCAATCTAAAATAAATACTAACCTTATCGACCTCCCACCATGCAGGATAAAGTTTAGCTTGTCCATTGCCCAAATCAAATGATCCATCTCGTGCATTCTTCAAGTGAACGGCGTGAAAAGACGTCGGCATAATTGTATATCGTATATTTTTATTTTTCTTAAGTTTTCTTATTATTAGAAGACGTGTCACCCACGCATCGATATGCTGTTTTACAAAAAAAGACATATATTAGTGACTTACATAAATTTAAAAAAAAATTAATCAAATTGAAATATAAGAAAAATATAAGACTTACCCCCCATCGAAATAGCCATTGTCTTCGACCCTAATAATACGCCCCACCAAGACCGATCAAGCAACAAATAGATATCATCGGTGAGCTTGCATATGTCAGTGAAACACCCCTGGCTCTGCTCATGTAGATAAAAATCAACAGCGGTCTTAGCCCAAAGGGTGTTATCCAGAATTGTGTCCGGTAGTTGTTCCTCTCCTCTTCAGATACCGGTATGGTACTGGCCGATAACTCATACGAGAGCCAACTTGAATCCATCATGTCCGGCACGTCAGAGGGTTTCTCAAGAAGCCTACATATGACGCCATGTGAATCGGGCTCTTGAATGGTGGGAGGGACCTCTTCAATGATGACAGTGGCCTCTTGAACGGTGGGGGGGACTCTCGAGGATGATAGGGGGGCCTCTTCAACGATAGGAGTGGACTCTTGAGGGATGACAGGCGAGTCGGGCTTCTTCTTGCGGTGTCTTCGCACTATTGGGGTGTACGGAGACTTAATAGCACGTGCACGCTGTCTGATGCGTGAACTCCGTCGTGCAAGCATAACCGACGTAAAGCATCCACTCTATCGGGCCGCTAATAATTAAATACAAAAATCAGTAAATAAACAGACATGATATTTAAACAGTGAAAACAAAGACAAATATGTTTTAAACTTGCATTGTATTCACCCAAGTCATTATTCTATCATAGTTCACAAAATGCATCAGATAACAAAGAAAAATATGTTTCAAACTAATACCCTGAAGTTAGATTTGTCTTTGTTTTGTCTATTGGTTGAAGTAATGCAATCCATTCAAGTTTCAATTTGCAGAAGAAGAAATAGTTTACTTTCGCAACACGAAACTTAAAATCGCAACGCGAAACCAAAATCGCAACGCGAAATGAAAATCGCAACGACAGAATCGCAATGCGAAATGAAAATCGCAACGAAAGAATCGCAACGCGAAATGAAAATCGCAATGCGATTTTGGTTTCGCGTTGCGATTCTTTCGTTGCGATTTTCATTTCGCATTGCGATTCTGTCGTTGCGATTTTCATTTCGCGTTGCGATTTTGGTTTCGCGTTGCGATTTTAAGTTTCGTGTTGCGAAAGTAAACTATTTATTCTTCTGCAAATTGAAACTTGAATGGATTGCATTACTTCAACCAAAAGACAAAACAAAGACAAATACTATTTCACAGTGTTAAAGAATACAAAGTTTAGCAGAATTGGCAGCAACCGAACAAATTACTTTCAACCAAAAGACAAAACAAAGACAAATACTATTTCACAGTGTTAAAGAATACACAGTTTAGCAGAATTGGCAGCAACCGAACAAATTTACTTTCAACCAAAAGACAAAACAAAGACAAATACTATTTCACAGTGTTAAAGAATACACAGTTTAGCAGAATTGGCAGCAACCGAACAAATTTACTTTCAACCAAAAGACAAAACAAAGACAAATACTATTTCACAGTGTTAAAGAATACACAGTTTAGCAGAATTGGCAGCAACCGAATAAATTTACTAAGCAATCTAAGTGAAATGGCTATCTAAGTGAAATTACGAGTAAATTTATCATTAAGAAATATGGAAATCTTAAACTTACCTCGTTGCGTAGAGTATGAACCTCATTCTGCAACGATACTATCATCTCACGTAGAGCGGCAACCTCACCACGTAAAGTTGACACCTCCACACGCCATGCACCATCGTTATCGCGTAGAGTACCGATCTCCTCACGCAAGGCATTGACCTCATCACGTAACTCCCTTGACTCCGTGAGGTGGAGGTGGAGAACAGGGAGATAGGAGTCGTGGCATCTTTGCCGGTCGCCTATCATGAGGTGATGGTGGAGAAGAGGCTCGATGATGTGACGGGATAGGTGATGGCTCTCGTTCTAGAGGTGTATAGTCGGGTTCGGGTGATGGCTCTAGGTGAGGTGATGGCTCTCGAATTGAGGAAGTGGATGCTGCTCATCATCCGTGCCATCAAAAAAACTCTGACTAGCTTGCCACCAATCAGTGGCAAGCTCTTCCTCCGTGGGTGTCAGTCTTTGTAATGGAATGTTGGCCTCCTAAAATATAAAAACTCAAACAAAGTTAACGTCTACTATTAATAACTAGTTTATATATTATATGAAAGTATTTGTGTTAACTTACATTATTTATTGTCGCATATGGTATTAAGTCTTCCCAATCCAACAGAGTTTTCCTCTTCCAGGAAATAGCCCTGGGAATATCATTTGACGTTTTTATTGCATATGTACGCATGCTGGGGAAAGCCTCGAATATCCAATCTACAAACAATATAATAACAAAATTAGTAATTGTTAAATAATTAATTATAATTTTAGAAACATTATATAGAAATTCTTACCTTAAAGGCCCAAACAAAGCCTGACAAGTGTATTTGGACCCATCGCCCGCAAACTTTGCGGTCATCAAAGGCAGACGACAACTTAGTCCAGGTAGCTTTCCATATATACGAACCCCACGGAAACAGATTCCATGCATTCAGGTCCTCTACCAATATTATTAGCTCCCGATGAATAGGTTGTCTGGCCTCTCTGCCTAAAAAGCCGGCATACACAAGTAGTAGAAGGCATACTCGGACAACATCGACGTCATCCCGAGTGAAACCAGCTTTCTTATTAAACAATTTCTTCAGGTCGTCGACATGTAGGTTCGGCTTCTCCATTGACTCATCCGGAAAAACCCGGGATAACCATGATGGGCGGGCGATATGACGAGTGTACAGTCCTACATCATCGTGTCCGAATAGTAGACCAGTGATTAAGCAGAACTCCTTCCGCCCAAAGCAAGTATACGCTGGTGGAAAATGAAACCATATCTCTTCCTCACCACGTTGTATACTGTCGGGTAGATTGATGTCATGGTCTGAAGCCACAAATGGGTCAAATTAGCATCTCCACCCGGATGCTGTACTCTCAGCCATGGCCCGAAACAGGTTTCCTCAAACAATTGTCTTTGAGCAGGTGAAAGCTTCGAAGCAATTGAAATTTCTACAAAAACAATAAACATACCAAGTTAGATATACCAAAAACTACACTGTGAAGATATACCAAAAACAATAAACATAAAAAGTAGTAGTTATTCTTGAAACTAAATTTGCAACACTGTTTTGTCTTTTGGTGAAATGAAAATCGCAACGAAGAGAATGACTGTCGCAACGCGAAATGACAATCGCAACGAGAGAATCGCAACGCGAAATGAAAATCGCAACGCGAAATAAAAACAATAAACATTTAGTTTCACTTGAAGATTCTCTAAAAAGTATTTATTCTTGCTAAATTCACTGTTGCTTTTGTGAAATTCGCGTTGCAACGCGAAATGAATCGCAACGAGAGAATCGCAACGCGAAATGAAAATCGCAACGCGAATAAAAATCGCAATGCGATTTTGGTTTCGCGTTGCGATTCTCTCGTTTGCGATTTTCATTTCGCGTTGCGATTCTCTCGTTGCGATTGTCATTTCGCGTTGCGACAGTCATTCTCTCGTTGCGATTTTCATTTATCTCGTTGCGACTCTTCTGCAAATTGAAACTTGAATGGATTGCATTACTTCAACCAAAAGACAGAACAAAGACAAAGACAAATACTAACTTGAAAATCGCAACGAGAGAATAGCAACGCGAAATGAAAATCGCAACGAGAGAATCGTAACGCGAAATGAAATCTAAGTGAAATGGTTAATCTATTATTGAGATGACCAGTAAACTTATCATCAGTTTCAATATGAAAAACCTACAATAATGCAAACATTTCAAAATAAAAATAATTAAAAAAACTAACCCTCGGAGGTTGATTTTCCATTTCTGAATATTGTGAGGGATTTCTGACCGTGAATGGTTGTGAGGGATTTCGCCGGAGATGGGGACGGAAATCTTCGGAGATGGGGACGGATTTCTTCGCCGTAGAGAGTGAGAGATGGAGATGGGACTGAGTTGTGATTTTAGGTTTTAGGTTATGAGTTGCGATTACGGGATTTTGTCTTAATATTCGTTTTTGTAATTTGAAAATAAAATACGCGTAGCGATTATAATGGCGTTTTAAATATCGCGTTGCGATTTACGGATACGCGTTGCGATTTTATGTATTATCGTTGCGATTTACCGATACGCGTTGCGATATACGGATACGCATTGCGATTTACCCATACGCGTTGCGATTTACGGATACACGTTGCGATTTACGGATACGCATTGCGATTTATGTGTTCGCGTTGCGATTTTCATATTCGCGTTGCGATTTTGGAAAATCGCAATGCGAATTTGACTATCGCATTGCGATTTTCAAGAATCGCGTTGCGATTTTGGAAACTGATTTGCGATTCTGGGGATCGCGTTGCGATTTTTATTTCGCGTTGCGATTTTGTTGGTCATTTTGGCAAATCCAAAAAAAGTTGGTTAAAATCGTATATTATAACTTTTTTTTGGTCACTGAGGCGATTTTCTCTATTTGTAATGTAGAAACAGGAAAAAATATACTCGCCATTGATAGGAAATGGTTAATATTAAGATAATAATTTCAATTAATATTTTACAATGTATACCAAAAATTTTTTAGAAGGTAAAATCATGAGATTCAATCCGCACAGAAAAAGTACAAAACCTTAGTGTAAATTTATCCCAACGCCGATGGCTTAGAAATGACAAATCATCCTAGTTTTATAATACAAATATAATAGCATTTTTATTAATTTTATTTCATGAATTTAAATTTAATCCAACTATGGGCGAGTACATTGTTCGAGTGATTTTTTTTATTAAGCTAAAGTGATTATAAAGTTGGTTCCTTTAATCATTGAGATAAATTGATTCATGTATTAATGGGACGGCTAAATTATTTATTTTTGTTTTCTTTATTCTCTTACATCAAGAGTTTTAAATTCACTAAGGTGGTATTTGGTTAGATGAAATCCTTTGGAATTGGTGGGAATTGAAATTCAATTCTACCACTTTCCCATGTTTGGTTCAAGTTTTTTAAGTAAATTGGAATCCCTGATGGAATTCAATTCCATCAAATGAGGGAAAGTGAATTTCATCAAAAAATGGATGGAATTCAATTCTCTTGTTGGAGGGAATTGAAATTTGACCATACTACCCTCATCAATCATTTGGTAACTTATTCATATATTGAATAAAAATATTTTTTTATTATTTCGAGTCGGGTCGGGTGAAACTTTATTTTGGTTGGGTCGGATCGTATTTTTTTAAGTGTGATATTCCGGTCGGGTCAGGTCGGGTCGGGTTCGGGTTTAGGGTGAAAAAAACCAGACTGACCCGAAAATATATATAATTCAGGTCAGGTCGGATTAAGTCACAGTTTTTATTAAATAATAATATTTTTTTATTATTTCGGGTCGGGTCGGGTTGGATTTCTAATTCATATATTCGGGTCGGGTCGGATGAAACTTTATTTTGTTCGGGTCGGGTTTTTTAAGTGTGATATTCGGGTTGAGTCGGGTCAGGATTTTTTAAGTGTGATATTCGGGTCGGGTCGGGTTCGGGTTTAGGTGAAAAAAAACTGGACCAACCCGAACATATATATATAATTCAGGTCGGGTCGGATTAAGTCACTGTTTTTATTAAATAAAAATATTTTTTTATTATTTCGGGTCGGGTCGGGTCAGATTTCTAATTCATATATTCGGGTTGGATGAAACTTTATTTTGTTCGGGTTGGGTCGGGTTTTTTAAGTGTGATATTCGGGTCGAGTCGGGTCAGGTTTTTTTAAGTGTGATATTCGGGTCGGATTGGGTCGGGTTCGGGTTTAGGGTGAAAAAAATCGGACCGACCTGAAAATATATATAATTCAGGTCGGGTCTGATTAAATCACTGTTTTATTAAATAAAAATAATTTTTTATTATTTCGGGTCTGGTCGGGTCGGATGAAACTTTACTTTGTTCGGGTCAGGTTTTTTAAGTGTGATATTCGGGTCGAGTCGGGTTGGGTTTTTTAAAGTGTGATCTTCGGGTCAGGTCAGGTCGGGTCGGGTTCGGGTTTAGGGTTTTTTATCTTATATATTTAGGAATAATTACAATAATACCCCTCTATATATAATTTTTTTCAATTAAGTCAATGTTTTTATTGAATAAAAATAATTTTTTTATTATTTTGGGTCGTGTCGGGTCGAGTTTCTAATTCATATATTGAATAAAAATAGTTTTTGGTATATTTTTTGGTAACTAATTAACATACTCCGATTGGAATATATCGAAATATTGCTCTATCTTTTGGTAACTTATTAATATATTTTGGTTGCGATGATTTTAACTTATAATGTTTATTAGCATGATTTTTATAATTTATTGAAATGAATAATCAATCAATAAAATGAAATTTTAATATTTTTTAATTTTTATAATATATTATTACATGTAAGTTGTAAAATAAACTAAAATAAAGCAAAAAAATAAGAAGGGCAATTATGTCATTTTACATTACTGAAATAAAATTCATCTGACATGTCTGCGAACCAAACAGAATATTGAATTGGATTCCAATTCTATTTACTACTAACCAAACAGAATATAGAATTGGATTTTAATTCTTACAGATTCCAATTCCTTTACGGATTCCAATTCCCTCATAAACATTCCAACGAACCAAACGCCTTTCATTATTTTTTCTAGAATATCTCCCTTTCCCTTTTATAATTTTTTTATCCGATTGTAAACTTAATGACCTTTAACTATGCTTGGATTAAATTTCAAAAATGAATTTTATAATATATGTTTATTTAAATTTGATCTAAATTTAAATTATATATATATATATTAAATTAAAGGTAGTACATATTTATCATTTTTTAGTGTATTAAAAAACATAAACTAACTTAAGATTTATAAGAAAAAAATTTACTAAAGATCATTTGATGGGTTTATATATATATATATATATATATATATAATTGTATCATATGCATATAGCAGTGTAAATGTCACTAAAATCTTTCCTGGTGGTCCCGCTGTTCTAACATTATATAACCCCAGAAAGTAGAGAGAGATGTTGAAGCCCAAAGTTTTCCTCTGCGGCTCGGAATTTATTTTCCTTTAAGTAATCTCTGGATCATCAGTGAAACCCCAGAAACTCATAAGAAGATGTTGAACACAAGCCCGGATCTTCCCCAAAACAAGACCCTGGAAATTAAGCAAGACGACAAGTTCTTTAGCAGGCTTTTGTCAAAGGAAACCTCTGTTACCAATCCTTCTTTCAGGGTCTACTACGGAGGTCTCCCCGGAGCCGTCCCTTTTACATGGGAATCTCAGCCCGGCACTCCCAAATACACATTCTCCGACACATCCATCCCTCCTCTAACCCCTCCTCCATCTTACTACTCCAAGTCCACCACAAAACCCATCAAGATCTGGTCTTTTGCAGGCATTGTTCCCAAAGATAATCAGTTGGAAGAAAGCCAGCAATCTTGTGCCTTCTTCACCAATGTTTGTTGCTGTGACTCCGAGAAAAGACCAGAAAAGGAGCCGATTTTCGAACCCCGAGGATGAAGATGCTGCAGCCTTTGGATCGCCAACTTCCACTCTATGCTTCGATATTGGTAGGGGGAAGTAGTGGTAAGCTTCGTGGATTAGAATCCGTCTCTCGTCAATTTGTGTTGGTTAATAATCTAGGTATGTGTTTTACTTATTCTGTGAATACCCAAAAACTGTTGAGTTTATCATGTGCTCTGTTAATATATATTCTCTTTTCTTGAATGCTAGATACATGTAAAATTTTGCATTCAAACAAAAAGTTTGTGGATAATTGTTTTTATCTGTTAATTGGATTTTACCAAATAATTATTGGTAAACTTAAAGAGAAACATACTATATTATCTATGGATCCACCTTACATATATGTTTCACTCAGTCTTTCTATTCAGCATAAATTCTCCTATCCCTGAATCAAATGCTATATCATTTTCTCAACTTCGGAAAAAGAAAAATGGGAAAGGTAATTAAATTCTCTTGTTAATCCAACCCTAAGAAGTACACATTTGCATACCGATTCATCAGTTACTGATTTTAGTTATTATAGGCTTAATAAGTGAATTGGCCCTTGAACTATATTTGAATTTCTCTTTTAACCATTAAAGTTTTTTTTATAAGAATGAGTGACGTGTGAATGCTAAAATTGAGAATAATTTACGGTACAAGAGAGGCTTTAAATAGTTTTCACATTAAATTTTTTCATGATTTTCTCTCTCTTGGCTTCTTCGTAATTCAACATATTAAAAGGATACAAGGTATTTTTAACAAATTCGAACATTGAAAAGGTATTTAAGGGCATGGATAAATCACAACTAAATTATTGAACTGATCAGACAACTAGATTTAGACATCCAAATATGAGTATCCAAAAATAAATCGTGATGTGTATTTTTTTTAAAGTTTTTAAAAAGCCAATATCAAATTGATGTTGAAGAAATAGTATCGATAACCAACATGATTGATTTAAGTGGTTAGCAACATGATATCGTTTAAGCAAGTCTCGAGTGCGAGTTTTTGTGTATACAGAAAATACTCGCTGAGAGACTCACACACTTAAACCAAGTGTGCGACGAGTCAATCTAGATTAGTTACGAAACCTTGTGAATCGGAAGGTCAAAAAAAATAGTATCTATAAATTTATTGTGAAAATCAAGCTAAAAGAAAAAGTTAGAGAACGATAATCGATACTTAAAATTTGTCAAAATTTAAAGGGTAAACTGCGCATTTAGTACTTAAATTATTAATTTTGATCTATTTTAGTACTTAAACTTTCAATTTTTAAAATCATGCATAAAGTTTAGTTTTTTTCCTTTTTCATTTTAGTAACATTATGTTTTGGGGAAAAAAATGAAATTTTAGGTACTAAAACAGACCAAAACTGATAGTTTATGTATTAAATGCTTTAAGTTTTTAACGAAGAGATATAAAAACAAAACAAAAACTAAAAGTAGGTATGATTTTGAAAAGTATTAAAAGCTTAGGTACTAAACGTGTAGTTTACCCAAATTTAAATTTATCCTTAATTTAATCTTCTATTTGTCACTTATTAATTTGAATAAAAGAGTCATCTCATTTAAAGATGACTTTTGTAGAAAAAATAGTAACCAAAACGATCATTCTGATATCACTGAAAGACGAATTTACTCGTTAAGGTTACTATTAAATCGTAGAATTGTGCAGTAGTTGAGATTTTCTTTGCAAATTTGATCATATGTTAATTTATTATACCCTACACTGCTCAAAACTACCTCTATAAAAGGGGACATACTCTTTGAAAGGACACCAAAGATTTCGTTGCATAATTCACTAGTTTGAAAAGATCACGAATCATTGTTAAGCAATTTGGGGTGATTGATTGTTTGCAGATCTCTTTCTCAGTGTGATTATTTAATGCACTAATGAAAGATGGATAAAGGTTGCTATCTCCATATTTAATTTGGGGTTTCAGAGTTTTGTTTCTTTCCATTAAGATAATTTTGATTGTTCCATTATGTTTTTCAAAAGTAAAAAAGTAAAAAGAAAAGTTGGGAATATGATTTGGTTTGTTAATTGACATTGACCATCTTTGTGGAAAGACAAGAAATAAAACTAAAGAAGGCGAAAACAATGAAAACTTTGCGAAAAAGATGTGTCGTTCTTAAGCTTTTTTACCCCAAAGCTGAGGTAGATTAAGGACAACCAAACACTTATTCTTTAAGCTAAACAGTCGGCAGTTTTGCAGGTGAGTGACCTGGGTTTGTCCACAAGGCATCCATCCATGTGCGTTGTGACCGAGGATGGGCCATTTTCAGTATGGGATTCTTATACTGAAATTATAGCTGCCTGCTGATCGGCAGATACTCTTGTGGGGCTCAAAATATTCAAAGACAGATTAAGCATGTTTTTCCCCCGACACAGACACTCTTATACTATTGAAGCTATTCAATGAGTTTTTTCCCCTAATATAAGTTTAACGTTGAATCTTGATATATTCGGAAGAAATGAGTTCATGTTAATACTTTGAATCAAAGATTGTTCATGTGTTTGCTTACTTTGAAAGATTCGTAAGTTCTTGTTCTTCCATATAAGGTATATATATGAATTCCATTTAATTTTAAGAATGATACTTAGCAAGAATTTTCCTATTAGACTCCTTATAGCCCAAATGAGCTCCAAATTCTAGTCCATGGTCCCTCCCTCCAATTACAAGCCCTTGACACACATGTCCGTACTTTCTTTGTAAAAACACTGTTGAAGAATAGATGGCCCCTTTTTCTAGCTCCATGCCAAAAAACACACAGCTAATTTCCACTTTGAGATCATAAGAAATCAGCTAGTCCTTCATTGGTAGTCTGTTTAAAATTGACATCCAAGATACTATTGAGTGTTTGAAAATATGAAAAAATGACAAACCAATTTGTGCCACAGAGTCTTCTCTTTCCTTTGTCTAATAGATTATTAGATTTTAGTAACTGTTAGGTCTGTAAGAGTAAAATCAAAAGATACAGCAACAGTAGCTCTCAGCTTAATAATTTTATCCATATCTCATTTCCCGCATATTTATCAGTTGCTTGTCAAAAGTTTGAGCCCCTTCTTATTTTAGCATTCCAGAAACATTTTAATCATTGACTATACTTTGACTTCCTTATTTTTATTAAGATGGTAAAACATTTAGGGGTAATTACACGGATGATCACTTATGTTTATGTTTTATCTACTTTTAGTCACTGATTTCAAAATACATAAATATGGTCACCTTTGTTCTTATTTTTTAATATTATTGATTTCGTTTCTATGAAGAATATTAACATCATGTTGTGGGATCAACACTAGAAGGTGGTTCACCAAAGATGTCTTCATGCTAACAATCCTGAAACTTTATTCTATAGCCTTATTCTAGTTTGTTCTGCTGGCGAATCGAGGAAGGAAGGACTTCGAATCGTGAGAGCTATGATATCACGAAAATAAAATTAATACCTCTTCGTTTGAAGATGAATCCTTTTTTACATTTACAGTCTTGGTATCATCACCACATTGCATTCCCAGAACAAATCGAAGACTGCAATTGCCTTACCAATTGTGCACATAATTCAGACCTCGAACGTTGACACCAACATTATTACAATATATGTATTTGTTATGCATCTTGTTTTTGGAACTACGAAGCAAGTTTGTTTCGTCAAGTTGTACATGACTGTCATGTTCACTATTATTAGTGTATATTTATATAACAATCTACTTTTTAGAAATGTTATTGCCCTAAATATTATGTAATCAAAATATAACTTATAAATTTTATATAATGTATAGGTTATGTAAATTTTTTTAAATTAAATATGATATAATCAAGAAATAATTAAATCTAACACTAAAATCAAAATTATTAAATTTAATTTGAAAAAGCATACATGCCTCGCTTCTTGGAAGATGCGAGATACATTGAATACTTTTCGCAATAAATTTTTTGGGACAGTTCAATATCTCGTGGATCTCGTGTTCTAAGAAACGTGAGGTATTAAATAACCATATTAAGTTGAGAAATATGAAAAGTGCATGGTGCCTCACGTCCTGTGAAATGCGAGACACGTTCACGTACTAGATATGACGCGAGTTAGTCCTATGTGTGCGCAAAGGGGGTTATTTTTTTAACAGATCTGCTAAGGGGTTATTGTTAAAAAAATAATTTATGGGGATTTTTTGTTTAATTACACGCGCGAGCGCACACACATATATAGATAGAGAGAGAGAGGAGTGAGGTTACTCCAATTGCTTGCTTGAATAGCGAAATTCTGAATTTAAGCTAATAAATAAAAGTCATGAGAACCAGTCCAATAATTGGTTAAGTCTAAATCAAAATATTATAACCCCATAAGGCTTTCTCAAATCAGTCCCCACTAATTACAAAGTCTTAAGGAAGTTAACTACGCATTGACGAAATCAAGGATGGAGTTAGAAGTAACATGAAGTAGAATTTTCTTTAATATTTTTACCGGGAATTCGACAATATTTAAAAACATTTTTTTGACATTTTGCTTTGAACACGGTCTGGGAAACCTTAAAAAAAGGGCCCCTATTTATAACAAGCATCACACTTGTCCCAAAGCGAGGATTTGATGTACCTGGATTTTCTCTGGATGCAAGGTATCTTTAGAAAGCCGCAACACTTTAAATCGAATAAAATCCAATGGTTCAGAAGGAACTCACGTTCCATAAGAAGCGAGATGTGTCTCACTTTCCGTAAAACGCAAGGTCTTAATTGTAAAACAAATATAATGACATTATTATTAAATGTAAAAAAATCATAAAATCAATAAATTTGTACCATATATAGTTATTATTTTAAAAACCCTGAAGCTAAAAAATGGGTCCATAGAAATTTTCTTTGAGTAATCTAAGATGTTAAACGAAACATTTGTGAAAATGTTTGAGGTTACAAGCGTAATTTTACAACTTCTATTTCAATTGAAATTGATGTGAACACATATGAGAAACTGTAAATTGTAAACGAGATACGATTTATGTAAACAACTTAAACATTTTTTACATTTTAATTTTAGCGTACAGGAAGGGAAATGAGAAATAGATGTTGCATTCCATAATAAATGGGTATCGGCGATCTAGAGAAACACAGAGGAAAACTTCATCTTTTTTCTTTATGCGGTTGGTATTGAGCATAAAGGAAAAAGCTCAGAAGCGTTTCTTAAAAGGCGTTCACCCAAACCTAATTCATGGAGGAAGAAATTTTTCGAAAGGCCTTAAGGGAAATCTAAATGCCACCAGAAGAGGATGCCTTAACATTGTTCTTGTTATCGTGGGTACAAAATGCAAAGGAGAAAACCCATCATTGTTTCGAGAAGTATGCAAAGGAAATTGCCGATGAAACCAAAAGAGGATGCATTTTTTAAACTAGAAGTTTTTCGAGCAAATTTTGCGGAGATGACTTGTTTTGGTTCAGTGGTACTGGGATTATTGAAGCTCAATTTGAACAACCGAAAACGTGCCAAGAGGGGTGAATTGGAAAATTATGTTTAGGGAGTAAGGAAAAAGAAAAGATAGACAATTTTACACATAGATTTATATTGGTTCGACTTCTCAACTAAGTCTACCTCTACTACCTTAGCTCATCACTAAGGATTTTCTAACAAATTCACTAATTTGTTCTTTCTTTTTCACATGATCAAGAATAACCTTTACACAACTCCCTAGTTTTTCAATGGCTGAACTAGAACCAAAACCCCTTTACAAGGAAAAATATGTAAACAAAGAAAAACTCAAAAAATGAATGTGTTTACAAAGAATTAAATCTCACAAGAACAAAATATTTACAAGAGAATAGAAATAAAGAGTGAAAAGATCTTCTCTTATGTTTGATTACTTGGATAGGTGTTCTAACCCTTCTTCAAGTGTCTTGAACTTGTATTTATATGTTGGAATGAGGTTGTATTGGTATTACCTAGAGAGTATCGATACTTCTCTTACCTAGGGTATCGATACCACATGAATATTATCGATATTATTCATATAGTATTGATACTGTAAGAAAGTATCAGTACTACGTACGTAGAAAATCAATTTTGTGCTTAAATTCACTTTAATGGACTTTGAATTATTTTTTGAAAACTTTGAATAAATTCAATTCAAGTCCAAAAACATTTTGTCTTATTTTGTTATATCAAAATATAGTTCAACAATCTCCCCCTTTTTGATATAACAAGACATTTAAAAAATTGTTTTTGACAAAACTCCCCTTAATAAAATATTTAATGAAAAAGATATCAATTGTTGGAAAATGTTCAACTCCCCATTTTTCATTGAGAAATTGAATTTTTTTAAACACATACTTCTCCCTGTTTTTGTTATATAAAAAATAATTCAACTTTAAAGTTCAAAAATAACATTGGAAAGTAAGTGTTAAATTTGATATTAAAATATTTTGAAAAATCAAAGCTCCCCTCATTAAAAGCATTCCAAACAAAATTTGACTTTTAAAAGCATGACACTTAAAAAAATTGAATTTCAACAAAGATGGACAAACATATTAGTAGCATAGGAAATTCAATATATCCAAGTCTAAAATAATTTATGCAATACCAATTGTTAAAATTAAGTGCATATGCATAAAGTTATCCAAAAATGTTATGCATTTAAAAAAAATTGATATCAATTGTTAGAAAGATATTATTTGCATTTTAAACCACATGCATAAAAATTTAAATTTTGGTCAAAAATTAAAATTTGTGAAATTAAAATATTTGAAAAATTGATATCAATTGTTAAAGAGATATCATTTGCAATAAAAACTAATTTTGACCAAAATTCATTATGATGAACTAAAAATTATGAAAAAACATTAAACTTTAAAATGTTCATCATAACACACTTTTCAACATACACGAGATGAAAAACAGCGCATAACCATTTAAGATCATAACTCATGCATGCCTAAAAACTAAATGAGTAACCAACTAATTAAAAAACAAAAACATTAAGCTTAGAGGTTATCCATTCATTTTCAAGTGTGGCTAAAGCATTTAAGTATCGTCACTTTCATCACCATTACTCCCACACTCATACTAGATACATTTAAGTAGTCTTTGGTATAAAAATTGCTTTGGATCCTTGGACGTTAGTTTTAATGCCCCTTGTTCCCTTAAGAACCCATACTTGTCTAATTTTGAAAGATTTTCTTTTCTTTATGGGACAAATATGTTCCAAATAACCATGAAAATGACAATGTGACCATTTTGCCATTTTTAAGCATAATGATTTATTTTTAGAAATTAATTCTTTTTCTTTTGTTAAGCTCTCAAGCTTAACTTTCAAATCAAAATTTTCTTTTTCAAAATAATTAATTTTGATTTTTGAAATTTCTAAATCATTTTTCAAAGTTTCATTTTGATTTTCAAAATCAACTTTGGCTTTCAAAATCAAATCATTTTCAACTTTATATTTTGAAATTAATTTCTTATATTTGGAAGTCATGGTCTCAAATTCTAATTACAACTCATTGTAAGCAACTTGTAACTCATCAAAAGAATAAGAATTTAATTCATTTGAGTTAGAAGTTACCATTGACTATTCTCCGATGTCCATGAGGAATAGGTTGGCTACTTCATCTTTATCATTAGAGTTATCTTCATCACTTCAATCTGCCACAAATGCCTTCTTCTTACTTGATCACTTCTTCTTTAGGAGGGGATAATCATACTTGACATGCCCAGTTCTTTAACAATTGAAGCACACTAGGGGAATGTTCTTCTTGCTCGATTCATGCTTCATTTTCTTAGAAGTCATGAATCTCTTGAATCTTTTGAAGAGCATGTATATCTCTTCTTATTCTTCATCGTCTTCATCCACCTCTTCATTTGAATCTTGATTGCTCTCATTAGTGGATTTGAAGGCAATGCCTACCTCATTCTTTTTCTTGTTTTGTTTCTCTTCATCTTCTTCCTTTTCTTTCATCATCAACTCATGAGTGAGAAGAGAACCAATAAGCTCATTGAGAGTGAGAGACTTTAGGTATTTAGCTTCTCTTCTTCGATTGCCAAGACTTTGGAAGAGAGTAGACCATCTTCCTCAAAAGTTTCTCATTCGGGATTACTTCTTCAAATCCCTTGAGACCATTGACAATCACAAAAAATCTATCCGTCATAGCTTTGATGTCTTCATATGATTTTATCTTGAAATTTTCGTAGTTATGGTTGAGAAGACTTATCTCGGTTTCTCTCACTTCATCTGTTCCTTCATAAGTGACTTGGAGCTTGTCCCTTATCTCCTTGGCATTGGAATAAGATAAGACTCTTCCCTATTCATCCGGGCCTAATGCACAAAAGTTGATGTGCATAGCCTTAGTATTGAGTTGTAACTTCTTTCTCTTTCCATCACTCCAATCATCCATCTCACCTGTTGGAATAAAGTATCTTTTAACGATTGAGTTCCAAGCTCCTAGATTGTTGGCTTGAATGAAGATTATCATCCTAGTTTTCCAATAGGCATAATTTGCTCATTTGAAGTAAGGTGACTTGTTGATCGGTTGAGAGTCTTCAATGTAGTAAGAGCTGGAGGTCGAAGCCATCTTCTTAGTTGCTTTAGGAATTGGTAGAGCTTTTTTAAAGATCGTCTTAAGGTTGTTAAGCCTTCTAATGAGTCAAACTCTTATACCAATTATTGGGATTGTTGAAGCTCAATTTGAAAAATGTGATATACACGTCAAACCACTATGTCAAAACAATTGCTACCACGTCAAGAATCTCTAGAACTCACGTTTTGCATAACACGAGGTTCATTCAATGTCAGAAATATTCTCTAAAGGTCGGCTAAGTCCCTTCCACATCACATCAACAAGTCATTCTACTAAAAAATGAGACTTCCATTCCAATTCGTTTTTCAAGCAAATAGTGGTGAAGAAGAAAACTATAGACACAAGGTTAAAGCAAATAAGGGAATTGATCAGCAGACTCAATTTAATCTCACCTGTAAATTTATTTGACGCTTCTTGATTATTACTTAGTTTGAAGGCATTGACATTTTGTGCATATTTTGGTCTTCTCTTTGCATGATCATATATATTTTCAGAACATGTCGAGGAAATGAACTGTTATTGCTTTGGTAAACTATGATGGTAGAATGATGCTTGATGAATCTCTTGGCATTGTCTTTCAGTTCACACATACTGTGATAGTAACCTTGCCGAAGAAATTAACTCATAAGAAGTAAACAAAAGAAGTCAATAATGCTATTCCACATGGTTGTGGGAAAAAATGAGCACGTTGAAGTATCAACTATCGACATCTTTAGAACCACTAACGTACTCAATATGCAACGTTGACGATGATAGTGATGTGGACATGATTATCGATTTCCACATGCAATATTTGTTAGAAGAGACACTTGAGTTGTATACCAATTTCTCATATGATAATAATACTATTGCTGTCCCAAATTAGAGACAAAATTATTTTGACTTCGATCCTATTGTCCATAGTCCGACAGGTAATTTACGCAATGACATGAACTTATTGAGTGTTACTACTTGGGGAAATGACGTTGGTGAATCATCTTCTTCGATGTCAAGGCATTATTGTGTCGTAATCTTGGACTTTGATTTGACTCTGTAACTTATAACATACAATCCATACAGTAGTAGCGTTTAACTCATTTGAAGATTTGCCAACATTTATGGGGAGACATTCTTGTGTTGGTGTTGTTGACTTTTATCTTCATAGTACAGTTCATGAGCAATCTCGTGAGCAATTTTTTGATCAATGTATAGGTACTACTCCTACTGTCCCCATAGTAGACAACGCTAAACTATTCCAATTTGATGGGGATACTTCCAACGAAGAACAATTAAAGGAGATCGACACAAATGGTGATGATGTGGGCCCTTTAATAAAGAACCAGAAGACCTTGACATTCCAGATGGAGAGTTTGATGATGATATTCCACATGTTATGCCTGCACTTTCCTATTACTAGCCATCATCCCACTTCACAACAGTTGAGATGGAACCTTTAAATGCTATGGACTTTCCAAAATTCTCGCAGCTTGATCAATACAACGAACATGGTGATGGTGAGATTTATCTTGGAATGATATTCATAACAAAAGAACTCATTGTAGTTGTAATTAAGAACTATAAAATATGTCGCTTGGTTATATCGACAATAAAAAAATAGTCGCGGACAAGTACGTAGATGAATACGTCCACAAGTCCAACGAATGTAATTGGAGGGTTCGTGTATCACGCTTAAAGATGATGAACAACCTATAGAGGCTAACAAAATATGAACAACATCATACATGCACCGCCAATAGGATCTCTCAGGATCATCCAAACTTAGATGTTTACGAGCTTTGTGATGCCTTCGTACCACTGGTCAAAGAAAATCCACATATTTCAGTTTCCAGTTGTATTGCTGCAATCACATCTCAATATGGCTACACTGTTAACTACCATAAAGTAAGGTACGCTAGGTATCATGATCAACAAAAAGTGTATGGCCAATGGGAAGAATCGTACAAAGAGTTGCGACCATGGCTGAAACTGATGAAGAAATACATACGGGCATAATCGTAAAACTGGGAACTATGTTGGTGTATGAAAAAGATTTGTGGCGTACAAGGTATGTGCCAATTTTACTGGCTATTTTGGACATTTCCATAGTGTGTTAATGCATTTTGACACTACAAGACGATGGTTCAGATCTACGATACTTGGTTGTATGGAAGGTACACACAAATAATGTTGTTAGCAGCGGACATGACAACAATAGGAAAACAATTCCCCTTGCATTCATAATAGTCGAAAAGGAAGATATAGACTCTTTGGAATTCTTCTTCAAGTACTTGCACAAACATGTTCTATCACATGTTTTGAGTGAGCATCGTGGTGGGATATGTTTTATTTTTGACAAAGGCGTGGGGATCAGATACGTAATCGAGTGCATGGGACTATCTTGGAAGCCTCCCCATATTTATCACCGGTACTGTTTATGCCATATTGTCGTAAATTATTTGCAGAAATTTTGGAACGAATATGAATGTGTAATGGTGCTTCGAATGGGTACACCTTTCAATTTATTTAGATTCAGATACCTTATCATTTATTATTTATAATTAACTATTGTATATCCAATAGGTATGTCACTCGCATTCCACACGTACGGTTAACGAGTTGTTTGAAGAACTAGGACACAAGAATCAGGAAGACTACAATTACCTTGCTAAAATCTCAAGGGAGAAATGGCTTCGGTCATTTGATGTGGGCAAACGATATAGTCACATGACAACGAATTTGGCTGAGGCAATCAATTTATCATTGAAGGGAGTGCGACATTTGCCTATCACTTCCGTTGTCAAAGAGACATATTATCGTTTGGCAACCATGTTTACAACTTTGGAAAGGCAAGCAACTGAGTGGATTGCAGGTGGTCACAGAATCAACCCAGACCTCCAATAAAAATTGTAAACCTTTCTACAGAACTCAAACGTGATGAGTGTAACATGCGTCTCTTGCTAACAAAATCAATTTCGTGTTTCGGAATATTCCACGCCATTAGAAGGCATACATCACTATGCATACATCATCAATCTACGTGACAGAACATGCGACTGTGGAGTATTCCAAACGTTCAAATATTCGTGTCCGCTTGTCATTGTCGCTTGTTCTTCTGTATAGATTATCTACATGCAATTCGTTGGTCGTGTGTACTTACTAAAAACCGTATTCAATGTGTATCGGTACGAGTTTCCTCTGATTGGAAATGAAAGGGATCCAGATGCGGTTGATGATGAGCTTACAATAAGTTCAAATTTCGCACTACAACGCCAAAAAATGGGGCCGTCCATCCTCAACGAGGATTTACTGTGACGAGGATTTGGTCGACCATCGAGAAAGAACCAGACAACCGAAACTTTGTAGTATTTGTAGGAATCCTTGGCACACGTAGAACAAATGTCTTAATTGATCACACCCTAATCTCGATTAGTTTGTTAACATCTTCTTTATTTGAAAAAACAAGCTTTAGAAACATTTTTAACACGAATTTTACCCCGATTACAATGTCTCGTATGTGCCGATATTACTCTCAATCGAAAAATAAGTTACATTACCACACCTGTACTCTTATAAATTATGCAATTAGTCAGATTAACTATAAAAAAACCTCGAATATGCCTACCAAACCATTTTAGTTTTTCCTTCATGCACAAAACAAGCTTTGGAACCATTTTCAACCCGATTTTTAACCCGCTTGCGATATCTCGTATGTCTTTATATTAGACTCAACTGAAAGATAAATTCCAATACTACGCGAAGAATCTTATAAATTACAAAAATTTTGAGATTAAAACCCCAAAAATTCCCCCAAAACATGCCTATAAGCACTTGTGGTTTGCTGGAAAAACGTGTCTTGCTTCTTGGAAGACGCGAGGTACATTGAATACTTTTCGCGATAAATTTCTCGAGACAGTTGAATATCTCATAGATCTCGCGTTCTAAAAAACGCGAGATATTAAATAACCATATTAAATTGGGTAATCTGAAAAGTGCATGGTACCTCGCGTCCTGTGAAATGCGAGACAGATTCACGCGTTGAGTAGGACGCGAGTTAGTCTTACGTGTGCACGAAGGAAGTTATTTTTCTAACAAATATGCTAGGGGTTATTATTCAAAAAATAATAATTTATGGGGGGTTTTAATTTAATAACGCCTATATTTATATGATACACTTAAACTTAACATGAAAAAGATTGAAACAATTAATCATGATTGTCGGTACATTATATAAGACAATGGAAAACTGAACATGTTTAAAATTTAATATACTTCAATTTATGAACCGGAGGGATCATAGCAGTACATGCATTTCATAAAAAATTCAAACAGGTATAGAAAAGGGGCTTATTTGAAAACAATTGGAACAAAGTTTTATCAAAATAATTTCATAAAACAATTACATAGTAGTGTTTAATAATTCACCATTCTGCAGTTGGTGCGAAGTTGTCCGTGGTTTCCAGTCAAAGGCTTCAAGTTTCCCATCTTAATCATGGACTTTCGAAAATCATTCCAAAACACGCGAGGGTACATTCTGTAAGTATTGACGAGATCGTCAGTGGAGCCGCCACTGAAAAGAGCTTGATCCGAAATGAGCAAACCCCTTTGCTTCACCAGGTTGTTGAAATACGCATTGTCAAAGCTTGCAGGCGTTGCGTCTAAAGGAGCAAGATTAGCGTCTCCTCCGGTGCGTGGACAGCTCGCTCTTCTATTTTCCGCAAACGCAGGGTCGATGTTCGTTGCGTTATAAGTTCGGTTTCTAAAGGTAAAACATTGTGCCAACCCAATGGTATGGCCACCGGAAAGAGCTACCAGATCTCTCTCGTTTAGACCTTGATTCTTGAAGTTGTTGATTAATGCTGGAAGATCCATCAATGGAGCCGGGAGATCGGCATCGGCCTGCGTTCGACTCGCTGTCGTTGAATCTCTCCGACCAAGTCGCACTTTCCATGACGGCCCTCCAAGCTGCACACACACACACATATATATATATATATATATATATTCATTAGCAAAATGCATGAAATTTAACGAAATTTTGATAATTGGAAGGGTGGATGATGGTAAATACGCACTGCAACTACAGAATCTCGTGCTGCAACAGCCAATATATCAGCACAAGAAACCACAGGGCGTCCACAAATCCTGTCGACCTCCGCCTTAATTTCGTCGATTACTTCGAATCCTCGAGCAGAATTTCGATTGGCGAGAGAGTTCTTTTCGCTGTCAATGGTGGACGAAGGATCAAGAAGAATCGAAGCATCACACCCCTGCATTACAATCAAGTTAAAACCTCCATGTTCAAGATTACTTGAAAACATTCAGAATTAAAATATAGTATACATTGACGAAGCAGTCGTGGAAGTGGAGACGAAGTAATGAAGCTCCCATACGTCGCTCTTTATACACAGCAGCCTGCACTACTTTTTTTATGGTCGGCAAAGCTTGGGGACAAATATTTTGATAGTAATAAGGAGATAATGAGAAAGCTTTTGCCCCAAGGCTCGACAAGACAATGATTTGAAGGAGAATTAGGCCACGAGAATCCATCGCGAAGTAAATATGCTTTTGAGTTTAATTTCTCCGATCGAGTTTTGGGTGAATTTTTAAAGTTGGTGGAGTTGCTTATTTATAGTGGTAACCAGTGGGATTATTTTAATGATTTGGTAATGATGGAATTGGCCAATTCGACTGCTTCTTACAAGTTAACCTTAACCCCTTCAATTTTCTCTTAACCAGTTTTAAATATAAAAATTGTTTGCTTTGTATGAAGCAAAAGATAGGGGGGGGGGGAACGTTATATCTTTACTTTTTAATTTAAGCTACGCGCATTTGCCAATATTACTTGGTCAAATTTTATAATTAGTCAACACACTTCGTTCGATTTGAGGAATTAATATTTACACCGTGTTTTCTGTCAACATCATGGATTTTACTTACAAGTAGGGATGACAAACGGGCAGGTCGGGTGCGGATACCCCATCCCCATCCCCATACCCACCTAATATTTTTCAATCCACCACCCGCCCACCACTCATGATGGGTACAAATTTTCAAATCCACACCCGCCTACGCGGGTACATTTTCAAATCTATCCCCACACCCACTACCCACTAGCGACATACCCATCTAGACCAGCCTGACAGCAAACTAATGGGATGTTGGAGTTGGTTCCCAGACAGTTCGTGATGTGGTAGCAGCGTATGCTTCAATTTGTCAGAGGAGTAGCTCTACGAATGTTATGGAGACAGATTGTAGGGAGCATGTAGTAGCAGAACTGGATTGTTGTGTTGCTTTCGATGTTAATGCTCATAGTGCGCCTAATATGGGTTTTGAGGGGCTAAAGAACATGAAAACTGTTACTTTTGATGTTAATGCTTATAGTACGACTAATTTGTATTTGGATGGGCAGCATGAGCTAAAGAACATGGAAAGTGACGTGATTAGTGGATTATGGGTTTAATCAAAGAGCTGAATATTTTCCTAATTAAAGATCAGATTAAAGACTAAATATCCTTAATATTTGGATAAATTATATGTTATATATTATACAATATTAAAATTTATAAATTAGTCTCTAAAACTACACCTAAATTCATAATGGTCCAAAATTTAATAGATATTTAGCTGGGTGGGCGGATGTGGGGCGGGCGGATGCGGGGCGGGTAATGTCTCAAACCCATTACCCGCCCACCACCCACGACGGGTACCACTTTATAAATTCACACCCACCCACTACCTGCTAAAATTATACCCATCCCCGCTCCAATTGGAGCGGATGCGGTGCGGAATCCACGAAACTGTACCCGTTTGCCATCCCTACTTACAAGCATCTTACTATTCTATCTAGGATCACATATTAATATTAACTTTTTATATCAAATTTTTTAATAATTCATTAATCGATCTCGTAGATAAAACAAAATATCATTCTTATTAAAAAATTTGGAATAAAAATTTAATTTTTTAAAAAAATCATAAAATTAAAAAAAATAAAACAATTTTTAGTACTCTGGGAAAGTTGAATTTTCTCTGTATGTAAAAAAAATCAAAAGAAGCTCTATGTAACCTTTTATATAAATATATTTCTTGTAATTTTAGGTAATATAATTCTTAATTTTCGCATTATACAATAATTAATGTAAATAGACAAGTTATACAAGTTAAGTATACAGATTAATTATTGGTTTTGACCGATTACCAATTCAACTCTTTTTTTTAGAATTTGTCAAGATTGAAATTTGAGCACATTCATATGTGATGTAATGTATGAGAATGTAATGTTTAAGAATGTTATACTTAAAAAAAGTAATATTATAATATTCAATATATATAAAAGCATAATTAAGAATGTAATGAGAATTTGTCACGATTGAGATTTGTTCATTTTCTAAACTATAGTCATTGATTACGTTTTTTGTTCAAGTTTATTTTTGAAATATGATATAAAATATTAACAAGATCGTGAAGGCATTTGCAAACTGATTTAGTTAATGAAAGTTTAGACATGATAAGTTTTTTTTTCCTCAGCAAAGAATTTATTTAATAATAATTAAACTTGAGTTGTGTGCCTCGTTAAAAATCTCCCTAAAGACACCACACCTAAGAGCACGAGGCGGACAGAAAATGCAGAACACACCAAAACCGACCCAAACTCAGAACATGGACAAACAAATGGCAACAGAAAAAGAGGTTCAAAACAAAAACTGCTGAGGACTAACTATAAAAATCACCCCGCTTCGAATAGCTCACCCCATAACAATCCCGCCTTAACAATGAGAACGACAATAACAAATTGATTTCTTGAAGAGGACACAAACAGAATAATCCGATTCATAGAACACTTGCTGATGATCTAGCTCCCCCCCACAACCTGCTGCATCTTGATTTGAAATCCCGACCACGAAGATATGATAATTATTGTTATTTTGTCACCTTCATCGCTTTCTTACCCATTACAGAACATCAAACCTTGTCTGTATTGGAAAACAACTTGGCATAAATGTCTGATGACTCAACCTCCCCGTGTGCCATACAAGCGCGTCTCATAAGATCCTCCCACACGCCCACAAATTGACACACAGTTTCACCAAATAATCAGATAGTAATTCCCACAAACACAATAATGGAAGTAGATGTATGGTATTATTAAGCAATCAGGCTGCGTAATAACCTATATTCTACCGTCATATATAATCATACACATACATAGGTATCTATTGGTCATTCTAAGTTCAAAAATCACATCCAACATTCCTCTAAACATTTATTTTAAAGTCTTAATTTTTAAGGCTTATAAAAGTCGTGTATGATCATATAATACCACTTTTACACATGTTTGACAACATAATCATCAAAATGATTATTTAACATGTGTTGTTAGTGATTTCATGGTGCTGTGTTGTTAGTGAGTTGAAATACATGTTTTTTATTCGTGCAGTGCTGCTGCTGTGTTTTTTTACCAGGTTTGCTGAGGCATGTTTTTCGTGTATATCCCTGTGGTGTTGCTATTTATGTATGCTTTCTTTCTAGTTTCCATCATAAGTATTTGGGTTGTCTGTGTTGTTTTTTATGAACTGAAGTGGTGATCGTTGAAGGATTGGAGTATGGATTGACTTATTGATACGATCCAAACTAGCTCCAACTTTCTCCATGACTTGAACAAACCATGGATGTTATTCAAAGTTGTTTCTAAGGGAGTTCTTCATAACCCTATCTTATATTCAGGATCGTCTTGTAAATTTTGGTGGCCCTATGCCATAACAGTAAAATACGCCTTTTAAAACTAAAATATTATTTAATGTGGGCATTGGATTTGAAAATTCTTGGGCCAAACATCCTAAAAACACATATATACAAAAGACTTAAATTTTTTTTGAGGCCCTTATAAAAATTGGACCATGTGTGGTTGGACAGCCCGTACAGGCCCAAAACCGACCCTGCTTATATTATATCATTTATACATTCTATTCTATCATAAGCATGCATTCACATGTTAGTATAAATTATCATATTATTATTTCCATCCTATGCTTAGTTGATCATGTCTTTCATATCATTCAAATATATGTTATAATTACATATCATTTCTTAGGATATTATTATTACATGTTTCCATTTATCATTTATTATGAATACATGTTATATGATATTCATGCATACAACATATATCCACATCTTTTGATACACAATGTTATAAGTATGTTAGATTAATTTTGCATCCATTTAAGCATGATTCATTACATTCATGAAAGGAAATCATGCTTAATCATTCATTTGTTAGCTCATATGCATTCATTTAGCTCTTAGGCTTTAAACATTAGCTCACACAAATTATATGATTATATATTTAGCTCATGACATGCAATCATAGCTCACAACACCATAACCATGCATGGCAACAAGGTATTTAGCTCATATCAGCTCAATGCCATGGAATTACCTTGTTTCCTTGCACATGTAGGTACATTGGAGCATGAAACACGTTGGGGTAGCTTGGTGGATTATTTGGACATCATATGCAGCTCACAAATAGCTCATAAAGTACATGGCAGCTCGTGGAACACTAAGGAAAGCTCAACTCAGCTGGAGGAGGTCAAGGCTAGCTAATCTCAGCTAGTTGGATTAATTGAAGTAAAGTTGCTAAAAGTGATATCAGTAATAGCTGAATGTAGTTGAATGTGTTGTTAGGAAGCTTACAAGGTCTCGGTTAGGAAGCTCATTCACAACCAGCCCCTTGCTTACTAGCTAGCTACACACTCAAGCAAGCTTGGAGGAAGACACATGCACGCCCAAGATGATGCACACGACCAACCTTCATCCTATGCACAAGGCTGCACCACAAGGCTACCTAGAACACCCATATGCGTGCCATATGACCAGCCACCATGTGCCTTTCATGTGGTCTCATTTAGGCGCCAAGATAAAGAGCCATCTAACCATTCGGCCAAGCATCATTTCCTCTCCCATTTGACGTCAACTAGAAGGGACACAAGAGCTATTCGGCCAAGGGTTATTACCCTTCATTTAAACCGAACCATCATTTCTTTTTTGTAAGTAAATTATGACCTTATAGGGAGACACAAGGGCTGGCCGAACCACCATGTATCTATTCGGACATGCCTCTCCATTTCCTATAAATAGGCTATCATAATTCATTTGTAATCAGACCTTATTCATTAATTAAAGTGAGATTATTCGATTTTCTAAAGTCCTGGTGACTTTTATCGACTTATCAAGTATTTTTAATAATTGTAGCGTCAACCCCTTCACTTGATACTTATGGTTCCTATCTCCGTATAGATAGTGGGTCCAAGTTCTTATTACCACCCCTTAAAGAAGCAATATAAAGTCTAAGTCTTTGCTCTCTATAGCATTGGTTCTTCTTTGAGTCTTCTTTAAGATACTACCTCATAACCATTCCATTGTTTCATCAACCTCACCATAGCCATAACATCCTTCCGCTACCATCTCTCATATTATTAAATAGCCTACCATTTCACCTTTACATCTACCACCCAAACCATCTATTTTGAGTCATTCACTTATGTAGGCTATTTTGCTTGCTTTCTAGATCCACAATCAATCGAGAAGGTAGAATTGCCTTACATCAAGCAGTAATCAGAGCTTTGGTGGAAGAAGAAAGCGTGCAACAACAACAACAAAAATACCAAAAAGAAGTGTAAGTGAAGTGCAAGTGAAAGAAAATCAAAAATCAGCAAAGAAAAGTCAAGAACTCCAAAAGAAGAAAAATTATGCCCTCAAAAAGAAAGAAAAGAAAGAAAAGTTGAAGCACTCATCAACAATTCTCATCACCAAGCCATTCAAGTAAGCCTTTTTAAATTGATTGTGATGATAGAAGGTTGTGAAGTGACTTTGTGTAAGTAACCCCCTTTTATTCTCTTCTTTCTATTTCTAAGCCACACTTTCATTATATTTTGTTTTCCATTCCTACTAACCCTTTTGGAGCCAACGTCCAACAAGTAAAATCTACTTGATACAATTTTGAGTAAAGTCCTCTAGAACTTGAGATAAAGAGAATCGAGAGGAAAAAGGCTTGAGCATGTGTGAGATCAGAAGAGGACAAGAAAAAGCCTTGAAGTCCTAGAGTGCAAACACGAGCGGATTGAGTGACATTCAAGTTTTCTTGGAGTGATTTGTGAGGCTTTGTGAGAGCATTATTGGTAAGGTCCTATACACATTTCCTTTTTTTCTTATTTACTAACATGTCTCTTCCATTTAATATCTTTGTAGTCAAAAGGACTTTAAACATCCAAAGTAAAGAAAATGAACAAAGAGATAATATTTTCCATATAAAATGTCACGTGGGAGATAAAGTTTGTGTGGTGATCATTGATGGAGGAAGTTGTACAAATGTAGCAAGTACTCACATGGTGGAAAAGTTGGGCCTAAAGACATCTAAACATCCTCATCCCTATAAACTTCAGTGGCTCAATGATGTGGGGAAGCCAAGGTAACCAATCAAGTTATTGTCCATTTTGTCAATTGGAAGATACAATGAAGAAGTCCTTTGTGATGTGGTGCCCATGAGTGCAAGCCACATTATATTAGGACATCCTTGGCAGTTTGACAAGAAGGCTACCCATGATGGATTTTCCAACAAGTATTCTTTCCAACATCAAGGAAAGAAAATCATATTGGCACATATGCTTCCAAATCAAGTCCATGAATGTCAGGTTACCCTCAAATCACATATAGAGGAATGGGAGAAAACTAAAGCCATGAAGAAAGTTGAAAGAGAAGTTTTGTATGAGAAACAAATAAGATTGGAGAGAGTTAAAAAATGAGAAAATTGAAAAGATTGAATATGGGAGCAAAGAGGAAAAGGAAAATGAGGGTGAATAACATATTTTATCTAATCCTACTCTTATTCTCTCTTTTGTTGTGTAGGAAAATCCAATAGACATGTCACTTCAAGTAGAAAATTCAAGAAATATGTCTTTTGAAGAACCAATAGTCATGACCTTTTGTGACCCACAAGACATGTCATTTGACATTTCAAATGATGTACCTCTTGAAGTTCAAAAGAATGTGCCAATTGAAGATCCAAGAATTATACATTTTGACATCCCAAGTGCAATATCAATCTTGAAGAAAATTCAGCAACCAATGGAGAATCTAATCATCAAGCAACTGATGCCCATTAAACATCCACCCTGGTTTGCAATTTCCATTCATCTTGTTAATAGTTTTTTATTTACTAACTTTGATGTATTTTGCAGCAACTTGTTTCATCCTTATAGTGAAGAAATCATACCAACCTTCAAGGCAATCATTTGGAGAGACACAATGGTGAAATGACATGATGATTTAAATCAACCCCAAGTAGTCATTCAAAGAATACTTACCTTTACCAAGCGACGTGATGACTCCAACCGAGAGACAAACCTTTTCACCAACAAGTGTGGTGAATTAAAAGGAGGAAATGAAGATATAAAGATCCATTCCAACCATTATGATAATTCAAAAGACAAAGGGTCAAGTTGGTTCGTGAAGGGATATGTATCTCTTATTCAAAGGACATGTGATAGTTCCCAAACATTGTGTCCTCCCATCAAAAGACGTGAAGTTACAAGATTTGAAGCCAAGAGGTTGAACATTTCGTGTGAATCGTCTATTGGAGGAAAACATAAGGATTCAATCCTTCCTACATCGATAAGGTCTTCAATGAGAAACTATTTCGATTTGAGGACAAATCGCCTACAAGAAGGGGAGGATGATACGATCCAAACTAGCTCCAACTTTCTCCAAGACTTGAACACACCATGGATGTTATTCAAAGCTTTTTCTAAGGGAGTTCTTCATAACCCTATCTTATATTATATCATTTATACATTCTATTCTATCATAAGCATGCATTGACATGTTAGTATAAATTATCATATTATTATTTCCATCCTATGCTTAGTTGATCATATCTTTCATATCTTTCAAATATATGCTATGATTGCATTTCATTTCTTAGGATATTATTATTACATGTTTCCATTTATCATTTATTATGAATACAAGTTATATGATATTCATGCATACAACATAGAACCACATCTTTTGCTATACAATGTTATAAGTATGTTAGATTAATTTTTCATCCATTTAAGCATGATTCATTACAATCATGAAATGACAACATGCTTAATCATTCATTTGTTAGCCCATATGCATTAATTTGGATCTTAGGCTTTAAACATTAGCTCACACATATTATATGATGATATATTTAGCTCATGACATGCAATCATAGCTCACAACACCATAACCATGCATGAAACTAAGGTATTTAGCTCATATCAGCTCAATGCCATGGAATTACCTTGTTTCCTTGCACATGTACGTACATTGGAGCATTAAAAACGTTGGGGTAGCTTGGTGGATTATTTGGACATCATATGCAGCTCACAAATAGCTCACAAAGTACATGACAGCTCGTGGAACACTAAGGAAAGCTCAACTCAGCTGGAGGAGGTCAAGGCTAGCTAATCTCAACTAGTTGGACTAATTAAAGCATAGTTGCTAAAAGTGATACCAATAATAGCTGAATGTAGTTGAATGTGTTATTAGGAAGCTTGCAAGGTCTCGATTAGGAAGCTCATTCACAACCAGCCCCTTGCTTACTAGCTAGCTACACACTCAAGCAAGCTTGGAGGAAGACACATGCACGCCCAAGATGATGCACATGACCAACCTTCATCCTATGCACAAGACTGCACCACAAGGCTACCTAGAACACCCATATGTGTGCCATATGACCAGCCACCATGTGCCTTGCATGCGGTCTCATTTAGACGCCAAGATAAAAAGCCATCTAACCATTCGGCCAAGCATCATTTCCTCTCCCATTTGGCTTCACCTAGAAGGGACACAAGAGCTATTCGGCCAAGGGTTATTACCCTTCATTTAAACCGAACCATCATCTCTTTTTGTAAGTAAATTATGACCTTATAATGAGACACAAGGGTTGGCCAAACCACCATGTATCTATTCGGACATGCCTCTCAATTTCCTATAAATAGGCTATCATAATTCATTTGCAATCAGACCTTATTCATTAATTAAAGTGAGATTATTCGATTTTCTAAAGTCCTGGTGACTTTTATCGACTTATCAAGTATTTTTAATACTTGTGGCGTTAACCCCTTCCCTTGATACTTGTGGTTCCTATCTCCATATAGATAGTGGGTCCAAGTTCTTATTACCACCCCTTAAAGAAGCAATATAAAGTTCGAGTCTTTGCTCTCTATAGCATTGGTTCTTCTTTGAGTCTTCTTTAAGATACTACCTCATAACCATTCCATTGTTTCATCAACCTCACCATAGCCATAACATCCTTCCGCTACCATCTCTCATATTATTAAATAGCCTACCATTTCACCTTTACATATACCACCCAAACCATCTATTTTGAGTCATTCACTTATGCAGGCTATTTTGCTTCCTTTCTAGATCCACAATCAATCGAGAAGGTAGAATTGCCTTTCATCAAGCAGTAATCATAGCTTTGGTGGAAGAAGAAAGCGTGCAACAATAACAACAAAAATGCCAAAAAGAAGTGTAAGTGAAGTGCAAGTGAAAGAAAACCAAAAATCAGCAAAGAAAAGTCAAGCACTCCAAAAGAAGAAAAGTTAAGCACTTAAAAAGAAAAAAGAAAAGAAAAGAAATAAAAGTAGAAGCACTCATCAACAATTCTCATCACCAAGCCATTCAAGTAAGCCTTTTTAAATTGATTGTGATGATAGAAGGTTGTGAAGTGACTTTGTGTATGTAACCCCCTTTTATTCTCTTATTTCTATTTCTAAGCCACACTTTCATTATATTTTATTTTCCATTCCTACTAACCCTTTTGGAGCCGACGCCCAACAAGTAAAGTCTACTTGATACAGTTTTGAGTAAAGTCCTCTAGAACTTGAGATAAAGAGAATCGAGAGGAAAAAGGCTTGAGCACGTGTGAGATCAGAAGAGGACAAGAAAAAGCCTTGAAGTCCTAGAGTGCAAACATGAGCGGATTGAGTGACATTCAAGTTTTCTTGGAGTGATTCGTGAGGCTTTGTGAGAGCATTATTGGTAAGATCCTATACACATTTCCTTTTTTTTTCTTATTTACTAACATGTCTCTTCCATCCAATATCTTTGTAGTCAAAAGGACTTTAAACATCCAAAGTAAAGAAGATGAACAAAGAGATAATATTTTCCATACAAAATGTCACGTGGGAGATAAAGTTTGTGTGGTGATCATTGATGGAGGAAGTTGTACAAATGTAGCAAGTACTCACATGGTGGAAAAGTTGGGCCTAAAGACATCTAAACATCCTCATCCCTATAAACTTCAGTGGCTCAATGATGTGGGGAAGCCAAGGTAACCAAACATGTTATTGTCCCTTTTGTCAATTGGAAGATACAATGAAGAAGTCCTTTGTGACGTGGTGCCCATGAGTGCAAGCCACATTATATTAGGACATCCTTGGCAGTTTGATAAGAAGGCTACCCATGATGGATTTTCCAACAAGAATTCTTTCCAACATCAAGGAAATAAAATCATATTGGCACATATGCTTCCAAATCAAGTCCATGAATGTCAGGTTAACCTCAAATTACGTATAGAGGAATGGGAGAAAACTAAAGCCATGAAGAAAGTTGAAAGAGAAGTTTTGTATGAGAAACAAATAAGCTTGGAGAGAGTTGAAAATGAGAAAATTGAAAAGATTGAATATGGGAGCAAAGAGGAAAAGGAAAATGAGGGTGAAGAACATATTTTATCTAATCCTACTCTTATTCTCTCTTTTGTTGTGTAGGAAAATCCAATAGACATGTCACTTCAAGTAGAAAATTCAAGAAATATGTCTTTTGAAGAACCAATAGTCATGACCTTTTGTGACCCACAAGACATGTCATTTGACATTTCAAATGATGTACCTCTTGAAGTTCAAAAGAATGTGTCAATTGAAGATCCAAGAATTGTGCATTTTGACATCCCAAGTGCAATATCAATCTTGAAGAAAATTCAGCAACCAATGGAGAATCTAATCATCAAGCAACTGATGCCCATTAAACATCCACCCTGGTTTGCAATTTCCATTCATCTTTTTAATAGTTTTTTATTTACTAAATTTGATATATTTTGCAACAACTTGTTTCATCCTTATGGTGAAGAAATCATACCAACCTTCAAGGCAATCATTTGGAGAGACATAATGGTGAAATGACATGATGATTTAAATCAACCCCAAGGAGTCATTCAAAGAATACTTACCTTTACCAAGCGACGTGATGACTCCAACCGAGAGACAAACCTTTTCACCAACAAGTGTGGTGAATTAAAAGGAGGAAATGAAGATATAAAGATCCTTTCCAACCATTATGATAATTCAAAAGACAAAGGGTCAAGTTGGTTCGTGAAGGGATATGTCTCTCTTATTCAAAGGACATGTGATAGTTCCCAAACATTGTGTCCTCCCATCAAAAGACGTGAAGTTACATGATTTGAAGCCAAGAGGTTGAACATTTCGTGTGAATCGTCTATTGGAGGAAAACATAAGGATTCAATCCTTCCTACATCGATAAGGTCTTCAATGAGAAACTATTTCGATTTGAGGACAAATCGCCTAAAAGAAGGGGAGAATGATACGATCCAAACTAGCTCCAACTTTCTCCAAGACTTGAACACACCATAGATATTATTAAAAGCTTTTTCTAAGGGAGTTCTTTATAACCCTATCTTATATTATATCATTTATACATTATATTCTATCATAAGCATGCATTCATATGTTAGTATAAATTATCATATTATTATTTCCATCCTATGCTTAGTTGATCATATGTTTCATATCATTCAAATATATGCTATGATTGCATTTCATTTCTTAGGATATTATTATTACATGTTTCCATTTATCATTTATTATTAATAAATGTTATATGATATTCATGCATACAACATATACCCATATCTTTTGCTACACAATGTTATAAGTATGTTAGATTAATTTTGCATCCATTTAAGAATGATTCATTACAATCATGAAATGACAACATGCTTAATCATTCATTTGTTAGCCCATATGCATTAATTTGGCTCTTAGGCTTTAAACATTAGCTCACACATATTATATGATGATATATTTAGCTCATGACATGCAATCATAGCTCACAACACCATAACCATGCATGAAACCAAGGTATTTAGCTCATATCAGCTCAATGCCATGGAATTACCTTGTTTCCTTGCACATGTACGTACATTGGAGCATGAAACACGTTGGGGTAGCTTGGTGGATTATTTGGACATCATATGCAGCTCACAAACAGCTCACAAAATACATGGCAGCTCGTGGAACACTAAGGAAAGCTTAACTCAGCTGGAGGAGGTCAAGGCTAGCTAATTTCAACTAGTTGGACTAATTAAAGCATAGTTGCTAAAAGTGATACCAATAATAGTTGAATGTGTTGTTAGGAAGCTTGCAAGGTCTCAGCTAAGAAGCTCATTCACAACCAGCCCCTTGCTTACTAGCTAGCTACACACTCAAGCAAGCTTGGAGGAAGACACATGCACGCACAAGATGATGCACATGACCAACCTTCTTCCTATGCACAAGGCTGCACCACAATGCTCCCTAGAACACCCATATGCGTGCCATATGACCAACCACCATGTACCTTGCATGTGGTCTCATTTAGGCGCCAAGATAAAGAGCATCTAACCATTCGACCAAGCATCATTCCTCTCCCATTTTACGCCAACTTGAAGGGACACAAGAGCTATTCGGCCAAGGGTTATTACCCTTCATTTAAACCGAACCATCATCTCTTTTTGAAATTAAATTATGACCTTATAGGGGGACACAAGGGCTGGCCGAACCACCATATATATATTTGGTCATGCCTCTCCATTTCTTATAAATAGGCTATCATAATTCATTTGTAATCTGACCTTATTCATTAATTAAAGTGAGATTATTCTCTTTTCTAAAGTCCTGGTGACTTTTATCGACTTATCAAGTATTTTTAATACTTGTGGCGTTAACCCCTTCCCTTGATACTTGTGGTTCCTATCTCCATATAGATAGTGGGTCCAAGTTCTTATTACCACCCCTTAAAGAAGTAATATAAAGTCCGAGTCTTTGCTCTCTACAGCATTGGTTCTTCTTTGAGTCTTCTTTAAGATACTACCTCATAACCATTCCATTATTTCATCAACCTCACCATAGCCATAACATCCTTCCGCTACCATCTCTCATATTATTAAATAGCCTACCATTTCACCTTTACATCTACCACCCAAACCATCTATTTTGAGTCATTCACTTATGCAGGTTGTTTTGCTTCCTTCCTAGATCCACAATCAATCGAGAAGGTAGAATTGCCTTACATCAAGCGGTAATCAGAGCTTTGGTGGAAGAAGAAAACATGCAACAACAACAACAACAAAAATACCAAAAAGAAGTGCAAGTGAAAGAAAATAAAAAATCAGCAAAGAAAAGTCAAGCACTCCAAAAGAAAAAAAGTTAAGCACTCCAAAAGAAGAAAATTTAAGCACTCAAAAAGAAAAAAAAAAGAAAAGGAAAATAAAAGAAAGAAAAGTTGAAGCACTCATCAACAATTCTCATCACCAAGTGACTTTGTGTATGTAACCCCATTTTATTCTCTTCTTTCTATTTCTAAGCCACCCTTTCATTATTTTTTGTTTTCCATTCCTACTAACCCTTTTGGAGCCGATTCCAAACAAGTAAAGTCTACTTGATACGGTTTTGAGTAAAGTCCCCTAGAACTTGAGATAAAGAGAATCAACAGGAAAAAGGCTTGAGCGTGTGTGAGATCAGAAGAGGACAAGAAAAAGCCTTGAAGTCCTAGAGTGCAAACACGAGCGGATTGAGTGACATTTAAGTTTTCTTAGAGTGATTCGTGAGGCTTTATGAGAGCATTATTGGTAAGGTCCTATACACATTTCCTTTTTTCTTATTTGCTAACATGTCTCTTCCATCCAATATATTTGTAGTCAAAAGAACTTTGAACATCCAAAGTCAAGAAGATGAACAAAGAGAGAATATTTTCCATACAAAATGTCACGTGAGAGATAAAGTTTGTGTGGTGATCATTGATGGAGGAAGTTGTACAAATGTAGCAAATACTCACATGGTGGAAAAGTTGGGCCTAAAGACATCTAAACATCCTCATCCCTACAATATTCAGTGGCTCAATGATGTAGGGAAGCCAAGGTAACCAAACAAGTTATTGCCCCTTTCTTAATTGGAAGATACAATGAAGAAGTCCTTGGCATTTTGACAAGAAGGATGCCCATGATGGATTTTCCAACAAGTATTCTTTCCAACATCAAGGAAAGAAAATCATATTACCGCCTATACGTCCAAATCAAGTCCATGAATGCCAGGTTACCCTCAAATCACGTATAGAGAAATGAGAGAAAACTAAAGCTATGAAGAAAGTTGAGAGAGAAGTTTTGAATGAGAAACAAATAAGCTTGGAGAGAGTTGAAAATGAGAAAATTGAAAAGATTGAATATGGGAGCAAAGAGGAAAAGGAAAATGAGGGTGAAGAACATATTTTATCTTATCCTACTCCTATTCTTCTTTTGTTGTGCAGGAAAATCCAATAGATGTGTCACTTCAAGTACAAAATTCAGGAAATATGTCTTTTGAAGAACCAATAGTCATGACCTTTTGTGACCCACAAGACATGTCCTTTGACATTTCAAATGATGTACCTCTTGAAGTTCAAAAGAATGTGTCAATTGAAGATCCAAGAATTGTGAATTTTGACATCCCAAGTGCAATATCAATCTTGAAGAAAATTCAGCAACCAATGGAGAATCTAATCATCAAGCAACAGATGCCCATTAAACATCCACCCTGGTTTGCTATTTCCATTCATCTTGTTAATAGTTTTTTATTTACTAACTTTGATGTATTTTGCAGCAACTTGTTTCATCCTTATTGTGAAGAAATCATATCAACCTTCAAGGTAATCATTTGAAGTGGCACAATGGTGAAAGGACATGATGATTTCAATCATCCCCAAGGTGTCATTCAAAGATTACTTACCTTTACCAAGCGACGTGATGACTCTAACCGAGAGACAAACCTTTTCACCAACAAGCATGGTGAATTAATAGGAGGAAATAAAGATATAAAGATCCTTTCCAACCATTATGATAATTCAAAAGACAAAGGGTCAAGTTGGTTCGTGAAGGGATATGTCTCTCTCGTTCAAAAGACATGTGATAGTTCCTAAACATTGTGTCCTCCCATCAAAAGATGTAAAGTTACCATATTTGAAGCCAAGAGGTTGAACATTTCGTGTGAATCATCTATTGGAGGAAAACATAAGGATTCAATCCTTCCTACATTAATAAGGTCTTCAATGAGAAACTATTTCGATTTGAGGACAAATTGCCTAAAAGAAGGGGATGATGATACGATCCAAACTAGCTCCAACTTTCTCCATAACTTGAACACACCATGGATATTATTCAAAGTTGTTTCTAAGGGAGTTCTTCATAACCCTATCTTATATTATATCATTTATACATTTTATTCTATAATAAGCATACGTTCACATGCTAGTATAAATTATCATATTATTATTTCCATCCTATGCTTAGTTGATCATGTCTTTCCTATCATTCAAATATATGCTATGATTACATATAATTTCTTAGGATATTATTATTACATGTTTCCATTTATCATTTATTATGAATACATGTTATATGATATTCATGCATACAACATATACCCACATCTTTTGATACACAATGTTATAAGTATGTTAGATTAATTTTGCATCCATTTAAGCATGATTCATTACATTAATGAAATGACAACATGCTTAATCATTCATTTGTTAGCTTATATGCATTCATTTAGCTGTTAGGCTTTAAACATTAGCTCACACATATTATATGATGATATATTTAGCTCTTGACATGCAATCATAGCTCACAACACCATAACCATGCATGACAACAAGGTATTTAGCTCATATCAGCTCAATGCCATAGAATTACCTTGTTTCCTTGCACATGTAGGTAAATTGGAGCATGACACGCTTTGGGGTAGCTTGGTGGATTATTTGAACATCATATGCAGCTCACAAACAGCTCACAAAGTACATGGTAGCTCGTGGAACACTAAGGAAAGCCCAACTCAGCTAGAGGAGGTCAAGGCTAGCTAATATCAGCTAGTTGGACTAATTGAAGCAAAGTTGCTAAAAGTGATATCAGTAATAGTTGAATGTAGCTGAATATGTTGTTAGGAAGCTTACAAGGTCTCGGCTAGGAAGCTCATTCACAACCAGCCTCTTGCTTACTAGCTAGCTACACACTCAAGCAAGCTTGGAGGAAGACACATGCACGCCCAAGATGATGCACATGACCAGCCTTCATCATATGCACAAGGCTACACCACAAGGCTCCCTAGAACACCCATATGCGTGCCATATGACTAGCCACCATGTGCCTTGCATGTGGTCTCATTTAGGCGTCAAGATGAAGAGCTATCTAACCATTCGACCAAGTATCATTTCCTCTCCCATTTGGCACCAACTTGATGGGATACAAGAGCTATTTGGCCAAGGGTTATTACCCTTCATTTAAACTGACCCGTCATCTCTTTTTGTAATTAAATTATGACCTTATAGGGAGACACAAGGGCTGACCGAACCACCATGTATCTATTCGGCCATGCCTCTCCATTTCCTATAAATAGGCTATCATAATTCATTTGTAATCAGACTTTATTCATTAATTAAAGTGAGATTATTCTCTTTTCTAAAGTCTTGGTGACTTTTATCGACTTATCAAGTATTTTTAATACTTGTGGCGTCAACCCCTTCCCTTGATACTTGTGGTTTTTATCTCCATATAGATAGTGGGTCCAAGTCCTTATTATTACCCCTTAAAGAAGCAATATAAAGTATGGGTCTTTGCTCTCTATAGCATTGGTTCTTCTTTGAGTATTCTTTAAGATACTACATCACAACCATTCCATTGTTTCATCAACCTCACCATATCCATAAAATCCTTCCGCTACCATATCTCATATTATTAAATAGCCTACACTTTCACCTTTACATCTACCACCCAAACCATCTATTTTGAGCCATTCACTTATGCAGGTTATTTTGATTCCTTCCTAGATCCACAATCAATCGAGAAGGTAGAATTGCCTTACATCACTTATGTAAGAGTGGTATGGTTATTAGATCATTACCACCTCAAGATACACTATTTTTCCTCCATTTAGGACTAGGGAGGTTTTTTAATGAGGTCCTTGAGGTGGTGTACTTTGTAATTCATTATAATACAAAGTACCCTCTTTAAAAAAACATGTTTAACACTCAAAACACTCTATATGCATTATGCCAACAAGTAAGACATCACATTTATAAAATTTAACAAGTACTTTAGGGTTCGATGCGTGCTACCTTGGGTTAAAAGATAACAATAAATCTCTTGCTTATTCTTTGCCTATCGAAATCAATCATACTCTCAATTTGATCCAAATTCTTTATCATCACAATTTTGTTTGAATTCAGATTGACTGGGAGAGGAATTTAGGGTTGTGACTGGTAAATGAAGGATAATAAGTGAGGTTAGATTTGAGTTTGGGCTCGAGTTTGAAAATGATGAATTTGAATTTAGATCCATGTTTGAAGAATTGTGAATTTGGGATTGGATTTGTATGGATCCCGATGCAATTTGATGCCAACAATTAATTTGATTGATTTTTTATGTTTTAAGAAAGGACTTTTTCGGCCATTATACCGACGTTTTTTAACGAGTAATCTTGTTTTATGATTTCATTAAGAATAATGGGAAGGAATTATTCATATTTAAATTTGAGATTTGTGTTAAGCAATACATGGGGGCTAATCTAATAGAGTTTTTAAGTTTTCGTGTCAAATATTAAAAAGAATTTATTATTGTTTAATAAGAAATATTCTATATAAATGGCGGCAGGATCAGATATGAAATTGTAGTTTAAAACATATTTTAACACCACTTACATAAAATGTGTACTCTTATCTGATGACAAATATACAAAAGTTGCCTAATAAAAACAAAATAAATAAATAAAATAAAACATGGGGAATTTATTTATTGATAATGGACAGCGCCAATGAGACTGGTTCGGGTTAGTATACAATGGAAAATTTGGTACTATTTTGCCATCGAGAAAAACCGGTGGTGGCTGCGCCATGTACTCTGGCATGACCTAATTACTCTAGTGTTGTATTGGTTGAATTTGTAGTTTATTCCTTGTAATGGTAGAAATAAGATTGTGGATCGCCTTATTCCGTTTCATAAATGTTTGTTTAAAAGAAAACGAACGAGTTAGAGAAAGATTATACATATTCGAGAATGTATTTTCTTTCATTTTCGGTCATGTATAGTGATTTATATACAGATTTTTAATGTTAGCGTTAGATTTAGAATAACAATAGTTATTTATATATTATTAGGGTAAATAGATCTGACTATTTATTTGTCAATTTAGTCGGTATATCACGTGGGTAAGCTAATTGTTATGAGAATAGATTGTTAGCTTAACGTAGAATATAGAATTCTAAAAAGTTAAGAGGAACTTAAAATTTTTGAGGTATGAGAGATGAAGATTGATAATGAAAATGTTGAAGATACGAAGGAGATACAGCATACATTAATCTGCAAATTGACAAGTAAAAACAGACATTGATTTGCAATAAAATTGGCACCAGAAATCACAAAAACAACAACCTTTTGCACTTATTCCATTTAGTACAGTTTTTCGAAAACCAGAAAAAGGGAAAAGAGATGAAAAGCCGTTAATTTGTTTTCCTGCAATTATTCCTGATTTGGCCGCTTGTTCCAGTGAGTGGGCTAAGGTTTCCCATCTTCACCATGGCATTAGCAAAATCGGTCGCAAAAGATCCCGAATTGGAACTATAAGAATTAACATCAGCATCCGTGGAACCCCCACTAAACAGCTGCTGATCAGAGTGTAACAGCCCTTTCTGGCTCTGCAAATTATTGAAATACGCATTGTCAAACGATGTCGGGCTTGTTGTATCCAAAGGGGAAAGATTGTTGTCCCCGCCGGTGCTCGGACAGTTCCCTCTTAAAGAAGATGCAAAGGAGGAGTCGATGTTGGTTTCATTGTAGATTCTTGTCCGGAAAGAGGTGCACCTGGCTTGCCCGATGGTGTGAGATCCTGAACAAATTAATCCGCCAAAAAACATCATTAATTTCCTCGAACGCCGACCTGTATGAATTCGGTAAGAATGTGGCTAATCGGTTCGATTGTTATACCTGAGAGGGCCACCATTTCTTTAGCCGTGAAACCTTTGTTTGAAAAAGCAGAGATGAGGCCACTAAGATTCAAAGTTGGCGCAGGGATGTTGGAATTTGCGGCACTCAAGCTTGCACTTGTTGAATCTCTTCTACCCAAAAGAACTGTCCAACTAGGCCCTCCCAGCTGCAAAAAGAAGAATCGGGTTTTTTTTATTAGTCTGCAGCGAGTATAAGGTAATATCTTATAAGAATCCAAATCAAGTTCAACAGAAACTCATTTGACTTACAGCAACTACAGAATCGCGAGCAGCAACAGCAACAATATCAGCACAAGAAACAACACCAGGGCACAAGCTCTCCATTTGAGATTTGATGGTATCAATCACTTCAAATCCCCTCACAGAGTTGTTGTTCGGACCAGCTGTTTTTTCTCCTGTCGTATTTGCAGTGTCGTCCAGCAATATGGATCCATCACAACCCTGCAATTCATTACAAAACAAGTTTTTTTTTCCTCATTAAATGTTATAAACTTTTCGGGTTATCTCCCACAATACAATTATTTCATACATGACCATGTTGGACTAGATTCTTTAAAACCATTTACCATATACCCAAGAAATGCTTTTGTTTTACTCAAAATCAATCCTTGTTACAAATGATGCCCGCATGCAAAATTACAAATGAATAAAACAAGCTTCTTTCTCAATATACCATATATTAATGAAACAGATTATTAACAAATCAATCGACCAGCATGAATGTATTTTTTCTAATGTCTCCGACAAAGTCAAATGTTGGCTTGTTAATTAACAAGAATGTTTTGCATGGAAAGAAAATAGAAAAGACTTGCATTGACAAAGCAATCGTGGAAATGAAGACGAAGCAAAGAAGCCCCCATGCGAGCTTCATTGGACACAGCAGAGTTCACTGCTGATTTAATGGTGGAAAGTGCTTGTGGGCAGCTTGTTGCATAGAAGGTAGAGGATAATTGGGCAGAGGCCAGATTTATCACATGTAATAAAAACAATCCTAATGGGAACTTGAACCTTTTAAAAGGTGGACAGCCTTTTGACGCCATGGATAAATCAAAGAGGAAAATGAGAAGGGGGAAAAAGGTATAGCAAAGCAAGACTTTAAATGTGGAGCTGGTTAGTGGGTGATTTGTGAAGTTTAGGGATTCCTGTATTTATATATTAGCTCTGCCTTGGAGATGAGAGATTAATTTTTTTCAAGTAAAGAATGGTTAATTTGGAATACAGCTGCAGTCACTAAATTGAGGCTTATATCAAGATAAATATTTAAAGTATATTTTCCTTTTTATTTAAGTACCTAAGGCTTATATCACAAATAAATATTTAAAGTTTATTTTCTTTTTTATTTTAATAACAAAAGTATTTTTTGATCAAAATAAGTCTCTAAAGTATTTTATATCAAAATAGGTACCTAAACTATTCAAACTTTTTAATCTAAGTTCTAAAAAAACTGACATGTGATATTAATTAAAGAATATGTACTTAGATGAAAAAACTAAATACTTTATGTACCTATTTTGACTAAAAATACTTTTATGTACCTATTTTGACAAAAAATAATAATTTTAGATACTTATTTAGATAAAACAAATTTTAGGTACTTAAGAAAAAAGAGAATATATTTTAGGTACATATTTATTATATAAGCCTTAAATTGAATATTCGAACAATATGAAAGAATCAAATAATATTGAAAGCAATTATATATATATAATTAATTAAAGAATATATTTATATATATTGTTAAGGTTTATATAATAAATAAGTACCTAAAGTTATCTTTTTTGTCAAAATAGATATTGAAAGTATTTTTTTTATCAAAATAGGTACATGAAGTATTCAATTTTTCATCTAAATACCTAAAATATTCTTTAATTAATATCACATGTCAATTTCTTTGAGAACTTAGATGAAAAAGTTTGAATAGTTTAGGTACCTATTTTGATATAAAATACTTTAGGTACTTATTTTGACAAAAAAAGAAGAAGAAGATAACTTTAGATACTTATTTTGACCAAAAAATACTTTAGGTACTTAAATAAAAAATGAGGTATAATTTATTTACTTATTTGTGATATAAACCTTTCTTTAAAAATAAACATGTTACACATTCGAAGATTTTTTAAAAAATTACCAGACTTTCATAAATAGAGATCTTCATAAGATTTTGTCTTTTGAACAAAGTCTCTAATTTTTTTTCGAAGACACAACACTATTACTTTCATAACAGTGTCAAATCTCATATTTGTTCAATCTGTCAACCTACTAACAGATACGATAATCTTAGGCCGGACACCAACTTTCAAAGATCTAATATAAAAACTCATTAAATCAACATGATAGAGGATTCTCTCCCTCGAAAACTCTCATCTACATTGTCCATCATTTATTCTATGATATATCTTTTCTTTCTCTCTTTCACATAGAATCATCAACTAACGGTTATTTTTGTATTAATTACGCCTTTATGCCTAAATGAGAAAAGATCGACAATCGACACAATCAATCTTATTCCCATCAACACGGCTATATCAAAGGAAATACCATCAAACGAGTTCATTTGCTAAAATAAAAAAAAAAAGGATGATCTAACAAATTCATCCTCAAATACTATATTTAATATTGGTTGTATCTCTTATTAAAAGGGAACATTTAATTGGTGCTAGTCACCGTGAGCGTTAAAAGAAATCGTTGAAAACAAGAAATAAAAAGTTTTGTCGCTAATTATTACACACTTTTATACACTTAATTTATATCTATTGGGCTTTCTAGATCTTATTTGTTTACTAATTTTGATGAATTTTGTATTTTATACATGAACTTCGTCTCGAGTTGACTCTGGTGGTGTGAACTACTGGTAGTGGAGAATCTTGTTTGGTCAATATCGGAAAACGATTGCCAATAATTAGTTCTTGCGTGCATTTTCGGTTTCTATCTCACCAAATTTAACAACACTACTCTTTCATTTTTCTCATAATTTCAAGCAATTAAAAAATAATATTTGTTAAAAAAATTATTATTCATCGATGAGATATTAACTCTACAAACACAATTATTCTAATTCGAGTACTCTAAAGAAATTTATGTTTACTACTAAATCACTTAATAGGTTCAATTCAAACTTATTGTTTTGTTTCCGTTGGAATTTAATTTGTTATTGGGATGAAATTTATATCTTTTATGTATTCATTTAACATTAAGTTATGTAGTGACACTCTTTATTAGGTAAATGAATTGTTATAAAATACTTATATTTTTGTCAACTCAAAATCCTTTATGGCTCACTAATCAAATCTACTCTCCTAAACCAAACAACTCCATCTTCTAATTGAATTATACATAAAATCTTTTTAACGAACTTATATTCTTAAAAGTTTTTTTTTAATGTTTAAAATTGAAATATTAAGTGAAAATATCGGTTTTATGTGATTTTTTGCGTTTGTTTACGTAACCTTTTTCATGGAATGATGTTGATTCTTTAAAAGGAAAATGATTTTATAGTAGAATTTTAAATTTTAACATAAAAGTTGAATGGATGACACGTAAAGTATAATGTATAGCAGATAAAAGAAACATAAAATATCCCAGCAGTCCCTAAACTATGAGTGTTTTTTTTCTTGTTTTGATAAGTGAACTTTTGAAAATCATAAAATGGTCATTAAAATTGTCAAAAATTAGATTTTAGTAACTATATTGTTATACGTCATTTAGAGGTAATGTGACATGTTAATTCAATGGCTAGTACAGTGGCGGAACTTGGTGATAAAGTTTGAGGGGATCAACTTAAAATTTTAAAAAATTTAGAAGTTTAAATTAATATTTTTAAAAAATTGGAAGGGCTTAGTTTACAATTTTTCCAAAAATATTAGGGTCTAACTAAATTTTTTAAAAATTTGAAAAGCTTAGTAATAATTTTTTTTATAATGAGAGGGAGTTTAATTAAGAACATTAAAAAATTTAAAAGTTTAATATGAATTTTTAAAAATTTTGAAGGGACCAAATTAATATTTTTGAAAATTTAAAGGATCTATAAACTATAATTTTTTAAATTTTGGGGGCTAAGGCCTTCACTAACCCTCTTTATGTTCCGCCACTGGGTTAGTATCTTATTTAATCTTTCAATTATAACTAAAATTATGTTTTAATATATAATTTCAAGAAAACAATATCTAAAATTTAAAGGGGAAAAAGCAAAAATAGATGAAAATATCTCAAATTCTTATGAAAAAAATCATGTAACAAATGAAATATAAACCATTGATTTAATATCGCAATATCCCGTTAATAACATATAATTGATAAAAAAAACGATAAAGTTCACAGCGTTTACCAAAATGAAGAAGGTGACAAAAGTCAAACCTCAAGATGAATTAAATTAAGCTCGAAATTAAAATTAATTATTGTTTTGTTTGAGCGATGGATAATTGGCTTCACGTACCAAATACTTTAACTTTAAACACATCGAAGTTTTGGTCCGTTTTAATTTACTAATAAAGCTTTGTGGATGTAACATTTTGTACTCTTTGAAAACTCAGTGTATAATTTTTTCTATGATTATTAAACACATTACGTTACATCATACAATAAATTATCAAAATGCGAAAAGTAACAGCTAAGCATGGATGTTGAAAAATGAAAAGTAGTAATCATAATATAGAATTAATATAATATTAATAATAAAAAATTGAGGATAAGGTGAGTACTAATAATGTAATTAATCTAAGAAATCATGCCGACAATCTATTCACGAGGGGCTCCGACTAATTTTAATTAATTATAATAATCAAATATTTTATGACAAAAGATAGTATGATAATCTTAATAATCGTATTATTATATAATACAAATCAATATTTATGTGAAAGATATCAAATTTTAACAATTTTATTAATATATGATTTGATTAGCAGCATGAACCAAGCGACCTTGGTGGTAAAAAAAATTGTTATTATTTTTTAAGACTCGGGTTTGACCACCATAAATGATACGAGTTTGAGCGTTCAATGTCAAATAGTTACGAATTATCTTTGAACAAGTACTACCTTATACTTACCCTATATTAATAAAAAAAAAGTTGTGATTAGTATTTATTGTTTGCTTGGAAATGAAATTGAAATGTATAAAACATTGAATACTTAGGCCATGGGGCCATGTATGCCCAAAAAGGGTAAATTACTTATTAAGTCACATTTATTATTAATTTTTTATTTTGGTCATTCAACTATTATTTATTTTAAATCGCATTTAATGCTATATTTTCATTATGTTTTGGTCTCTCATCTTTAAAAAAATTAGTGGTAATGTTAATGTATCATCATAAGATAATGTCATGTCATAATTGAAAAATAATTAAAAAAAATGTCATGTTAACATCTTTGTTATTTTTTTAACGGTAGGTAATCAATATATATATATATATATATATATATATATATATATATATATATATATATATGATTTTTTTAGATAAATTTTTTATTATGTTTATATTGGCCTAGCCTGTAAAATTTTTCTGAATTCGCCACTAGTTTGAGGACTAATTTAGAATGAGAGTCATAGCTTGATGATGAAATTAAAATGTTAAAAAATTTAGAGACTAGTTATAATGAGAGTCATAAATTGAGAATGCATGATGTAACGCCCCAAATCCTGGGTTAGTATGTTCGTGCAAAACCAAGAGTGTTTTGGTTAACCCATTAGCCTTGTAAGAAAGCGTAGTCCAAATGGGATTAGGACTGGGCTTGGATTCAGCCCAATTAGAGTTAAAAAGGGCTTTTTTGATTGATGAACAAAGCTTGAGGTGCCAAGGAAGTAAATTATCCATTTTTATTTTGAAAGGCTGAAACTCTTTAATTGTAATGAGATCACATGGAATACCTTTTTTTCCATAAACTTTTTCATTTTCATTTTCTTTCAATTTCATCTCTTATCCCAAATAATTTGAGCTAAGGTGGTAACTTTGTGGCCTTGTAAGCTTAGCCCGAAATCCTCAAGGTAAGAGTTGTAATCTATATCTGGAGAGCTTAATTTTGAACCCATAAAATCAAGTTTTGACCTTGATGGCTATAAGTGGAGGCTTTAGTGGGGGTTTAGAAACCCATGGTTATTCATCTCGTTTTTAGGTGATTTAAACCTTAGTAAACTGTCTTAACATCTTCTAAGCTATCAAAAAAAGTTAGTAATTCATGCTTTTGATCTTTGTCTAGTGAGAGAAGTTGGAGAAAGCTCTAAAAGCAAGGAAAATGAGAAAATAGCACTTGGTTGAGCCTTGAGTATTTCCCAGGAGCTTAGGTTTCAAGGTAACACATATATAACTCATCTCTATCACATGTAGATAACTAGACGTGTTTGGTTAGTTTGTATGAGTTCATGAAACATGTAAGTGCATCTATGGTAAATTTCAGTTTATGATGTTTTTAGCATGTAAATTGGCCTATAACGACCATTCTTAACATATATAAGACTTAAATACCAGTTGAGTTCCTTAGTAAGGCTTTTTGGAGAAAGATAAGTAGCATTTTCATGCTCGAAACATAGCATTTTTTGGCTTGGGTATCGGTATTGGATGAACAATACCGATATTGTTCTTTAGATAACCTAAAACAAGGGTTTTTTGCTAGGGGTATCGATCTTGTTTATTTGGTGTTGATATCATTCCTTGGGTATCGATACTCAAGGGTAGGGTATCAGTACCATTTTCAGATTTTAAATTCCAATAGTCTATTTTGGTATCAATACTCAATGGAGTATCGATATTGTGTGAAGGGTATTAATACCCTAAGTAAGAGTATCGATACTATGTTAATTTTAAAAATTTTGAATTATATTTTGGTATTGATACTTAGGGTGGTATCGAAACCCCATGTAACTCCCTGAATTTCAGGTTAGGAGTTTTGGGCTAAACAAAGTTGTACATTGATTTAATTTACTAGTTCATAGGAGGCTTTGACTCAAGTTGGTGTGGTTTTGGGCTTGGTTTAGGCCTAATAGAGAGTAAATAGGGGCAATTTCAGTTTGTAAAAAAAATACTAAGGAAACAATTATCACCTAGTTCAAAAATAAAGTTGAAAATCAATAAAAGAATGTGATATCACATCCGAAACCCACATCCTCAATTGCTTACCACTCTTGTCTTCTTCTCTTCTCTCTTATTCATCTTCTTCTTCACATCAATCCCAAAAGATTGAAACTTTATAGATTTCTAAGTGTTTCAATATCAAGATAAGGTAGGAATCAACATCTCCACATTCCTAGCTTCATTTCAAGCTCCCATGTACAAGGTTTGGGCATGGTTTTGGAAATGGGTTTTAGGAGGGTTTAGAGAACCATTGAGTTCCAATTTGTTTTTCAAGAAGCTTAGACCTTTAAAAGTATTTTAAAATCTTTTTAAACCCCTAGAATTAGATGGTAACCCAAGCATTTGTTTTTTCTTAGAGAAAGAGGTTGGAGAAAGCTCAAAATCTAGGGGAATGAAAAGCTTACCTTGGGTTAAGCCATTGTCCTTTTCAGTAGATTAGACACTCATGTAACTCACTTTTAACTCAACTTTACCATGTGCAATTCATTTAGATGAAATGTGGTAGGTTGCATAAGCATTAAAGCATTTCCATGGTAGATGCATGAATTGGGTGTTTGAACATGTTTTTACACCTATTTATGACCCCTAATATCAAATAAAATATTTAAACATCAGTTGGGGACCTCACTAGGGGTTTTAAGGTAGAAAGATGGGATCTTTCAAGCCAAAACAGAACCTTTCATAGTAGGGGTATTGATATTGTTCATACAGTATCGATATAGTTCTTCAGTCAAGCTTAAAATTAGACATTTTAAAAGGGAGTATTGATACTCATACATAGAGTATCGATACTGGGGTCCTGGTTTCAACATCGATCATGATAATATTGAGACTAATATTCCATAACACAATTTTGGTATTGATACTCATATAGAGTATCGATACCAGAGCAAGGGTATCGATACCCTAAGGGGAATATCGATACTGGGGTAATTTTTAGAACATCAAACCTAAAATTGGTATCGATACTCATGTTAGTATTGATACCCCAGAGCTAGAGTATCAATACTCACTCATGGGTATCAATACTACCTTACACTAATAGCCTACGTTAGTAAGTGGGTATCAATACCAAAATGTGGGTATCAATACCAAAATGTGGGTATCAATACCAAGTGGATCTGTAACACCCCCAACCCGTACCCAATCCGAATACGAGTCTGAGATGTCACATCAACTTTTCAAAACATTTACTTGTACAAAATAATGAATAATTTTAAATTTTTACTAAATATAATTGAATAATTTACATAAAATATAAGGGTAATCTATGTTAAATAACGCTAATCTTTATGCTCGGGATCGAAAATGTCACTGACGTTTCAATTTTGCTAATTTTAGCATGGACGTTTATGTTTCACTGTAATTTTTCCACTCCGTTGTTAATCCGTTAATGGGACGATGACATGGCAATTTTATTCCGTGATGGCGATGACATGGCACCCTCATCAAAACGACGTTGTTTTGGCATGACCTTTTTGATGCTCAAAAAGCTCAAAACGACGTCGTTTTGTTGATGAAAAAAATATTTTTCATGGGATTCGAACCGTAGACCTTTAAACTACAAAACTAAATACCCAACCACCCAGCTAACTTAAGAACTTGGTATAATCTTGACAAAACTATTATAAATGTTCATTACTACCACCGTCACCCTCATTGTCTAGATTCAATCTTCTCTCATTGTGCACCATCCACGACCATCACCACCGAGCCATTAGGCTCTTCAGTCTATCTCCTCCAGCGAGACCTGGTTCAAAAGTTCAGCCAACATAACAAACGGAACAATTCCTTTTCTTGTAACTCGCTTCCTTTTCATTCTCCGGTGTCGACGAGTAACTACTCGACTCCTCAAAAGAAGAAGCAATACAGAGGGGTGAGGCAAAGACAGTGGGGGAAATGGTGGCTGAAATTAGACTCTCGCAGAACAGAATGCGGGTGTGGATAGGGACTTAAGAAATAGCTGAAGCCGCCGCTTATACGTACGATCGTGCTGCTTATAAGCTTAGAGGGGAATACGCGAGGTTGAATTTTTAAAACCTCAAGGATCCAAGTAAAATGGGTTTTAAAAAACTGCTTATAAGCTTACGTGGGTAGGGACGGTGATCGGTTGAATGCGCTGAAGAACGCGGTAGATTCTAAGATTCAGGCCATTTATGAAAAGATGAAAAGAGAGAGAACTAAAAATAAATCCAAGAAGGTCAAATCTAATAGCCCTGCTGCTGCTGCTGCTTCTGCTTCTTCCCCTGAAGTTAAGGTAAGTGAATTGTGTTCATCGTCTTCATCGTTATCGCCAGCGGTTTTGAGTGACAGTTTAAGCAACTACTGGCTGTCACCGAGTTTATCTGAAGGTGGGTCTTGGAGATGTGAGAATTTGGCGTCTAATGATTATCCGATAACGATGGTGGAGGAATAACAATACGATGAGTGTTGGCTTACAAAGTGAAAATTTTCAGCAGATAAACACCATGAGAGACTTCTTTTTCTTTCTATTTTGTGTTTCAGTAGTGTGAAAATGGTAAATTTCGTTGTGTTTAGTGTTTTCTGGTAGGAATAAAATTTCATCAAAAAAACGACGTCGTTTTGAGCTTTTTGAGCATCAAAACGGTCGTGCCAAAACAACGTCATTTTGATGAAGGTGCCATGTGATCGCCGTCACGGAATAAAATTTTCATGTCATCGTCTCGTTAACGGATTAACGGTGGAGTTACAAAATTGCAGTGAAACATAAACGTCCGTGCTAAAACTGGCAAAATTGAAACATCAGTGGCATTTTCGATCCCGAGCATAAAGATGAGTGGTATTTGACATAGATTACCCAAAATATAATCATATGTTGTTACCACAGCTCATATCATACAAAACCATATAACATTTCATATAATTAAATATATTCATATACATAACTCATCATTTTCATCCTTACCTCATTCCATTATCATTTAAATCTCTTAGTCATTCTTAATTAAACAATATACACAAAAACTTATTTTCTATCATGCAACAATTATCCACATGCACATATATTATCATTCAGAAAGAATCACACATAACATAATCTAGTCCTTATAACATGTCACACATACACATATTACATACAATATAATTATATTATTTCTTTATTAACCCATGTATACTTTTGAGAACTTAAGGTATGTGAGTACATTGAGGTTGTGCACAAATGTTGTTACCACAGCTCGTATAAATTGCACCGAAGTGCCATGTAGAATTTGCACCGAAGTGCCACGTAGAAATGCACCCTAGTGCCATATAAGATTGTCCCTAAGGACCACATAGAAATTCCTTAAGAATCATATACATATACCAAGGATCAAGTATGTGTCTCAAAAGACCTCATACATGCTCCAAAGAATATATATACGTCCCGAAGGACCACGTAGAATTATCCCAAAGGACCGCGTAGACCCTCTACTCTTGGCATGCCAACTATACCTCTAGCTCTCATGACACATAACATGGTCATTATTCTTTATATCATTTCATATACTCACATAAACATACATTTCACTTACACGTAGAACATTTCCATATGAGTCACATTCACATGGCTTATATCTTATTCTTATGTCCTTTCATAGACATATACTCACATGTTCACATAGTCACATAGCTTATATTCTTTCTCACGTAGTCACATAGGTCCATGTCATATAACATATATCACATAGCACATAGCTTATCACATATACCTTCTCTCATGAGATATCATCACGTAGTTTATGTCACGTAAATTGTATTACATATACATATAGTCACGTAGATTACTTTTACCTAGCTTCTATCAACTTTTCATGTCATTTCACATTTCTTGTATCTTATTCTTATGACTTCTCATAGACATATATATTAGTTTATAAACTTGCATTCACATGATTTATAATCTTCTTCTCATAATCAAATATATCATGCTTAATAACATATATATCATATAAGTATATACTAACTTATATCATTTCATATAATTGGACTTATATTAAGAAAATACGATAATATATTGTTGAATTATGCTTTGTTATAACAAATTTAAGGAAAGAAACGTTTTTATGAATAGTATTATACATTATGAATAGTACTATATAGTATGAATAGTGTTGTGAACAATGCTATAGTGTACCGATGCACAAAAACATCGAATATAAATTGTGTATCGATGCATTGCTACAGTGTATCGATGCACTGCTACATTATTGCTACAGTGCTGCTACAACTTCAACTCAACTTATATAAAACTCATAAAAATTTAAGCTTTCATTTAAATACATAAATTTTACCATATAACTTATCTTACATATTTATAAAATCACTTATGTCTATACCTCCTAACTTAATTATTGTTCTCATAGAGTTTCATAACAATTCTCGTGTACTCACTTATACTATATAGTATAAATTATACTTGGTCATCTTATGTTCACATGTTCATTTCATTCCTTATGCCTTTATCACATAATTTATTTCATATTCTTATACAATCATATAGATCATTTGTATTATTTTACATGACTTATCACACTAACATATACTTATGCACACATATAAATGATAACAATCATAGGCTTGTGCTTATGGAATCATGCATTTAAACATGGGAATGAGGCTTATCATAAATCTTACCCAATGATGTATACAACATCTATATATAATGTTATGCATGCATTACAAATCAAATAACATTTTAGGAGTCACTTTTTACAATAGTAACTCTGTCACTAGCTCATCGCAAGCCAATGTTTGTTCTATAACATAAGTACAAGTTAAATTGCACTCACCTTAGCCTTGCTTAATTTCCAATCCACCTCTAATATTTTCTTCTTTGAATCGAATCCTAATTCGTAGATCTTTCCAGGATTTGCTTATGTTCGATGTCTACATAATCATACATTGGTATATATCAGTATTATAATTGGTATAATCTAATCTTTCATTTCTTATTTAAGGTATGCATCGATACACTACATAGTGTATCAGTGCATTCCTTAACTTGTGTATCGATACACTACCTATGCATCGATACACCAATTATATTCGATGTTTTCCATTTCAAGGGGTGAATCGATACACTTCCTATGCATCGATACACACTGAATAATTTCTGGAAATTCACCCTTGATGCATCGGTACAAATTGAATGTGTACCGATGCACACTAACTCAGAATTCCAATTTATGCACGAAAATTACTTCATTCTGACTTAATTGTGCCATATTTCAACCCCTTTCATATCCTTAACTTACATATACATGCTTAAACCAATTTATACTCATTTATTACATCTTTAACCTTAATATCCTCTCCTCTTTATAAACTCCAATAATCATACCAAATTTTCAAGATGCTCTAAATCCAATTATATCACTTCATATCTCTTAATTAAGTTGATAACAAGTCAAATTCCAGCTCAAAGTTCTTTTATCAATTATTTTTCATAAATTCATTTAAAAACCCATTCTCTTTAATATTTCATAACTTCTTCATCTTTTAATTTTAAGATAACTTAAGCTTTCCTTAAACTTAAGTATCACTTAAGGATCAAAACCCACTCTTAAAATCAACAAATAATCAGTTAACAAAGAAACTCACCTTTGCCTTAGAGGTTCATGGTTGAACAAAGAAGAAGAAGGAGAGAGAGCTTTTTGGATAAATATCTCCTTAATTTTATCCTTATATCCTTATCATATCCCATTTTTAATTAATTTTTAGGTCAAATGACCATTTTGCCCTTTAATTCCTTTGATAATTACTAAAAACTTTCAGGAAATATTTCCAAATAAATCATTGAACTATTTAACTATTCTACTTTAATCACCAGATTCTAAAATTTTACAATTTAGTCACTAACCCGGTATTGAGGATGTTATAGGATCAGTATCGATACTGAGGTGTTAGTACTGGTACTGACGTACAATTTATAATAAATAATTCAAAAGGTTTTAGGCCATACCTAAGGTACAACAAACACACCCGAACAACAACAAATAAGACTTCAAGTGATAACAGTAAATAATATTATAACATTAGAAACAGTAACAGCTAGGTTCACAGAAAACTAGCCTTGATTGATGCTCGAAAAACAATCAGGACACCTGAGTTCCTCATAGTATAATATGACAATCAGTGGATCCAAGTCAGTGCTACGACACTTCTTTACCGACTGGACGCTAGAGTCTCGACATAATAAGTTGGCGGGTATATGTTTCATATGAAAATTATGGATCTCACCCTAGGTGTACCCGAGGGTACATCGACAGTGCTAAAGGGGTATGTAAGTTTCGAGATACAGAATCCCTCAGCCACACCATTATGCCAACAATAAATTAGTAGTCCAATAGTTGTATACTCAAACATACTCAGATATATGGCACTTGTCATCTCATTTAGTGAATGTATATAGTATAATACAATTATTAGTGAATCACTGAGCTCGTAAGCTCAGCGTTCAGAATGTGTTTCCGAGCGCTGGTTCTTAGGGGCAGATCGAGAGGAGTTATCGTCGTCAGACATTCTAGTGTAGTAGTACAGACCAGCCGAGACCACCAGAGTACGTCTTGAGTCATCTTTAGAGGACATGTATTGTTAATAGACCCTTGTGTATATTCAAATGTATCTTTGAATTGTATTTGGTACTATATTATTTTGAGAAATATTTGGGAGCTCCCTATCGTTTTATAAACCCCATTTATCTTGTTTTATTTTTATCAAAATGGATGATTACCTTCAGTGATTATAAAAAGTTTTTAAAGAAAATTTTTGGGTTACTATTTCAATAGTCTAGTGTAACATTGTAATCCATGGATCTTCAGGTCTAACTGGATTAGGGTGTTAAACCTAGTACAGAATTATCGATACTTCAGTTAAGGGTATCGATACCGTTAAGCTTTCTCATATTCCAATAGCTCATTTTGGTATTGGTACCAAGGGTGAATCCCGATACTCAAAGGTTAGTACCGATACTAAAGGGCTTAGTATCTATACCATCATCTCAAATTGTGTAAGAAACTCAATTTGATTAAAGGATATAGGAAAGGGTATAATAGCACCAGAACTTCATTAAATAAAGACTTAATACAAAAATAAGTGCCTAAACTTTGGCTCAAAAAATTTAGTGCCTAAAGAATTTTTCGTTAAAAATAGGTGTCTAACGTTTTCTCCGTTACCATTTTAGGTGCCCGGACGTTAACCACTGTTAAAAATCCCATATAAGTAACACGTGTCACATTCTGGTATTTTTGAATTTTTTTAAAATATTTTATATTAAAATTAAAAAAATAGTGCATCGTCTTCTCCCCATTTCCCTCCCATTTTTCTCCATTCTCACCCTCTCCTGCCACAGCCGACCAAACGACAAACGAACGACCACCACATCCGACCAAACGGTCATTACCACAATCGATCTAAGGGATTTTTATTTACACCATTTTTGGGTGTTTGATTGGTTGTAGAACTATGGGGCTTTTGGTCGTGGGTGGTTGGTCGGTCACACGTCGTTGGGCGTCTGGTCGATTGACAACGTTGGTGGCGACAGGTAGTGGCCAAGGGATTAAAATCAGAGTTTTAGAAGTTTGGATTTTTTAAAGATTTGAAAAAATATATGTTTTTTTAAATTATATTTTTTATTGTAAATAAAATTTCCAAAATTGCCATAACGTGAAACGTGTCACTTAACGGCCAAATTTAACGGCGTTTGACGTCAGGACAACTAAAAGTGTAACATAGAAAACGTTAGGCACCTATTTTTAACAAAAAATTCTTTATGCACTATAACGTTTTTCAAGACAAAGTTTAGGCACTTATTTTTGTATTAATCCTTAAATCAAACTGCAAGTGATAAAAATAAATGAACACATCTATATATAGCTAGAAATGATATGAATAAAACTAGTCATTGTGTGATGCTCGGGAAACAGTCAGGACACCCGAATTCCTTTAGCAGTACAATAATCATCTTGCACGTTTAGTATATTCGGATATATCTCAGCTAGTGCCAAGGCAATTCAGTTGCTGGATGGATGCAAATTCTCCAAGACTCTAAGGAGTGAAATGGTCGGGTGTACGTTTCTTATGTAGTTTCGGATCTCACCCAAGATACTCAAGGGTATCATATATAGGCTAGAGGGGTGTGCATTCCGAGATGCAAAACCCTTCGACCACACAATGATACCTACCTCATCTTTTCATGTTAGTGTTCTTATATGCTCATACCTATGTCTGCTAGCATTCTCATGTAGTGAATACACATAATATGGTGCAGTTATGAGTGTGACACTGAGCTTGTGAGTTCAACGTTCGAAATGTGTTTCCGTATCCAGGTTCTTATGAGATCTCTCGGAAGTTTGTCGCAATCAGAGTTCTAGATTTGTCGAGGCATCAGAGTACGTCTTCAGTCTTGTAGAGGGCATGTATTATTCATATACCCTATTTTTACTAAGTCTTAACTCTATTTCAAAGTATTTTACATTGTAAGATTTGAGATGTATTTTTGGGAGCCCCCTTTTGTAACTTAACTATTACAATTTTTATTTATGATTTCATGGATACCATTTTGAATAAATGTTCAAGTCGTGTTTTTAAGAACATTTTTGGGTTAGTCAATTTGGATGACCCTGTGTAAGACTATAGTCTATTGACTTTTGGGTCGGATCAAATTAAGGTGTTACACCTGATGTAATTATTCTATAAAATTAATAGAAAATTAATGAATGAATATTATTGTTATTATAAGAAATAATAAATTGTGAATTCAATTGTACTTAAATTTAATTGTCTTTTATTTAAAGGTTGAGAAAAAAATATGAATAGTTTAAATTTAAGAATTTGTATATTCAGCAAGAGAATAATAGATAATGGTGTATGGAATTTTTTAATTTTGATTATGAAATTTATTTTATTTTTTTAATTTAATGTGATTATAAGTGGTAGTATTTGTTCAAATTACTCTCAATTGTTGGACAATGAATGTTCAAATATCATATAATCGTTGGTGATCGAATCTAAAATCTCTAAGGATAACAATATCTCTTTAACCACTAAATTCACTCTATCCGTGCAATAATGAAATTTGTTAACTCGATTTAAAGGAATCTTATTATATTTTTAAAAAAATAAAAAGCATACAAAGAGAACAACAGTGTGAGAAATCAATCAATCGTCGTTCATAATGAGCGAATGAATAATTTAATCAAGTAAAGAATGATTTATTAACCTTTTAAATTTAAATAAACAATATATTGATATTGATAAAATTAATATTTTTTACATATCATTTATTTTTATTTTAAATGGATTAGCTGTCAAGGCAATTCCCAGAGGTTCAGAAGTAGAAAAAATTACTAAAATATTAAGTTTATTCATGTTTTGGTTACCGACTTATGTAATATTTTTATGTTACCTTTTTGTTTAAATTAAATTTCAAGTGTGAATTTGAACATCGAAATTGCTGGAAAAACTAACAAAATGACACAGATTTGAGGACAAGAAGTTTAATTACTACCCCCACACGCTTGCTTAAAGTAAAATGTCTTGTTCAAAGTTTAAGCATCTTTGATAATTCTATCCTTAGAAAACTAAGAAAGGAATCAGACACGCTTGCCTAACTATTCAAAAAATAATAATAATTCCAAGTATCAAATATATGATTATAATTTATTTTCTTCATTTAATATCAGTTTGGTTATTATATGCTTGTCACAATTAGTTACATAAATTAGGTATAAATGCGAACGAATTTAACAATATAAAAATTAATTTTTTATTAATACCAAATTTTAAAATTGATCTCGAACAAATTTTCTCGTAAAAACTAATCATCACAGCTAAAAGGTTTTAGGTTCCTAGTTGATTAATAATGGCGACTAGAAAGGGAACCAATGCTTCGGTTGCATGGGCGACTTTTTTCTCCAATAGGTAGAATCCACGAAATTTCAAACACGTCTCCTTTTTCTATCTTCACTTTTAAGGAAAATGGTGGACTCAATTATCTTTTAACTACTTTTCTTCCATGTGTTGTGTATAGAATAATTATATGAATAATTTAAAATCTATTTAGGATTTTGATGTTACAACCGAAATCATAAATAAATATGAAAAAATTAATTAGGATCTAATCATGCCAAACATCAAGAATAAATTATATACTAGATGCGAAAGTTTACCTGAGCTAATTGATAGGTTGAAATCCTCGAATCTTCTTTGGTTGTGATCTTCCAAAAAGATAGAATTTTCTTGAGTATAAACTCTCTAACGGGGATAAGAGTAAATACGAGATTGTCTATTTCTTGGGAACCATAACCCTTTATATAGCTGATTTAAAAATCAGTTATGTTTGTACTTATAACTCTATCCTTCATCGAATTATAAATACAACTTTAGTGGTATATGCACTTTTATTTCCATGACACTTTTAATACCTTATGATTTTATAACCTTATTGATCACTTAATTTATGTCATATTTTATGAAAACAACATACATTATAAATATGTGTCCATAATTATGGATTTTAATCCAACATTTGAATTTTACATAAATTTAAGTATATAAATATGATAACATTAAAGATAGTTACGTGTAAATAATAGATGAAATCATATATGTAGCATGGAATAATCAAGCAAATAATAATATCAAATCATAAAAAGTCTAGATTGTGTATACCTAAACCCCGACCATGCCAAATTCAATATATCAAATAAATAAATTTTCAGCTTCATCAAAAAAATGTATTATACATCTGCATGTACACTTTTGTGTATTGATAGTTTACAAATAAATTCATAAAATTAATTTATAAGCAAGATATTAAGACAACTTTTAAAATCAGAAAAAAATATTCTTATATTGTAAAAAAAATTTACTCATCTCCTTTCCCCTCAGTCTAGACATAAGATTAAAGCCTCCTCCAAACACTTGGCTAAGAATCACTTGTTGAATTTAGGGGTTGGGTTATTATTTTGCTTATATTTGGCCTGGCAATGGAATAGAGATTCAAGTAAGCCCATTCTTCAGGTTCATGCATAGCTTTCTAGTAATTTTGGCCAAATACCATTGACAGACTTATTATTTAGCCCAATACAACACCATATATTTTATTTTGGGAACTACGGTATTTGCTATAGTGACTTGAAAATCGACGTGACGAATTTGAATGAAAAATATTATTTGGATAAATTTGTTATGTAGGCGTGACGAATTTGCCCTGTAACATTTGCTGTAGATCTCAAACTAATTTTAGAAATGACCTAATAGGCTAATTTTTTTACCCGCATGACCAATGGGTCAACTTTGCCCAGCTTTCTTCCCATAAGATCCAAGGCTTTTAATTATTTTCTAACCAAAAAAAGTTCATGGACAGATTACAATAGGATTTTGAAAGACAAAGAGCTTTTTATGCATTAAAAATTATCAAAGAAGTGAAGAATAATGAATCCATTAAATTCAAATTCAAATGCCTACAGAACACTTGTTGAGTGTTTGCATTGCTTGTTAGTATGAAATCTTCCACACAAAACATAATAAACATATATACGTATTGTTGGCGCCCCTGGATTTCTTCAACAAAACTGGCTACTAATTGTTTGTTTATCATACAGTGAATGTATATTTATATATCAACTTGGACCGATTATTTTGACATTTTTTACTAATTTGCTTCTATCAACCGATTTAGATGTTTAAACTTCATATTTAAATTCAAGTTGTGTGATTGAAAATTATTTAAGAATGATAATTCCTATTTACAGAAAACGGGACTCGTTGAACTTGTTTAATTTCTTAACCTGTTGCTGTCAACAACAATGGACAATTTTTATATGCTTAAGATATACTGCATGTTCAACAGGCTGTGTATCATTGCTAAATGTTTAATTTATGACAATAATGTTGGATCGATGTTGTTCTGTTTATTTTTCAAATGCACGTCAATGATTTTCTTAGATTCATGATTGCCATGCATATCGCTTATTGACATGTGGTTATACATAGGGGACTTAGAGGGAAGCAGTTGTATATTCATTTTTTTTGGGAAAACAGTTAAATTTCATGTAGTGTATTAAGGAAAAGTGAAAAAAGAAATGTGCATGTTCATTTTTTTTTATCAAAAGAAGAATAATAAAATTTTGAATTTCTATTTTTTTAATAGAGTAAATTGATTACAAGATAATATTTGTTCATAATATTTTTTAGTCATTAACAATGCACACATTCTGCGCACACAACTTGAATTTGAATCATCTAGGAGAACAGTACTCCTTTGTACCAACTAAGATAATTCATTAAAAAGTTGAAAACAGACCTCTATTTTTTTAATTTCTAAATTAACCAAAGTTTTTCTATCTTGTCGCGTCTTTTAAGTTATTTCCTCTTTAGCCAATTTATGTCTTAAACTATATACTAATATGGAATACGATAAAAATTGCACTAATATAAACGGTGTATAGAATTTGATCCCAATGACAATATGAAATAATTTTAGGCCAAGGTTACCTACTAGTCTGGGGCGTAAAGTGAAGTATCTATTTAGAATATTCTCAGGTAATGAACGTACACCCTGCAAACGTAGGTGATCAGATATAAAATCTCTAAGGAGAACATTCTATTTTATCACTGAATCACTTAATATGTTAATACATTACTAATTTTAATTACAATTAATACATTACCAACTTTAATTACAAACAAAATAAACAAATTTCAAATATACACAAGGAGCATTCAACCAAATTTATCATTCGTAGCGACCAATGAATCCATGTTTGAAACGTCACAAAGTCTTGTAGCATGACATGTTCATGAGGAACCCTACTTTATTATGCCATTAACAATCACCAATCAATCACCACAATTATGTTTTCCATTTCTACCTTAACTCTTTTGCCATTTGCCCAACAACTTTCCTCGTACCTTATCTACTCATACTTAACAAAACTTACCATTTAAATTTATTCTATGTATTGGATTATGGTTAGGAAGCACGTGTATTAAGGGTTAGTTTTTGTGTAATAAGCAAGGGGGATGTATGTTGGAAAGTTCTAAAAGCGTGTATTCCTATCCTGCTGATTTCGTGGAGGTTTGTATCTCAATTGGGATATTGTTATGTATTGTTCGTGGAAAGGCGTTGCCATGCGGTGGAAGCTCGTTTTATACAGGTTCTATCAAGGCGTTTTTCTGCTCATTCTAGCCAAGTTCGTTCGTGATCATTCCGAGAGGAACAACTCCGTGGGTGGTTTCCATAATATATTAAAAGCAAGTCTCGTGATAGTTGTATGGTTGTTGTGTTAACTTAATTTAAGGGGGGTGCTTGTAGGCTTTGGGGATGATGTTTGTAATATTTTGGGTCATGTTTTGTATGGTCAAAGTGTTATCTTTTTGTATTTGGTTTGAACGTGTTTCTTGGTGGTGTTACTTTCCCTAATTAAGATTATTTATTTTCCTCCATTTAGGTTTAGGAAAATTTTTAACGAGACTCTCAATTTAGGTTTTATTAATAAAATTAATTTTGCAGAGAAAAAAAAAAACATCATATTGCAGTGTAACACATTCATGGATGGAATACACACATAAACATGAGCATAGTTTGAACCATTCATGTAATTTACATATTAAGGCTGAAATATTTGGAAAGTTTATAAAAAAACAAGCATACCTAAATAATTTTGAACTTTAGGTATGCACGAATTTAGTTTATAAAAAACGTATTACTATACACGAATCACGTCTTATAAATTCCGATCAAATTTTAAACTTTTGATCGAATTCGATTCATCTTAAACATTTACTATCTTAGTCAAATTTATTCACACAAAATAATTTTGATCATATACAGGACACTCATAGAAAATAAGATATGCAAGTCAATAAGAACCATTCAAACCCCATCTATACTCGAGAACATACATTTAATCCTCTTTGTGAAGATTACAAACCAACCCAAAATCATGGAAGAGTCTACTACGTTTTACTCTGATAGTATTAATACTCATGCATGAGTATTGATACTAAGCCTATAAATAGTGATACTCACTCTGAGTATCAGTATCAGATTAAAATATATTTTAAGCGTTTGAAGATGTTGGGAAACAGGAACAAATATTTATGAAATTTAATCCAAGTTAATGAGAAGATTTATTTTTTTTTTCTATTTTAAGGTTTGATAAGGCTTCCATTGATAATGATAAAGATAAAGACTTTACATTGAAATGGATCGGAATTAACGATTAAGAAAATATATGATTTAAAAAAAACTGAGAAATCCTAAACATGGTGGCTATATATTTTCACTCCATTTACTGATAGCCTGCATCATTGCTTGTTTCACCATCTGAGCATCCATGCCTTCAGCGTTACTCTGGTTCAGAAAATCAAACAATTAATTACTACCATTCATTATTGTGACGGTACACTAAAGTAAAAAAAACAAAATGAAAATCCAGAAAATGTGGTTAAAACCATCTTGTACAGTTCACAAGTGAAATTTCTCTTGGGAAATTCACTTTGGGTTTAAAGAGAAAACAATGAATAATCATTACCCAAGACATATAACCCACGTGTGTATTACTTACTTCTCCTCCAATGGCTTCAAGTTGGAAACTGTCTTCACAAGAAACCCTAGCGTCCAGCACGTCAAGGCCAAGCTCTTCAAATGTTTCCAATACGGAAACGAGCAAACCAGGACAATTCTTTTCCAGGAACACATTAATAAGGAATCCTTTCTCTAGGGTTTCCACAGTTACTTGCTGAAAAACCATATAAAACCTTCGAATCAATATGCAAATTAAAGCCTACTCATTAAAAGATCTCCCTGGTTAAATTGAGTATTATTCTCTCTAAAGGTATCATGTTTGAGAAGATGTCAGTAGAATATGAATATGTGCATTATCAATGTCTAAAAAAATATTCTAACAAATACTAAGTTTACCACTGGGAGAGGATTCTGAGAAGTTGACATTTGTGAAGTTCCAATCTCCTGGTTCAGCATTTCCACCTTTTCTTTCAACTCTTCTATATATCTCGATGCGTCCACAATGATCGAAGTTTTATTTACCTGCAAAACACATGTACATATACCACAAGAAACTTAATCACTCGATAGCTTGATCGTTAAGCAAGAACAGAAATGAATGAAAATTAGGGCGTTTTAGGGAAATTTACAGAAGTAGAGTTGATGGCAGAGCGTAGCCGTTGCAGTTTCCGATATACTGACGCTTTCTTTCGATCTTTGGAAGACATGATAGTGGGTTTGGTCTTTATTTGTGAAAAGTGTTTGACCCTTTGCCTTTTCTTTTCACTGCAAAGGATTAACTTGAAGGGTATTTAAAGAGATAGTTTAGTCCCATATCCCCAACGTGATATGGATGTTTGTTTCCTCCATGACACTATTTTCCTGCATCAAACCAAATTTACGGATTTGACCTCATTAATTACGAAGATACGAGTAGTAAGGCATGATATGGATGTTTGTTTCCTCCATGATATGTAGATGGTGTACTTCAATTGGTTTATAAATTCTCTAACGTAAAATCATGCATCCGTTCATATCAGATCATCATGGTGCTTAGGATTATTAATAAGTCATGTGACTTTCCACCTAACAATTAATATGTAGAAAAAGAATGTTTCAATCAATTTTACAGTCTCTTCGCTATGACTCTCAACATTGACTTGTGAATTTGAAAAGCTTCTGTAGTTCAGTTTTCAACCTATAATTGAAGAAATATATATATATATATATATATATAGTAGTGTATATATAGGTAGGTAAAAAGGTGAGAAATATGTAGTGTGTAAGTTGATGTACGAAAGAGAGGGACAAATGATGGTGATAATAATCCGTTCCCGTGAGAAGGATTTGGAGGGATTGACAGCTAAAACAAACAAAAACTACGTTTGACGCTTCTTCCTTCGCTGCTTTCGATGCCTATAATATTATATGTATACTTGGTTGGCTCGACCTTCCTTTCCAATGGATCCATCATCCATCACGAGACCCAGATTCCTTTCTCTCCACATATACATACAAATCAAACCATCCCCACAACACCATATTTGGCTCTTTGCACGTGCCGCATCACATTCTTCCCTCCTCTCATTTTTTGTTCCCTACTGCCAGTGGGATCTTAATGCCTTGGAGAGGAGGACGTTCAGGGCCTGCGACGACAAGAGACATCGGCCGAGACACTCTCGTTGCATAATTCAGTTTAGGAGTGAAGTGTAAGGATATTTTTGCACTTCCTCACACACTTGATGATAACATTTAGATTATAACAGTTATAGATAACCCATCTTTTATGATTTAGGTGAAAAGTCAAAATCGATAATTCATGATAGAATTACAAACGTTCAATATTGTCTAATTTAGAAAATATGAAGAGTGAAGTTCCTTTTTTTCAATCTTTACCGAGGGGTTTTATAGTGATCTTTAATATTAGTGTTAATTTTAAGGTCATAATTGTTACTTGTAAGTTGGCAGGTTGAATAGATATGATTGTCTAACAATATATTTGATTCTACCAAATCACTTGAGCTTGCTAGAGGTTTTATCAAGAAAAAGTGACTAATTAGAGGGTATAAAGGCACGGAGTATGTGATCGACGAGGTACCTTTTAGAGCCTATTCTTATTCTAAAGGTCTTATCAAGAAAAAAGTGACTGGTCAGATGGTATAATGGTTGTCCGCAAGGATAGACACATAATTTTATTCTATGGGACGAACTTATATAATTTTAGAGGGACTATACTTATAAAATTTTAGGGACCAAAAACATATTATTAATAGAAAACACGTTAAAAAATAAAATATAAGAGCATTTGAAAATTTCAGGGGTGACTACCACCACCTGTCCCCCTAAATTCATCTGTAGTTATTTGTAGGTTTACATACATACCCTTAATGCTGGTGTCATGTTTAGGGTTAAGATAGTTATCCATAGGATGACAGAATAAATAGATATAGTTGTTATATAGTAGATTTGGCTCTATATGACCACATGGGTCTGTCAATGCTCATGTTAAGAGATTATAGTTGATCAGAAAATGTATAACTTCATAAACTTTCAAAAAATTTGGATATTTCGATCAATAAAAGAATTCTTCTAAAACTTTCGATAGACAAAGAAATAACAACAGAAATACAACTTAAAAAAATCACAAGAAGTACAACAATCTTAAAAAACAAGGTTAAGTACCCTATTCATACATGAACTATACCAAATTCTCGATTTCATACATATAGTTTAAAAATTCTTGATTGCATACATGGGGTTTTTTGTCGTCAACGATTTCACCCACTTCCGTCACGAAAAGTGACGTGGAACCCTACGACCATGACACGTGGTACTTTAAAAAAACATGTTTTTTTAAAAAAAAATTAGGTAAATTACACCATTCAACAATCAACTATCTTCTTACTCTTATTTCAGTCACTAAAGTTTAAATTTTTAATTTAATTATTAAACTATACTAACCCTAAACCAAAGAAAACAATCATATCCCCCTTATTTCTCATCAAAGCCACCAGCCATCGATCTTGGATGGCCTCTCTTGCTTCAATCGTTGGCTACTCCTACCAGTGACGACCCTAAACCGTCCTAAAGTAAACAACACTTCAAAATCCACTTCAATGCTTACCCGACATTGATAATGACAGAAATAACGGCGGTGACATGATCCACTAGTTGGGTCCTGATCGAAATTGACCGAAGAACTCAATGGGAGAGGCAGTGAGATGTAACGTCGTTCGGCTTAACTAAAAATCGTGAAGAAAAAAAATAGTGAAAAGGAGAAGTTTTTCGATGAACCTTCTAATCATTCTCTATGAAAAACGGCGGCAAGGCTCGACGAATGGGTCAATGGGTTATGACCGGAAGAGGGAGGCACTTCCACGGGTGAGGGTGGTGACGTTCACCGTTCAATGATGGCCGAGATCGACGATGGTGAGACTCGTACGATTCTTCACAATTTCAAGATGAACTGCGATCGTATGAGGGTAACTGATGGACGGATTAAGGTTGTGGGACTATAGCAAAGCTCCAAGGGTGGTGTTGAATGCCACGATAGGCCAGAATAAGGCTGAGCAGCAACGAGGGGAGGGGGCAACCGTTGAAGAGAAAACCACATACTTTTTTTCTTGGCATTGGTTTTTATTTTTAAACTCTAGTGACTAAAATAAAAGTGAGAATATAGTTAAGTGATGAATGAAATAATTTGCCTAAAAAATAAAATATTTTTTTAAGTGTCACGTGTCATTTTATTAGTGGTAGTAGGGTTCCACGTCACTTTTCATGACAGAAATAGGTGAAATCGTTGACGGTGGAGAACCACATGTATGCAATGGAGAATTTTTTAAACTATATGTATGAAATCGAGAATTTAGTATAGTTCATGTATGAATGAGGTATTTAACCCTAATAAATAAACTTCGAAGTGATTTTTCCTTTCTATATTAATATTTCTATCATTCCAATATAACTTATTAAGCATGCTTTAGCTCTTCTTAGTTCAAAATAACTACATGCAGATGTATTATATATTAATTCTATATGTTTTTTCAGCCAAAACACTGCATTTTTGTTTTGGAATTTCTACTAATATATTTGAAATAAACTCATAGATCTAGCGGGGTGATAAAATACGCGTATTTGCATGCATATGCACTGTTTAGGGGAACAAGGCGAAAAAAATGAGATCCGATTTTCAATATAAAATAAATTATGTAATATATCTACTGCCACTGCCATGTCTGAATTCAACCCAACATACAAATACTAACAAAATCGTACCCGCCCATTCACATGTGTTATAATCATCGCAACAAACACAATCCTTTGTCTCTTGCCTTATCCATGCATTGATGATTTGCAGTCTCAGGATAATAAATAAATTTTAAAAATAAAAAAATACTGAAAATCGAATTATATTAATTTAAATAACAATTTTAACTTTAGGTTTAATTATGTCACGCTTTGATTAGAAATATTTACCTGCCTGGGTCCAAAGATAGGACATGTAGAATTAATTATATCCATTGTGATTTTTTCTCAAGCAGGATGTTACTCACTTTATTATCAAAACCTCGAAAGTGGCACCTAATCATTGTTTTATTGAAAATTTCAATTTCTAATCCAATTTTGAGAGCCAAGGAATCTGGGGTCCCATCAATTTGCATTATGTAATGGAATTATGGGGGAAAATAAAAAAATGAGGAATAATAATAATCAACAAACAGCACGAGTTTTCTTTCTTGTCCGATTGTAATGATTATATGCTTTCATGGTTTTGATTTAACTCAATCGTCTTCCTTGAACAAATTCCGAATGGTTGGTGTAAAAATTGTGTAAGCGAGTATTTTTATTAATATTTAAAAACAATGTTTATTTCTATCAGGTATTAATTTAAATAGTGTAATCACATTTAAGTTACTTTGTTCGTACTTTATGTGGTTGAGATTAGAGATTGGAATACGTTTATGATTAGGCCTTTAGTTATATATTAAGAAAAGCATGAGATTTGTATTGTTAACGTTAAGTAATAAGTATATCATTTTTTGGGTTGTATCAAAAAAATATATCATTTTTTATTGTAAAATATTCTATTAATATACTTATGTTTATGAGACTTATGATGTATACATTAAGTTAGTAACATAATATTGAGCTTTATTAAACTCAATATTTGGTTTGCATTTTAGTAGTTGAACTTGAACGAGAAGCACAGTCCCAAATGAATTTCTTATATCTCTTTCCAGAGAACAAGGCTATTACTTTTAGTGGACATATAAATTTTATATGAACCTTATTCGTGTACTTGATTCGCAAACTTCGAAATTTGAATTATTTTGATTTATACTAAAGTGAAATAGAGTTTTTTTATATAAATATTTTACAATTGTTACGAATGTTGTATTTTGATAAATTATATTATGTTTTGAAATAAAAATGAAAAAATATTTTAAATTTATCGATTATTTCATGTACTTAGAATGCATTTGGTTCACGGAATGTAAGATTACCAGTGGGAATAAAATATTATCAGGGAATAGGATTACTGGGAATGTTGTATTTTGTGTTTGGTTGGTTTAGCAAGAATGTAAGATTACCGTGTTTGGTTAAAAGAATAAAAAATTATTGGAATGTATATTTGATCAAATTGTCCTTATTATATATTTGTATAATATTACAAATTGTAAAATATTTATATATTTTCTTTAAAAAATTAAATTCATAATATTTATATAATTTCTTTTACAAAATTAAAAATATAAAAAAGGTTTAATGAAAGGGTAAAAAAATTTTAACCCCTGAACTTCATATACAATTTTAATTATAGAATTTTTTTTATAAATCTAAAATAATTTAAGGATAAATTTGTAATTTAACCTTCTTAAAATTTTTATTATTCAATGACAGAAGAATGATATTTTTGAAAAAAAATAAAAATTTAAGGACATTTTAGTCTAAAACGCCGGTAATGTTATAATACCTAAGGGAAGGGAGGTAATGACATTCCCAGTAATATACCCCCAAAAAATCTACTATTAGTAATAAAACATTACTGGGAATGAGATTTTCGACCAACCAAACATGAGAATGTCTCACAATCCTTAAACCAATCACCCCTTAATGTAATATTTTAAACCCATCCGATAGTGATAAGATGCGTTACCATGATTTGTTGTCCAATCAGACAATTGTGATATGTATGCAAATAGTGCTAAATTTGGAGAATTGTCTCGTGACGAAACCATTGTTTTTGCTACACAAAGTTTTGTAGCAACTCAGATTCCATTCCATAGCAGAAACAGATAACAAAAATACAATATATACAAAACCCTAGGGATGCTACTAATATTGCAAATATAGCTGGACATTCAAACACCACAAATCGCGACTCAAAGAAACATTATGATATTATGAAGAAGAAAAATAGAGTTACAGTAATTCTATGTGTTTGTCCGCTGGAGGTTAACTTTGCGTCCATGATTATTAAAAGTTGGGGGAGGGATTTGACAAGTGATCTGTGAGTCGGGTCCATGGGCAGGCGGCAGACAATACCATGTCCTCTCTCTGATGTCGTTGTGACACATTTAGGTTCACGGGCAATGTTGTTATTAGCCTTGGAAACCAAAAAACCAAAAAAGGTTTTATTTTACGAGCATTACATCTCCTCACATGTGGGATCCTCTATATATATAGGGTAAAACAAACACTTACAGTTAGCTAATTAATGATGGCAATAAGGATGAAAGAAACTGTGTTTATGGATTTAAGTTATTGTTATACATGTATAAATTTGACATAAATTTATTTAAGTTTTATATTTTACGAGCAAATTGAATCTCGTATCTTTATCCGGACAATTGTTAAAGATGAATATAAAATATAAATATTAAAGAAACAGTGCAGATATTATAGGGATTCTCCCCCGGGAAGGGTTTTTACCTTGAACAGAATTTTTTCGTCCCCCAAAAAATCGGAGGGGAAAACCCCTCTCTCCCCCTCAGTTAACAGCCTACAATATAAAGTTTGATCATTATTTTTATTTTTACCTGAATTATATTATATGCAGTCAATAATAATTATTGATTAGGTTGACGGAAGAAATGGAATTGTAACGGTGTTTGATGATTAACCCCTTCTTATATGTGTTAAGAACAATAGATGGACGTTCCCTCTCTTATTCACTTCAAAGATACTCTCAATTTTTAGTTTTACATGATGATTTATACACATACTCATTAGTGATGGTGTTAGGCCTAGGGTGATGATATTACTATTTGTAGGTTGGCATGATAAATAGATATGACTGTCACATAGTAGATTTAGTTGGTAGATTACGTGGATCTTTAATAGTCATGTCAAATTTGATCATATTAGGAGACTATAGCTCACCAGAGCCGTCTCGGAGATTTCTAGGACCCTGAACGACTGAACAAAATTTAAAAATAAGGCTAATAGAATAAAAGTATATTCCATTAATTTAAATATTTTATTTAATATTTTATTAATAAACCATAAAAAAATCATTCTCTCTACGCTCCTTAAAAATTAAAATTATTTTCACATTTTTCAATGGCAACAGAAACAACCATATCTTTCGATTGTAATTTTTTACTAATAGAATTGACAACATATAACAAATCATACCAAATGACCATAGCCACTATAAACTCAAAATCACCAAGCTCATTATTAGCTAAAGATTTAGCTTCGCTTCTTATTTTAGAATCTTTAACACTATTAGCAACTTCAAGCAACACTTCTCTTATATCTGAAATCTGAAATCTTATTGTCTTTACACTATCAACACGACTCTCCTAATGAGTAGAAGATAATCATTTAGAGTTAAGTATTTCACATTTTCTTTCAAAATTTGTCATCTTTTTGTAAAATTTGCAAATATAGTATAAACACGTTGTATAACACCAAAAAAATCCCTGTTTTTCTAGAATTGTTAGTTATATGTAAAAGGCTCTAGGGTTCAAATCTAAAAGTTTTCTTTGTATTCCTTGATTTTTCCTTTCATATTTAACCAAATTATCATTGCTTTGTCCACCCACATCATCTAAATTAAGTTCTAGAACATTCTATTCATGTAGAAACACATCAAAAATACCTTGTCCAGTTGTATCATTCACATTCAAAAAATCCTAAAATTGATTATTCTATGCTAACACAATTAGAAGAAACATTCACATTCCTTAAAATTAAAGATATTTGCTCTTGGTGACTAATACCAGGAGTATAATCAAGTATCACAGAAAAATATTTAGCCTATTTTATTTTCTTAACAATTTTAAATTTAATTACACAAGCAAGTAAAAGAATCAACTCATTTAGGATGTTGTGAACAAGGTAATGAACATGAATCTCATCATTAGTTGTAACACCCTAAATCAGTATGATACATAGTCGACTTATCAGAATGCTATACGAGACCACTGGAGTGGCTAACCAAAAATTTTCTTTACTTGCTCATTTAAAACGATCATTTGCCAAAACTCATAATAAAAAATCACCATAATTTAATAAAATAATTTATATATTTAGAGCTCCCAAAAGAAAATGCATCAAAATATACAGACCATCGCTTTAAAAAAATTATGACTAGATTATACAAAAAGAGGTCTACCAATATACATGCCCTCTAAAGAAGAACTCGAGACGTAATCTGCTGTTCTTGGTCTGGATCTTCACTGAAACAAAAGGCTCCTTAACTGCTCCTCTACTAACTTATATAAGGAAACAAATTCCAAACGATGAGCTAACTAGCCCAGTGCCACACTAACAACTAAATCGTACTATATGTATTCAATAGAATACTCAAGCTATCAAGTATAATACATCAGTGAGTATAGTCATTGTAGACACCCGTTTTTGTTCGGATCTACAAAAACATTTTATTATATTATTTATTTATTTATTTATTATTATTATTATTATCATTATATTTTTATTTTATTATTTTTGCAGGCCCCGCACTCAACAACCTCGATTTAGTGAGATTCAGAAAATAAACCAACGTATTTGAGTCCTATTAAAACACTAAAACCGAAGCATTTTGAATCCAAGTAGAACTCTAAATCTGAGCTAAAAATATGTTTCTTTAGACAATAAATAGACTCATCCATCAAGAGGAAAGGACATAGAGAAAAACGTGGAATCAAAATCAGAGGAAGGGGCAACGATTTGGAAAAACTGAGGGAAGAAAATGACAAAAAATAAGCGTGGAGGATCCAAAGCCAGTATCTAAAAGCATGAGGAGTGGTAGAGAATTTTCATTGCAAATCTATTTTCTCTACACACAAAACATGGGAGATATCAGGAAAGATAGTGTCCGGCCTATCTAAATTCATTATAAATAGTCGGTGGCGACTCCAATTCATTTAATCCAAGTCGAAGCCCAATTTGGGGCCCAACTAAAAGATGGTTGTGACAGTTTGGCGACTGTGCTGGGGACATGTAAGTGATTCAAGTCGAAATTAATTTCCGGTTATCTTTTTTAGCAAAAATTACAAGTTTAAATTTTAATTTATTTATTCGATTCTTATTATTTTTCTTTGATTATTTTTTTCAAATAAATAGTTGTACTAACATTTTTTAATGATTTCAGATATTTTTCAAAATTGCTATCTCTAGTTCTATACCTGGGCTCCGCTTTTTAAGTGGGGGCGAAAGCGACGCCTTCGTGGGAATTTATTCTCCATATGGGCCTAGCAAGTCACCTTCGGGATTCATATGCCTTATGTCTTCGTGTGAATTTATTCTCCGTATTGGCATAAGGGAATGTATCCTCTCGAGTTTAGCTTAGTCCACATAAGCTTGTGATGGGCTTAGGACTAAGGGTCTGACAAGCCCAAGCAAGGAGAACTCGAGTACCTTTTTTAGAACCTAAACCAGGAGAGTATAGGGAATTAGATCCCACCCCAAAACCTCATTCCAAACCTTAGTCTGCTTTGTTTTCTGCCTTACTTTTTGTTCAAAGCATGCGAACTAGACAAATATGCAGTTAGGATTTGTTTGAAATTAGCATGCGGGATAGAGATCATGTCCGGGTAGGAATTAAAGCATGTGGGGTAGGACTTTTATTTTTCATGATTATTTTTTATTATTTTCACCTCACTAACTCTTTTCATTTTTATTTTATTTTCATCACTTGCATCATTTAAAAGAGGTGTTGATCCACCAAAAATGTGTTTGTTAAACATGAATAATCTGCATTAATGGACAAAGGGGTTGTAATACAAGAGATGAAAATACAGAGGACATACTACAAGGCGACTATGTGTCGCATTCAATCCAGAAGACGTGGTGCCTAGGGATGGCAACTCAACCCGAATCCGACGGGTTCCGACCCGACCCGACCCGATCGGGTCGGATTTTTTAAAAAAAAAATCGGGTTCGGGTCGGGTCGGGTTTAGGGTGAAAAAAAATCCGACCCGACCCGAAAAATATATATAATTTTATCCTATATATATTTAGGGATAATTACAATAATGTCCCTCCATATATAATTTTTTTCAATTAAGTCACTGTTTTCATTGAATAAAATTTTTTTTATTATTATTTCGGGTCGGGTCGGGTCGGGTCGGGTCGGGTTTCTAAGTCATATATTCGGGTCGGGTCGGGTCGGGTGAAACCTTAATTTCGTCGGGTCGGGTCGGGTCACGGGTGAAAACCCCTTTCTTCTCGGGTCGGGTCGGGTGGCCCAAAAACCCGACCCGACCCATTGCCATCCCTAGTGGTGCCCATAATTGAAGAGTGTATCACTCTGCTGCATTATAAAGGACTCAAAATGAACCGGGTCTACATCAAGCACAATGAAAGTCTATCTTTGAAGAACTGACTGGCAGATGTTGTAGGGGCAAGATGAATGGAGTCCCTTCAAAGACAACAATGGCAAAACGATAGCTGAAATTGGAGACCCTTGCTGACGAATTCAAAAAATAGACAAATGAACTTCACATAGTTCCTATCAATTGAGGGCTCCAATGATGTATTCGTTGGGAACATGTTCAACAAAAGATAAATGCCAGATATGCAGTCATTCGAGACTTCTTGGGCCTGTACAAAAAGTAACTCAATATTTGCACGATTCATCCAGAGAAGCCAGAGAGATTCTACAGGTTATTCAACTGGTGACAGACGAAGGCAGAAGACTAGTCAACATGTCAAAAGCTGTCAGGATATTTTTGTCTCTTAAAAGATAAAACACTTTTGCCTCCAATAAGGATTATTTCTAATAACAGACACATTTTTTGATTAATGCCTCGAACATTGCATACATCATGCATTCATGCATATTTCGCATTATTTTTCTTTTTTATTACATTCACATGTCTCATAAAAATGAGAACATTTTGATTCTATTCCCATGACCTACAAAGAGCTTTTGTAACACCCCCAACCCGTACCCGATCCGGCTACGAGTCCGAGATGTCACATTGACTTTTCAAAACCTTTACTTGAACAAAATAGTAAATAATTTTAAAACTTTTACAAAATACAATTGACTAATTTACATAAATTAGTATCATATGATTTTACAAACCAATTAGAGCATATCAAATTCCAAAACTTTATTTACATGCCAACTACCTCTATATACCAATTACATATATTTTCTGATATGAACTTTGTAAAGGAGATACTAACCTGTCTAGGTCCACATTGCTCTCTATATTCATTTCGAACCTACGTGTGAAACAATCACACGCTAAGTCGATAACTTAGTGAGGCAAATAAAACATATAATAGAAATCATAAAACATTCCATATAACAAAACACATGAACATTTAATACTAACTTATCATACAAAATCATATAACAATTTCATACAAAATCACACATCTTTTTATATAACAAATACACTCATGTACATATATCATCATTTACTTTCTTAGCATTATCATATATATTATTATCATTATTTATATCATTATCATCAAATTATTTATCACATAATCTTGTATTTATCATTTCTGCATATCATATAAAACATATATCATTTCACCTAGAAACACCCATAACATCATACAATTCATATAACGCATTTCGTATAATCAAAAACATATCCATCATATATATATATATATATATATATATATATTATTTGTTATTGTTTCTTTATTAGCCCATGGTACACTAGTGAGAACTAAAGATATTTGAGTGCATTGAGGTTGTGCACAAATGATGTCACCACAGCTCGTATAAATGCACCGAAGTGCCACGTAGAATTGCACCGTAGTGCCACGTAGAATTGCACCGTAGTGCCATATAATAATGTCCATAAGGACCACATATCATTCCTTAAGAACCATATACATATGCCAAGGATCACATAGGTGTCTCAACAGACCCAATACATATATGTCCCGAAGGACCGCGTATACCCTCGACTCTTGGCATGCCAACTATACCCCTAGCTCTCAGGACACATAACATAGGCATTATCATTTATTTCATTTCATATTCACACATTCATATTACTTATCTCTTATCGTATGTCTGATCTCTTATAATCATGTAATCACATAGCTCATGTCATTTCTTGTGAAATCACACATATCATGTAATACATATAACTCCTATACTTTCTCATATATTCACATAGGTAATATCATAGGACTTATATCTTTTCATATGGTTTATGTTCTATTCTCTTATATTCACATACATGTAATACATATCAAACATGTTTACATAAATCATTTATATATAATTCACATGTACTTATATTATTTTTCATATACTCACATAGTCATATAATATAATATTTCATATGACCTCAAATATCACATCACTTATATACATATCCAAATATTCATAGATACATATCACTTAAATTATTCCTATTTACATAATTTATGGTCATATAGTTCCTATCACAAGTCACTTATCTTATCCCTTCTTCTCATATGTTCATATTTATCATACAACACATAAGTTTTATTACATATTTATATCACTAATTCATAATATAATTTACATCGCATCATCTATCTTATTCTTTATTTCTTGGTATGCACTTATATTACATAACCTATATTATATTGATAAACATATATATTACTTCTATTATTTCTTTTATATACAAATTAATCAATTTAATTAATTCAATTTCATATAACTCCTATAATTTTCTCATATCACTCCATATTCAAGTTTCCTAATTGATACATTATTCTCATTTCATTCTATAACTCAATCTTATTTAGTTTCTTTCAATTCACATTAAATCATATAACGCTATTGTATTAAATTCTCATAATTAATTATACCACTATGCACACTCATAATCTCATTATTCATATAACTTTTCCACATAATTACCTAGTTTCTATCGTTTCTCGTGGATTCACTTTCATCATATTCTTTTATTTTTACATATTTTATTTCATAATCCTATACTCCCTTTATCATATGATTTATGTAGGTTCTCTTATAACTCTTCATAAACATATATTTTACATTCTATATATTACGTAGATCTTATCATATGACTTATTCTTTATACTTACATAAATTATAACACATACAAGAACATATCACCTCATATAATCAATCATACATACATTTCATGTCATTCGCCTACTTATAATCAACACTTCATGCATAATAAAACAACTATCAGAAATAGACTTATCACAAGTCCAATTTCCTTATAATCCCATAAAATAAGATGCACTCACCTGGGCCTCACTAAGTTAATACTGATCTCTCATATTTCTCTTGATCGATCTTATTTTCCAAATGTTCTGGAACTGATTTATGCTCGGTATCTACACAAATATACAATTTAAGGCAATCTATCAAAATCTAACCTTATAACTTGATACTAATAGCTTAAACGACTTTAAGAAATCAACATTTCCATTTTCCTTTAGGGGGTATCGATGCCCTACTGGAGGTATCGATACCCTCATGACATTCTGGAATTCTGCTCGTTTGAGAGGGTATCGATACCCCTTTGAATGGGTACCGATTCCCCCTAGCCCAGAAATCATTTTTGAGCTCGAAAATCCACTTGATTCAATTCAAACGCTTCATCTTTCATCCCCTTTCATATTCCTAACTTACATATACATACTTAAACTCATTAATATTCATTTATCTCATCTTTAACCTCAAAATTCCATCTTTCTTATGGAAATCAATAATCATACCAAAGTTTCCATGTTATCCAAACTTAATTATAACACTTCTTATTCTTATAGATGACAAGTCAAATTCATCCTCCAAATTCGTTTAAACCTTCTTATTCAAAATTTCACTTAGAACCCCATACTCTTTAATCTCTTCTAACATCTTCATCTTTGAGTTTTTACTTATCTTTAGACTTCCTTAAGCTTTCTTACTTTCCAAAGAATCAAAACCAACTTAGAATTCAAATAATAATCAACTAATAAAAATTCTCACCTTAGCTCTTGGCTTCCATGCGTGAAGAAGAAAGGAGAAGAAGAAAACTCTGGAAACTCATTTCCCCTCATTCCCACTTTTTTATATCCCTTAAAAGAGAAATAAAAATCTTCTCTTAGAAAAGACCATAATACCCTTATTACTTTCAAACTTTACTATTAAATCCAACCTCAAAATTCTCCAATTAAAATTCTAAACTTTTAACTTATTTCGAAATTGAACACAATACTTTCAAAATTTACCTTTAAGTCACTAGCCCGATATTGAGGATGTTACAAATCTCCCCTCCTTTAAAGAAAATTCGTCCTCGAATTTTCACTGTACATCTTGATAAGAACATATGTTCTAATGTTTTCATGTTGCTTCATTTACTTAATCTTTCCTGTCGCCATCAGAAAACTTACTTTTCATTCCTTTAGTTCTTCATCTACCTTCTTCCCCTTATACATCCATATCATATCACTTATCAAGTATACACTAACTTCAGTTCTTATCACTTCAAATCATAAATCAATCAATTTACTCGTCAATCTCTAATTGCCTTGTAATCATACTCCAACTTCATTCTATCATCACTTTACTGTCTCTTAACTTCTTTAATCATATAAATCATTCTTTGTTTCTCTGACTACTTCTACTTGACCAAGAAACATAACTTTAAATCTTTATCATATATAATTAAAACATACATCTTGCAGAATCAAACAATCTTTCACATCCTCTGACAAACCTTTCTTACTTCTAATCAACTTATAATTTATACTTCAACATAACCTTTATCATATTTGATCCTTTAAACTCAATCATTTCATTTCCTTATTCAATTACTTTTCCCTAATTTAAAATCTTCTTATAGCATAGGTCATATCTTTTCTTCAGACTCTCATACTCTTCTAGCTTCCTTTAGATACACAAATCCGTATCTTCTTAACTATACCACATTTACATTATCAGAATATACTACCATATTTAAATCCACATCATACTTGATTGACTTAACCTTACATCTTTTCCAAATCTTACAACTTTATCACTTTTACTATTACAACTCATCAATAGCAACTGTTCAATCTAGGGCATAAGCCCTAATCAATCAATAAATTATATACATCATTTCTATTCGAAATTATCTCAACAATAATTTACTTAACTTATAAATCCACCTTTATTCTCATACACCATGCAATTTCCATTATTCATACTTAACATTCTAACTTCTTTATCTTATAAAATGATTAATGATGTATCCATTCTTAAATTCTTCTTATCAATCATTAGCTTTACTCAAACATACAAATCCTCACTTCCTTCACTATATCACTTTACTATGATCACAGTATACAACTGTATCCAGATTCACTTCATATCTGGTTATCATATCCTGACAATATCTTAAAATCTTATAACTCCAATACATTTCATCACATAATCTTGTTAGTCAACGCTAACTCTTTCCATCTGGAATACAAACCTTTATCATATCCACAATCTTACTTATACACAATACTACCCATTTGATTCAAATCCATAACTCTGATTTCATGCATCTTATAAACATATCACTGATGCACTTATTCTTGAACTCTTTTACAATTCTAACCACATCATTCGATCCTTTAACGTTCTTTTGGTGACACTTGTTCACCATATTCTAACTTGTCCACTTAGTAACGAGACTACTCAATTTAACTTCTCCATTTGCATAAATGAAAACCTTCTAATCATTATCTCCATATCATTTAACCCAAAGGTCTGTAACAACAGAATCTTCCTCAAATCCACCATTGAACTCGGGTGCTCTTAACTCTTTCAAATAATTCTATACATTCATTCTATGAGTTAAAGAAGTGGAAAATTGAAAACACATCAAAATATTATTCAACATCATTAAGACATTTTCTAATCTTGTACAGGCATTCCCTGAGGTTTTTCGCTCTTCTCCCTGCCTGGGCAGGGCAGGTGAATGTTATTACCTTCAGGTCTATCACCTTGTGCTTCACTTTTGAAGCTCTCAATATCACACATATAATATAATATAACTATTGAACTCTATTAACAAGACAACACACTCCTTACCATTCAGACCATAAACTTTTTCACTTCGTATTGGCATGTACATTTTTTTTAAAAATATTGTTGACTTCGATTTAAGCCTAGAATCGGCTAAACCGTAGCTCTGATACCATTAAATGTAACACCCCCAACCCGTACCCGATCCGGCTACGAGTTCGAGATGTCACATTGACTTTTCAAAAACTTTACTTGAACAAAATAGTAAATAATTTTAAAACTTTTACTAAATACAATTGACTAATTTACATAAATTAGTATAATATGATTTTACAAACCAATTAGAGCATATCAAAATCTAAAACTTTATTTACATGCCAACTACCTCTATATACCAATTACATATATTTTCTGATCTGAACTTTGTAAAGGAGATACTGACATGTCTAGCTCCACATTGCTCTCTATATTCTTTTCGAACCTACGTGTGAAACAATCACAAGCAAAGTCGATGACTTAGTGAGGCAAATAAAACATATAATAGAAATCATAAAACATTCCATATAACAAAACACATGAACATTTAATACTAACTTATCATACAAAATCATATAACAATTTCATACAAAATCACACATCTTTTTATATAACAAATACACTCATGTACATATATCATCATTTACTTTCTTAGCATTATCATATATATTATTATCATTATTTATATCATTATCATCAAATTATTTATCACATGATCTTGTATTTATCATTTCTGCATATCATATAAAACATATATCATTTCACCTAGAAACACTCATAACATCATACAATTCATATAACGCATTTCGTATAATCAAAAACATATCCATCATATATATATATATATATATATATATATATATATATATTTTATTTGTTATTGTTTCTTTATTAGCCCATGATACACTAGTGAGAACTAAAGATATTTGAGTGCATTGAGGTTGTGCACAAATATTGTCACCACAGCTCGTATAAATGCACCGAAGTGCCACGTAGAATTGCACCGTAGTGCCACGTAGAATTGCACTGTAGTGCCATATAATAATGTCCATAAGGACCACATATCATTCCTTAAGAACCATATACATATGCCAATGATCACATAAGTGTCTTAATAGACCCCATACATGTTCCAAAGAATACATATATATCCCGAATGACCGCGTAGACCCTCGACTCTTGGCATGCCAACTATACCCCTAGCTCTCAGGACACATAACATGGGCATTATCATTTATTTCATTTCATATTCACACATTCATATTACTTATCTCTTATCGCATGTCTGATCTCTTATAATCATGTAATCACATAGCTCATGTCATTTCTTGTGAAATCACACATATCATGTAATACATATAACTCATATACTTTCTCATATATTCACATAGGTAATATCATAGGAATTATATCTTTTCATATGGTTTATGTTTTATTCTCTTATATTCACATACATCTAATACATATCAAACATGTTTACATAAATCATTTCTATATAATTCACATGTACTTATATTCTTTTTCATATACTCACATAGTCATATAATATAATATTTCATATGACCTCATATATCACATCACTTATATACATATCCAAATATTCATAGATATATATCACTTAAATTATTCCTATTTACATAATTTATGGTCATATAGTTCCTATCACAAGTCACTTATCTTATCCCTTCTTCTTATATGTTCATATTTATCATACAACACATAAGTTTTATTACATATTTATATCACTAATTCATAATATAATTTACATCGCATCATCTATCTTATTCTTTATTTCTTGGTATGAACTTATATTACATAACCTATCTTATACTGATAAACATATATATTACTTCTATTATTTCTTTTATATACAAATTAATCAATTTACTTAATTCAATTTCATATAACTCCTATAATTTTCTCATATCACTCCATATTCAAGTTTCCTAATTGATACATTATTCTCATTTCATTTTATAACTCAATCTTATTTAGTTTCTTTCAATTCACATTAAATCATATAACGCTATTATATTAAATTCTCATAATTAATTATACCACTATGTACACTCATAATCCCATTATTCATATAACTTTTCCACATAATTACCTAGTTTCTATCGTTTCTCGTGGATTCCCTTTCATCATATTCTTTTATTTTTACATATTTTATTTCATAATCCTATACTCCCTTTATCATATGATTTATGTAGGTTCTCTTATAACTCTTCATAAACATATATTTTCCATTCTATATATTACGTAGATCTTATCATATGACTTATTCTTTATACTTACATAAATTATAACACATACAAGAACATATCACCTCATATAATCAATCATACATACATTTCATGCCATTCACTTACTTATAATCAACACTTCATGCATAATAAAACAACTATCAGAAATATACTTATCACAAGTCCAATTTCCTTATAATCCCATAATATAAGATGTACTCACCTGGGCCTCACTAAGTTAATACATATCTCTTATATTTCTCTCGATCGATCTTATTTTCCAAATGTTCCGGAACTGATTTATGTTCGGTATCTACACAAATATACAATTTAAGGCAATCTATCAAAATCTAACCTTATAACTTGATACTAATAGCTTAAACGACTTTAAGAAATCAACATTTCCATTTTCCTTTAGGGGGGTATCGATACCCTCATGACATTCTGGAATTCTGCTCGTTTGAAAGGGTATCGGTACCCCTTTGAATGGGTACCGATTCCCCCTAGCCCAGAAATCATTTTTGAGCTTGAAAATCCACTTGATTCAATTCAAACGCTTCATCTTTCATCCCCTTTCATATTCCTAACTTACATATACATACTTAAACTCATTAATATTCATTTATCTCATCTTTAACCTCAAAATTCCATCTTTCTTATGGAAATCAATAATCATACCAAAGTTTCCATATTATCCAAAATTAATTATAACACTTCTAACTTCTTATTCTTATAGATGACAAGTCAAATTCATCCTTCAAATTCGTTTAAACCTTCTTATTCTAAATTTCACTTAAAACCCCATATTCTTTAATTTCTTCTAACATCTTCATCTTTGAGTTTTTACTTATCTTTAGACTTCCTTAAGCTTTCTTACTTTCCAAAGAATCAAAACCAACTTAGAATTCAAATAATAATCAACTAATAAAAATTCTCACCTTAGATCTTGGCTTCTATGCGTGAAGAAGAAAGGAGAAGAATAAAACTCTAGAAACTCATTTCCCCTGATTCCCACTTTTTTATATCCCTTAAAAGAGAAATAAAAATCTTCTCTTAGAAAAGACCATAATACCCTTATTACTTTCAAACTTTACTATTAAATCCAACCTCAAAATTCTCCAATTAAAATTCTAAACTTTTAACTTATTTCGAAATTGAACACAATAATTTCAAAATTCACATTTAAGTCACTTGCCCGATATTGAGGATGTTACAACTTTACGAGCAACTTCTTGACACCCATGTAGTGTCACCATACATGGTAGAAACCATGAAGTCCCCATACCCCAAGTGGTATGACGAGAATGCTCATTGTGAATATCACGGCGGTGTCCCAGGGCACACAATTGAGAATTGTTACGCATTCAAGAGAGTCGTGCAGAAGATGCATAACCAAAACTGAATCGACTTCAACAACTTGGGGGCATCCAAGTGTGGAATATCATTTCATCATTTGAGGCATTCTGTTTGAATTTGTTAAGCAGTGAATCACATTTGCAAACTTGCAATTATTTGAATATCATCTGAATTAAGAAACTCTGTAAATGGTTCACAGTTACATATCTTTGACGAAGTAACATGATTTAAAACAAGGAATTTGACTTTACCCAGAATATGCACTCAAACACCGTACCATGCTCTTGCAATAAACCAATATAATCTTTTCCTTTCATAAGGTGCGGACAACATGGGGCATCCTTTTGTATATGACATTAGTATACTTTTTATTTAAGACGCTCTATGATGATCATTATCTTTACAGATGGAATAGTCGAGTAGGTAAATCTAGTTTAGGTCATTTGCTTTGAAATTGAACTCTAAAAATGAGATTCCTTGACTTTCAACTACACCTAGACTATAACAGGTTCTTCTTGACAAACTTAAGAAATTAAATCCGTAAAGCTGAACTATTCCACTAAGGCAATTGGTTATAGAGTAAACTTGAAAGCCCTGGCCTTATGAGTAGATTACGTTTAAACCATGACATTGCTCAAAAACTTGGCAATTTGGTGTTTACTCCACTGCTATTGTCCGGCCGAAGACTTTGTGATGAGATGAACCCTTCAGTTAACTTGATAAAACTGATTATAATGTTAAGTTGTCCCTCTAAAGCAATTGGTTAAACGCCCTGGCTTTATGGATTCAGCTAGCCAGATAACGACAAATTAAATCAAATTTATCTAAGCAAGGAATTTTCGCTAATGATGGACTAAGGGAGTTAAGGAACACCTGTTATAGTCAACTTCACACGAGCACTCACGAATTTCATTTTTAGACCGATATTTTTGCACTACCTTTGTTAGAGGAGCTTACGAGGCTTGAACAAATGGAAGATTTCAAGTCTATTAATTGATCATGCTAGTTACGTCATTTTGTCTGCACCCAATTAAAATGACAAACAAAAAAAAACACATTGTAATAACAAAAAAAATGACCTTTTTATGGCTGAAACCTTAGGTCAACCTAAAGCCAACTCATTCATTTGAACATTTGTCAAAGAGCTGTAACTCTGAAACATTAAAAGAGCTATTGATTCCTTTGATATACTTTGAACTCATGTTTATAATTTGATTCAATTGCGAACAATATTTTACAGAATTTTTATCATTTTCCCTCCTAAAACAAGAAAAATGAGAAAAAAAATTCAAACAGGACAGTCTCAAATATAAAAGGTCTGTAAAACCAAAGCTTGAAATGGGGCATAGTCGATTCCAACGACAAGACCAACAAACAAAAATGAGGCTCCGTCCAATAGATAAAACATAATTAATTCATGTTGCATGCATCTTAGACACACTTAAGAGCATCACATTTATCATTTTTAGCACACATATTTTTTACAACTTTTAGAGTCAAATTTCAACTTCAAGATGAAAGATAATCGATTCAAAAAGTGCATTCGGAAATTGATGGTGGTTGCTCAACTTCACAACGAATGGGTGACTGATTGTCAACAAATAACTTTTCAGTTTCATTCAGAGTCAATTTTAACTTCACAACGAAGGATATTGGACTCGACACAACACAAGCTCAACTTCACAGCGAAGGGGCGACTGACTGTCAACAAACAACTTTTCAGTTTTATTCAGAGTCAATTTCACAGCGAAGGATATTGGACTCGAGACAACACAAGCTCAACTTCACAGCGAAGGGGCGACTGACTATCAACAAACAACTTTTTAGTTTCATTCAGAGTCAATTTCAACTTCACAGCGAATGATATTAGACTCGAGACAACACAAGCTCAACTTCACAGCGAATGGGCGACTGACTGTTAACAAACAACTTTTCAGTTTCATTCAGAGTCAATTTCAACTTCACAGTGAATGATATTGGACTCGAGATAACATAAACTCAACTTCACAACAAAGAGGTGGTTGACTGTCAATAAATAACTTTTCAGTTTCATTCAGAGTCAATTTCAACTTCACAATGAAGGGGCGGCTGACTGTCAACAAACAACTTTTCAATTTCATTCAGAGTCAATTTCAACTTCATAGCGAAGTATATTGGACTCGAGACAACACAAGCTCAACTTCACAGCGAATGGGAAGCTGGTTGTCAACAAATAACTTTCCAGTTTCAAAGACAATTTCAACTTCACGACGAAGGATATTGGCCTCGAAACAGCACAAATATTTGGATTTAAACTTCACGATGAAGGATATCCAATTCGAGGCTCAACTTCACAATGAAGGGGCCATCCACAGTTTTAACTTCACGAAGAAGTGAATCGTGTCCACCAAAGGCCTTCGAGTTTGACTACGCTTAGCTCTAAGGCACATCATTTGCAGTATAACTTAAGTCAATAGGGTTATCTACCAACCAAAGAACCTCGAGTTCAATTACACTCAGCTTCGAGGGCACATCATTTACAGCATAACTCAAGGCTAGAAGGGTTATTTGTGACCAAAAGACCTTCGAGTTCGACTATGCTTAGCTCCAAGTCATATCATTTGCAGCATAACTTAAGTCGAGAAAGGTTATCTACCAACCAAATACCTTCGAGTTCGATTACACTCAGCTCTAAGGCACATCATTTACAGTATAGCTTAAGTCGAGAAGGGATATTTGCCAAAGACCCTCGAGTTCGATTACACTCAGGTTCGAGGGTACATCATTTACAGCATAACTCAAGGCTATAAGGGTTATCTATGACCAAAAGACCTTCGAGTTCAACTACGCTCAGCTCCAAGGCATATCATTTGTAGTATAACTTAAGTTGAGAAGGGTTATCTACCAACCAAAGACCTTCGAGTTCGATTACGCTTAGCTCCAAGACACATCATTTGCAGCATAGCTTAAGTCGAGAAGGGTTATCTGCCAAAGACCCTCGAGTTCGATTACACTCAACTTCAAGGGCACATCATTTACAACATAACTCAAGGCTAGAAGGGTTATCTGTGACCAAAAGACCTTCGAGTTTGACTATGATCAGCTCCAAGATATATCATTTGCAACATAACTTAAGTCGAGAAGGTTTATCTACCAACCAAAGACCTTCGAGTTCGACTACGCTCAGCTCCAAGGCACATCATTTGTAGCATAGCTTAAGTCGAGAAGGGTTATCTGCTAAAGACCCTCGAGTTCGATTACACTCAGCTTCGAGGGCACATCATTTACGGCATAACTCAAGGCTAAAAAGGTTATCTGTCAACAAAGACCTTTGAGTTCGACTTCACTCAGCTAAAAAGCACAATCATTTGCAGCATAGCTCAAGGCAAGGAGGTTTATATGCCAAAGACCTTCGAGTTTGATTTCATTCAGCTCGAGGGCGTATCAACCGCGTTGCATAAGCAATGAACTACTTTCCGATCAAAGTTTTACACCCAGGTCTCTAAATCGATAAGAAGACCAAGGTCGACCAAGATTGGAAACAAAGAGTCACTTTCTGATTCCCCACGATTTCAACTTCAAGAAGGAGGACATCGAGCCCAATTGATAGACTTAGTGTCACAACAAACACTATCAAGACTCAAATCAAAGAGAATCGGACAAAAACTGGTTGTCTTTTTCATCTTTGTCCTATTCTTGTTAACACAAAAATGTGCAAAGAGGGGCAGTTGTAGACACTCGTTTTTGTCCGGGTCTACAAAGACATTTTATTATATTATATATTTATTTATTTATTATTATTATTTTATTATTATTTTATTATTTTTATAGGCCTCGTACTCAACAACCTCGAATTAGTGAGATTTAGAAAATAAACCAACGTATTTGAGTCATATTGAAACACTAAAACCGAAGTATTTTAAGTCCAAGTAGAACTCCAAATCTGAGCTAAAAATAGGTTTCTTTATACTATAAATAGACTCATGCATCAAGAGGAAAGGACACAGAGAAAAACGTGGAACCAAAATCAGAGGAAAGGCAACGATTTGGAAAAACTGAGAGAAGAAAAGTACAAAAAATAAGGGTGGAGGATCCAAAGCTAGTATCTAAAAGCACGAGGAGTAGCAGAGCATTTTCATTGCAAATCCAGTTTCTCTACACGCAAAACATGGGAGATATCAGGTAAGATGGTGTCTGACCTGCCTAAATTCGTTTTAAATGGTCGGTGGCAACTCTAATTCATTTAATCCAAGTCAAAGCCCAATTCGGGGCCCAACTGAAATACGGTTCTGACAGTCATATACTGCATTCTTTATTCTATGGTAGAAATCATGGTATGACTGAGGGTTCTGCATCTCAGAGCTCACACACGTATCTAGTCTACTGAGGATGTGGTTCGAAATCTCTACATCGGACACAACACCCTCGACTAACTCACCCCTTACGAGTGACGAACCTTGCGCCCTGGTTACTCAGTTTAAAGTGTCTTGCGCACTACCTAAGGATATCCAAATTCATTCTATTATTTGATACTAATATCACCTCTAAAGTAACTCGGGTGTCCTGGTCGTTTCTCGAGTATTCAGACAGGGCTAGTTTTATGACACCTTAATTTATCTCATTTCTAATATAATTAGAAATTATTCTTGTTCTCACTTGTAGTCTTATTTGAGAGTAATTAAATCTTGTGGGAAACCTTATTTATCTCTTAAAAATATCTTGGGCTTCTTGCCCAAAAAAGAACAAGGGTATCGATACTCACCTTTGGGTATCGATACCTTAAGGTTAAATCAAGTTGGAACTTGGTGATTAGTATCGATACTACTGGACCAGTATCGATGCTCACGAATTAGGGGTACCGATATCATTCTAAGTATTGATACTAAAAATTAATTCGATGTTTGGAATAAATGCTTTGGTATCGATACGTTGTTGAGGGTATCGATACTCCAATGAGTATCGATACCGAAAATGGCTACGGAAATCTTCTAAGCTATCTCATTATTGATACCACCCTATGAGTATCGATACCTCACCTATAGTATTGATACCCATTGCTTTGTTATTGATACTTCTAGCTCAAAACCCCTCCATTTATTTAACACATGAAGAACAATATATGTATTGTTCTTTCAGTACCAATACTTCTACCCATACATGCCTTACTTAAGCACAAAAATGACTCTTTAAACCACCCAAAGTGTCCTATTAAGGTTCCCAACCATTATTAGAGTTTTATGTGATATTAAGGGATCATAAATAACACTTTAAAACATACAATAACACTAAATCATATAATTTACCATGGAAACTGCTCACCATACTTCAAGGTCAACTCTTAAGCTATGATACATTTCTAGTGACCCATGAATGGTATGAAAAGATTGTAATGTGTTACCTTGATTTATTAGTTACTAATAACATCCTCAAATCAACTATGAGTCACTTTTACTTTCCCTTTACCTTGGAGCTTTCTCCCACCTCTTTTATTAAACAAAGTAAAAAATGAATTACTAACTCGACTAAAGGCTTGGATTAAATTTAAGAGAACTCTAGATAGCATAAATCTACTATAAACAAGCTTGAATTCTTGGATTCCCTTAAACCTCCATAAAACCCATTTTTGGAAACTAAGCCTAAAACTATCAATATGGAGCTCAAATTAAAGTTTGAATGATAGGGATTAATATTCTTGCCTTGGTTGAATCAAACTAAACTTGAGTCCTTAAAACTTTCACTTGGAAGAGGAAGAAGAAAAGAGAAATGATGAAGAAGAAAATGATGGATGTTTGATGAGAAATGGGGAATGGTTCACATGAGAAACTCTTAAAATAATGGGGTTTTTAGATCTTGGTTTGAAAAAAAGTCAAAATGCACTTTTGGTCATTCTCCTTTATTTTTTTCCCTTAAAACTCATCTCACCATTCTAACACTTAGGCCCAACTGAAGCCCAATTTCACTAAAATTGGTCCAACTATTTTTTATAGATCTTTTGGTCTCTAAATATGGGTTTCAGGTTGACGCGAACTACTAACTCGAGATTCGGGGCGTTATATCAGTAATATGATGAACATGTTCTTGAATAATAGGATCAAACTCAGCTAATATTTCAATTATTCCCAAAAAATTTCCATTACTATTTTGATACAATTTCTTATTTGTACCACATAATGCTAGATAATATTTTACAAGAAATTTCACAATTGAAATAATTCTCACTAAGACATTTTTCCAATGTTCTTTCTCATTTTTAAGTTGTTTTAGAGCTACTTTGTCAATAATTATGTTCTTTTTAAGTCTTAAACGCAAATCATACCAAGTGGCCATATTTTTAACATTTCATTAATTCTAACACAAATATGTGCCCAATCATTGTAACCCCCTAGACACGACCTATAAGGTACAGTTGAATCTAGACGGTCATATGTCATATACAAAATTTATTTCAGTAAATAAAATTCATGTAACTGTAATATACTAAAATAACCATTAGAAAATCCCATACGGTAAATATACAGAGATATCAACGTCAGGAAAAAAATTGGTAATACAAATGCGTGAAGGCAATAGTAAAAACATGTGTCACCAAAGTATAACAAAAAGAGACATAGAAATATACAGTGATACAAAAGTAAGGAGAGATCGTTCTGATACCAAGCCCGCTAGCTACTGCCTGGTACTATTTGAAAAGTAAAAAATTAAAGAATGAGCTAAAAATCTCAGTGTGCTCCTTATGGTGTATAAAACATACAAATAAAATAACTCGATAATAGTTATTTATAAAACATGATCACTACCCCATCCGATCACTAGAATGTGGTGCTCTAGAACGGTGGGAGCTAACTCTAGACAATCCCTCAAGAAATGATCGTCGAACCCACATTTGAAACAAGTACCCATCTTCTTCCTGCACTCTCCAAAATGATGCCTTCTATAGTACTCAAGAACGGTGGGAGTGTCTGAACGGTGGGAGCTAACTCTAGAAAATCCCTCAAGAAATGATCGCCGAACCCACATTTGAAACAAGTACCCATCTTCTTCCTACACTCTCCAAAATGATGCCTTCCACAATACTCACAAGTGACAACCAATGGTGCTCTAGAAGAACCACCCTGACTAGAAACTAGAACTGTCAGAGTAGATGACAGTGCAGATCTAGAACTCATACTACTTCTCTAAGAAGACTCGTCCCTACCTCTCTTGGTGGGACACACAAAAACATCAACAAAACCAGAAGATCCCCTTAATCGATCTCTATCTCTATCTCGGTCTCTATCCCTATCTCGGTCTTTATCCCTCTTACACTTCATACCTACTCACTCCATCTCCTCAGTAGTCTTGGCTATCTCTACCAATGTATCAAAGTCCATCTCCTTGTGGGTAGCAATTTGATCCATAATCTCATACCTCAGTCCATTTTCAAACCTTAAGCACTGATCCACCTCGGTGTCCACCAACCCCGGAGCATAACGACCCAGTCTGATAAACTCAATCTTATAATCCATAATAGTTATATCACTATGCTCCAAACTCTTAAACTCTTGACTTCGTTCCTATAAGTATTTCTCTCCGATGTAGAAACTCTAGAAATGTCCCTTGAAAAGATCCCAAGTTAACTGATCTGCTAGGATACTCTTGGAAATCGAATGTCACCATCTCATGGCTTCCTTCTTAAGTAAAGTTAATGCTCCCTTTAACTTATTCTTGGGCCTCAACTCCATCTCATCCATAATCCTCTTGGTATCCTCTAACCAGTACTCAGCATCTGTAGGAGGTCCCCCCAGTAATGCCCTCAAATATAACTACTTTAACATCCACCAGAGACATAAATATATCCACAGCAGACATATTAATAGGAGCTCTAGCTACCCTCTGAAACATGCGATAAATAGATCTATCTATGGCACTCAGATCCATCTCAGAATACTTGTTCTCAGTGATGGGAGGGTCTCTCGCAGGTGTAACTAGATCATCTTAGGAAGTAGATGGATGAACACGTAGAACAACACGATCTCTAATTAACGACAGGTCCTCTACAGAAACAAAAGACTGAGTCGCTCGCCCACAACCATGGCCACGACCTATCCTACGACTTCGAGCACTCATCAGATCAGATCTAATAGGCTTTACAAAAAAAATTCACACTTAAGTTAGATTGGTATAAGAAATCTCAAATCCATTTAAAATATTGTAAATCAAGGTAACATGGTGTTTGTAAACATAAAAAAATATCTTTTGAAAATACAATATTTGGACTCATTCATAGTTCGAGTGTTTAAAACCAAAAGCTCTTATACCACCAAATGTAACCCCCTAGACCCGACCTAGAAGGTACGCTTGAATCTAGACAGTCACATGTCGTATACATAATTTATTTCAGTAAATAAAATTCATGTAACGATAATATACTGAAATAACCATAAAAAAGTCTATACGATCAATATACAGAGATATCAGCGTCAGAAAACAAAATATCGACAATATAGATGCATGAAGACAGTAGTAAAAACACATTTCACCAAAGTATAACAAAAAGGGGGCATACAAAAATATACAGTCATACAAAAGTAAGGAGATATCAGCCTCCTAATACCAAGCCCGCTAGTCTACTATCTGATACTATCTAAAAAGTTAAAATTTAGAGAATGAGATAAAAATCCAGTATGCTCCTTACGGTGTATAAAATATACAGATAAAACATGATTTTTAAAACATGATAACTACCCCCATCCGATCACTAGAATGTGTAGGTTCCCCTGAACCATACACCTACTTGTACGGCTGGTAAGGACCTTATACTGATAGCATAAAGGCATGCGGTAAGGTCTTAGCCAATGCACAAAGCAAGGAGCCTGTGGTAAGGTCTTACAAGTCATAGACTATGCCTGAAAAACTTCCTCTAATCATACCCCCCAATGATAGTAAATATGCATGAATTTGAGTGAAAACAGTAATTTAATTAAATACAACATTAAAACATGTCATTTTTCATATTCAGATACAGAAACACGGTAACCAGAGATCATGTAAAAAATATGTGAAAATCATATATCAAAAGTCAAAACATATGGTAATACAAATGGCATTCAATCAGAATATTTCAATTTTCAATACAGTTCAAACATATAGTTTAAACCATTATTGTAACACCAAATAATAACACATTTATACCGATCTGAGAAGTCTGAAATGGTAGTCTACTTTCGAGTCTGCCTATCACGATCGACAGTAGTGCTAGACCCTACGAATTGAATAATTATCTCAAAATCCTAACATAAAATAAATAATAAACTTTAATTGAACAATTTACGAAAATCTACGACTAGCTCTCGAAGAACACGCAACATGTTGATCTATCAAATATGAAGTATTAGATCTAGTCGACCCTCGGTCAGGGGACACGGGTACCTTCACGAAAGTATAATCACATATCGATTTCATAATCAAATCCCAAATATATAAGTAGAAATGCTAAAAATACTTAGCATTTTCAGATTAACGGCTCGATTCGGGGCTTTCAGGTCAGAATTTGGAGAAACGACCCATAAAATCATACTAAGGCTGAAAAAACATCAATAGAGAAGTTTTTGAAAAAAAGTCAATGCTGGTCAACAGTCAAAGTCAATGTCGGTCAACGATTCGGCTTTACACAGCTTGGAACGGCTCAGCTCGTTGCGACTGAATAGGTTCGGGCCGGGTAAGTTCACTTAGGTCGGTTTGATTTTGGGTTTGGGCAGACGGGTTATGGGTCGATCGGGCGATCCGGTAGGCGGGTCGGGCGGATTGGGTCAGTGGATCGGGTTTGACCCATTTCTAGAAGGTCCACAAGCGGTGGACGATCCCCACACATAACGGCGGTGCATGGGGGCACATGCAGCAGTTCGAGCGGCCAAAAAATATGGAAAATTTTCTAAAAATTAATTTAAAGCTTTTTGAATCAATTACAAGGCTCAATTCACCACAGTGAACGACGGAGAGCTTGACATCGCTTCGTCAAAAATCAATTTAGCATACTTCTTTACACGCTGACAACAACGGCTACGAAACAGACACTGGTGAACTCGGGACGATGCAAGGAACTCAATAGTATGGGTGGTGCACTAAACAGAGCAACGGTTAGTAACGAATCGACAGTCAGTAATAACAATTGAAGAATATTTAATAAATTAGAGAATGAATTGATATTGAAGAAGAAAACTTAAAGAATTTTTAATAAATTGTAGAATGTGATTTGAGAAAGAAGGATATATGTAGTAGTATTTAACTTGAAATTCAATAACTGAGGGAAAAAAGTCTAACAATTGGAAATTAAAAATATTTAATTATTTTACTGTTAAGTGTAAATTAATAGGATTTGGGAAATTGCAAATTGAATGGAAGAAAGCTCTAGCCATTAAAATTAGAAGTGAGCCCCATTAATTATATGTGAATTTATATTATATGTATTACACACTTTTTAAGTTTTAGGAGTGATAAACTAAAGTTCGGCGGTGAGCCCCTGATACTATTACAATTCCTTTTGGGAAACTAATATTTATATGGAATGAGGGGCTCTCATTGTACACTTTAAAAGGGCACCCTGAGCAATTGCTGAAGTTGCTTGTCAAAAAATCGGCTCTGTAGCTCACCGGATAATATAGAACTCAAAAGGCTTCAGGGTTCGATAGGCGGAGGAGTGACAACAGATATGTGGCTTGCAAAGTACTAGGTCTAGAGGAGGTGTGCATTCGTGTATAAATTTTCAACTGGTCAACGTCAATTATAACATTGGTTTATGAGCAATAAATATATTATTTTGCAAGTTTCGATTCAATTCACTTTATGACATTTATCGATTAAAGGATAACAAATATCGTACCTTCTCCAAGGTCTTCCACGGAAGCTACTCTCAACCTGGCGTTGGGGGCAGCCTACAACCCTACCTCCCCCTTACCCTATTGCATATGAGAATTGGATTTTGTTGTTGTTGTTGTACCTCCTCCAAATTTTTTCTGCACGTTTACACCTTTGCTCTTGCTCCTCCACCTATCAAACCTCAAAGTCTCTAAAACTTTTAATTCTTTAACTAGCTATAATCCCCTGACATGATCAAACATAATATGACCAATACAAGCCCACGTAACCTACTAGTTAAATTTATAACATGATCGATACAAGCCCACACAACCTAACAGTTGAATTTAATATCTTACTATTAAATTTATTTTTTATATTGATTTGCAAATCATTATCATCTTTCTAAATAGATGAAAGAATGTAATTTTTTTTATCTAACTTGACGGGAGTTGAAAGTTTTTTCTTTAAAAAATGACAATTTGGAATCGATTGCATCAAATCAAACAATATTCCGTCCCCATGAAATAATTTTGATGGATTTATAAACGAAATAAAGAAATTTTTCTTGGCCCAATTCTTCTATTATTTGTAGCTTAATTTGGGCCAAAATCGGTCCAACTCCAAAACCTGGAAGATCTTTCGTCTTTCGTCTAAATAAAAACACCGACTTTTCGAAATCCGGCGGAGAATCGAACTCTTCGCCGGCAAGCTAATCGTCGCCCTCCTTTACTCCCCCTTGACTCTTCGGCGAACTCAACCGCCTCTAGCGGCGCATTTAATTTAGCACCGTCTTCTATCCTTTATAAAAAAAAAATGCTTCCTTTACAGCGAATAATTCGATTCGATCTTTGCCGCTTATCAACCGCTGCCTGTGTCTCTCGCCAAATTTTTCTTCCATTTTGTTTCATGAAGAAGATGAATGCTTCCCAGAAACCAATTTCCAGCAATTCTGTTTTAGTGAGTTCTCCGATCTCTAAACAAGTTTTCTATTTTTAGAGAATTTTGATCAAATTTTAATTGTAGAGGGTTGCTGGAATAATTACAATCCGCTGGTTTATTTTTTGATTTTATCTGTCACGGCTTCTTCTTTTGGTTAATTTGAGTGGAATTACTGAAAAATATTCGGGTGTTGTTCTATAAACAACAGATTACTGCTCAAAAGCCCTTTGGCAATGAATCTCCTGCTGAAGAAACAAGGCAATCTTCTTTGGGGGGGAAAATAAATGAGAAGCAATTTCAATCTAGCAATGAGATAGACTTTCCTTCATTGTCTGTGAATGCTGGTTCTAGTTCTAAAGGTACGAACTTTGGAAAATGGAGAAAAAGGACTGGTTCAGGATCGGAGCTGAGGCAAGAAGCTGTTAATTCTTCTGAACTCGAAGGGATTGCAAGCCAGCAGGAAGAAGGGGGAACGGGGATCGATTTGGAATTGCAGACAAGGCCTCGGCTCGTTAATTCTTCTTATCATGAGGGAATTGTGAGCATGCAGGAATCTGGATATAACGGAGTAGTGGATGTTGCAAGCCCGCTGGTAGAAAATTATTTCCCTAGCCATTTTGGAAAGAAGAAGGTTTATCGTAAAAACTTTGAAGAATCCAATAATGCTGTAGATACTAAGAGTTCTGAGTGTTCCGAGGGTTTGCCTAAGCACGAAAGATTCAATATATGCCTACCTCGACTTAGAGATATCAAAACACAAGAAATTTTGAGGCCTGGAATGGTTTTGCTGAAACATTATATATCCCTTCGTGATCAGGTTTTTTCCTTGAGGCTTAGCTTTTATTCGATTTGCATTCCCTTGTGAGAATCGGGTTGATCTGATAATGGATTCTTTTATCTTAATTTTTCAGATCGATATAGTCGAAACATGTAATTCACTTGGTGAAGGCCCTGGGGGATTTTATAGGCCAGGCTACAAAGATGGAGCAAAACTTAGACTTCACATGATGTGTCTTGGTATGAATTGGGATCCTCAGACAAGAAAATATGATAAGCGGCATCCAGTTGATAATTGTGAGCCACCCGAGATTCCGCTAGGATTTCGTCTTCTGGTTCAAAGAGCAATCAAAGATGCTCATTGCCTGATCAAGAAGGATTCTGATATGGTCAATCCAGAAGATATCCTTCCTTCAATGTCTCCAAACGTATGCATTGTAAACTTCTATTCAATATACGGTCGACTTGGCCTCCATCAGGTCTGTTCTTTACCTGGACATCCTTTGGATTCATCTCATTTGAACATCAAAACTTTAACAAAGTATTAAACTCGTATTGTGCTTTACAATGCAGGATCGAGATGAAAGCAGAGAAAGTATCCGTAGAGGATTACCTGTTGTCTCTCTGTCTATTGGTGATTCTGCCGAATTCCTATATGGTGATGGGAGGGAAATTGACCAAGCCAAGAAAGTGTTATTAGAATCGGGAGATGTACTATTATTCGGTGGTAAATCTCGAATGGTGTTTCATGGGGTGCCGTCCATCGTCCCATCCTCTGCTCCTGAGCCTCTTAAAATGAAAACCGGGCTTCGACATGGTCGTCTTAATCTTACCTTCAGGCAATTTTGAATACCTTGAACTATAAACACAACTCGCATATACATAGCCATTGCAGTATTCAATTTCTATAGCTCGAGTAATCTGTATTTTGAAGTGTCTCCTTGTTAGAATTGTTATACAGAAGCCAAAATATATGTAGAACAGCTAATTATTTCCAAAATTTCTAGTTGTTTGGTTCCCTCTCAATCTTAGCTTTTCTTGCCTGAGCTTGCATGTGGAAGCACTTGGCAGTTACAGTATTCAAAATTCGAGTTCGAGTTCCAAATATAGTATGTGTCTAACACGAATATGTTCGATACATATTGATTTTTCTTCAAATTTTTATGTACGAGTGTCGATGTTTAAGTACATTATGGAACGTGAAATGTAGGAGCAATAATACTGCTTCTTATACTAGCATGCGCCACATGATTCAACGTATTTGAACAAACCATTTTAATTGACGAAAATCCATGTTGGTTTCATAGAAAATAACTATAAGAATGTTAATTAAAAAAATTCCATTATTGGCAAAATTTATAATTTTAAACATGTCAGAAACCAGATAACTTGTTAAAACCCATACAATATTTCTTTGGAAAAACTGCACGGTCACCCAACTATCAGCAATTTTGGCTACGTACAAATTGCAAACAAGTCATTAATGTTGGCTTTCATTTTCACTATGGTCACTCAATGTAGCTTTTGTTTTCTTTTTGGTCACATACGATTAATTTTGTTAGTAAGATGATACATGTCACCTCTTGATTGATTTTTTAGAAAATAAGACAATTATTTGGAGGGTTGAAGGTGAGATTTGAAGTCTAAGAGGTCGACAAGGGATGTACGACTGGAGTGGAGAAGTAACAGCGGCAACTAAGCAAACAGGCGACAACAAAGATTAGGATTTGAGAGGGGGATTTCTTTTTGAAGGAATTCTAAATATTGAGGACTTTTTTTGAAATATTTTGAATTAGGATCAATTTGATGGAGTGTATAAATTATGAGTGCTAGAATTATTATTATTATTATTATTATTATTATTATTATTATTATTATTATATTATTATTTTACATCACCAATTTCATTAAGTCAACGGTCAAATCTAATGGCGGATGACCAAAACAAAAACATAATCTTAAGTATGATTTTTAAAGAAATAATTAAATGGTTAAAATAAAAATATAAAAATAGATAAGTGACTAAATAGATAATTTATCTAAGAAAAAAATTTACATGGTTGAAGCTGAGATTTGAACTGCCCTATAAAAAAAATCCTTCAATGCATAGACACTACACTCAAGTGTTACATTCACTACTTTGTTGAGAAAATATTATGTATAAGTATTTAGATTAATTATATAAAAGTTTTAGGTTAAATTGAAGTTCAAATTAATTATATATTATTACATCATGATATGAAAAATATGAAATAAATATAATTAATTAAAAGATTTTTGTATAATTAAAAATTAAAATCTTTAAATATTATTATTTTATAGTTTTATATTTTTAAATAGTCAAGTATAGTCTCTATCATATAATACATGTAATATTTAGGTGAAGTTGCTATATATTGGAGGATTTTTTAAGAGGACTTAAATCCCATCTCACAATCCTTTAAGAAATTATTTTATTCTTTTAAATCAATCAAGAAATGATATATATCACCATATTAATAAAATTAAGTATGAATGTTGAAAACAAAAATAAATATTAACTAGTGTACCAACAATTAGTTAGTCTAATGGGATGAGGTATTAGATCTTTTAAGTAAGGTCAGGGGTTTGAATCCTAGTATTTGCGAATAGAGCAAATTGGGTTGGGAGGGTTGCCCTCACTTTTTTAGTACCCGATCTGAATTAGTCGATCAATAGATCATATACCAGTGATTAATTAAAAAAATATTAACTCATATAATCAGACAAAAAATGATTTTTGTGATTTGTGTATAAAATAATTGAGGACAGAAGTAGCCTGAACCAAATGACTTTGTACTTACCTTAGATTCATTAAAAAAAATTGATGACAAAAGTAATTTTTTATTAGTGAGTAATTATTTGTATAATTTATTTTAATTTTTTTTTGAAATAGAAAAGGAAAGAAAAAGGAAATAAGTTATTAGATTGGCTCTACAATGTAATAATAATGTGTAATTGTTGAGAATCTTTATAATATATTATATCTTGTCATCATCCTAAATTAATCAAAAGATAATAATAAGAATGTGTATTTTTTATCAGATCATCATTTCTTATCTAAAAGTTAATATAACTCGATTAAAATATATGATATCTTATCATTATGATCTTAAATGAAAATAAGAAAACACACAACAATAACGTCTTTTTGAAAACTTCAAATTCTCATATATTTTAAATATGTTTTTTTCTTTTAAAATTTTAAACATCGGTCATGTTAACATAAAATATTATGTTGGAAATCGATGACGATATTCGATACTTGAATCGATTGGTTTGCTAGCTCAAACAATCGTCGTCCTGATTCTGAAACCAAGTGTGGAAACAATCCGGTATATGACAAGGTCTGCAACCTCATCAAGTAGGTGGCTGATATAACGATGATATGGAATCAAGCTTTGCCCATCGCTTTGATAGCGACCATCCTGTTGTTTGCCTTTGCCCTATGAATGGGATCCATACTCCCAACACGAACAAAAACAATCAGCCAAGAATACTCCAGAAATTCACGTCACAAACAAATGTGGAAATCCTATATGCCAACATTATTATGTACCTACACGTCTTATTTGCTTTCTACTCCTCATCCTTATCTTCTCCCAACTTTCAAACAATTATTCATTAAAAGAAGAAGAAAAAAACTTCTTCCTTTACTAAAAGCTGACAATAAATTATTGATTAATATATTAATTTAAATATTCATAATAAGTGAATTCTATATTAATATTACTATCTTTCTCATGTGCGTTTGTATATATGATTTGGATAACCAAAGTTGCTTAATATTAGGATGGGCATGAGAATCGAATTTGATGGGTTCCGACGTTGGGGTTTTAAAAAAAAAAACAAATCAGGTTTGGGTCGGGTCGGTTTTTTTAAATGTGATGTTCAGGTCGGGTCGGATTCGGATTCGGATTTATGGTGAAAAATACTCGACCCGACCCGAAAAATACAATTTTACCTTATATATTTAGGATTAATTACAATAATATCTCTCTATATATTATTTTTTAATTAATCATTGTTTTTATTGAATAAAAATAATATTTGTTATTATTTCGAGTCGGATTTGATCGGATTCATATTTTATTTCAAAAAGTCGGATCGGGTTTGGGTCAGGTATAAGGTATATATTTTTTGGGTCAGATTGGGTTGGCCGAAACCCAACCTATGCCCATCCCTTTTAATATTATAGTCTTTTTCTCTTCTCATGATGTCATTTATAAAGTTAAAATGCAATAGATGGGTTAAGTTTCATTTATACATTTTTAATTTAAAATTTATTTAATATCGTTAGATAAATGAAAATAAATAATTGAGATTAAATCTCTTTTTCAGTGAATATTCTGTTAATTTTATAAAGTAATATTTGTTCAAAATTTTTCTTAATTGTTAACAATGCACACAATCTACATACGTAATTGCTTAAACCCACGACTTCTAAGAAGAACACAGGGCCAAAGAGGGAGGGGCACCAATCCAAGACCCATAAATTAAAAGAAATTCTTAAAATAGTATTTTTCTCTTATTATTTTTATAACAAATTAAAAATATATAAAATAAAATAATGGACTCGTGAGTTTATTAAAGTGTCAATTATCATTATTTTTTTTGCACGAACCAACTTACTTCAGTGGTTAAAGGAATTGTTATTGTTCCTAGAGGTCACGCGGTCACACATTCGAGAACAAGTAGCTGCAGTAGGGTGACTGAACGTTCATTGTCAAATGATTAAGAATATTTAGAACATATATTATTTTGTAATCAATTTTAATAAAAAAAATTATATTTTTTCGATAATGCGGAAATAACAAGCTTAAGATATGGGAGTTTTATCCCTAACAACTAAGTCAACCACCTCCATTAGAGGATGTTGATATATCACCATTTCTAGGGGACGGCTTCTAGCCATTGCGACGCTTGTCTGCAACCATGTTAGCCTCCCGGTGAGTATACTTAACTTTCGCCTCCCAATCTCTAAGAAGTAAAGCTTGTATCATCGTGACAGTAGCAGAGTCATCTCTTTCTCGAGGTGAATTGTTGAGAAGCTCTACTATTGTCCGACAGTCAGTTTCCGTCTCAACCTTCCGAAACTCCATGTCCCAAGCAATCAACAAAGTGTCATGGAGAACCCACAACTCAGCATTCAAAGCTATGCAAAAGCCTATACTCCTTGAAAAGCCTCGAATCCAATTACCATGATCGTCTCTCACCACCTCACCTGTTGCGACCATTCCCATCGTTCCTCTCATTGCTCCATCTGCATTTACTTTTACCCAGTTTTGGTCAGGTTTTTTCCAACAGTGAATTCCCAGGTTCGACCCCCTACTCCCAGTTTTGAGTATCTCTGTTGCTGCAATTTCATCTTTAAACTGAATGCATTGTGGTAAAAAATCATCACGTTCCACATAATCATCTTGCAACAGAATACAGCAGCGCCGCTTCCATAATTTCCAGCATGTTATAACAAACATCAGACCCTAATGACGGTCATTAAACGAAAATCACCACTGCCTTGGGCATTAGTAATAAGCCATTCATGAATGAATAGGCATTAATATAAAGGTTTGCAATTTATTGGCTTTAATTAATTTTTGCCATATATCAGAAGCAAAAGAACATCGATGTAAGACATGGTTCATATCCTCAACCCTATGCTGGCATAACTCGCATCTTGTCGAAGAAGCAATACGTCTACGATACCTTTCATCGTTGGTTAGCAACCTCCCATGAAGCGCCACTCATAGAAAAACTTTTAATCTCTGTGGCCCGTTTAATTTTCACACAAAACGCCACCGATCACCATTATCGTTACTCGTTTGAAGGAGTCAAAACTGAGTAAGCTGACTTAATTGAAAAGTTTTTGTTAGCCTCCCATCGCCACCTAGAAACATCGTCACCAAAAGCTTGATTAGGAGGATACATTGCAGCAATGTTATTACAAATGCGTTCAGATAAAACAGTACGTAAATGCATCAATATTTATTTCTCAAAATTCAAAAAAAAAATAAATCTCTTTAATTTTGGTCGTTCAAAATTATCACCATCAATTCACCAAATATCTTTTCGGATTTTTCATGTTAATGAAAATTTTTATTAACATTATTTTTTTCTTCAAAACTCAATGGGAGGAATAAATTTAAGTACAATTAGTATGCTTCTTTTCTCTTCTGTATTTCACAGTTCTCCTTAAAATTATTACTCTCACTTTTTAATTTCGCATATTTCTCACAAATACAGTTACAATTATTTATCATCTATTGTGATGCATAAATAATATTGAAGATTGTTCTTAAAATTCTAGGTAGACTATGTTTTCAAATTCTTTCTTTTAATTTTTATATATTTTCAAATTCTATATAAGATCGTTCTTTTATTTCTAAATGATATTTTATGTATTAAGAAAAATATGTGAGAAAACATTGATTTTAACACTATCATTAATGATTTTTGCATCATGAAATATTCAAAGACAATGTTTTTTATAAGTATTTGTATATTTAAATATATTTTTTGACATTTTTATATTGTTATGAATTATTATTTATTTAATTTAATAAAAATTATAATATAAATTTTATATTAAATTTTTCTTAAATTTCTATTGAATTAGGAGCCAATTTCTTTTATTTTCCCCTCGAGTCAAAAAAATAATCAGAATCTACCTTGAGAAAACAACATTCATCTTACCCACTAAGATTACTTCTGAGTTCTTTATTTGTTTCACTCAAGCAAACTATTTTATTCGTATTATTACATGATACGTTAATTGATTATGTTAAACAGTTATAGTTTCATTTATTTGTTTTTTATTTTTTATGATAAATTTCCTTAATGGTTTAAGAATGGTTGTTATTCCTAGAGGTTTAAGGTTCAAGCACTAGAGGCTGTAAGATATTTGAGCTTGTCAAATGATTGAATAAGAGTATTTATTTTTCAATTTTAACCGAATTAACTGACCGAACCGAATTAGTTCGATCAGAGAACATTTAATATTTTTCAATATTATGTTAATGATTAATTTGGTTCGAAATCGGTTAATTAACTGAATTAATCAAATTAACTGAAATTATTAAATATTGATTATATTATATATATTAAAATATATATTTTAAGCTCAAACCCGTTAAGAATTAAGATCCAATTATTTTTAACTACGCTAGACTCATTAAATTATCAATACTTAATTAAATTTTAACCCAAATAAAAAAATTCTTCTATTATATTCAAATTAATCTAATTAAAAAATAAATAAAAAAATTTCGGTTAACCGACTGAAATAACTGAACTTTATTCAGTCCGTTAATATTTTTTTAAATTCGGTTTGGCTAACGGTTAAAGAAAAAAGTTTAATTAATTCGGTTAATGAAAATTTAATTCGGTCGGTGGCCTAATTAATCTTTTGAATACCTTATGGTTGAAAGTATTTAGAACATATACTACCACCTGTAAGCATCCTAAATTAATTAAAAAAATTAAATCTTAAATTTAAATTCCTATATATATATTCCCAAATTAAAATACTATACAAATGGAATAAAGTCGATAGAATCCTTTGACAACTTTATATCGAGAGTTTCAATTTATTTTATATGGTTCGAGAATTAATTTAAAGCAACTAAAATTATTTAATTAAAATTTGCGTTCTTTACTAGACGTTATGTTTTCGAACAAATTTATTTATATCTAATGGCAATCAATAGCAATAGATAGACCGATTCTTACTGAAAACTTTTAATTGGAAATAAAAATTAATATAAAATTTAGTCACAGTTTTCACGTGAAACTTGAGTTACTTACCATTGCGTGTTGTGTTTACTTAACAAATAAACAAATAAACCAATGAATATAAAAGGAATAATTATTTACATTTTTTCTTCGATATATATAGTTTGTTCATTAATTATTATATGTGTAAATCGGAGAGCATACACAACGAGAGCGTGTAGGCATGAGTACACCTATATCAAGTCTCTACTCATACTGGCTGTAACTGCTTTGCATTATCTAAGTGCAACTCTAATTTTACTGTGTATTATCTATATGAAATGCTGATTTTATAATTAATTCCGTTAGTCATTATCTAACTCGCGTACCGCATATTCTCATGATAATACAATGGGTAAATATCTGATATGAAAAGTATGAATTTGAAATAATTTGATTTCGAAAAGAAAAATACAGTTTTGCAATTATATGAACTGAAAAATAAAAGTACAGATCTAAAATGTCATAGTATAGTCTGAATTACAAATTTTTATAATAAGTTCTTATTACGAATTTACATTTGATTTTATACATATTTTATTTTATTAATGTTTGTATATGATACATATATTGTATGTTTTATATGTTAAATATTTTATCTAGTTTAATTTTACTTTGTTGATTCACTAAGTGAAAATTTAGCGTGTGAGTGTTTCACATGTATGTGCAAGTTAGAAGGAGAAAATAGGGAGTATATCAGTATCATTTTAGAGGAATCAGTTCTGCCACCAGAATCAGTAAGTAAGGACATCCTGTCTATTAATTTATTTGGTAGTGACATGTATATCAAATAAGTTTCCAGCTGCTCTGATTCGAGTCTCTTTAAGATATTTTTTTCTAAGTTACGAAGGTTTGGTTTTACAAAGGTTATTATTAATTATTAATTTGGTTTATTAAATCGTAATCATTTATGATAGAAACGATTTTCAAATCAGGCAGTTTCTAATCGTTTTGATTTAAGATATGTTACAATACAGAACTGTCTAAAACATTATTTGAATTGAATTTAAATTTTGATATTTAAATATTAAATTATGATTTTGTGTGATTATTAGTTTTAAAATAAATAAATGCATTTTGATATTTTAAAGAAATAATTTTTGTACTGATTTTCAAATAGTAAATGTTTCGTATGACTGATGTGATACCTTTAACTCATATACGAGTACTTATATGAGTTAAGGGTGTTACAACATGTATGTTAACGGTATAAAATTTTTGAATGAGGTAAGCAAAGGTGGAAACCATCAACAAAATAGGCCACTAATTGAAGAAGATTCATATTTTAAGGTAGACACAATAAAATTTTAGGATGGACACCATTAATAAAATAGATGATTAATTGAAGAAAAATCAAATATCAGAGTAGGTACGTGTACACTCTCAACCATGAGTGCTTAGGCCACGGACGGTAGGGTCCGAGTGGTGTTGAAGAAGATGAGTTAGTTTGATTCCCACTTCTCTAATTCCATCTTCCCCAACTAAGTGGAAGTTGATGATACTGTTACTGTCGATTAAATGAGTTCATTTAAACAAGGATAAAGTAAAAATTAAATATTAATTTTATTAATCATAATAATATAAATTAATTATAATAATAAAAATTTAATTAAATAAAGATATTATACTGCTTTCAATAGGAGACACAGATAGTCATTCATTCAACCAAATTATAATAGAGTTCTAATAACACACCTTGTCACCAACTAAATGCATCTTTGTCCTATACGACAAAAAATACTATTTCTCTAAATAATATTATTTGGATTCTATTTTGTAATTAAATTAAAAAAATGTCACTCATAAATTAATCATAAAATTATCGTACTTTAATTTTAGGTGATAGTTTTCTTTTATTTGTAAAATATTTTTTAATTTTTTAAAAATCTTTATATAACTTTTTTACTTTTATAAATCAAATAAAAATATTTTTATTATAAAATAAAAAAATAAAGAAATAAAAAATAATAATAAAACACTGAGGTGGCTCAAAATGTTTATATAATATTTTTCCAAAACTTTATATTTATAAACATAAAGAATATATATATTATACATAACTTTAATTTTAATAAATTTTACAATCTACGTAATAAAATAATATAAAATTTTATTTAATAATAATATTTTAATCATAATAGATGTTCAGATAAATAATTATTCATAATATTTTAAAAAGTATTTTCAATTTTTTAAGAACTTTAATTAGAATGGATATCCAAAATTTATTAACTTGTCATTTTTGTGCCTCACCATGAATCAGATATGCCAGGCCAGACAATGGCAAGTGACAAGTGGCAACATTTCATCGACGGCTAATATTAAGCCAGGTATGAATAAGAACAAAAGTGTAATTATAAAGGCAAAAGAGGGGCATTTATTTAGACCTCGTTCTCGGCGAGCAGTAAAGTACAGGTCAGCAATGCCTTGATTCTCAATATAAACATGCGTTCCCAACCCGGGCTCAAATCAGAACTGAATCTCCTCTGTATATTCCCTGCCTTCCCCGTCTCTAAACAACCAAACACAGGCCTACATTATCGACGGTAAAAGATGCAGAGATTTATTCCGGTGAGGAGATTATTAACGGAAGCAAAATCTTCTCTCCGCCGTCTTCGACGATGCTTTTCTCAGGTGACTCAGAATGAGGTCGATAAAAGCGATGGCTTTGTTCCTAAAATGCCCTCCTTTGACTACACTCCACCTCCTTACACCGGTCCTTCCGCTGATGAGATCCTTTCCAAACGCAAGGAGTATCTCAGCCCCGCCATGTTCACCTTGTACAGCAAACCAGTGAGTTCCTTTTTTATACTTCTTTTTGAATCAATGGATCTATGGAGCTTTCAGTTGCATAACTGAAATCAAATCAATCATTGTCTTTTAAGATTTAAAAGCGGTAGTCACTTGATAATCAGCGGTTCTTTTGTAACGTCTACCACGTGTTTCTGTTCATGCAAAGCGTGGATTTTAATTTGATATTTTTCGTTAATTAACAATCTAAATGTCTTGTAAAAGATTATTATTCGCTCACTTGATTTCTTTATATATTTTTTTTAAACTTAATATAAATAAGACGAAGAAGAAGATGAAATTATTTAGAATGGTTCACTACGGCTCTTAATTCACCATCTGTTTGGCTGATTATTGGATTCATTGAACTAAATCTTAGCAGAAGATTTTTCCTTATTTGAATTTTTACTCCTGTGTTCCCATCATTTGGATTCTGTCATTGGTTTTTACGACTTAACTCGAGTAAATATTTCTCCTACGCCCCCACATCAGCCTCATATAGAACCAGACAAATTCTGAATAAATCCATAACGAGGGCTGTGGTGAAATCAGATTGGCGGTGGGCCATTGTGCCAAACAACGGGCTTGGAACGGGTTTGTTTGATAATTGTTAACTTTGTCATTTTAATAATGGATAATGGATATTCTTTTTCCCCCATTTTCTTGTTTTCAGCTGAACATAGTGGATGGGAGGATGCAGTATTTGTTCGATGACAAGGGGCGAAGATACCTAGACGCATTTGGAGGGATTGCTACTGTGTGTTGCGGCCATTGTCATCCTGACGTAGTAGAAGCAATCGTCAATCAAACCAAGCGCTTGCAACACTCCACTATTCTCTACCTCAACCATAGCATCGCTGATTTCGCTGAGGCCCTTGCCAACAAGTTACCCGGCAACCTCAAGGTGATTACCGTCCAATTATGAGATAATACTGGGTATATATGAGATAATACTGAGTATATATGAGATAACTTAAGATCAAATTTTGACAATAGTTTGAGATTTTTTTTATTTTATTTCTCAAAAGGAACTTGGAGTTGAAGAATGCACGAGGAATTTTTATTTACTATTTATTTCTTTTATGTTGGTCATTGTAACAAGTTGTATATGTGGATTTGGTCTCGATGTACCATAAATTGGGCTTCTGTTTTGGGGTTATGTAGGTAGTATTCTTTACAAATTCAGGGACAGAAGCAAACGAGTTGGCAATGATGATAGCAAGACTATATACTGGATGCCATGACATAATATCATTGAGGAATGCATATCATGGGAATGCTGCGGGGACCATGGGAGCCACTGCCCAAAGTAATTGGAAGTTCAATGTTATACAGGTATGTGGCTCTTTTTCTCATGGTATATTCTTGAAAGATTTATTGTTCCCCAAGTATTTGCCACTATTTGTGTCCGATTACAGTTGTTAAATATGAAACAACTTGGGTAGGTGGTTATTAGGACACACTGATGTTATGTCAATCTTATTTTATTGTTGGATTGCCAACCAGCATATTTTTTGCTATGGCATAAACGTTGTACTTGTAATTTACATCTTATATTTGCCTAGCTACTAAAAGGATGCTGTAATTGATATCAATATTTTGAGGAGAGAATTTTTTATAGTGCCTAAAATGCTTAAAGTATGTAAATATTATTCTTTTGGTTAGTATTGTGCAGATGAGCTGCTTTTTTTTTTCAGTATGAAGGGAAATGATGAAAACAGATAAAAGATATCTCAATTGTGTTAATTATCTGAATTCTATTAGAACTTATTGGCAAACTTGTGCATAGGTTTACCAGTTTACCTCAATGTTGTGTGAGTAGAAAATACGTATTAATGCATCACATGATGTTAGCTAGTTCTTTTATTGCATGGACCACCATTTGTTATCTTTTACACCATAAGGTCCATAACTTTTGACGATGATAGCTAGCAAACCATGCCATATCATTGCAGCAAGTGCTGATGTAAGATAAAAGAACACTTCAACATCTCCCTCCTCCATTTTTTTCCTTTTCCCTTGTAAGGGTGGATGCAGGTGTCTAAAATTCAATCCTTCCTGTATGGAATAGCCAATGAATCCTCTATTAGACAGGTTTTATTTATGTAATGTTTGACACCTTTAGTACTAAAGATTTGTACATATATTGATAATATCTAAAGCAGATATAATTAAAAATCAAATCAACCTAATTGTCTAATCATGCCCAAACTATTCCACCTTATATATGTTCACTGCTTATAACCCAATGTTATGGCTTGTAAAGTTTAGAAGCTTGTTATGTTTCTTTTTAATTTTAATATGCCAAGTTTTGATATTATGAAATAGAAATCTGTCAACTTAAGTATGCCTAACTCATAAATATGTGCATCAGAGTGGAGTTCATCATGCTGTAAACCCAGACCCATACCGCGGTGTCTTTGGTTCTGATGGAGAGAAGTACGCAAGGGATGTCCAAGATCTTATCCAATTTGGAACTTCGGGCAACATTGCTGGTTTCATTTCTGAAGCTATACAAGTAATCACCAATATTCAGAGTCTCCTTGAATCTTCATTTCCTTTTATCAAAATTTCATGATTTTATAGTGAAGACAACATCGCCTAACATTCCATGTTTTTGTTGACAGGGAGTTGGTGGAATCATAGAATTGGCCCCGGGTTACTTGCCTGCTGTTTATAGCACCATAAAAAAAGCTGGAGGTCTTTGCATTGCTGATGAGGTTCAGGCTGGGTTTGCTCGCACAGGGAGCCATTTCTGGGGATTTGAGAACCATGGGGTAGTTCCTGACATAGTGACAATGGCAAAGGTTATAAGTTCTTTCACTTTCTTAGTGTTATTAAAAGGTCCTTCCTGCCTTCCTTTTCTAGATGTGCATCATAACAGTAATCATATTCTTGTGGTAGCAGTTTTTTTTTTAAAAAAAAAAACTAAGTACACAAGAATCTGTTTTCGCGTAGCTTATCCATTCACTTACAGCTAACTTTTGTGCAACGATATGTTTCTTTTATCACATTGATAGGGCATTGGAAATGGCATCCCTCTGGGTGCTGTAGTAACTACCCCTGAAATTGCGGTGGTCTTGACTCGCAGGAATTACTTCAATACCTTCGGCGGGAACCCTGTATGTACTGCTGGAGGGTTGGCCGTCCTGAAAATAATTGAAAAAGAAAAGCTCCAGGAAAATGCATTTGTTGTCGGGACCTATTTGAAAGAGAGACTAACCGCACTAAAAGATAAATATGACCGTAAGCTTTTATCCTTTCTCCTGTATAAACATTCTCCAATCCAACGGTGACTAACATTGATGATTGTACCATGTATGGATGTCTGCAGTCATCGGTGATGTGAGAGGAAGAGGATTAATGCTTGGAGTCGAATTCGTCACGGATCAGAAGCTCAAGACTCCTGCAAAGCTTGAAACTCTTCACATAATGGACCAGATGAAAGGTTAGGGATCTTCCAATCCCCACATTAATCGTACCATAGGATGTACTATGCTTCAACTCACTAACAAACCTACTTATTTTATTCTTCTAGAAATTGGAGTATTGGTGGGAAAAGGTGGATTTCATGGCAATGTATTTAGAATCACCCCTCCTCTCTGCTTAACTAAGGAAGATGCAGGTCGGTTGCTCTTCTTCGTATAATCATCATAGCATCCGGTACCGTTGGGTTTTTAATGAATGATGATTTCTTGTTGCAGATTTCCTTGTAGATGCAATGGATTACATCATAGCGAGTATGTAAAGCATCGGGCATAAAACGTGAACGAAGCTATCACTATAGGATCGTTCATCCACAAAAGTCGCTTTAATCACTTTTCTATCATAACACCCCTATTGCTGGTGAAGTCACGAATGCACATAGGTTTCTGCTTCAATAAACTAATAGGTTTGGTACAATGGTTTCGCAATATTATGCTATTAATGAGTCAACAACTCGTTGTCTCTTGTTCAAACTCTTCCATTTCGGACTTGAACTATTTGAAGTAAAGAATAAAGTTTGATGGTTTAACCGTATGAAATATCAAAGCATGTTGGAGAACAATTACTCAATTGCTTGTTTAGCATGTGTTCATGAATGCCTTATGGATCTTAATGTTTTGACTGTAATTTCGAAACAGAGAATGGGTAAAATGGATTGCTCGAGGGTTAATTTGCAACCAACTGTATAATTTTTTGTTTACGCCTTAGGCGAGAATTAGTAGACGATAACCCAGTATGAGAGCTAAAGCAACATCATTCTCTCCTTTTTCTCCATATGTTCCGGAAGCATATTATATACCCCGATAGAATTTACAAACAATGACTATGTTCATTCCTAAGACATGGCCTACATACCCGAAAGTCTAAAAAAGAGATCAATAAATCCATGTTACCTTCTGCAAAATTCGATTTGATGCACATAATTTTCATTTTTATAAAAAATTGATTTCATAATCTCATTTTCATTAACAATCCATATCATTTCATGTAAATACATAGAAACAGAACATACATGTTTATATGCCTACCTTTTCGTAATACAGAAAATAATGCACACCTCTAGTGAACAAAAATTTGTAATTTCAAAAAACATAGAAAAAATCTACTTACTCTTAACACTTAGTTTAGATGATTAACTTAACTCCTGATATTGCAAATGAACATAGCAACTAAATACACTCGCTGATCTTTGTTGATATTACTACTGAAAGGTTCTGAAATAATAAATATTCTCTTTCAATTGTTGGAATCTGCCTCGAATACATTAAATCCACCTCAAATGACATAAAACAAGATCTCCAAGAGTCCAGAAGCAAAGGGAAAAAAAATAAAAAATCACCAAACTAATTCAAATGATGTAGCTTCCTTATAAATTAAAATAGTGACTAAAATTATTAACTAAATTAAATCAAACAATCCTCCATTCCTTCTCTCGTCAGCCGAACATGAAGTAATGATCTAACACGCTTCATCATGTGGATTAAGGATGCGGTTAACTGAGAGCGTCTTTACCGAGGCATAATCACACCTTTTATCTTATGTGTTTCAAAATAGTATCCTATTTTAAATCAATACTGTTTGGGTACTATTTTGAGATACGAAACATGGATTATTCTCATAAATTCACTTTATTTTATTATATTTATTTATTCAATAAAATTATTGATAATATTAAGGTGTGTTTTTTTCATGTAATTTCTTTTATATTTTTTTTGTTTTTCAGTTTTTAATTAAAAAAAAATTGATTATTGTAAAACTAACTACAAATCAAGGCCTACATAATTTATTCTCCAAAACAAATAATCCTTAGTTCATAGAAAATTATATATATATATATATATATTGAATGCTTAATACAGAAATATGTGTATAGATTATGTCTCGAAAAACGTTTTAGTACATAAAGAATTTTCGTTAAAAGCAGGTGATTAATGTTTCAAACGTTACACTTTTAAGTGTCCGGGCTTTAACTATCATTAAAAATCTCCGTTAAGTGACACATGTAACATCTTAGTAATTTTAAGAATTTATAAAAAAAATAAAAAATATTTTTTGTAAAAGAATAATCTGTGCGTGCATCCCCTCCCCCCTCCTTCCCCTTCCCCTTCCCCTTCTCCATCCCCTTCCTCCTTCCCCTTTTCATAGCTGTCGTCCGATCGGTCAGTCGTGACCATCATTATCATCAACATCGACTTCGACCTCCGATTAAACTCCTGTTGACCTTTCGTAGTAATATGTCATCGTTTGTCGTTGAGGAGCGCTCAAAGTTTCGTCGGATACCGTCGCTGTTATTCATTGATTCCGATCGATTCTGACGTCGTTAAGCAACACTGTCGCCACCATTCCAACCACTATGCAATTTCAATTAAAACCCAAAGTTCGACGATGACGGCTGAAGATGTCCGATGACCGTTTGGGTTAAGAAATTAAAGTTGAGAATTAGGGATTTGAATATTAGAGATTTTAGATTTTGGGATTTTTGGTGACAGTAAAGATGATGATTGATCAATAGGTAGGTGACGATGGGTGGGTGATCGCTCGACGATGACAATAGTAACCGTAGTTGGACGACGACGGTTAGTAATGAAGTTGAAAGGAGAGATTTTAGTTTTTTAGGATTTTTTTATAATTTTATAAAAAAAATTGGGTTTATATAAATAAATTAATTTTTTTGATAAAAAGTAATATTTTTTATTAAAAAATTTAAAAAATTAAAAATAAACGATATACATCTAAAAGTATAATTGAAAAAAAATTAAATATCTATTTTTAATGAAAAAAATTTTAGACACTAAATATTTTTTAAGACATAATTTAAACACTTATTTTTGTATTAATCGTATTCGGAAATATGTATGTATGTATGCATACATTTATATATGTATATATTTGATTAATACAATATTAAATATACAACAACGCACAAACACTGGAACGCATAGTCAAAATCCTTATTTGAGAGTAGAGTTGAGACCCCCTCCTTAGTTTCTCTCCCTTTCCTTTCTCTTAAGTTTTAGTTTTAATTTCAATTTCATTTCATTTTTCTTGTGCCGTCACTGTTGTATGCGTCACCACCATCATCGCCGCCGTGACATAGGGTTTCTTCTAGGGTTTGAAATATTCTATTTTCGATTATTGTTTCGTCGTTCAGCTTTCCGAGCTGGATTCTCTCTCTTTCCTCAGGCGAATCTCCATGCGCCGCTGGTTCAGCGGCTTTGTTGATTAAATCACTTCTTCTTCTTCTTCTTCTTATCTGTCTCGCTTTATTTACTCGATCAGTTTAAAGAACAAAGGTTAGGGTTGTCCCGTGGGGGGAATTTAGTTTGTTTTTAATTAAATTTTCATCCGAGGGCTTTGTTTGCTTCTTTTTTTCATTTGGGGGATTTGGATGGCATTGGGCGATCTGATGACGTCACGGTTTTCGCAATTGTCTTTGGCGGTATCTAATCATGTCACGGACGGCAGCGGTGGCGACTACCATGAGGATGCTTCTTCTGCTGACCTGGCCTCTCAAAGGAGGGATTTTGATACCGCATCCACCAGCAGTTACGCCAATGCCGCTGCCTCCTCCGCCACAGTGCCTACAAGCATGGCTTATTTGCCTCAAACTGTGGTCTTATGCGAGCTTCGACATGCTGCCTTTGAAGCTTCTACTCCTACTGGACCCTCTGATAGCGGCCTTGTCTCCAAATGGCGTCCCAAGGATCGAGTAAGACCTTTCCTTTTAACCTCCTTTGTTCCCCAATTATTCCATTGATCTGATTGATTATATTTAATCACAGGCTAAAAAGGAAGAATGAGAACTTATTTAGACGCAGTAGCAAAATATGGGTGTTGTGCTCGTAAATAGAATTTTCTATTGTAATTCGAGAGTATGTAAATTTTGAGTTGATGCATAGGTTGTCCAGAATGATATATGTATCACATTAGTATTCTTATGCCGATCCATATCCATGTGATGTGACTTCCTGTATACTAGTAACATGTGAGTATGGCTTTAGTCCATTGAGTAGAAGATTACAAGGGGGGATTCTCAGATGTGCTAGCTTAGCGTTATGGAATTATTAGCGTCAATTAAGTCTCGGTGAATTTCTTGAATTTGGTATGAGCACAGGGGAAATGAAGGTTTTTTGGTCTTGACTTAATTCTAGATAAAAGCATCAGAGAAACATGGAGTTCGATATTTTGTACAATAAGTAATCTTCCTTTGTTTTTTCCATTCTAGTTTGTCCCTTGTGCAATATTAATCAATTTTCTTTTATGTGACTGAATAAGATCTTAGATAATAGGATGTTTGTTTGTGATATATATTTCAAATTATCCATAAAGTTTCCCATTATTTGTCATGATATGGGATGCTTGACCATATTAGCTTGACTTTCGACATTTTATGCAGATGAAGACAGGATGTGTAGCTCTAGTTTTATGTTTAAATATTAGTGTTGATCCACCTGATGTAATAAAGATATCTCCTTGTGCAAGAATGGAGTGCTGGATTGGTATGTTTTCTGATTTAAATATCTCCTCTTGTTTTTGCATGTTTGTGTTTAATGGTTCTTGATGCTTTGATCCTCGTGGTTATTTTTATCTAAGAAATCTTTAATAAGTTTTTTTATTATTTTATCACGGAAATGAATTAAATTATAGTGGGTTTCTTTGATGATGCATGAATTTCTAATATTGGAGTTTGACTTTTCACTTGGCTGTTACTCTTTTTTGCCCCATAAAATTGTCATTTCTGCTTTGTGATGTTGGAAGAGAATTGATATAATAACCTTACAAGAGTACTAATGATGGTATACTTCCAACTACACTCGTATAACCTTTTACCAGCTGAGAACCAAATGAGTACCTGCATTCATCCAAGGGTAAATATTGGAATACCATGTAATTATTAGTGCTTTGATTCATTTGAGAGCTATAAAAGAGCTTTGAGGTTTTTCAAGGAGGAAAATAAATACCAAGCAGCAGGAATACCTACCATGTATTTACTATGTTATGGCATTTGAGTACTAGTAGTTCCAAACAACCAACAGAAAATTGGATAGAAGTTGATAAGAACTTTTTAGTATGGGGTTTATATACCATTGCTTTTAGTGTGATTACCGCTGCATTGAGGTGGTATTTGGCATGAAATTACAAGAATGCTCATCCATTTATCATTTCTCTGTATAACACATGTACTAGCCTTTGCTTCACTTGGTTTCCGTGAAGGAGGTGAAAGAAGTTGGAATCCTAGTATTGCAATTAAATAAAATAAGTTTTCCATTGTAATTTCTTTTCCACCATCCTTTCCCTGTTGACCAAGTGATGTAATCTTTTATTCGTTTTAGTGTTTTTATCAGGGAAGTCAGCTTGTTCCACCATTCTCTTTTTTTGATTGTTGGCAGATCCTTTTTCTATGGCACCACAAAAAGCTCTTGAATCCATTGGGAAAAACCTAAGAGATCAATATGAGAGGTGGCAGCCCAAGGTGTGGATATTTTTTCATACCTTTTATTCAGGTTACTCTATCAAGTTTATAATCTAAATTCTTATTGAGTGTAACCAGGCTCGCTGCAAGGTTGAACTTGATCCTACAGTAGATGAAGTGAAGAAACTTTGTAATACATGTCGTAGATATGCCAAGTCAGAACGGGTTCTATTTCATTATAATGGACATGGTGTTCCAAAGCCAACTGCAAATGGTGAAATCTGGCTTTTCAATAAGGTGTTATTTTGACTGTTATGAAACCATTCCTGATGCTTTTTGTTTGTACTGTTGTGCCCTGCTGAGCCTGATCATTTCTTTTCCCAGAGCTACACACAATATATTCCCTTGCCCATCAGTGACCTTGATTCATGGTTAAGAACACCTTCTATTTATGTTTTCGATTGCTCTGCAGCTGGAATGATTGTTAATTCCTTCATTGAGGTATTTGCTTGTGTTCTATCATAATTTCTTGGTAGTAATTATTTTCTGGTTTCTACTATATTATTATGTATCTTTTTATCTTTTTTTTTTTTTTGCTTGTTTTGATTTTTGAATTGAATTTGGTTGACAGCTTCTTGACTCTGACACTTCTAACTACTCTGGATCTGCACGAGATTGCATTCTGCTGGCTGCATGTGAAGCACATGAGACACTTCCACAAAGTGCTGAATTTCCTGCTGATGTGTTTACTTCTTGTCTTACTACACCTATCAAAATGGCATTGAGATGGTAGAACTTCTAGCCATATATTTAGGATGTGTTTTATTTTTTTCATTTTGGGTAATGTTTGCCTTGTGGTATCCATGCTGTAGATAAATCATGGCAATGAATCTTCGAGGCTTGTAAAAGTTTTTCATCTTTCTATCTTTTTCCATTTTTTGTGCTTTTGATTCTTACTCCACTTTTGCCTGTGTAATATTTTACGAAGTAGACTACACCTATCAAAATGGAATTGAGATGGTAAAACTTCTAGCCATGTATTTTGGGTCGCGTATATTTTTCATTTGCGAAAACTTGGCCTTTTTCAGTATCCACGCTGTATATATATCATGACAATGCATCTTCAGGCTCATAAAATTGTTTATATATCATGGTAAAACTTCTAGCCGTATATTTAGGATGTGTTCTCTTTTAAATTTGTGTATATATATCATGTCCTGTTAATGTGTTAACTTGTATTACCACACCTATCAAAATGGCATTGAGACGGTAAAACTTCTAGCCATGTATTTTGGGTCATGTATATTTTTCATTTGTGAAACCTTGGCCTTTTTCAGTATCCACACTGTAAATATATCATGATAATGCATCTTCAGGCTCATAAAGTTGTTTATTTATCCCAATTTTCCTTTTTTTTTGGCTTGTTCCTCACACTTTTAATGTTTTATGAACTGAATCACATCATTTCTTTTTGTTTTCTTTTGAAATTTAAAATTCAATGAGTAGTTACTGTCTTTAGAAAATGGTATTTATTGAGATTTGGAATGGCATGAGATGCTTTGTTTGAAATGTTATACTCGACTGTTGTATCGGTGGATATTAGCTGTAAATTGACTGTTGCTTGTCTCTGGTCTGTACGGCTCCCAAGAGCTGCTTAATAGTTCTTGTAAGGTTAAGGTAGTATTTTACCAATGTCTAGCTGATGGAAACACCTATTGGTTTGAGTGTGCAAATAAATAGGCTAAAGATGTTTCCCTTCTATTTTCCTTTTGAGTTAGCTTTACCATGATTCTTTGTTTAGTTTTTAATGCTTCTGGATTTATTATAAAAGTGGTATTTACCTTCTTGAGCGTTCCACGGAGACCTTTGTAATTTTAATATATTTAGAGATCTTGTGTAAAATGGGATTGCTAATCTTCTGATGGTTAACATCTCTTCTAGGTTTTGCACACGTTCATTGCTTCATGAGTCTCTTGATTGTTCGCTTATAGATAAAATTCCTGGCCGCCAAAATGACCGTAAAACCCTTCTAGGGGAGTTGAATTGGATTTTTACAGCAGTGACTGACACAATTGCTTGGAATGTCCTCCCTCATGGTAATTCTTTTGAGTGTATTGATCAGCTGTGTGCATTCTTTCATGTAGCGCTTGTCTTTTCATATGTTTTATGATCTCTTCTTTTTGTTATGCAGAGCTTTTCCGAAGATTGTTTAGACAGGATTTACTAGTTGCTAGTTTGTTCAGAAACTTTTTGTTGGCTGAGAGGATTATGCGCTCTGCAAATTGTTCTCCAGTTTCTTACCCAATGTTGCCACCAACTCATCAGCACCATATGTGGTACTACAGGGGATATTCAATAACTTCACATTTTTGTTTCTCAGTTTTTTTAAAAAAAATTCTTGTGTACTCCAGGGCTGCATGGGACATGGCTGCCGAAATTTGCCTTTCTCAGCTTCCCACGTTGGTTGAAGATCCCAATGCGGAGTTTCAGGTGTTTTTTTCCCCAAAGTCTTTTGCTAATTTAACTTTATTATCCTGGATTTTCCGGATGAGTACTAGAGCCAGAGGAATTTTAGTAGTAGCAGGATGAGGTGGTGACTTTTAGTTCCTTGTGTTACCTTACTCGGAGTGTGCTTTTCTTTTGTTTCAGCCAAGTCCGTTTTTTACTGAGCAGCTGACGGCTTTTGAGGTATGGCTTGACCATGGATCCGAGCATAAAAAGCCACCGGAGCAATTGCCGATCGTTCTTCAGGTGCTATAATTTTGTAGTTCTTTTATCTGTGGGGCCAGTTTTTGGTTTCCATTCTTTCTTTATGGTGATTTTTGAATTTAGTTGGGTGTATGTTGAAACAATTTTACCATGTTATGTATGTTTTAATATAGTGACTGACGAGTACATGACTGATATTTCAGGTTTTACTTAGTCAATGCCATAGATTCCGTGCACTGGTTCTTCTCGGAAGATTCCTTGATATGGGACCATGGGCTGTAGATCTGGTAGTTGTTCATGGGTGTACTCTCTGCTATTGCACTTTGTTGTCTCTCATTACATGCAGTTGTTTACTTAAATAGTGGTTTCTGTTGTTTTAGGCACTTTCTGTTGGAATATTCCCTTACGTTCTGAAGCTGTTGCAAACAACCACACCAGAACTGCGTCAAATCCTCGTGTTCATATGGACAAAAATTTTGGCACTTGATAAGGTGTGACCACAGGTGCTTCAGAATTTTGGGATGAATATTTGTTTGCATATGCAGTATAGCTACTTGTGCATACATTTTAACTTAATACACGTGTGCTAGTTCTCATGTAACGGTTGTGTTCCTGCTTTTGAACCTGGCTATCAGGTTTCATTAAGTGCTATATTAGATATTGTGGAAGCTTCTTTATAGTTGGTATGTGTGCGCTTAAAATTATTGTAGTGGTGCATATTCTAGTTTTCACTTCTTGTAGGTAACCAAATGATAGCCTGCTATTGTGTTTTCTGACAGCTAGAGATTGATATAGTTCACATATTCCATTTGTTGTCCTACATTGGCATTATATTGTAGCATGTTCCTTTCACAGTATCAGTAATTTTGAAATTCTTTCATCTTGGATTGCAGTCATGTCAGGTCGATCTGGTAAAAGATGGAGGTCATGTTTATTTCATTAGGTTTCTTAATAGTATGGAAGCATATCCTGAACAGCGAGCAATGGCTGCATTTGTTCTAGCTGTCATTGTGGATGGGCATAGACGGGGCCAGGAAGCCTGTATTGAGGCAGGGTTAATCCATGTGTGCTTGAAGCACCTTCACAGTTCCATGCAAAATGATGCACAAACTGAACCCTTGTTCCTTCAGTGGCTTTGTTTGTGTCTTGGAAAGCTGTGGGAGGATTTTACTGAGGCCCAAATAATAGGTTTGCAGGCAGATGCACCTTCAATATGTGCTCCTCTTCTTTCCGAGTCTCAGCCAGAGGTATATCTCCTTGCTAATTATCTATGTTGGTTATTTATTTTAGTTGTTATGGACATTTGTAATCTTAGGTGGTGTTTTATTTCAGGTTAGGGCTTCTGCAGTTTTTGCATTGGCTACCTTGCTTGATGTTGGGTTTGACTCATTTAGAGATGGTGTCGGAGGGGATGAAGAATGTGATGATGATGACAAGAGTAGAGCTGAGATTGTTGTTATTATTAAAAGCCTCTTGAATATTGTTTCCGATGGGAGCCCTCTTGTCCGAGCAGAAGTTGCCGTAGGTATGTGATAGTTATCTCATTCATATTTCATGTGTTGTGACTGAGAGTTGCTTATAGTTTTTAAACATAATTTTTTTTGATAAGAATGACAGGCCTCCTTAAAAACCTCCTTCTTGATCAAAGAAGGAGGAAAAGAGTGCCTTAGAAACTTTATTACTCCTCCGAAATTACATAAGATTTAACGTAGACACCATACTGAAAAAACACAACAGACTAAGCTACTCAACATAACCGAAAACCTAAACTCAAACGATAAAACGCACTGGAAACGACTAAACATCAACCAATTCCCATCTTTGCTAAACTATCAGCCTCCCCATTACACACCCTTGGAATCAGTCTAATAGAGTGCACCCTGTCCGTGATAAAAGATGAAATCTCTTTAACTAATGGGAGGATAAAAACTGGGGCCATAGCTGGTGTATGGACCCATTCCACAGCCGACTTACAGTCACTTTCCACAATCAACCTTCCAACCTTAACCCAACAAGAAGACATATAGATTTCAATGCCTCTCTTAATAGCCTTTAACTCAGCAACCGGCGGGGGACCCTGACCTACATTTTCTGAAAAAGTCAGAAGGGAGTTGCTATTCCAATCTCTCAAAATACCTCCTATACCTCCATTTGAGCCATCAAGTCTAACAGCTCCATCGACATTCATCTTCAAAAAATCCATAGGGGGTGGAATCCAGCGAGAAACCTGAAAATTGTAAATGTTGAGAGCTTTAATACCATCTGCAAGAGATGGATCACCAATCAGCACATCCTCCTGAATAGGACACTTAGGATACTTGGCTAGAAACCATTTAGATAACCTGAATCTAGCAATAAAAACAGAGACATCCTATCCAAGGGGGAACCATCGAACACCATTGCATTCCTAGCTTTCCATATCGACCAAATACTACTCCCGGGATAAATTTCCAAATCAACGATTTCCCCCTCAGCTCACCCCAAGAACATAGCAAAGAAGGTGGATCCTTTGGAAGGACTAAGGCTATTTCCCAATAGCTTGCTATCTTGTTCCAAAGTTCCCAAACAACATCACATGAAATAAATAAATGCTGAACTGATTCCACCTGTTTTTTACAAAACGGACATAAAATTTCATCCCCTAGCTGCAAACCTCTTTTCACCAACTCCTCTCTCACTGCCACTTTCTGATGAGCTAGCTGCCACAGGAAGACTTCAACACGAGGAGGAGATAAACCCTGCCACACCCCTTTTACCCATAAATCGGACTCCCCAGACACCTTGCCGAGTTCCTTTCTACAAGATTTCACTGAAAACAGTCCATCCCCACTTGCAGACCAAGAAAGAAAGTCTTCAACTGAATCAGTCAGTTTAAAGTCCTTCAGTTTTGTCATTAAATCCAGCCACTGATCCAACTCCCAGTCACACAAATTCCTTCTGGTATCGATGTTCCACACCCAACCGTTCGAATCTGAACTTCCAAACTCAGCGACCATACCCCATTTATTTGTTGACAACGCATACATTCTAGGGAAAAGATATTTTAAAGGAGACTCATCAGCCCATGAATCCGTCCAAAATGCAATAGACTTTCCATTTCCCAGTTTCAACTTGGAGTTAGATCTGATACGTTCACCCTCCGAGTCGTTCTTCAAGAAATTGTTGGCAATCCCTCTCCAAATCCAAGAAGATTTGGGCGAAAAAACCTTACAAATAGACATGGAATTACTACTTACCTTGTGCCTGCAACATAACACACTTTTCCACAAAGTATTTTTTTCATTGGCGAACTTCCACACCCATTTTCCCGATTAGATATGTTCACATCAAGAACACCAAGGCCACCACAATTTAGAGGCGTGCAGACTGATTTCCATTAACCAGTGTATCTTCTTTTGTCCTCATTATCCCCCCATAGGAAACTGGCCATTAAAGAATTAAGCTTCTTACCAATTTTACAAGGCATTCTAAAAGAGATAGAAGAATATTGGTAGGGATGTTAACACCGACTTTAATAAACTGTCCTGCCCGCCAAGAGACAATTAGCTTCCAGCCGGCTAGTTTGGAACTAAAATTCTTGAAAACTGGATCCCATAAGGCTTCTGAGTTTTTCTTAGCACCTAGAGAATCCCAAGTAATCTGTTGGAAGAGAATCAATAGAGCAGCCCACCGAAGATGCCCATTCTGATAAACTTCCTCTTCCACATTAATACCAATAGCTACTCTTATAGATTAAGATGCAACCCTGTCATAACACTAAAAATCCTCATACTCTCTTGACATTTTTAATCTGGGAGAGAGATGCTTGACAGAAGATGATCAAGTCATCTGCAAATTGTAGATGTGTCAATCGAACAGAATTTTCAGACCCTTGCCTAAGTCCTTGGCCATGTGGAACTCTTCCGATGGAGACCCGTTTACGAGAACTGAGATTGAAGCTGTTGAAATACACTGAGATATCCACGACAACCATCTTACCAAAACCCATCTCTGCATTATTCTAATTAAATTGGCCATTCCACGGAATCATAAGCCCTACGAAAATCTACTTGAAGGCAACCCCTTTAACCCTTTTTTCCTCCAGTAATCAATCCCTTCGTTTGCTATAAAGCACATCAGCAACTGTCTCCCTGGTATAAACGCAAACTGAGAGTGACTAATATCACCAACACAACAACAGCTCTTCGAAAGAACTTTAGAAAGTATCTGTATAAGCTGCCTACAAGGCTGATTGGTCTAAATTCCTCTACACTGTCCGGATTAAGCTTCTTCGGATAAGTGTGATAAAAGCATGGTTTATACCGTGCTCCCATTTCCTTCCAAAATAGAATCTTCAAAAATTTCAACACGTGCTCCTTTAAAATCGGCCAGCAGTTTTTAAAGAAACCATGGTGAAACCATCTGGTCCTGGAGCTTTAGAGCTGTCTGATGAGACTATAGCTTGCCAAATTTCTGTTCTAAGAAGTGCTCTTCAAGCTTCTTAGACTGATCCCCTGATAGCTTAGCAAAATCCAGTAGTAAATCCTCCGTTCCAATGTTGAATTGGAATTATAGGCTGCCTTGAAAAATTCTGAAATATGTACCTTTAATTGTGAGGATCTGAAACCACACTCCCATCTTCAAGCTTAAGATTTCATTCTTTTGCTTCTGTTCAGAGCAGACAGATGAAAAAACCTTGTGTTCCTATCCCCCTCCTTGATCCATCTTGCCCTTGACTTCTGAAACCAGATGCTTTCTTCTGTCCTATACAACCTCCATAGATTTTCCTACACAGCCTCAACTGATCCACTCCTGCTTCGAAAGAATTCCACCTTGAGCTTTAAGATCCAATTCATTAATTTTCCTCTCTAAATCAAAATCGACTCAGGGATCCCAGTAAATTTACTGCTGGACCAATTTCTGATTGAATTTTTAGTACCTTTTAAGATACTGAAAATACCCCTTTTATATTTCTCCCCCTCATAGCAAGCATTGAAGATTTAACCATTCCTCAAATCCTTCCTCCTCTAGTAAATAATTAAAAACCTGAATGGTTTCGGTCCCCAATTAACAGCTTTGTCCTCTAATGAGACAGGATTATGATCATATAGGGATTTAGGCAAGAGACTTTGCACTACATTTGGAAACATGACAGAAACGTCCCAGAGATTAAACCTGTCTAGTCTTTCCCAAGTCGAGTCTTCTCTATTATTGCACCAAGTATACCTTCCCCACCAACGGTAGATCAATTAATGTGATTGCTGTAAGAAGTTCTAAATAAATCAATGAATGCCAGTTTGTGATTTTCCCATCTTCTCGTCCGGATCAAGATACACATTAAAATCTCCCCCAATACACACTAACATATTTGAGCCGAACAAACTCCAACAATTCCTGAAAAATCTTCCTTTTCTGCTTCAATTGATGGACCGTATACATGATAATCAGACACTCTTCACGAATTTCTGAACTTCCCAAAGACTGCTATGAATCTGCCATTAAGATGGGTGTTCGAAACTTCAAAATCATTTCATTCACATAATCATCAATCCACCAGCAGATCCCACTGCTGGCGCAACAATCCCTCCTCTAAGGAATCTCCCCCCTATCCTTCTTCTAAGAGCCAAAGAAACATTCTAGTTTTGTTTTTGAATTAGAATCAAGTTCGGCTTATTCTTCTTCACCAAATTAGCTACCACTCTTGACTTTTCCTTTTTTCCAAGACCCCTTACATTCCAAGAAATGTTGACATTTATCATATCAAGAAGATCTACACCAAATCCTATAGCTAGTCTCCAGAGAAATAGAGACTAAACCCTGACTTCCCCTGTTCCCTACTCTCAGCCGATCTTCAAGGTTGATAATTTTGTCCAAAAAAGCCTTCTTCCCATCTTTGAAAGAAATCCTAGAACTTTACATACTTCCCATGTAACCATCGCTTCCTCAACCGCCTTCGAGAACTGAGGAGTAAAAACTAAGGAGAATTAACCTATCAACTGCTTCCCTTGTTAAAACTCTTCTCTCCCTCTTTTAGACCTTTCTGACCCTACAGCAGAGAAAGGAACTACTGCCAGACCTCCGAAGAACTATACAATTATTGGTGCCACATAAGGGTTCTGATCATCAGCTGCACCATTTAAAATCACTTCCCTTCCACCTTCCATATTTATTGAAGGA